>NC_067474.1:76079781-77442281 GCF_947179515.1 Apodemus sylvaticus
AATAGTCACAGTTAGCTTTAAAAAGTGTGAGTCACTGTTTCAGTAAGGATCATTTTGAAAGAGCTTCCTGTCCAGAACTCATTGTTGCAGATAACCTCAAGATTGCTGGCAGGCCACAAGGAGAGAGCACCAGTCAGCCTGCGGGGAAGAAGCAAAGAGACAAAGGAAATGGAAGAACCGTGTCTGGATCATAATGTTGGGACTACTCACTGCTACATGAAGCTGATTACAATCAAATAATCCTAAATCCATGATGTTTTTGAGGCAGCCGAATTGCCAAAACCCCTCCATCCTCATCCAAAAGCCCGCAAGTGCTTGGCAAACCTTGAAACAACCTTTGGCCTGGAAATGGGCTGCAATGCCTGGGTAGCTCCCAAGAAGGGCATTTCTCAACAGCCACTTCAAATGGGACCAAAAGTTTAATGGGCAGAAAAGAATCTCCTCCTTGGGAGCCCAAAGCCACAGAGAATGATGCTTGTGGAAGCCTTGCTCCAAGAGCTGAATTAGAATCTATCAAAAAATTTTCTCGGCTCTCCAAAGAGCTTTACAATGTCCCAGGGAACTTTCAACGTTATTAATGGTGCAGGACCTGATATGCTTCCCACCTTTATTTGCTTTCTGAATAGATATCCAGAAGATACACACCATTGCTAGTTAATGGAGAAGACCATGCATTCAACAGTATCGTTGGCCTTGTGATGGATGAGATGATTTGGTGAGGCTTTGGCTTACTTCCTTTGGCATGTAACTGAAATATTGCTATGTAGTGATCAATAATCAGATGAACACTAAGTAATCAGGGCTGGAGATGTACCTCAGTTGTTAGTGTACTTGCCCGACATTCGGGGATCCCTTGGTTTGCTCCCTAGCACTGCATAACATGGGATGTTGTTGACTCCTGCATGTAATCCTAGTACTCAGGAGATAGAATTGGGCAAAGCAGCACTTCAGGGCCATATTTGATTACAAAACAAGTTAACAATCAGTCTGGCTACATAAGAATATGCCTCAACAAAAAGAAGAAAGATTAATACTAAGTACCACCCAAAGCAGAGACAATGTAGTTAGTGCATTTCCTAAACACAGTTTCTTTTCATTTTGAAGATGCAACTAAGCTGTCTTTCTCAACTTTCATTGCAATTGATTGACAGTACCCAAGAAACATGAAAAGTTATGAATGCTACTTCCAAGTCTAGCCTCTAAATCTTTCAAGTTATCATTTATACACTCCCTTTTCCATTTTGTGGCGTTAGATGCAATGACTCCAAAGAAGGGTTCTAAGACAAAGTAGTTGGACCATCATATAGAAAAAGCAAAGATTCTTGACTGATAACTCTTACAGCACTCCTTCCTTGTTGACAACTTCCAGAAATAATGATGTGAAATAATAATGGGCCTATACTGAGTCATGGCAGTTAGACATAAAGTTGTTTGTTATATAGTTTCATCATCTCTTTTTGGTAACATCGCATGTTTCCTTCCCACTCAGCTACTGACAGGAAACTTTGGGTGATAAGTTGAAGATCTCTAAAATGCATCCTTTTCATGTCATCGATTTAGAAGACCATATCTGGATTGTGTTAGAGAATCCAAAGTTTACTGTGGAATTAAAGTTGACTTCAGCAAATATTGTCAAAGAAAAGAGGAGGTTACTATTGCCATTGATTTAGAACCTGTACAGGAAGATAAATTTTACATTACCATGGCTTCAACATTTTTTAAGATGAATTACTGATTTACTTTTTTGCAGAACTTATGTGGGTCAAATGACATGCAAAACTAAGTAGGTCCTGTTTAGAAAGTTTTCCTGAAGGAAAAAGGATCTTAACTCAGGGACTTGCAGCAAACAATTAAAAGCAGTTCTCCAGAGGGCTTTCAAAATGGAGCTAGAGAAGGCTAGAGGCAAGGAAACTGCATAGGAGGGATGTATAATATGGCTTTCTAGGGAGTGCAGAAAAGTCCAGAGAGTGAGGAAGTGGGAGAGCAAGTAAGCAAAAGATAGCAGACATGCAGAAATCATGGCTAGGGATGAATCAGTCTTAGGCTTGATATCTAGGGAATTAGAAGTCAGTCAGAAATGAAAAGAAATTCTGGGGGTGTAGCTGCCCGCAGCCACATGTAAACCGGGTTACCTGTTGAGAGAATTTTGGGGTTATAGGGAAGAGGGGCGAAAAGAACGTGCGGCCAAGTCAATGTTCACTGATCAAAGCCGTCCGCAAAATTGGAATCTTCAATATTGGAATTATTTCTAGACCAGTCTATGGTTGAGTCAGCTGAACACAATAAGGAGAAGAGTCATTTTAACTCTTCTTTAGATTAATTTTTCCTAAGCTAGCTTAACAGTCTCCATGTTCTGTCCCACAAAGTCTAAAAGCTTGAAGCTAGGCAATTTATCTAACCTGGGACATTTAACAATTGAGGTAAGTCAAGAACATATACCCAATATAGCTCTTATGTTACCATGGTCTGGGCATTCAGCAAGCACAGTCAGCATATCTTCTGCAGCATTCTGTGGACAAAACAGAGGACATGCCTTCTCCCCCAATATTAAATCAGGATCATGGCATATGTTAGTAAGTGAATTCCTTCATTTCACCTAGACATCAATATGCCTAATTACAAGATGTCATATACATTTAGCAAGGAGTTTCTTGGCATCCAAATTTTAAAATTTTCTTAAAAACATGCAAGCATAATTTAAATTATATGAACAGGGACACAATTTCCCCTCTCTTCTTTCTTCCAAGAAGATATTGTTTTATTAATTTAAGTTGGAACACAAAGTATAACCCATATAACCAGTCAAGACGAAGACCTCCAAGAGAAGCTAGACAACTTCCACCGGAACTCAGCCTGGAGTCTGGGGGGAAGGGTTTGCCCGAACTGTTAAAAGGTCTGGCGCCATTAAAGTTTTCGGCTTTGACTGCTCCGGCAGCTGGGTGGGTCACCTGTTTAATTCAGGAATCCCTATACCTGGAGGAACAATGAACTTAACCTTTACTACGAGCGCTCCACCCTAGGTGGAGCAGGATCCTGGCTAACTGGGAGAAGTTAACCTTGACCAAAGCCAAACTCTGACCAAGTGCAAGACTGCCCCAATATGGCTCTGTACATGGTGGAATCAGTATCCCTGACCTCAAGCAATACTACAGAGCAATAGTGTTAAAAACTGCATGATATTGGTACAGTGACAGGCAGGAGGATCAATGGAACAGGATTGAAGATCCAGAAATGAACCCACACACCTATGGCCACTTGATCCTCGACAAAGAGGCTGAAAACATCCAATGGAAAAAAGATAGCCTTTTCAACAAATGGTGCTGGTTCAACTGGAGGTCAGCATGCAGAAGAATGCGAATTGATCCATCCTTGTCTCCTTGTACTAAGCTCAAATCCAAATGGATCAAGGACCTCCACATAAAGCCAGACACTCTGAAGCTAATAGAAAAGAATCTGGGGAAGACTCTTGAGGACATCGGTACAGGGAGAAAGTTTCTGAACAGAACACCAATAGCATATGCTCTAAGAGCAAGAATTGACAAATGGGACCTCATAAAATTACAAAGTTTCTGTAAGGCAAAGGACACCATCAAGAGGACAAATCGGCAACCAACAAATTGGGAAAAGATCTTCACCAATCCTACATCAGATAGAGGGCTAATATCCAATATATATAAAGAACTCAAGAAGTTAGACTCCAGAAAACCAAACAACCCTATTAAAAATGGGGTACAGAGTTAAACAAAGAATTCTCACCTGAAGAACTTCGGATGGCGGAGAAGCATCTTAAAAAATGCTCAACTTCATTAGTCATTAGGGAAATGCAAATCAAAACAACCCTAAGATTTCATCTTACACCAGTCAGAATGGCTAAGATTAAAAATTCAGGAGACAGCAGATGTTGGAGAGGGTGCGGAGAAAGAGGAACACTCCTCCACTGCTGGTGGGGTTGCAAATTGGTACAACCACTCTGAAAAGCAGTCTGGCGGTTCCTCCGAAAACTGGGCACCTCACTTCCAGAAGATCCTGCTATACCACTCCTGGGCATATACCCAGAGGATTCCCCACCATGTAATAAGGATACATGCTCTACTATGTTCATAGCAGCCCTATTTATAATTGCCAGATGCTGGAAAGAACCCAGGTATCCCTCAACAGAAGAGTGGATACAAAAAATGTGGTATATCTACACAATGGAGTACTATTCAGCCATTAGAAACAATGAATTCATGAAATTCTTAGGCAAATGGATGGAGCTAGAGAACATCATACTAAGTGAGGTAACCCAGACTCAAAGGGTGAATCATGGTATGCACTCACTAATAAGTGGTTATTAACCTAGAAAACTGGAATACCCAAAACATAATCCACACATCAAATGAGATACAAAAAGAAAGCAGGAGTGGTCGCTGGTTCTGGAAAGACTCAGTGAAACAGTATTTGGCAAAACCAGAACGGGGAACTGGGAAGGGGTGGGAGGGAGGACAGGGGAAGAGAAGGGGGCTTACGGGACTTTCGGGGAGTGGGGGGGGCTAGAAAAGGGGAAATCATTTGAAATGTAAATAAATTATATCGAATAAAAAAATTCTTCTGTAAAAAAAAAAAAAAAAAAGAAAGGAAAATAAACTAAAATGTGGGTATGTTACAAAGAAATGGCAATCCAAGCTGAGTTTCACGAACAATGTAATATTAGCCGTTGACATTGAAAAGAGATGGAAAAAGAATTGAGTGTAAAAATGAAGAGGCTGACTTTCCAGACACTAATGGGTGTGTTTTTAGCTTATTTCATTAAAGCTGAATCATGAATTTGCTTTTCAAAAAAAAAAAAAAAGAAAAAAAAGAAATACCCTATCTTTTTCTCTATAACCTATAACCTACAAGTATTTAATAGAATACTTAGAATAGAAGCAAGCTTATGGAAGGTGTTGTATACTACATAGAGTAGGTGAGGTTACTCTGAGGTCTCCACTACTCTGTAGTGGAAAATCATTAGAAGATATTATTTATTTAATACAATTTTAATTCATATAGTATGCCATAACTTAGATATATAATTAATCAGATTTTATGCAAGCACGGAGGCTCTGCCTTCATCCATAGTTCCAAAGACCTCTATATAAGAATCCATAACATAATTGCATGGAAACTGTCTTGGAGACTTCAGTTTTTATATTTTTAAAGTGAAAAATAATATTTAGAATATCAAAAATAAATACTAAATTGGTGTTTTGCAAATTGTATCACCAGAAATATATGTACACAAGTGTGTCTCTCAGTAAAATTCTTCATTTTTCTTTTAACATGTCTCATAGAGCACAAGCCATGCCAACGACAGAACACACGCAAAATCATGACATGCTTGCTTTTGTCACTGTCTTCTCTTTTCTTTTTTCTTCTTCTTCTTCTTTTCTAAATTCTTTGTTTACATTCCCAATGCTTTCCCCTATCCCAGTTCCCCCTCCCCATATGTCCCATAATCTGTCATTGTCTTCTGATAATACATGGATGCCTACACTAGGTTCTCCTGGTTGAAAGGCATCCTGTTTTGAGAGTTGAAATCTCAAGTGTTATCCTGCTTAAAGGGAAAATGCCCAGTAGAGGGAGCCAACTACCATTATGAGCATCCGCCTTATGTTGGGAGAATTTAATCTCCATGGTCTACACCCAAAACACTGGAGCAGAGTAGATAGCCTCATCAGGGATTCAGGAGCTGGGAAAGATGGCGAATGTTGTTTTCCTACCCTGAGCAGATAGTCAGGATTGGGCACTGTGTGCTTTAGTCTTACAACACAAAGATAACCTTTCAGTTTCTTTCTTTACCATTGTCTAGTGGTTTCCTATCTTTAAACCTAGTGATAAAATAGCGGACCCTCATGAAAGTAGACTCTTTTAGTTTTCGGCCACTGTTTCCTTCAGCCCTAAGAGACACATATCTTTTCACCAAGTGAAAAGAGGTCAAAGTGTTTGGTTGTCACCAAAGCTATCCGTCTCTCCCTCTATGGACAGAAGAAGAAATCACAATTAGAGGAGCCAAGAACCTTTAAAGGTGTATATTTCTTTACTTAAATACAGCTCCTCAAATGTGGATATAAGTAAAGCACACTTGACAAGTAGAAAGAAACTGTGTATAAACTGGGTAGATGAAAACAATAGAAAGAGAACAATAGAAAGCTAGTTGACTTCTAGCTTTCTGATTAATTGTTGGATTTAGTAGATTATATTTCTTGCCAGGTTTCTACTCTAATATCTTTGCAGTAATCAAGAAGATGTCTAGTTTTCAAATTCGAAGTTTAAAGAAAATAGTGCACATAAAAAACTAGGTGCCTCGACGCACAAACGTGTACCTCAGAAGAAAAATAGGATGGAGGAAGAAAAAGAAAGACCACCTCTCTCTTGTCTTTGATCTCACTGTAGGATAAATGACAGTTTTGTGATACATCAAGCATACTGAAGCCTCAGTTCTATTTTATTCCAGTTAAATGAATTTGGAATTGTCACTAATCTATAATTGCCTATGTAATTTTTCCTTGAAAACAAAGAGCAAGAGAGATAGCTCATTTAAAGTGCTTGCTTTGCAAGTATGAAGGACTGAGTTTGAGTCTCAGAACTCACATGGAATAAGATGCTGTGTGCAACTGAAAAAGCTGGGAGTGGGGTCATCTAGTGCCAGCAGATCAGCCCTAAAAACATCCATACAAGGAGCAGATGGAGCAAGTTTGTTATATTTAGGTATGTATAAGGAAATATATGCATATATGTCCCCATGCATCTAGATTGGAGGGAGGAAAAGGAAAGGAGGGATGTTGTAATTATAATTTTTTAAAAGGCCTGGTATGGTGGTTTAAGCTTTTAATCCAAGCTATGGGAAGATAGAAGAAGCCAGATTCTTGGGGCTTCTGGCCTGCCAGACTATCGTATTTGATGGTACCAGGTGAATGAGAGAACCTGCTCAAAAATAAATAAGTAAATAAGCCAATGAACAATATCTGATGATGTCTTTTTGTTTCCACATACAGACACGGGCAAACATAGTAGCATGCTCATAGAGAAAGATAAAAAGTAAAATATCTGTGTGTTAGCACTTAAGGGAGATGGCAGGGTGGAAAGCAGCTGACGGACCGGTGACAGTTATCAGTGATAATTATTTTCCACATCTGACACTTTTGTAAATGCCGTCAGACTAGCACTATAATACAATATTGCCCTTAGTGCTCTAATGCAGTGCTATCATCTTGACTGAACACAAAACTGAGAGCTAGAGAGTTGATCAGGGCTCAGGCTTTAAAAATAAATGTTTGACTTTAGCAAAATTGTTTTCTTGATCTTGTGTCTCTTCCTTGTCCCTTCAGCTGCGATAGGTTACATGACTCCTGCTGACTACTAGACAGCTAAAGGACAGTTCCTTCAGCTGGGTGCTGTGGCCTCAGCAATCCCTGTACAAAAGCTAAAAGCCAGCGTCTGCTCAGCTTGTCTCCTACAGGGCATGCAGTAGCCCCAAATACCCACTAGATGGCGATGAAATCTAGCGTTAATTTGATTTAGCTTTTGCCATGTGAATTAAAAAAAAATACCTTCTATGTCCACAGACATAAATCTATACATAAACCCCAGAATTGGGGAATCATATACTTGTAAAAATTCTTCTTAAACTCTCACTGTGAACTCTGGAGACTTGGTTACCTTGCTTAAAGCAGACCTGGCTAAATTCTCCAGCTGATGCTCTTCTACAGACAAGAGGCTCTTTACTCAGGGGTGAAGTGGAAATGGTTAGCATGATTTGGGTGTATGTGGTTTGGCTTACAGAAGCCCACCAGCCTGCCTGGTTTTTGCTCCCTGTTCTTTCAAAGACAGTGGATTCAGAGTAGGTCCTACAGCTGCTGGCAGAGTACAAAATATTCCAGTTGATTTGTTGACTTCTGATACTAAATATTGTCTATCATGCATATCTGCATGTATCTGTTTGGTTAAGACAGAAGACATATTGATGTCAACAGTAACCTCCATATAGACTCTTATATTTTGCCAAGTATGACCTTTGCTTCATATTCAATATAGTTCAATAACAGAGAACAGGTTACGTATTCCATTTTTCTAGAAGAACACAGAGCCTCCAGAAACCAAATGAAACCGTAAGAGCCTACATCTTCTCATTTAAAATGTCAAAATTAGAGACAGGAACACTGGGATATACACCTGCAATCTCAACTACTGCAAAATTTCATGCTGGAGGACAGCAAATTTTAAAACAGACTGGACAAACTGGTAAGATCCAGTCTCAAAACAAAGAACATAGAAACAAACAAACAAAAAACAAAGTTAGAGCTTTAACTTCAGCCTTCTGATTACTAGTATCAAGTCATTGTCTATTTCTACACAAGACACATTGATATTAACCCACATTCTCATTCTATTCCTCCTCCTTTCTCAAAGCTTCTGAATTTCACCTTTCTCCAAAGTCCAGATCCAGCAAGGAAAAAAAAAACCTGTCTCTTCCCTCTCTCTATCCCCAATCCTGTGCCCAATCCAGCAATCAATGCTATGGGAGGAAGCAGAGTAGACACTGTATTTCAGGTTTCTACAGAATACTCAAGCTGGAAGGGAGAACCATGATTGGCTCATCTAACCATCATTTTTACATCTAAGAAACCCAAGCCAGGAAAGAGTGGAAATATCCTTATAGACACTATGGGCAAGTGTGAGGTGACCTATTTCTCTTTAAAGTGACCTACACCTTGATGTTATTTAGTTTGGAAACAGTGCCCTTTTCTCTTTTTATTCTACATTCTTTGTTTACATCCCAAATGATTTCCCCTTTCCAGGTTCCCCCCTCCCTGTAGTCCCATAATCCCTCTTCCCTCTGCCCATTCCCCCAATCACCCCCTCCCATTTCTCTTTCCTAGTACTCCCTTACAATGCTGGATCAAGCCTTTCCAGGGCCCTGCCCTTCCTTCTTCTGGGAATCATTTGATATGTTAATTGTGTCTTGAGTAATCAGAGCTTCTGGGCTAATTAATATCCACTTATCAGTGACTGCATTCCATGTGTATTCTTTTGTGATTGGGTTACTTCACTTAGGATGATATTTTCCAGTTCCAACCATTTGCCTAAAAATTTCATTAATTCATTGTTTTTAATTGCTCAGTACTATTCTGTTGTGTATATATACCACGTTTTCTGTATCCATTCCTCCATTGAGGGACATCTGGGTTCTTTCCAGCTTCTGGCTATTATAAATAAGGCTGCTATGAACATAGTGAAACATGTGTCCTTGGTGCACGCCTTTAATCCCAGCATGTGGGAGGCAAAGGGAGGCATATTTTTGAGTTCAAGGCTAGCCTGGTCTACAGAGTGAATTCCAGGACAGCCAAGGCTATACAGAGAAACCCTGTGTCAACAAAACCAAAAGCCAAAATCAAAACAATCAAAAAAATAACAGTACCCATTTCAATTGTATTCTTTCTAAAATACCATGTAGTTTACATTTTTCCTCAAAAAGACTACCCCTCCACATACATGCATGTTAACTGTTTTAACATCTTCCAGTTTTGTGCTGGGAGATCTCCCCAAACTAAAAATCATTATGCTATTCCAGAAATATTTATTTTCCCATACTTATTAGTCTTGTATGATTTGAGACAGGGGCTCCTGAAATCCAGGCCATCTTTGAATTCCAGGTTGTCCAAATCCTGCTTGTCCTGCCTCCATATTCCAGGTGTTGAGATTAGAGATGTGTACCATACTAGGTATATTCTGTGCAGGAGACTAAACCAGGGTCTTGTGCATGTTTGACAGACTCTCTCCAAAATATCTTCTCATCTCCATTTGTCATCTTCTATTGCAGTAATAGCAATATGTTATATTTACCTTCTTCCTTGCCCTATTCCCTATAAAACAGAATGCCCCTCAGAAAAAGAATTAAATTTTAAGCATCTTTGCAACTCTAGATTCTATTATTATCTTTAGCAAGTGGTGGGTGATAGATAATAAGTTGCTAAGAATTACAGTGCTTGGAATTAGACTGGCACTTCAAGATTCACCTGAAAATGTATTGTCAAAAATTTAAAGTAGATGGCATAGAAAAACCACATATTGATAGATATTTAAAGTTCAAAATCTATCCAAGTATATAAAGAATCCCAAATCTTTCCTAACACTGTCCCTCAAGACCCCTCCAATCAGGGGAAGGCAGGGATGAACTAAAGACTCAGCTGTACTACTATTAATTTAATTGCTATTTACTAAGTGTTCTCCGAGTGGAGCTATAAAGACTAAAGAATTTGAGAAGAGAACCTGGAGGAAGAACCAGTTGAATAAAAAAGATGACTTTTCTCAGATGCAAAGGACTTTATTATGAAGAAGCACACATTCAATGTTTAGGAGTCAGGAAAAGGAAATCTGCCCAGTCTCCTAGATTCCTGGACATAGACCTTCATCTCTTTTGGAGGTAATAGAGAATTTACGGTCTTCTAGTTGGATTTTTGTTTTATAGGGGGAAGACATTAAGGCACAGAGAGAAGAAATTCCCCAGAGAGTAAGTGACAGAGCCAGGGTCAGAAACCAGGTCTTCTGACTTACAGCTCAGTGCTCTTCAGCACATGGCCGGAATAATCCACCACGCACCTGGCGATGCTTGGCTTTCAGGATCCAGCCACTACTCAGCTTTCTCTGCATGGCAAGCAGCCAGGAGCCTTGAACTTCTCTGTGTTACCATTCTGCCCTTTGCAGAATGGGATATTAGAATATTCACTTGGGGGATGGGTCATGGGGTTCCGTCAATAAATGTTTGTGATTTGCTCTGAGCTATTTGGGCCAGAGGGACTGCAGAAATGGGAGACCCCAGTGGCCACAGTGGTGGTATCTGAGACTTCTCTGAGGTCTTGACTTTACTCTGCAGAATTAAGGAGATGGTTTAAGTGATAAACTATTCCTCATGAGCTGTATCTGTGTTGAAAGCACAGCATGAGTTCCCTGCACGTTTCCTCTCGCACAACCACAGCTATGCACCAATCCTCCTGGGTTCAGAGATGGAACTCTGGTTAAATGCGTGGAATTTATTCTTAGTTCTTTTCTTAATTATGGTTTTATTTTTATTTCTATGCTGTTCTCTAGAGGAGGGGTTGGAAGGAAAGGAAAAGTAAAGGGGTAGGGAAATAGACTTCCAGGTTTTTTTTTTATTATTATAATCCTTTTTCTTTTTTTTCCCCTCTTCCTTATTTTTGTTTTGTTTCTGAACTGCCTGCTCCCAGCAAAGGAGAGGGCTTTAACAAACCTTGCAGGGATACAAATCTCATTCCAATGAAGCTAGGGTTCAGAAAACAAGTAATGAATACAATGAAAACAGAACTTGAGGCGAGGGCACTCATTTTATGACTAATGAATCCCCTAGGCTGATAGACAAAGACTAAAGCTTTTATTCATCATTTAATTTAATAAACAAAAAGAGTGGGCCTCAGGGTAAAGGGCTATTCAGTCACAGTGAGGACATGCCCAGCAAATTGCTATGTAATAACCAACAGCATTGCTACTCCTGGCTGTTCACACAGATTTTCGTCCTGTATCTAATCTGGTCTCTGAAACTACCACAGTCAGTATTCTCTGTGTTAGACAGCATCCTCTCAATGTTTATATCGATATCCTATCTTAGTGAGCATAGCTCGATGTGTGTGGTTCCTTTAATGCAAATAAGTACCAGTCTACATAAAACTTGGATGTTTCATTCACAAAATGGAAAGAATTGTCCATTGTTTATCAGTATCTTGCAAACATGTGCTGGGAGAATAGAGGCAAATAACACTGTAATCTAGGATAATGTGAATTATTGGCATGTGAAACTTTACACACACACACACACACACACACATCATTTATCCTTGAACTCAGATGCTAGCTGATAAAGGATCTTTCTCATCACGCATATTTTGGTGCATGTTCATAGTCCTCGGGAAGACAGTCATAAAGGACAAATTCTCTATGGGCTTCCACTAACTCCTTACTATCTGGGCCTTGTGGCTTTCTGGAACTTTTAAGTCATTTGACAAAAGTGGTAGTCAATTGAGCCACTAACTAGACTTGCCATATAAGACCCATGTATAAAATGTGTACTTACAATCTGGTTTCCAGCTCCACAGAAATTGAGATATTATCTACCTCCATTACCTTTGTGGGGAGAGCCTATTAAGCTCAAAGTACTTTAAACAATACCTGGAGTGCTGTGGTCAATGTGCTTGCTGCTTCCAAAGGGGAGGATTGTGATGCTTTGGACCATGGGATTCAAGGAGCATGAAGCCAGGGTGAGCTGGGGGAGCCCCTGCTTTTCCCTGATTGGCTGATCTTTCATCTCTGCCCCTGAGTAGTCTTGCATTTATCCTCTGGCCAAGCTCAAGTGTAACCTTTCCCAGGAAGCCTGCTCAGTTCTGCATCCTTTTCATCTTCCCCCTTCAAGGATGGCTGTCAATCCTGTCAACAGTTGGAGCACTGCATCACCCTCTTCTATGTCAGGAAGCAATATTTACTATTGCCATTACTGTTTCATTCTTCAAGGCTGAATATAAGCTCTTTGTACTTGGTTTTACCCTTCAGTATGAATTCATTTATTTAATGTTCATAAATATAAATAAATTGGCAAAGAAGTAGTATGTCATGTGCAATTGAAGTGTCTTTGCATAGTGATTCATCATGACTATGTAAAGTTCTTTGCGCAGGAAATCTCATAAGCAGTGAGAGGTTATGAACCTTGGTTGGGGTATCCAATAGGAAGTATTAGACAGTGGTTCTGAAATCACTTGATTCTGTGATTCTGAATGAAGTAAGCTCACTGATTTCATTTAGAACCTGTTCAATTCTGAAATGGCAAAGAAATACAGAAATATGTAAACAGAGGGGAGGATTTTTCAGATTCTGAATTAGTTATAAAAGTTGTCAAAGTAATGCAGTGTTAAATTGTTTTGGAGAAGAAACTTAATGAAAAACAGCTATATCTCAAATGTCCAGCAAATAAATATATACAGATTTGTACTACACAGGCCATTAATTGCTTTCACAAAGTCAGTGTGCTTACTTGAACCCTGCTTGAACTAGCTGTTTGCTGGTGCAGTCACTACTGAGAGAAAGATTTCTTAAAGGCTTTGGGTTGCTCCCACTTCTTGTCAAAGAATGATCCAAATTTTATGTCTGTTTATTACTTTGTAGCCCAGCTGGACCCCAGAAGGATGGAGTTGTTGCGACCATGGAAAAACACAACTGAACACAGATACCAAAATGAAGCCAGTGATGTTCTAGAGGCCTAGATAAACATTTAGTCTCATAAATAAATACATTATCAGACCACACAAAATATTTCTTAAGCAGACTCCTCCTCAGAAGTCACCTTCCAAGTAGCATTTTAAGTTTTTCCATGTTCAAATAATCAAGAAGGTTATTGGTCATGTACTGGCTAACCATCCCTAACTATATGTTTCAAGATGATTTAGTGATAAGCTTTCTTTTAGACATTGATATAGAATCTGAACACATATACTTAAAGTAGCCAATAACATTCCAGGGTGAATATCAACTTGCAACACACAAGACAACTGATTGTAATGTAAGAATTTACCATTTTGTTTCTGGAAAAGATATATTTACTTTTCCTTTGATAAACAGCTATGTAAACACTTTTTGTGGACCAGGTACTATCCTAGGCACTGACAATAGCTTGAAAAAACTCGCTTCGTTTGTAAATCAATTCACTTATTGATATTAGAGTTACTATGTAGGTGGGACATTGTTGAGGTTTCTGAGAAAGGGAGAAGATACAGTTCCTTTCCTCAGTGGGGAACGGATTTCATAGGAGTACACTGATGTGTACAGTGACTGTAGAGGGGTATAGTCATTGGTCTCTGAAGTCCTTTATTCACAGAATAAGCTAAGTCATAGACTTTAGGAATTTGTGGTTCATTGTTTAAGTATCAGGTCAAGTAAATTAATGGCAATTTGTAAAAATAGAATAAACTCTTGGATGTCAAATTGCAGGCTTTTGGAAAATAATACCGAAATCTTCAAAACATACTACTTACCATGAATACATTTAAGAACAGAGGTTGTCGGGGGCAAAGGATCACTGGTTAGAAGACTTGCAACACAAGAGTGAAGACTAGATCTCAGATTCTGATGACCTATCCTGAGTGGGCATAATAACCCATTTGTAATTCTAGCTTAGGTTGGCAGAGACATGGGAAGTTCTGCTACAAACCAGTTAGATACACGAACTATATTGGAAAAATCTGCCTTTGCTTGAGGAATCTTTCCTCAATGGGCAAGGGGAAAGATCAATAGAAGGTGATTTGAGAATATGAATTTGCATCTCCCACATACACATGCACCCATGTGCACATATGCCGTTACACACACCCCTTGAAAGCAGAAGCCACAAAACAATAAGTAACATGTGGTAATGCATTTGTAAAACACTTTCCTGACTTCACATCAGCTCACATGCCATGCATATTATTGCTATGTGTTGACCATGAGCTGCCAACTCAGACTCAAAATTACATATATGCTTACTAGATGATATAAGCTTAATTTTGAGAAATACTTTTATCAAAAATACAGTGGAATTGAGAATGTCTTACAGAGAACAGCAACTCAGTTCATCACCATAGAGTAAATTGGACATGGATAAACATAGGTTTTGAATGTACAGTCCTTTCAGCCCTACCATCTATCACAGGGTCTAATAGGTTTCCTCCTAGAAAATGGGGCATGATGACAGTTTGAGACCTAGAGAAGGATCGAGGAGAATGGAAAGAATGCAAGATTAAAGAATGGTATAGAATGAGGAAGAAACAACAGGGATTAAGTTGACCTATATTTGGTCAGCAGACAAATGCTTGATCTTAGTATTATCATGTCCTATTGAAGAACAAGTGCTTTAACTCTGAGTTTATTTTGGTTGCTAAGAGAATAAAGGATAATGGTATATGGTTAGCATTTATTATGATGCCTCTCTCATAACAAGCACTTTAAATCCTGCTTTTGTTTTTATGATACAAAATTGAGATAACTCAAAAGCCAAATGCAGAGCTAATAAAATGTACTACAATGTGGCACATGCAAAGGGACAAGGGAGAAATAAAATTGATAAAGCAATACAGCACCAAATCTTAAGTGAATGAAAATGCCAATGTAAAGGATTCAGGTCTATCCTGTTATTACTTTAAAGAGACAGATATTCAATAGATTGCTGTAGGAATAGACTAGAGCAGCCAAGGGACTGCACAGGAGAGAGCCTGAGGAGCTAATATGAAGTAAGAGCCATGAAGTCCTCCTCACTGTTCCTGTTGCTCGTCTGTAACAACAACTCATATCAAAAGTGCCTGGTGCTTAACTGTGAAAACCAGAGCCACACTTAGTTCAAGACACACTCTTTACCCACTGTATGATTGGAGAACACATACATATTTTTTTTATGATAGATTAGTGTTTTTTGGACACAGGCCACACCATAGAGGGTTTTCTAATCTATTTTGAGTTCTAATTGATTACAGCATTTGGAAAAATGTACAACAAATTGCACCATTAATCAAGGTAAATCAAGGTGATGTCATAGATGCTAAATATATGTCTTTACAGCAAGACTATTTGTGAAACTGGAGCAAAGGCTGTTGTCAGTGTTTCCACCAGACATCTGCTGCTTTCTCCAGAGATGGTGGCTAATCTCAAAAAGCACTTGATGGTTCATCCCCAGGTCTAGACCTCTCAAACCTTCTCTCCAAACCCCAGGCAAAGGAATTAAGAAAGTGCAAGGTTCTTTCTCAGCCATACACTCCAATCTAGTGGCAAGGGTACCATGTCACAAAGGGGCAGACGATATAAAAGCATGTGGTATTATGAAGAGGACTCTGACACAAAATGTTCTTTGGCTAATGGTGGAAAAAAGGATAAGAGAAATACTTAGCTATGATACAGATCACTGTACTAGAAGGTACAGGGAAAACCTAAAATCCTGAACAAGACCTCTTAAGAATAGAGGTAGACAAGAAGTTGCACAAGAATGGATGCTTAGTTAATTCCAGAAGCAACATTATAAACCAAGTGTCTTGACTTGTCTCATACAGAGAACCTTCTACATGACGGAATGTATTTGTGTCTTGCTCTTTTCCACTCCATTCTTCTTCTTTCTCACAACATTCATAATATTTATAAGTAATCCAGAGCTAACTGTGTGTCACAGAGTTTGTAGTAGTCAATAAACACTTGATCTTATTACAACTATATAAAGCTGTTCTGAGTTTTAGTCTGAGTTTCTAAGTGAGAAGTATGGTTAAAAAGGTGAAGTAAGTTGACAAAGAAAGACACACACACACACACACACACACACACACACACACACACACACACACACTTCTTAGTGACTCTGAAGGACATAGATGGTTACTTTCGGTAAAGTAAAAGCATGCCCCTTATAAATACCATGGAACTGAGTTTCAGAGATACAATAAACCCCCACAAATCTTCCCAAGAGTCTCAACAATGTTGAATGTGACAATAGAGCTAAATGAGAAAAGGGAATCTTAGCTTTTTCTGGGAAACTATAATCAAGTTTCTTTTCCTCTCTGATTCCCAGTTATCCCATTTGATCAAGAATATATGGAGGTTCCCACCATGTGCTCCTCTTTTAGTAGGAGATCAACAAAACAACGATGATAACAAAAAAAAAAGCATAGGGAGAAAAGTCCAAGGAGACTAGACACATGTAGAGTTTCTAAGACCACTAAAGATAACTTAAAGATAAGCTTAGGGATAAAGAAAACGAGGATCAGAAAACTCAAGTTCAGGTCAGTTTGGGAAGATCATCCATGAACTGGGTGGTGCCCCATCAGGCCCAGATCAAAAGCTGAACAGTGATGCAATCTGCTGTTTGTATACAGATGTTGGCCTCCAAATCCCCAAATGGGAACATCTGCTGGGACAGCCACTCAACAAATAAGCAGGCAATTAGGTAGCAGATGCAGCTGTGCCAAGAACATGGGACCACCAGCAGCGGGGAAACTACAGGAGGGAGAGAGAGCTGTCCTGGGAAAGATACTCTCACGATCATGCGAGAGTCAGATGGTCTAAGGAAGCAGAAGGGGAAGAGAATTAGGAACAGAGGACAGGAGAGGCCATTGGCTCCTATACTTTGAGCTCTGGCTTCATCATCCTCAGTCTTTCTATCATAATCACATGGGGTTGTTAAACATCCTGTTTCACTGTCTGTTTCAAGTCTCTAGACAATGAAAACTTAGAATTATTGTCTTTTTAAGGTTATTTAGGTAAGTGAAGTGTACAGCCAATGTTGATAGACATTGGTCTGGAATTATCTCAGATTATCTGCTAATTTTGGGGATGCGGCAATAGGGGTCATCTTTATTATGTTTCTTGTTGGAATCACCTCAAATATGGATTTTTAAAATCCTCGTGTCAGTGATCTAAGTTTTCAGTAAGCACCTATTTACTAAGGAAGATGCTAACTACTCTCATCACTTCTGCTGGTTGACTTTAGACAATATGAACCTCCTTTTGGATCTGTTGCTCACGGAGAATGATTGAGAAGTGAAATGTGATTCTGTATAAAAAATGATTATGGCATAATGGATCCTCAAATGTGTTGGCAGAAATTCTGATTCGTAAAAGTAAGAAAGAAGTAAGGCTAAGTGGAAGGAAGAAAGAAAGATAGGAGGAAAGTGGGAAGAGAAGAAGGAAAGGAAGCAGAGAGGGGGAGATAGAGGAAAGCCAAGTTTGGGAGGATTAACATGAGCTTTATCCTTCATTTTAATCTCTTTGTTAGATATAATACCTAATATAACACAAATCTTGACAATATGCTCACATTTTTATAAATCTGTTTCTTTCTAATTTCTGCACAATTGAGACTTTTATCATTTAGTATTTGATGCTTTGCAGCATCTAAAAGGTGATTTCTCTAGTTCTAGATTTCTAGATGTGGATCTGGTGTGTATCCAACACATAGAGAAATTCATTGGTTACCTCATCTCAGCTCAAGTTTTTCAGGAAATTTCTGCTATATGGGCTTTGGGGATGCGATGAGGAGGTCTTTTGTGACACTTTGTTTATGGTAACATCTTCATAATCTCTGAGTACTGACACAACTCTCTAATCCCTCTCTCACCTTACCCAAGTCTATACCTTAGTGATGTTGATCTGTTGGCACTTTCCTTGGCATGTATTGCACTGAGCTGGTTTATCTATCAGAAACCATTCCTACATTGGTTTATTTTTCCCTGAACACAGATAAGTTCTGGGAAGGTCTTGTTTTATACACCCATGTAGCCTTTTACTTGCAACTTTGTTGCTCCAGCCTCCTGATTGCTGACAATATATGTATGCCACCATGCTTGACATTTCTGAATATATTTCTGACATTCACCTTTCATCCAGATGTAATCTTTTGATTCCTTATAGCTCAAGTCATGAACTGCCTTCTTTAGGGAGGTTTTCCTAAGTCATTATATTGAATTACCATAATTGGGATATATTTCCTTTTCTATTCTTCAACATTTCTCATGTATTGGAACTGTATAAACACACACACACACACACACACACACACCACACCACACCACACAGGAGCTTAAATATCTACATGATGTAGCCAAGGAAATGTGGAGACACATTTGTTGAAAGTTTTGTTCTAAAGAAGAGGTGACTTCATTGTTTCTAATGGCTTCATTGTGTAGATATACCACAATTTTGCATCCACTCTTCTGTTTAGGGATACCTGGGTTCTTTCCAGCATCTGGCAATTATAAATAGGGCTGCTATGAACATAGTAGAGCATGTATCCTTATTACATGGTGGGGAATCCTCTGGGTATATGCCCAGGAGTGGTATAGCAGGATCTTCTGGAAGTGAGGTGCCCAGTTTTCGGAGGAACCACCAGACTGATTTCCAGAATGGTTGTACCAATTTGCAACCCCACCAGCAGTGGAGGAGTGTTCCTCTTTCTCCACACCCTCTCCCACAACTGCTGTCTCCTGAATTTTTAATCTTAGCCATTCTGACTGGTGTAAGGTGAAATCTCAGTGTTGTTTTGATTTGCATTTCCCTAATGACTAATGAAGTTGAGCATTTTTTAAGATGCTTCTCCGCCAGCCATCCGAAGTTCTTCAGGTGAGAATTCTTTGTTTAACTAGGCAAATGGATGGAGCTAGAGAACATCATACTAAGTGAGGTAACCCTAACTCAAAAGGTGAATCATGGTATGCACTCACTAATAAGTGGATATTAACCTAGAAAACTGGAATACCCAAAACACAATCTACACATCAAATGAGGTACAAGAAGAAAGGAAGAGTGGCCCTTTGTTCTGGAAAGACTCAGTGAAGCAGTATTCAGCAAAACCAGAATGGGGAAGTGGGAAGGGGTGGGTGAGAGGATGGGGAGAGAAGGGGGCTTACGGGACTTTCGGGGAGTGGGGGGCTAGAAAAGGGGAAATCATTTGAAATGTAAATAAAACATTTATGGAATAAAAAAAAAGAAAACAAAAAGAAGAGGTGACTTTTTCTCTCATTTTTTTTCTCCTTATTTGCCCAAATGGGAAGACAAAAAAAAAAAAAAGTGTGTGCTCAAATGCTACTGCTCAGTCAGCTTATGGTAATGGTCAAGGTCCTAAAGATAGTCCTCTGGGAAGCTTTTACAGACATGAGTAGAGTTTTGCAGTAGATCTCAGCTTAATTTCTTAACCCCAAATCAAAGTGGCTCTTTGTAATGCCTTTGTGATCCTGACCACATCCTCCTCTTTCAATGCCAAAAACAAGAAGCCAGAGATAAACCATAGATCTCCCTCCAAGACTTCAGGGAAGGTGACTTGCCTTCTGGGATAGTGCCATATTTAAGGAAGGCTCCTTCAATTCCCTTGAGACCTAGGCTAGACTGTGTATTTCTAGTCTTGCAAAAATGGACTGTCAACAGATGTCAGGAAATATTAATGAGGCTGGCAAGAGATTCCCCACCAAAGGGGAAAGATTACAAAAATTGCTGAGAAAACACTCCAGAGGGTAATATTTCTGAGGACTTTGTTCTCTACAAATCGTGATTTTGATACAGTATTACTGCTGGTTCCCCACAACTATACTAAAAATTCTTAGAGTCTGTATTTGTGTTTACAAAATTAAGTAAAATTTGATCTGGAAGTGATGTTGCCAACACTCTGAGCCACCACTATTCTCTTAATAGTAAAGGAAGAGTGTAATGTTCTAGATGCCCAACATTTAGTTTCCTCTTAGTAGCTAGAGACCCAGATTTCCTCAGGGATCTGTGATAGCTATATTACTAGAAAGTTCCATAAGACCTTTGCTCTTAAGTATCCATTGACAAAAAAGTATAATCAGTAGAAGATTATAAGATGCTACTCTATAGTGAGACTACGAACATGTCCACTAGGAGTTAGTCTTCAGAAAGATTCTCTTGGGTTTGCCTGGTCTGATCAAAAGAGCCCTTTTAAAAAGATAGAATGTCAAAACATATTAATTATTTTGATTGCTGTGAACAAATGCTAAACATGGACAGTTTAAGAAAGGAGTTATTTTGGCTCATGATTTTAGAGAGACTCAACTCATCAGAGTAGGGAAGGCATTGAAGATTTCAGTGGTGGGTACATGAAGAATGAGGGACAGGGGGAATCTTCTAAGGCCTGACTTTGGTTGCATATCGGTTCCCAGTACTAGGTTCCGCTTTAAGACTCTTACATTTCCAGAGACAGTACCCCTAGTTCAGGGAGCAAGCATTCAAAAGATGAGGCTTCAGGAGGTATTTCAGATCAAACTATAACAGGGCACTCTTCCGGCCTGAAAATGAAGAATCTGCTATATTCCCATAGCAGAGAGAACAGGGCCAGGACCTGAGGGTAGCCTCTGGAACTCACAAAGAAACGAATCCTGCCAACAAATGCAGGAATTTGGAGGAGGATTTGGAGCCTCAGGTGAAAGCAGAGTCTTTGTTGGCATTTCGGTTTGAACTTTATAATATGCTTGAGCAAAGATCTCCATGCCTGGACATTTGAACTCTATAACTGTAGTATGAGAAGATAGGTAGATTTTAAGGAACCATGTCTTAAAAATTTCTATTTATTATTACTATTATTAATATTATTATTATTATTATTAGTAGTAGCAGTGTAGCAATAGTATATATACATATATGCCTAATGAGGGAACCATGCATGCGTAGATGTCAGAGAACAACTTTGTAGAGTTGCTATCTTATGTTTACTTGGGTTATGGGACCAATCACATGACTAATGTATTGCAAATATGACTGATGCAGAGCCAGCTCTCTTAATACCCAGTCAAGACGCAATAGTGCATTCTTTCTGGGCTTTAACCATCCTGGCTAAAAAATGAGTATGAATAAAAATTCATACTCAAATTGCTAGGGTGTCACAGCAGGTACCTTTTCTTTTTCAAGACAGGGTTTCTCTGTGTAGCCCTGGCTGTCCTGGAACTCACTTTGTAGACCAGGCTGGCCTCGAACTCAGAAATATGCTTGCCTCTGCATCCCAAGTGCTGCGACTGAAGGCGTGTGTCACCACTGCCTGGTCTTTTTTTTTTTTTTTCCCACAGAAGGTACCTTTATCAGCTGAGGCATCTACCCAACCTAGAACTAAGGCTTTAGTAAGTTTCTCATACATTAATAAGAGATGTGCAGACTCTTTTCTTTCACTATCTACTATTTACTCTCATCTCTAAGTAGGTGAATAATGGTTAGGGCTCTACCCACCAGTCTGGGTTCAATAGGATTAGAGCGCACCACACAATCCAATGGTCATCAGTGAGAGTCTGGATTCAGGCTCGTATTGAATTTATTTAGAGAAGAAAGTGCTGTCTTTTTACTGAAATTGACATTTAAGGGCATTTAGCCTTGGAGTGCATGTCAACCATACTGCCACCATTTGGAGTTTGGGACTGAAGCCAACATGGAAAAGAACAGACTTGAGCAATAAAAAAAAAAAAAACAGAAAAAGAAAAAGAAAAAGAAGGAAACAGACTGTGTTTTTAACATATTTTGAGTCCTAGCCAGAGACTAGAGAAGAGATTGCATGTAGAGATTTTAGTTACCTAAAACTGTGAGTACAGTGACATATTAAGGACACTTCAGACAATGTTTCTGTTTCATACAATAGGAAAATCTAGATCTCATATATAAGACAACTTTGGGCCAGAGAAGGAATATATTGACCAATCACATAACTAATGTATTGCAAATATGATTGACACAGAGCCAGCTCACCTAATACCCAGTCAAGACTCAATAGTGTATTCTTTCTGGGCTTTAACCATCCTGGGATCCATAAAAATATAACATCTCATGAAGAAAACACAATGATAACAAAGGCAATAATAGTAACCATGACTATCATTCAATAAGTTGATGATCCCATGAAGTTGATATTTACTTTTTATATTCTTATAAATCTTGTGACCTTTGTGTCTTAACCTCTGTCTTTTAAGCATAGCAAGAATGGTGCTAAGAAATGCGTTTTACTGTCCCAAGCAAGATCATATTGCTAGTCAATGAAGGAACCAGAATTTAGTCCTTATCTATCTGGCTCTGAAGTTTGTTCTCTTAACTAGCATATTAATTGTTGCTAAGATAATACAGAAACAAAACAAATAGAGGCTTTTTGCTGCTTCAAATATATTGCAAGTACACGCATATAGGAATTACTTTCTTTTTTAATCGTGGATTCACAAAGACTGGTGTATACTTCTTAGACAATCATCAACTGGATGTTTGAAGTATCTCCTCTACTTGAGGAGATATCTGCTCTCTAACATTGCAACATTGAAGCACATATTTATCTTCATCTCTGTGAGATATTAAACATTTTTAGGGAGTGGGGAAAATAACTGCTGTGTGTTTTGCTTAAATTTAAGATGTAATTCTCCTCCATACTGTCTCCTGTGTGCTCTTGAGATCACACCCTCTCTCACACACATGGTCTTGGGTTCTGCTATAGATGAAGGGATTTGCATTAAATTTGTTGCATACTTTCTAAAAATTCATATCTCTTCAGGAAAACATCCTGGAACCCCAATATTCCTACTTGTTCTTTGGCTACCCAACATATTCTTCTATCTGATGCCTTTTGTGTTGTGTCAAGGCCTCCCTGAAACTTTAGGGCATTGAAATATGATGGTACTGAAAGTATAAAATGTGACAGAGTAAGCTGGTGAGACACTTCCCTGTTATGATGGAGACAGCATTGCATTTTACAGCCATAATATTTCATAGCAAAGTAGAACATCTCAGAAAATACAGCATCAAAAAGTTTGAATAACTTCAACAAGGAATATTCTGTAATCATTTTATTTTCTTTTTTTCATATTTTCTTTTTATTTTTTAAGGGCTTGGAGATTTGCTTTATTTTTGTCCTTTAGTGGTATTCCCCAAGAACCATCCAATTTGTTTTTGGACATTATCATGGCACAAATTTCTTCTTGTGGTCAATTAAAATTATTTTTTATTGAATATATTCTTCATTTACATTTCAAATGTTATACCCTTTCATAGTTACCCCCTCCCAGGAAACCCCAAACCCATTCCCCTCCCCTCCCTCCAAGAAGATGCCCCTCCGCCCAAGCCATTCCCACCTATCCCCCTTTGATTTTCCCATGCTGGGACATCTATTGAACCTTCACAGGACCAAAGACTTCTCCTCCCACCGATGTCTGACAAGGCATTCCTCTACCACAGTTGTGGCTGGAACCATGTGTATCCCTTGTTTGACGGTTTAGTCCCTGGGAGCTCTGGGGTGTCTGGTTAGCCAACATCATTGTTCTTCCCATGTGGCTGCAAACCCCTTCAGCTTCTCCAGTACTCCCTCCAAATCCTCCAATGGGGATCCTGTGCTCAATCCAATAGTTGGCTGCTAGCATCTTCTTCTGTATCTGTAAGGCTCTGGCAGGGCCCTTCAGGAGACAGGCATAACAGCCCCTTTCAGCAAGCACTTCTTGGCATCCTCAGTAGTGTCTGGTTTTGGTGACTGTTTATAGGATGAATCTCCAGGTAGGACAGCTCAAGTCCAAGTGGATAAAAGACCTCCACATAAAACCAGATATAGTGAAGCTTATAGAAGAGAAAGTGGGGAATAACCTTGAACACATTGGCATAGGGGAAATTTTCCTGAACAGGACACCAATGGCTTATACTCTAAGAACAAGAATCGACAAATGTGACCTTATAAAACTGCAAAGCTTCTATAAGGCAAAGGACACTGTCAATCGGACAAAATGGCAAACAACAGATTGGGGAAAGATCTTTACCAATCCTACATCTGATAGAGGGTTCATATCCATTGTATACAAAGAACTCAAGAAGTTAGACTCCAGAGAGTCAAATAAGCCTATTAAAAACTAATACAGAGCTAAACAGAGAATTCCCAATTGAGGAATCTCAAATGGCTGTGAAGCACCTAAAGAAAGGTTCAACATCCTTAGTTATCAGGGAAATAAAAATCAAAACAGCCCTGAGATTCCACTCACATCAGTCAGAATGGCCAAGATGAAAACCTCAGGGGACAGCAGGTACTAGCAAGGATATAAAGAAAGAGGAATACTCCTTCACTACTGGTGGGATTGCAAGATGGTACAACCATTCTGGAAATCAGTCTGGTGGTTTCTCAGAAAACTGGGCATGACACTTCTGGAGGACCCCACTATACCACTCCTGGGCATATACCCAGAGGATTCCCCAGCATGTAATAAAGACACATGCTCCACTATGTTCATAACTGCCTTATTTATAATAGCCAGAAGCTGGAAAGAACCCAGATGTCCCTCAGCAGAGGAATGGATACATAAAATGTGGTACATTTACACAATGGAGTGCTACTCAGCTTTTAAAACCAATGAATTCATGAAATTCTTTGGCAAATGGATGGAACTAGAAAGTGTCATCCTGAGCGAGATAACCCAATCACAAAAGACTGCACATGGTATGTACTCACTGATAAGTGGATATAAGCCCAAAAGCTCAAAATAAACAAGTTACAAGTCACAGACCACAGGAAGCTCAAGAAGATGGAAGACCAAAGTGTGAGTGCTTCAGTTTTTCTGAGAAAGGGATCAAAATACTCACAGGTGCAATTATGGAGACAATGTGTGGAGCAGAGACAGAAGGAAGGCCATCTAAAGTCTGTAATCTTTTTCTACCAAAACTCCCTCACTAGGGATCCTGTCATAGTTTCTCACATTTTTAAATTTCTGCTGTCTTACCAAGAACCTTGAGTATTTTATGGATTAAGACATGATCCAAAACAACAACAAAAAATTTACTCTGTTGATGTTACAGAGAAAATAGTGTCTAAAGGACCAATGATAGCATTGGTTCTGCTTGAAACAGAAGGTCTCTTTTCATTTTTGCCTTTCTTTTAAATGGCAACAGTAAGTATCTCTTAAAAGACACTCAGTGAAGTCTAATTTTCAGATTCAGCTTATGTTTACAGAAAAATTGAAAATGCAATACAAATAGCTCCCATATGTCCTGCATCCATTTTTATTCACATTTATTATGTCCATTAATTAAGCATGCACTCAATTTGTTGCAATTGTTGAGCCAATGTGGAAGCATCATTATTAGCTACAATGAATTCATTCTTCAGATTCCCTTCATTTTCACCAAGTATCCTTTTTTTTTTTTCTTAGATTCTCATTTTTGGATGGAACACTTCATTTAAATGTCAAATATTTATATCACCTTTGTTGGCTGTAATAATTTGTCAGTTTTTTTAATTCAATATAATTTATTTACATTTCAAATGATTTCCCCTTTTCTAGCCCCCCACTCCCCGAAAGTCCCGCAAGCCCCCTTCTCTTCCCCTGTCCTCCCACCCACCCCTTCCCACTTCCCTGTTCTGGTTTTGCTGAATACTGTTTCACTGAGTCTTTCCAGAACCAGGGGCCACTCCTCCTTTCTTCTTGTACCTCATTTGATGTGTGGATTATGTTTTGGGTATTCCAGTTTTCTAGGTTAATATCCACTTATTAGTGAGTGCATACCATGATTCACCTTTTGAGTCTGGGTTACCTCACTTAGTATGATATTCTCTAGCTCCATCCATTTGCCTAAGAATTTCATGAATTCATTGTTTCTAATGGCTGAATAGTACTCCATTGTGTAGATATACCACATATTTTTGCATCCACTCTTCTGTTGAGGGATACCTGGGTTCTTTCCAGCATCTGGCAATTATAAATAGGGCTGCTATGAACATAGTAGAACATGTATCCTTATTACATGGTGGGGAGTCTTCTGGGTATATGCCCAGGAGTGGTATAGCAGGATCTTCTGGAAGTGAGGTGCCCAGTTTTCGGAGGAACCGCCAGACTGATTTCCAGAGTGGTTGTACCAATTTGCAACCCCACCAGCAGTGGAGGAGTGTTCCTCTTTCTCCACACCCTCTCCAACACCTGCTGTCTCCTGAATTTTTAATCTTAGCCATTCTGACTGGTGTAAGATGAAATCTTAGGGTTGTTTTGATTTGCATTTCCCTAATGACTAATGAAGTTGAGCATTTTTTAAGATGCTTCTCCGCCATCCGAAGTTCTTCAGGTGAGAATTCTTTGTTTAACTCTGTACCCCATTTTTTAATAGGGTTGTTTGGTTTTCTGGAGTCTAACTTCTTGAGTTCTTTATATATATTGGATATTAGCCCTCTATCTGATGTAGGATTGGTGAAGATCTTTTCCCAATTTGTTGGTTGCCGATTTGTCCTCTTGATGGTGTCCTTTCCCTTACAGAAACTTTGTAATTTTATGAGGTCCCATTTGTCAATTCTTGCTCTTAGAGCATATGCTATTGGTGTTCTGTTCAGAAACTTTCTCCCTGTACCGATGTCCTCAAGGGTCTTCCCCAGTTTCTTTTCTATTAGCTTCAGAGTGTCTGGCTTTATGTGGAGGTCCTTGATCCATTTGGATTTGAGCTTAGTACAAGGAGACAAGGATGGATCAATTCGCATTCTTCTGCATGCTGACCTCCAGTTGAATCAGCACCATTTGTTGAAAAGGCTATCTTTTTTCCATTGGATGTTTTCAGCCTCTTTGTCGAGGATCAAGTGGCCATAGGTGTGTGGGTTCATTTCTGGATCTTCAATCCTGTTCCATTGATCCTCCTGCCTGTCACTGTACCAATACCATGCAGTTTTTAACACTATTGCTCTGTAGTATTGCTTGAGGTCAGGGATACTGATTCCCCCAGATTTTCTTTTGTTGCTGAGAATAGTTTTAGCTATCCTGGGTTTTTTGTTGTTCCAGATGAATTTGATAATTGCTCTTTCTAACTCTGTGAAGAATTGAGTTGGGATTTTGATGGGTATTGCATTGAATCTGTATAGTACTTTAGGCAAAATGGCCATTTTAACTATATTGATTCTACCGATCCATGAGCATGGGAGGTTTTCCCATTTTTTGAGGTCTTCTTCCCTTTCCTTCTTCAGAGTCTTGAAGTTCTTGTCATACAGATCTTTCACATGTTTGGTAAGAGTCACCCCAAGATACTTTATACTGTTTGTGGCTATTGTGAAGGGGGTCATTTCCCTAATTTCTTTCTCAGCCTGCTTATCCTTTGAGTATAGGAAGGCCACTGATTTGCTTGAGTTGATATTATAACCTGCCACTTTGCTGAAGTTGTTTATCAGCTGTAGGAGCTCTCTAGTGGAGTTCTTTGGGTCACTTAGGTAGACGATCATGTCTGCAAATAATGATAGTTTGACTTTTTCCTTTCCAATTTGTATCCCTTTGACCTCCTTATGTTGTCGAATTGCCCGAGCTAGTACCTCAAGTACAATATTGAAAAGATAAGGAGAAAGGGGGCAGCCTTGTCTGGTCCCTGATTTCAGTGGGATTGCTTCAAGTTTCTCTCCATTTAGTTTGATGCTGGCTACCGGTTTGCTGTATATTGCTTTTACTATGTTGAGGTATGGGCCTTGAATTCCTGTTCTCTCCAAGACTTTAAGCATGAAGGGATGCTGAATTTTGTCAAATGCTTTTTCAGCATCCAATGAAATGACCATGTGGTTTTGTTCTTTGAGTTTGTTTATGTAGTGGATTGTATTGATGGATTTCCGTATATTGAACCAACCCTGCATTCCCGGGATAAAGCCTACTTGATCATGGTGGATGATCGTTTTGATGTGTTCTTGGATTCGGTTGGCAAGAATTTTATTGAGTATTTTTGCATCGATGTTCATAAGGGAAATTGGTCTGAAGTTCTCTTTCTTTGTTGGATCTTTGTGTGGCTTTGGTATCAGCGTAATTGTGGCTTCGTAGAAGGAATTGGGTAGTGTTCCTTCTGTTTCTATTTTGTGGAATAGTTTGAAGAGTATTGGTGTTAACTCTTCTTTAAAGGTCTGGTAGAATTCTGCACTGAAGCCATCTGGTCCTGTGCTTTTTTTGGTTGGAAGACTTTCTATGACTCCTTCTATTTCTTTAGGCATTATGGGACTGTTTAGATGGTCTAGTTGGTCCTGATTTAATTTTGGTATTTGGTATCTGTCAAGGAAATAGTCCATTTCCTCCAGATTCTCCAGTTGTGTTGAGTACAGGCTTTTGTAGTAGGATCTGATGATTTTTTGGATTTCCTCAGTTTCCGTTGTTATATCTCCCTTTTCATTTCTAAGTTTGTCAATTTGGATACTTTCTCTGTGCCCTTTGGTCAGTCTGGCTAAGGGTTTATCTATCTTGTTGATTTTCTCAAAGAATCAGCTCCTGGTATTGTTGATTTTTTGTATGGTTCTCTTTGTTTCTACTTGAATGATTTCGGCCCTGAGTTTGATGATTTCCTGCCTTCTACTCCTCCTGGGCGAAATAGCTTCTTTTTGTTCTAGGGCTTTCAGGTGTGTCATTAAGCTGGTAATGTATGCTGTCTCCATTTTCTTTTTGGAGGCACTCAGGGCTATGAGTTTTCCTCTTAGCACTGCTTTCATTGTGTCCCATAGATTTGGGTATGTTGTGTTTTCATTTTCATTGTGTTCTAAAAAGTCTTTAATTTCTTTCTTTATTTCTTCCCTGACCAAGGTATCATTGAGTAGAGTATTGTTCAGTTTCCACGTGTATGTGGGTTTTCTGTTGTTTCTGTTGCTATTGAAGACCACTTTTACTCCATAGTGATCAGATAGGAGGCATGGGATTAGTTCTATCTTCTTATATTTGTTGAGGTCTGTCTTGTGACCAATTATATGGTCGATTTTGGAGAAGGTACCATGAGGTGCTGAGAAAAAGGTATATTCTTTTGTTTTAGGATAGAATGTTCTATATATATCTATTAAATCTAATTGGTCCAAAGCTTCAATTAGTTTCATTGTGTCCCTGTTTAGTTTCTGTTTTCCTGATCGGTCCATTGAGGAAAGTGCAGTGTTGAAGTCACCCACAATTATTGTGTTAGGTGCAATGTGTGCTTTTAGTTTTAATAAAGTTTCTTTTACGAAAGAGGGTGCCCTTGCATTTGGGGCATAGATGTTCAGGATTGACAGTTCTTCTTTTTGTATTTTTCCTTTGACCAGCAAGAAGTGTCCCTCAGAGTCTCTTTTGATGACTTTGGGTTGAAAGTCAATTTTATCTGATATTAAAATGGCTACTCCAGCTTGTTTCCTGGGACCATTTGCTTGTAAAATTGTCTTCCAGCCTTTTACTCTAAGGTAGTGTTTGTCTTTGACCCTGAGGTGTGTTTCCTGTAAGCAGCAAAATGTAGGGTCCTGTTTATGTATCCATTCAGTTAGTCTGTGTCTTTTTATTGGGGCATTAAGTCCATTGATGTTTAGAGATATTAAGGAAGAGTGATTGTTACTTCCTATCATTTTTGACGTTATTTTTTAAATTTGAATGCTTAACTTCTTTTGGGTTTGGTGAAAGGTTACTATCTTGCTTTTTCCAGGGTGAAGTTTCCCTCCTTGTATTGGTGTTGTCCTCCTATTATCCTTTTTAGGGCCGGGTTTGTGGATAGATATTGGGTAAACTTGGTTTTGTCATGAAATATCTTAGTTTCTCCATCTATGGTGATTGAGAGTTTTGCTGGATATAGTAGTTTTGGTTGGCATTTGTGTTCTCTTAGAGTCTGCATGAGATCTGCCCAGGACCTTCTAGCCTTTATAGTCTCTGGTGAAAAGTCTGCTGTGATTCTGATAGGTCTTCCTTTATATGTTACTTGGCCTTTTTCTCTTACTGCCTTTAGTATTCTTTCTTTGTTTAGAACATTTGGTGTTTTGATTATTATGTGACGGTAAGTATTTCTGTTCTGGTCCAGTCTGTTTGGAGTTCTGTAGGCTTCTTGTATATTCATGGGCATCTCTCTCTTTAGGTTAGGGACGTTTTCTTCCATAATTTTATTGAAGATGTTTGCTGGCCCTTTAAGTTGTAAATCTTCACTCTCATCTATGCCTATAATCCTTAGGTTTGGTCTTCTCATTGTGTCCTGGATTTCCTGGATATTTTGGGTTACAAGCTTTTTGCATTTTGCATTTTCTTTAACTGTTGAGTCCATGGTTTCTATGGAATCTTCAGCATCTGAGATTCTTTCTTCTATCTCTTGTATTCTGTTGTTGATATTTGCATCTCTGTCCCCTGATTTCTTCCCAAGGCTTTCTATCTCCAAAGTTGTCTCCCTTTGAGTTTTCTTAGTTGTTTCTACTTCTGATTTTAGATCCTGGATGGTTTTGCTTAGCTACTTCACTTGCATGTTTGTGTTTTCCTGTAATTCTTTAAGAGATTTTTGTGTTTCCTCTTTCATGAGCTCAGCCTGTTGACCAAAGTTCTCCTGTATTTCTTTAAGAGATTTTTGTGTTTCGTCTTTCATGACCTCAGCCTGTTGACCAAAGTTCTCCTGTATTTCTTTAAGTGTTTTTTGCATTTCCTCCTTGTTGGCTTTTGTATTCTCCTGGATTTCTTTCAATGATTTTTGTGTTTCCCTTGCAAGGGCTTCTAACTTTTGATCCATTTTCTCCTGAATTTCTTTAAGTATGTCCTTCATGTGTTCCTGTACCAGCATCATGACCAGTGATTTTAAATCCAAATCTTGTTTTACTGGTGTGATGGGGTATCCAGGACATGTTGGTAGAGGAGAATTGGGTTCAGATGTTGCCATATTGCCTTGATTTCTGTTAGTGACGTTCCTGTGTTTGCCTTTTGCCATCTACACTGGTGTTAGTTTGTCTTGTCAGTGCTGGACTCACCAGTGCAAGGTGCCCCTTCCCAGTTGGCCTCTGGTGCACAGCTTACCTCCTGCACTGCTTGTAGACAGGGTGCTGCTGCCCAGGCTGTTCAGATCCCAAAGCAGGCATCCGAAGGCTCCCGTTGGGGCCCGCTGGATTCACTGGAGCACACTGACTTCTCCCAGCTGGCCGCCCGGAAGCCCAGCTAGCCACTTGCAGGACTTGGAGATGTGGTGCTGCTGCCCTGGCTGATCTGGATCCGGAAGCGGAGAGAGTAGAGCTGACGGCTTCCACCTGAGGCCTTGCCCCAGATTGTGTCTGTGGACCAGATGGAGCCCGTGTGCACCCCCAGGGAGTGCCGACGGTGTATGCTTCTGTGACCTCCCCTGTGTTCTGCTCACTCAGCTGGGCAGCCGATCCGCCAACCGGGCTGTTGCACACAAGGTTAGCCTGGCCGCCCAGTCCCTGAGTCCAGGCAAAAGCCTGGGAGGCCAAGGTCTGAGCAAAGTTCCCCTAGGGCTATGACTGTTAATTGGGTCTGCCAGGTGACTAGGATGGCAGGCGTGCGCGCCTGTGCTCCCTGAAAGCTCCGGGAGAGTCTACTGTGCTAACAATCACCTGGGCGACTTGATTCACAGATGGCCCACCAAGCCGCCCAGTTCTTGGGGTCAGTCCTGTGCCTTTTGGGGCCTAGACCCCGCTTTGTTAGCCTCAGGTCTGCCCGCCAGAGCTCTCTGTTGTCCTGCAGGCAAAATAGCGGCGGCGCGCAAGCAGGCCTGGGCAAAAAACCTCCTGGCTGGGTTGGCACCCCGATGGCCCCCCGACCCGCCCAGGGCCTGGGTGCAGGCCAACGCCTGTCGGGCTCAGACCACCGCGGTGTTGGCCTCGGATTATGTTTGTGTACCTCAGTCTGTCCGATCCCTGGAGTATGGAACCAAGATGGATGCACCTCTCCTGACTGGTGGGAGGCCGAGTTCTGAAGTGGCTTCCGTGCAGGAAAGGCGCTGCACAACTGCAGCTGCTTGCCGCCCGGCTGGTCAGCGAAGGTCAGTGGTCGTGGGCGCAGGGCCTAACTGGTCCCTGTGTCGCCTTGGTTCCACTGCTGATGGCCCTTCAGCTGGACCAGCCACTGCTGCACTGCCACCGCCGCCGCCGCCGCCGCCGCCGCCGCCGCCGGAACCTAATTTGTCAGTTTTAATAATCATTTAGATAAGCACTGTTAATATAGTTTGCAAAATGTCCCTGAATTGGGACTGGGCTGGTAATTGACTCTCATGATTAAATCTTGAGTTGGAATAAACAGGAATTATCATGGGGTAATCTTATAAATAAGCATCTCACACTGTAGGTTCCTATTGTCTGGGTAAAGGACCATGAAACTTTTTTTTTTTTTTTTTTTTTTTTTGGTTTTTCGAGACAGGGTTTCTCTGTGTAGCCCTGGCTGTCCTGGAACTCACTCTGGAGACCAGGGTGGCCTCGAACTCAGAAATCCCCCTGCCTCTGCCTCCCAAGTGCTGGGATTACAGGTGTGCGCCACCACCGCCTGGCTAAGGACCATGAAACTTTTAAAGCCTATATTTTATTTTATCTAAATTTGCTTTCTCCACTTAGAAGATCAGTCTGAGTATGAATTTTAATTTATTTTGCCTAGATGGCAACTAGTCATGGTCAATTTCAGCAAGATTATGTGCCAGTCTAGTATCTGGGGAAAAGTTCTTCTAATGTGAAAATGTTTGCTTTGACAGTTGCCTCTGTTGCTTTATTTTTTGATAATAAATTAATATAAGAGGCTACACTTTGTGTCTCCTAAAGAACCAGTGGTTTTTAAGGTGGGTCTTATTATTGTGAATTGGTTTTCTTATAGCATCAATATTATTTTGTGAACATTACATTCTCCAGATCCATTCATGTTTTGTGCATTGCACTGTATGAATTTTTTTATGATGGAAAGAACTCCTCCCAGTGTGTGTGTGTGTTTTCACCTCTTTGATTGCTGATTAATGCTTGATTATTATGAATAATGCTGGCATCATTACCACTAGTGATATAGTTTTATTTATATAAAACACGTATTATGTGTTATTTGTTATTTGTTATATATTATGTTATATATTGATGTTATTTCTTTTGAATTTATAGTCAGTAGCTGGATGGTACTATAATTCTATTCTCAGTTTTGTGAGGAATATATAAATATAGTTTTGCATAATGGTGATAAAAGCCGAACTCAAAGAAGGGTAGAATGTTGGTTCCAGAGATTAACAATTGTAGAAACCTAAAATATATTGATTAAAAGCTATAAGCCATAATAAAACATAATGAATAAGCTCTGGAGATCTCAGATTTCTTATATGGTAATTATAGTTACATGCCAACTAATCTTTTCCAAGGTTTTTGTGGATTAGAATTTGTTAAGTGAGCACATCTCCGTTTTACTAGAAAACTGAGACTATGGTAGAGCTGATAATTAATCCAAACTGTAGTTATTTCATATTGTATAAGGATAGCAGGATACTACATTAATCATCAGAATAAAGGTGTACAAAATGTTTATTCAGCTGTATCATCATAAACTCCTGGAAGAAGAGGGATTCTAAGAGTTGTAGATTGTAGTGCATGATTTTATTTTGTGCAAAATAAATGAAGAGAATTTCCTTTCCACCCACATATTCAGGACAATAGACACTTCTTACACTATTTTTAATATTGTACACAGAAGAATTCATTTCTAAAATAAGAAGATATTTAAAATTTCCTTTGAAAACAAAATCAAACATTGCTTTATTCATAAATAACATTTTTAAATGATTGATGAGTGGATGCATGAGAGAAAGGTTAAATACTGTCTCAGATTTCTACAACATCATGAAATGGAAAAGTATGGAGAGAGTTCAAATTCTTACAGGTTTAGGTTAGCTTACTTCCTTCACTGTTTGCTGACTCATAGTTTTTCATTGTCACCGTAGTCGTCATCATCATCATGTCATCATCATCATCATCATCATCATCATCATCATCATCATCAACAACAACAACACCATTACATAATCGAAAAAGAAACAGAGTCCCAGATAGTTTAGGTAAAATTCCCAAGGAGGCTTAGATTTGGAATTCATGTCTTATGATTATTAAAACTCTGCAATAAGCGCTAATACGTATACATACAGCTCTTCTGCTGATGGGAGAATTTTTTTGTATCGCAAATGCAGTGTTCTCTTTGGAGACAGTGTTGAGTTTGGCACAGAAATGACCCCTTTTAACAAATTAATATCCTATAGCCTGAAATAGACCAGATTCTTTCTAAATAAAAAAGGAGAATGAGGGTGAAGAAAAAAGAAGCAAAAATTGGAGATTACTTCATTCATCTAAAAGAACCCATTATATCCACCTGTAGAAAGTACTCTGCATTTGTTTTACTCCTTTATCCCTTTGATTCGTTAGGGGAAAGGGAGTCATAATTGCAAATATTTGTGCAAAAAACTTTTCCCTAGAAATTTTAAGTAAATTTTCTGACTTTGTTACTCTACTCAGTTGCTTCCTTGAGGTCCTTCCAAATTATTGCTGAATAAAAAAAGTTTCTTGCCCAGGCTGTTTGGCAAAACAATTTGGCCATTTCTTAAATGTATCCCACATTCAAGACATGGGCATGAATTAGGAGAGCATCAAGTATTAGGTCACCAGTTCATTTCAACACAGAGAGACCATCATCAGGTAGAAATATCAAGTGTTGAGAATTGATCCTAACATGGTGAAATTCCCACTTAGTAGTTTAGGCCAATCCTCGAGTTACAAGAACATTCAACAGATTGGAAGGAGGAGAGATATTATCCATAAGTATTTGCTAGATGGGAATAAGGCTAAAATTCTGTAGATAATACAAGAATACAGTACAGTGTTTTTGTTATTCAGTCCTGGGGTGAGGCTAGACACTTGCTCTTAATGCCCTGATCTTAGTTGGTAAGGCAAGAATGTACTGAAGAAGAAAGATAAAGTGAGAGAAACAGAGGAGGACAGACTGTATGCCATGCTCATCCTTTCTGGCCTGGGAAGCGTATCTATTCCCATCTGTCTTCCTCTGTACTTCCTGGTGGACCTCAGGTTTAATCTACTCAGACAGCACTGGAACTGGCTCCATTTTTTACTTTATTGCATTTGCAGTGCATATACAGCATGTCTTCATTAACTCCTCATGACATTCAGAATAGCTTGAGACAAAAAGGCATTCAATCATAAAGGACAAAAACAACCCCCTACCCTCCAATCACCCACCCGAGGGTCCCCTTGGGCATGTATTAGTTACGGAAGATGAATGTAGGTCCTGTGTTCTCAACAGGAGCCTTTAAATTGTGAGAGGATTGTGCTCCATCTTGCAAAATGGTAAGTCTGCTTCTTAGGGGAAACACAGCTAATAATGACTTTTGTTACTGAGTACACAATATGTCTACAATTATCTAATTCATTTTGTGTGAAAAAAACCAATAAATCCCACACCTGCACTATAACACCCATTATTATCTCCATTTTCTAGATATGGAAACTTCTAAACACCATGAAATTTCCAATTACTCTCATTTGCTTTGTAGTTCAAAAGTAAGGGCTGTATATTGGGGGGGGGGAGGGTCTATAGTACCTCAAAATCATCTTGTATCTAGGAGGACACTACCACAATAGCTCCACTGTTGAAGGCTGGTAGGGATTAAAAAGATGATTCTCAAGGCTTATGTATCAATTCTCTGGCCAAGGTTCACTGGCTGCAAACAAATGAACCTGCTCCTTTTACATGTATGGCTAGTGGTGTTTGTTTCTGGTTGTCTAGATAGAGTGCAGTTTTTTGGGCCTCACTGAGCTGTCTTTGTTTAGCAGACACATGGCCAAGGTCCTTTCATTAAGTACCCCTTCTCTCATGTCTACCTCATCTCAGACCAAGTCTCAGTGTCCACAGAGGAAAGTAAGAAGATATTTAGAATTCAGAAAGGAAATACTTATGAAGGCATTAAGGCAAAATTAGTCTTTCTGTTTGCATAATATAGCCAAGATGGCCCCCATCCCATCCGGCACACCCTGCTCACTCTTCACATTCTGTTCATCCCTTACAGCCCACTCATCATGCCCATCACACCTTCTTCCCCCCTTATTTCCAAACATTGTCTCAGCAAGCATTTGGGAAGAGTTGGGGGCCTTGGGTAGAAAAACAGAAAACAAGGTGAATATACCCCATAAGCTTGTAACCACCTTGGTGCTCAATTTTAACCCACCTTGATTGCTCTTCCTTGTTTTTCCTTTCCTGAAAATGCTGGAATGTCTAGGCTATCAGCTTTTCAAAGTTACCATCAGAACCCTGAAACAGATTAGGGTTGCAATGATTCCCAACCTGATCTGTGATCTCTTCTCTCTGAGAATCTGTACCATGTTATTTCATATTTGCTTCGCAAACTAAAATGTGAGGCTGATGGCAAAGAAGACATGTAAACAGAAAAGGCAATCAATGTTTTCCTAATTTTGTCTTTCTTCTTCCTACTTGCCTACTTACCCTGATTAACAACAAATATAGGTTCATTATAGAAAATTTAAAATACTATACAAATACAGAATTTTTATGACTCACTTCGTAATTTGAAAATATAGTTCAGTATTCAGTAGGAATACAAATTATCTTGTAATGGGCCAGTACCTGGAAGACTAAATCTTCTGGAAAAGGGGATAGAATGTTCAATGTTATTTTACTTTTATTTCTATTATGTACATAGATATGAGAGCTGTGAGTTTCATATGGAGACATACTCATATGTGAATTTAAATTCCTAGCATAAAGTCTAGCACACAGTAGGCACCCAATAAACCAGGTTTGTTGTAATCCCTTACTATTTAGAATTGCTATCTCACATCAAAGAATATATCTGCAGTTATGTCCAGAAGTACTTCGAGTTTTGTTCAAATCAGGTTACTTTAATTAAGAAGCTCAGTAGTTTTATCTACTAAATGGGGCTAAAATTTAGACTTTATAATTAGACCCAAATGTGAAAACACATTGTGTGCTTTATAAATGCTGCACAGTGCCTTACATTTGTCATTGCTATGGTTATATAAAAAGTGTGGCATTCAGAACTTAAATCCTGCTTTATATTCTTTATCTCAGGAGGGGAAGGAAGGTACCAGTGACAGTAATTTGCTAATATAGTAAATGGAGAGAAGCAAAGGGTATATTTACATCACAGGAAAACACATCAGAGCGGCAGAGATATGCAAGTGAAAGAGACAAAAGTGTGTGTCTGGAAGTAGAAATCTCCAAGTAGAGGAGAACAGCCTCAGTTGAGGCTGAGGAGTCCCGAATGTGTGGGACTGCTCACTTGGAAAAGGAAAACCCTCTCCCCTACCTGTGTGCAATCTGTATTAGGTCATGCTATGCACAGTTTTGGAGAAAAGAAAATCAAACATATGTCAAGAATGTTGCCTGTTGTCTGTCATGTGACAGATGATGGCTCCATGCTGAGGACACTATAAAAGTTAATGGGCTCAAAGAAGGAAAACCATCTAACCTAAATCACACAGATTGGAGAGATCAGAGCCCAGGATTACAACTATGCCCTAGATCAAATGTGCTTGTCCATCATCCTTTCTGTCTAGCACATCATTCCTCTGATGTTTTACCCTGCATTTCCTGTCCCAAATCCTTTCTTTGCGATGGGCTAGTGAAGAGAAGTCTGTTCTGAGCCGAATCCTTTGTTCCAAATGGCCTTTAAGTTCATTGTAGCTGTGAACATGGTGGGGCTCAGATGAAGCCTGGCTGGCTGAGTAGAAGTAATCACCATGGGGCAGGAAAGCGAGAGCCCAATCTATTAGAAAACCCATCAGGCAGGGAGTCAGGAGTGTTACAGGCTTCCATTTGCTACTCACTGTCTTGGAAGGAGACCGGAGACTTGGAAACTCATAGCTCAGCAAAGATCCTGAGGCTCTGGAGGGAGCTTTTCTCCTTTTGGATTCTTACACCAAGGAGCTGTCCAAGCCCCTGACATTTTTGGGGGATTGTCAGGCCTTTGGGTTGCCAGAGAAAGGCCTTGTCTCAGAAGCCAAAGTCATCAACTGAAAGAAAACCAAATGAGTAGGTTTTGCAGACTGGAAGAAAAACTGTTTCGAAAATCTGTTTTGACTTTTGCAGCCTCTGCCTTTCCCTCTGGCTCCATAGTTGAGTGGGGCTCATGGTACTTACTCACCTCTCAGTCTGTGGCTGACTCACCCCTCCTTCTCATCGGGATGTTGTGATGATGCAGAGGAAAGGTGTTTATTGAGCAGGCTCACTCCATTTGAGGGTAGTAATCATTTGAGGGTAGTAATGGTGTTGGGGTTATGATTATTCTCCTTATGAGAATTCCAGAAGAGTCCTGTACCTAGCAACTGGAAAGAGAAATAATAGTTGATGTGAACAAGCTCAATGGCTTAGGTTTTCATTCGGTGGGGTAGGAGTAGGGGGAGTCTGTTTAAAAAGTGATATCCAAGTCATAATCCACATATTAAATGATGTCCAAGAAGAACGGAGGAGTGGCCCCTGGTTCTGGAAAGGCTCAGTGCAGCAGTATAGGGCAATACCAGAACAGCGAAGTGGGAAGGGGTGGATGGGGAAACAGGGGGAGGGAAGAGGGCTTATGGGACTTTCGGGGAGTGGGGAGCCAGGAAAGGGGAAATCATTTGAAATGTAAATAAAAATATATCGAATAAAAAAAGTGATATCCTTTCTACTCATTAGGATCTCTAGGACAGTTAAACAAATACAATGCCCATGAGAGCACTCAGGAGACACTTAGGCTGTAATAGCTTCTCATCTTTCTATTGTTATCTTCTCTTAGTTTTGTTCTTCTATCTTTTCCTTCCAAAGTTATCCAGTTCCTTTCCTCTCATGCTCTTTACTAATTCTGACTAAGTTCCAAACAACTTTATTAACTTGGAGGCACAAGTAACTCTACTGCCATAGATAATGCAACAAATTAAATCAAGTTATACTTACCCCTTGGGGTCTACAGTTACTACAAATACCTTAAAGATGTATAGCAGGAGACGTTTTTCCAGTATCATCAAGTTTTCTGCATCATGTAGCCTGCAATGTTATTTTATGAAATAAATAGGTAAATCCATCCTTGTTTGACTGAACCTGAGGTCCAAGAATAGCTGTTACATTTTTCACATGAAAAATTGAGCAAAATACCTCCTTTTCTTATACATATTAAACCTTTGAACTGTTCATTGGTAAGGAAAATTCATGCATGCTGAATTTATGATCTGAAGATTATACATAGATTTCTAGTCTCATCTTTGAGTAGATTTTAATGTTACCACATTTATACTCTGCTGTTATAAAACATTATATTCTAGCAAATATTTCTTTTTTCTCCCTACTTCTATCCATTAATCACAGATATTGCCCTTTTCTGGATAATACTTCAACACTTTTAAGTTTTATAATTTCTTCTCCAGAAGGTTTTCCTTTTTTTTTTCTTTTTGTCTCAAATATTTTTTTTTCTTGACGGGCAGTGGTGGCACAGGCCTTTAATCCCAGGACTCAGGAGGCAGAGGCAGAGGCAGGCATATTTCTGAGTTTGAGACCAGCCTGGTCTACAGAGTGAGTTCAAGGACAGCCAGGGCTATACAGAGAAACCCTGTCTCAAAAAACCAAAAAAAAATTTTGGGGTTGGGTGGGTGAGTATATGACCAGGTGGTATAGCTGGGTCTTAAGACATGTCTATCTGCAATTTTCTGAGAAATTGTCATTACACTCCTACCAACAATTGTGGGGTGTTCCCCTTCTTCCACATTCTTGCCAGCGTGAACTGTTGCTTGAGTTTTTGTTCTTTTTTTTAAATTTGATATATTTTTTATTTACATTTCAAATGATTTCCCCTTTTCTAGCCCCCCCCCCCTCCCTGAAAGTCCCATAAGCCCCCTTCTCTCCCCCTGTTCTCTCACCCACCCCTTCCCACTCCCCGTTCTGGTTTTGCCCTATACTGCTTCACTGAGTCTTTCCAGAACAGCTTGGCTGGCCAGCAATGGCCAGTGGTCATGGGAGCAGGGTCTTCCTGGACCCTGTCAGCTTGGTCGAGTTTTTGTTCTTATCTATTCTGGTGGATGTAAGATGGAAGCTCAGAGTCATTTTTATTTGGTTTACACGTCCTTAATAATGAAAGATGTTGAACATTCATTAAGGACATTTAGGAATCACTTTATTAAGAATTCTTTGTTTAGAGCTATTCCTTAGTTTTTAATTGGCTGATTTGTTGATGTCTAGTTTCTTGAGTTCTTTATATATTTTAAGCATCATTCTTCTGCCTGATGTAGGGTTGGTGAAGATACTTTCTTATTCTGTAGGCTGCCATTTTGCCCTTTTGATGGCATCCTTTGCTTTAGAGAATCTATTCTCATTTTTTCAACTGTTGATCTTAGTGCCTATGCTATTGGTCATCTATTCATGAAGCTTTCTCCTGTACCAATGCAGTTACAGCTATTTCCCACTTTCTCTTCCATCCCATTTAGTGTTTTCAATTTTATTTTGAGGACTTTGATCCACTGGGATTTGAGTTTTCTGAAGGATGATAGAAATGGATCTATTTGTATTCTTCTACACTCAGACGTCCAGTTAGATCAGCAACATTTTCCCCATTGTAGTTTTGACTTTTTTTTTTGTCAAAAATCAAGTATCTATAGCAGTATGCGTTTGCTTCTGCTTCTCTGAATGGAATCCCTTGTTCCACCTGTCTGTTTTAATGCCAGTACCGTGTTTTTTTTTTTTTTAATTTCTATTGCTTTTTTTTTTAAGGAGTCTTCTAAGCTGTTCTTTCAAGGTTCACAGACTATTGTCTTTCTGTAAACCATGACACTTATTTCACTACAGCTTGAAACTGTGTCTTCTTAGTTACCTGTGTTCATATTGAGTACAAAATTCATATCTTATTAGACTTTGGTGCTGCTGGATTCAGCAGTAATTTTATATACTTTAGGACCTTGAGAAATATTTGATTGGTATAATAAGTTGATTGTAGTCCTGAGAATAAGTCACCTGTTCTTTAAGTCCCTGTCTTGTTTCTTCAATTCAAGTGTCACATAATGGAGAAAAATATGTAAGACCATGTTGTAGGATTAACCTGGGTTATTTTTACCCTTAATCGATGGATATTATACATTACTTTATTTTGAATCAAATGAAATGAAGCCAAACTATTGTTGTTTGTTTTTACAAACAGTGCTTTTCTAGGTAGGAGTTCTTCTTAATATCTCTCTGCTGGTTTGTTTTTTTCCCTACCTATATCTGCTATAGTCAGATCCTCTCAGATGACAGTGAAATTCTTTCAAAAGGGAGTAGATTTTGCAAGAAGCTCTGTGGCTCTTAATTTTTTTCTTTTAAGAATGTGAAAGAATTGTGACTCTTTATCCAACTCTGCTGAAGTTCTTTACTCCCAAGGAGAAATATAAATTAACATGAGGTTAAACATGTCTCAGAAACTTTTCTTTCTCTATCACATGTTCTAGTCAGTGTTTGCTTAACTCATAATTTTATAGGAACAAAAGCAACTTCTATAACCCCAAGGAAGACTGAAGAATCAACAAAGTCATAACTGTCAATAAGAATTTTCATTTATTTAAAAAGGAAACTGAGGCCAAAGGGAAAGAGAATCTGCCTCCAGCCACTCAGTAGGAACATTATAGACACAGAGTACAGCTTTGCAGAGCCCCTGTTACTTTTCTCTGGTAGTTACTGTAACAGCTCTGCAGATATTCAAGGTTGAAAGGCCAGCAAAACAAATTGCATTTTTTTTTCTGAATATGGTCAGTATTTCAGTATTTCTGGAGGGACCAGCAAAACTGAAGACACTTTCATGGATGTCCTGTTAATCATAAAAATCAATGCTCTGTTCTTATTCTACCAATTTATGTAGTTTTGCTATTTAATTCACACTGTTTCCCATTACATTTATAATGGGAACTCCAGGCACACTAAGTATCTTATCCTTAACTAAAGAAGAAGAAATGTGAAAGAATAAAAGAAGGAGGGAAGGAATAGGGAGAAAGGAAGGAAGGAAGGAAGGAAGGAAGGAAGGAAGGAAGGAAGGAAGGAAGGAAGGAAGGAAGGAAGAAAGGAAGGAAGGAAGCAAGCAAGCAAGCAAGCAAGCAAGTTAGTAAGGCAGGAAAGAAAGAAGAGAAAAAAACCAGAGTGGTCAGCCAGATAACTCAGCCTGTGTTTTCCTGGGGTGGAGAATATGAGCTGGCTTAAATGTGTCAAGGGTTGGCTTCTCTTCCCAGTGCCTTGCTTCTGAAGTATGCTCCTGTTGCATTTTAAATGGAAGTCAACTAGGCATTTGCATAGGACCTTTCATACTTTTATTTCCTTGGGTGTTCCCAAATGGCAGTGTTGTGCATTTGACTCTACTGAGAGGTCTTTATACTCCAAAGGAGAAATTACTCACAACCTCCAAGTTATGAGTAGAAACACATCTAATGCCTGGCTCTGCAGAGGTAGATCATGGATATTTGAAGACTATAAAACGTTAGGAAAGAACATTGAGGTAAGGAAATTTTCTACTCATTTAGTCCGGTCTCTTATTTTATAAAAGAGAAAAACAAAAAGTAAAATATGGAAATGAGCTGAAATATTATATACATGCACATCATATATTGAGATGGCTATTTTGTGACTCCTAGCTACTTTCATTGATAACAATGATCTCCAGGCACGCTAAATAATCTAGTGGATCACAAAGTGCTGATGGACAAAAAGTAGCTTCTCTTCTGCTCTTGTACATGTAAAATGATAATAAATATTTTCCTACAACCAACTCAAAAAGCTGTGTACTCCTAGCATTTGGCATGAAGGTATGGTTGTGTTGATTCTTTCCTATTCAGCCCTACTGAAACGGCTTATTTGCAGTTCAATAAGAGACCCTGTCTAAAGTCAATAAGGTAGAGAGTGAGAGGAGACATCTTATTCAATGCTCTTGCTGCTGCATGTGTATGCATAGGCATAGCAAACTATTTTCATAAAACTCTTATCTAGTCCTCTCCTGCATTATGTAGGGTGAGCTTCTTCAACTACTATGAGATGATAAATATAATGCTTCCACACTGTGAGAAAAGGCTACTCCCCTTTTTGAACACTCATTTTGAGTGACATTAGCTGCCACTGTGGTAGAGTTGTTATTTGGTTTCTTGGAGAGAAAAACAAAAGCCTCCTGCCAACAATGAGTCAGTTATGATCACAGTACTCAGTTCTATCAGGATAAATTCTCCAGTATAAGTCAAACATGTCTAGGATCTCAGATAACATCTTCACACAAACCTCATTTAAAATGCTGAGCCAATACTCCCTAACTGGGCTACTGTCAGATCCCTAACCCACAGGAGCTCTGGGTAGTAATGAATATTTACTGCCTTGTGGTATTTTTAATCTAATACATAACTGATACCACTATGAAGACTAGAAAGCAGAGAAGAAATCAGTCATTCAGAGGTGTGTGAGTCCTGAGACGGTGTAGAAACTTTAGTCTAAGGAAAACAGTTAAGTCCCTAAAATCCTGGGGGTAATGCCATCAGGTTTATGTTCCCCAACTCTCTGAGAGTAAATATGTTGTTAAATTTCTTTTTTCTTACATGATGCTGAACACAATGCTTAACATAGGGCATGGCAAATGTAAAGTTCAACTGGAGAATGATGGATTTGTGCACTACAGCATTTTTCTAGTAGCGACAAGAAAGAAGTGCCTCTGCTTTCCAGACTTGGTAAAATTGATGCAATGCAGCTCCAACAAGCTCTCACTCTCCCCCCCCCCAACCCATATTTATGGATGAGTGAAATTGAATGCCTTCTCTTGAGTATATTCAGAGCAGTTTCTTTACAACATGGATGTGAGAGGGATAACATCTGCCTAACAGACCTATTATAATGTGACATGACATTTTCAAACATATTTATATTCTCGGTGTGGGAGTTGAGGTAAAGCTTTGACAGCACAATGTCAAAATACATGAAATGAAGAGCTCTATGCATTCACTTCCTATTAGACAGACAAAAATCCTATAGAATAGTTTAATAACATTTTCACTGTATTCTTCAGTTGGAAAGATAATACCTATGATACATGTGCTTATAACTGTGCTGAAATCTGCACTAGCATTGACTAACTTTACTTCAATCACAAATTTCAGCTTTTATTTCCATCTTATTTATATAAGCTAATAAGTAAATAATCAAAGCAAGCTTTAGAAAAACCTATGTCATAGCTTCTCAAGTTCTTGTGTCCCTAGGAATGTCCCCTTGTCATTGTTAAGGTCTATATTTTGATTCAGCCAGTCTGTGTTGAGGTCTCCATTTCTGTACCTCTAATAACCTCTATTTTCTGCCAGTACAGTTATTGTATATAATTCCACTTCAAGGAGGAATGTGGCACATTAAAGTCTCTTCTGTTTCAAACTCAAGAAAAAGTTCTTAGTATAGCAAACAGGGATACCACTGCACTGGACATTTTTTGCTTGCTTCTTTTTTGTTTGTTTGGTTTTTCATTCTCTACTTACATGGATTCGCTTACTTGGCTTTTTTAACCAGGCGCACTCATGCTCCAGTTCCAAATGGTTACAATTTGAAGGGTGATTCTCATACTGAGTCAAAATCTGTTCTGGACTTTATTTAAACATTTTCATATTCTTTACTTTAGATAGCACATCTTTTTTTTTTAACCAAATGTGTATGTCTCTGAGACTTTAATCTGTCTGGGAGTACAGGAAAGAAGCAGGGGAATATTTAGACTCATAACATGAATGCATTAGTTACCAGATTAGTGATGAGAGACAGAAGAACCATACTCCAGGAAGAGTCTAGGAATTTAATAACTTGAACCAAAACTGAAGCCACAACAACATAGAAGTTGATTAAAACCAGGGCTTGCATTTTTTCTTTTTATATTAAATGCTATTTCTACTCCCAAATGGGAATATGATTTGATATGTGGATAAACACATTGAGAGTAATATTAGGTAGATCTCTCCGTGTGAATTGGTCTGTTGAGTAGTTCAGTCTATGCCTGCTTTCATTCTTCCATAAGGAGGCAGAGTATGCTGCATGGGGGAGTTTGTTAGGTCTGCAGTGGACTGACCTTGTGAGCTAAGAATGGTACAGTCAGTTTCCCTAAAAGTTTGTCAAATGCTCAACTAAGTTCTTTCACCTTTCAGAGAACAGAAGATTATACACTACTATATAGAGAAATAGGGGGCTGTGATTTCGAAGCTATAACTTTAATAATTCCTTTCCTGTAATGCTGGGTTCTAGTGTTCCCTCTGAGTCTTCATCACTATCTGCAAAACTGTGGACTTGAGAAGAGCTAATGCCTTTCTTGTTTGATTTCAGAACAGAAGTTCTAGGTATTCATTTTACAAGGTGCCAAGAAAACCATGTGTTCTAAAAGACAGAGGTATGAAACATCTCATAGGGAAAGCCAAACTTCCACATAATTTTGTTCACTGTTTAGCAACTATAGTAAGGATGAAGCAAACGAAACAAGGGTGATAAAACAGTAGAACACTGATGAAGAAGATTCTATTCTGTTACTTTTCCAGGACAGGATGAATTTCTCTCAAAAGCCAGTGGGGATAAAGCATTGATGGATAGTGGTAATTCACAATGTCTTCCCATTCGGTTCATAATGTTCTGAAGTAGCAGACACTTGGAATCCTCCTTTAGTTTCATAGTCTGGCTCACTAATGGGAATTATGAGGTCTTCAATGTCCTATTGATATTATGTTGTTTCTAGATGTTCTTTTGGTAGTTTTCTTTAAGTGTCTTTATCCTTAGCTGAGATAGTATCTCATAAATTTTCCATCAATAATCCTTCGTGACTTGTGGAAGACGAGGCCTAAAATGTTGCCATGTACCATAGGGAGATCAAGTTTCCATTTAGATGATAAACCACGAGAATTTTTAAAACTATGAGCCAACTTTTATGGAGTTTCTAGTTAATATTACTCACGATATATTTTCCTCCCATTACTCCAAAGCCATATTCTTTCCAGTGACTAGAAAGACTGTATTGTCTGAGTTTAGTGCCTGCAGAGGCAGAGGCTTGGGAGACTGGCCTGTCTTTAGGGGTAAATGCATCCATGAGAAAGCATTCTAACCATAGAATTATAGGATTAAAATTATACTGTATCTCATCCATGTAAGGTCAGACCTCAGTGAGTGTAAGACCAAATAAAAGAAAGGTCAAGTCTATCAAATATCAGCTTTGTGCCAGGCACAGGCTTTTTCCCTTAGAGTCTCCTCAGAGAAAGCTGTTTCTAACTTTGTTGTCCAAGCAAGTTTAACATGTGAGACTGAAAAAGTTTAAAACAATTTCCCAACCACAGATAACAAGTAGAGACCTAGATGTTCAGGCAGGTCTTCTGAGCTCTAGATTCTGTACACATTGTTCCTGGCTCTACCACTTCTTTGATAAGTGAGCTTCTTTTGGAGCTTCTACCTTGTCATCCAGACAAGAGATGCATCTGATAAGTAGTGACATCATTTGCTTTTGTTTTTGTTTTTGGTGTTTTTATCCAGTGTGACCTGTCCTTGGAATTGCATTTTAATATTTATTGCTATATCTTTTAGCCCAGTAAGATTAAGTATCCAATTCCTATTGTTTGTATTATAAGTACTGATGTGTGCTACTTTAAATACATATGCACAATTATTTAATTTTTCCATCTCTGTGTATATTTGTATGTATGATCACAAAAATATTCTTAGAGGGAGGAGCAGTAGAAGGAGAGAGAAAATAAAGCTGGGTGGATATGGAGCATCTGTGAGGAGATTGGAAAGGAAAACCAGTGATAAAAACATATTGTATGACTTTTTAAAAATAAAATAATTGAATAAAATAGTAGCACAGTGCTAAGACAAAGGAGAGGTAGAGAAAGAATAATTACAATATTAGAGAGACACTTTCTGGGTGGATATGGAGCATCTGTGAGGAGATTGGAAAGGAAAACCAGTGATAAAAACATATTGTATGACTTTTTAAAAATAAAATAATTGAATAAAATAGTAGCACAGTGCTAAGACAAAGGAGAGGTAGAGAAAGAATAATTACAATATTAGAGAGACACTTTCTCACCATGTTTACCAAAGCGGTAATCAAAATAGTGAAGCCATGGGGCTGAGCTGGGTGCCCACCAACAAGGGACAGAGAAAGACAATGTGGTAGGCATATGAGATGAAATTGTTTTCAACCATAAAAGCAAAGCTAGGCTATTTGCAGAAAAATTGATGCAACTGGAGACAATCATATTACACAAATTAAGCCAGTCTCAGAAAGACAAATGTCATATGTTTTCTCTCATTTGCTGTTCCTAGATTTTATATAGAGACATAAAATCATGCACTATGTAAGACAGGAAACTGGAAATAAAATTCTCTAGTGGGAAAAATGAGGAAGGACAGGGGAGGACAAGGTAAGGAAATGAAGAATAGAGGCTTGTTGAGAGGAATATGATTAGTGTATGATGTATGCATGCATACATTTTTCCTAAAAAATCAATGTAAAATTTAGAAAGAAAAGCAAAGATAAAACTATCTAAACTTTGAATTAGATGCTGATATATGCTTGTGTCTGTGCTTATCAAAGTGACACATGCATTCTTTAGACCATTGTCAGGGAGAACACAGGCAGTATTTTCAAGATGCCCTTTTGGTCTTTTTTCCTACACGACATGTTTAGTCTCCTAAATTCTTCCTCTGACTTCTTCAAAGCTCAGGGTCTTGAAGAGATAGAATACAGTTACCCAGATTTAAAGGGATCTAGAGAACTCTAGCTCTGCAAGGATGTGAGGATATTGTTGGTGATATATAGAGATCCAGAATTAACCACACTTTATTTTCTGAAGTAGCAATGTTGAATCAAACCTTGAATACTGTAAAACTAGGTGGGAGGGTCTTTGGAGGCCATCCAATGTTCTTGGTCCATTTACAGATGAGAGACAGCCTGCTCATCTGTCTCAGATGCAGTCCAAAGGCTCAGCCACAGCTCATCTTCTGCCCCAAAACTCATCATGGTGATCTTAGGAATTTGAAACCATTTGTCTTTGCCCTCTCTTTTCAACCTTTTGTCTTTATATCTGCAGGAGACTCACACCTATCATTTCTTTTTGAAAATTTTGGAAGTTTTTCTACTGTTATTTTAAAATGGGTTACTCTGATTTGAAAGCCTTGATACTCAACCCTTGAATGTTATCTCATAAGGGTTCTACTAAGCTAAGTCAACCCAAACCAGATATATTCTTACATGTGAGTGTGTGCCATACAAATGTATACTGCCTCTAGAGACTACCTTTCTTTCAAAAATAGGTCTCAAATGAATGCATAATTCTGGCCTCAGACTTGAAAGTCTTAAGAATGATGTGGTAAGGTGACATTCCATTCAGTCTTCCTTTCATCCCAGAGATACACAGTACTTCTGAATTGCTTTCTATATGTCGGACTTTTCTAATCATTAACCCATCTCATACTACTCAATATACAAATTGAATTAGTTAGCAAAATATATTATTATATAAAGCTATAGAAGAACATTGGAACAATTTATTATTTAAATGAATTTTGAGTACAAGGTTCAAATACCTTGAAGAAAACTAATAAATAAACAATAAAGCTGATGAGCCAATGTAGTATATGTTGCTTGGAAATCTTGGTGGTGGTACTCTGTATCCTACTGACTTCTAAAGATCAAAGGTTCTTTCTTTGTAGCATGGTAAAAAAAAATCAGGTTTTAGGAATTGCCACACAGTCCCTATTCTCTTGCAGAATACCATTGGCAACTTGGGACTTAGTTGCTGCCTTACCCTTTTGTCCTTGAGGTGGTCCACAGGAGGACTTAGCCCATTGTCTTTGGCACCAATCTTTGTTGGCCTAATTGAAAAGAGCTGTGAAAGGAGATGTGGGATCAGCTTTTAAGTTTTCCTGCCTCGAAACCTCTATTGAGGCATTTTGTGTGCTTGCTTGTGGGGGTCAGGTCTATGATCTGACCCCTCTTATCCTTGGATAATTAGAGAATGAGGAACAAACGCTCCTCACCCAACTAATTGGCTTCTTTTAATGAATCTTTGAGAGAGGAAGTTTGTCTGTGACTTACTTGCCTTCTGTAGCAAACTTCAGGTCCTGAACCATTCATCTCTATGAGATGGGATAGAGATTTAGGAAGTTAATAGTGCTAAGATCAAACAAGACCTTGATTGGCCATTAGGAGTAAGTCTCATTAACTCTTTGAGAGATGATTGCCATTGTGGTATGAAATTGATTATGACTAATAGCAAATTCTTAGGCTTACTGATGTTATATATTTATAACTTACTCCCAGATACTATGGTAGTTCCTGGATGGATTCAATATTAAAATCAAGTAGCATGATGGAAACACAGCAATGTGAAGTTGCAAATTAACCCCTTGAGAATAATAATGAAACTAAATGTTGTAGAAACTATTTAATCTCAGGTCTTCTACCCCACCTTTGATCATGGATAAAAGATACACAACTTTTATATTCATAATAAGTCATAATTAGCACTAGAGCTGGACAAATATCTACATTCTGTGTTGTTAAAATCTGTTTCCTCATCATTTTCTCCATTTTATAATTTGCTATGTTCCATCTAGAAAGTTCTTAACTCCAACTGGCCAGACCTTATGGCCATAGTTATGATTTTACCCAGTGGTAGCTTCCTCCTCATTTCCCATTTTCTTTTTCCTTTTGGTCACCTAAGACCCCAAGCCTGACTCTCTTCTGACCAGCTATTGGCTGCAGGCATTTTTATTCAATAATCAGGGATAAATTGAGGGGCAAGGTTACACATGTCATTTGTGTATGTTACTTGGGTGTGTGCGGACTCATCCCTGGAGACAACCTAGCCTTGGGGACAAGCCAGTGTTTAGCATTACAATACAAACAAAAGATCATACCTCACAGTGTAGGGCAATACCAGAACAGGGAGGTGAGAAGGGGTGGATGGGGAAACAGGTGGAGGGAAGAGGGCTTATGGGACTTTCGGGGAGTGGGGAGCCAGGAAAGGGGAAATAATTTGAAATGTAAATAAAAATATATTGAGTAAAAAAGATATTAAAAAAATAAAAATTAGCTTCAAAAAATGTTATGATGGTAGTGCAAACTGTGTTGTAAAGCAAAGGTCTTCTGATTACTGCATCTTAGTTTAGTCACTTTATGCTCTATGGAATTCTGGGAAGTTTAATTCAAGAAAGTATGCATGAATACTCTGATTCAACAATATATAAGACCTCCCAAGACACAGTTCAAGGAGACTGTACTCAAGCTATTCTCCTTGGTGTAGGAATAGCCAGGTTAACTCTACAGCAAGGGAGCAAGAAAGATCACTTAGGAGCTTCAGTTTTGACCAATAGAGTCTTATGAAATCTCTTGCATTTCTTGAATGATTTACTTCTTATCTTAGTGGCTGATGTCCATCTTATTCACAGACTGCCACTGAAATCCTCCTTGGCAAGTTGTGACTCTCAGGGGTACTTAGGTCATGAGGTGTGTTAATAAGGAATGCTGAATGTTAAAAATACAAATACCACTCTGATTATGCCAATTGCTGAAGAGGGGTTGTAAAGGGAGAAAGAATAAAGGCATGAGAAAAATGGATTTCTCTTTATAAATATTCTACTGTAAACTTCTTGTTCTCACATGAGATTTTAATTCCAGAAATACTTTAAGGAAAAATATTGATATATTTTTAAAACAGTTTCTTATTTTGGCTTTTTTCATCTTGTTTTCTTTCATTTGTTAACTAGTCTATCTTGTGTTTATTAATAAGCATGAGTTTTTAGTTATAAAATTTATAAAAACTTTATATATATACATATGTGTGTGTTTGTGTATGTGTGTATATGTGTGTGTGTGTATTATTCCATCTTTAATCTTCTTATTCTTGAGTCTACCATTACCTGCCTAAATATTTTGCAAATAATTTGTTCAACTTAAATATCTTTACAGCCTTCATATTCACTTTCTTAGTGAAGGTAGCAGCGTTTAATAAACTTCTGAGTTTATCCTTGTGAGTAAACACAAGGGAAGACAACTCCAGATTATTTGCCAGGATAGCACTAAATTCTGAGTTATAGCTTTTTACATGGAGTAATGTGGTCTGCAACAATGTAATGAGATCAGGGGAGGTGTGTCTACTCCATCTTAAGTCTTAGTAATCGAGGGACATGACTACAACACATATGAGTTTATAAGCCTTTTGCTTCCCCTTACACCAATCTCAGAAGCTTAAAAGAGTTGATTTGCTTTATTATCTTCATTTTACTTTATCAGAAGAATAAAAACATTCTAACAGTAGTAGAAAGAGTGCAGAACTCTTTTTGTGAAGGAATCCAACTGAAGAACAACAACAAACATAAGTGACATTGTTTGGTTTCCACAGATGGTTTCCTCAACTAGAAATAATCATTTTCCCCCATGAAGAATTAGAGAAGCTTCGTGAAACCATGGATACTGTGTCCTCTACTTAGTATAGCCATAGATAAGAGTAGCTTAAATTATGAAAACCAAAAATTCCCAAAGCAAATTTGTGAATGCAGTATAGAAAAATTTCTTCTGTGGACCATGCACATTTTATCATAAAACACTCTGACTCAGTCATATTTCCTTGAATTGTGCTCTCTCTATGGTATTGTAGAGACTGAAAAGTACTTACTGATTGAATTATAGTTATGGATTGAAAAACTTTGAAAAAAGGTAGAGAAAACAAGTCAGTGTCACTTCAGTTTCTGACTGGAAGCCACTGCATTTCCAGGATAGTATGAAGAAGGAGAAAAAGGCTCTCTTTTCCTTCATTAAAACGCAAAGAAAAAGAGGGAGTTGAATATGGGCTTTAAAAGGGAGTTAAAAAGCAATAGGAAGGAGGAGAAAGGTAGATACACTTATGCCTTTAATTCCTGTGTTAAGGATCAGAAGAAAGGCAGATGCAAAGAGCCACAATGAAAATGAGCCTTGGCTTGGAAAAGAAGCAAGACTGAAGATAAGAGAACGCTGAGTGAGCAGTGGAGCTATTTGTAACATGCTCAATGGAGCTGTGACTGGAGCTTGATGCTTCACCCTGAATACATGCAGCATTATGTAAATGTTTTGTGGTACCCTAATTTCTTTATCTCTCTTCTCCTTCTCCTCATCCTTCTTCTCCTTCTCCTCCTTCTCCTCCTTCTCCTCCTCTTCCTCCTTCTTTCTCTTCCTCCTCTTCCTTCTCCTTCTCCTCTTCTCTTTCTTCTTCTTCCTCTTCCTCCTCTTGCTCTTCTGCTCTTTCTCTTCTTTCTCCTCTTCTTCCTCCTCTTCCTTCTCTTCTTCCTCTTTCTCCTCTTCTTCCTCTTCCTTCCCCTTTTCCTCTTCTTTTTCTCTCTCCCTCTCCTCTTTCTTTAATATGTACTTATATGTATAGGGTATACATGCACTTATGCATGTATGTACATACATGCTCACATACTTTAGAAGTGATATCTGTAGAAACACAGACAAGAACTAAAACAAACCTTGGCAGCTCCTCTCATTGCCTACTATATGAAAACTGTCTGTGGTCATTAGTCAGGGACAAGGTACGAAAGATCCTTGACAATCCAGAGACCAAGTTTCCTGTTCTTTAGGGGCACTGCCTAAATACAATTGACCTGGACTTCTTATGTTTCTTCTCTTACAAGTTCAGTGCCTCGCCTGTGAAAAGATTCATGTAGATTTAAAATAACAAGATTGCTTGAAATGTATTCTGTGTTGACATCATCTATGCTGTCACGTTTTCTTCAATCTTTGATCAGGAAGGAAGATGCTGGTTGCTACTGCTTTTTAAGTGTCTATTGTCAAGTTTCATCCTAAGGGCTCTCTCTATAAAGAATATTTCAGTTGTAACTACAGCAATGCATTGTTGCTGTCTCTCATTGTCAAAACGCTGAAAATTAAAAGATGTGAAGTTTCAACAATAATCTTTTAATACATCTTTGGGGAGGCTATTCTCATGGTTTAATATGATTTCTACAGACATGAATATTATTTTGAATGCAGTTGAGTGCCTTGCTTCTATTCAAGCCCTCTGTGATGTTGAACACTCAGCTATGTAATAATAGTGCAAAGCAAATGCTTAATGCATCATTTAGTTTCAGAGACTACAAAGTAGAAGATTCCATTGGCTGAGAAGAAGTTACCTTTATTATTTCTTTCCATGTACTATATGTTATTTTATTAAACAACATATTTCTGTTTTGCCCAAATTAACTATAAATGAGAGTAATGGGAAGGGGTTTTTTATTTGTCTGAGGCTTTATGGTCTATCAGAAGAGAGCATACAGGATTGAATTTATGTCCTGGACCTCTCTTTCCCAGATGTGCACCTTTCTGCATGTTAATCAACCTAACTAAACCATACATACTCTAGATATGGAATTGGTGTACCATGACTTTGTGCTAAGCAGGTATTTTATGAGAATAGGCTGAACTCATCATGGGAAGAGATTAGTATGGTGCTTAGGATCTGGGAAAGGACTAATTAATTATTGTTAGTCTCCTCTAGATGGAGTTCCTTGGGATTAACATATGTAGACCAGATGATTTCTCAGAACCCTAAAATAATCTACAAATGGCTTGTGCATAAGGTTTTGAATATCACGCTATGAATCTAATCATAAACTGTGAAAAAGCAGCCAGAAGAAGGGCTTTGTTTGATTACACAGAAGATGGAAATAGTAAAGGAAGTAATCCTTGTGAAGTAAGAAGAGCTCTATGCAGGGGGACACTTCAGGCTAAGGTGGAGACTGTGATTAGGACTTAATGAGAAAACAGATGAAAAGTATGGATTGAAGAAGAGATGCACGGAGAGCATTCAATGACACATTATAAAGGTTAGGGGTGGTTTCTAAAGGCAGAAGCCACTCGGATAAGGTCATGATCATGTATACATTGTAACATACAAAAAGGTGGTGGCCTGCATAATTTTAAAGAGAAGAAGCTCACCTGATAAATTGGGTTGAATAAAATTTGTAGAATGGTGTTGTTTTATTTATATTGTATATTGATTTGGGATGGTTTTGTACTTTGGAAATGAATGAAGTGATGAGGTATCCTGGAGCCCTCCCCAAACCACATTTTTTGGCATTAATGCACTATATCCAAGGAGGAAAGAGACACTGGACCCAAGGATGCCTACAAAGCAGTTTCTGTGGTCATCTCTGAAGAGGCGCTGAGAGGTGGGCTAGAACAGTGGCCAGGACATGCAGAAAACCAAGTCTTGACTCAGTCTGAGGTTGCAAGGACAGACTTTCTCTAGATTTGACATCAGCCTGGCATTTATCCTTTAGTGTACAAACTTGGTTGGTGAACATTGTCAGCCAGGACTGCCCTGTGGATACAAGTCCGAGCACAGTGTAAGGGACAAGGGAGGATCTCTTGCTTTTAGAAGCAAAATGGACAAGTAAGGTGGGAGTGTCTCACTCCCATCCCCCTTCTACCTCTGGATTTCAGGAATGCATAGGGAACCACTGTGGTTTGGATGTGGGTCTTGGATCTTAACAGGCAAATGAAGTCAGGCTGTCTGTCTGTTCTAAATTTAACTCCGCAACCACGTTTGGGCACAGTACCTTGTCTGGGGTTGTTTTTTACCCAAACTGTATAATGTTAGGGTGTGGTAGGGAGGGATGCTGGTGATGACAGCAAAAGGTCTAGGAGAAAATATGAGTTGTCCTCACAGCCAAATTGATTAGCACATAAACTAACTCTGCCATCTACTCTTAAACTTTATTTGATCAACTATGATTGATTACAGACAAAATGCCTTGTTTAAACAGAACTCAACAAAATTACCATTTCGGGATGCACACATAGCATGAATCAATACTGCGTTCCAAAGCTTGATTCGGTAGCACAAAACGTGGAAAATATTAATCATTGCTATTTTAGGCCCTCTCCACATACAACTTGCTAGACTGAGTAGTCTTGATATCTCCTTTGAGCCTCATGGGAAGACTATGAGCTGTACTCTATTAATAACTTCCTACAAAAGATGGAGAAAAAATTCACATTATAAAATTGTTTCCCATGAATTCACAGCTAAGATAGCTAAGACTTAAACTCCAGTATATCAAGGCCAAGTGTACTGCAAAGTCTTGTCAGTGCAGCGAAGTACCTCTCAGAGACACCTGAGTCAACCTCCCACCAAGGCAAGGATAAATGCTATCACTTATTTCTGAGATTCCCACGCTGAGAAAGATAGGTGGTGTATTTCAAGTAGCATAGTGAATAAGCAGAAGAGAAGGTTCTGAAACTAATTTACTTGTCTCTAAACTCAGAGTAGAGAAAATAGCTGATTGTCTGACATCTTTTTAAGTTCTTTTTATTTTAGAAGACCTTTAGTAGCCCTGAGGAAAGTTTGCAAATATTAAGAAGATTTTTCATTTATCTTTTACTTGTCAGCACCTCTGTACTGTGTGATCAACTTGTATGGACAGAATGCAATGATTAGAATTAAATAAAGATTGATGCAGATTATTAACTGAATTATTGAATTATTATTATTAAACACTTGTCTAAACTTTTGCTAAGTTGTTCTTCCTGCTTTGTTTTTTTCTGTTCCAGGTTCATATTCAGGATTCTACCTTACATTTAGATGAGATTGTTATTAATTTTCTGGACTGCATTCTTTCATTTTTATTTTTAAATTATATTTTCATGAATTATTTGTGCCTATAGTACACTTGTACAATGTATTTTGATCATATTAATCCAACACACTTCTGCTTAAATTCTCTCAAATTTACTTTCATTGGTATCTTCACAAATTTGTACCCTGTTTTTATTTATTTATTTTCATAACTTACTCAGTCCAGTTTGTACTGCCCTTATTCTTGTTATACAGGCCTCAACTAGTACAGGGTCCACCTATCAGTGGCCACACTTTTAAAAAAATTCTCCCTTTTCTTCCCCCTCCTCCTTTTCTCTGTCCCAGAGACCACCAACTGTCAACAGATCCACAGCTAGGGGTAGACATCCTGATCTACATCTTCCTACAAGGTAGAAATCAGTTGGAATCATCTCATATAGGTCTTATTCAGGTAACCACAGTTGCTGTGAATTCATGAGTACCGTAGGTCTATTATGCCCAGTGTTTTGCTGTACTTCCTCTTAACTGCAAAAGGAGAAAACAAATAATGGAAAAACAGGTTTAACTAGGAGGAGGAAAAGAAAGAGCTGGTGGAGGCAAAGATAACTAACAGTAAAGCTGTTTTAAAACACATATAGAATCCACATATAAATATATGTATGTATAATGAATATTATATACTCATATAAAATGGGTTGAATTGGAATTAACCTATGTAGGTGATAATACTCCTTCCAGATGCCATAGAAAACCCCAGTTCCTAGTGTGGGTCACCTCACCTGTTTTTGTGGGTCAGTGGCATCCTAGAAACTCCCAATACAGTACAGGCCATTGCCATTGTTCTGTTTTCTTACTAGAACTTGATGGCAAAATGCCAGTGCTGAGTATACCATACTCTTTGGTCACAGGATATTGAAAAAATCAAATTAATACTGTCTGGAAATCTTTCTCTGTGCTGATTAAGCTTTTTTTTTGCATAGAAATGGAATTTTATACTTTCACTTATACTTGGAAAGTACAGATACTTCAGAGTGATGTGCATGCGCCTCACACTGATACCAGCCAGTCATGACCCCAGCATCCCAAACCCAGCTTACATTTTTCCATCGTTTATTACCATGACTTCCATGTAAATTCTTTGCTGATTTCTCACTATAGATAACATCCAGTTAACTAGGGTTCACTGTAGAGCAGGCAAGTGCATGATTATACATTTACCGTATGTCTTTTTTTATTTATTCAATATATTTTTATTTACATTTCAAATGATTTCCCCTTTTCTGGCTCCCCACTCCCCAAAAGTCCCATAACCCCTCTTTCCTCCCCGTATTCCCCCATCCACCCTTTTCCACTTCCCTGTACTAGAATTCCCCTATACTGCTGCACTGAGTCTTTCCAGATACAAAAAAATGTGGTATATTTACACAATGGGGTACTATTCAGCCATTAGAAACCATGAATTCATGAAATTCTTAGACAAATGGATGGAGCTGGAGAACATCATACTAAGTGAGGCAACCCAGTCTCAAAAGATCAATTATTATATGCACTCACTGATAAATGAATATTAGCCTAGAAACTAGGAATACCCAAGACATAGTCCACATATTGAATGTTGTCCAAGAAGAACAGAGGAGTGTCCCTTCTTCTGATTAATCTTAATCATACCAAGTTGTGCTATATAGTTTGGTGGGGGTAGAGAGTTACCAGCATTATTTCTGTGAACCCTGTGAACTGTAATATTGACCAGCATGTCAATATATGTCCATATGTTCAACAATGGCATATGTTTTATGAAACATAACAAGTTGCTTTCTCATTTGATTTAAGGTTCACTGCACAGGACAAAACATATGCTTAGCACTCCAAATCCAGCTAAGAACCAATGGTTGGTGAGCTCATTGGTCCCAGGGGTGAATCTACTTCCATTATTTTGCTAAATGGATATAATATCAAACTGCCCTCTAAATTCTTGCCTCTGTACCCATAGATTAGTGCTACTTTCAAGCCTCATCTTAGAAATTTCTTCCTGCAGTGAGATAGAAGCTAACACAGAAACTCATATCAGGCCAAAGCATTTGTCGAGTGCTCAATCACAAGTGGGACATTGACATTACACACAAGCACACATGCCGTGGCTTAAATATCATGATGGGGAAAGGAGCTGAAAGATTTTCTCTCTTCCTTTACCTTGATGTTCTTGAAGAACACTTGGAATATATAATATTTAGACGAAGGCTAAGCAGGTTGAACAAGAATGCTACAAAGATGATTTTGTATCCTGTTCAGTGCAATGTGCTGCTGTCAGTGAAGTCAGTGGCTCTCTACAGCTGGCTTCCCATGCAATTCTTGCAAGTGGTTTCCATTGGATTTCTCTCTTACAATGTTGCAATCTCCTTCCCACTTTCCCTGTACCTGAGAAATATCTCAGGAAATAAACCTTGATAGATAAATGCTTTCCCTCACTTTATACTTTGTGATTTTAGTAAACATTTGTTCACTTTTTTTTGCAATGATTATCTTTATGCTATTTGGTCATGGCTGAGTTTTAATTTATCTTATTCTTTCTATGCATATTATAGTGAGTTCTCTTAGAAAGATGATCAACTAACATTTATCTGTCTAAATATATATCATCTATCTACTAAATATTTATCTATCACCTACATACTTATCTACCTCTCTTTCTATTTATCATTTATCCATCAAATAAATTATAGTTTTATCCTTTAGAATTATGGGCATTTCTTTTACTTTTATGGTTATAGTCCAATATTATTTATATAGGTGAAGGTTTGTAACTCAAGGGCACCTTGTGTAATTCTAGTTTCTTGTGTCCCAGAACCAAGATTTGGACCAGAGACAAAAGGATAGTTGTAGATATACAGATAATTTGTTAATAAAGATAAAAGCATTACTGAGGGAGGATATAAGTGAGTGAGAGAGCTAGGAAAGGTGAGAGGCTCTAATGTTCTTGAGCCACAAAAGTAATGACCATTTATGGAATCACTCATGTATTACCCAAGTTTCTTCCAAATTTTTAAATCATGTTTTTCTCATACACATTTTGTTCCCTACTTATAGCCCTATTTGAGGGGTGATTCCATGACACATTCTCCACATTCTCATAATTCATTATGATGCTCAGGATGAGTAGCTGTGGTCATTCAAATTCCTTCATATTTACAATCATGTAGCTTTCATCATGAGAATCTTCAGTTTCTTTACAATAAATCCAACAGACACCTAAAGGAGACACATAATGGAAATGATTCTCTTACACACTCCCTCTCTTTCCTCCCTTCTAACACCATTCTGGATTCTAATATCTAATGGTTCCAGCTCTGTCCCCCTTTCTCTCTCTCTTTATCTATCTCTCTCTATCTCCAATCTCTATTCCTGATCTTATCTATTTGGGCTTCAAATGGGTTTATCATATGAACCATGTCACGTTGATCTTGTTCTTGCCACCATATTTCCTCCTTTGCACACTGAAGAGGAAACATGTTTTGAAAATAAGATTGGACAGCATTATTAAAGACTTTTTCTCTTAGTCAAGAAGACAGCAGGTGTCTATTAGCCTGACTTGAATCACTTCCAACTTTGTTCCTGATCCCAGTTTTCCCATAATTCTTGCTTTAGCTCTGTTCTTTCTGTGTCTTCATATTTGTCCTTGATATTACTTAGACTGCCCTTACCTGAATAGCAAATTTTTTTTTTTTTTATCTTTTTTATTAGATTTATTCTTTTTTTTTATTATTCGATATAATTTATTTACATTTCAAATGATTTCCCCTTTTCTAGCCCCCCCCACTCCCCGAAAGTCCCGCAAGCCCCCTTCTCTTCCCCTGTCCTCCCACCCACCCCTTCCCATTTCCCCGTTCTGGTTTTGCTGAATACTGTTTCACTGAGTCTTTCCAGAACCAGGGGCCACTCCTCCTTTCTTCTTGTACCTCATTTGATGTGTGGATTATGTTTTGGGTATTCCAGTTTTCTAGGTTAATATCCACTTATTAGTGAGTGCATACCATGATTTATCTTTTGAGTCTGGGTTACCTCACTTAGTATGATATTCTCTAGCTCCATCCATTTGCCTAAGAATTTCATGAATTCATTGTTTCTAATGGCTGAATAGTACTCCATTGTGTAGATAAACCACATTTTTTGCATCCACTCTTCTGTTGAGGGATACCTGGGTTCTTTCCAGCATCTGGCAATTACAAATAGGGCTGCTATGAACATAGTAGAACATGTATCCTTATTACATGGTGGGGAGTCTTCTGGGTATATGCCCAGGAGTGGTATAGCAGGATCTTCTGGAAGTAAGGTGCCCAGTTTTCGGAGGAACCGCCAGACTGATTTCCAGAGTGGTTGTACCAATTTGCAACCCCACCAGCAGTGGAGGAGTGTTCCTCTTTCTCCACACCCTCTCCAACACCTGCTGTCTCCTGAATTTTTAATCTTAGCCATTCTGACTGGTGTAAGATGAAATCTTAGGGTTGTTTTGATTTGCATTTCCCTAATGACTAATGAAGTTGAGCATTTTTTAAGATGCTTCTCCGCCATCCGAAGTTCTTCAGGTGAGAATTCTTTGTTTAACTCTGTACCCCATTTTTTAATAGGGTTGTTTGGTTTTCTGGAGTCTAACTTCTTGAGTTCTTTATATATATTGGATATTAGCCCTCTATCTGATGTAGGATTGGTGAAGATCTTTTCCCAATTTGTTGGTTGCCGATTTGTCCTCTTGATGGTGTCCTTTGCCTTACAAAAACTTTGTAATTTTATGAGGTCCCATTTGTCAATTCTTGCTCTTAGAGCATACGCTATTGGTGTTCTGTTCAGAAACTTTCTCCCTGTACCGATGTCCTCAATGGTCTTCCCCAGTTTTTTTTCTATTAGCTTCAGAGTGTCTGGCTTTATGTGGAGGTCCTTGATCCATTTGGATTTGAGCTTAGTACAAGGAGACAAGGATGGATCAATTCGCATTCTTCTGCATGCTGACCTCCAGTTGAACCAGCACCATTTGTTGAAAAGGCTATCTTTTTTCCATTGGATGTTTTCAGCCTCTTTGTCGAGGATCAAGTGGCCATAGGTGTGTGGGTTCATTTCTGGATCTTCAATCCTGTTCCATTGATCCTCCTGCCTGTCACTGTACCAATACCATGCAGTTTTTAACACTATTGCTCTGTAGTATTGCTTGAGGTCAGGGATACTGATTCCCCCAGATTTTCTTTTGTTGCTGAGAATAGTTTTAGCTATCCTGGGTTTTTTGTTGTTCCAGATGAATTTGATAATTGCTCTTTCTAACTCTGTGAAGAATTGAGTTGGGATTTTGATGGGTATTGCATTGAATCTGTATAGTGCTTTAGGCAAAATGGCCATTTTAACTATATTGATTCTGCCGATCCATGAGCATGGGAGGTTTTCCCATTTTTTGAGGTCTTCTTCCATTTCCTTCTTCAGAATCTTGAAGTTCTTGTCATACAGATCTTTCACATGTTTGGTAAGAGTCACCCCAAGATACTTTATACTGTTTGTGGCTATTGTGAAGGGGGTCATTTCCCTAATTTCTTTCTCAGCCTGCTTATCCTTTGAGTATAGGAAGGCCACTGATTTGCTTGAGTTGACTTTATAACCTGCCACTTTGCTGAAGTTGTTTATCAGCTGTAGGAGCTCTCTAGTGGAGTTCTTTGGGTCACTTAGGTAGACGATCATGTCATCTGCAAATAATGATAGTTTGACTTCTTCCTTTCCAATTTGTATCCCTTTGACCTCCTTATGTTGTCGAATTGCCCGAGCTAGTACCTCAAGTACAATATTGAAAAGATAAGGAGAAAGGGGGCAGCCTTGTCTGGTCCCTGATTTCAGTGGGATTGCTTCAAGTTTCTCTCCATTTAGTTTGATGCTGGCTACCGGTTTGCTGTATATTGCTTTTACTATGTTTAGGTATGGGCCTTGAATTCCTGTTCTCTCCAAGACTTTAAGCATGAAGGGATGCTGAATTTTGTCAAATGCTTTTTCAGCATCCAATGAAATGACCATGTGGTTTTGTTCTTTGAGTTTGTTTATGTAGTGGATTGTATTGATGGATTTCCGTATATTGAACCAACCCTGCATTCCCGGGATAAAGCCTACTTGATCATGGTGGATGATCGTTTTGATGTGTTCTTGGATTCGGTTGGCAAGAATTTTATTGAGTATTTTTGCATCGATGTTCATAAGGGAAATTGGTCTGAAGTTCTCTTTCTTTGTTGGATCTTTGTGTGGCTTTGGTATCAGCGTAATTGTGGCTTCGTAGAAGGAATTGGGTAGTGTTCCCCTGAATAGCAAATTTAGCAAGATTATTCATCGGGTTAAAAAGCCCGCTACCAGGCCAGACCATCTAGTTTTAATAACTTCGACATGCATGGTTGAAATGAATAATTAGTTTTGTAAGTTGTCCTTTTATGTCTATACAGACATCATGATACATGTACACCCACACATACACAAGTTAATAAATTCAAGAAGGAGATATTTAATGAGTCTGGATTCTAAGTTAACTTACTTTAGTTAATGGTTCTTTATCATAGGTAATAATAGAAAAAAATCTTAGGTGATTTTATTTTACATATATTGAACCTGTTCCTTATCTGCTTGACAACCACTTACTTGGAGATACTCACATGGAATTATTTCACAACCATTGAACATCAAACTTTTATTTCTTGGGGATAGGGGAAATATGTATTCAATTTTCTTGAAGTACTTTAGTTGGGTTCAATCATTTCAAAGATGGTAAAATGAGTAATTTTATAGAAATTAAATGAGTCCATTTTCTTGAAGTTGATTGAATATCCTGAGCAAGTTTAACTTCACTACTACAAATTCATCCTAATCATCATTACATCACCAACACTAAGACTAAAACCTTAACTCTACCACAATATCAATTGCCAGCAATAATACATCTTGCTAACAGCATAAAATGCCTGCCACATTAGCACTTTGTTAATACATCAGGAATTAAACTTAGCATAGTACCATAAGTTAAGCTAAATACCTTGCATGGGTTAAACATTTCTTTGATTTAATATGCAAATTGTTTTATGGGAATTGACTAAAATATGAATAAGTTGAGGAATTTTCCCAAAGATAGTCAGTTTGTAAGTGCTGGGGGATGCCAAAACATTGGAGGTAAGTGCTCAGAGAATTTAGGTGTTTACTCATTTGATTAAAATATTAGACCTATGAGAAGAAGAAAATGGGCCAAGTCTTCTGATTCTCAGACTAAGGCCTTGTTCTGCATGTTATAAACCTCTGTGGTTTTGCATTAACTTTCAACTTTCTTATTGTTCAACTTTTTAATGTCTCCAAATGCAAGTATTGGACATAAAAATGTTTCAAGAGAAAGGGAAAATAGAGTCCCAGAAAGAAATCTTGAATTATAATAAAATTAAATTCCTGTCTTCTCTAAACTCCAAATAAAATTTGAAATGAAACAAATTTATTTTCACTTATTGGAATTTATCATGCTAATAAGGAACAAATTTAATGGCCAATACAGATCAGTATCCAAAAAGGAAGTATCCAGAGTTCATGACTGAGAAGAAAAGGTTAAGCATGATTTACAAAGAAGTAGCAGCAGTGAGACAGGGAACTGAACAGCCGCATGATAGAGGGCAGGGGCAGACTTGGAGAGGCTCCTGGTAATCTCAGTGGTGGGAAATGGTTTGGATTTGAATGACATGGATTAATTTCCTATTTGAGGGATGAAACGGTTTGTGGCTTCTGAATAGCTCTCTTCCTCAGGTGAGGCACAGGCAGGTCTATGGGAACAAAGCTGCCGCCGATTGAACAGAGTTTAGAATCTGGGCTTCCGGAACTGGATAGGGCATGCAGTTGGCCAGGAAGCTTCTGGCTTGGTCTCAGGAACATTCTACTGGGCAGGTTGTGACATCCTGACAACATCCTACCTTTCTTCTTTTTGGGTTATGGTTTGTGCTTGCCCTAGTCTGCATTCAGCCCTTTTGATGTATACATCCCTTTGACTATGATGTCCCAGGTGACACTAAGGTCAACACTAAATTGTGTACTCTCAATTCACTGTGGACTGAAGGTCTACCTTATAGTGATAACCTATTTCTACATCCCCATTAGAATGACAGTACACAAGGAGTAGGGGAAACACAGGGAGAATTCAGAAATTTGGGAAACAGGAATCCACACACAGGCTTAGAGTGAATTTAAGTCTCATGAATCTCAATTATGAATAGCTATGTCAGCTACACTTTAGAGCTTCGGACTGTGTCTTTCCACCTGTCTCCAACATTTCCTCCTGTCTCTTCTGGTCACTAGTCTTGCCATTGCCCACAAATTTTGCCTCACTTTCAGTCTTGATTTTGTTCAGAATGCTGAATTTGTCAACCAAATAGACAAAAAATATTTTGTGGAACTTCTTGCCAGCATGGGGAGGAAGAAGGAAGAGAAGGAGGGAGGGCTCCCTGTAGCTTGCTGCCAAAGTAAGTTTAGGCAATCAAAAGATTAAAGGAATCAGTGTCCTGAGCATGGTGAAAGATACATACAGAAATATTTTCCCTTTAGGATCTAACATGATTGTGAGAACCAGCATGGCATGTATTTATGTAAAATCACATTTGAACTGGAAGATGAATGAATAAATTCAATGACTCAACACAGGAAATGGGAAAAGTCATAAAGTCCAATGTTGTAAATAGAAGAGAACATAGAGGGGCCTCAGCCATAGTTACAGGGGACATTGGAGTGGGAGTAAGTCTTTGGGTTGGGGTTGAGACAATACTAGCAGGGAAATACGGCATACATGGCTTTGTGGGCTGGATAAAGGCTACCAACTTCAGATCTAGTGATAACAGCAGTGTTCATTGATCTAGTCCTTTAAGGCTCCAGTAGACAAAGCAGAATGCGGAAGCTACTGACCCAGAAGCATTCACTAAACTGCAGCCCTTTTGTCAACATGCCCTAGAGACTTTATACATTGAACAGCAACTTCATGTGCCTAATTATGCAGCTTATCCTGATGTGTGGCCTTGATCTGCAGAGCTTTCCAGATGTTTTACCAACTGGATTCTTCTATGTTAATGTGGCCATAATACTGTCTATGAAAGGATATACTTTCTGTTAGATAGTGAGTAAATGTTGTTAGTCTTTGTCTCACCTTCTTTGCTTTAAAACTTAGGTATTTATTGACCCTGTGTTATAAAGTATAAAATATTCTATTCTATTAGGTAAGAAATGTTGAAGGCAAATAGCAGTGCTTATATTAGGATGTTGAGGCTTATAAGGATGAAATGAATCACAGAGTTACTAAGTGAGTCAGTACAGAGACTACAAGCACCAGGGTCTTCTTTCTGGTGTGTGGTCCTTCTGCTGTAGTGCCCCATCATCATCAACTCCTATATTTACCCTGCTCTATCCTTGCCACTCATATCAGATCTTAACTCTTAACCTGCCTATAAAATGATAACCCAAGGCTGCTCACATAAGGGTTCTGTGGAAAGAACAAGTCCTCATTCACACATTATCTTATAAGGCTGCTTAGAGGGTCCAAAGGTAATCACATGAGTGAGAACAAAGTAGCTTCTGGGTATGTTGAGAACTGTTGTTTGTGATCATGAGATTTATGAATATAAAATGAATTCACACAATCACCATCTCACTCTCTAAAACATTTCCAGTAGAATCCTCTCTTGATGTGTTCCATATAAACTGGCTTTCCCCACATCTAGTCTAACATGAATGATTGTGACTGTAGCTGTTGGATGTCTCTCTCCTCAGGTTTTCTACTATACATCCTTTTGCTGTACTTACACCATGAGCCATGGTCCTACTATCTTTTTTAAGAGCGCTCTACCTCTTATTTATTTAATCTCAATTCATTTCACCAATTTATTAAACTAATCTTTAAATTCTAAGACCTGACCTAGACTTAACTAAAACCTTTATGCTTTTCATTGGATTATGGGGATGGTTGTGCTCAGACACATCAGTTTCTTCATAATTAGTTTTGACTGCCATTCCATCCTATTTATATAGCGGTCTTCTGTGCTTGCCTATGGGTGAAGCAAACCATTGCCTTTATTTCTTAGCAGTACACTCAATGTCACCTGTATCTGGAATCTATCTCATAACAAACTCTTCTTGTTTTTGTCACCAGCTTCAGTGTCTATTCATCACATCACCTCATTGTCTCTAGCTCCACTGCCACTCATCACCCATTTATGATAAACATGTCCCCGAGGGACATTGGATACTATTCCTCCTCTTTCTCTAATACACAGCCGTGATGCATTAATTTGCTTAACATTAACTTGAAAACTTATTTAATGATGTTCTCTGTCTTATTTTTATGGATTCTCTTGAGGGCAGGTTTCAACTAATTTTTACATTGTCTTGGTGCTTAGCATGGTACTGGCTACATGTGAATCTGACAAGCCTCCTAGGGAGGAAATGGCTATAATGAGCATTTCTTGAGTATTGCAGCAAACAATCAAGGGAGAGCAAACTTATAAAGAGAGTCAAAGTTAGCTCTGATGTGAACAAGAATAATCTCCAAGTAGTAGCTCTTCATAATGCAGTTTAGACAGAACAAAGACAAAGCTCCTGAGGAGTTTCTCCTTGGTGTTCTTCTCTGGAGGCCTCCTGTGCATCACAGTTGTGAGAGTCGGTCTTGATCAAAATTGTTTTGTTTTCCTTCTTTTCCCCGGCTCTGCCCCTGCCTCACATTCTTTTTACAATGTTCTTAAAAAGTTGAGAATGGTTTATCTTAGCATTCGTGAGTTTATTTGTGGATACAATTGTGAGGCTCATCATGTCAGTTTTATGAGCAGTCTGGATCCATTGTCCTTAGAAAACGAAAATGATTAACAGTGATTTGTTTTGTTATCCAATTGTTTAAATTATAATAACTCCCCATCAGGGATTTTTAAGTACAGCTGTGTTTATGGATTAAGATCTACTGACTCAAATATTTACAGTGTTCCAAAAATTACGAGAACATACAGTGTCAGGAATTTTCCATAGGCTCCTCTGGGTTAGAGTGAGTTTCTGTTCAACTTGAAGAGAAAGCTTGAGGACACTAACTTCAGAGGACACCAGCAGGTCTATGTGAGTATATCACCAATGACACAATAAATGACAGAGCCCTGAAGGACAACAATGACCATGGCCACATTAACTTGCTGGGCATTGCTGCTTTATGAGAACAGTCAATAAAATTAAAGCCCCCAAAATAGGAAGGTCACATCATCCTAACTTATATAACCCAGTTTGTGACTGTTACAAAGTCTACATAGTTTTAAATTGACTCCGTCTTGACATATTTAAAATTCTACTACTAATAGCTGACATTAAACACAAACTCAACAGTTCTACCACCTATAGAACTCAGTCTTTTCTGAAACTTTGACTTTTGTCTAAGAATGAAGGTAGTTAGAAAGACATGAAAAAAAATCACCAAGTGCTGGGTGTAGATGCACCGTGCTTACTGGTTCTTGTGGCTAGAGTCTACTCTTGAAATTACTACTTTATGCTTTTCTGTAAGATTCCTCACACCTGAGAGGGAACTTATAAAATTGTAGGACTAATACTGTTTTGACAATCTGAAAATCTTTATTCTCACTGTTATGCAATTTTCTTGTGATGGTCTTGACCATTTCACACTATTTCCTGTGCTTAACCACTGGCTTCTTCATGTCGTGGGATGTGTCTATTTAACCTCCTATATGATGGTGGTATAGACCCTGGGAGCTCTGGTTGGTTGATATTATTCTTCCTATGGGGTTTAAAACCCCTTCAGCTCCTTGAGTCCTTTCTCTAACTCCTCCATTGGGGACCCCATGCTCAGTCCAATATGGTGGGCTATAAGCTTCTGCCTCTGCCTTTGTCAGGCTCTGGAAGAAGCTCTCAGGAGACAGCTATGTCAGGCTCTTGTCTGCTTGTATTTCTTGACATCCACAATAGTGTCTGCTTTTCGTGCCTCTTTATGGGATGGATCCCCAGGTGGGGCAGTCTCTGGATGGCCTTTCTTTCCATCTCTGCTCTGTGCTTTGTCTTCCTAATTGCTCCCATGAGTATTGTGTTACCCTTTCTAAGAAGGACCGAAGGACCCACATTTTGGTCTTTCTTCTTCTTGAGGTTCATGTGGTCTGTGAATTGTATCTTGAGTATTCCAAGATTTTTGGGTTAATATCTACTTATCAGTGAGTTCAGACCTGTGTGTTCTTTTGTGATTGGGTTACCTAACTCAGCATGACATTTTCTAGTTCCATCTATTTGCCTAAGAATTTCATGAATTTTGTTTTTAATAACTGACTAGTACTTTATTGTGTAAATGTACCACATTTTCTGTATCCATTCCTCTGTTGAAGGGCATCTGAGTTCTTTCCAGCTTCTAGCTATTATAAATAAGGTTACCATGAACATAGTGGAGCATGTGTTCTTGTTATATGCTGGAACATCTTTTGGATATATGCCCAGGAGTGGTATAGCTTGGTTCTCATCTTGGAAGGACCCATGGCTCCAGCCATATATGTAGCAGAGGCTGACCTTGTTGGGCATCAATGGGAAAAGAGGACCTTGGTCCTGGGAAGGCTCAATGCCCCAATATAGGGGTATTTGAGGGAAGGGTGGCAGGAGTGGATGGGTGGGTGGAGGTACACCCTCATAGAAGCAGGAGGAGGGGGGATGCAATAGGGGTTTCTGGTGGTGGGGAAATCAGGAAACAGGAATATCACTTGAAATATAAATAAATAAAATATTCAATAAAAAATAGATGATGGTACACAGCTAACTTCACACTAAAACCTTAAGAGTGTGTGTGTGTGTGTGTGTGTGTGTGTGTGTGTGTGTGCTAGGAAAGGGGAAGAAATTAGGGAAAGAACAAATGGAAAGGGAAAAAGAGAGGAGGAAAAACAGAAGTATAACAGAAGTATATGACTCTGGAGAATTCAGTTTTGCCCTACTTAATTTGTAGTAAACATGGGTGATGGAAAACGCACCTATGCATACATTGTGCAGAGAGAACAATACTACAGACTACTAGGTCTCTATTGTACTTTATACTTTGCAAAGAATTTTCATACTTACCAAATTTAATGCTCTAAAACCCTTTAAGTAGGATAGGTAGGGATAATAACCTATTCCTCATTAATGTGATTCATCATCAAAATTAGTTACACAAGTTTACATAGTTGTATAGCTTAGGACAATGGGCTCAACATTCTAAATTGAAATTAAGAGCTACAGTAAATACAACCTGCAAGTTTAGATGCTATTTTGGAATCCAGATGAAAGTGTATAATCTTGGGCTAAAGTAACAAGGATGAGGGCAGTGAATTATTTGAATGAAGTGGTCAAGGCTTCTATCATAAGAGAAGTAAGTATAAGAATGAAGAATTTAGTCTGGCTGATGATATAGAACTCTTATAGAATGCTTGACTAGAATACAAACAGCCTTGGGTTTGAATAAAAGCATTGGAAAAGAATACTCAAAGTAATCAGTAAAACAGAATCCTTGAGCAAAAACAGCTCAAATCAAATTACTTTTGTGGTTTTTGGCATTCTGAAAAAAGTTAGAGAGTAAAGCACAAAGAACGTGAGGTTAGAAATGCATGTTTTCAGTACCAGCTCAATCATTCAGTACTTTCTTTTGAACTAAATGCCGTGTTGAGTCTCAGCTTTCCAGGCTGTAAACGGGATCAACAATACTTCTCTTCTAAGGCAGTTATGAAGCTTAAGTAAAGAGTCTCAAGAAAGATTCCTTAGGAAGTGAGAGGTCAGTATTTCTTGGAAGGCCTCCTTGTAGGTCTGAAGTGAAAGTACATTTTCTTGTCACATTAGCATTCGGGGCAAAGGATATCCCTTGGTCTGATATTCTTGACACTGCTGTATAACAACTGCATGAAGTCTTGGCTTTCTAACTTACAACCAAGGATTGCTGAAAATGCACGATCCAATCCTCTCCTGGGGAACACCTGATGCTTAGCAATGGGGAGCGACTTAACCAACATCAGTAGTAGCTTGTGGACCTCTGCTTTCATAACGGCTATGCCTTTCCTCAAAACTCTTGTCCTATAGTTCCAACTGATATGTTCATGCTTTGCTTTGAGTATCTTTTGTAGTAAACTGTTTGAACCTGTTATTTATAAAAAGGAAAATACTTACAAAGATGTGTTTGTTTATGCACCACTCCTTCAGTGGTCATTGATTTAATTCAAAGCATGCGAAATGCACCAATTGATGCTACTTTTGTATTTTAATGATGAAAGTAAGGCAGGGCTCACTATAAGGCTCAGGCCTTATAGACAACAAATTCAAAGAAAGGGCAGTTTGCATGAAAAGATCTGAATTTGAATTCTCATTAGAATCCTGGATTTTAGAAAGCAATTATAATTTTACACACACACACACACACACACACACACACACACACACACACACACACACACAGTTTATTACATTACAAAATAAGACAACACTTTCCCTAATAGATTTGTGAAGGGATTCTTGAAGGATGTTTATAACATAACAAGACAGCAGTACATGCTTCTCTTCTCTTCTAAACCTTCATCCTTTATATGTTTCAAGCAGGTACTTTACTGTATTATAGGAAGTGGTGAGAAGAAGAAAAAGTAAGGCTTTCCTGTGACAAAAGAAGATGGGTTATAACTACATTTGAATCACTTATTAAAATACACGGGCTTTGGAAGTCCTTATTGTATCTTTAATCTTTTGTTCTCTTTTGCATGTTTATGCTAGTAAATCACTCAATAAACTTAGAAATCTGGTGTGTTGTATGGTTGCTAAATTCTGGAAACCATCCAACTATAACATTTTGAGTAGGTAAGGGAGAACAAAAGTTGTCCTGGACCACCCATATTTTCAGAAAAAATTAACATGGGGTGAATAAATCTTGGAGGGAGGAACTGGAAAGGGGCACAATATTTGGAATGTAAATAAATAAAGCAATTCAAAATAAAAGAGAAAGGCATAATTGAGAAGTCATTAATAAAACAACACGTTTTGGTGGCCCAGTCAACAGCAGAGGAGACTACAAGGCATGATGCAGTACCACAGCACTGGCAACAGCATAGAGTTGGGAGCAACCCATAATGAACCCATCAGAAGCCTTCAGAAATATTCTTGTGTTTGGAGAAAGCAAAGTATGATTTCAGGATATCCTGGAACAGCAACTGTGGAAGAGGAAGCCATTATTCACACATGACCTAATTGAGAAGAGAAGGATAAAAAGAAGATAAAATTCAATACCCAAAGACTCTGAATTTTCATCAGTACTGTATATTGCACAAAACCAATTGAACATTTATAAGCAAGGGGACAAAATACTATCACACACACATGTGCACACACACACACACACACACACACATACACTTTGTAAGTAAACGAAGTGGCTAAGTATTCAGCTCAGTTGGCAGAGTACTTGCTTAGCATGTACAAAGGCCAGGCTGTGATCTCCACAGCACCAATAAAATCAGGTGTCGTGTCAGAAACCTGCAATCCTAGCACTAGGTAAGGTAAAGGGAAGATAATCAGAGGATCAGTATGACTGTCAGCTACATGGCAACTTGTAGGTAAATCTAGGATATATAAGATCCTGGCTCACAAATCAAGAAAGAACTAAGGGTCAGTACCAATGGTAAAATATCATATTGAGTTGGGTTAGCAGAGATGAGGTAAAAGCTTTCCTTTCACAGCAGTTATTCATACCAGCCAGCACTACTTACATTCCTCCTCTTGCACCAAGTAAGCAAATGCATTCTTGCAACATTCTATGAAGTAGAAATCTTAGAAGCACCAGTCTAAAACAAAATATTTGTAAATTTTTCCTGACTTGTTATGAAAAGATACCAGAGACATTTGGTCAGAGAAAACAAACCTTGATAGAGATAAAAACTAAAGTGGTCTATCAAGGATGAGGTTAAAAATTTCAAATGTCCTCATCTTCTGGGGGTCTGAATCTTTGTCACTTTAAAAGGATATAGTAGGTAGAACAATGTTCTCCCTCAAATGCTCAAGACCTAAGCTCTGGTACATCTGAATGTGCTTCACTATAAGGTCATAGAAGTTTTCAAAATGTAATTGTCTGTCTTAGGGTTTCTACTGCTGTGAAGAGACATGGTACTGGAGAGATAGCTGATAGTTCTGCATATTGATCAGCAGGGGCACAGAGTAACACTGAGAATGTCTGGGGTGTCTGATACCTCAAAGTTCACCCCCAGTGGCACATTTCTTCCAACATGGCCACACCTCCAATAATGCCACTCCCTATAAGTATCTGAGGGACCTTTTCATCCAAACCACCAAAATAGGGTAACAAGTTTTGAGGTAGGTAAAATATTCTGGGATTTGCTTTAGTTTCCTAGAAGAAGAGAATTTTGTTCTCTAAGAATGGAAGAACTTTGGCAGGTGTTTATGGGAAATGGACTCCAAGTACATTCTAATCTATTTTCACCAATGTTGGGCTGGAGGCAGTCACTGAAATGACTAAAATGAGGCCACTTGGAACTAAATGGAGTCACAGATAACAGGTAGGAATGCTAGTGCTTCTGTAGATCTACATTCTTTAGAAGCTGCATGAGTTTGGAAGGTGATTATTTCTAGAATCTTCAGATAACATCCAAAGCCAGTAGTACTTTGCCTCTAGACTTGTGATATTCAAAACTAAGGTTAAATCTATATACACTTATGACTCAAATAACTGTGAGATAAGAGATCTGTGCTTTAATCATATCCACCTGTGGTCATATCTTACACCACAGTTGGAAAAAGAGTGTTGGGTATTTTTTACCAGTGCATCCCTGAACTAAGAGGAAGAGTTATTTAGGCCTAAAGTCTTCATTCTAAGAAATTCTTGTTACCAAATTCCTGTTAAATCTGTTTGGGCTCATGAGAATAGCAGAGAATTTAAAAGATGGTCAACATCAAATATCCATGATAAGCATCTAACACAACTAGAATTCATGGAGAGCTCGTGGGAGTATAAAATAGTAAAGGCACTTAGAAAAAAATGTAGCATTTTCATGTAAAATTAAACATACTCCTATACAATGAGCCAACAATCCCATACTTAGGGATGGACTCAAAGAGCTAAAAGCATATATCCACAAAAACACCTTTTGGATGAATGTTTATACTGGCTTTATTTGACATAGCTTAAAACTGGAAGCAGTCAGCTTTACGTCAACAGAAGAGTAGAAAAATAAGCTGTGGTAAGGTCATACTATAGAACACTATACGGAATGTCTTAAACAGGCAAATCCATGGAGACATAAATTCGATTAGTGGTTTCCAGTGCCTAGGGGAAGAGAAGAATGGGAAGCTGCTGGAGTGTGTGGGTACAAAATTTCCTTTGAGAATTGTGAAAATATTCTGCAACTATGTAATGTGATCATTTCATAATCATATGATTATAACAGCTAGTGGGACACATATTTTATAAGGATAAATTAAAAGTGTATTGATTGCAGGTTCATTTAAAAACACAGAAATTAAGAGAAAGAGACATACTATAAATACATGCAACAATGAAGAGGAGTAGACAAAGTAATGAGAAATTATAGTTTCTTGAATATGATTAGTTTAGAGAAGACAAAATTCACGGTATAGGGCATAGCAGTGATTGCTTTTGAAAATATTGCTATGTTGATGTTTTATATTTTGTTAGGGTTTCCAGTTTTCAAGTATTAGCCAATGGTATCTGTATGACTTGTTAGTCTACTGCACAGGAACTCAACTACACAAACAGAGGCAAAACTAGTGAATCGTACAGTATCATACAGACCAAAATACCTAGGAAGATATGTATGGGCATACAACTTACACTGAATTGAATACAAGGAATCACAGATTTTTAATAAATAGGGAGGCAGTTAACTGAATGGATTCAGGCTTTATCAAGTATGGGGACATGTTAATTTAGTATCTAAAAAGAATACTTACGGATTTGCTGCAAAGTTTTACAATTCTCCTGTATAGATGCAGAATTTACAGAGAAGTGTTAGAGGACAAACACGTCCCTGTTTGGATTTCAGAATGATCAGGTAGTCATTACTTTACAAGACCGTTCGTATGCTTTCATATGTGTAGTGATACATGGCTTCTGGCTCACATTTCGGTGCTGTGAACTCAACCTAGAGGTTCAGCAGGAGGCATAATTGTTTACAGTTTCTGAGCCGTCTCTCCATGCCACTCTTATCATGGTTTTATGTTATAATCGTCCTTCCAATACTATGATTGTTTCTACTAAGTAATATTGGAGTTCCTCCGATGGGGCTGCAAACCCCTTCAGCTCCTTAGGTTCTTTCTCTAGCTCCTCCATTGGGGACCCCGTGCTCAGTCCAATGGTCAGCTGGGAACATCCCCCTCTGTATTTGTCAGGTACTGGCAGGGCCTCTGAGGAGACAGGCATATAAGGTTCCTGTCAGCAAGCACTTGTTGGCATCCACAATAGTATCTGGTTTTGGTGACTGTATATGGGATAAATCCCCAGGTGGGGTAGTCTCTGGATGGTCTTTCTTTCAGTCTCTCTTCCACACTTTGTCTCTGTATTTCCTAACGTGTGTCCAAAGTGTGGATATTTTTGTCCTTCTTTGAAGGAGTAACAAAGTACACATGGGAGGAAATACAGAGTCAAATAACTTTCTAATACAATAGCATTGGTTTTCTTTTATTTCTGGACTACTCCTTCCAATTATATAAGCGCAACCAAAAGAGTTTACAATAATTGCATAGACTACTTTCTCAGTATTTCATAATGAGGCTTTTGTGTGACAGAATATCTGCTCTATGATTAGGGTGATTACCTTAGTTACTTTTATTCTGTTGTTTTAATGCACACAGTGTGATTTTAAACCCAGTATAAATGTCTAAAACACTTCTCATCTTTACCCTTCCTAAGACCTTCACTGGTTTTCAATTACTTGGATCTTGTTAGTGGGCAATGTTTGCTCTTGTGTTCTGGGACCTTGTCTAAGTGATTCTAGCTCATGATAATCTGAAAAGCTACAGAACGGTGAACTTAGGCTAAGGACCTAATTGTCACATTGTTTTATGCATGTTTGACTGAACCCTGTTTAATGTCCATACATGTCTTCAAATGTGGCTTACTTGCCTTCTAGATTACATTCATGTTTCTAAGTTAATTGGAAAAGAAAATACTGTGTGTGCTAACCTAATTGGTAGCACAATTTTTTTCCCAAGGTAAGAAGTGCTTTGTCAATCAAAATAGTTCAATTGTTTTCTTTTAGTGGAAGGTGAAAGATGCCTTTAGGGCAAGTTAGAGGCTAGATGGTCAAAGAGAGAATTACATCACTCAGCAATGAAAAAAAAACAATGAAGTTAAGCAAAGAGGAACATATAGAAGTCAGGAGATACAGAAAGCATAGCAAGGGGCTGGAGTCTGAACTGCAGGCACAATTGAAGCTAGGAAATCTCACAAGATTTTCTGAATGGTACATTGTGCACAATAGTGCTTCTTCCCCTGGACAAGAAAGACTTTTGTGCAAAAACTCTATGAACAAACCTGCAGACATGTTTATAAATGCAGGAGTATCTAACTTTAAACCATTTGTTTCTAGACTAGTTCACTAATTAAGGGATTGGCTGTAAAAGGCTTCTCGGTAGCTGATAATCTATAAATAGTAACTCCCAATTATAATGCATGATGACCATTTACAGAGCTGACATGTATTAGCCAGCAGCTACTCTGCTATGGTCTTCATATGCTTCATTTCTCATAGTTTTGTGGGAAAAGTCACATAGAGTGTTCATCTCCATCTTGCTCGTAAAAAAACGCTAGGAAAGATTAAATGGATGCCAAAGGTCTCCGAAATGAAAATACAGTAGACTTCAGTAGAACTCTGATTCCAAAATCCTCCCTTTTACAATAATTCTTGATTAATATATGATCCCATAGATTGTGGGAAGTTCATACTAGACAAATTTCTATTTTTAAAGTTTTACTTACTATTTATTTTGTGTTTATGAGTTTGTGTTTGCATGTATGTCTATATATCAAACGTGTACTTGGTACTTGTGGCAGGTAGACGATTATCATATTATGTTCCTAGAAGTGATATGACTATCTCTAACTATAAGGAAGACACTTTATCACACACATTTCTTTATGTATTGTTTATGTGACCAGGGTTTCTCCCATGTTGACTTATATTTTGCTGTTCTTTACAGTGGGTATACTAATGGTACTTGTTTCTGAAAGTTCTTGTAAAGCTCTCTGTCTCTGTCTCTGTCTCTCTCTCTCTCTCTGTTTCTCTCTCTGACTCTCTCTCTCTCTCTCTCTCTCTCTCTCTCTCTCTCTCTCTCTCTCTCTCTCTCTTTCTCTCTCTTTCTCTCTCTCTCTCTCTCATCCCCCCACACACTATGATTGGTTCATAGATTAGATTCCATAAGGCTACATAAAGTCAAATATAAGAATCATTTTGGCAGCTGTACTCAATGTCTGCAGTTGGAAGGAATTTCTCATGTGGATCAGGTCTTGACTGAGAACAGTTGCATGTTGCATTCACTCATCATTCAGAGAATTGGCTAGGAGGGGGACTTTCCCACTCTTGTGTTATCTATCTCCATTTAGTGGAGAGAGCCATAACGTGTCAGATACACTACCTCTTGTTCTCCATATCCCAGCCAGCATTGCCTAGGAGACAGAAATAGCATTCATCGAAAGCCACAATTACCTCATTTCCCTGGCTCGTTGTCTGAGATGTGCCTTGCCTCACAGTGACTGTGTAGGGCCAAAAGTCCAGCAAATATAGCAAACAGAGCAGCTGCTTGTCCAAGAAATGGTCTTACAAACAGGAGAGAACAGCATGTTCCCTGAGCAGATCAGGACCCTTGGCTGTTTTTATGGGTGTTTTGGTTTTCAGGCCAGCAACAGTGTCTGAAAACTCCTGGGGATTTCCCAAGCACCATTCGTCAGGTGGCTAGGCTTCCTCTGACGTTGCCTGTGAGTGATGGGGTGCAGGGAGAAGGTCATGTACAAGGCCATCTGAGGGCACTTTCAGCATGATTGTGGGAAATGAGAGAGCTAATGCAATGTCAGAATGTTCAGAAAAACAAGAGCTTTCTGAATAGTGCTTGGCACGTGTTTCGATGGACATTCAAGAAGTAGTTCTTGAATGAAACACTGGGGGATTGAGTAGACTCCCAGCCTTTGCATTAATGGGCATACATGTGATTTCAACAGGAGTGACCAGCTGTGCTGGTTTGCTCAGGGTTTCTGTAGCCAGGGCTTTGAGTGTTGAAATCAAGAAAATCCTAGGCTAAAATCCTGGGATGCTTGTGTTGCTTCAATTTCAACACAGGTGTATCAGAATCTGAAACATGACTTTCATCATGAAGCAAAAGCCCATCATCTTCCAGGAGGTTTGAATTTAATGAGGGGAACTAGACAGAGAACCAGGTAATTATTGTATAAATTGAAAGGCTGTGGTCTGTTGAATCAAAGTTTGCAGCTCAGCCTACCATAGTTCCTAATTTTCACTATTTCTTCAAATTAAGTCCCCTCTGATTTTTGCATGGGTACACCTTCTATAGAGGGAATACTACAGTGATCCAGGCACACACATTGTGTTACCCTTGCCAGTGATTGGTTTAAGAACAGGCATATAACATAATTTTGGACTAAAGAACATATAAGATCTACTAATAGGCAGATTCCAGTGAAGGTTTCCTTGCTCTTAAGAAGAAATAAAAACCACCAAGTTTCTTTTTTTTATGTTTCATTTTTTATTCAATATATTTTTTATTTACATTTCAAATGATTTCCCCTTTTCAGGCCCCTCACTCCTGAAAAGTCACATAAGTCCCCTTCCCTTCCCCTGTTCTCCCATCCACTCCTTCCCACTTCCCTGTTCTGGTTTTGCTCTATACTACTACACTGAGTCTTTCTAGAACCCGGGGCCACTCCTCACTGATGATATCAACGTTTGATTCTCAGAGCTTTTATAGATGTTTTAAATTTACTGGAGGAAGTTACACTAAGTGTGATGATGGGGAAGATAGGAGGAACCTGAGTCTTTAGTCACATCATTGAGTGACTTAATGACCCTTTAGTCATCTAACTCCAAATTTAAATATTCCACACTCTCTTTATTACTGAATTTGTTTGAATATCTGTTATGCAGTCAATAATATAGTAGTTGGTAACACCCAAATCTCCTCTATCATCAGAAGAAGGAATGACATGTCCCAGGGTTGTGACAGAGTGAGTCTCATGAAGGCTCTCAATGTTACACTCTAGTATGGACAAAGACTGTGCTTCTCATACACAAAACCACAGGCCAAGACACAGAACTCACAATGTAGTTGTACAAAAGCAGGGAGTGCTAGCTGCCTCAGACATATTTATGATTATCATCAATAGAACAGAGACAGTGATTACACTGAAGAAATAGAACATGAAAGACATGTTGAGTTCCAGGCTTAGTAAACTTGCCTATCCCCATAGGCAACAGAGAACCAGTTATGGTTTCTATCTGAAATGTCCTTCAAAATCTCGTGTTGAAGGCATGTCTGCCAGACAATGGGTCAGTGGGAAGTGATTGCAACATAAGGGGTCTGAAGTAACAAGTGAATTACTTTATTTTTTGGAATCATGAGAAGGTGTTGGAAATTTAGGAGATGAGACACAGTTAGACAAAGTAGGTATCCTTGAAGGATATATGCTGTTCCATTTTCTCCATCTTTTTCTCTGATTGCTGGGTGACAAGAGGTGTGTGCTGCCAGTCTTTAATGCCTTCTCTGCTCATAGGACATGTTCATAAGACAGAAGGCCATGGGTCAAAGACTTTGACGCTATGAGATAGATAAATTCCTCCTTTTAAGTTGTCAGGGATTTTGTTAAAACAATGAAGACAAATTCACATAGAAATACAAATGTGGCTGAATAACTTTAAGTTTAGAGAAGTAGATATCAGCTTCAGAAATCTGTTAGAATAACCTGCAGAATATGTCAATATATGGCTGGTAGGATATAGCATATGTAGAGTTGCCTAGAAATATTTTTAAATTTTTTATTAAGCCCCTGAGAATTTTGAAGTATAACTATGTTTGTGTAGAAAAGACAGAGATACTACAATTTAGAATATTTACATCTTGTTTATATGCAAAATATCTTAGTGTATCAGTCTAGAAGAAATCCTGGAGATTTTTCTAAGCAAATGCATTCATTTTGATCCCTCTTTCACCTAACACTAAAGCAATACAAAAGTATTATAAACTCTATAGGGCAAATGTACCAACTATTACTATTAACCACTATTATCATTATGAGGAATGCTGTAAAGAAAATATGCAGAAGTTAAATTATTTTCCCAAAGCCAACCACATACTAACTTCAGATCTGGAACTGGAAATAAAGTTTAAACATTACTTGTCTAGCATGACTTATGTGAAAACAACTTTAAATATTTCAGTAATATATATCTCTGAAAAATATTCTGCCATTACATTTTGTGAAGAATGTGCATTAAATTTCATATCATACTTTGTCCTCCCAGATACAGACTTCTTGGATAGCTGACTCTTAAATGATACATTAAATATCTGCAAATCAGTGGTCCTAAAACATGACCATGAATCATGGTCTCTTGATTTATTTTAAAAATATAGTTTTCTGGGAGAGTCCAGAATTTCTGACTCAGTATGTCCAGTGTAGTAACTAAGATAATCATATTCATATAATATTATCTTATAAGATCTAGGCTATTGAATAAGGAACAGTACTTCAATAACTTCTGTACATGTTCAAATCCAGATGAGCTACTTTTGCCTTTGAAGAATCATTTTTCAGACAAAGAAACTGATTTGAACCCTGGCTTTATCACTTCCTAATTGCATAGCATGAACACAATTACCTCTGTGATTTGAGTCTTAAGGAAAAGAGTCTGGTAATACATACCTAGAATATTTTCTAAGGTCATAGCAGTACAACTGGTTTCCACTCATATCCATTTGCAAACTTCTGTTCCCTGGCTTGACTTTCTGTTGAGGATCCACATTTCTCGTGAAGATAGATGTTTCCTGGCTCCAGTAGGAGATTTGAGGCTGGCCCTCCTTCAAAAAGCTTGAGTTTACACCTCTTCCACCAAAATACTAAAACACATATGGAGCCTATTTCTAGAAAGGGTTATGCAAATCACTTTCAAAGGGGGGAAATATGATAGGCAAATCATGTCAATATTATCCTCAAAGCAGTGTTTTGGAGCTAAAAACCCATCCCATATGTTCTGCTTCACTTGTTCTGGCATTTTTAACAGTTTAACCATAGCAGCTGCTCCTGCTCACTAGGTGCCTGCAACGTTAAACAGCGGATGCACCCAGTCCCCAGACTTCTCCTGTATCAACACAGATCTCCCAGACAGTTGCATGCTGCTCCAGGTCATTCCATTCTCAACACCGACTATGTGACGTAGCAAAAGATGGTATGTGAATGGCCAAGGTGACCTTTGGCGCTAGCCTTGGTTAAAGCAGAGCAGTAACAGATGGGCTTCTAGACCCCAAGATAAACTGATCCCAGAAATAATCTTTTTATGACTCAGAGGAACTTGTCTGTCTCCACTACCACAAATGGTTGACATGCAATTTTCCGTGTGACTTTGTTGAGACTGTCTTCATAAAAACAAACAAATGAACAAATAAAAACAGCTCTGCATCTTGCTGTCAAAACAAGAAATTTGAAATTTAGAGTTGATTTTTTTCTGATTCTATGATCAAGCAAATCTCCAATTCCTGTCAATGTTTCCACTTCAATTCTTGCTGTGGTTTTCTGAACCTTCACTGCCTCAAACCATGTCACCATGATTTCTAGCTAGGCTAGGTTCAATAACTAATAATAATTTCCAAACGTCCACATAACCCCTTTCCATCTATGCTTCATCCAATGTGGAATTGTCTGAGGTAGAGTATGACACACATGATCTTAACCTTCTTGAAATGATGCACCACTATTCCTAATATCTATGACTAATCTCATCCTGCTGGTGGACTCTAAAACTGCATTTTCCAGTATGTTAGTCATTAGCTACATGGGACTAAATAAGTTATATTTTTAAATAGTAATTTTTATCATTGCTGTGAATACCTAACAAAAAAGGTAAATTAAGAGGGGAGACATGCATTTTGGGTCATAGTTTTAAGAAGGTAATCACATTCCATTAGCAGTCATTTAGCAGTGAGAATAACGGTGCTGTGCAGGTTGTGGCTTTTCCTCTGGTATTCAGCCCAGGTCCTCCAGCAATGCAAGGATGTCACCCATATTTTGGTGGTTCTTTAATGCTCTGTAAACCTTTCCTGAAAAGTTTCACATAACCTCACAGATATGTATAGGGATATGCCTTCTATGTGTTTTCTAAATCAGTTACTTTGACAATGAAAATTAGCCATTATACAGTTAAATTAAATAGAAACACTGTATGTGTGTACATGTGTGCCAATATATGTGGAGAGATGCATGCACATATGCATGTACAGGCCAGATATAAATCCTGGGTGCTGCTCCTCACTAACTATTTTTATTTATATATGTAATTGTTTATTATTTATTTACTTATTCATTCATTCATTTATTTAGTTTTGAGAGAGAATAAGGGTCTCTCACTTGGCCCTATGGATTACTATAGATCACTAGTTAGGCCGAGCAGCTGTCAAGGAAGCCTCAATCATCTTTGTTGTCCCATCTTTGGGATTACTAGAATGTACCACCAAAATGTATTGTTTTATCTTGATCCCAGAGATTGAATTAGGTCTTAATTAGCTCCTTATGTTTGAGTAGAAGTACTTTCCCAATTGATCTTACCCCCAAGCCCACAAAAAAATTAAATTTAAAGTTAAACTACTTAAGTATACCAGACTTATTCTAAATATTCAACAATTATGTCCATGACCATTTCAAATAATAAAGACAGTATATTGCCTTTATCTCTAAAGCTTCTAGTATATGCCTAAATATAAATATAATGAGCTTAATAGTTCGTTAATAGTACTACTTAATAGTAGTGTGTATTGTGTTGCTATATGTCAACCTGACAGGATCTAAAGTCACTTATGAAACAAGCCCCTGTGCTTATCTCTGATAAATTATAGTTGAAGTTAACTGAAGTTGAAAGACCCACTGTGTCAGACAAATAAACACCAACATTTGCTGTTCTCTGCTGCTTGACGCTGGATGCAGTGTCCCAGCTGCCTCATGCTCTTGCCACCATGACGTCCAGCTGTGTAAGTTACTTCCCTTCTATCATGGCTTGGAGATAAGCTCAATTGGTAAAGTACTTCTATCAGAGAGGTAAGACAAAGCAATGCCTTTCTTAAGTTCCTTTTATCAGGATATTTTATCACATCAAAAGCAGAACAGTTTGTATACTATTCTATCTATGGCCAGGATATTGGGACATATTTTGATTATGAGGACTGGTATAGAGAACACAAACCAGATAAGAACATTCTAGAAAGCAGCAGGCTCAATGAACTGAATAACTCTCTGTTAACTCTGAAAAACTTTATAACCTTTATAGCCTCTTTATAGCCTCTGAAAAACTCTCCCACAAATCCCAAAGGGAATAAACACACTCAGATGACAATGGAAGCATTATTTTGTGCTATCAAGGCATGGGAGGTAGTCTAAATATTAGTGAACAAAAATTGGATAAGAAAATATACAAGATGAGTATTTTAAGACTAGGGAGAGAGCTCATGGATAGAATGTGAATGGCATTCCAGGAGTAGAATCCCAAACACACACACACACACACACACACACACACAAACCCAAAAACAAACAAAAAACAAAACCACAAAACAAGAAACCCCAAAGGATGCATGTTGAAGAATCCAGTTAAGCAGGGATTAGATATAAAACCTATGCTAAAAACATTTTAGAACTGATTTTTCAAAAGCACAATTGTTTTAAAAGATACAAGAGACACCTCATGTGGGAGCTAGTGAGACACTTCAGTAGGATAAATCAGTGTGTAGAGGCACCTAACACTGTATAAGCTGAATTCAATTCCCCAGATATCCACATGCTGATAAAAGAGAATCCACTCCCGAAATTGCTCCTCTTATCTTCACACAAAGCATCACACACACACACACACACACAAACACACACACAAAATAAATAAATAAATAAATAAATAAATAAATAAATAAATAAAAGCACAGACTGGTGGTAGATGCACCTCATGGTTAAGTCACTGAACCTGTAATTATTAAGAGTTCAAAGCGATGTTTCTTTGGGAAGTTCACACAACATGAAAACTATTCTGTGATATGAGAAATCTGAACAGTGGTTGAGTGGCATTGTAGGATTCTGTAAAGCATTAGTTAGTAGGAAAGCCTGGTAAGCATGGTTGGAATGTTCTGTGATTTGATTAGGGTGTGCATTACATGGAAATATGCATTTGTCAAACTCATTTAGCTCCATGCTCCAGTCCTGTGCATTTTAATGTATGTAAATATACTCCAATAGAATTAGTTATTTTTAGCAAAAAATTTAATGGCAGGGTGATTAGTTTCAGATGAGTTGTACATTGCCATGTATATATATATACATGTAAAACCACAGTATGTGTTTTATAAAGAATTCTTGTTTAAAATATTGGAGCAATATTTGTGTTTTAGATGAGGGAACTAAATAACAATATGAATAAGTCATGTAGAATAAAACAAAAGTTAAATGACAATGATTCTTGGATGGATTGGAGGTGATTGGACTGGGAAGTACGACCAAGTTATTGTAACTGCCATTGAGAGCAGTAAGACCTTCACTGGGTGATCTGTGTTTCACTCCCTGGATTTCTCTTCCTTACCTATGGTCAAATTTCGGCTATGCAGGAGACACTGAAAAAGAAACACAGTGAAAGTACAGTTTAGAGGAGAAAAATGAGAGACGGCTGAAGTACAGAGGGACCAAGAGAGCATGTCTGCATTGACATTGTCAGAGTTTCTGGATGTAGCTCTGTCTTTGCAATTTTGAATAACAGATATAAATACATTTGATGTTTTTCTTTAAACTAATCTGTATTTGATTCCTCTCATTTGTTCTAAAAGTTTTACCAATATGCTCTCATCGTACAGCATTTTAATGAATCTTTGTAAAACCTTGTTACAACTTATAAAAGCCTGGTTAATCACAGAAATATTTAGACATCTATGTACTAAAATATTCCTATAATTAATACTTACCTTCAACAAGTTTGTATATGCCATTAATCTCACCCCATCCCATCATGTGCCCACTCCAAGTTCCAGTATTCAAAACCTGTAGCCATCACTGATAGACTTAAAGTGAATCCCAAAGATTTTATCACTTCAAACATAAATACTTTAATAGAGACATCTAAAGTAAAGAATTGTTTATAAGGAAAATAAATCCACAGTATCAAGATCACATTCCATAAATAATATCCCTTAATGTTATTAAAAGATAAACAGCACTAATATTCTTCACAAGTAACTTGCACCACATTTATAAAATTCTTGACCTAAGCCTTCAGGTTTGTCCAGTCACTATATTAGGCATTAAGTCTAATATAAGATTTTATTCTTAGTTATACATTTTGAGTTATATTTTTTTAAGAATTCAATTTGTGATCCTGCAGTATGATCCTCATTGATGATGGCTTCATGTTATAATGTCACAATGTCAAAGTTTGAATCAGAATGTGAAGTCTCTTCACGTTTGATGTATAGGTTGCCATTCCATTGTGTGTGTGTATGTGTGTGTGTGTGTGTGTGTCTGAAATTGTGTGTGAATGCGTGTATGTTATTTAGGTGTAAGCTATGCCTAATTGTGTGTGTGACATGTATTTTGTGTGTGAATGATATTTGGGTGTTTGGTGTGTGTGTACTGTAGGTGAGATGAGTTTATCTTATGTAGGTGAGATCAGTGTGTGTCATTGGTTATTGGTATGCATGATATAGAATGTATTTATTGCATATAATTTGTGTGAATCTTTTGTGTACATATATATATGGTGTCTGTATTGTATATATTTATTTATATACATACACACACATACACACATATATATACATATAAATAGCGGGGATCAGGAAGTGTTTTGTTATCTGTAGGTAGTATATTGTTAGGGGTATTCATGGATGCAGTGTGTTATGTGTGATATAATTTGTTTTATATATTTTATATATCCTTTTTTGTGTGCACATGATGTGTGGTTTATATGTAATAATAGATTTGCATGTTGGTGTTTTATGGAATATGGTATGTATGTGTTGTGCCTAGTATTTTGGTGTGTACATATGTGGAATATATAACGTATTTGTGTAGTAAGTTTATGTGATGTATCTTTTTATGTGTATGTGCATATTTGTATGTATGTATGTATGTAGTATGTATCTGTTTATAATATGTTTCTTGATATGTGTGTATAATTTATGTGTGTTATACAGATCAGTGTGTGTCTTTGGTTATTGGTATGCATGATATAGGATGTATTTATTGCATATAATTTGTGTGAATCTTTTGTGTATAGCCTGCATATACCTGTGACATGCATGCCATTTGATCATGTGATGTGTGTGTATTCTATGTGTATATATATATATATATATATATACATATATATATATATATATGGTGTCTTTATTGTATATATAGACTTCATCTACATTTTATAATGTACTGTGTGATGTGTTTCTATGTCTTATGTGTGGTGTGCAGCTGGTATATGTGTATGGTTAGTGTAAATGAATGATGTATCTGCTGTTGGGTGTTTTATGTATTTATTGTGTTTCTATATTCTTATGGAGTGTATGGTGTATGTGTATGTATGATATGCTGTGTATGTATAATGTGTAGGGAGTAGTACATACAGTATATTTGTTATGTTTTGGTATGTACATGGTTTATTTTGTGTATTTGCTATATTGTGTACTTGTAGATTATGTGTATGATTTTTGTATGTGTTTTTTTCTATTTGTGGTTTGGTTTGATTTAGTAAGGGTTTATTAAATTATTTGGATTTTGTGGTAGTGTTTCCTGATTGTTTATATATTGTATGCTATGTGTATGAATTTGTGTATGTACATAAGCACCCACTGAAATTTGTTAATAATTTAGTATTTAGGGAGACTTATTAGGGTTCTATGGAATTGATCCCTTATATATTGATTATTTCTTTACATAAAAGTGATCTTGTCAGAGGACATTACGATGGGATTAGTAAATTCTGGAGGTGGTATGTGTCCCTGGCTCTTTATATTTCTTGTAATTTTTTATTTTAAAAATTACTTGCATGTAAAATTTTAAATTGTTGATTTGGGTTTTAAAATGGCCCTTATTTCTCAGTGTCAGAGTTGGCAGTGTGCAGGCGCGACCACATTGAAGCAGAGTGAGGTGTCATTCTATTATGTTTACTTCCACTTCTTTATTGGGAACACCAAAGTCAATATTCTCTAATCATGCAGGAGTAGAAAGGGTCTAAAATAATCATAATTAAAGTATATGCCCACTCTGAAATCACAGTTATAGTAATGATTTGTAAAGACCCCTTAAATGCCAGGCATTATTAATGAAGGAACATTGGTAGTCATGTACGTACAATATAGTTATTAGTGTTATTAGAGTTAGCTATTGTGGTATCCTAATCTGCTTTTTATTGGTGAGATTTGTCCATGACCAAAAGCAACTTAGGGAGAAAAAGGCTTATTTGGCTTTCACGTACTGATCACAGTCTACCATTGAGAGAAGGCAAGGTAGAAACTCAAGCAGGACAAGGACACAGAGGCAGAAACAAAAGTAGAGCCCACAGAGCACTGCTGCTTACTGGTTATTTGCCATGGGCTGCTCAATCTGCTTTCTTTTTTTTTTGTATTCGATATATTTTTTATTTACATTTCAAATGATTTCCCCTTTTCTAGACCCCCACTCCCTGAAAGTCCCATCAGCCCCCTTCCCTCCCTCTGTTTTCCCACCAACCCTTCCCACTTCCCTGTTCTGGTTTTGCCCTGTACTGCTTCACTGAGTCATTCCAGAACAAGGGGCCACTCCCCCTTTCTTCTTGTACCTCATTTGATGTGTGGATTATGTTTTGGGTATTCCAGTTTTCCAGGCTAATATCTACTTATTAGTGAGTGCATACCATGATTCACCTTTTGAGTCTGGGTTACCTCACTTAGTATGATGTTCTCCAGCTCCATCCATTTGCCTAAGAATTTCATGAATTGATTGTTTCTAATGGCTGAATAGTACTCCATTGTGTAAATATACCACATTTTTCTGCATCCATTCTTCTGTTGAGGGATACCTGGGTTCTTTCCAGCTTCTGGCAATTATAAATGGGGCTGCTATGAACATAGTGGAACATGTATCATTATTACATGCTGGGGAATCTTCTGGGTATATGCCCAGGAGTGGTATAGCAGGATCTTCTGGAAGTGAGGTGCCCAGTTTTCGGAGGAACCGCCAGACTGATTTCCAGAGTGGCTGTACCAATTTGCAACCCCACCAGCAGTGGAGGAGTGTTCCCAAGATAGCTAAAACTATTCTAAACAATAAAAGAAATTCTGGGGGTATCAGTATCCCTGACCTCAAGCAATACTACAGAGCAATAGTGTTAAAAACTGCATGGTATTGGTAGAGTGACAGGCAGGCAGATCAATGGAACAGGATTGAAGATCCAGAAATGAACCTACACACCTATGGCCATTGATCCTCGACAAAGGGGCTGAAAACATCCAATGGAAAAAAGATAGCCTTTTCAACAAATGGTGCTGGTTCAACTGAAGGTCAGCAGGCAGAAGAATAGGAATTGATCCATCGTTTTCTCCTTGTACTAATCTCAACTCAATCTGCTTTCTTATAGAAACGGGAGTAGCCTTCATGTATCAAATGCTAATCAAGAAGTTGCCACCATTACCAGTGTGGGGAAATCAAGGGGGGATAGTTGGGAGTGGGTTGGGTGGAGGGGCATATTCTTGGAGGCAGGGGGTAGAAGGATGGGTGGGGGTTTTCTGGGAGGGGGAGACTGGGAAAAGGTATAACACTTGAAATGTAAATGAAGAATATATTCAATAAAAAAGTGAGGAAAAAAAAGAAGTTGCCCCACAGACTTGTCTTTGGGGTAATCTAATTGAGGCATCTTTGCAATTGAAGTTCCCTATTCTGAAATGATCCCTACAGTGTGTGTGTGTGTGTGTGTGTGTGTGTGTGTGTGTGTGTGTGTGTGTGTGTGTAAGGAGATGGGGGAAATAGACTAAGACTAGGGAAAGTGTTGGATTAATAGAGAGAAGTAGAAAGTGAAAAACAAACAGAAGGGATGAATAGTAGGGTGAGGGAGGAGATGAGTCAGATTTGGCTAAAGATAGAGAGAAGAAAAAGTGATAGGTTAAAAAGTAATACAGTCATCTAAAGGTCATAGATTTCAGGACACTAAAAAGGAAAGGCAAGCCAGGCCATATCTTACTCTTTGTGAAAGGCCATAAAAATAAAACAGAAAAGGGGGCAAATGAATGGAAGAAAAAAAGAGAGAGAAACATGTAAATACAGAAACATACCCTGAGTGAGTGAGTGAGTGAGTGAGTGAGTGAGTGAGTGAGTGAGAGAATGAGTGAGTGAGAGAGGAGAGCATGGGGAGAGGGAGAGTGACAGGGAGATGGTGAGAGAGAGGAAGGGAAAGAAAGGGATGGGGAAGTGTGAAGGAAGGTGTATGATAGTGGTTGGGAGCAGTGCATGGCGGAATTAATAGGATAAATTAACCCCTGATATTATGCATAGATGTCATCAAGCAGAGAGATATGGATGTACATATCATTTAAATTTAATCTTACCTGATGGATGTTTCCAGTGTCAACTACTTGGAACACTCTTTCCAAAATCTCAGATGATCTCCATTCCTGAGAAGTCTGCAGGAGAGGTGGGTTATAGATGCTAGTCCTGCCAGAGGGAAGTCCTTGACACATTAGGGTATTTCTGTGGGTCACACTTCTGGTAAGTTGGCATGCAAATTCTGGTTACATCTCAGGAGAGTCCTTCAAATTGTTGTACATTCTTATTGTAATTTCTCCATGTTTTCTTGTGGACTAGGGATCCAGTTAATGTTTCACTTCACCAAACACTGCATGGAATTCTGATGCAAATCTTATAGTACAGAGGTATTCTGTTGGCCAGGTTCCAAAAAGAGTTGATCTGGGTTAGCTAAGGGGGTGTGGTAAGGGAAAGTCTGGGGTTGCTAAGAACATGAGGGGTCTTCTAAAAATATCATACTACCACTAATTTCACTGAATGATGAGACAGAAATATGTAGCATTTTAAGAAAAAAATATTTTATAATTTCTTACTATGTACAATATACTCATTTAATGATTTTATCTACTGAATATTATTTCTTCTTTCAAAGTGACATTATATATTTATATATGTATATACATATATATTCAATGCAATCCAATTCTTCTTAATATAAAATAAATCATTTTAATGATTAAGTTATTGATATACTTAACATCCCAATTGTAGCTTCCCCTCCTTCTTCTCCATCCAGTCCCTTCCTCTCGTTCCCATCCCCTCCTCCATCCCACCCCTCCTACTCTTCTCATCAGAAAAGGGGAGGCCTCCCATCTATATCAATGATCCTTGGCATAATATGATCTTGTTGCAGTAAAACCAGGAGCTCTTTTGGATATGTGGTTTGTAACATGGATATCCTGTGCTTTATGTCTAATAACCACTTACATTAGAGATTGTTTTTCTAACTACATATTTATTTTATGATTTTGTAGTATGTAATATTGCTAGAATAGCAAAGCAATATTAGGCTATACTTTTTCTATCAATATATCTGTTCAAAGCAAACACATTTTTGTTTTTTCCATCTTATTTTGTTAATAGTTCTACCTATTATGTTTTCTAGTCAATTAAGATGCTTACCATGCTGTCTAAGTCACCAGTAATATGCAATGCAATCAACTGTTACATTTTGCTGTTTTTTTTCATGGCTTGCCTTTGTTTATTTATTTATTTATTTATTTATTTATTTATTTATTTATTTATATAGAATGGTGTGAAATGATTGTATGCCTTTAAGGAAAAGCTAAAATGCACATCATTGAGAAAAATCTAGTATTTTTTCATAGCCTTCTAGATAGGCGTAATCTAAAAAGTTTAGATGTAAATTGTCAGCTGATATTTTCTCATGAAGGGACACTTTCATACTTATCTCTAGTTGGACAATCACGTCCACAGTCTACCAGAGTGTTGATGAATGGGATAGGGGATTCACCATATGCATCATATTATAATATTTATGGATAAAATGAAAGGGAAAAGAAGGGATGTCCTGCATCTAAATAACTGATTTTGTCCCTCTTATGATTTACATATATATACAACTTAGATTGCAAATAATAGATATTATATGATATATGCACTCTGCCAGCTTTATTTCAAAAGTGAAAACTCCTTTCTTTGAAATAGTCTCTTTTTCCCATGTCTTCTTCAATTATTTAAATACATGAGGGGGGTTTATGAAGAGCAAGCTTTTCTTACAAAAGGCACACAATCTGTAACAGTGGGAACAGGACGTACATGTTAAGATATTTCCTTTGAAGACTAATATCTATAATCATTAAGATTCATAGCAGAATGTCTTTTCTCTTTGGAGCAGAAAATAATTTTTAGGGAAATAGGTGTTGGGTTTTACTAATGAAAATAATTTTGTGTTTGTACAGAACTGACTTGGTGTATATTAAAGGTGACTTGACACACACACAGATCTTTTACTGGTCAGAACTGGGCAAGAAGAATTTCTCTCCAGTTTCTTTGATCGCCTCTCAAATCCTATGGATTTGTATTATAATTGCAGAGAATTCTGAATGTTAGGAAGCAACAGTTTGAAAGCCTTAAAAACGTAACTGCAAAAGTAATTCAGACATTGGTAATCCTGGACTCAGGTTTTAGAGCTATCAAGGGAGTTGTCAGATCTCAAACTGCATCACATTGCTGACCTGGTGTGAATACTCAAGTTACTTTAAATAATGCCTGCATTCATAATACTAGAGAACAACTGAAAGTTCTGTTCTTTTAATATTTATTATAACATTATATATATATATGTGTGTGTGTGTGTGTGTGTGTATATGTATATATATGCACTCTGTGTATATATATATATATATATATATATATATATATATATATATATATATATATATATATATGCACTCTCTATATATAAACATGTGCAACTGTATATGGATATATACTCAGATCACATCAAAACCCATTTCATTCTGAGGAGAGACCACAATTTTGAACAAGAAACTTTCTAATCAGTTCAATTGTGTACCTGGTCCCTAAACATCTCACATTGCCCTCCATTTTAAAACCCCATTTATATTCAGGGATTTCTGATCAGGTTTTCTTTGTGAAGATGGCATACCAGGGAGTCCTCATATGCTTTTGCTACAGTAACTGGGGTGGGGGGCACTTTAAGTGGAAACTTCTGGTTTGTTTGGAAAGTCAGTTATATCAAATGATGTTTTAGAAAAAAAAGCAGACACACGAACAAATGTTTTCCTGAAGCAGAGGCAGGTTAAAGGATGTTTTGCTCTAGTGGACACAGGAAAGGATGTGTGATGAAGGACTGTAAATATGCCTCCACAGACAGTAGGAGGAGGAGCATTGCTTTCGTTTAGTTTGCCTCACTATTCTTTGCTACAACATTCATGCATTGGTCTCCTTACATAGAATTGTTGAGCTCTGCTACTGGTTACACCCTAAAGAAACTCACCAACGAACTTCTCTTAAGAGCCCTGCTGCTTCTTGCTATTTCTGTGGTCTCCCTTCTTTCTGGTTGGAAAGCCTTGGTTTAGTTCAGAATTGAACTACAGCTGCTGGTTCCTGAGTGTCTGCCTGCTGAGAGGACTGGAAAGAAGGTGTTGACTTATATTTGGAGTTTGCTGTGGAAGTGAACTGCTTGCCCCCAAAGAACTATTGCTAAGCAGGTCCACTTCCCCCGTATCCTAATAACTTTTCTCTTCCATTGCACCTGGTGGATGGTGGGCAAGAGGAGAGGAGGTTGAACACACATTAAGATATGTTGCAAATATGTTTGCCTACAGAGAGTTGTTATGTGGATGAGACTTAGTCCCCAATAGGCTCTTATATAAAACATTTGGTCCCTGGTTAGTGATGTTGTTTGGGAAGGTTATAAAACACATGGAAGAAAGTTCAGCCTTCCTGAAGGAAGCACACTATTTAGGGGTGAGCTTTGAGGATGTATAGCTTCACTTCATTTTATGTTAGTCCTTTCTGCTTCCTGTGTATGGATAAAAATGTGATCATACACATTTTTTCTGAAGTCACTTTGAGTCATAGTATTTTTATTATATCAACATAAAAGTAACAAATACAGGATGAAAAGACCATAAAACGGACAAATAAACAAACTAGGAATCTTATTGTTTCCCTTGCCAACCTCTCCTCCAAAAAACAGTAGTCCACAGGTCATTCTAGCTTCTTAATGTTAGTTTTTGATCCAGTGTCTCATGCTGCCTAGGATGGCTTCAAATTCACTGTGTATCCAAGGATAAATGAGGATTCCTGATACTTTTGCCTGTACCTTCTGAGTATTCAGATTTTAGGCATGCACCATCATGCATGGCTGTAACACAAATTTAATTCACTAATATTGTTCACCTATAATATATACACATTGTATCATTCTGAGGATCAACTCTGTGTTCTCCCATTGTAATTTTTCATTTTTATAAGTTTGAGTGATAAAATCCAGTCTATATCCACAAAATGGAAGTGAACTGGAGACTGTGGAATGAGGTAGAGAGAGTCTGCTTTTTCTTAATGATCAACAACATGTCACTGAATTTAAGACGCCTAAGGAAAGTATGTGTGTGTGTGTGTATGTACGTGTGTGTTTGTGTGTGTGTGTGTGTGTGTGCTTGTGTGTGTATTGAGGTGGTGGAGTCATTATGCCTATGCACATTAGGGTGGAGGCCAGAAGAAATTGGGTGTCCTGTTTTAACATTACTTCTTTGTCCCTGTGAGATAAGGTCTCTCATTTTATCTTGGTATTTACTATTTTGAGATAGGCTGGCTCGCCAGAAACCTCCATGGATCATCCTTTCTTTGACTCCCTCATTGCTGCAGCGAGCGAGTATTTAGACCACCTCTTATTTGTGTGCTAGGCTTTGAATTCAAATCCTCAGGCTTGCTTAGCAATTGCTCTTAAGCACAGAATCATCTCTCAAGTCGCAAAGGTCACAAAAGGACCTCAAAAGTCATCTGTGTTAGTCGCTATGTTTATAATGCAAATAAAATAGAAATATTGAATTGTTCAACGCAAATGGACACCTCCAATTTTCTAATCAAATACCCACATTGGATAACTGAAACTCACTATATACTATAAAATTATAACCAATCTGGGTAAGTATTTAAGGAATACAAAATAAAATAAACTAGAACAAACAAAGCAATCTCCCCTTTAATATAAATGAATTAATACATACTAATTTTTTGTAACGTTGACTACCTTTACAAAGGAAGTGACCACTGTGCAAACAGAATGGAAGACACATGCATTTCTTTGTAAACTAAGATACTGCATGATCCAAAGTCAGCACTTTGCATATCCTTTCTTTTTTCCATAAAACAAAAGCTTTGGAATAGTTACTTGTATAACTTTTTATAATTCTCAGCTTTGGGGAATCTGCAAAACTAATATATACTATCAGAAGAATTCCACTTAAATAGTTGGCCACTTAAGAAAAGTTTAGCATATAATTTATTACGTATATTTATTTATACCACTATATGTCATATTCTAAATTGCCAAATAAACCTCACGTGGGTGAGATTCAAGACACCAATAGATCAACTTGTACATGTCTGTGATGATGGATGACTGAGCATTGATTCTATTAGCTGTGAGGTGCTTCTCAGAGGAACATAAAATTTATAAAGTTATGTATAACCTGTGAGAAATCTTTTGCCATTTACATTTCACATTCCTCTACAGTATTTACCTTGTTTTTAGTATGTGAAGACATCACCAATATTTATATTGCACTGTAAGATTGGTCAATAAAGAAAAAAAATTAATGTTGTGGTTTTCCTACCATGAAAAAAGATATGCTGTACCTAAATTTAATATCAAATATAAGAAAAATAACAAAGGAAGAATTAGTGACACATCTGGTAAAAAATTAGCACTGTGCACTTTATACATTTTTGCCATGAATATTTTGTACTCGGGGAGCTGTGTAATCTTTTTTTATTCACCTCAGCATCATGAATATGCCGCTCACTCCCTGGCTCCTTCTCTCCCTGTCACATCCTTATATATACCTCCACCCATTACCTCTTCTTCTCCTCAGAGAAGGGGAAACCCTTATGCATACCACCCCACATGAGGACATCTAGTGGTAATGAACCCAAGCACATTCTCTCCTACCGAGGTCCAAATAAGTAGTTAGGAGAAGGGAATACAATGGAAAGGCAACTGAGTCAGTAATAACCTCTGCTCTAATTGTTAAGTGACCCTCATGAAGACTATGATGCACATCTGCTACAAATGTATAGGGAGGCTAGGTTCAGCCCTTGCATGTCCTTTGGTTGGTGGCTCAGTTTCTGAGTCCCCATGGACCTATATTGGTTGACTTTGTTGTGATCTTCACCCCTCCTGCTTGCTCAGTACTATCCCAGACTCCTGAGCACTGCCTGATGTTTGCTTGTGGGTCTCTGCATCTGCCTCCCTTTACTGTTGGACGAAGCCTCTCAGGAGACCGGAGGCTTTTCTATGCAAGCATACCAGGGTTTCATTAATGTTATCTGGGATTACATTAATGGGAGGGGATGTGTTTCAAGTTGGGCCAAGCATTAGTTAGGCTTTCTCTCCATCTCTTCTCCCTCTTTTGTTCTCTGCACATCTTGGAGGTAAGAAAATTTTTGAGTGGAATAACACAAGGATAACCGTTATTCAGTGCACCAAAAAAAAAAAAATGTCTACAAGACTGAATTCAGTGTTTTTTATTTTTTGTAAGAGACATTGTGTCTCTTTACAACAATAGAAAAACTAACTAAGACACTACTACTCAATTAATTTTTTCAGGAAATATCATTACAGATACCCTGAAAGAGTTATTTCTTTTTTAAAAAATATTTTTATTTTCTATATTCTTTGTTTACATTCCAAATGATTTCCCCTTTCCCAGATCCCACCTCCCCATATGTCCCATAAACCTTCTTCTCTCCATCTATGCTCCAATCACCTCCCTCCTTTTTCTCTGTCCTTATATTCCCCTCCAATGCTAGATCAATCCTTTCCAGGATCAGGACCCTCTCCATACTTCTTCATGGGAGTCATTTGTTATGCAATTTGTGCCTTGGGTATTCAGAGCTTCTGGGCTAATTAATATCAACTTATCAGAGATTGCATTCCATGTGTATTCTTTTGTGTTTGGGTACCTCACTCAGGATGATATTTTCCAGATCAAACCATTTGCCTAAAAATTTTGTGAATTCATTGTTTCTAATTGCTGAGTAGTATTCCATTGTGTAAATATACCACATTTTCTGTATCCATTCCTCCTTTGAGGGACATCTGGGTTCTTTCCAGCTTCTGGCTATTATAAATAAGGCTGCTATGAACATAATGGAACATGTGTCTTTATTGCATGCCAGGGAATCCTTTGGGTATATGCCCAGGAGAGGTATAGCAGGGTCCTCCGGAAGTGTCATGTCCAGTTTTCTGAAGAACTGCCAGACTGATTTCCACAGTGGTTGTACCATCTTACAGCCCCACCAGCAGTGGAGGAGTGTTCCTCTTTCTCTACATCCTAGCCAACACCTGCTGTTTCCTGAGTTTTTTACCTTAGCCATTCTGACAGGTGTAAGGTAAATCTCAGGGTTGTTTTGATTTGCATTTCCCTAATGACTAATGATGTTGAGCACTTCTTAAGGTGCTTCTCGGCCATCCAAATTTCTTCAGATAAAAATTCTTTGTTTAGATCTGTACCCCCATTTTTAATAGGGTTATTTGGTTTCCTGGGGTCTAACTTCTTGAGTTCTTTGTACACATTGGATATTAGCCCTCTATCAGATGTAGGGTTGGTGAATATCCTTTTGCAATTTGATTGCCGTTTTGTCCTTTTAACAGTGTCCTTTGCCTTACAGAAACTTTGTAATTTTATGAGGTCCCATTTGTCAATTCTTGATCTTAGAGCATAAGCTATTGGTGTTATTTCTTAGTTAACCCACACATAATCAAGTTCACAACCAACATTAACCATCATGAGTTTGCTCTTGTCTACTTATCAAACATACTTCTTCATATCACATTGAATTTGCAATGATAAATTCACTATTCTCCTAGAATATATGTCAAAATCCTTTGTGGAAAATTTACTCTTTTGGTATCTCATAACTTAAATGTTACAATCATATAGATTAACTACATAGTCACAGATACCTGAAATTATCTTTTATTGCATAAATGAAAAAGTATATTCTCCCTCTTGGTCTCTTGGTCTCTTGTTCCTCCCTTGCTCCTTCCCTGCTTCCCTTCCCACTTCTCTCCCCATTCCCCTCCCCCTGTCTCCCACATGCCCATGGCCAGCCACTACTCATCTACTTCTCTTTCCCTCTCCCTCTCCCTCCCACCTTCCTTTCTCTGACTCTACTATCATCTTACCTCCCTTTCCCAAGCCCTGAAAAAATTATATTCTATACTAAAACAACAACAACACAACAACAAAAACAACAACAACAACAAAAACAACAGTCAAAAGTACATTTTTTAACAAAATATTCCAGAAACATGAACAGCAATTATAGTCCTCAATAATTGGTCACATAGACTTAGTATTTTTAACTATTACCTGTTCTATATTTCTTCTACCTATAGCAAGTACCTCAGCTGCCTGTGGTTCTATACCTAGAGACATTACCTATTCTTTCCCAATGTGTCAGATAAATTTATCAATCTGCCTTGAATGGATTGTGGTAGTCTCCCACTGACTTCAATCACTGAACCCAGGAATATCCATGGACCATGTAAAGAATTTTTTTGTCTGACACATATACTCTTCTTTATTACCTGTATTGTAGAGAAACTCATGTTTAGGATCTAATTTCTCCATAGCTCTGTGGTTAATTCTTCTCTGATAACATTGTAACTTCTTTTTTTAGTCTCTTGACCCAAAGGCATCACAACCATTCGGCAGTCAGGGGATATTTAAACTTCTATTTCAATTGAATGCTTGTTGTGCCTCTTGGCAGAAGAAGCCTGTCCTCTGCAACTAAAAAGTCTAGGCCAGAAGAGCAAAAGATCATAGGAACAGGAAGCAAAAATTTTGCTGATGAGTCACTATGGGAGATGTTAAGTGGTACTACTCCTGTTACCACCCTATTATATCTAGACTCATAAATTCTGACTGTAAGAAAAATATACCATAGACTGGTTCAAAATAAATATAGTCTTGAAAAATCCTGCCATGGTCTCACAGGTTTTTGTTCTTTAGCTGTCACTGCAACTATATATTAAAAAGACCACTCTACTAATCTATCCAGATAGATGGTTCAGGATGGTGAGGAACATGGCACAACTAGTGAATTCCCTAAAAACATTGTCTCACTGTTACACTTCTGTGGATGTGAAGTAAGTTCCATGATTAGAAGAAATTTCAGAGTGGACATGGACAGAATAGTTGTTTAAGTTTATGGGTGTGAATTTTGCATGAAACATTACATGAAAGGCAAGCCAATGCATATCCATAGTAAGTATATCTTGTATGGATATAGTATTGTCCTCTCCATGATTGAAGGGGCTCGAAGAAGTCAGCCTCCATCAGTTAACTGACAGATGGATATGCAAATGATGCTAAAGCAAGTCTCTGATGGCTCAGATTTCAACTATAATTCTGTTGTAACAAGGACAATCTTGGTGAGTTGAAGTCAATATGGGTGATTTCATATATTATCTTCATCTATGCTAATTTTCCTGGGATTATTGGGCAATAGCAAGCATGACTCCAAATAGATGTTGACTACCATCCATAGAACAGGCCCATTTATATGCCTGAATAATAATATCTTTCTACTGAGTTGACCTTCTGATGAACATCCACATACAATTCAAATATTTTACTTCCTTTGCCCATTTGGAGATATCTGTCTACATATTCTTTTTCCCAAGTGTATTTCTCCCAAATGTCCTAAATGTCCTTCCAAGTAACTGACCATTCAGCCAAAACTTTGGCTACAGTTCATGTTTCTAAATATAATTGCACATCTGGTCTTCTTTTCTTATATGTAAAATATATAACCATGTATCACACCCAGAGTTCTGTTTGCTGTGAAAATGTCTAACTGCCACTGTTGTACAAGGAAGCACTAAGAAGGGTCTGTAATGTTACAACTGAGAACTTCTGGTGGTCTCTTCATAATGTGTAAAACAACTTGTGAACCAGAATCCTAGTGTTTTGTTTCTCAGTTAATTTCAGTTTTATTTCTATGTCAATGAAACATAGAATACATGTTATGAAGCTCTAAATGTATGTTTTAGTTCAGAATATATTATACCAGTAGAAACCCTGAATTTGTCAATTTCTTCATGTATTTTACTTGTGCCACAAAGTTCTACAGGTCTGATCACTCAAGTATTCTGCTCAGTTGATGAATTGCTGTTGTGCATGTATAACTTTATGATTTGTTGGGGTGGATATTATCTATCTCAATTATATACAACTCATGCTACAGTGTAACACTGAAACTAATCCATTTTGAAGAGCAGATCAAGAACTGTCTCTTGAAGGAAGAATAGTTGTGCCTGAAAATAATGATATGTTATTGGCAAAATCAAAACTTCCGAAGTATCTCTAGTCTGACTCACCAAGAAGGCCTAACAAGGTCTCCAAATATCATTCCTTTTGCTATTTGACACCATAAATATCAATGAATATGCAGAACAATATACCCCAAGTTGTAAATCAGCAGGCATAGAAGCCAGAAACTATTAAAGCGTCATCTTCTATTCCAGATGCCATTCAAAGTAAGCAGTTTTCTGAGTCATATAGTATATGAGTATAAGTATATATGTTTACATATTTTGGCAACGAATGGACTGCCTCCAAAATCCAGATAGACCACTATACATCGTATTTCTTTGTGATGGTGAAAGGGACCAGGTAAATAATTTATCCTTCACATTAGAAGGAAAAGCTCTATATCTCTTTTTATCTTGAAAGTAGTAGAAATTTCATTGAGGTACAAGGCTTTTGGATTTGCCTTGGATTCATTTCTCATTGTATGAAGCACTTGATCACAGAAGTTCAAAGTGATTGCTATACTTATATCACTTGGTCCTATAAGCATAATATCACCAATACAATTAATATTATAGCTTGTGGATGAGACATGTGGTAAATATCTTTACTAACTTATATTATGACTCAGGGATTGAAAATTAACTTGTTTTTGAGCTATAATAGTAAACATATACTACTGTTGAATGTCAATGACTTATGATGATCTTTATGGAGAGACATAGAGAGAACAGTTCAAACCAAAATCTGCATTTAAGTTTCCAGGAGATATCTGAATCTGACCAAGCAAATCAAGCACAACTTGTTTAAGATTGTGATAATATACAGTCACTCTCTATGGCTCATCTGTTTTATATATATATATATATATATATATATATATATATATATATATATATATATATATATATTATTTTCTATATTCTTCGTTTATAATCCAAAAGCTTTCCCCTTTCCCAGTTCCTTCCTCCCCATATGTCCCATAAGTTCACGTCTCTCCATCCATTCTCCTATCTTTCCCCCTCCCTTTTTTCTGTCCTGGTACACCCCTACAATGCTGGATCAAGCCTTTCCAGGATTAGGGCCCTCTTCTTCCTTCTTCCTGGGAAACATTTGATATGCTAATTATATCTTCAGTATTCAGAGTTTCAGGGCTAATTAATATCCACTTATCAATGATTGCATTCCATGTGTATTCTTTTGTGATTGCATTACCTCACTTAGGATGATATTTTCCAGTTCCAACCATTTGCCTAAAAAAATCATGAATTCATTGTTTTTAATTGTTGAATAGTACTCCATTATGTATATATACCTTCTGTATCCATTCCTCTATTGCGGGATATCTGGGTTCTTTCCAGCTTCTGGCTATTATAAATAAGGCTGCTAGGAACATAGTAGAGCATGTGTCCTTATTGCATGCTGGGGAATTCTCTGGGTATATGCCCAGGAGAGGTATAGCAGGGTCCTCTGGAAGTGACATGTCCAGTTTTCTTAGGAAATGCCTGACTGATTTCCATAGTGGTTGTACCATCTTACAATCCCACCAGCAGTGATGGAGTGTTCCTCTTTCTCCACATCATCGCCAACACCTGCTGTCTCCTGAGTTTTTAACCTTAGCCATTCTGACTGCTGTGAGGTGAAATCTCATGGTTGGTTTGATTTGTATTTCCCTAATAACTAATGATGTTGAGTATTTCTTAAGGTGCTTCTCAGCCATCTGAATTTCTTCAGGTGAAAATTCTTTGTTTAGATCTGTACCCCATTTTTAAGAGGGTTATTTGGTTCCCTGGGGTCTAACTTCTTGAGTTCTTTGTATATATTGGATATTAGCCCTCTCTCAGATGTAGGGTTGGTGAAGATCTTTTCCCAATTTTTTGGTTGCCATTTTTTCCTTTTGACAGTGTCCCTTGCCTTACAGAATCCCAATTCAGTTCTTCAGAGAGTTAGAAAAAGCAATTCTCAAATTTATCTGGAATAACAAAAAACCCAGGATAGCTAAAACTATTTTCAACAGTAAAAGAACTTCTGGGGGAATTAGTATCCCAGACCTCAAGCAATACCACAGAGCAATAGTGTTAAAAAACTGCATGGTATTGGCACAGGGACAGGCAAGTGGACCAATGGAATAGAATTGAAGACCTAGAAATGAATCCACATACCTATGGTCACTTGATTTTCGACAAAGGAGTGGAAAACATACAGTGGAAAAAAAAGATAGCCTTTTCAACAAATGGTGCTGGTTCAACTGGAGGTCAGCATGCAGGAGAATGCAAATTGATCCATTCTTATCTCCTTGTACTAAGCTCAACTCCAAGTAGATCAAGTACCTCCACATAACACCAGGCACACTGAAACTAATAGAAAAACTTGGGAAAACCCTTGAGGACATGGGCACAGGGGAAAAGTTCCTGAAAAGAACACCAATAGCCTATGCTCTAAGATCAAGAATTGACAAATAGGGGACCTCATAAAATTACAAAGTTTCTGTAACGTTCATCTATTTTTACAAACTAAATAGAGGTCTAATTAGAGATGTTATGGGTATCGCAACCCTTGCATCTCTCAAGTACTCAATGGTGGCACTAATTTCTGTAAACTTTCCACAGATGTGACAATGTTTTGTCACTGTTTTCCTAAGTGGAGGCAGCTCTATGGCTTTTATTTGGACTTCCTAACAATAATATCCCCCAACTTCACAAGTCAAGGAAGTAAAGTGGGGATTTTTCCAACTCCAATTCCTAAGGGTACTTATGTACTCTGAGGCTAGGGAACTAACTACAAGATGAGTTCTAGGACCAATTGGATTCACCATGAAGTATTTCAATAATTTGACTCAGAGAAGACCCAAATTTCACTGGAAGATTCTAATGCTCTTTGGCATATCTCCAAATCATTCAGGGTTCAGAACAAATATTAGACTTTCAAGAAAAGGCCTATTTACCTCCATTCCCATTTAAACGCTATATGGTACTTTGTGTATGATGGGTAATATATTTAATAGCAAAACTTTTGTTGTTGTTTCTGCTACTGCAGGGAATTAATTAACATTGCAAATTAGAAAATGAAACCCTGGATTTCTCCTAAATGAAACTATACCAATAAACTCAATCCAATATACTGCTATGTTCTTTTCACCATTATCTAAATCACCTTGAAATCCATTCACACACTTTCCTTTCAGTGCTACTAGTATGAATTGGACAACTTGTTATATTATTTAAGCATATTGTGTACCTTTCCCTAGGTCACACTTCCTCATCTCTAGAGGCTTGCTTAGAATTTAACATGGCTATTGGTCTGGTGAAAGTGGTGGATGAACTCTGAGGGTTAAAACACTGTCTTGCTTGACATCTTCAAAGATTACTATAGGCTCCACTGGCAATTCAGGATTAATTTCAGGGCAATGGTTTAGGTGTGTGCTACAAATGTATTCACTGCTAAGTTTTAGGAGACTACTTCCTTAACATAAACATATAGCAACCTGAGAGTTGAATTCCTTCAGCCTAGTCCTTGGCCTCCTAGTACTTACAAGATTCACTCTCTTTCAATAATTGCCTTGTTTGGATGCTGATATTATTTGAAGATTAGACTTAAACTTGTAAGTTAATAAATTGAATGAGGAAAGCTGGCTTGGCTTATGACAGTCTAAGTCCTATGGCTACTGCAAAGGATTCCTTTCCAGGGCACACTGAAAATCCCATTGTTCATGAGCCTCTGGAGATGGGAGGTTTAATCTATGAGCTCATTCCTTTACTGTTTTATTTTCAGATTAAAAATATAATCAGAGAGTCTAATTTTTGCCCTTACTTTTCCATGCATATACAAAAAGTATATATGGAGAATCACTGAATTGCTCATAACTCACAAGAGGTGAACCAGGAATATCAAATGCAAGGCATTCATCGTGCTTAGCTCTTCACATAGTTCATGGCATTGATTTTCAGTTATCTCCATTCTACCATGATGTCTACAATAATACTACATTATTCTAGTCAGAAAGCCTGCACCAAAAATATCACAATGTTGACTAGAGAGACCCATCCTTGCAATTTTCTTTCTCTGGAACCACATCTGGTTCCACAACTATTTTAGTTGTTCCTCCAGAAGAACAGAATGAAGAAATATTACAATAGGGATTTGCTAGGTTGGCTAATACAATACTATCTAGGTAATCCAATGAGAGCTGTCTGTATATCGACTATCTGCTCTGTCCAGGAGGCTGGATGACTGAGGAGTACCTTTCTAGCACTAAAGGTCTGGAGGAGTCCTGGAAAGCCACTTGTCATCAGCCCATATTAGAAGGCCAGAAAATCTGGCTGCAGTATCTGCCAAGGATAGTAGCAAGGAGGGAAGGGACAGGCTAAAACAGCATGGTTTCTCTACCAAATCTCTTCAGAGTGTGTGACTACCAGAAGGTATTGTCAACCCTGTAGAAGGGTATTACTCCTCCATCTATCCTTTCAGGCAATATCATCATAGACATACCAGAGGGTGGTCTCTTTGTTTGATCTCATATAAACTCATGATTAACTATCATAAGACTTGAGTTAGTGGGAGCTGTGTTGATGAGTATGCTAAGGTATTTGAACAGTTTCACAAACTGAATGGGATCCTTTGAGTGTTCTAGTTCCTGATTTAATAATCCTGTAAATGGGTCACTTTTACATTCCAACATATATTGTGTCAGAAGAATTTCAGTGAAAAAATACAAATGTCAAGTTGGTATTTTTTAAATATGTGTGTGTGTACTTGATGTATGAGAAAAGTGAACCTGTAAAACTGTACACTAAGTAGATTTGATTTAAATAAATATGCATTTTTCCTTTAATACTTGGTATTCACAACTATAAAATGTGCTTAGTAAACCTTAATTCATAAGGCTGTTGGGATAAGTAAATGAAATAAATAAAAGCTACCTGGATGTCTTCTCAAGAAACACTAGTTTAGTTTCTATTGTATAAAATATGAGTTTTCTAGACAAGTAATTTTATAATAAATTCTAACATATTACCTCTATGACTTGAAGATATTTAGGATATTTCATAAAGATTAAGAGACAGAAGTGAAATAGGAATATACTACTAAATGAGTGGATTAAAGATGTTCCTAGAATGGGCTGAGAAGAATGAGAAACTCCATGAGATGATTCATGGCATTAATTTCTTCCTCTGTGAGTCTTACATCTTGCTGGATACCTTAAAATACACGATAAAGCAAATGTTCTTAAAATTATGAATTGAGATTATCACCATTGAAATTTGGACAAATATATAGTTTTAAGAAATATATGGCTTGAACAATTTATTTGGAAAACGTATACTATGTAAACAAATACATGGAATTACTAAGGCTCTGAGGAAATGAGCAGGTCCCTTGGGCCTTTCTCATCATTGTGGTACTATTCTGCTTGGAATTTGTGCAGAAGGGAAATTGTTCTGTCAGTTTCTAGGTTAATTACTAGTCATCATGCTGGCTGCTTTATGAGAAAGAACATGGATTGTAATTGTCACATGTTCAAATCTAACTTTGCTAATAACCTTTTAAGAAGATCTTGCTAATTATCCAATTCATCTGGCAAATTAGGCTGATTTAAGACCCCAATATGCCTGCTGTTTTTCCCCTATAGTTCAGAATTTTCACAATGTGTGTAAAGATATTCTTGTCTTTAGATTTTCATCATAGAGGCACACGTCTTTATTATCCCACCCAAGCCCCATTCCAAGTCATGAATTACTTTTGATGAGGTATACAGAAGGGAGGGCTACAGAGAAAGCCTCCAGAGACCAAACTAACTAAAAATTGCTATGAAAACAAAGCAATCATGAATTTTGAGAAGATTCAAGACAGATGCAAAGAAGTAACAAAGGCACAGACAGGAACTGGGGTGGGTAAGAAAGAACGAGTAGAAATCAGAACATTGGAAAAAGATGGCTCCTTCTGCCAGAGCAAACATCAGCCATTGTGTTTGTCTGTCTGGCATTGTCATAGACCTCCAGGAGTCAAAGCCTTAATGACAAAGGCTGAATAAGTGTCAAAGGATTTTTTATCTAATATAAGTAGCAGTTTAAAGGAAGAGTGGGGCAGGGGATGTGGCTCAGCAGTTAAGAGCGCTTATGAAAATGTGCACCTGATTTTGAATCTCTAGCACCCAACAGAAACAATGTGTCTCTTCTTTTCCCAGTAGCTCCAGCATAGTTCAGGGCACAGACAGGAGAATCACTGATATATATTGGGTACTAGCCTCGTTCTAGGTTCAGTAAGAGAATTTGTATCTAAGGAATAAGGCAGAAACAGAACAGAATCCCTGATAGATAACTTCTCCTGGCCTAAACAGCACCCACTAACATACATGTGCAAACAAAATATCATAATACACACACACACACACACACACACACAGAGAGAGAGAGAGAGAGAGAGAGAGAGAGAGAGAGAGAGAGAGAGAGAGAGAGAGAGTAAGGAAATAAATATAATGTAAAGTGGGGAATTGGGCAAAGCGTTTTTAGTGCCATAGATAGCAAAACATTCTAATCTTCATTATTTTTTCTTTCTTTTTTTTCTTTTCTTTCTTCTCTTATTCTTCATTCCTGAAGATACAGATAGCAGTCTCTTGGAGTAGTTTACTGAGAGACATTTTCTTGAGAAATGAGCTGCATGTTCTTGGGATTTTGCTCTACTGGACCTGAGACTGCAATGCCTACCTACCCTTCTTTCCTATCAGCCAACTTTGCATGGAAAATATTAAATGCCTACACTCCTGTAGGTCAATCTTCTGTATGACTAAACTTAGATGAAATTGTCAAAAAGTAAAAGGAAGATTTTTCAGACAATATAGGAAGAGGTCCCAGGAAGAATCTGATATATGACAATTGATTGTGGAATAGTCCTGAAACTTTTCTTCTTGTGGTGGTGTGTACGGTTATGGATCCCATGGCTGCTTGGGAAGTTGGGACATGGGAGTTGACTGTGTTTACCCCACACTGTCTCCAGGTGTGTGTTTGGCCATAGGGCAGCCCTGGGACACAGCCCCAGTGGTGGAAAAGTACAGGCTGAGGCACTGGACAGCTGGAGTAGGCTTGGGGTTCCCTGGGCCTGTGATGTGGCTGGGACCTTCTGGTTCCCAGGCTCTTGGACACCCATGCACCACTGGAAATCACAGAAGAGCTGAGAACTGAATGGGGGCCACAGGCTGGATCTACCCCAGAGTAAGGGGAGCTCTAGCTGGTCCTGTGCGGGGAGTCCTTGACTTGGGCTTGGTAGCCATGGCTGAGAGCACAGAGTGGCCTTCTATGGGAGATTAGACTGTGGCTCTGTAGGTGAAGGCTTTCTCCATGGTTCCCCATGGTGAATCATGATAAAAAGAGGCAGTCCATGGTTTTAAGCTATTTATTGTTATGGCAGAAAGTAGATGAGTAAAACCATACTCTTCTTTTCAGGGTGGGCCTGAGATTAAATACATTTTGCAGAGAGGAATGTTTGGAAAGGAAAACATACTGTCTAAGCCCTCCAGGTCTCTAGGTGTCTCATTAAAATGGAGATCTTTCTTGAGCCTATATGACCACATGTCATGTCCTCTACATGTAGAGGGGCTTGGAGTGGTTCCCTTACAGGACTGATTGCCACAAATCTATGGGAGTCTGAAGCTAGTGACAGGAGCCTGGTGCCTGGGACCAGCAGAATTGCCTACTGTCCCTTCAGGATTTCTGGGGTTTCATGGTTTAGCTCAACTTAGAACCAAGCTACCTTTCACAGTCTCACAGTGGTGATCTTGTCTAAGAAGTGAATAGCAGTTATAATATCCCCATAAACTACCATGTGATAAGCTCACATACCCACCACTGTTGTTTAGATGTTACCATAAGGGGCAATAGGACTGTCAGGAAGCTAGTTCACAGTATCTAAATGATTACTGGTTTAGGTTTTGGAGTATTTAAGGTCTGATTTTTAATTGTCAGTTCATACCATAGGAAAACAAAATGTGTTTCTCTTGTTATTCTTGTAATGTGTGGCCACTAATATAAAACTTTCAAAAGTGTTATGTTTTGCTGAGGATTATATAAGGTTACTACAATGAATAACCAGAATAGGAGTCTGACAAAAGTTTGAAGATCCCTTTTGCCCTGTCTTAGTCACTATAATTGGTTTTGTGTGTTCTTTTGTTGGTTGGTTGGTTGGTTGGTTGGTTGGTTTGAAAACTGTTGGAAATCACATTAAAGACATCTCACAGGCTAGGAAAATGTTCTGTAATTCAGCTATATGCCTAGTTTCAAGAAATCAGTTTGAATATGTAGTATCAGCATATAGTTAAAATAAACAAGATCTTTGACTTGTTTTTCCCAGGTGTATTTAGTTTTACTATTCTCATAATTTGGCACCAAGACCAATTGTCATCAAAGAGGCTTAACCCAGAAACTGATGGAAACAGATGCAGAGACCCAGAGCCAAATATTAGCCAGAGCTTGGGGAATCCTGTGGAAGAGATAGAGAAAGAATTGTAGGAAACAGATGGCTCAAGGACACCACAAGAAAACCCAAAGAATCACATAACCTGGGCTCAAGAGACTCACAGAGACTGAACTGCCCACCAGGGAGCCCACATAGCACTAGCAAGTTCCTCTGCACATAATGATAGAGGAAGATTCCCAAGATTAACCACTGGCCTAGAGTCATGCACACACAGGAACATAGCAACAACAAAAAGTGGTTTCTCAGTCATCAAGACATGGCCTTTATGCCATAATGGACCAGGTGTTCCTGTGCTTCATATTGAGAAAAGCACATTAGTAAGCAAGCTGAGGTTTAGCTCTTATTCTGATGAATACTAACTATGGTATTCCAGGCAAGCAACTCATTGATCCTCTTTCATCTCACGCATAACACACTATAAGAAATTATAGACATGATGTGGGTAACCAATTGAGGATGTGGATATAAACAAAGGTCTTGGTAATGAAGAACTTCTGTTTGCTCTCATTAATATTAAAAGCACATGACCTATGAAACACATCAGTGACTTGTGCCCATCCCCTTCCTCTTTATCCTCCTACTTATTATTTCAACAGCACCTGTTAAATTTGCTTACAATGCACAATGAGCTTTTGTTTTCCCAGATATATTCATATTGAAGCACTCTCACTTGTGCAACAAAATCTACTAATTCTGAAATAGTGAGCTATCTTTTAATTCATTCTTATCTGTTATTTGTGGTACATCCTTGCTGAAGTAAATCTTGAGACAAGGAGAGATTTAAAAATGAAAATATATTGAAAAAGCTATAAAATGAAGCAGAAAAAACAACAAAAATGTAGAGATGATAGTTTATAGACCATCACAAATTATCACAGACTGGGAAGCTCAAGCCAACAATAATGTATTCTTCCCAAGGTCTTATGGCCAGAGGTCTGAAATCAAGGTGTCAGCAGATACCTTCTATAGCATCTGCCATAAAATCTATTTCATGCTGCTTTCCTGGCCAGAAATACCTGACATTGCTTGGATTATAGACATATTGCTTAAATGTCTGCATTCACCTTCCAGTCACCTTTTCTGTGTGCTTGTGTCTTTTCTATTCTCTCTTAAAAGGAAACTTATCATTGTATTTAGGTGTCATCTGGATGATCCAAGATGATGTCACTTAAAGATCTTTATTTAGTGATATCTTAAATGATTTTCTTCCCAAGTACAGACACAATGTAGGTTACAGATGGATGTAAATTTGGAGTTGCATTAAATCTACTATAATAGGCCAAGTATTACTTTTACCTAGATGAATTTTAATCCCGCATTATGTCCTGACTAGGTAGTGTGCACCATTTTGTAACTGCAAATTGTCATTGTAAAATGTGTGCATGATAATGTCATTACAAAACTGGGGCACAGACATTCCATACGTGATAACACTTGTCTAATCTGAAAATCAGTGCCAGTTCAATGGAACAAGAAAACAAATTTAGTGGAATCTATACAGGAATGGATTTCAGAAGTTCTTTTCTTAACATTACCACTATTAGGGCAGTTCCACCACTACTGATCAGTTGTACTGATCAAATTCCTGGTAGCGCAGTGGTCTCAGCTCTACTGATAAACTGTGTAGAGTGAAATCTATAATATTTCATTGGTTTCTTCAACTCTGATACACTAAAATGTCACAAATATAAAATGTAAAGCTGTCTGAAGAATGACTGATAAAAACACATGAAAGCATGAAATTTAACAGGAAGCATGTACTCTAGAAACATGTTTGATTTCATATGGTTCTGGAGGTTTGTATCTGGTGTACACTATGTTTAGTGCTTTTTTCATGGAGGCACTTCTAGAAAATCCAATAAATGGGCTAAAATAAAATTCTGGGACAGTGCCTTCCAGACTATTGACTAAATAAGTCACCCATTTCTACCTGTTTGATTAAATTTCTCAGCTACAGCTTACCTAAAACCTGACAATGTCTTTGAGAAATGTCACAACTTGCCTTCATGTGCAAGCAAAGAATGGAGGCGTTAATGCAAGAATTTTCTGGAGATCAATACATTAATCATTTAACTAAATATGGCTATGTACTTTTTTGGCTCCTTATGGGAAAGCATTATTAAAATTTTTGCATGTTTTACTATTTGATAATGTCTCTCTCAAGCTATATAAGCTTATCTATTGCAACCTAATTCTGTCTTCCTTTCCACATCATGATAATCAGTGAGAATCTCCATCTTAAAATAAACTGCTTGGATCTGGTTACATTCCTACCTTTTCCAATGGCAACTACTAGATAGATGTAGGATGTCATAGTAAGAGTTGAAAAGCCAATAATTTCCTTCCTTGGTTCAGTTCTCTAACCCAGTAAGTCAAGGAATGACAGTCTTCACAGTGGCATGAGCCTGATTCAATGTGCACTGGTGATCAGAGATGCAATTTCATCAATGACTCCTGAGGGAAACACTGCCATGTCACCATCCTTAATGTTATCACAGTACTCATCCATGATGAACAAGGCAGGGATGCTTGTCCTTAATTATGTTGTTGGAGTTGGACTCAGACCTTCACTGCATATGGAAGAAAATAAGTATCTTTTACAATTATCAGCCCTATCAGGGTCCTCACTATTCTAGGGAAAAGAAAGAAGTCATAGGTTAAGGATTAGAAATTAAACCTTTCTGTCTTACTGAACATCAAATGGTAGGGACTATAAAAGCAAAAATATCCTATGCAGTTATGAAGACTGTGTTTAGGAATCTCCAGAAAGCAGGGACTGGGAGCTTAGGTACATGTTCCTTTATCCTGTTGGATGCAACCTCCACAATGCAAATTCAAGCATACAGTTAAGTACTTTATGAAACAGTTCATGCAGAATTAATTTTCAAGCACATTACCCTGCTAAGTTTAAATGCATGAGCACTATACCTATAAGGAAGTCTCCAAGTTCACCATTGCAATGAAAATTTGTCAGGCAGCTAACTGCTGGATATATACAATTAACTTTATATTTCATTCTAGGCAGAAAAAATGTTTGCCATGTATGAGAAGTTTGCAGAATCCCATTTCATGATTCTTCCCATGCACATTACTTGCTAAAGGTATTTACAGGAACGAGAATTAAACAGAAAACCTTTGTGCCTTTCTCAGAGAGGAACATAGGAACAATAGTACAACAATGAGAAACATTGAAGTACTCAGATTGTGAAACTGTGAGGGCAGCTCTGTGTCCCTTCATCTTGTATGACCCATTTGCCTTTGGGGATTGCTTCAGACTCTGAAATAATCCTCATACACTTTTATATCAAAATGATTGTGCATCATTTGCAACAAGTCTAGATGCCAAAAATGGGGCTCCACCCCACCTACTGTCTCTTGGCCATTTAGAAGACTTTTCCAGCTTACACTCCAATAAATGTAGGCAGAGCAATTTCCTTATTTCCTCTACACCATCTGCCTTCTACTCGTGACATCATCTACCTTTTTAGGCTGCCAATGGTCCTTGCCAGTCTGTCATCTACTGGCACAGTGTCCTTGGTAAGCTACAGTTATTCCTACCTCTTGTCCTAACGAAGGGTGAGGAAATACTCCTAACAGATTGGGGATAATGAAATGGACTGTCAGTACAGAGAAGTCATGAAACTCACACTAGATGTAGCTTCTGTTAAAATACACAGCCCAAATACTAATTCATGATCCTTTACCTAACCTCATCTAACTAGCTCTATCTTCCTTTAATTTCCAATCCCAAACATTTGCTTTCTCAAACATCTTTCTGTTACTTTATGCTTTGGTCAAATATTTCAAAGGTCATACACAGAGGTAACATATCTTTGTTCTTTCTGGAAACTTCTTGTCCTTCATCTTCAGCAACAAGTAAAGAAAGCTTCCCTTAGTGACTGGTAATATGGGATATACATCGGTTTTAGGGAAAGTCTCACTCTTTGCCATCTGGTGTGTTTGTGCCCCTTTGATCCAAAATAGACAAACTCCATTTTTGGTGGATTCTCTTTTGGTACATAATATCAAGTTAAGGATATTCACTCTGCTGAGTTCTGACTGATCACCTTTTTTATATATACATATAAACATACACACACACACACACACATATATGTATATATATATATAATTTATTAAATTATAACTATAAATTTATTATTTCTGGTCTCCTCTCCACAATCCATCATCCCATCCCCCCTCCTTTGACACTATAATGGTGTTCCTGATCCACCTACCAACTCTCCACTCTACAAGAGCATCAAGCCACCACAGGACCAAGAGCCTCCCCTCCCACTGATGTAAGATAAGGCAATCCTCTGCTACATATGTAACTGGAGCTATGGACTGATCTATGTGTACTCTTTGGTTGGTGGTTTAGTCTCTGGGACCTCTGGGGTGTTGGTTAGTTGATATTGATGTTCTTCTTATAGGGTTGCAAGCCCCTTCAGCTTCTTTAGTCCTTACCCTAATACTCCCATTGCTTTTATAAACAAGTTTTCAATGAAATTGGGATAATTCATGTAAAATTTTTATTCATTCAGTATTCTCTACTATGTATAGTTACTTCTAATTCCATTAGAATGGACCATGTGTGATGTTCCTTGTTCAGAGAAAGTGCATACTTAGGAAAGATAGTTTCATATGGAAACAAGTGTATGAAACATGATATCTTTATATACACATGCAACAAAAGATGGCTTTGTTTAGAGCAGTTATATAAGTAGCACAATGAAGACATCAAATAGATGAGAAAATGGAGGAAGAATGGAATTTGGGAACAATTCTGAGTAATTCTCTGCCAATATGATTCCTGACCTACCTGTGATAAAAACCAGTGAGAATGCATATGATTTTAAAACTTTCATTTTTTTCACTTTTACTAGGAAATGGCATGATTTTAAATATTGTTCCCTTCTACTAAACACTGTGCAGTTTCCAAACAAAGCACTTATGATATAAATCTAAATCAATTATTTTCTTTGTCAGCCACTGAAGGTCTTTGTGCAGAAAGAGGGCTAGGTTTTTGCAGACCCACATATATACCCAAAGGACATTGAAAGGTTGTTTGCAGAAGTCCATTTCATGCTCTCAAAGATTCTATCAGGGACAAGGTTCTGTTCTGCATTAAATTCTGTTGAGATCAGCAGCCAGAGATAGATACTCATAGAATATAAACTTGGGACAATGAGGAAAAATCCATTTTCATAGAGTTTCTGATTTGGATGAAAATAGATCAAAAAGCTACAAACCCAACAGTCAGAACATTGTAATTTCTAATGATGTTGAGGAAGGAAAGGGCATCAGAGAAAGAAACTGATGCAAAATTAGTGTTTGTGTGACTGGACAGTGAGAGAAGCCCCAAAAGAAAGGACATAGCCACTCAGTCTAGTAGAGGCAGAGCCTCCTCAACACTTTAAAGAAAAAGCTCAGGAAATGCCTTGAACTGACATCTGTACCTGATGACAGCATTGATACCATGTGTGTAGGACAGAGCAGTGTACTGGAGAGATCACTGTGCTATGATTGAAGTGGAGACATAGCAGGTCACTTATAGCATTATTAGACATGCTGAGGAGTTTGAAACACAGTGATTGGATGCTTAAAAAAGAAATGGAGTGGGATTTCTTTAGAAAAGAAATCTTTGACCATTTAGGGGGAATAGGTTAGAAAGCTGCTAAAAGAAGTGTTAGATAGGGCAATGGAGGAACATGAGAGCAAAGGATGCTTTATGTCTGAGTGATGTTAACATTGATAAAACTGGAAGGGATAAAAGAGGACAAGATATAGAAGAGGCAGTGATTACTAGTGAACTGAATATGGCAGGCCTAAAGGAAATAGAAGTCAAAGATTACTTTGTTCAGAGCAATTGGGAGAATACCACAGTAAAGACATCAAATAAGATTGGGAACTGGAGAAGGAAGGAGATCTGAGTTCTGTCCTCCCCTTGATAAATCAGGAATACTGCTTATCATTTGAAAATGCCAGAACTTTTTGCAAGAAAATAACATGGTTTTAAATATTTTTCTCCACTAAGCTCCTCCATTTCCAAACAGAACCAGGATGGACATGGTGAGTCTTAAATATGATTATTGCTTGAAGTGTAATATTAAAGCAGGGTTATGTTGCCAGAAACATTAGAGTTTACTCTCATAGCACCTAATGCTTGTAATGACTCTGCAGAGGTCTTATTGCTTCAGCTTTACAGAAAAACAAACTAATGCCAAAGCAGAGCAAAATTAACCACCCAAGGTATCTGTGACCTCTAGGGATGTACTGGTGAAAGCTGGGATCCTGACTTCCTGGTTCCAGGCCTTGTTAATAAAGTCACAAACTTGGAAGTTTTGCCTGTGCATAAATCCCAGAGGATTTTTTTCTCCACAGTTTTACAGTGGCCAGATTCTGACTCATGTAGGGAGAATCAGTGTCCTCATTATGTAGCAAATTCCATGATCACACACCAAGTGTTGTTTTCTCTAAAAACCTTAAAGTAGCTTCCTTTCTGTCTCCTTCAATCAACACTTGCAGAACTGTGCTCAGGTTAAGGGAAGTTCTGCTTGGTTTTCTATAGACTCTTTCATATGCCCAAACTTCAATGGGTTTTGTTCAATCTTCAGGAACAGCCAGCCCACATGTGGTGAGAAGTAAGGGGAGATGGAAGGAGGAATGTGACAGAGACACAAACACAGCACAATGTTTTCTTTCTGAGAAACTTCATCAAGGCTCCAGTTCCAGTGACCTCACCTTCAAGCAATGCCAGCTCCTTTGCTTTAAATCAAAGTTGACTTGTGGTGGTGGTTCACATATTTGGAGACTTACAAGCCTACTGCTTCTGATGTTGCAAAGGGAAATCCTGGGGGTTAATATCTGGCCTCTAAGATCACAATGGCTGATGATCTTGATGTCTTCAATGCTTAACTTTGAGATCCAGAGGGAAGAATTGCATGGAAGATGAAACTGTATATGTGGCAAACAACATTGAAACTGGGGCATTTAAGGGCATGTATCAGTGAGTGGACATTCTGTATTCCCTTTTCTACATATTGAAACTAAATCATAGTAACAGGCTCTTTATCAAGCTTCCTACTGTAATTCTTGAACTCTGAATTTGCATGGTTTCCCAAAGTACTTTATATAAATTTCCTACACAAATCCTTCCAAGTCTTATTCAACTTAAATAGAATATAATCCATGTATTGTTTGTGGTTGGATCATTTGTAATTTGATCTCTGGCTATATTCATGGTCTATATTATGGCTACTTCTTGTGCTCATCTCTGAGCAAATGATTCTTGCATCCTTGCTATTCCTGAAACCTATCAAACACTCTCAGATTTATGGTTACTGGTGTTGCTTTCTTCTGTAACTAAACAAAAGGCTCTTTACACTAGTATTTTATGGTTTGTTTCTTCGTAGTTTTTAAGTTTTTTTCCCTCAAATACCCTTATGACTGTCATGGATGAGAGTGTTTATCTGAAACACAGAAATTCTTCAGATCAGATTGGAGTTTGTAAGAACACGAGACTGACTCAATTTAAGAGAAAGAAAGAAAGAAAGAAAGAAAGAAAGAAAGAAAGAAAGAAAGAAAGAAAGAAAGAAAGAAAGAAAGAACATGGTGATTAATTGTTTGTATGTATGTATCCAGCTACTTAGTCAAACATCATTATGGGCTTTTCTGTGATGGTATTTTTGGATAAGATTAACATATGAATCAGTGGCTTGAGTAAAGAAATTATTCTCTCTAATATAAGTGGACTTCATCTAATCAATGGAAGATCTGAATAAAACAGAAAGGCTGACTGCAGTGTAAAAGAAAGTTTGTCTGCTCAGTGCCTTTCTTGGAGCAACAGAGCCTTTGACTGTCAACAGAATCATCCCAGACATCTGAGATCAAAGTGGAATGAACCTTTGGTTCTATTTCATTCCCACTCTAGCTTTCTTATACACACTGAACAGCTTGGGAGCTGATAACCCCCATAATTTTGGAACCCAGTTCATCAAAAGTAATATCTTTTTGTATAGAATATCAGTTTTAATTCTGGGTAACCTGTATAAATGCAGACTTTGGTACTAAAATTTGTTCTGAGGACCCTAATTTTAGTTAAAGAATTGATTTTCTGAACTTGTCTGGAGTATCCAAGATTAGCTTCCCAATCAGATTATAATTAAAAGAGTTAATGACCATTTCAATATCAAAGTGAACACTCATAATCTATGTCATGATCAGAGAATATAAGTCCCAAAATATCAACACACAGGCTTAAAAGATTAACTAACCATTTATAACAATATTAAAATAATTCTTAGAAAATTATAATAGTTCTGTCTGTATGTCCCTTCACCCCGCTCTGCTTCCCTCTATCTATTCTTTTATAAGCGCTTGGATTGTCAGTGTATACCACCATACTCCAAACTATAAAATAATTTCTGGTTTTTTTTTTGTCAAAATAGTGATGAAAGTAAGACTGACTCCTTATTTCTAGTGGTGTGAATGGCATGAGCTAAAAGATTCAAATTTCCAACATGGGTGTTATAAGATAACCTCAATTCTGTGTGTGCCTAAAGTCAGCCATTATCTTTTATATCTATGGTACTGCTACAATCCACACCTGCATTTACCCACTGCAAATGGATGAAGCCAAACAGAATTTGAAACATCAGCTTCAAAGAGTGTCTATAGTTAAAGTAAGAAGAACACTAATTGCACAAAAATGGTATCTGAAACGTTTGATGGAGGATGCCTGGGAACATTTGAGTCAGGAATTGACTCCCTATACTTTAAATGCTATTTGATAATATATGTGACCTCTCTTTCTTCAGTTAAATAAACGTCTTCATCTCAAGGGAGTAACCATATGTTACCTTAGGAGTTATAAAGGATTTACACTGCCAATTGTTTTTCAAGACTACAGCCATTCTTCTTTAACTCCACCAGAAGCATGTATCAGTTTCTAGAGGGTATCTAGACTTAAATGGCAGCAATTTTCATGACATCATGAAAAGATGCCACACTCTTGAGTGTAAAAGAACTACTGGAGTTTTAATGTTTTATGTAGGGAAAAATTCAAGGAACATGTCATGTTTGCAGGTGCTGAATCATGGTAGAAGAATACAATCTTCAATCAGGCCAAATTTTTGAAATGAGCTCACAAATCAGAAATTTACATTGGTGTAGTTAAAAGAACTAGGGAGGATAGGAATGATTAGTTTGCTTGGATAGTATATGGGTCAAAAGGTGACCTACCATTTTCTAGTTGAAATTACCATGTTTGTTTTAGATCAATGTATGGAAAGTGACTGAGGTTTTGGTAGATCAGAATGTTGGATTAGATTTGTCACTTATTGTTCATTAATTTAGGTGGGTCCCAAAGACAAATCTTTCAACACAACTGTGAAAAATAAACTTGAGGAAAGCCCTAATGTCCCTGGAATGTTTTTCTGTAGAGCAAATGTTGCAATGATGAATGTGTCATTAATTGAAAATGTTAATACAGGTGTGGTTTCTGCAGTGCGCATCAAAGTCAAAGCAACAACCAGCATACTTCAGCCTTTCTAGGTCAAAGCAGTGGCTAGTTATTGATCAGTCTGTTCGTGGTGTAAAAAAATATAGTTAGCATATCAAATCATTAATTTATCTGTATAAACAGAAGAGGTTTAGGTCAGGTGAACAAAAATCTAAATTCAGTCACAAAAATAGACTCTCTTATCTCCTCCATCAATTTTAAGACCATGACAAATTTCAGCTTAAGTCTTAATTGCACTTAAGCTTAAGCTTAAGTGTCCTTTGGGACACTGATTAACTGAACACTATAGATAGTTTTCCTAGTCTTTCTTGAAAAGACCTATTGTTCTTTACCTTACAGAACTGAAATTAGTATGATGGAGAAAACTAAGCAGCAGCCACTAACACAGGACAAAAGGAAATAATGAGCTTTCCAAAGGCAACTAAAGACTATCTTCAAAGCGACAGCAATCTCAGAACAAAATTATAGTCCTCTATAGGAAGTATATATATATATATATATATATATATATATACATATAAAACATTTGATCTGTGGAGTTTTGGCTCAAAGCTGTCTCATCATATGTCTACTATGTTTTTTAATTCATTATGATGCTCTGTAAATATAGCTCCATGATGTATAACTAGAATCCATTGTATATCAATGATGGCAGAATCTCTACACTGCCTCTGAACTGTCGTGTGGAAGTTATTGTAACATAAAACATTAAGTGCTAGCTAACAGACTTACTTCTAATTGGTAAAATAGTTATCTTAAAACAATTCAGCATTACAAAATGGATTCAGAGACTATGTCAACACTAAATTGAAAAAAGACAGGATCAGTAGTAGTGTGGATTAGTTTGCTCATAACCTGTTTGACCTGCTTACTTTACCAGTGAAGAGAATGATGGATATTAATGTATGATGATGCAATAATGTAATTTGGAATATGTATTAACCTCACTTTTAGGTGTTACACTAGTTAAGACTTCACTGTTTTAGAAAATTAATATGAATATTTCCTCCTAATGACTTTTAATAAAGTTCATTAGAATCATTTTGATTTGAGCTTGAAAGGAATCAGGATAGACGTTCCCTATTTTGCCCTAAGGCATATAATAAATACCCACTCTTATAATGTAGTTTACAGGGATCTTTGCAATCTTGGTGAGGTATCATACAAGCTATGGTATTTGCATGTTCCCCAGTGAGATTTTCTATGAATCCAGGAATTTTTTACTGGAAACACAGTCTTCTAAACTGAAGGATATGAAACAGGGCTTTATCTGTCTTTCCTTTCTTATCTATTGTGTGTTGTTACTTCTATTCCTTTAGAGTATTTGAACATCTGAAATTTCAAATTTGGGTTGAATTCATGAAAAAGCACACAAGGGGTGAGGGTGTTCTGTAGCAAATTAAGGTTTCTATGAGAGAGCCTCTGCCACTTCTGCTACAGGGTCCAGCAGATTCAATGGTGCTTGAAATGTTGATGGCAGATAGGTATGCCATCTGGAACCTTTGGCAGTTCTCTATAAATGAATCATCATCTCTGCTCTTTGGATTTTGGAGCCAATCTTTGCTATTGTCTGTAGATAACTACTTTTATTTAGAGAAACAACTTTGTGACTGTTGCTGGATCTGTAAGGAATATTTTACATAGTAAGTTAAATACAAGTTAAATAGTAAGGAATATTTAACAACAAGCTACCAAGTTAATACAAAAACAGTTTCCCATCATGAACTATATAAATAATCTACCAAGTTATAAAACTGAACACGTGCAGCAGTATTCTTCCATCAATGGGAATTTGAAAAGGCAGAATACAACTTGAATTTGTAAACATTTTATATGAAATTAAGTTTAAATGTAAAATATGTGCACGAGAGAAGTGTTTTCTCTCCTTTTCCCCATGTTACAAGTATAGTCTAATGAGAAAGTTCATTATAATAAGTTGAGTCCCCTTTCATGTATTGTACTGCGTGATGTTAAAACTAATAATAAAAATAGACACAGCACTACAGCCCTTCTAAGACATTCTCTAAGATGGGTGGATTAAAGTTCCCCTGGTAAACTATTCTATGGCTAATATACTTAGTTCTTCCTGAAACATGTAAAGGAAGAATGGTCAGATTCATGATTATATACCAATATATATGCTATGGCCAATGTCTTGGGTGATGACCATGGATTTTTGTGAGGAATGAAAGTGAGAAATGTATCACTAAAAGTTTGAGGAAGCAGTTTGTAGATAGACTTCGCTGAATGAACAACAAGGAAGAACATTCCATGTGAATGTTAACCAAAGTGTGACCTCAGTAGAGGAGAATTCTAATAACCAAGTGGATAGAATGACCCATTCTGCGGCTAGTACTCAGCCTCTTTCCCAAGCCACTGTTGTCATCACTCATGGGCTGTGAACAAAGTAGCTGTGGTGACAGGAGAGAGGTTAGGCATGGGTTCAACAACAAGGCTTTCATTCAGCAAGCCTTGGTCTGGGCACACACATGAGTCTCCAGTAGCATAGAACAACTCCTAATGTCAATATAGCATCATTCATTATAAGGATTAGCTAGTTATCTGGTAGAAGGCTGCTTATATTGGACTATTTCTGCCATAGAAATGACAATATTTTGTCCTTGCTAGACCAGAAACCTGCTATAAATAGCTCTCCACCTTGTCTCTGTGGAGTGATTCTGCCACCATCCATGGTGTTAGAAAATGTCATTTCCATAGTCAATGTTACACACACACTTCACTACAAAAGAAACATAAGGGACTTATACTGATGGAATAATTTTTTTTACAGAGTATGCCAACTATCTAATATCAGATATTTTTTCAGAGTGGGTTTCTGACTTTATTCCTAGAGTGATTGATTCTATCAAGAGAAATTGAACTTCTGCTCCATGATAAAGATTATCTAGAGTAATTCAATATTGTAATTAAAACCAATGGGAAATTATAAAATTAGGTTTAGGTAGGCTTAATAATGAATTACAGCATGCATAAGCAAAGATTTAAATTTCTCACCAGAAAAAGAGTTATTTATTATCATGTAAGGGAAGATAGAGTGAGTGGTTAAAAAAAGATATTCATGAGTGCAATGTGACCAGACACAAAATTGAAACTACAAAATGTCATACATAAATTCTTATTTTTCTGTGAAGACACTTGTTATGAATGTGTAAGAGAATTATATTACATAAGTGTGTTTGCTTCCTCCTCTTTCTTATCTATTTCTTATCTTATATATTATACCACAGTAAATACTGTTGCTTTACATCATATGCTTAAATTACAAGATAAGAAGAATAAACTGGATTTCAATTACTTTCTTTTTTAATTTTAATTTTTTTTACACTCTAGATTTTACACTCCAAGGCCACTCTCTGACTGTTCCACATCTCATACCTCCTCCCCCTATCTCCACAATGATGTCTCCATCCCCTCCCACCCACCCCCTACTTGTCACTCCCGCAGCCCCCATACCCAATACTTCCCCACTCACTGGGGTCTCCAGTTTCTTAATGGTTAGGCACATCTTTTCTCACTGAGTCCAAACCTGGAAGTCCTCTACAGTACATGTGTCAGGGGCCTCATATCAGTTGGTGTATGCTGCCTGGTTGATGTCCAGTGTCTGAGAGATCCTATGGGTCTAGGTTAGTTGGGACTGCTGGTCTTCCTACAGGGTCCCCTTTCTTCTCAGCTTTTCCCTAATTTAACCACAGGGGACAGCAACTTCTGTCCATTGGTTAGGTGTAGACATCTGCTTCTAAGGGAAAGATTTTATTTTCTTTCAGGTCTTCCCTAGACAATTTTATCATATTATATAACATTATGACTTTGTTATTGTCTTCATTTGGTTATCAAGTTAGTGAGTGAACGCAAGATGTTAATTTTGTAATTCTTTGCATGGCATGGAGGTACATTGAGCAAAGCAGGTAGCCCTACTAATGCATTCAATCTTCATTTATTTGAAACACAAATCCTGGCTTTCTCCAAGTAAGACATGATGATATAGCCTGAATGCCTCTGAATATCTGATGTTTTGCTTTTTTCTTTCTTTCATAGTCACATTGAAAGATCAGCTGTTTCTGAGACTTGAGCTTGGCTTGTCTTTGGAGTAGGAACATGGCAATGACTTTCCAGTTCTCTAGCATTTTGACCTATGGCATGGAACGAAATCATCATGTTCTGAGTCCCTGTACTGGACTCTGAATATTTTGGGCTTGCCAGCCTGTACAGTCCCATGAGCCAATTCCTTTAAACAAACAAACACATGTTCTTTTGGTTCTTTCTCTGAAGATTCCTGACTCATGCATGGACCAAATTAAGGATTAATTTGAAAGTGGAAACTTTTAGCATAGTACTTAATAAAGTAATGACTTCATTTTTGCTTTGCTTTCTAAGGAGAATAGGAAGGTATGGAGTGAAAGAAACAAAACGGAAAAATACTTCTTCATGTAGGGAGTATAGGTACAAGTTTTAAGATCCACAAAAGAGTAAAAGTGAAAAATATTCCCAGAGGGGTTTGTTCATGGTAGAGAAAACTCTAGCTTGATATCCCAAAACAATTGAGCTATCTTCTGCAAAGAAGATCAGTTACACATCAGAGAGGGTGCTGTTGTCTTCAGTGTTACAGGCACCTAAGGCATTGAAGCATTTGAGGCATGAAAATATTCATGCATATATAATATACTAAAGAGGTTCCAACCAACCACACCATACTCAGCACTTAGACTTTAATAAGGTTTCCTCTGATATGTTTTGAATTTTTAATGAGCACTCCACCTGACATCATTCAAGTAGTCCACCTAACAGAGACAAATCTGCTATTGAGTTTCATCCTATTGTCCTGCATTTTTGAGACAAATTGAACTAATTCATGTTCCCTTCTCTAAGTGAATATTCATCTGCAATTTTTGTGTAGATCTTACTTCTATTGAAGTGTCTGCTATAGTTTTATTAGGATCTCAGCCAAACTTAATATTTTAATGACCATAGTATCTTAATAATGCTGAGGTATTCAATCCCCAAGGTAGCATATAAGTACATTCATTTAGCAGCTTGTGACTTTAACAATATTTAAAATGTTGTCAAATATATTCTTAAGTATTTTGGATATTTGATGGCATAACAAATGGTATCACTTATTTAATTTGAATTTCTAAAATGAGGTTCATATATAAATCTATCTTTTAGTTTAAACTTGCAAAGTTGTTTGACTAATTTATTTGTGTGTTTTATTATAATTTGGGGTCAAAGACATGTTAACTTAGAAAGTCATCTCAGACTCAGGCAATTTGTTTCTTCCCTTTCAATCTGGGAGTTCTTATTACTGTTTTATTCTTATTGTTTTGGTTAGAAATTTCTATGTAATATTAAAAGTTAATGGTGAAAGCAGACATATCTTGCTCCATAAAGTTTATATGAAATCATTAAGTCTTCCACCATTTAGTACAAAAAATTATATTTATATGCTGTGTATAAGGAACCCTTAGACTGAGGAATTCCCATTCTGAATCTGCTGTTGCAGGCTTTCATCAGGAATGGATGTTGGATTTCTCTTGTGGCTTGCTTTCCTGATACTGAGATAAATATGCTTTGGTTTTAAACCTTATTTAAACATTTCACTATTACTATCAAATACAATACAAAATGTGGATTTATGGCAGTGAAACCTATTTGTAGGTTATGCTTGCTTTTTCTGCTTGCTTGATTTAAGGCAAGCATGTTTTGAAACTTTGAGCCATGAAGAATATGCACTTGTTAGTTTTATTTATTTTTTCTTTACTCACTCAGTCTACCATTCTACTGGACTCTGTTTTTATTCTCATTGGTTGTGAACTGGAAATTTTTAGAAAGAGAAAAAAAAAACAATAAAAAATGTTGTCAAGTTTGTCCCATTATTCAGCAATTGTCTTAGTTTCTTTTTTCATTGCTGTGATAAAGCACTCTGGCAAAAGCAATTTAAGAGAGAAGGGTTTACTTTGGATCACAGTTTAAGGGCTTAGTTCAACATCCTTAGTTCAGTAGGAGGATGTCAAAATTTCATGAGCTTGAAGCAACTTGTCACATTACATCCATAATCTGAATGCAGAGTAAAATGAATGCATGTTCGCCTTCCTTCCCGATTTTGTACAGTCCAGGATCCCTTGCCAGAGAATTGTTCTACCCACAGTGGGAAAGTCTTCCCACCTCAGTTAATATAATCAAGATAATCCTCCACAGCTACTCCTGAGTGATTCTGTCAGGCTGACAATTACTAGGCTGAAGTGATAGCTCAGGTGTAAAAGCATGAGTCGTACAATGAAAATTTCAAGTTGACAGTCACTAGCCATTACCATAGGCAACTGGAACTGTTTACTTTGTGTCCACCACTTTGAATTTTTTTGTTCATTCTGTTCCTGTGCTGTATGTGGTGATAGTATAGGTAGGGAATGTCATACTTGCTTTAAGTGGGAAGAAATGTTGCCTCTGCAGCTCCAACTTGTTTGGAAGCAGAGTTTAAATGGATTTCAGGGGATGGAAGCCAAACAGAAAACAAAACAAATCAAAAAACTATCTAACAATATCTAACTATCTATTTCACAAACCTAATGGGAAAACAAAACATTCTATATTTATTTATTTTTCCATTATTCTTGTGACATTGTCAAAGTGGCCTCTCTTTTAAAGACCCCAATTGAGTAACTAAAGCTAGAAAAAATACTGTATATCTCAGGTTTAGATAGAAATTAGTGTGTTGGCACTAATACATACCTGTTCCCACTAAAGATCTATTCTCTTGGATAACAGTTAACAAACTGAACCGTTGAGTTTGTGTAACCTAATCACAGCCATCTCCAAGAGTGTCTCTGCTTGGTGACAATTGATGTGCTATGGAATTCATTATTGGAACTTTTAGTTTATTTCGGCTAAATATAATTCTTTCAGAATTTACTGGACTTTGTGCTTTGGAGTGGTAAAATGTGCTCTTCAATTTTTAAATGACAGAGTTGAGGTCCTGTGACTTTAATGAGTGATTCTTAAATATCTACTATCTATGTGAACAAAGGTTCAAGTCTAAGTCTTTCTCTTCTTTGAAAACAGTTATCTCAAATTTCTTTTTTGTCTATTTTTATTAGAAACATTATTTATTTGCATTTGAAATGATTTCCCCTTTCCTGGATCCCCCTCCCAGAAAGTCCTATAAGCCCTCTTCCCTCCCCCTGTCCCCCAATCAACCCCCTCCAGCTCCCCTGTCTTGGTATTCCCCTACAATGCTGCATCGAGTTTTTCCAGTACCAGGGGCCTCTCCTTCCTTCCTTCTTGTACATCATTTGATATGTGAATTGTTTCTTAGGTATTCTGAGCTTCTGAGCTAATATCCACTTATCAGTGACTCCATTCTATGTGAGTTCTTTTGTGATGGTGTTATCTCACTTAGGATGATATTTTCCAGTTCTGCACATTTGCCTAAGAATTTCATGAATTCATTGTTTTTAATAGCTGAGTAGTATTCCATAGTGTAAATATAACACATTTTCTGAATCCATTCGTATGTTAAGGGACATCTGGATTCTTTTCAGCTTCTGGCTATTATAAATAGGGCTGCTAAGAACATAGTGGAGCACGTGTTCTTATTGCATGCTGGGGAATCCTCTGGGTATATGCCCAGGAGTGGTATAACAGGGTCCTCCAGTAGTATCATGCCCAATTTTCTGAGGAACCGCCAGACTGATTTCCAGGATGGTTGTACCAGCCTGCAATCCCACCAGCAGTGGAGGAGTGTTCCTCTTTCTCTACAACCTCTCTAGCACCTGCTGTCTCCCGCGTTTATCTCAAATTTCAAATTTCAATCTCTTATCCTCAAATCTCCTTGTCTACCTTACAACCTATCCTCATTTATTCAAAATGTATCACATATGTTTTGCTGAGTCCCAAACTTGAGCAGGGCTAAATCAGAGAAGACTCGAGGACATAATTTACTAAAACAGAAAACAATGAGTGAAAACGGAAGGTACCTTGCAAAGGCAAGATGTGAAGACGAAGACGTTGTTTTCAGCTTTGGGTTCTAGGAGATCAAAGAAGGAGAGTTTTTATAACTGCTAATGAACAATTAAATCACCATTTGTATATATGAGGGACGGGCATACAGCAACTTTTTTTGTTTCACAAAAGCCTCTATGTAGTTTAAAGGTACAGCATGGTTGTAACTATTGAATTAAAGACCAGTGGGAAAAATAATGAACTGAGTAAAAATGAGATAAGAACTATCAAGGTTCTCTTATGTGACTGCAAACTCCTTCAGCTCCTTTGGTCCTAGCTACTCCACTGGGGACCCTGTTCTCAGTCCAATGGCTGGCTGCATCCACCTCTATTTGTCAGGAGATAGCTATATTAGGCTCCCATCGGCAAACACTTTCTGGCATCCACAACAGTGTCTGGGTTTGGAAACTCTATATGGGATAGATCCCCAGGTGAGGCAGTCTCTGGGTGGCTTTTCCTTCAGTCTCTGCTCCACACTATGTATCTCCTCCAATAGGTATTTTGTTCCTGCTTCTAAGAAGGACCAAAGTGTCCACACTTTGGTATTCCTTCTTCTTGAGATTCATATGGTCTATGATTTGTGTCTTGGGTATTTGGAGCTTCTGGGCTAATATGCACTTATAAGTGAGGGCATACTATGTGTTTTCTTTTGTGATTGGGTTACTTCACTCAGGATAATATTTTCTTGTTCTACCCATTTGCCTAAGAATTTCATGAATTCATTGTTTTTAATAGCCGAGTAGTACTCCATTGTGTAAATGTACCACATTTTCTGTATCCTTTCCTCTGCTGATGGTCATCTGGGTTCTTACAGCTTCTGGCTATTATAAATAAGGATACTATGAACATAATGGAGCATATGACCTTATTACATATTGGAGCTTCTTCTGGGTCACAACATGAACAAACCAATACATCCCAGAGCTCCCAGGGACTAAACCACCAATCAGAGAATACAGATGGAGGGATCCATGTCTCCAGCCACAAATGCAGCAGAGGATGGCCTTGTTGGATGTCAGTGGGAGGAGAGACCCTTAGTCCTATAAAGGCTCGATGCCCCAGTGTAGGGTAATACCAGAACAGGGAAGTGAGAGTGGGTGGGTTGGTGAGCAGGGGGGGGATGGGATAGGGGTTTTTTGGAGGGGAAAACAGGAAAGAGGATAACAATTGAAATTCAAATAAAGAAGATATCTAATAAAAAATCTATCAAGGTCATGGTGTCATAAAGGCCTGCAGACATATTTGTGAGCTGGACTTGAAGAGTTGCTATAGTCACTGGAAAATCATAGAGAGGCAATGGAATCCCACTTACACATTGCATATGGAAAAGTCACTGCAAAGATAATGATAGTACAGATTCACTGACACACAAATGATTCGACTGAAGATGAAAGAAAATGATGGCGATACAATAAGATGCATCTAAGAAAAGCTAGAACTTTAGTTTATAAGCTTAAGAAACTATTTTCAAGATGGAAAAAGAGATGTCAGGAATCACAGCCCCAATTTGGGTTTCAGTTTCCCATTCACTAAAGCTACTAAAGATAATGGAACATGATTATGGTAGCAGTTCAATTTTAATTATTTTCTGTTACAAATGCTGTGGAATATATTGGCAGGAATGATCATGGGCAAAAGCAAGCCAACCAATACTATACCACATGTCTGAAGCCTGGGAGAGTTCTGACCTGGGTCTCTGTTACCAAATTTTCTCTGCACATAGGTGCTACTTAAATGTGCTACATACATCTTCTGTTATTGTTGACATGGTGATAGGTTTTATATTTTTATTTTGTTCATTTTTCTTATTTTTTTCTTATTTGCCTTCTTGAAATGTGATCGAAAGAATGAGTTCTTGAGGTTACGTATTTGGATTTTTGCTTGTGATGTTTAGTATTATTTTCTTTGCATGTGGGAATAAAACAAATGTATAGATTTTATTGTGTTCCAAAATTGTTGATGTACAAACTCCAGATGGAAATTAAGTAAGCCATATAAAAAAAATACAAAAGGCATTGCTTGGGGAGGTGGCAGGGAAAACTGCTGAGATCATGAATATAGGCTCTCAGTCCAGTCATGATGGAAGGTACAGACAGATTTCAAATAGAATTCCTTCTGGCAAATGTTTCCAAATAGAAAGGTTTATCCTACTTTCTGTCTCCAAACCAGTGTTTGACTTCCTACATTATAAATAATACCATTAAACATTGTGCAAGAGGGTGCCGTTGATGGGGATTTTCTGCCCAGGGCCTGGGATGTAGCAGTTCACCCTTTCCACTGGAGCTTTCTGAAATGCTCTGGGAAATTGCAGGAACAATATGAGAGTGGCTGTGATGATGTGAGCAATTAAAGAACACGGCTCTGACAAAAATTTCGCAAAGTGGAAGCAAAACATTTTGATATTTTGAAGAGATCTTAATCACATCGGATACTCTCATTTTACATATGGGAAGATTAAGTCTTAATGAGAGGAAGTAACTTGCCTAGGGGTGCAGAGTTGAGATTAAAGCAGATTCATCTGTATCCAATATTCTCCATTTCAAAATTCATGAATTGGGAAGAATGGGCCCAAACTCTTGGCGTCGGTGCAGTAAGAAATCATATAAATGGGAGTTAATTGGCCTCACCTGGGCCTCCTAAGGGGAGCGCTAGTATAAGTCATTGGTATTCTAGTTAAAGTGTGCTAAGTGTCAGTCAAACTGACAGGAGCTTTTCCTCTCGTCACAGACTTGTGCGGAAAAGGAAGACATCATGCATGCTTAGCTTACATGAGTGTTTAGTGATGTCTAATGTGAGTTTAGAAATGGAAAAATTAAACTGATAAGTAAGGCTTAGTCACCTACTTGGTAGACCAAAGAGACTCAGGAGGTCGGCCCCTAGTCCTTTTTTGTGTTGTACTACTGGACATTTTTTTCAACTAGTGGACTTCTTAGGTTTCCTGGGAGAGGAAATATTGCTAAAGGGAGGAATCCAGCCCTTCAGATGGAAAGAAAACATATGATCCCAGCAGGTTTGTTTAGTCTTCCTGTGACTCAAGATAGAGTAAAAAGCTCATTAATTTTGAATTGGTGATAATTTGAACAGGGCCTATTCTGGAGTTTACCTTTGCTTTATCTGGCTAAAAGGATTTGCAAAGCAAATTAACAGTGTAAACAGGATGAGAGGCAGCAATATTTAACTTCTCGAAGAGAGCAAACTTTCTCTTAGTATCTCTAAAACACCATTTATGCATGCAGAAATGGCATGGAAGTTGCAGATTGCTCTTATCTATTATAGCAAACTCCCATAATTTTAACTAAAAGACTTACATCTATCTTGGTTTGATCCAATGTGTATCTGTATGAGTTTATAATTTTTGAGAAGTCAATTTGTACTTATTTTACAATCATCAAGCTTAAAATATTGACAATAACTTGGATAGGCCTTGAGTTTTACAATGAAATATACTTAATAACCTATGACTTCTATTAAAAATAAACACAAGATTCATGCAGCATAGGGAGCAGAATAGAGTGGGTGTTAAAGTAAATGCCTTCATCTGATCTTCCTGTTCATTATATTACATAATGTATACACTTTTGAAGATTATATATTTGCACATTTTTTAAGTTACATAAAATTTAACCTTTGATGGTTCTCCATAAAGACAGTCTAGAATATGCTCACAGATATGGGAAAAGGGCCTGAGAGTAAAGCCTGTGAATCCATGTGGGTGTTAGTCCTAAAGCCCACAAGGATAGAAAAGATATGGAGAGAGAGAACAGCCTTGTCTAGTCCCTGATTTTAATGGGATTGCTTCTAGTTTCTCTCTCTCTTTAGTTTGATTTGGCTACCAGTTTGCTGTATATTGCTTTAATGATGTTTAGGTATGGGCCTTGAATTCCTGTTCTTTCCAATACTTTTAGCATGAAAGGATGCTGAATTTTGTCAAATGCTTTTTCTGCATCTAATGATATGATCATATGTTTTTTTTTCTTTGAGTTTGTTTATGTAGTGTATAGCATTGATGGATTTCCTTATATTGAACCATCCCTGCATCCCAGGAATGAAGCCTACTTGATCATGGTAGATGATCGTTTTGATGTGTTCTTGGATTCGGTTGGCAAGAATTTTATTAAGTATTTTTGCATCAATATTCATAAGAGAAATTGGCCTGAAGTTCTCTTTCTTTGTTGGATCTTTGTGTGGTTTTGGTATCAGTGTAATTGTGGCTTCACAGAACGAGTTGGGTAGAGTTCCTTCTGTTTCTATTTTGTGGAATAGTTTGAAGAGTATTGGTGTTAGGTCTTCTATGAAGGTCTGATAGAACTCTGCACTGAAGCCATCTGGTCCCGTGCTTTTTTTGGTTGGGAGACTTTCTAACACCCTTTTTATTTCTTCAGGTGTTATGGGACTGTTTAGTTGATCTATTTGATCCTGATTTAGTTTTGGTGTTGGATATCTGTCTAGGAAACTGTCCATTTCCTCCAGATTCTCCAGTTGTGTTGAGTATAGTCTTTTGTAGTAAGATCTAATGATTTTTTGAATTTCCTCAGTTTCTGTTGTTATATCTCCCTTTTCATTTCTAAGTTTGTTAATCTGGATACTGTCTCTGTGCCCTTTGGTTAGTCTGGCTAAGGGTTTATCTACCTTGTTGATTTTCTCAAAGAAATAGCTCCTGGTTTTGTTGATTCTTTGTATGGTTCTCTTTGTTTCTACTTGATTGATTTCGGCCCTAAGTTTGATGATTTCCTGCCTTCTTCTCCTCCTGGGTCAAATAGCTTCTTTTTGTTCCAGGGCTTTCAGGTGTGTCATTAAGCTGGTAGTGTATGCTCTCTCCATTTTCTTTTTGGAGGCATTCAGGGCTATGAGTTTTTCTCTTAGCACTGCTTTCATTGTGCCTCATAGATTTGGGTATGTTGTGTCTTCATATTCATTGTGTTCTAAAAAGTCTTTAATTTCTTTCTTTATTTCTTCTTTAACCAAGGTACCATTGAGTAGAATATTGTTCAGTTTCCATGTGTATGTGTGTTTTCTGTTGTTTTTGTTGCTATTGAAGACCACTTTTACTCCATAGTGATCTGATAGGAGGCATGGGATTAGTTCGATCTTCTTATATTTGTTGAGGTCTGTCTTGTGACCAGTTATATGGTCGATTTTGGAGAAGGTACCATGAAGTGCTGAGAAAAAGGTATAGTCTTTTGCTTTAGGATAGAATGTTGTATATATATCAGTTAAATCTAATTGGTCCAAAGCTTCAATTAGTTTCATTGTGTCCCTGTTTAGTTTCTGTTTTCCTGATCGGGTCCATTGAGGAAAGTGCAGTGTTGAAGTCACCCACAATTATTGTTTTAGGTACAATGTGTGCTTTGAGCTTTAATAAAATTTGTTTTATGAAAGAAGGTGCCCTTGCATTTGGAGCATAGATTTTCTTCTTGTTGTATTTTGCCTTTGACCAGCAAGAAGTGTCACCCAGAGTCTCTTTTGATGATTTTGGGTTGAAAGTCAATTTTATCTGATATTAAAATGGCTACTCCAGCTTGTTTCCTGAGACCATTTGCTTGTAAAATTGTCTTCCAGCCTTTTACTCTAAGGTAGTGTTTGTCTTTGACCCTGAGGTGTGATTCCTGTAAGCAGCAAAATGTAGGGTCCTGTTTACGTATCCAGTCGGTTAGTCTATGTCTTTTTATTGGGGCATTGAGTCCATTGATGTTAAGAGATATTAAGGAATAGTGATTGTTACTTCCTGTCATTTTTGACGTTATTTCTTAAATTTGATTGGTTAACTTCTTTTGGGTTTGATGAAAGGTTACTATCTTGCTTTTTCCAGGATGAAGTTTCCCCCCTTGTATTGGTGTTTTCCTCCTATTATCCTTTGTAGGGCTGGGTTTGTGGATAGATATTGGGTAAACTTGATTTTGTCATGGAATATCTTAGTTTCTCCCTCTATGGTGATTGAGAGTTTTGCTGGATATAGTAGTTTTGGCTGGCATTTGTGTTCTCTTAGAGTCTGCATGAGATCTGCCCAGGATCTTCTAGCCTTCATAGTGTCAGGTGAAAAGTCTGCTGTGATTCTGATAGGTCTTCCTTTATATGTTACTTGGCCTTTTTCTCTTACTGCCTTTAATATTCTTTCTTTGTTTAGTACATTTGGTGCTATGATTATTATGTGACGGGAAGTATTTCTGTTCTGGTCTAGTCTGTTTGGAGTTCTGTAGGCTTCTTGTATATTCATGGGCATCTCTCTCTTTAGGTTAGGGAAGTTTTCTTCCATAATTTTATTGAAGATATTTGCTGGCCCTTTAAGTTGTAAATCTTCACTCTCATCTATGCCTATAATCCTTAGGTTTGGTCTTCTCATTGTGTCCTGGATTTTCTGGATATTTTGGGTTACAAGCTTTTTGCATCTTGCATTTTCTTTAACTGTTGAGTCCATTGTTTCTATGGTATCTTCAGCATCTGAGATTCTTTCTTCTATCTCTTGTATTCTGTTGTTGATATTTGCATCTATGTCCCCTGATTTCTTCCCAAGGCTTTCTATCTCCAACGTTGTTTCCCTTTGAGTTTTCTTAGTTGTTTCTACTTCTGATTTTAGATCCTGGATGGTTTTGCTTAGCTCCTTCACTTGCTTGTTTGTGCTTTCCTGTAATTCTTTAAGAGATTTTTGTGTTTCCTCTTTCATGACCTCAGCCTGTTGACCAAAGTTCTGTATTTCTTTAAGTGTTTTTTTGCATTTCCTCATTATTGGCTTTTGTATTCTCCTGGATTTCTTTCAATGATTTTTATGTTTCCCTTGTAAGGGCTTCTAACTTTTGATCCATTTTCTCCTAATTTTTTTATGTATGTCCTTCATGTGTTCCTGTACCAGTATCATGACCAGTGATTTTAAATCCAAATCTTTCTGGTGTGATGGGGTATCCAGGACACGCTCGTAAAGGAGAATTGGGTTCAGATGTTGCCATATTGCCTTGATTTCTGTTAGTGACGTTCCTGTGTTTGCCTTTTGCCATCTAGTTCTCACTGGTGTTAGTTGGTCTTGTCAATGCTGGACTCACCAGTGTAAGTTGCCCCTTCCCAGGTGGCCTCTGGTGCATAGCTTACCTCCTGTACTGCCTGGAGACAGGGTGCTGTTGCCCAGGCTGTTCCAATCCCGAAGCAGACACTTGAAGGCTCCTGCTGGGGCCTGCTGGATTCACCAGAGCACACTGACTTCTCCCGGCTGGCCTCCCGGAAGCCCCTCTTGCTTCTTGCAGGACCTGGAGATGTGGTGTTGCTGCCCAGGCTGATCTTGATCACGAAGTGGAGAGATCTGAGGGCTCCCGCCAGAGGCCTCAGGACTGGAACCTAAGCTCCGTGCTGTGTTACCGGAGCAAGCTGTGTGCTCCCAGACTGCCTCTGGGTGCATACCAGGTCTCCCACACTTCCTGGAGTCTGAGTGCTATGGCCCAGGCTGTTCAGATCCCAAAGCAGACACTTGGAGGCTCCTGCCGGGGCCCGCTGGATTCACCAGAGCACACTCATGTTTCATGTTTATGACCAAGGAAATGTGCAAGTTCCCTGGAAAACTTGTGGAAAAGTTTTTTCATGCTACTTTGAATATAGCACTTGTTATTGAAAGAAAATTCTGAAATCTATATAGAACTCCATTAAATGGAAGCCTGTGTCCTCTCTTACTCTTATTAGTAAGACAAATACTCCCTCAAATATAGTATTAATGTGTTGGGGTGAAATGCTTAGACAGACTGTGAGGAGCCAGGCTTAGAAGCGAACTTACATAGTGCAGACAGCCAAGAAGATTATGTAAAAAACACAAGTCCTTGGCTCATCAATGAAATGTAAAATTAAATGACCTATAAGAAACCTAAATCTAAGTAAAATGAATAGACATCAATATATGATAAGCTTTGCTTAGTATGTAAGCCATTTAAGCCAGACCTTTCTGTCATTGGTAACCAAGGACACATTAATACATACAGGAAGCTAGCTAGCTACATGTGTATCACTTTCCCACATTGCTGCTCATGAATAATGATGAACTAGTTTTATTTTTTTTTAGAAATGTTAGGTTAGTAGCAGAAATCCAAGAACATTCATTAAAGCAAGATGTTGGTGCTTCTTTCATGGGTCACCTTCATACTCAAATCAGGAGGAGAGAGTAATTGAATAGCAAAGTGTAGTCAGCTGGTGGAGACAAGGATGGACAGTGAAGAGAAAAGACATTCAAAGCTGACTCTAGGCTCCTGTGGAAAGTGGGAAACTGTATAAAGCATAGGTTCGATAGAATATTGTTTTAAAAGACTTGCCTTTTCAACATCTTGTCCACATCTCCATTTTGTAAGTAGAACTGAATTTCAATTAGGTTCTTTATAATGCAGAGAACCCAAGAGAAATATATAAATATTGAATAAGTGCCAACAAAAAGATTAAATAACTATATTTTAATTTTTGGCTTTCATTTCTAAGAATAAAACAAAAACAAACAAACAAGCAAATAAACAAACACCACCCACATATTTAATGTCCTTCTTAAACCATCTTGTATCTGTATTCATTTAGATGTCTGTCAACAGTTGGAAGAGCATTGTCAATAAAACTATAAGTATACTACTCCACAATGTGAATTCTTCTACTGTTGAGTCTTTCTGAGTTATAAAAAAGCTACCCTCTAAGGTACCAAGGATTATATTGGCTACCTGTAGTCATTTCTAGAAACACAGATCATTAGCGATCAGTAAGAACTAATTCTAGTCCTTATCTCATGCAGGAAACAAATGGAACAGTCTAGAGACATGTTTAGTTTTTAGTTTTTATAACTAAAGTGTTGTTACCGCATGCTAAGCAGAAGCCACAGTTTCCACTGAATGTCCAGTCACAAAACAAGTAAGAATTTCTCCCATAAACATTTAGAGTGTCACAAGAAAGAAGTCCTGTCCTAAAGAATCTACTCTTCAGGATATAGATAGTGTATTTGTTAGGGTTCTCTGTATGAACATGATCAATAGAATCCATGATCCACGTATAGTATAATGGGCATTTTGGTTACACAACGTGGCTTTCAGTGCAGTCTGTTCCCTAGCAAGACTGAGAATGCAGAGGCTACTTAGGCTACATAGCTGAGTTCCTTAGAAGTCTCAATATGTTGCTAATAGCCTATGGGACGCCTATAAAACCAAAGAAGCTGTGTTCTGGTGGCAGTGACAGATGGTAGCAGCAGAGACATCTGTAGAGTGGATGTATCCACTGGCAAGAAATAAAGGTGGCCAGGTAAAAGTAGTACTCATATTCACTCAACTCTCTTTGTTTCTGGACTGCAACAGGCAAGCATCTTTCTGAGTTCATTAACCCTTTCTGGGAATATTCTCAAGTACCCACCCATTCCAGGCATATTTCCTAGTTAATCCCACTCCAATCAAGTTGACAAGCAAGATTAATCTTCACAAGTGGCTTTGCAAATTCTCCACTTCACACTTTATATCTTCCATTAGTATAATCAAAGTCCAGAAATTAAATAATATACTTCTACTATATGGCTTGGTGTGCTGGTCCCACACTTAGTTGAAAGCAGCCCAGTTTTCACTTGGATAACAACCAGACCCAGAGACACATCCATTCTACAGAGGTGATAAATCCATAATTTGTCATGCTGTAAGGTTAAGACATTCAGCCTGGAGAGAAGTCTTAGCAGTACATAGTACATACTGCCCTTCAGAAGACCAGAGTTTGGTTCCTTGCATTCATACTTGATCACTCACACTGCCTATAACACTAACTCCACGATGGTCCAGTGCTTCTGGCCTCTGCAGGTACCTGCACAAATACATGCTCTCACACACAATAACAATAACAATAACAATAATAATAATAATAATAAATAATTTAAAACATCAAATATATGTACGAAGTTTTTCTAAATGTGAATACATCTTTTGACCTCTGTATTTTATGACACAAATTAGAAAACACAGGAGTGATACTTTAAGTTTTGCTCTTGTGGTTATCTGCTGATTTTGTGTCTCTAATACTCTTTTCCTTCCACTGAAATTTCCATTGGGAAAAATACATCTTTATAGGTTTTTTATATATCTTTTTATAACATAATATCATTCTTGGCTTTTAGTCTGTCTTACTATGTATAGGTATTTGTTGCAAGCTATCAATTCTTTGCCTCCTTTAGTGTACATTAACACAAGAATGAATATTTGTAACTTATTCCTACTGAGCTAGTATAGTTTTTAAGAAACTGCCAACAACACCGCCTCTACCTGGAGTCTCCTGTATCTACATTGCCTCCTGTATGTGCCAAGGTATTCAGTTGACGACTTCATTCTTTAAGCACTCTTCAATGTCAGAACTAGGCAGTGGACAGAGAGGTGACTGGAACATCTGGGCTCACATTTTCTGTCTTCTTGTAACTGGTAACTGGTGTTAGGAAGACATTTTCCCATTCACTTTTAGTCTGTATCTCCATTTATAAAATAGTAGTAATGAGTTTGGTCATTCATAAAGTCCCCTTTGGCTCTAGAGTCTAAAACTCCAGTTAATGCAAACACTTTTTTAACTTCAAAAGGTAAGCTAAGCAACCAGCATAACCAGGAAGTAGTGTTCCATTTCCATTATGATATACCACTAAGAGTCTAGACAATACTAGCCCTGTGGCAGATATGGACTTCCAAGAAACCTACAAGTTCATTTTTAGACCCTCTGGTGGATTGAGTAAAATTTTCTCTGCTATTGCTGAATACATACATCTTTGTATGCAGCTACAGTGAGGAGTCTTTGTTAGACCTTTGTAAGAATAGATAAACATTCTTATTCAAATATTTCTCTCATGGTCAGTATGTAAATATCATTTCTTTATATTTTGTAAGCCTCAGTGATGTTGCCTAGAAATGGATGGTGGCATCACACACATGTACAGACATGTCAGCATGAGACAAGCTGCTACACATAGCATTAATCTTGCCTTCTGGTACCAGCTCTGCATGTGTTCACTGTATAACTTCAGGAAGTGATCCTGTCATTTGCTTTAGTTACCTCCTCTGCAAATGATTACATTGGATGAGATCACTAGTTACCAAATTTATATTTTGGCAGACAAAAGCAGTGGGAAAGAACCTTTCCTTAAATAAAGTCATACATGAAATTCCTATATATAAATAGTTCCTGAAACTCTTTACATTACGAGTGACAGAAATGGAATTCAAACAAGCTTAGAAGTAAAACAGGAAATATATTGTCTTGAATACCTAGAAAATCTAAGGCAAAGAACAATGTCAGACTTTGCTGGTCAGGGATCAAAAGCTGTCATCAGAGATCCACATCTCCCTTTCCTATGTACCTATGTGAACTTGGCTCCATTCTCAAAGCGATCCTCAACATGTGGTGGCAAGATGACTAGAAACCAAGAGGGAGGGGAGCTCCGTTCCCTCTTTGGTTTCCATGTCTGCATCAGTTATAGGCAAGTTCAAGGTTATGGCATGCCCCTGTGGTTATAGAGATGAAGTGATGAGCTGTCCTGCTAACCTTTCCTGTCAGAATGCCACAGAAGAAGAAATGGGGCTGTTGTGCAGGGATGATGAAATCAAGAATGGGAAAGAAAAAGAATGTTAAGCAGTCACTGAAAGAGTTCTAATTGGACATAAAAGATGTTTTGTTTGTTGCATTTGATAGCACAGATACTTCTAATAACCACTTAAGTTACTGTGCAGAACCTGAAGATATGGACTAGAGTTTCTGCAAATATTCCCTATAGTTTTTAAAGCCTAGTCCAGTAAATAATAAATCAAGACATGCTGCATCTAGTCCCTTTAACATATTACTCCCAGACCTGTCTTATGTTCTGTGAGTGTTAGCTATTTACAAAATGAACTGATGACTTGCTATCTCTGGGTGAGTGTTATAGAATTCTCCAAAATGTTTTGTAATCACTTTGGGTCATGCTCTGTCTAAGCACAGAGTGGAAAACTCAGAGAGAATTCTATTCAAGTGAAAAAAAAGTAAGAACAGATAAAGAAGTCAGTTGTCAGATGGTTTATATAAATTATTTCTGTGAGTGCTCACTGAAATCACGTTGTCTAATTTAACCATTTTCATTGGAAGAGATATATCCAGAAAGGAAAACCTTCCTTTTGGATTCAGGGGATCATTTAATCCCGAAGCCAAGCACCAAGGCCCAGCGTGCTGTTTCCAAGCCCAGTTTTCTAATTTGTGCCTCTTGATGGATATCTAAAGCATCAGTGATTATTGACAACAAATTTCAAATTGAGATGTTTTTCATTTTAATTATTTTAATGTCTCCTTGAATTTAAGGGATTACCTTAGTGAAACAAAGCCTCTCTTTCCTGAGCTCAAAGCCTCACTTCCACCACACCACGCTTCTCATTCTTAGTACCAGGACTAAGGCATGTGGTCTTGTTCCTAGTCTTTGTTCAAACAATCCCTCTGGAATAACTATCCCTTCTCGCTTCTCCTCGTTTCATAAACAGCTACCTCTTTAGGACTCAATTCATGGGTCATACTGTTCGATGCACCCTGAAGTATGCCTTTTTATTAAAAGTGGCCCAGGTGTGGCCTGGCGTCCATAGCATACTTAGCTTATTTCTGTCAATCTTCTTTTACTAGAATGAGCTGATTCTGTGATTTTGTATACCTAATATGAGTAGCATATGTTTGTTGTTTATTTGTTTTTCAGCTTTTTGTTTTGTTTTGTTTTTATCCTGGCTATCCTGAAGCACTATGTAGTGTAGGGTAACCTTTAAGGTTACTCCAATATCCCTTATTCAGCCTCCTGAGTGCTAAGATTACAGGTCTAAGGCACCATGAGCTGGGCATTCTTTTTCCCTGGTTACAATTTTTTTTTTTGTAAATTTAATTACTAATTTTCTTTTTACTTATTCATCTTACATCTGCTCACTGCCTCCTCCCAGTAACACAGTTTTACAATCTTTCCCCTTCCTCCCTCAACTTCTCATTTGAGTGGTTGGGGACCCCCACTATGTATGCCCCCCCAACCCTGCCACTTCATGTCTCTGGGAGGTTAGGTGATTCCTCTCCCACTGAGGCCAGACAAGGTAGCCCAGTTAGAAGAACATACCTCACAGACAGGCAACTGCTTTGGGAATAGCACTTGCTCCAGTTGTTCAGGACCCACATGAAGACCAAGCTGCACATCTGCTACATGTGATTGGGGAGGCATAGGTCCTGCCCCTGTATGTTCTTTGGTTGGTGTTTCAAATTCTGAGAAACCCAAAGACCAGGTTAGTTGACTTTGTTGGTCTTTCTGTGGACTTTCTATACCCTTCTGTTCCTGCAATCCTCCCTCCTATTCTTCCACAAGAGTACTCAAGTTCTATCCACTATTTGGCTGTGGGTACTTGTATCTGTCTGAGTCACCTACTTAATGGAGTTTTACAGAGGATAACATGCTCCTGTCTGTAAGCATATCAGTGTATCAATGTTAGGGACTGGTGTTTGACCATGGGATGGGTCTCAAGTTGGGCTGGTTATTGGTTTGTCATTCACTAAGTCTTTGCTCCCTCCCCTGTGCCTGCATTACTTGTAGATAGTATAAATTTTGGGTTTCAAGTTTTGTGGGTGGATTTTTGTCTCTATTACTCCATTGAGGTTCTGTCTGGATATAGGGGGTTGCCTATTCAGGTTATATATCCTCAGTCTTGTGATTCACAGCTAAAGTCACCTCCATTTGATCTTTGTCACAGATCTTTGTCCTGTCCTGGAGAATGTCTCCCACCTCTTTACACCTGTCACATGCAGATTTCCATTTATTTTCATGGCCATCTAGCAATCTTCTTGTCCTTCCCCACATCTGACCTGCATCCCCAAATAAATAAATTATACTGATCTTGGACTTAGGAGTTTATGGATATATTGGTTTGTTTATTTGTTGATGCTTTTGAAAACCTCTAAAAATGTAGAGTTTCCCATATTGATGATTCTCTTCTTTGAAGCCAAAACAAAGATCCAGGATCATCTTCTATGCCATTACACTGTTAGTACTCCTCTAATGAAGGGAGACGACAAGCAGAAACCTTATTTAGAAGCATAAACTATATTTAAAACAAAAGGTGAAGGCCTTGTCTTCCAGAATGTCCAATTAATGTACTTCTGAGGAACTTTTAGAAGACCTTATATTTACATTTTTCTCAATAGTGATACCTATTATGACAGGTAATGGATCTGTCAAGGCACATTCTATATGACATTTATCAAATTTCTGATCCTGCTTAAGTTCTCAGATTTAATCCTAATTAGACACTGAAGCATTGTGTTTCATGTGCTTTTTATATAATAATCACAGTGGTAGCAGACCCTTAGCTAGCTTTACACAGGTAAAGAGTACATAAGTTTTGTGAATTAATCATACCATGAATTTGGCTCATGCTCTAAGTATTAGCTTGGGCTAAATACTGCCTGAAACCTAAATTACACAGTCAGCTCCATGACTAGTTATCTAATGACCTTGAGATTTCTTTCAACTCCAGGTATATACAGAAGATAATGATAATGAAACATTTTAGAAAGTGCATATAAACTTTCTTCCCATGTTAGATAAATTCAAATACATTCATATGTGTTTGTCCTTGAACATGAACCTAAAAACGTTATCTTCTTCTGCTTTTATTATAGCAATATAAAGACTTGTCTGCTTGTTTTTAATTCTCAGAAAATAATGTAAGGATCAGAGAAAATAAGTGGCTTACCTCAGATCAACTGGTAATAAATCCTAGTGTTAAGGATTCAGGTTGTTTTAAATACATTTATTTGAATTGTATTTGATAAACATTTGTCATATGATCAGTTAGATGTAAAGGTGGCTGTCAAGTATAAAGTTCATAAAACTCTTGCAGAATTTATGTATTTGCTTTCCCAGGACCTTTCATATTGTTCTTTCTTTAAGTTCCCTGCAAGAGAGATGCCAGAGATAATGCATCTTAGAATTTTTCTATGTCTTTCTCTAATTCTCTCTTCATTTGAAAAATCTCCTGTCAAATATATGTTCTACCAAAAGAATTGAAAACAAGACCTATAAAAGTCATCTTTCAAAGGCTTTCTAAAAACAGTCTGTGTGCAGTCTGTGTGTTTGTGTGTTGCTTCCTGAAGGGAGTGATAATGTTCTCATTCTCTCAAAGTCTGGCCTGATTAAAATATTTCTTGAATTAGGAATACAAGGGGTTTCCGGGTGGTAGTGGTGGCACACGCCTTTAATCACAGCACTTGGCAGGCAGATTTCTGAACTCAAGGCCAGCCTGTTCTACAGAGTGAGTTCCAGGACAGCCAGGACTATATAGAGTAACCCTGCCTCAAAAAACAAACAAAAGGAAAAGAATATAAGGAGTGGCATTTAATTCTAAAAATGAAATAGCTTAATAAATTCTAAACTGTATTATAGCTTGATTCATTTCCAATTAGAGAAAATCTTTATGTGGCTTCACAGAGATCGTTAACTGAGCAAAATGTACATTGGTATCTAGATCATTAGCCTTAGTGTGGGAGCCTAAGGCTATTATTAAAATAGGTGACCACAATATCAAACTGTAAACTAAATTCTTCTCCTTATAGCCATCAATTGGTACATCTTTCTACCATTTCAGAGAAGCTTCTTGTGACACTAGATGGTGATTAATGTCTAGACCCACAACTGGACAACATATAGACAATGTAAGGCTGTGGAGTGTTCAGTTCTAAATAAGACTTCAATATCTTAACTCTTCCTCTAAGGCTAAGTGATCACCATGAAAGCAGAAGAAGAAAGACTGCAAGAGCCACAGGGAGTGATTATCTGAAGTGAACCAGTTTTTTTTTTTTTCTGGAGATAACATGGCTGTTGCATCCATCAACTCATAGCAACTGGGACTGCATGGATAAGATTTTTGTACCATCAAGTCAGTTAACATCTCAGACTAAGTGATGGAGGACTCATAAAGCCAAGCCCCTATCTGAGGTGCTATTGCCAATCCTTGGCTGCTTGAGGTTGAAGAATCACTTTTATTAAAGGTTGCGGCTTGCATTAGCATACTATAAAAAGATTGACCTGATAGAATTAATATGTATATATTAAAAGGGGGTTCATTAGAATGGCTTATGGGCTATGATCCAGCTAGCCTACCAATGATTGTCTTCCAATGGAAAGACCACAAAGCTGATAGTTTTTCAGTCCTTGAGGCTAGATGCCTCAACAACTCTTCAGTATACTTTTGAATCCTGGAGATGTTGGCTCTAATATCAGTGAAGAAATGCCTTAGCAGTAAGATAGATGAACTTGCCAGCCTGAATGAGGATAAGCAGGTTTCTTCTTTTCTTCTTCTTCTTCTTCTTCTTCTTCTTCTTCTTCTTCTTCTTCTTCTTCTTCTTCTTCTTCTTCTTCTTCTTCTTCTTCTTCTTCTTCTTCTTCTTCTTCTTCTTCTTTCTTCTTCTTCTTCTTCTTCTTCTTCTTCTTCTTCTTCTTCTTCTTCTTCTTCTTCTTCTTCTTCTTCTTCTTCTTCTTCTTCTCCTCCTCCTCCTCCTCCTCCTCCTCCTCCTCCTCCTCCTCCTCCTCCTCCTCCTCCTCCTCCTTCTTCTTCTTCTTCTTTTTCCTTTCACTGCCATCAGAAGAATGGCCCAGACTTGAAGTGGACCTTACCACCTCAAATTATCTAATGAATTAAAAATGTTTCCCACGTGTGCCCAGTGAGTTAGGCTTTAGTTGATTCCCAGATGTAGTAAACCCAGATTAAACATCAAACAGATCTTGAGAGACTACACATGCTCCAGTCCATGGTGCTGCATCCACACACATCCACACACATACAAGCAGCTAAGTGAACGCAGTAGTTATTTCCAACTACTGACACATTTATCAGATATATTGGATTTAAAATGGTGTTTAGCAGTTTTCTCTTGTTCTAATGTTTTCATTATACTCAAGTACATTATCCACTAAATTATTTGATAGTTTGTGAAAATATAGATGTGAAAAGAAACAAAATATAGTTTGTGAAAATAGACAGAAATTACACAAAATACAGAAGCCTGATTTAATTTAGGCCTTGACTCATGCTTAATACTTTAGCATGAAAATCAAGCAATGTATTCTTTTAATCTATCTACCTATCTATCTATTCATCTATCTTTCATCAATCAATCTATTTACCAATCAATCTATCTGTCATCTATTTTCTATATATCTCCACAATCAGATTGGTGATTGCCAGAAGAGATTGAGAACATAAATGATGGATATTCTCTCTTGATTTTTGTTGCCATGATTAAGCACTTACAAAAATCAAGTGGTGGGAGTTAAGAGGAGTTTACTTCACCGTACAGGTTACAGTTCAGCAATGAGGGACATCAGAACAGGGACTCACACAGGACTGGAACTTTAAGCAGAGACCTCAGAGGAATGCTGATTACTGGCTTGCTTCTTCTTACTTGCTAACTAACTTTTCTTAAACAACCAAGGCTATCTTGTTTAGGGATGCCACTGCACAAGTTAGATGGGTTTGCTTATATCAATTAGCAATCAAGAAATGCTCCCATAGACATGCCCTTTGGCCTATATCATAAAAGTCATTCTTCAGCTGTGAGGTCTGCTTCCTAAATGTGTCAAATTGACAACAAAGATATTAGTAAGTCAAATATTATTCTTTGGATTAATGGAAATATTTTAGGACAATATTCAGTGTAAAGACAGTAAGCCATTATGAACTTGATAAATGCTACGGGGTTGCAATTTTTATTTTAAAATTCTTTTTACATTCATTCAGTGTGGGGAGGGGCTAATGGGCTCAGTCACATGTTCATACCACACTCTGTTTACTTCTTTCATTCTTTGAGCTTTATGTCCTAAAATCAACTTCACTTTGTCAGGGTTGATAGCAAGTGTCTTTTCCTGCTAAGCCATTTGTCCCTGAATTTTACTTTAAGATGATAATTTAATACTATGTAAATGTCCTCTCAAAAATAATTTTTGAAAAATAATATTTTATGTATTTTAACAAGAAACAAGTGAGATTATATTCAAACTTGATATTTAAAACTCCATCAACATTATAAAGTATTTAACTATACACATGAAATACACCTAGAGATTGTACTAAAAGATATAGTACATTGCTGAAAATCATTAAAGATCTACGTTACTAGAGAAATATATTATATTTATGGTTGAGATGTGAGTAATCATTTTTATAATGAAAATATTTAAAAATAGCTTTAAATTACTGAGTATATTACTGTTACTTGTAGTTACTTGTGTGTGTACATTTTATACCAATAAGTTTTTTTTTAACATACTAAGGTAATTATATCAAAAACATACAAAAACATAACAAAACGTTGCATGCTATTTAAATAATACAGTATAACATATTCTATGAACTAATTTCACAAGTGTGTGTCATTTCAATTAGGCTTCTTAGTGATTTTTGGGACTTTGAATCATGGCACTGAAGGTCAATACTTTCAAGATACTCAGAAACTTTATGGAAAACAAGAGTAACTTTTAAATTCAACAACACAGACATACCTGATGTGGAACATGAGGTCTCAGATCCCACCTTTAGTGATTCCTTGGTGTAGCCTCACATTGTGCTAGTGATAGAGTGCGATTTTCCTCAGGAGCTACTTCTCACTTCTCTGTTCACATCCTATTTGGAGGAGCTGAGCTTCCAAAGCACTTTCATTTCCAAATGTTACTTGTCTTAGATTGGAAATCATTTCTCTATATTCTGCTTGACAATAAAATAGGTCTTTCTGCAATTAGGTCTCTATTCCCTTAATAAGAAGATAAATGTCATCACCACAGGAAGAAAAACAATATGAGTCACCCAATACTCCCAGAGGTCCTAGGGACAAAACCGTCAACCAAAGAGTACAAATGGAGTTACCCATGGCTCCAGACACATAGGCAGCAGAGGATGGTCTTGTTAGACACACCAAAGGGAGGAGAGGTCCTGGAAAGACTTGTTAGTGTAGAGGAATACCAGGATAGGGAAGTGGGAGAGGGTTGATTGGGGAAGAGGAGACAGCTTATGGGATTTTTCAGGAGGGGAACCAGCAAAGGGAACAACATTTGAAATGTAAATAAAGACTATATCTAATAAACAAAGAAAAAAGAAGATAAATGAACCAATCACTGGAATCAATATTCTGCCCAAAAACCCTCTTGGTGCTATAGATCTTCTTGGGAGAGTCCTAGATGTCTTATGGGGAAGTCACATTTCTTACCCATAATCCTACCATTGTCATCCTCATCATCATCAACTTCTTCATCATCATCATTATCTATTATATTATCATTATCATCATCATCATCATCACTTAGTAATCTAGCTCAAACTGAGTTACATAGTATTTGTATTCTAAAGAACAAACCTCTTAAGAGATATACCAAGACTAGTATATAATGGTTTCTTCTATATTTAGTTAGAATTTTTGGGCTACTTTAAGGTACATCTAGGGTAATTACATCCACTTTTGATATAAAGACTATCATGTAGGTTTAGAGAGACAAGGAATTTCTCAGCCCATCTTTGCTGGTAATATATTGCATTGCATATTGTCCTCCAAATTTTTAAATCCTACTGAAAAAATTATTCATTCTAATGTTCTTACTTAGCTTTATTTGACATTATTTTCTGTTGCACAGCTACAGGAAATCAATGTATGGCATTAGGGAATGAATGATGTCCACCAAGATAGGATGATCCTAAGCGAGTATGCATATTGGATGGGAGTGGATTATCTGAAACTCCCAGTAATAAAATGGAATGCTTTTTTTCTCACAGACTTAACATGAATCCCAATAAAATGTTTAAAAGGACTACGTGTCTTTTTTGCCCATAGGATTATTATTATTGTTGTTGTTGCTGTTATTATTATTATTATTATGTTTTTTCGAGATAGGGTTTCTCTGTGTAGCCCTGTCTGTCCTGGAACTCACTGTAAACCAGGCTGGCCTCAAACTCAGAAATCTGCCTGCCTCTGCCACCCAAGAGCTGGAATTAAAGGTGTGTGCCACCACTTCCTGGCTTGCCCATAGGATTCTTAATACTTTGATCTATAGAATAAATGTGCATGATTCCATGGAAAGGTGAATTCCACTGTTAACATGCTCATCAGAGTTCTTGATGGCTAATATGTGTCATGAGTCATAATACATGATGTATGCTATACTTTATTTCATTTTAGAATTGACTCCTGATGTCAGCTTCTTAAGAAATGACATTTTATGGGATATGCATTAGTGAGTTCTGGCTTAGTTCAATGAATTTGGAGAATCAAAGGTTCATACAGTTTGAGTGACTTGTTAATGGCAAGTAGGAACAGACATTTGAGCCTGCTGTAGGGTTAGTAACTCAAAGAAAGCTCCATTGTTTTCCTTGTGGATGAGGTGTGGGCACACACTCCACAATCACGATTTTTCATGCTACTTTAAGCTCCTTGATTTATCTTTAATTCATCTCAACCACACCCAGTCCATTCTGCAAGATCCTACAGTTCTGGGGGCTAATGTAAAAAGATGATCCTATAAAGCACCCAATAAGCATTAGTGGGGATCCCACTAGAATCTCAGTAACAACTTTCTCCATGTTCAGAAATTTCATCACATCATTAATAAACAATATTAGTACTCTATCCTTGCCAAAGATCTCATAAGACCATGTGGTTTCTGTTTTCTGGAGCTAATTTTTAGACTTTACAGAGCACAGACCTCCATATACTTTATGGCTATTTTTCAGTGTACTCAGATCACCCTCTGGATCCTACATTCTTTCTCCATGAAAATGTATACTTTTGAGTATGAGTGTATGTTTTTTAGACAACCTAAGTTCTTTGGACACATTCTCCTTAACCAACTTAGAGTTTCTGGTCCTCTGTAAAAATGTTCCACCTTTCATGTTTTCCAGACAGAGTCTAGTCTGAATGGAAACTAGCACAGAATTGAGTATTTGGCAAAGGAAATGACATGTGGACCTGTTAGAGCTAAGAGGTGATGTAACATATTAAAGGTGAAGGCTGAGTTGCCTGATGTCTTTATGGCTAGGAACTAATGAAGTGGCATAGGCTGAGCACTAGCCTGGGACGCAGTAGATCTGGATTCCAGTCCTGTATATATGCTTCCTGTGTGTCTGTTTGACTCTGAACATACCACTTCATCATACTTTTTTAAGATTCCTCACTACTAAGGTAGATGTACTAAGGTTTCTACCTTAAGGTTTCTACTAAGGTACAATGTAAATGTTACAGTGCTGGAGTACTCAATTCCACTTAGCAGATATCTCTATTTGATAAACGATATGTGCTCATCAAGGTCACAAAAATATAACCATGATTTGTCATCAGAAAAAATTGTATGCTCACACTAGATGGCCAATGATAACACTATACCGTAGAAGAAACAGAAGAATTAATTTTTCTTGATTAGACTGTGTATTAACAGACTGTTGTAGTTTTTATATTTCTTTTCAGTTTTTAAAATCATGTGTGTATTTGTATATAAGACAGGTTAGTTCTTTCATATGAGTACAGGTGTTCATGGAAGACAGAAATACTGGACCCTCTGGAGCTGGGGTCACAGGTAGTTGTGAACTACTCAATTTGAAAGCTGGAAAAAAATTCATATTGTCAACAGAATCAAAAAGTATATGCTATTAGCTGCTGGGTTACCTCTCTAGCATGTTGTTATTTCATAGGTTCCAAAGATCTGTAGATTCTGTATACACAATGGAAGGAAGGATGGGCCCAGTTAGGAGGCCTTACAAATTGATCTAGTTAAATAGAGACGGTAGTCATGATATGCTTATGGAATTTTATATTCTAACAATGTAATAAACATAGATGGGTTGATTAGTGCTAATCATAAAAATATGCATTGACAAATGACTCTGGGATTCAGGCTTTGACATTTGAACTTGTTTCTCTTCTACACATCCCTTGAAAGGCAAAGGTTGGGAAGAGAATATATTTCCTTTATGATGGGAGTTAGCACCTTATTCTAAACTTGTGCATTGTGCAACTTCTAAGGGAAAACATCAAAGAAATGAAGCATATGAATTTGGCTCCCAGAAAGGATGTTTAGACTGGATGTAAAGATGGAGAGTGGCATGCATTCAGAGGGGAAGCTTCATAAATGTTGGAACTGCCTGATGAAGATGCCTAGAGTTCCCAGACTGAGATATAGAGGATAGAGTTTCAAAGCAGAAGAGATAATGAGAAATACAGAAAACTAACTAGATCAGACCTAGCATGTCTGAGTCTTTAGCATCTGAGCTAAAACCACTGCACATCACTATTTGTAATAGCAACAATGTCTTCTCTCTGTAGACATCGGCTAGCCATCACACATCACTAGACATTGGAATTCCAAGGAACAAACATTCAGTTAAGGTAGTTTGAGGATAAAACATACAGTTTGGTTCTTTCCATTTCATACTAGAGAAAGAAATTTCCCCTTTCTCCATGAATAACATTGAATAAATTAGTATTTGTCTTTTTCCATGTCTGGCAACTTCATCCAGCATAATTCAGTTCAGACTTCAGTGTCACAACCCAAGAGACAAGGATAGATTATAAGCAATTTAGAGGTTCCTTGTCATATTTAATTTGTCTTTGGCTAAGGATATTGAGTTGATTTTTAAACTTTTTATTTTAAGTCAGTTCCAAAAATAAGGCATGATGTCTTCTTTTGGACTTTGCCCAAATAAGCATACTTATAGCTTCAGGGAACCTCATGATTCATTTTGCCTTATAGTTTATCATCTCAGGATGTTTTTGAATTTCTCTGTAAGCAGAATTTCCACTATTCAGGATCTGTCTTTGCATCCATCCTTTCACTGTCGTCCTTGATAACTTTACTTCATATTTAACATTTTACTTTCTCTAACTCTTATATCTAGTTAGTGGCTTAGTTGCCTAAATCAATGAAAACTTCTTATTATATACAATAGATAAATGAGAATTTGGTGTGAATCTAAATAGATTAAAATTAATTTGTTAAAACACTATTCCAATTCTAGGGACAATTCTAGGGAATAACTCAACTTAGTTCCATGTGGCTATAATTTGTATGTGGCTTGCCTCTCAAATGATCATGTGTTTGTGGTTTGGTCCTCTGGGTAGAGGTCATGTTGTAGACATTCAAGAAGTAGAGACTAGAAGAAATGCCTTGGGTTACCTAAGGTCCTGTGTGAGGTTGGTAGAATCCCAGTCTCTTACTCTCTGTTTCCTTCATTTCTCTTACTTCGTTTGTGGTTCTCCCACTGTGATATCTATTGGAATATCTTCATCAGAACTGAGCATATGCTAGTACCTTGCCTTGGATTCTGTGAGGTCATTTTCTTTACAAAATTATCCTGCTCTCAGTATTTATTTGGTCACATAAAAATAGAGTAGTACAAGTGTAACTGAGTACTTGAGTATCCTTTTACTTCCTAGTAGTAAGGGCCACTCTTAGCATCTAGAGCTAAAACTCTAGACTGTGCTAGCAAATTATCCACACCACCACCTCCCCTGCTTCTTCCTCTCCCTCTCACTTCTGATATGGCCCACACTTCCTTCCACATTTATTCTGTGATTAAACAATGTTCACCTGATAACCCAGACAATCCTCCTCAAGGATTATAATCATAATAATATTTATAATTCCTCTCTTATTACTCAAATTATTCTCTTATTACTTAAGCTATTCCCAGATTCTTGCCAGTATGGGTATCTTTGGGGGATATTTTATTGTGTGGGACACTTGAAAAGAACAGTGTGCTTTGCCCATGATATTGCATCTTGATACCGGAAGCAAGACTTCTGATCTTAAAGGTTTTACACTTTAAGATGTAAACAAACAGTCACAGTCAAAATGTACATAGTTCATACATGAAGACAGCTAGCTCATAACTATAGTATGGTATATCGGGAGTAAGAAAATCTCTGTGATACAGTTATATAGATATAAGGCTTTTTCTCTCAATCTTAGCTATGCAGCATGGACCAAATTGTTTTGACTCTTAACCTCGATTTTCTCATTTATAAAATCAAAGTGCTGACCCTACTTTTCAGGCTTTTCAGTAATTGTTTAAGACATTGGTGAAACATAGAGCATGTTGGGGTGTTCATCTGTGTAAAAAGCCTGTGAAGAGATGTCATGTGCCTCTGTGCCATGCCCGGATGACTAAACACAGCACTAGACATGGAGAGGACTACTGGCAGGAAGTCATGCAGTGGGATTGTGGCAAACCCCAGGCCAGATTACCGAATGCTATGAGAATTTATTTACGAGAACAAAATTCCACACCTGCTTTTGACAGCATTCCATAAGAGGCCTGGGGCTCCAGTGTCTTCACTGCCTTCTACCAGGCATACCACAGGAATTAACAACTAAAAGGCAGGCATGCTGGCCTCACGTGGTGAGGCAGGACAGCTTTGGTCTTCCTTTGGCATTTTCAGTTCCCACATTCTTCTTGAACCTCTGACCTACAGCAAAATCAATGCATGCTCACTTATTGTTAAATACTTCCTGCATACGGAACTATTTTGTATCCTCTTAGTAAAAATGGAGCCATCTAGCATCAATTGATGTGAAATAATTATATACTTCATATCAACCCAAAAGTTACCAATTTCCTGCTACAAGTGGCAATTAGCATTGGGAGTCTCGGGTGCATTATTAATCTACTGGCCTCTTTCTATCTACAACTAAACCCTGTACCTCCAAAGAAAATGGGTAGGAATTCTAATGTTACATAATCAGGTATAAAAAATAAAATTCACACTATCTTTGTATTAAAGTGAGAGCTTATTATTACCTGAAGACAAAAAGTAGACTGTAGGTTTTAAACTGCAATATGGTAAGTAAGAGTTAAACCATTTTTATTGTATATACATGGATATCTTGCTTGCATGTGTATTGTGCACTATATGGATACCTCATGCCTGTGGAGGCAAGAAAAGGGCATTAGATTCCTTGGGACTGGAGTTATAGATTGTTTTGAACCACCATTTAGGTGCTGGAAACTGCATTTAGGCCCTTAGCAGAGCAACTGGCATTCTTAAGGCCTGAATCATATCTCCAGAACCTAACAATCTTATTTTAAACCATATTTATAAATGTGTTACTTAAAATACTTATCTGAAGTTACAAGTAACTTTTCTAATAATCACTTCTCTCCCTTACTCTATAGAGTAATACAAGATTTTTTTCTTGCAAGGTATTTCCATATTTTCTTTAGTCTCTCTCTTATGGTTTAGTTTGTAATATATTTTCCTAGTACTAATAGGTCTAGCTCAATATAAAACTAGTATCAGTCCCATCTAACTGAAAATGCCCATTGTTGCTGATCTTTTCTTTCTTTTTTTTTTTGCTTTAAAGCTGAATGTTATTCTATTATATATAATTAATGAAGCAACAATATTCACATTCAAATTGTAAAGTATGCTTGAGCCCATCACTGTATCTATTTACCACAGTGCTCTTAAATGTTTGCTATAGGTAGTTGGAGGTTTAGGCTGCTTATTTGCAAGTTCTTTGTTTCTCATTCAAAGTATTAAAGTACAAGTTCACAGCCACCTGTAAAATAGCATCAGAGAAGTTTTATCCAAAGATATGCAGATCAGTACATTCCCAAGAGACAGAGCAGACCAGGTGAGTGGGAAAAGTGCCTCCATTACTTTGAGGTTTCCCTTTTATGGAGTTCAAAGGAAGGAAGAGTTTAATTATCATGGGTAGCTCATGTTGTGATTGGCAGGCTTGGGTTACTTAGGCTTTTGTTCACTGTGCATGTCCTGTTCCATAAAACATCTTTTAAAAGCATATGCATGAAAAACTTTGTATAGCTAACTGATGGTAAATAGTTCTTAATAGTTCACTTTGAAGAAATAGTTTCACTTTTTCTGCATATACCTCAGACCATCCCAGGGTAGCTTTGTACGCATTCTACCTTCATTCATGGATATAAGTGGAGTGTATTTGACTATAATTTGATTAAGTTTGATAATTACTTGGAGAAGAAATTTATTCCATCGTGTAGAGGGGAGCATTGTGAAACTTGATGAAGGTGGGGGTCCTACGTTGTTCACAGGTTGCCTTATGCAATGTCCTGAGATGAGTGTTTATGCATATTATGTGAGGATAGTGGGTTCATACATATTTAGAAGAGGGGTTATATCCACTACTGGATATATACCCAAAATATGCCCCAACATATAACAATGTTCCACTATATTGATAGCAGTCTTATTTATGATAGCCACAAGATAGAATGAACCTAGATGTCCCTCAAAACAAGAATGGATACAGAAAACATGGTTCATTTACACAATGGAATACTCTCCAGCTATTAAGAATGAAGACTTTATAAATTTTGCAGGCAAATGGATGGAACTGGAAAATTTCATCCTGAATGAGGTAACACAGAACCAAAAGGACAAACACAGTGTGTACTCACTGATAAGCGGATATTAGCCACAAAACTCAGAATACCTATGATACAACTCACAGACCATATGGAACTTAACAATAAAGAAGGCCAAAGTGTGCAAACATCAATCCTACTTAGGGGAAAAGAATAATCACAGAAGGTAGAGGGAGGCAGGGATCAGGGTTAGAGAGGAGAAGAGGAGGAAAAAGGGGTGGCAGGATCAAGTATGGGAAGAGACAGGAGAGTAGTTCAGAGGAGTAGGAGAATGAATAGAAATATGTAGCAATGGGGGTGGGGAATGAGGGAACCACTAGAAAGTCCCTGACACCAGGGATGTGAAAGGCTCCCAAGACTCGATGGGTATGTCCAATAGGAGGGAGATGGAATCTGATGAGACCATCTCCAGTAGATAGACAACTGCCCCCCAGTTGAAGGATGGTTCCATACACCCATTTCAAAATCTTTAACCCAGAATTGTTACTGTCTAAAGGAAACAGGGACAAAATTGGAGCAGAGACTTAAGGAAAAGGCTATCCAGAGATTGCCCCACTTTGGGATACTATCTGCAGACACCAGACTTTGACACTATTGATGATGCTAATATGTGCTTGCAGACAGTAGCCTGGTATAGCTGTCCTCTGAGAGGCTCTGCCAGCACCTGACTAAGACAGATGCAGATACTCACAGCCAACCATTGAACTGTTCCCAGAGACCCCAATGGATGAGTTAGGGGAAGGACTGAAGGTCCTGAAGGAGATTGCAACAACATAAGAAGAATAACAATAACAACTAACCAGACCCCTCAGAGTTCCCAGGAAAAGAAAGAAAAGAAAAGGATATATAATATAAATGTATTAGGTAGAGTCTGAAATGTTAATCTATTCCCTGTCCTTGCCTGACTTATATTGATAGTCTCCATACTCTTATATGGCCTTCTGTGAATAGTGGTGCACAGAATGTAGGAGTACAGTTAAATTCACCTGGTGATGCTTTCACTTCCTTGGCTTATAGGAACAAAAGCAGGTTGTGGGTTATGTGCCCATCTTATCTGCAGATTAACAGGACTACATCCAGAGAATATGTATGTGAAATGCAATCAACACTCTTCCATTTGTGGTGATTGTACAGCTTAGCAACAAGGGAAGACTGTTCTTGGCAAGCAGTCTCTACTCACCAAATTCTTTTGAAGTGCAAAGCTCCCAGACTCATTCTAACTCTTATTATAGAACCATCTATCAGGTGTTTAGGGAACTGATACATTGATACAAGAAAGGCTTGAATTCAAATTGTACCTCATTGTGCAGGCTGTGTGTACAAAAGAAAATAATTTTTGCTCTTCTTCCTCTTACTTTGATACTTTAAATAAGATAGAGTAGTGGGTACTGTTTGCAAGATGAATGACATATAAAGGACCCAGGCTATGAAATGAGATCACAGTTCAAATACCAGTCCCAATTAAGAGCTGAAGCTTTGAGTTTTGATACTCTCATTAGGAAAAATAAGAACTATCGTCATAATACCATGTGGGACCCTCATGTATTTTGGACAAGGAAATACATTCCTTGCAATCGAGTAGCATAGTACTCCTAGGAGAAGCTCACTGAGTTCTGGTTGTATGAAGCACAGAATAGATGTTCATTGTCCATTGGGGTGATCAATGTGAGTGAGTGAGGGTGGAGTGGGGACTTTGAGCAAACTGTACTTGCACACTTCAACGTGTCTGCAGCATCACATGGGGCTCCCCTCTTAGCTCCTCCGAGCCCATTGAAATTCCACGGTCAGGGAGAAGGAACATGGCAAGGCAGATTAGGATAATTGTTTTCTTTGGAAACCAAAGAATCAAAGTTTGCCTCTGGCACCTCTATTACAGAAACTTCAAACTCAACCCCCAAATCCCACTGAAATAGTGAATAAAACTTAAAAGCCACAAAAGAGAAGAGAAGGGAGAATGGAGGATAGGAGCCAAAAGGCTTCAGGCTTCAGTTGGAACCCTTCCTGCTACCGCCCAGCCCTGTCTTCACCCCATGCCTCTGCAAGCTTGTTGTACCTTTTGAGCAAAATAGTTTTTCTTCCTGTGGTTTGCTGCAGGAGGCCTTTCTGTTTGGGTAAGTGTGAAGGTAGGGTATACATGTCAGTTCACTGAGAGGAAAACCACGGAGGAATAAATCCCAGTCTTCAAAAGCTAAGAATACAGGACTTGGCCAGATCCCTTGCCATATCACTTAAATGGCCTGTGTAATGTGTGTGCTTCCACCAGCTAGGCAGGTGTTAGGGCTGCAGGAAGAAGCCCACAACAGGTCAGATCTAGGATCATGGCGGGCTTCTTAATAACCCTACAGTTAATCTGTTGGCTTCGCAGCTCGAGCGTCTATAAAAGGAATAGGACACTGAAAACAAAGAGCGTCATCATATTCAGTGACTTAGTCTGCCTGCTTCATTTTTCTCCTCTTCGTTCTCTTTTTCTCCTCCTTAAACTATTTTCTCCTACCTCCTCTTATCATTTAAATCCTTTCTGTTTTGTTTTATTCAGTTCGATTTTGTTTTGAAGCAAGGTTTCACCATGCTGCCCATGATGGCCTTCACAGTTCTCCTGCCTACCCCTCAACGTGGCTAGAAATGCAGGCCCCCATTCCTCTTATTTTTCTTTCCTTCTTACTGCTATTGAAGTAAGTCTGGAGTCTCTAGTCATCTCCACCTTCACTAAAGCTGTGCACATAATTTAATGCATAGCCATATAATGAAGAAACCAGTAAGTTTCTCAGTAATCCTTCCTTCTAGAATAGAAAACACTATTGTATGTGTGTTCTTACTAGCTAGAATGACAAACGTTTCTACTAAAATATAGGGGAATCATAAAATTCTACACTTTTGCAATATGCATACACATATAACAAATAAAGAAACAAACAAATAAAAACAATGGAAGTTCCAGAGAATAGGGCAGACACAGAGCATTTGGGGCTGTGACAGAGGGATCTACATTGTTATTAATATCACTGTTTTCTCACCGCAACCTCGCAGTGTTTGCAAGTAAGTCTTCTTCTCTTAATGCTTAACAACATACATGTGATATCAGGCAGTTAGGAAGCTAGGCCCTGAGGATACAAGTGTAAATTATTTCTGTCCTGTCGAGCAAATATACAGCCTAGGAGAGGAGATGGATCATCACTAGAAACATTTAAATCCAACTCTGCCCATCTACATGCAAGACTATATATTGGGTTCTAAATAACAATAGGGGATTCAAAGGTGGACTTCAGTGTACTATGAGGGAGACAAGACAAAAGCAAATGCTGGAGTAGATAAAATAATTGTTGGAAACACTTTTTTAATTTAAATGCAGTTTATTTTTAGATAACCCACATGGCATGATTTTTTTCTTAAAAAACAAAACAAAACAAAACAGAATAATGCTTCCATTCCAAATAAATCATGGTCAAAATAAAAGCACAAGATGACACCAGTCCCATTTGTCCTAAGTCCTGGTGTTGTATGGATGTATCAGCCAATTATGGTGACATGTGATAGATCCAATTTGTTAATATTTAAGCCATCTCTAAGCCATCCTTAAAGAAAATCATGAATGGAGTCACACCATCTTCATGGTAGTCCAGGAGAGCAACTATACCATCTGGATTCATGTTTTCACCAATAAAAAACTGGTAGTTATTGAAATTAACAAGGATGTGCTTAATTTGCTCCACAGTTCCACAGCTAAATAAAAGGCTTTACTCTTTCTGGCTTCTGTTCTTCAAGTTTGCCTTAGAGTGATTTCATGCAGTCTTTAATGTACTTTTCATAGGCCTCTTTTGTGAAGCTTGTTTTTTGCAAGTGATGATTCATGACAATGTCAACACCAGTGACTACTGTGCTTTAGGTACCTTCACCCTCTGGACCTTCAGTAGAAGCATTTCCACCAATGAGCGTGTCATCGATGACACCCTCTGTTCTACTGACCATCTTGCCCTCCAACTCCAGGCACAGCTATCAGAGAATAGCTCATCAGGTTCTGATGGCTGTTGAGGTCCTGGTAAATGATCATGGTGATGCCTTGGGACAGAGGTTCTAGCCTGACAGTGCTGAGTAAGCCCAGTGCAGCCATAGCAGCGCTGGGAAAGGGGGCACAGGCAGAAGAAAGCATGGAAACACTTTTTAAAGATTTATTTATTTTTATTTTGTATGTGTGAGTGTTTTGTTTGTCTGTCTGTCTGTCTGTGCACCATATTACTAGTGCCTACAGTGATCAGAAATGACACAGGATCTTCTGGAACTGAAGTTAGAGTAGTTGTGAACCACAGTAAGGGTGCTGGGAACCAAACCTAGGTCCTCTGTAAGAAAAGAAATTGTTCTATATTTTGATTTACAGACCACTCTTAGGGAGGCATTTTTTTTTCGGTTAAGGTTCCCTTCTCTTAGATGACCCTAGACTATATCATGTTGAGAGAAAATTAGCTAGAACAAAGGAAACCCATCAATTTTCATTCTGTCTGGATGAACCAGGTTCAGGTTTAACTGGACAACTTTTGAATTGAATGAGCAGAGATATAAATGTTGAAGAAAATTTACAAGCAAGTCAGGAATATCTCAAACACATAATCAACATGCAAAAAACACATGACCTAGAAAGAAAAGAGGAATGAATTTGAATATGGAAGACATGCATTTTCTGTTTAGGAATGGATACTCAAATGCAAATAACTACATAAGCAACACTAGTCTCTAGGCTTCCTGGAGTATGTGTGAATATAGATTCATTCATATATATTTATGAGTCATTATGTGGACTCCCTCTTAATTTCTTATAGGAAACCATACCTTTCCAAAGGTAAAACTTATGATGACTTTCGTCCCAATTTTCAAATGAGGAAAGTGAAGTTTGGTCTGAAGTTAATTCATTCAATGGGCCCAATCTGGGTGGCTTACAGACTCGACTCGCATTACAAACTCACCTATGACTGTGAGGCAGTCTTGAGTCCTTGTCAGCAGTTGTCAGACATTCTTCTATCCTTATACAATGCAGGAGGAGAAGAGAATGACTTTAATAGTCATTCTGAGGAACCCATTCTTCTAACTTTGGGAAAGAACAAGAGAGGCTTCAAGGGAGAGGTGTGTTTGAAGAGAGTTTGTCCCAGATTCCTTTCATTTCACCTCAAACTCCGGCCCTGCAGTTCGTTGATTATTTATAGGAGATATTCCCAAAGGGGAAGCTCTATACTCTGCCTTGCAGATTGCAGAGAGAGATAAATAACACATTCCTCATTCTCTTACTCGCTGGGGAAATTGGGGCCTATGTTTACATCCCTTCCTTGGTATTTATCCTCCTGCTGGCTGTTCCATCCCCTCTATTTTATGTTGTTATTTTACTTCCATTAGGGGAACAGAAAAAACATGAGAAGCCATTCCGATCCACCCGAATCCTCAGAGGGCATGACTCGGTCAAAGTCACAATCTTCTCCCTTGTAATTTTCCTTACAAATGTCTTATTCAAGAGGCATTTTTCTTCCCCTGAATACTAATGTCCCGATGATGATAAAAATAAAAATCATAAAACTCTCCTCCCCCCTCCAAACCAAAACAGAATGAAAAAACCGAGGGAACAGAAAATCAATTGCATGCTTGATTCATTTCATGATTTTATCCTCCCAGACTTGCTTCCCATGCTCCTGGGAATTGCCTAGTTAGCAGTTAGGAAGGGCCAGCTGGGTTGCTACAGATTTCATGTGGCATTCCTGTGTTCTGTGGCTTTTCTTCCTTGGGAAAGGTCCATGCTTTATTAAGAGACCTTCTAGGCTTATGAGCTCCCATTTTTTTTTTTTTTACCTACTGGGTTCACAGAGACACCAAAGAAGTCTATTTTGTATTGGAGACTAAAAGCATTGCCGTTTCTTGGTTTTCAAGAAGACACTTTATTCCAAGAACACCCTGCCATTGACCAAAACAATTCTGATAATGTGAGCCCTCATTTGGCTGCATTTTATTTACCCTTTGTTTTTTAGTAAGGCTACATAGTGAACAGTGGGCTTCATAGCAATCCATTACACACTTGCCTGCATCATCATTAAAAAAGACAATAGGCAATGAGCACCAGTCACCTAACTCAGTCCTCCATATAAAGACAGCACTGTTTGGAATCTACATACAGGGGTATATAGCGACATATGCTCTACTGCTGCTACTAGGGAAGCTGAGACAGGAGAATCTTATACTTAAAGCTAGCCTAGGCAACAAATGGAAGATATTTCATGAGAAGTAAAGTGATGTTCAGTAGGAACTGGAAGAGCTTGTGAAATCTTTGTAACTCACGGCTACAGATACATTTCTTTAGAAAAGCTTTTCAAGACATTGTGGTATGGATTACTTTATTATATTCCAGAAGTTTTGATTGATGTTGAGTGTTTTTGAGGACATTGTCATACAAACAAAACCACAAACTTCTCCTAATACTACCTTCTTCTCTGGTGTATTTCTCCACCATTTGCTATTACTGTGGCTTGGACCACCCAGATCCTCAGAGCAGAGTCTGTAAGCAGAAGTCTTTCACAGCTTTTAGAATGGATGCTTCCAGCAAAGGTGAATAAGGAGAAAGTAGAAAAACTATTAAAAACTAAGCAATGCTGTTACTCTGGGAAATCTACTTCTACAGGAAGCTTTCAGGTGTGTTGTATCTCAGTCTGCCCTGATCAAGTGGCCTTTCATACCCTGATTCTGAGCTGATAGTGGTAAGTGCCACCTGGGTATGAAGATTGCCTCAGGGACTCCTGAATCTCTCTTTACGTAGGGCAGTGTCCTGGAAGAAGATGAAACAAAGAAGAAATGAATGGGTGATGCCGTGAGTTCAGATATGTCATAACATTTCATCTTATGTCTCTGTTTTGAAAATGGGTTAGTTGAATCCTATAGTTCTAAATGTGAAAATTGTTCTGTATGTAATATTTTTGAAATACTGATATTATCCTATAATCACATCAGTTCTACCTTCTCTTTCCTCCCTCTAAATCCTCTTATATAGGCCTCATTGTAATTTTAAAAGGCATATTCCTAAATATCCTTAAATGAAACAATATTCCTTGAACCTTTGTTTTCTCAGTAATACATATCACAGTTCTTGAACCATCATAGAAGAAGCTGGATAATAGGAATCAAGGAAATGAATGATAAATAAATGAACACCCACCAATTCCTAGATAAGAGTTATCCTAATGACTACCATGCTGTTCTCCTAATTATACAATAAGAATGTGGTCCATTATTACAACAGGCATGGCACACTCACCACTGCACGATAGTTATTGGAAAATATCAATAAGTCTCTAGAGTGTGGACTCTGTTAATGAAAAATAATGAATACATATATAAAATATTTTTCTTAGCGGGGGAGTTGACAGAGTGCACTTTACCCATTATCAATACTTGGGCCTCAATCTTCCTACAGAACAAGATTACTGTGAAGAACAAACACCTCTGCTTAATAAGATGACCACAGGCAGGAGATGTCACATACTGTGTTGCTTTTGTCTTTGTTGTTTGTTTGTTCTTTTATTTCTTAGATTCAAGAACTGCTTCTTCTACTTACCTCATTCTTATACTTTTCTAAATTTTTCTTCTTTGTCTTTTTCCTTTATTGAAAATATTTTTTCCTCACATGATATATACTGATTACAGTTTCCTCTCCTCTTTCCCCCAGGTTTTCTCCATACCTCTCCCACCTGGATACTATGTCTTTCATTTGGAAAAAAAATAACAGGCTTTTAAGAGATAAATCTAAGCTATAATATAATAAGCCAAATTAAAAATAATTGCATTGGATATGAGCAAATAATTAAACAAAAAGAAGAGCCAAAGAAAAGACAATTGAAACAGACACAGACTCAGAGACCCACTTGTCACATACTCAGGAATTCCAAAAAAACAGGAAACTGGTAGCAATAGTATATATGCAAAGGACATGTATGATATTAAAAAGAAATAAGGTAAAAACTGCATGATTGAAATAAAGTAAGGTAAAAATCAAAGCCCTAACAGAACATGATGAGACAAGGAACCTCCAATGTGCCATTGAGTTCATTTTCTGTTGGCCAACTACTGAAGGATAAGCCTCCTATCCCTAAGAGCACTTTGTTTATATTAGAAGACATTGTTTCCTTGGTGGCTTCTATCCCTTTGCCTCTTATACATTTTGCCTCCTCTTCTGCAGGTTCCCAGAGCCCTGAGGAGAGGGAGTTGAGGGAGACACCCCTTTTAGGGCTAAATGTTCCATTGTCTCTCATTCTCCACATATTTTGTGTCTGTGGGTATCTGATTTTGTTCTCATGATCTGCAGGAAGAATATTTACTAATGATGGCTGATCATGGAGCTGCTCTATCCATGCAGCAGAATATCTGTAGGAATTTTATTCTTTTTTCTTTTATTCATTACGTTTCTATGTTCTTTTAGTAGAATAGTAGTATTTGGTCTTACTCTAGGTCTCTGGGTTATCTAGTCTCAGTTTTCCCCCACGTGTGTGCCAGCAGTCTTGGAGATACAGCTAAGCAATAGCTTGTCTACTAGGCAAGAAACTTGATGTAAACATGCATATTATGTGGTTTTAAGGATTTAATTTCTAAGTATCATCTTTACCTTAATACCAAAACTCTTAAGTAACACAAAATATTTTGCTAATTTAAAGAACTCAGTCATAAAACTATACATTAAATGATACTGCTTTGTGAAACATTTATGGTAGGGAAACATACAAAGGTATAAATTCTATTAATGGCCTGAAAAAGAATGGGTAATGGAGTCTAGTGGCTGTGAGGCTTCCTTTGAACAGCATAAACATATCACAAAATCAGATTATGGAGTCATTATGTAACTCTACAAGTATTCTACAAGTCATTGAATTCTGCAGTTTAAACAAGTAAACTTTATGGCATATAAATTATATCGCAATAAAGCTGTTATGAATTGCTAGTGTATCTCCAGCCTGTCCAGTGTAGGCAAATGAAATCTTCTCTGCACGCACATACATTCACCTCAAGTCCCTCTGGATTCATTCAGATAAAAATCTCTGAGATGAACTCGCAGTATTTAATTACAAAGCACACAACAATATAACTCACCACAAGTGACACTCAGTAGATGTATCAAATAGAAGGTTTGTATTCCCAGGATCTTTATTCTGGATCTATTAATGGCTCAACATTTCTTAACCCTCTGTCTTGTCCCCTCTATTAGTAGGAATGAGAATAATGCCTACTCTGTAGAACTGACAATGAAAGTCAATAAATAACAACATTAAACATTAATAGTCTGACATAGGAAAAATGTATAAATGCTATGGATAAATTAACTGCCAACAAGACAGTTTTTGGTAAAAGAATCCAGTTGAGACTCCTATTAGCTGGGTATATAGAGACTGAAGTGGCCTCCTCCTATAGCCAGGCAGAAATTCTAGTGGAGGCAGGGGAGCATTAATTTGCCCATAATACCTTGGCTCCAAGATTTGTCCTTCCTAGATGTTCAGGGATAAAGATGGAGAAGAGATTGAGGGAATGACCAATAAATGACTGGTCCAATTTGAGACCCATCGCATGGGAAAGAGACAACCCCTGATACTGTCAATGATACTCTGCTATGATTTCACCAGGAGTCTAGCATAACTGTCTCCTGAGAGGTTTCATCCAGCAGCAGATGGAAACAGAGGAAAAAGAGGCAGAAACCCAGTACAAAATATCAGCAGGAGTTCAAGGATTCTTGTGGAAGAATAGGGATAAAACTGAACAAACTGGAAGGGTCAAAGACACCACAAGAAAACCTACAGAGTCAACTAATCTGGGCCTATGGGGCCTCAGAAAATGAACCACCAACCAAAGAGCATGCAGGAGGAAGATGTCTAAATGTAAGCTCTCACTCATGATCATGCCTAGATCTTCCTCCTCCACATTGCAAAGCACCCTGCCCCAGCCTCCTATGGTTAAGACCTCAGCAACATTTATCTTCCCGACATGAGTAGCTCCAGCATCAACTCTATTCCTGTAGTCCAATATTCCCAGTGTTCTTTGATACTTTAAAATTTCCCTCATTTTCTTGTGAACTCAGTTGTATGTAATGATTTTCAGATTAAAGTTTTGTTTTTAAAATAGCACTTACTGGGTAGATTTTTTCTTTTATCTGACAACAACATAAATCTGATTTAAAATTATTTGGGATGGAGAGTAGTTCAGTAGTTAAGAGCACCGATTATTCTTCCAGAGGATCCAGGTTTAATTCAGGACCCACATGGTATCTTATGACTGTCCTTAATTCCATTTCTAGTAAATCCAGTGCCCTCTCTGACCTCCTTGGGCACCATGTACACACATGTTACACAGATAGACATACATGCAGGTAAAACACCTATACAATTAAAAATAAGTAATACGAGTGGTCGGTGTGCTCCGATGAATCCAGTGGGCCCCAGCATGAGCCTTCAGGCACCTGCTTTGGTATCTGAACAGCCTGGGCCACAGCACTCGGTCTCCAGGAAGTGCGGAGGACCTGGTGTGTGCCCAGAGGCAGTCTGGGAGCTCACAGCACAGCTCCTTCCAGCTTAGGCTTCAGTCTTGAGGCCTCTGGCAGTAGCCCTCGGACCTCTCCGCTTCCGGATCCAGATCGGCCTGAGCAGCAGCACCACACCTCCAGGTCCTGAAAGAGGCAGGTGGGGCTTCCGGGTGGCCAGAGGGAGAGGTCTGTGTGCTCCTGTGAATCCAGCGGGCCCCAGCAGGAGCCTTCGGGCACCTGCTTTGGGATCTGAACAGCCTGGGCCACAGCACTCGGTCTCCAAGAAGTGCAGGGGACCTGGTGTGCGCCCAGAGGCAGTCTGGGAGCTCACAGCACAGCTCCTTCCCTGTGGCACAGAGCTTAGGCTTCAGTCCTGAGGCCTCTGTCCATAGCCCTCGGACCTCTACACTTCCGGATCCAGATTGGCCTGAGCGGCAACAACACATCTCCAAGTCCTGAAAGAGGCAAGTGGGACTTCCAGGCAGCCAGCAGGGAGAAGTCAGTGTGCTCCAGTGAATCCAGCAGGCCCCAGCAGGAGCCTTATGTGTCTGCTTCCAGGTCTGAACAGCCTGGACAACAAGACCCTGTCTCCAGGCAGGGCAGGAGGTAAGCTGTGCACCAGAGGCCACCTGGGAAGGGGCAGCTTGCACTGGTGAGTCCAGCATTGACAACACCAACTAACACCAGTGAGAACTAGATGGCAAAAGGCAGACGCAGGAACGTCACTAACAGAAATCAAGGCAATATGGCAACATTTAAACCCAATTCTCCTTTACCAGCATGTCCTGGATACCCCATCACACCAGTAAAACAAGATTTGGATTTAAAATCACTGGTCATGATGCTGGTACAGGAACACATGAAGGACATACTTAAAGAAATTCAGGAGAAAATGGATCAAAAGTTAGAAGCCCTTGCAAGGGAAACACAAAAATTATTGAAAGAAATCCAGGAGAATACAAAAGCCAATAATGAGGAAACACAAAAAACACTTAAAGAAATACAGGAGAACTTTGGTCAACAAGCTGAGGTCATGAAAGAGGAAACACAAAAATCTCTTAAAGAATTACAAGAAAGCACAAACAAGCAAGTGAAGGAGCTAAGCAAAACAATCCAGGATCTAAAATCAGAAGTAGAAACAACTAAGAAAACTCAAAGAGAGACAACTTTGGAGATAGAAAGCCTTGGGAAGAAATCAGTGGACATAGATGCAAATATCAACAACAGAATACAAGAGATAGAAGAAAGAATCTCAGACCCTGAAGATACCATAGAAACCATGGACTCAACAGTTAAAGAAAATGCAAAAAGCAGAAAGCTTGTGACCCAAAATATCCAGGAAATCCAGGACACAATGAGAAGACCAAACCTAAGGATTATAGGCATAGATGAGAGTGAAGATTTACAGCTTAAAGGGCCAGCAAATATCTTCAATAAAATTATGGAAGAAAACTTCCCTAACCTAAAGAGAGAGATGCCCAAGAATATACATGAAGCCTACAGAACTCCAAACAGACTGGACCAGAACAGAAATACTTCCTGTCACATAAAAATCAAAACACCAAACGTACTAAACAAAGAAAGAATATTAAAGGCATTAAGAGAAAAAGGCCAAGTAACATATAAAGGAAGACCTATCAGAATCACAGCAGACTTTTCACCTGAGACTATGAAGGCTAGAAGATCCTGGGCTGATCTCATGCAGACTCTAAGAGAACACAAATGCCAGCCAAAACTACTATATCCAGCAAAACTCTCAATCACCGTAGATGGAGAAACTAAGATATTCCATGACAAAATTAAGTTTACCCAATATCTATCCACAAACCCAGCCCTACAAAGGATAATAGGAGGAAAACGCCAATACAGGGAGGGAAACTTCACCCTGGAAAAAGCAAGATAGTAACCTTTCATCAAACCCAAAAGAAGTTAAGCATTCAAATCTAAAAAATAACGTCAAAAATGATAGGAAGTAACAATCACTATTCCTTAATATCTCTTAACATCAATGAACTCAATGCCCCAATAAAAAGACATAGTCTAACTGACTGGATACGTAAACAGGACCCTACATTTTGCTCCTTACAGGAAACACACCTAAGGGTCAAAGACAAACACTACCTTAGAGTAAAAGGCTGGAATACAATTTTACAAGCAAATGGTCTCAGGAAACAAGCTGGAGAAGCCATTTTAATATCAGATAAAATTGACTTTCAACCCAAAGTCATCAAAAGAGACTCTGGGGAACACTTCTTGCTGGTCAAAGGAAAAATACAACAAGAAGAACTCTCAACCCTGAACATCTATGCTCTAAATGCAAGGGCACCCTCTTTCGTAAAAGAAACTTTATTAAAGCTCAAAGCACACATTGTACCTAACACAATAATTGTGGGTGATTTCAACACTGCACTTTCCTCAATGGACCGATCAGGAAAACAGAAACTAAACAGGAACATAATGAAATTAATTGAAGCTTTGGACCAATTATATTTAACAGATATATATAGAACATTCTATCCTAAAGCAAAAGAATATACCTTTTTCTCAGCACCTCATGGTACCTTCTCCAAAATCGACCATATAATTGGTCACAAGACAGACCTCAACAAATATAAGAAGATCGAACTAATCTCATGCCTCCTATCAGATCACTATGGAGTAAAAGTGGTCTTCAATAGCAACAAAAACAACAGAAAACCCACATACACATGGAAATTGAACAATATTCTACTCAATGATATCTTGGTCAAGGAAGAAATAAAGAAAGAAATTAAAGACTTTTTAGAACACAATGAAAATGAAGACACAACATACCCAAATCTATAGGACACAATGAAAGCAGTGCTAAGAGGAAAACTCATAGCCCTGAGTGCCTCCAAAAAGAAAATGGAGACAGCATACATTACCAGCTTAATGACACACCTGAAAGCCCTGGAACAAAAAGAAGCTATTTCACCCAGGAGGAGTAGAAGGCAGGAAATCATCAAACTCAGGGCTGAAATCAATCAAGTAGAAACAAAGAGAAACATGCAAAGAATCAACAAAACCAGGAGCTGGTTCTTCAAGAAAATCAACAAGATAGATAAACACTTAGCCAGACTGACCAAAGGGCACAGAGAAAGTATCCAAATTAACAAACTTAGAAATGAAAAGGGAGATTTAACAACAGAAACTGAGGAAATCCAAAAAATCATCCGATCCTACTACAAGAGCCTATACTCAATACAGCTGGAGAACCTGGAGGAAATGGACAATTTCCTTGACAGATACCAAATACCAAAATTAAATCAGGACCAAATAGATCATCTAAACTGTCCCATAATGCCTAAAGAAATTGAAGGAGTCATAGAAAGTCTTCCAACCAAAAAAAGCACAGGACCAGATGGTTTCAGTGCAGAATTCTATCAGACCTTCAAAGAAGAGTTAACACCAATACTCTTCAAATTATTCCACAAAATAGAAACAGAAGGAACACTACCCAATTCCTTCTATGAAGCCACAATTATGCTGATACCAAAACCACACAAAGATCCAACAAAGAAAGAGAACTTCAGACCAATTTCCCTTATGAACATCGATGCAAAAATACTCAATAAAATTCTTGCCAACGGAATCCAAGAACACATCAAAACAATCATCCACCATGATCAAGTAGGCTTTATCCTGGGAATGCAGGGTTGGTTCAATATACGGAAATCCATCAATGCAATCCACTACATAAACAAACTCAAAGAAAAAAACCACATGGTCATTTCATTGGATGCTGAAAAAGCATTTGACAAAACTCAGCATCCTTTCATGCTTAAAGTCTTGGAAAGAACAGGAATTCAAGGTCCATACCAAAACATAGTAAAAGCAATATACAGCAAACCAGTAGCCAGCATCAAACTAAATGGAGAGAAACTTGAAGCAATCCCAGTAAAATCAGGGACTAGATTTCAGCTGCCCCCTTTCTCCTTATCTTTTCAATATTGTACTTGAGGTACTAGCTCAGGCAATTCGACAACATAAGGAGGTCAAAGGGATACAAATTGGAAGGAAGAAGTCAAACTATCATTATTTGCAGACGACATGATAGTCTACATAAGTGACCCAAAAAACTCCACAAGAGAACTCTTACAGCTGATAACTTCAGCAAAGTGGCAGGTTATAAAATCAACTCAAGCAAATCAGTGGCCTTCCTATACTCAAAGGATAAGCAGGCTGAGAAAGAAATTAGGGAAATAACCCCCTTCACAATAGCCACAAATAGTATAAAGTATCTTGGGGTGACTCTTACCAAACATGTGAAAGATCTGTATGACAAGAACTTCAAGACTCTGAAGAAGGAAATGGAAGAAGACCTCAAAAAATGGGAAAACCTCCCATGCTCATGGATCGGTAGAATCAATATAGTTAAAATGGCTATTTTGCCAAAAGTAATCTACAGATTCAATGCAATACCCATCAAAATCCCAACTCAATTCTTCACAGAGTTAGAAAGAGCAATTCTCAAATTCATCTGGAATAACAAAAAACCCAGGATAGCTAAAATTATTCTCAGCCACAAAAGAAATTCTGGGGGAATCAGTATTCCTGACCTCAAGCAATACTACAGAGCAATAGTGTTAAAAACTGCATGGTATTGGTACAGTGACAGGCAGGAGGATCAGTGGAACAGGATTGAAGATCCAGAAATGAACCCACACACCTATGGCCACTTGATCCTCAACAAAGAGGCTGAAAACATCCAATGGAAAAAAGATAGCCTTTTCAACAAATGGTGCTGGTTCAACTGGAGGTCACCATGCAGAAGAATGCGAATTGATCCATCCTTGGCTCCTTGTACTAAGCTCAAATCCAAATGGATCAAGGACCTCCACATAAAGCCAGCACTCTGAAGTTAATAGAAAAGAAACTGGTGAAGACCCTTGAGGACATCGGTACAGGGAGAAAGTTTCTGAACAGAACACCAATAGCGTATGCTCTAAGAACAAGATTTGACAAATGGGACCTCATAAAATTACAAAGTTTCTGTAAGGCAAAGGACACCATCAAGAGGACAAATCGGCAACCAACAAATTGGGAAAAGATCTTCACCAATCCTACATCAGATAGAGAGCTAATATCCAATATATATAAAGAACTCAAGAAGTTAGACTCCAGAAAACCAAACAACCCTATTAAAAAATGGGGTACAGAGTTAAACAAAGAATTCTCACCTGAAGAACATCGGATGGCAGAGAAGCATCTTAAAAAATGCTCAACTTCATTGGTCATTAGGGAAATGCAAATCAAAACAACCCTGAGATTTCACCTTACACCAGTCAGAATGGCTAAGATTAAAAATTCCGGAGATAGCAGGTGTTGGAGAGGGTGTGGAGAAAGAGGAACACTCCTCCACTGCTGGTGGGGTTGCAAATTGGTACAACCACTCTGGAAATCAGTCTGGTGGTTCCTCCGAAAACTGGGCACCTCACTTCCAGAAGATCCTGCTATACCACTCCTGGGCATATACCCAGAGGATTCCCCACCATGTAATAAGGATACATGCTCTACTATGTTCATAGCAGCCCTATTTATAATTGCCATATGCTGGAAAGAACCCAGGTATCCCTCAACAGAAGAGTGGATGCAAAAAATTTGGTATATCTACACAATGGAGTACTATTCAGCCATTAGAAACAATGAATTCATGAAATTCTTAGGCAAATGGATGGACCTAGAGAACATCTTACTAAGTGAGGTAACCCAGATTCAAAAGATGAATCGTGGTATGCACTCACTAATAAGTGGATATTAACCTAGAAACCTGGATTACCCAAAACATAATCTACACATCAAATGAGGTACAAGAAGAAAGGAAGAGTGGCCCCTTGTTCTGGAAAGACTCAATGAAGCAGTATTCAGCAAAACCAGAACGGGGAAGTGGGAAGGGGTGGGTGGGAGGACAGGGGAAGAGAAGGGGGCTTATGGGACTTTTTGGGAGTGGGGGAGCTAGGAAAGGGGAAATCATTTGAAATGTAAATAAAAATATATAGCGAATTAAAAAAAAAGTCTGATATTTTTGCAAGTAGATTTCCAACTTGAGCCCTTGATTGAATAAACAGTTAAAATAGCAAAAAAAAAAAAAAACTAAAAAAAAAAACAAGTAATACAGAATATATACACAATGGAGTACTATTCAGCCATTAGAAACGAATTCATGAAATTCTTAGACAAATGGATGGAGCTAGGGAACATCATACTAAGTGAGGTAACCCAGGCTCAAAATGTGAATCATGGTATGCACTCACTAATAAGTGGATATTAACCTAGCAAACTGGAATACTGAAAACATAATCCTCACGTCTAATGAGGTACAAGAAGAACGGAGGAGTGGCCCCTTGTTCTGGAAAGACTCAGTGAAGCAGTATAGGGCAAAACCAGAACAGGGAAGTAGAAAGGGTTGGGTGGGAATACAGGGGGAGGGAAGGAGGCTGATGGGACTTTCAGGGAGTGGGGGTCTAGAAAAGGTGAAATCATTTGAAATATAAATAAAAAATATATCAAATAAAAAAAGGGAAAAAAAGAATTATCAACACACTTTCCAAACCATATCCTTATATATTTGAGAGAAAATCTTATACTTGTCTAAATGAGAAGCCCTTAATGTGGGAGAGAAAATGAATAAGAAGGAAGCCCCAGATTCACCATGACTGCTTCACTCTGGATTCTGACATCATTTCATAGCACCCTATAGAATTCTTGAATGTTCTCTCTTGAGTGTATATGCAAATTCCATGATCCATTACACTCTCTGACATTGTCAGTTTAAAGTGGGCCTCCCCATTTAGACTCTGCCCCTCTTGAGAAGCTCTTCTGTAATTATATGCTCCTGGGTCTCACTTCTTGAAACAGTAGGTTTCATAGTATAGGATGTGTTAATAGTTATTTGGAGGATAAACACATTTGTTTTAAAAGCATATCTAAGTAATCATGTGATAGGAGAGACTGTTTTAGGTACAGACTTTGGGATCAGATGGGATAAATGGCATATGTTTTATTTCTTTATTACTAATTAAACACCTGACAAAATATATTTCAATTTCTCAGTCCTAAAGTCTAAATATTCCTCTATCCCAAGTGGAAAAAATATTTTTGTCGCAAAGTAATTTAAATGGAAAGGGTCATGGAGATTTCTTTCTTGTAGATAGTTCACATTTTTATATACACACTAAAGAAACACTTCAGCCCAGTAAGAAAAATACCTGGTAGAAAAAGTTTACCCAAGCTGGATATTTTCTTTGTGAGCTTTAGTAAGTTGTTTTCCTTCACTAAGTGTCAGTTCTCTCTTACAGGCCCCTGGAGGCTAGTGTGACAATTTTGTTTCACATCTATAAAATAACTGGCTTATAGTAGTTGCTCAGTAAATCATAGTTTATGTGGTTACATCATAACATGAGAATCCATTTCAAATGTTAACTCCATTATTGAATGTGTTTTCAAAGTACAGGGTTTGGGCAAGTGCTTTTAAAATAGGGCACAGTGTAACTTCTGGTTTTATACCATGATGGGAAAGGTAATTATGCAAGTTATGACAAGACAAGATTAAGCTTGCATGTTCTTTTAAGAGATAAAGTAAACATGTAGCAAAACTATTTTATTGTCATGTAAAGATCACTTTCAGTAGCAGAAATACAGATAATACCATGATGCTACTGTGATGAGATTCCTTCAAAGGCAAACATATTTGATATGACCAAAAGCCTACCACAGTGGCTACAGGGAAAACCTCAGCCTGTCCAGACAAGCCATTAGGGCATCATGGGTATGCAACTAGCCCCTAGTCTCTAAATGGTTAGCATCTCACAGAGACATTACCAATTACCACATTACTCTCATCTAGTGCCAAGAATGTGTTGGAAAAGCCTACAGGAAATAAAAACTAGGCAGTTTGAGACATTTTCTCACGTCTTTTGTTTCCCAGCGTATATTACCATGGATGCTTTGGTGTTCTTCAGGCAGGAAGGTGCAACAACAGCTTTAGGCAATGGAGTTCTGAACTTGGCCAAGAGTTTTCTTTGCATTTCCTGGTAAAAGTGGTTCGGATTCCCATGAGTGAATACCATAGCCATGAAATTATCTCACCTAGAGCTCTCCTTTCCACTTACTGAGAGAGATCCATTGGGAAAAGAGGCAAGGGAAAATAGAGCCTGTGTTCTATTACTTGTGAGTTTAGAGGTCTTGAGCCAATCTGTGGATACTTTCAGGTATTCTTTTGCTATTTGCAAAACTGAATCACTCTCTACTTATAGGATCAAAGTTACAATCCGATGAACAACATTGTGAAAATAGTTTACAAACGTTAAAACTTCATACAAATGAGAAGGTGGCTCTTCTCTTTGGTCACAAGGGAAACGCAGCAACCATTCTTCTTCTTCTTGGCTAATGCCATTCCTAACACAAGCTTGTCTGCAATTTGAGTGATAGGTTAAAAAATAAGACTATATAATCATCTTATATTGCAATCTCCACTTATATTTATCGTACCAAATAGCTAGAGACATCTTTAATTACTGAATAGTCAATGATACTGTGGTTTCTGTATAACTGAGAAAGGGATTTTAAAAATCCTAATATAAGGAGCTGGGATTGAAGCCTAAGAACAGAGGATGTACTTCTCAACACTAAGGCTTTGGTTTACATCTTTAGTACCAGACAAGGAATCAGTTTAGTGAAGTATGTCAAGTAACTAGTTAAGTTCAACATGTTTGTTCCTTTCACTTTTGTGAACTACTGTAGTACATGCAGTATTTGGGCATCTAAAGAGAAAGTATGTGATAGTCTGTGCTATCAAACATTCAAATAGTTGAACAAGTCCCACCCTGCTGCATAAGATAAACTTCCATATTAAAATCTACTGAATTAATGTTCATCGCATAGAACCCTCCCCCCAAAACACACACATGGTAACATCTTGACTTATGTGTATCTTAGGCAAACTGACCCATCACATTGATCATCTTAGGTCCAAACACTGGATAAGATTTAGAAGCAGAAAGGTTAAATGATGTTTTGGGGGTACATGGGGAGCACATGATCATTTATTGATCTCTAGTGTTTAAAATTCAGCTTCTAAGTTGCATTTGCTAGTAGAGTTTAACAATAGTCCAGGAAAGACCAAGGAGTGTAATTCAGAGGCAAAGCTTCTGAGGAAGATGGCTCTACCAGCTAGCAGTATCCAAGAAGTAGTGACTTTGCGTTAAAGGTGCCACAATAAACCTGATCAGTTTTGTCCAGTGGATGTTACAAAGAAAAAAATGTAGCCCCTCTGTTCCTTCTGCCCCTTCCTCCTCCTGCCCTTTCTGCTGGGGCAGACTCTTGGCAGGTCTGCTACAGTGAAATTATCTCCTTGTCCATCCTAGCGAACCCACTGCACTCACAGTAGTTGGTAAGAAACCCCTCCCACCTCTGCTGTTGGGGGCCTGGAAGGACTTGTTACCTAACAATCACCAAAACACCCATCCTCACAAATAACACTCCCCTTCAGTTTCTTCTGCCCTTCCACCAGTCCCTCCGCAGGAGTGCAGAAAGGACTGAGAGCACAGGTGAGACTACCCCTGCTGCTCAGAAAAACCAGTCCAGAACCCTCAGGCAGGAGTCTTCTGGTTTCTGTCTCCTGCTGGGGACCATCCTATGCCACAGTGTGCCATATCCAGGTGGTGCAGGGAGATAGCTAATGTCCGAGGACTGTGGAGAGGCCTTAGACAGAGCTGATCCTGGGCCACAGAGCTACATACACAAATACTACCACAGGAGAACTGGTCTCCCATGAGTGCCTACATACCTGTATGCGTAGAGAGAACAGGAATCCCAGGAGTACAAATACACAGGCTTGCAAGACAGATAAGCCACAGTCAAAGACAGGAAGACCAGCTAACACCAGAGATAACCAGATTGAAAGGGCAAATGCAAGAACATTACTAACAGAAACCAAGGCAATATGGCACCATCCAAACACAGTTCTCCCACAACAGCAAGTCCTGGATACCCCAACACATCAGAAAAGCAAGAGCTGGATTTAACATCACATCTCCTGATGCTGATAGAGAACTTCAAGAAGGACATAAATAACTCCCTTAAAGAAATACAGGAGAACATGGGTCAACAGGTAGAAGCCCTTAACGAGGAAAGACAAAAATCCCTTAAAGAATTACAGGTAAACACAAACAAGTGACAGAACTGAACAACACCAACCAGGATCTAAAAATGGAAGTAGAAACAATAAAGAAATTACAAAGACAGACAACTCTGAAGATAGAAAATCTTGGAAAGAAATCAGAAATCAAAACTGCAAGCAATGATAACAGAATATAGGAGACAAAAGAAAGAATGTCAAGCCCTATAAGAAGGAATGCTGAGTTGGCTGGAGAGATGGCTCAGTGGTTAAGATCACTGACTGATCTTCCCAAAGGTCCTGAGTTCAAATCCCAGCAACCACATGGTGGCTCACAACCATCCATAATAAGATAGATCTGATGCCCTCTCCTGGTGTGTCTGAAAACAGCTACAGTCATATAAGCTTCTTCTACATAAGATGAACTCTCAATTCTGAAAATCTATGCTCCAAATTCCAAGTGCACCATGTTCATAAATGAAACTTTACTAAAGCTCAAAGCACACATTGCATCCCACACAATAATAGTGGGAGACTTCAACACCCCATCCTCAGCAATGGACAAATCATGGAAACAGAAACTAAACAGAGATACAATGAAACTAACAGAAGTTGTGAACCAAATGAATCTAACAGATAAAGAACATTCTACCCTAAAGCAAAAGAATATGCCTTCTTCTCAGCACCTCATGGTATCTTCTCCAAAACTGACCATATAATTGGTCACAAAACAGGTCTCAATAGAAACAGGAATATTAAAATAATTCCATGCACCCTATCAGATCACCACAGTTGTACTGGCTGGTTTTGTGTATCAACTTGACACAGGCTGGAGTTATTACAGAGAAAGGAACTTCTGTTGGGGAAGTGCTTCCATGAGGTCCAGCTGTGGGGCATTTTCTCAATTAGTGATCAAGTGGGGAGTGCCCCTTGTGGGTGGTACCATCTCTGGGCTGATATTCTTAGGTTCTTTAAGAGAGCAGGCTGAGTAAGCCAGTAAGGAACATTCCTCCATGACCTCTGCATTAGCTCCTGCTTCGTGACCTGCTTGAGTTCCAGTCCTGAATTCTTTTGGTGATCAACAGCAATGCGAAAGATGTAAGCTGAATAAACCCTTTCCTCCCCAACTTGCTTCTTGGTCATGATACTTGTGCAGAAATATAAACCCTGACTAAGACAACTGTTTAAGGCTGGTCTTTTTATTTTTTTCCTTTTTTCCTTTTTTTAATTTTTTAAAGATATATTCTTTATTTACTTTTCAAATGTTGTGCCATTTTCCTGGTTCCTGCCCCCCAAAATCCCATAAGCCATCTCCTCTCCCCCTGTTCCCAATCAACCCTCTCCCGCTTCCCTGTCCTGGTATTCCTCTACACTACTGCATTGAGCCTCTCCTTCCTTTGGTGTCTAACAAGGCCATCCTCTGCTGCTTATGTGTCTGGAGCCGTGGGTTGTTTGTCCCTGGGAGCTCTGGGAGTACTGGGTGGTTCATATTGTCCTTCCTCCTATAGAGCTGCAAACCCCTTCAGCTCCTTGAGTCCTGTCTCTAGCTCCTCCACTGGGGAACCTGTGCTCAGTTCAATAGCTGTCTGAGATTGTCCCCCTTTGTATTTGTCATGCACTAGCAGAGCCTCCCAGGTGATAGCTATATCTGGCTCGGGTCAGCAAGCACTTGTGGGCATCAATGATAGTGTCTGGGTTTTGTAACTCTAAATGGGATGGTTCCTTAGGTGAGGGTGTCTTTGGATGGTCTTTCCCTCAGACTTTGCTCCACCCTTTGTCTCTGTATCTCCTTCTGTGGGTATTTTGTTCCCCCTTCTACAAAGGACTAAAGTATCCATACTTTGTTCTTCTTCCTTCTTGGGCATCATTTGATATGTTAAATGTGTCTTGGGTATTCCAAGATTCTGGGCTAATATATATTTATCCGTGAGTGCATATGATGTGTGTTCTTTTGTGATTGGGTTACCTCACTCAGGATGATATTTTCAAGTTCTATCCATTTGTCTAAGAATTTCATGAACTCATTGTTTTTAATAGCTGAATAGTATTCCATTGTGTAAATAAACCACATTTTCTGTATCCATTCTTCTGTTGATGGACATCAGGTTTCTTTTCAGTTTCTGGCTATTATAAATAGGGCTGCTATGAATGTAGTGGAGCATGTGTCCTTATTACATGCTGGGGAATCCTCTGGGTATATGCCCAGAAGTGGTATAGCAGGGTCTTTCAGTAGTATTATGCTAAGGTTTCTGAGGAACTGCCAAACTGATTTCCAGAGTGGTTGCTTGCAATCCCACCAGCAGTGGAGGAGTGTTCCTCTTACTCCGTATTCTCGCCAGCACCTGCTGTCTCTTGAGTTTTTTGATCTTAGCCATTCTGACCAATGTGAGGTGAGATCTGAGGGTCATTTTGATTTGTACTTCCCTGATGGCTAAATATGTTGAACATTTCTGTAGTTGCTTCTCAGTCATTTGATATTCCTCAGGTGAAAATTCTTTGTTAAGCTCTGTACCCCATTTTTTAATAGGGTTATTTGGTTCTTTGGAGGCTAACTTCTTGAGTTCTTTGTATATATTGGATATTAGCCCTCTATAAGATGCAGGGTTGGTCTTAAGTTCAAACAAAAACAATGGAAAACACAAATTCACATGGACGTTGAACAATGTTCTATTCAATGATAACTTGGTCAAGGAAGAAGTAATGAAAGAAATTGAAGACTTTTTAGAATTTAATAAAAATGAAGACACATCATAGCAAAACTTATGTGACACAGTGAAAGCAGTGCTAAGAGGAAAACTCATAGCACTAAGTGTCTGCCAAAAGAAAATGAAGAGAGCTTACACTATTAGCTTGACAACACAGCTGAAAGTTCTAGAAAAAAAGAAGCAAATACACCCAAGAGGAATAGACAGCAGGAAATAATCAAACTCAGGGCCGTAATCAACCAAATAGAAACAAAAAGAACTATACAAAGAATCAACAAAACCAGGACTTGGTTCTTTGAGAAAATCAACAAGCTAGATAAACCATTAGCCAGACTAACCAGAGGGCACAAAGGCACTACCCAAATTAATAAAATCAGAAATGTAAAGGGAGACATAACAACAGAAACTGTGGAAATTCAAAAAATCATCAGATCCTACTACAAAAGCTTATATGCAATGAAATTGGGAAAATCTAAATGAAATGGACAATTTTCTAGACACATACCAGGTGCTAATGTTAAAACAGATTCAGATAAACCATCTAAATAGTCCCATAACTCCTGTGGTAACAGAAGTAGTGATTAACAATCTCCCAAACAAAAAGTTTCAGGACCAGATGGATTTAGTGGGGAATTCTATCAGATCTTCAAAGAAGGGATAATATTAATATTCTTCAAACTATTCCACAAAATATAAATACTAGGAATACTGCCCAATTCATTCTATGAAGCCACAATAATTCTTATACCTAAGCCAAACATAATCCAAATAAGGAAAGAGAACTTTGAACCAATTTCCTTTATGAACATTGATGCAAAAATATTCAATAAAATTCTTTCCAACCAAATCCAAGAATACATCAAAATCATAATTTACTAAGCTCAAGTAGTCTTCATCCCAGGGATGCAGGGATGGTTCAATATATGGAAATCCATCAATGTAATCCACTACATAAACAAACTCCAAGAAAAAAACTATGTGATCATTTCATTAGATGCTGAAAAAGCATTTGAACAAAATTCAGCATCCCTTCATGTTGAAAGTCTTATAGAGATCAGGAATTGAAGGCACATACCTACACCTAATGAAAGCAATATACAACAAACAAGGAGCCTTATATACCTTGGTGTGACTCTAACCAAGCAAGTGAAAGATTTCTATGACAAGAACTTCAAGCCTCTGAAGAAAGAAATTGAAGATCTCAGAAGATGGAACGATTTCCCATGCTCAAGTATTGGCAAGATTAATATAGTAAAAATGGTCATCTTATAGAAAGCAATCTACAGTTTCAATGCAATCCCCATCAAAATCTGACATCAATTCTTCACAGAGCTAGAAAGAGCAATCTGCAAATTCATTTGGAATAACAAAAAACCCAGAATATCAAAAACTATTCTCCACAATAAAAGCACTTCTGGGGAAATCACCATCCCTGATGTCAAGCTCTACTACAGAGCAATAGTGATAAAAAATTAAAAACTGTATGGATTTTGTACAAAGATAGGAAGGAAGATCAATGGATTAGAATTGAAGACCCAGAAATGAATCCACACACCTATGGTCACTTGATATTTGACAAAGTAGCTAAAAACATCCAGTGGAAAAAAGACAGCCTTTTTAACAAATGGTGCTGGATCAACTGGAGGTCAACATATAGAAATATGCAAAGCGACTCATTCTTATCTCTTTGTACAAAGCTCAAGTCCAAGTGGGTCAAGACCCTACACATAAAACCAGATACACTGAAGCTTATTGGGGAGAAAGTGGGGAAGATCCTTCAACACATGGGCACAAGGGAAAATTTCCTGAATAGAACAAAAATGGCTTATGCTCTAAGAACACAAATCAACAAATGGGACCTCATAAAACTGCAAAGCTTCTGTGAGGCAAAGGACACTGTAAATAGGACAAAATGACAACCAACAGATTGGGAAAAGATCTTTACCAATCCTACATCTGATAGAGGGCTAATATCCAATGTATACAAAGAACTCAAGAAGCTAGACTCCAGATAGTTAAATAATCCTATTAAAAAATGGTGCAGAGAGTTAAAGAGAGAAATATAAACTGAGGAAACTTGAATGGCTGTGAAGCAGCTAAAGAAATTTTCAGCATCCATAGTTACCAGGGAAATGTAAATCAGGACAACCCTGAGATTCCACCTCCCATTAGTCTGAATGGCTAAGATGAAAAACTCAGGGGATAGCAGATGCTAGTGAGGATGTGGAGAAACAGGAACACTCTTCCATTGTTGGTGGGATTGCAAACTGGTCCAACCACTCTGGAAATCAGTTTGGAAGTTTTACAGAAAATTAGACATAGTACTACCTGAAGACACAGCTATACTACTCCTGGGCATATACCCAGAAGATTCTCAAACATGTAATAAGGACACATGCTCCACTATGTTCATAGAAGCCTTATTTATAATAGTCAGAACCTGGAAAGAACACAGATGCCCTTCAACAGAGGAATGGATATGGAAAATGTGGCATATTTACACAATGGAGTACTACTCAGCTATTAAAATCAATGAATTCATGAAATTCTTAGGCAAATGGATGGGACTAGAAAGTGTCATCCTGAGTGAGGTAACCCACTCACAAAAGAGCACACATCATATGCACTCACTGATAAGTGGATATTAGCCCAAAAGCTCAGAATAAACAAGATATAACTCAGACCATACAAATCTCAAGAAGAAGGAAGATCAAAGTGTTAATGCTTTAGTTTTTCTGAGAAAGGGAACAAAATACTCAAAGGAGCAATTATGGAGCCAATGTGTGGGACAGAGACTGAAGGAAATGCCACCCAGAGACTGTCCTATCTGGGGATTCATCTCATAAACAACCACTGAACCCCAACACTATTATGGATGACAAGAAGTGCTTGCTGAACGGAACCTGTTATCGTTGTCTTCTGAGGGGCCCTGTCAGATCCTTATAGATACAGTCTACCACTGAACTGACTGTGGGGTCCACAATGGAGGAGTTAGAAGGAGGACTGGAGGAGCTGAAGTGTTTTGCAGCCCCATGGGAAGAACAATGATGTAGGCCAACCAGAACCTCCAGGGCTCTCAGGGACTAAGCCATCTACCAAGGATTATACATGGTTCCTGCCGCAATTGTGGTGGAGGAATGCCTTGTTGGGCATCAGTGGGGGGAGAAGTCTTTGATCCTAGGAAGGATGGATAGATGTCCCAGTATGGGGAAATTAAGGGGTGTAGATGGGAGTGGGTTGAGCAGAGGGGCATCTTCTTGGAGGCATGAGGTAGGATAGTTTGGGGGTTTCCTTCGAGGCAGGGAAAACCAGAAAATGTATAACATTTGAAATGTAAATGAAAAACATATTCAATAAAAAGTTTTAAAAAAGAATATAAAAAAAGAATGTGACATCCCCGAATTATGGGAGCTTGTGATGTCAAATAGACATTCCGAATCACATTGGGCACTTTCCAGTCCAAATTCATTAACACAGGATATACTTTCCTTTTGAAGCAGATATAAACATTTTCATTTTAGGTTTTAATTTTCCTTGTCAAAAGCATTTGTATTCCAATGTGCTGATTCTTTCGGACTCATTATAAGCTGATTGTTTTCTTGCTCTCATGGCAGAACAAAACTCCATAAAGGAAGGGGAAGTGCTAGGCTCTGGAGTTAGCATTCTCTTCATTTTATGCTCTGAGTGCTTAATTCTCATGCACAGATTCTGGAGTAGGAGCAGTTTAGTAATGTTGAAGCATGAGAGAGAAATAACTATGGCTAAAACCTATTGGAGAGAAGCAACTATGATTCTTTACTCAGAAGTTTCAAATTGTCCCAGACCCAATCATTGTCTAATCTATGAGTTCCCAGATGTAAGGAAGTTGACATCTCTGTATCTCATTTATATATTTTTATCTCATATGTATATGTATATGTATATATATATATATATATATATATATATATATATATCAACAAATACTGATTTTAACTTATTTCTAGATTTTTAGGTTTGGTAACATTTATTGTAACTTATATTCAAAGATCTTATACAACATTATTTACATATAATATATAGACCTATAATGAGTCTTTATCACATATGAGATTTAAGACTATTTTCTAGCTAGCAACCCAATCTGTGAGAATTAGCAGATCCCTGAGAAAGGTTGTCAGTTCTGCTCAGTTCTAGGCTCCTAAAAAATACTGCTATTTTTCCTATTCTTTAAAGAAAACACATTCCTCCCCCAAATTAAAAGGCATCTAGATATCAATTTGTTTTCATTGGGTACTAATCTAATAGAAAAATAATCTTAAATAGTCCCATTAGATGATTCTAACAAAAGCACATACTTCTGGGCTATTTGTCTTGTGCTCTTCATGTCTCTTTGTGAGGGTCATTAATCACTATTACTTTCCAGATTTGAAATTCTTATTTGTAAGGTAGAATTACAAAGGCAGGGACAATTGAAAGCATCTGCTATGCTTACGGATGCTGGCAGGAACCAGCACCATGTTCCATTCTGATGCTGGACAATTAGCTAGAAGTGGAGGCAATAGTGCTTTCCCCATTGACTGAGATTTGCTCCCTGGCAGGGAATGAATGAAATGTGTAGAAAGGAGCACATGGACCTGTCACTCACTCTGATTAGGATCACCTGCCCTTCCCAAGTCAGGAGTGGCAGAAATCTTGATTGACTGAACACAGAACAGCCTCTGTTTATTTTGCTAGTGCTTGGGTGGGATTTGAAAGAGTGAAAATAAAGATACAGTCTATGTTTCCATGGGTAGGAGCAGTTCTAGTAAAAAAAAAAAAGGGCTATTTGTAGCCTGAGTGTTTGCAATAGGCCAGGATGTAAGTCCCCAAGAAACCTTCTGACTTGTATTTATCTTCATAACTGTACTGTAGTCTCTGAGAGCTAACCACGCACACATACATAGTACTGGGAGGTCCTACAGGCTCCTGCTCTACATATGCTATTGTAAGCTATGGCCCAGAAAAGGCTTCAACATGGGCTTTTGGTAGTCATGGGAAACAGGCTACCATTACATCAATCACACCTATTACTCACACTTCCTAAATCACCATAGACACAACTCACAAAAATAGACTCCGTCATCACACAATATTTCTGAGTTTGTTTCTTGTCTCCCTTCCCACATATTTTCATATTCAGAACTCAAGTCTTACCCCAGAGCTATAGAGTTAGAAACCGAACCCCACACTGCAAATTCAGTTTAGATCCAATACCAAAAATTAGTGATCTTAGGGGTTCCAGTGGAGGCAGACTTGAGACAAATGGATATATGGGGTTAAAAAGTAATTCTGTGGCTAGTATATTGAGAATTTAGGGGATACTCTAATCTGTCTGAAGATTACTTTCCCCCCACCTCTAAAAATTAGTGATAACAATTGCCTCCTAGATTGGCTATGAAAGCTAGTGTCACACAGGTATAAGGCTAAAATAATATCAGTTTACTTCTCTGGAGATACTAAACTAGAACAGGGAACAGTGACTGGCTGAAAATGTTAAAGAGCTAGAGAAGACATGATCTTTCTAATGACTCCATGTTGCCAATGCCTTGAAGTACATACTAAGTATAATACCAACATGCTATGCCTTGCTCATGTTTGGGGACATCATTTTTCCCTAGAGTTAACAGAAAAGATGACTAGTTTGTTTCCTCACTTTTCCTATTGGGGAGATGAAATGTGGAATTGAAAAACTTTATAGGTTCATTGAAGTTTTGAGACACTAAAAACAAGCAACAAGAAAAAGACAAAAAAAAAAGTCAATCCCCCAAATCTTGGACTGAAAAAATAAGTGCTGAAAAAATGTTTTTGTTTTTCTTAAAGAAGAAGAAACATGAAGGAGACACTTCAGTGGGATGGAAGACAGATGTTAAGACCTCCTGGCCCAGGAGAGCTAAAACTATTCTCAACAGTAAAAGAACTTCTGGATGAATCAGTATCCCAGACCTCAAACATTACTACAGTGCAATAGTGTTAAAAACTGCATGGTATTGGTACAATGACAGGCAAGTGGATCAATGGAATAGGATTGAAGACCCAGAAATGAACCCACACACCCATGGTCACTTGATCTTTGACAAAAGAGTTAAAACCATCCACTGGAAAAAAAAAGATAGCCTTTTCAACAAAAGGTGCTGGTTCAATTGGATGTCAGCATGCAGAAGAATGCGAATTGATCCATTCGTATCTCCTTGTACTAAGCTCAACTCCAAGTGGATCAAGTACCTCCACATAAAACCTGACACACTGAAACTAATAGAAAAGAAACTGGGGGCCACCACCAGTGGAACTGAAGTGACAGGGACCAGGCAGGTCCTGTGCCCACTACCACTGGCCACTGCTGGCCAGCCGGGCTGCATGCAGCGGAGTTGCAGCACTTTTACTGCCCTGAAGCCCCATTAGGCCTCTGCCTCCTGCCAGCCAGTTATGAGAGGCGCTCTGCCATCTTGGCTCCTGGATGCCAGAGAGATCTGACAGCACCAGGTATGCAGACATAGTCCCAGGCTAACATAGCTTGTGTCTAAACCTGTCAGGCTTTTGCCTACACCCAGGCCTTGGGCAGCTCAGTGGACCATCTGTGTGCCAACCTGGCCAGGAGGTCTTTTGCCCTGCAGACTGCCCAGCACTTGCAGGGGCATGCGCTGCCATCTTGGCTACCTGATGCCAGAGAGATCGAACAGACAAAGCCAGCTAGCAGACAAAGCCCAAGGTTAACATCTCTTGGGTCTAAACCTGTCAGGCTTTTGCCTGCACCCAGGCCCTGGACAGCTCGGTAGGCCATCTGTGCTACAGCCTGGTCGGGGGGTCATTTGCCCTGTAGACTGCCCAACACTTGCAGGGATGCACCTTGTCATCTTGGCTACCTGACAGAACAAGTTAGCAGACATATCTCCAGGTGAACATCGCTAAGGCCTAAGCCTCTCAGGCTTTTACATAGACTTGAGGCCTGGGCAGCTAGGTGGGCCATTTGTGTACCAACCAGGTTGGGGTATCTTTTGCCCTGCAGAGGTATCAGCACTCAGAAAAAGTCCCCGCAGCATCTGCCATCATTGTTCCCTGAAGGAGCAAACGGGCAACACCAGGTTCACAGAGACAACTTGGGGCAGGTCACACTAGGGCTCCAAGGGCACCCAAGAGGAGGGCAGCACATCAGCAATCTGTGCCAGGGGAAACCCAGTCATCCAGAAGTGCTGAAATAGCCTTACAGGCTCACAGGAGGTTCAAACACCAGCCAGTGACAACAAGACCAACTAACGCCAGAGATAACAAGATGGCAAAAGGCAAATGAAGGAACGTTACTAACAGAAATCTAGGCAATATGATAGCATTTGAACCCATTTCTCCAAAAACAGCAAGTCCTGGATACCCTAACACACCAGAAAAACAAGATTTGGATTTAAAATCACTGGTCATGATGCTGCTAGAGGAACACAAAAAGGACATAAATAAATCAAAAAGAGTTGATACAGCATTGTAGGGTACCAGGACAGGGAAATGGGAGGGGGGTGATTGGGAAATGGTTGGAGGGAAGAGGGCTTGTGAGACCGATGGAGGGGGGGAACTGAGAAAGGGGAAAGCATTTGGAATGCAAACAAAGAATATAAAAAATAAAATAAAAATAAAAATAAAATAAAATAAATTATATGTGTGTGTGTGTATGTATATAATATATATATAAAGAAATGAGGGGAACATGAATAAGTTAGAAACCCTTACAATGGAAACGCAAAAATCACTTAAAGAAATTCAGGAGAATATGGGTCAACAGATAGAAGCCAATAAAGAGGAAATGCAAAAATCACTTGAAATGCAGGAGAAATTGAGTCAACAGGCAGAAGTCATGAAAGAAGAAGGACAAAAGCCTCTTAAAGAATTAAAGGAAAATACAAACAAATGATGGAACTGAGCAAATCCAACCTGGATCTAAAAAAAAAAAAAAAAAGTAGAAACAACTAAGAAATCACAAAGGGAGACAACTTTGGAGATAAAATACCTTGGGAAGAAATCAGGGGCCGTAGATGCAAATATCAACAACAGAATACAAGAGATGGAAGAAAGAATCTCAGATGCTGAAGATACCATAGAAACCATTGACTCAACAGTCAAAGAAAATGCAAAATGCAAAAAGCTTGTATCCCAAAACATCCATGAAATCCAGGACACAATGAGAAGACCAAACCTAAGAATTATAGGTATAGATGAGAGTGAATGGATGAGCTGAAAGTTCATGATGAACTTGAGAAATGAACATGAAGAAATGAGTGAGAGATGAACTGAAAGGCCAGCCAATATCTTCAACAAAATTACGGAAGAAAATTTCCCTAACCTAAAGAGAGAGATGCCCATGAATATACAAGAATCCTACAGAACTCCAAACAGATTGGACCTGAGCAGAAATACCTCCTGTCACATAATAACCAAAACCCCAAATGCACTAAACAAAGAAAGAATATTAAAGGCAGAAAGAGAAAAAGGCCAAGTAACATATAAAGGATGACCTATGAAAATTACACCAGACTTCTTACCAGAGACCACGAAAGCTAGAAGAAGGACATTTCTTGCTGGTCAAAGGAAAAATCCACCAAGAAGAACTCTCAATCCTGAACATACATGTCCAAATGCAAGGGCACCCTCATTTGTAAAAGAAACTTTACTAAAGCTCAAAGCATACATTGCACCTAACAGAATAATTGTGGATGACTTCTATACTCCACTCTCCTCAATGGACTGATCAGTAAAACAGAAACTAAACAGGGACACAGTAAAATTAATTGAAGCTTTGGACCAATTGGATTTAACAGATATTTATAGAACATTTCATCCTAAAGCAAAAGAATATACCTTTTTCTCAGCACCTCATGGTACCTTCTCCAAAATCAACCATATAATTGTTCACAAGACAGACCTCAAAAATATTAGAAGATACAACTAATACCATGCCTTCTATCAGATCACTATGGAGTAAAAGTGGTCTTCAATAGCAACAAAAACAACAGAAAGCCCACATATACATGTAGGCTGAACAATATTCTACTCAACTATACCTTGGCCAAATAAGAAAGAAAGAAATCAAAGATGTTCTAGAATTTAAATAAAATGAAGGCACAACATACCCAAATCTGTGGGACACAATGAAAGCAGTGCTAAGAGAAAAACTCATAGCCCTGAGTGCCTCCAAAAAGAAACGGGAGAGACCATACTCTAGCAGCTTAACAGCACACATGAAAGCTCTGGAACAAAAAGAAGTTAATTCACCCAGGAAGAGTAGAAGACAGGAAATCATCAAACTCAGGGGTGAAATCAATCAAGTGGAAACAAAGAGAATCATATAAAGGATCAAAAAAACCAGGAGCTCGTTCTTGAGAAAATCAACATGATAGATAAACCCTTAGCCAGACTAACCAAAGGGCACAGAGACAGTATCGAAATTCCTGAACAGAACGCCAATAGCTTTTGTTCTAAGATCAAGAATTGACAAATGGGACCTCATGAAATTACAAATTTTCTGTAAGGCAAAGGCCACTATCAAAAGGACAAATCAGCAACCAACAAATCAGGAAAAGATCTTCACCAACTCTCCATCTGACAGAGAGCTAATATCCAATATATACAAAAACCTCAAGAAGTTAGACTCCAGAGAGCCAAATACCCTGTTTAACAAATGGGGTAGAGAGCTAAACAAAGAATTTTCACCTGAAGAAGTTTGGATGGCTAGAAGCATCTTAAAAATTTTCAACATCATTAATAATTAGGGAAATTCAAATCAAAACAACTCTGAGATTTCACCTCACACCAGTCAGAATGGCTAAAATCTCAGGAAACAGGGGGTATTGGCCAGGATGTGGAGAAAGAGGAACACTCCTCCACTGCTGGTGGAGTTGCAAATTGGTAAACCACTTTGGAAATCAGTCTGGTAGTTCCTCAGAAAACTGGACATGACACTTCCTGAGGAGCCTGCTATACCTCTCCTGGGCATATACCCAGAGGATTCGCTGGAATGCAATAAGGACACATGCTCCACTATGCTCATAGCAGCCTTATTTATAATAGCCACAATCCGGAAAGAACCCATATGTCCCTCAATGGAGGAATGGATACAGAAAATCTGATATATTTACACAACGGAATACTACTCAGCAATTAAAAACAATGAATTCATGAAATTCTGAGGCAAATGTTTGGAACTGGAAAATATCATCCTAAGTGAGATAACCCAATCACAAAAGAATACACATGGAATGCAATCACTAATAAGTGGATATTAATTAGCCCAGAAGGTCTGAATTCTCAAGACAATTAGCATATCAAATGATACCCAAGAAGAGGGAAAGAGAGGGCCCTGGTTCTGAAAAGACTTGATCCAGCATTGTGGGGGTAGTACAAGGACAGAGAAATGGGAAGAGGGCAATTTGGAAATGGGTGGAGAGAAGAGGGTTTATGAGATTGATTGGGACCAGGAGTGGGGGGAACCTGGAAAGGGGAAAGCATTCAGAATGTAAACAAAGAATATAGAAAATTAAAACAAAAATAAAAAAAGATCTCCTGACTTTGCCTCATGTACTGTATCCTCTACTTGAATGACTGAACTGTGCCCCATTCTGCAGTTGGTCTTTTTATTTTTTCAGTGATCAATTTGAATCCAGGACTGAAAAGATTCTAGCACCTTTTTAATCCAGTGTCCTCTCTTCTGGACCCATCATTTCCTTATAATGGTTAATTGTATGTATTAGTTGACATGACCATGACATGCTCAAATATTTACACTATTCTATGTATTCTATTAAGTTATTTTAGAATGAGATTAACATTCAAAATGAGTAAAGAAGGCTTTCTCATCTCCAGTGCAGGTAAGCCTCATCCAGGATTCATTGTGGCACCTATTTAAGCCTAATTCAGAATCTAAGCCTATCCCAGAGTCACAGATAATTCTTTCTGCTTTACAGTCTTTCAATTGGGACAGTGTCTTTTCCTTATCTTTAGATACGTTCTTGAAAGTGCTGATCTTTGAGCTAGAAATAATTCTTTCCACTCTTGGATCTCCAGCTTGCTGAATTTACCCTACAGAGTTTCAGATCTTGGCATTTGTCAGTCACTGAAATCTCATGAAAATTCTTTACAATAATATCTTTACTTTCTCTGTCTCTCTGGCTGTGTTTCTCTCTGTGTCTCTTTCTGTCTCTGTTTCTCTGTCTCTCTCTTTCGCTCTCTGTCTCTCTCTCACACACATATACATACATGTATACACACACACACACACACACACACACACACACACACACACCCCTGAACTGAAGAATCTTCAAAGGCTTGATAAACAGATGTAGTTTAAGGTAATAGTAAGAATAAATACAGAGGGTGAGGACAGAGGAAAGATCAAGGGTAAGATGAAGTACACATTGACATGCCCAAGGTAAACTACTGCCACCTCCCAAAGTTTACAGCAAAATCAAAACTACCACCATCAGTTGGAATCAACCTTCCAATAATGAGCCTTCTAAGGAGCCTTCTTCTATCAAAGCAGGAGAAAGGCACAGACTCTAGAAGGAAGATTTAGAGATGAGAAGAAGGAAAATCAAAGCAAATCAAGACTAGGAGATGATATGTAAGGGGCTGTGAAAATATGTTAATGCTGAATCTACTAAAAACATGCTTCTGCAGCCAGAACCCTGCATAACATTTGGAGCCCTTTACTCTAGTGCCATTTATGCAGACACTCATGTTCCTGAACTATTTAAGTACTGACCTTCAGAATGACTTGGGTTACCGGCCTTGGCAGTAGGATAAATGAGATAGATGAGTTAAAAAGTGTGGAGTGAAGAAATACACATAAAAATGTTTAAATGGTGAGAGAAAGATGATTTTGATAGCAAGGATTAGCTAGAAAACCACAGCCATCTTCGAATTCACTTTGAATTTGAGAGTGAAGTCTGACATATAGATAAATATGGATAAAATCTTAAGATTTAGAGATGCCTTGCAATTATTTGATATGTGTCTTTGGTCAGTAGAATGTTCCCAACTAAATTCATTCAGGCTATTGTGACTACATTAAGTGAGAAAACTAGTCATTTGATAGTTGGTACTTGCTATAAAACAATATCAACATATCTTGGATCTATGTAAGATTCTGCCTTTCCTGATGTGCCCAACACCATGTGATCCAGCCTTTGAGAGTGTCTAGTAGTGGAAGTGATTTAAAATAACACATAGCTTATTATTCTATTTACCAGATTTTTCCCATGTCCATCCTGACCACTATAAAAGTGTGTCTGGCATGCTACATTCCAGTGTGGTTGAAAGATGCACTTGGGGTCTGCAGCACATCCCCCTTCCTCCTGTTTCCATTACTCAGGGAACATTTTCAAAGGATGAGATCGGCTCGATTTTGGAATAGTTTCCAGAGGGATGTGGCAAAGGGCTGCCTCGTCTGATTTACTTAAAATTAGAGCAGAGGAAGGAATCCCAGTGTCCACTGGGAGCAGCTGTGTATAGGCAAGTGTGTAAGAGGAGCATGGTGCCCATTTGCTGTTGGAATGTGAGGGCTCCCCATTACTGTCTCATGTGACCCCCCAGATTCTGATGATTACCACTTCAAGCACTGATCCTCTCAATAAAACCACAATGTCATAATTTTTCTGAGTTCTCCCTTTACCCTCTGTTCTCTTACCTAATGTTACCCTTCTGGCTTCATTTATATTAATTTTAGTGGAATTAGAGAGCATTTAATGAGAAAAATGCCATTTCAAATCTATGCCCTATTCCCTGGGTTCTAGTCTATGAAGTTAGCTTTGGGTTGTATTTATTACTCACTTCATTGCCTGTGTGTGTGTGTGTGTGTGTGTGTGTGTATGTGTGTGTGTGTGTGTTTGTGTGCGTGTGTAAGTACCCGCATATGTATGCATGCATACATGTGTGTATTAATCAAATCAGACAAATATAAAAACTATCTTAGACTGAGAGACCTAAGCAACTCAAGCTACCAATCTGAAATTAGAATTTTGGCATGATCAGGGGTCTGGTGAGGGCATCCTTTCTGCTTTGTAGATGGCTGATTTCTCATTGTTGGTTTTCACACTAGAGAGAGTGATATACAAATAAAGATAGATTGAGAAAGGGAGAAATGGAGGAGGTGGAAGAGAGACAATTTTTTAATATGTATTTGTATATCTATATATCTATATATCTATATGTGTGTGTGTGTTTGTGTATATGTATATATGGTATAAAACAGTCTGGAACTCTTCATAGATCCCTTTTAGACGTAAGTCTTACTGCATTAGAATATCATGTTTATAACATATTTTTCACCTTAATTATCAGTAATTACCTTGACACACTGGAAGTCAGGGTCTTAATCCTCAAGCATAAAGTCCCCAAAGCCAGAAAAACTGGCTTTGAATTGCAGTTTCATATTTATTTATTTTATTCTATGTACATGTGTGGGTGTGTTCAAGTATGTATGTATATCATATGTATGGCTGGTGGCCACAGCTCCCAGAAGATGGCATTTGATTCACTACAAGTGGAGTTACAGGCAGCTGTGAGGCAGAGTGTTGGTGCTCAGAACTATACCCAGGATTCTGCAAGAGCAGCAAGTATTAACCCCTTCACTATCTTTGAAGCCCCTGGCTTAGAATTTTTAATGATTCCCTTACCTATATAGAAGAAAAAAATGGGCTCATTCATCTGGAAATTGTGAAACCCAGTAACCGGTCTGCTCATTTCATATGCTCACTTATGGGCTGGAAAGAATTCAACCTTTTGGGGAGTACACTGAATTCCAGCCCTGACTACACTGTTGATTTAATTAGTAACTTCATCTATTCCAACTGCCAATTCCACTTTCTTCTTTTTTTCTTTTTTTTGCAGTTTATTTTTATTATTTTTATACACGCCATATTTTTCCCCACCCCACCAATCTCCGTCCACCCTCTGACTGTTCCCGTACCTCCTCCCATCCCCTTGTCTCCACGTGGATGGAGACACTCCACTCCCCCTCTCCACCTGACTTCTAAACTCTCTGGGGCCTCTAGTCTCTTGAGGGTTAGGTGCATCATCTCTGAATGAACACAGACCCAGCAGTCCTCTATTGTATGTGTGCTAGGGGTTTCATATCAGCTGGTGTGTGCTGCCTGTTTGGTGGCCCCGTGTTTGGGAGATCTTGGGGCTCCAGATTAATTGAGACTGCTGATTCCTTCCCACTGGGTATTTCAGCATCTGTGGTGAGTGCTTAGGCACATGGTCTTTGGCAGCATGGACTTTACCTTTTGGTGCACTCACCCTTCCTTAATTAGCCACATACTTGCCCTGTTTATGTCTCTTGTACTAAGTGTATTAAAAAAATGTACCATGCTTGTTCAGTCCCCAATGGTAGGGAGGATCCTGAATTTATTAACCACTGTCTTGTTCTATATGGTATTTGAGGGATAAATAAGGCAAAATACAATGTTTCATTCACATCAGCATCTGTTGTAGAAGTCAATTAAAATCAAGAGTCACTGAATCTCGGTGTTTCTATGCAGGACAAGAAGAAGGGCAAACCTTCAAGGTACTTGCAGGATGACCTGAGTATTTACAAGTGATAAGCGGATAAGTGTTCCAGGTTACAGACGATGACTCATATGTAAGCTTATAGATTTGATTTGTAGAAGACTGAATTATTGTTCCAACTCTACTGAGACAGAGACTTTCAATAACATTCAGAAGCCTTGCTGTAGATGTTGTAGAAGAGAGAGAGATTGCACTTACATTTAAGCAACTGTACTTTTGTGCTTCGTGCTTGATTTTTAAGTCTCAACATTTAAGTGGCTTCATAATGGTGTATTTATTTTCAACTTGTATACCTTCAGGTGTTTGCTCGCATGAAGGATAAGGATTTTGGTAGCTAAAATTACTTTGGTACATATATTTTCACAAAGAACAAAGATAGAATAAGTTGATACACATACACATGCAGATATGCTTATGTGTTCATACATGCACATACATACACATGTGTGTATATGTATATGAAATATTTGACAGAAATTAATATAAGACTATAAGCATAAAACCATTGACAGAAATTGCCTATACAGTATGTCATGGTCTGAATGTGAAAGGACCTTCATAGGTTCATATGTTTTGACTTGATGGTTCTGTTTAGGGAGACTATAAAACTTTTAAGGTGGTTGCTTATTGGAGAAATGCAGTTCCTGGCAGTGAGATTACATTATTGTCCCACTTCTGGTCCAAGTTTTCTGATGCTTGACTTTATAGGATAGGAACAGGAAAGGAAAGCCGCAAGAATCACAGTTGGAACCCCAGCCACCATGCCTTCTGTACCATTATGGATTGTATTCACAATGGGCAGAATAGACAGTGCATCTTTCCATTAGTATATGTTTTCCTGAAGTAGCTTTTAGAACTACCATAGCAGTGACTTAGTTAGACTCCTACTTCTGTGAATAGACACCATGACTAAAGCAACTCTTGTCAAGACAACATTTAATTGGTGCTGGCTTACAGTTTCAGTCCATTATCATTAAGCCAGGAACATGGCAACATCTAGGCAGGCATGGTTCAGGAGGAGCTGAGAGTTCTAAATCTTCATCTGAAGGCTTCTATCAGAATACTGGCTCCTAAGTAACTAGGACAAGAATATTAAAGCTTACAAACACAAGGTCACACTCACTCCAGCAAGGCCACACCTTCCAATAATGCCACTCCCTGGGACAAGCATATACAAACCATCACAAGTGGATAACTTATCAAATAAATACATCAATACATAGGTGACACATACAACCTAAAGAAAATAGAAAAATAGTTCATTTTAGTACAGCTGATCTTACCACAAGGACAAGAAAGACACCTGGTGAACTTGAGACAATTTGCAGGACACATGGAAAAAGGCATGCCCAAGAAGTTATGGGCGTGTGAAAAAGATATAGGAATTGACTCAAAGAAGGTTCTGGTAGACACTTAGGATAGAATAACGAACACTGCAAAAGTTGGCAGTAACAAATATATTACAACCCATAGCATGAAGGATTAAAAAATCTTATTTTCCATAGTGACATAATAAGGTAATAACTAAATTAAGAATGATTTTCTTTACTAGGTTCCAAATTATATTAGGAGAAAAGTGTATGGTTCACATCACCTGGCCAACATGGCAGTAATGACATATAGACAAATTTCATCAGTAGAAATTGAAATTTGTGTAGAAAAATATGACAGGAAGAAGATATTTAAACACAGATATCTCTATGTAATGCATTTACTAACACAATGGTAAATATATTTGAGAGAATAATAATTTTCCATTAACAAATTTTCTTAAAATCCCCATCTTAACCAACTATGAAATTTAAAAAGGACAAGAACCAAAAATATAAACACCCTTTACAAAGTAGTATGATATACCGAGAATATAGTAGTAATATGCCATTATATCAAAAGATGCAATTCTTACATATTATAGTTTTCTAAATAATTGGCCTGTACCATAGCCATAGAAGAAAATAAAAATATAATAACATTTAAAGATAAAAATGTAAAGATTGCCCTCCAAACCAGAGGATTCTGAGCTTATAGTGTACTTAAATTTAAGATTATATCCTTGGGCTGGAGTACCTCTAGAGCTCCTAGGGACTAAAACACCAACCAAAAAATACACATGGAGGGACCAATGGCTCCAGATGCATATGTAGCAGAGGATGGCCTTGTTGGACATCAATGAGAGTAGAGACCCTTGGTTCTGTGAAGGCTCATTGCCCTAGTGTAAGGGAATGCCAGGACAGGAAGCAAGAGTTGGTGGGTTAGTGAGCAGGGGAAAGGGTATGGGATAGGGGGGGTTGGTGGGGAAACGAGGAAAGGTACAACATTTGAAATGTAAATAAAGAATATATCTGATAAAAAATAAATGTAAAAAGAAAGAAAGAAAAAATATTATATCCTCATCCTGACACATTTTAGATCATATCTATAAATTAGAAGAATTATATCAATAATAACTTAATTGTAGTCAGGTCATACAATAGGTTAGTATCTGAAATTGTGTAGTGAAATGTAAACAGAAAATTAAATAGTTTCTTCATTTAACTTTGTTGTATGTTTTAGAAGCAGATAGAAATCAATGGAGATGGTGATAGAATCTGTAAAAGAGAAAGACAGAAAGAGCAATAAGGGAGATGTGGGAAGAAAGAAAAGAAGGAAAGAAGGAAGAAAGGGAGGACGAGGGAGGGAGGCAGAGAGTAAGTTTGTTTATTTCTGTTACCAGGTCCATGCAGTTAGAATAAAATGGTCATAAGTTCGGTTGCCAGAATCCTGAGAAAGCATTTGTTGTCTCCTATAATTGAATGTGATTTTATGTCTGACTTCCTTAAGAATCCAAGAATCAAAAAATTCATGTTCAGAATTCTAGAGCAATAAAAGCCAGCAGAATACCAATGTGCCCTGTGCCAGACAGTACACTGGGCACTAGCTTACATCTCTAGGTTACACATTAGGTTTGCATCATATAATTTTCCTGTCCTCTACTGAGTACCATAATTTCAATTCTGTTTTACAGAAAGCACTCCAAAGCAATCCATTCCTTTTTCTGAACACAGAGAGCAAACAGCTTAATTGGAAATTGCTGTTTTTCGTCTCCCTATGATGGTAAAAATCATTTTCCATTTCTTCAGGCAGTTAAAAGTCATTGCCCTCCAGGAAATGAGGAACATTTCCACAGGCTTTATTTTTCTACGTGCCATAAAATTATGCACAGTTTTGTTTCATTTCAGGGTTGTTGCAGGGATAACAGAGAAAGAGAAATATTTTGGAGAATAGGAGTTTGTAATACACAAACGTGCAAACCTTAAAGGTGCATTGGAAGTTGCTAGAAACCAGAAAAAATGGCTTTGGTGACCTGACTCTTCCAGGTTTCTTCTATGTGCCAAAATGAATCACAAGCTACCTTCTTGTTTTCCCCTTACATGTGCTTCATGCAATACACTCGCACACCTCACCCCACCCCACACACAGGAGACTATTTTTAAGCCTATACCACTAATCCTTAAAAGCCAAAGCCATTCTCATTCACTCAGGACACAGCCCTGACCTAACTTGTGGTCAAATGCATTTGTGGGCAACCAACCCTGTTTCATCCCCAGGTAGGATGAGAATACTCTTCCAGAGCTTATACTGTTCCACCATCTCCAGGGTCTGTTCAGTATGTGTACTTCAGCAATGTCAACCTGCAGACAGTATCTCCATCCGTCTTTTTAGCTATCACACAGACTTTCTGAGGTCTGCCTTTTCAAATATTTTATTGACTACCTCAGAAGCCCAGAACATTTTTTTCTTTCTTTAAAAATATTTATTCCCCAAATGTCCCTTGTGTTTCTTGCTGTTCTACCCTGGGAATAATAGTTCCTGGATTTGGACTAAATTGTTTTGGGTTTCAGCTCAGCCTGAATTTTGATTCTATCTCTCATGTCTACACACATATGACATTTTGTTTGAAATCGTCCCCAGTTTTCTAAGTAACGATTCATTATTTCCTTTGATATGCATATTGCATTATTTTCTTCAGCCATTCCCTTAGCAACCTACCTCAGATTGCCTTTATGTTAACAGGTAACTTAAAAAAAGCCATAAACATAGGCAGAGAATACATACTTCACAATGCATTCTGCTTAGGAACATATACCTATACCTCAGAATCACTATACAGGAAAGATTGAGGAAATGACAAGATCTATACCATGTTGTAAAAAGAAGTTTAGGAGTATGGAAAGTCTTCTTCTGTGGAATATAGCACAAGGTCATGGACAATTATCAGTATAAAGGAGCCGAGTTTGCATGTTTTAACAGATACATTTTATAGTATTTCTTTACATCATTAATTTCTATGAATTTTCTTAGAGCACAGTGGTATTGACAATTGATTTCACTAAAGAGAGATAAGAAAGTCCAACTGGACTAAGGCTGTGTGGCTTAGTCAAGGCTGTCTTTTGGGAGAATCACTTAAAAAATGGCCACAGTTAGGTAAAACTGGAAGAAAATGCCATAGAATATTGAGAAAATTCCATGCTTGGAGAGCTACAAACTTGACCATCAGTCTAGTTCTCCCATGTCACAATTCAGTAGTAATTTGCTTATTTTTATTTGGCGTTATCTCATATGTGTGTGTGTGTGTGTGTGTGTGTGTGTGCCTGTTGAGCTTTGACTGACAAGGAATTATTCTGTTGTGTTAGTGGTCCATGTACTAACTCTCTGAGCCAAGGTTACTTTTTTTAGGCTTAAAAGAATATGTATTGTTGCAGGTCAAGTCATGGAAGACAAATTAATCCACAAGAAAAATGAAACAAGATGAAAAAATTACCAAACAACAACAGCAACAACCAAACAGAAAAAGGACAAAAAACAAACAGTAAATATGGGACTAGAGTGCCTGGCTGCCCGGGTATGCACCCCAGCTCTACCCCAAAGTATCAAAACCATATGCTGGCTGCCTGCTACCAAAAGATGCTGGATGAAAGTCTCTGAGGATGGGGCCTCTTGTAAATGGCAGCTATTTTGATTCTTGTGCCAACCATTTAAACCTACTGGGAGGATCCAATGAGAACAGTTTGTAAACTTCATCAGTCTAGCGGAAAATAAGGACTCGGTAGAACTAATATGTTCTTTTATTTAAAGCAGGAAAAATGTGCCCTCTTGTTCCAAAATCCTTTTGGGGTCATAAGCTAAGAATCCTGAAGAACAATTCATGATATTTATAAGAGATATTTTCTTTTTTCCAAAACATTCTAAAATTGAATTTTATAGTAAATTTTTCTCCAAAATGTCTTTTGTTAGAATCAGTTTACGGTTCTCAGCTTTTGCATACTTTTTAATTATTGTCCTCCTAAAGTCAGTAAACTATTGGGGGTATAAAATTACATATCCAGTTATGAAATCTAGGAAGATATTAAACTGTAAGTAAAAATATCGAGCTGTTTTAATCTAGGAAGATATTAAACTGTAAGTAAAAATATCTTATTCCCTACAGTAGCATATTCTATAAACAACATATTTAAATAATAAATGAAGGCATAAAATTTAGGATCCTGTTACTAAGAAATTGTGTCTTTTATTTATAAATGTCTGATACAGTGTATCTAGAAGATCTTTAACTGAGGTTGATCATCAACACATATTTGTAAAACAAAACATAGTAAAGCAATTTCCATACTGGAAAATGTTCAGGTGTAATGCCTCTTTATTTTTAGTAAAGGGAAGGAATTGCCCTAGGAATACTGGAATTTATAGGGAGCAATACATAAATATATACATTCATACACATACACACATACATACATATCATATACATCTGTGATTTTATCTAAAGATAAAGAGTTTCATTGTGCTTTCCTATAGCTATTTAAGGGATTTTTGTGATTCCTCTTTAAGGGCTTCTGCCTATTTACTGCCTGTATTTCTTTAAGGGAGTTATTTATGTCCTCCTTAAAGTCCTCTATCACCATCATAAGATGTGATTTTAAATCCAAATCTTGCTTTTCTGGTATATTGGGGTACCCAGGCCTTGCTATGGACGGGGGAGAACTAGGTTCTGATGATTCAAAGTAGCCTTGGTTTCTCTTGGTAAGATTATTGAGCTTGCCTTTTGCCATCTAGTTATCTCTGGTGTTAGTTGGTCTTGCTGTCTCTGGCTGGTGCTTGTCCCTCCTGTGGGCCTATAAGACTGTGTCAGCACTCCTAGGAGACAAGCTCTCTTCTGGTAGGACCTGTGTACAGAGGACTGTGAAATAGCCCCAGTTCCTGGGGCCAGATGGGACTGAAAAGAACCTGTCCTTGCTGCTCCAGTGTTCCTGTGTCCTGTGCATTCTTGGCCGGTCCAGCTCTGGACAGGTATTGGAGAGAAAGTAGAGATCTCATCTCTGGGTCTAGGAGGGTATTAGTCAGGGTTCTCTAGAGTCACAGAACATATGGGTAGTCTCTATATAGTAAGGGAATTTGTCCAACTCCCCAACAATGGTCGGCAGTAGCTGTGAATGGAAGTCCAAGGATCTAGCAGTTGCTCAGTCCCATGAGGCAAGTAGGCAAGAAAGAATGAATGAGTCTTCCTTCTTTCAGCTACGGTGGAAGCAGCAGAGGATGGTCTTCAGCAGGGGATGTGGCCCAGATGAAATGTGTGTGCCCTTGCACCTTTAATCCCAGATGACCTTGAATTCAGAAATCTCCTTGTCTTAATCTTCTGGAATTCATAGCCACTATGCTTCAAAATCTCTATGCCAAGATCCAGGTCAGATAGCTGTATCTCTGAGCCTCCAGATTAGGATCATAGGTGAGCCTTTCAATTCTGGATTATAGCTCATTCCAGATATAGTCAAGTTGACAACCAGGAATAGCCACTATAGGGTGTGATAACACTCTTGAGAGACAAGCTCTCTCCTGGTGGGACCTGTGTACAGAGGGCTGTGGAACAGACTTAGTTCCAGGGTGCAGATGGCTCCAGCCACATATGTAGCAGCAGATGGCCTTGTCAGACATCAGTGAGAGAAGAGGTCCATGGCCCTATGATGGCTTGATGACCCAGAGCAGCAGAATTCCAGGACAGGGAAGCAGATGTGGGTGGGTCGGTAAGTAGGTGGAGCAGGACGGGATAGAGATGTTTTGGAGGGAAAACAAGTAAAAAGGATAACATTTGAAATGTAAAAAAGAAAATAATAAAGATAAAATCTAAACTTATTGACAAGATCCTATTTGCAACTACCTATACAAAAGGCTAAAATGTGTGTCACAGAAGGATAAAACATAAAAAATGTCTTTTTCAGTCATGTGCTGAAGGTAAAATTATTTCTCTTAGGCCTGATGGATAAAATTGAGAGGGATGATGACAAAAAGATGACTATAGAATTCTTTGAGTAGCTTTATCTAGCTCAAGATGAAGTATGCTTAACTTTACCTACACCAGTTGTCCGCATTTTTATTAGAGTTTATCATATAGAACTATTCACCTATGAAAAATGCTGATAATGGTGGGACTTTTAAAGTGTGATATAGGCAGTGGTTGTCAAGAAGAATGTGGAAACATGAAGGCGAAGCATCAGATATTAGAGATGAAGGATGGAAGGCATGGATCTGGACTCCTGTCCTGGGATCTGGTTGGTATGATGTCTGCTGTAAGGTAATGATGACAAGGGGCTAGAAATTTTTCCATAGAGCTTCAATGGCTTAAATAAGTCTTGGCTTCTTCAGTCTTCAAATCTTACCTCCCAAAGGTCCCCAATATTTGCTTTTCTTCTGAAAAGAGGAACCCCAGTTAGCATAGATGATTATGTATGCTACAAATACACTATTAAACATGTGGAAAATGTTATAATTTAAATATGCTCTATTATTATGGGACATCTTGGAGCTTTGAATAATTTAAGAACAATTTGTCATTTGCTGCCAAACATGTAGAAGGATTTAGAGGTTGGTAGATACAGTATCCAAATATATGATACCAACAAACAGTATTGATTTATAGGATAAAGGGAAAGGGTGCATTAATACTTTAACCTAGATATATTATTTCAATAAATAAGTACTGAGTACCTTTTATATGCCCCCTGTATGTGCTGGGCTGTGAAGGTGAAATCACTAGATTTATCTACATGTAGCTCATTACTTAAAAGCTTAGTCTGCAGGCATAAACATTTTATTATTGGGTGTGAAGATATTTTGAGTATACTTAGAACTTAGAGGAAGCAACTGATTGATTTTTCGATTCTAGAGGCCTGCAGGATCTGAAGTAGGACTGTAATATGCTTGACATTCAATAAATGTCAATAAAAGACTAGAAGAGAGTGAGAGAGAAAATGATCATGGCAATTAGGAAGAGACCTATGGTGGTGGAGGAAACTGATAAAGATCATTTGAAGAGTCTCAGTGCAATTCAATGCAACTATCATTGAAAAACTGCTGAAAGTTCCCACAAGAATTAGGTTAGTTCTGTCTAATAAAACCAGCAGGGAATTAAAGTGAAATCTGAACTCATGAGGATGTTTCAAGCTGGTCCCATTATAAATACAGAATCACATAGTTTGCACAGTTGCTGCCTGAAAGATCTTATGTGATCTTTTGGTAAAAAGTTATTTTCATAGCCTTCTTATTACACTTTGTACAGTTATGTTTTATGTGTTTGTTTTGGGTAACCATAATTTGACTAACTTATCACTTTATCCCAGTATCCCAGTTTGTGTAACCTCTTGAAATCAGAGTTCAGTTTAGTTTAAAACTTAATTATAAGAACAGATAACTAAAAAAATAAATAAATAAAAAGAACAGATAAATATTAAGCTTCAGATATTTCTTTTTTTAATATATATATTTATTCGATATATTTTTATTTACATTTCAAATGATTTCCCCTTTTCTAGCCCCCCACTCCCCGAAAGTCCTGTAAGCCCCCTTCTCTCCCCCTGTCCTCCCACCCACCCCTTCCCACTTCCCCGTTCTGGTTTTGCCAAATACTGCTTCACTGAGTCTTTCCAGAACAAGGGGCCACTCCTCCTTTCTTCTTGTACCTCTTTTGATGTGTGGATTATGTTTTCGGTATTCCAGTTTTCTAGGTTAATATCCACTTATTAGTGAGTGCATACCATGATTCACCTTTTGAGTCTGGGTTACCTCACTTAGTATGATGTTCTCTAGCTCCATCCATTTGCCTAAGAATTTCATGAATTCATTGTTTCTAATGGCTGAATAGTACTCCATTGTGTAGATATACCAAATTTTTTGCATCCACTCTTCTGTTGAGGGATACCTGGGTTCTTTCCAGCATCTGGCAATTATAAATAGGGCTGCTATGAACATAGTAGAGCATGTATCCTTATTACATGGTGGGGAATCCTCTGGGTATATGTCCAGGAGTGGTATAGCAGGATCTTCTGGAAGTGAGGTGCCCAGTTTTCGGAGGAACTGATTTCCAGAGTGGTTGTACCAATTTGCAACCCCACCAGCAGTGGAGGAGTGTTCCTCTTTCTCCACACCCTCTCCAACACCTGCTGTCTCCTGAATTTTTAATCTTAGCCATTCTGACTGGTGTAAGGTGAAATCACAGGGTTGTTTTGATTTGCATTTCCCTAATGACTAATGAAGTTGAGCATTTTTTAAGATGCTTCTCCACCATCCGAAGTTCTTCAGGTGAGAATTCTTTGTTTAACTCTGTACCCAATTTTTTTAATAGGGTTGTTTGGTTTTCCGGAGTTTAACTTCTTGAGTTCTTTATCTATATTCAATATTAGCCTTCTATCTGATGTAGGATTGGTGAAGATCTTTTAACCAATTTGTTGGTTGCCGATTTGTCCTCTTGATGGTCTCCTTTGCCTTACAAAAAGTTTGTAATTTTATGAGGTCCCCTTTGTCAATTCTTGATCTTAGAGCATACGCAACTGGTGTTCTGTTCAGAAACTTTCTCCCTGTACTGATGTCCTCAAGGGTCTTCCCCAGTTTCTTTTCTATTAGCTTCAGAGTGTCTGGTTTTATGTGGTGGTCCTTGATCCATTTGGATTTGAGCTTAGTACAAGGAGACAAGGATGGATCAATTCGCATCCCTCTGCATGCTGACCTCCAGTTGAACCAGCACCATTTGTTGAAAAGGCTATCTTTTTTCCATTGGATGCTTTCAGCCTCTTTGTCGAGGATCAAGAGGCCATAGGTGTGTGGGTTCATTTCTGGATCTTCAATCCTGTTCCATTGATCCTCCTGCCTGTCACTGTACCAATACCATGCAGTTTTTAACACTATTGTTCTCTAGTATTGCTTGAGGTCAGGGATACTGATTCCCCCAGACTTTCTTTTGTTGCTGAGAATAGTTTTAGCTATCCTGGGTTTTTTGTTATTCCAGATGAATTTGAGAATTGCTCTTTCTTTTTTTTTATTTTTTTTTATTTTTTTATTTTTCATTATTCGATATAATTTATTTACATTTCAAATGATTTCCCCTTTTCTAGCCCCCCCACTCCCCGAAAGTCCCGCAAGCCCCCTTCTCTTCCCCTGTCCTCCCACCCACCCCTTCCCACTTCCCCGTTCTGGTTTTGCTGAATACTGTTTCACTGAGTATTTCCAGAACCAGGGGCCACTCCTCCTTTCTTCTTGTACCTCATTTGATGTGTGGATTATGTTTTGGGTATTCCAGTTTTCTAGGTTAATATCCACTTATTAGTGAGTGCATATCATGATTCACCTTTTGAGTCTGGGTTACCTCACTTAGTATGATATTCTCTAGCTCCATCCATTTGCCTAAGAATTTCATGAATTCATTGTTTCTAATGGCTGAATAGTACTCCATTGTGTAGATATACCACATTTTTTGCATCCACTCTTCTGTTGAGGGATACCTGGGTTCTTTCCAGCATCTGGCCATGATCAAGTAGGCTTTATCCCGGGAATGCAGGGTTGGTTCAATATACGGAAATCCATCAATACAATCCACTACATAAACAAACTCAAAGAACAAAACCACATGGTCATTTCATTGGATGCTGAAAAAGCATTTGACAAAATTCAGCATCCCTTCATGCTTAAAGTCTTGGAGAGAACAGGAATTCAAGGCCCATACCTAAACATAGTAAAAGCAATATACAGCAAACCAGTAGCCAGCATCAAACTAAATGGAGAGAAACTTGAAGCAATCCCACTGAAATCAGGGACCAGACAAGGCTGCCCCCTTTCTCCTTATCTTTTCAATATTGTACTTGAGGTACTAGCTCGGGCAATTCGACAACATAAGGAGGTCAAAGGGATACAAATTGGAAAGGAAGAAGTCAAACTATCATTATTTGCAGACGACATGATAGTCTACCTAAGTGACCCAAAGAACTCCACTAGAGAGCTCCTACAGCTGATAAACAACTTCAGCAAAGTGGCAGGTTATAAAATCAACTCCAGCAAATCAGTGGCCTTCCTATACTCAAAGGATAAGCAGGCTGAGAAAGAAATTAGGGAAATGACCCCCTTCACAATAGCCACAAACAGTATAAAGTATCTTGGGGTGACTCTTACCAAACATGTGAAAGATCTGTATGACAAGAACTTCAAGACTCTGAAGAAGGAAATGGAAGAAGACCTCAAAAAATGGGAAAACCTCCCATGCTCATGGATCGGTAGAATCAATATAGTTAAAATGGCCATTTTGCCTAAAGCACTATACAGATTCAATGCAATACCCATCAAAATCCCAACTCAATTCTTCACAGAGTTAGAAAGAGCAATTATCAAATTCATCTGGAACAACAAAAAACCCAGGACAGCTAAAACTATTCTCAGCAACAAAAGGAAATCTGGGGGAATCAGTATCCCTGACCTCAAGCAATACTACAGAGCAATAGTGTTAAAAACTGCATGGTATTGGTACAATGACAGGCAGGAGGATCAATGGAACAGGATTGAAGATCCAGAAATGAACCCACACACCTATGGCCACTTGATCCTTGACAAAGAGGCTGAAAACATCCAATGGAAAAAAGATAGCCTTTTCAACAAATGGTGCTGCTTCAACTGGAGGTCAGCATGCAGAAGAATGCGAATTGATCCATCCTTGTCTCCTTGTACTAAGCTCAAATCCAAATGGATCAAGGACCTCCACATAAAGCCAGACACTCTGAAGCTAATAGAAAAGAAACTGGGGAAGACCCTTGAGGACATCGGTACAGGGAGAAAGTTTCTGAACAGAACACCAATAGCGTATGCTCTAAGAGCAAGAATTGACAAATGGGACCTCATAAAATTACAAAGTTTCTGTAAGGCAAAGGACACCATCAAGAGGACAAATCGGCAACCAACAAATTGGGAAAAGATCTTCACCAATCCTACATCAGATAGAGGGCTAATATCCAATATATATAAAGAACTCAAGAAGTTAGACTCCAGAAAACCAAACAACCCTATTAAAAAATGGGGTACAGAGTTAAACAAAGAATTCTCACCTGAAGAACTTCGGATGGCGGAGAAGCATCTTAAAAAATGCTCAACTTCATTAGCCATTAGGGAAATGCAAATCAAAACAACCCTAAGATTTCATCTTACACCAGTCAGAATGGATAAGATTAAAAATTCAGGAGACAGCAAGTGTTGGAGAGGGTGTGGAGAAAGAGGAACACTCCTCCACTGCTGGTGGGGTTGCAAATTGGTACAACCACTCTGGACATCAGTGTGGCGGTTCCTCCGAAAACTGGGCACCTTACTTCCAGAGAATTGCTCTTTCTAACTCTATGAAGAATTGAGTTGGGATTTTGATGGGTATTGCATTGAATCTGCATATTGCTTTTGGCAAAATGACCATTTTAACTATATTGATTCTACTGATCCATGAGCATTGGAGGTTTTCCCATTTTTTGAGGTCTTCTTCCATTTCCTTCTTCAGAGTCTTGAAGTTCTTGTCATACAGATCTTTCACATGTTTGGTAAGAGTCACCCCAAGGTACTTTATACTGTTTGTGGCTATTGTGAAGGGGTCATTTCCCTAATTTCTTTCTCAGCCTGCTTATCCTTTGAGTATAGGAAGGCCACTGATTTGCTTGAGTTGATTTTATAACCTGCCACTTTGCTGAAGTTGTTTATCAGCTGTAGGAGCTCTCTAGTGGAGTTTTTTGGGTCACTTAGGTAGACTATCATGTCATCTGCAAATAATGATAGTTTGACTTCTTCCTTTCCAATTTGTATCCCTTTGACCTCCTTATGTTGTCGAATTGTCTGAACTAGTACCTCAAGTACAATATTGAAAAGATAAGGAGAAAGGGGGCAGCCCTGTCTAGTCCCTGATTTTAGCGGGATTGCTTCAAGTTTCTCTCCATTTAGTTTGATGCTGGCTACCAGTTTCGTGATAGTTCTAGAATAGATATAATCAACTTTGTTATCAGGATATGTGTGAGATATACTTAATAATTGCAAGAGTGTCTGCTAATTAGATACTACATAAGACAGTCATTGCTTCATGAAGTTTTTAAATGTCTATTATGTACTAGGATTGTTATTTTAGAAACTAAGGCAGATAAAAATTTATAAGTAAAATTACTATAATTTCTAATTGAATATATCTATTGATAACAAATGATACCAATATAAAAATTATTTCAAATAATGTTATGATGAATGCCCAAGGAGATGTATCAGTTTCATTGCTAGTTCTTTGTGTGATAATGCTTGTGGTATGTGTGGGTTCATAGGACACTAGTTATGAACACATATATCTCTAAATGTGAAAAATCTATGTGAGAAAAGCTCTGAACACAAGAGTTCAGAAGGCTTTTAAAATTAATGTTCTTTATTGATTGTCATATATTTGGTTAGTCTCCCTAGGAGACATGATCTGTTGAATCATCTTTGTAAAATGTGAATGGTAAATTCAACTTTATCTATATGACACAGTTTGAGAGTGCCTATCAAATGGCATACCTTAGTTGAGACAAATGAAAATAAAAGTGTTTCTCAGTTTTTTTTGCAGAGGAACTCTCTTAGAGATCCCTCTGCCAATCATCCCTGAAAATATATTATCTAAGTTCACAGTATAGGAAGTTCATGTTCCAATTTTCTAATTGAGTCACCACTGTGACCAATGTCTGGGCAGAACCATCAGGAAATAACTGGTATTTAGCTTTGAGTTTCTTTGTTGAGATCATGCTCCCACAATAGAAGGATTATACCAGGAAGCTAGAGATAAATTGACAATGCTTAGCCTATACACATCCGTTTCAGAATGGAGCAAATTACCTGAGATGGAATACATGACAACTGCTTCATGGAAATTAGCAAAGAGGATTTAGGGTGTGTATTTGACATTTTTGAGACTTTCCTGTCTTCACTGTTGGCCCCAAAATTCTATCAACAGCCCTTTCTTGATGCCATTGTTATGCACAGGCTTGAATTTGGCACAGAGGCTGGAAAAAGTAAGAATGACAGATTCAGATAAGGTGACAGCATTTGCAAAGAGTGCAATATCAATGGAACCCAGAAAAACTGTTCTGTATGCAGTCTATACATGTTAACAGGTAGAAATTTATAGGTCCAAAAACTAGGTCACAGACAAAGATAATCTTAACCAGAAAAAGTGGTAAATTATAGAGCTGAAGTTTAAAGGAAGGGAAAGTACAAATACATGAATAGAAAGCTGTTGACATGACTTCACTTTTATTATGGAAACAAAACGTGAAAAGAAGTAAAACAGCTACACGACAGAGTCTTACTGCCATTGGAAAAGCCTCTAGCTAAGAAAGATTTGGGCAAAATAAAACTACATGAGGTGAAATCTCAGAGTTGTTTTGATTTGCATGCCCTAATGACTAATGATGTTGAACATTTCTTAAGGTGCTTCTCAGCCATTTGAAATTCTTCAGGTGAAAATTCTTTGTTTAGCTCTCTATCCAATTTTTTTTAAATAGTGTTATTTGGCTCTCTGGAGTCTAACTTCTTGAGTTCTTTGTATATATTGAGTATTAGCTCTCTGGTGGATATAGGGTTGGTGAAGATCTTTTCCCAATTTGTTGGTTGTCATTTTGTCCAATTGACAGTGACCTTTGCCTTACAGAAACTTTGTAATTTTATGAGGTCCCATTTGTCAATTCTTGATCTTAGAGCCTAAGCTATTGGTGTTCTGTTCAGGAACTTTCCCCATGCCCATGTCCTCAGGGGTCTTCCCCAGTTTCTTTTCTATTAGTTTCAGTGTGTCTGCTTTTACGTGGAGGTCCTTGATCTACTTGGAGTTGAGCTTAGTACAAGGAGATAAGGATGGATCAATTTGCATTCTTCTGCATGCTGACCTCCAGTGGAACCAGCACCATTTGTTGAAAAGGCTATCTTTTTTTTCTACTGGATGTTTTCAGCTCCTTTATCAAAGATCAAGTGACCATAGGTGTGTGGGTTCATTTCTGGGTCTTCAATCCTATTCCATTGATCCACTTGCCTGACATTGTACCAATACCATGTAGTTTTTATCACTATTGCTCTGTAGTACTGCTTGAGGTCCAGGATAGTGATTCCCCCAGAAATTTTTTTACTGTTGAGAATAGTTTTAGCTATCCTGTTTTTTTTTTCTTTCTTTTTTTTTTTTTTTGTTATTCCAGATGAATTTGAGAATTGCTCTTTCTAACTCTATGAAGAACTGAGTTGGGATTTTGATGGAGGATTGTAATGAATCTGTATATTGCTTTTTGCAAGATGGCCATTTTTACTCTATTAATCCTGCCAATCCATGAGCCTGATATTTCACCTCACACCAGTCAGAATGGCTAAGGTTAAAAACTCAGGAGACGGCAGGTGTTGGCAAGCATGTGGAGAAAGAAGAACACTCCTCCATTGCTGGTGGGATTGCAGAGTGGTACAACCACTCTGGAAATCAGTCTGGCAGTTCCTCCGAAAACTGGGTACAACACTTCCTGAGGACCATGCTGTACTACTCCTGTGCATATACCCAGAGCATTCCCCAGCATGCAATAAGGACACATACTCTAGTGTGTTCATAAGCAGCCTTATTTATAATAGCCAGAAGCTGGAAAGAGCCCAGATGTCTGTCAGTGGAGGAATGGATACTGTCTTAGTCAGGATTTCTATTCCTGCACAAACATCATGACCAAGAAGCAAGTTTGGGAGGGAAGGGTTTATTGAGCTTACACTTCCACATTGCAGTTCATCACTAGAGGAAGTCAGGACTGGGACTCAAGCAGGTCAGGAAGCAGGAGCTGATACAGAGGCCATGGAGGGATGTTTCTTACTGGCTTGCTTCCCCTGGCTTGCACAGCCTGCTCTCTTATAGAATACCAGCCCAGAGATGGCACCACCCACAAGGGGCCCTCCCCCCTTGATCACTAATTGAGAAAATGCCGCACAGTTGGATCTCATGGAGGCACTTCCCCAACTGAAACTCCTTTCTCTGTGATAACTCCAGCCTGTGCCAAGTTGACACAGGAAACTAGCCAGTACAATTTATCCCTTGTCAACTTGACACACAAACACATCACTATTAAGCCTCAACCCTTACTTTCTTATTCATCCCCAAGATCTAAATTACTTTTAAAGTCCCACAGTCTTTACATATTAAAAGTTCAATCACCTTAAAATGTCGAATATCTTTAAAATTCAAAGTCTTTTAAAAATTCAAAGTCTTTTAACTGTGGGCTCCACTAAAATATTTTTTTCCTTCAAGAGGGAAACATATCAGGGCACAGTCACAACCAAAAGCAAAACTCAAACTCTAATGGTTCAATGTCTGGGATACAACTCACAATCTTCTGGGCTCCTCCAAGGGCGTGGGTCACTTCTCCAGCTCTGCCCTTTGTAGCACACAGCTTGTTTTCTAGGCTCCAGCTGCCTGTACTCCACTGCTGCTGCTGTTCTTGGTGGAAGGCACTGGCATCTCCAAAACACTGCTGACTTCTACTGTAATTAGGCTTCACCAATAGCCTCTCATAATCTCTCTTCATGGTGACAAGCCTCTGCTCCTATGCATGACTCCTCCATGTCCTGGGCCATCAATTGCAACTGAGGCTGCACCTTCACCAATGGCCTTCCGTGGCCTCTAACTGTGCGAAGAACCTCAGCTGCTCTTCATGACCCCTTCATACCTTCAAAACTAGTACCATCTGAGTGACTCTTACACAGTACCAAGTCCAGCCACAGCACAAAATACAACTGTGGCTATCTCTGGAACACACTCTCTGTGCTCTTAGAAAACACTTCCAAGAAGATTTCATCTCAGTGATGCTGGTTTCTTCTTAATCACCACTAATTTCTTAGCTCCAGCTAACCAGCATCAATAGTCCCAGTAACACAAAGGTTTGCTTTAGTGGTTCTGGTATCTTGTTACTCACAGCTGATTCTTCAGCCCCAGCTAACCAAAACCTCAGAATCTTCACAATCAAAACATGGCCACTGTACGAGTCTTTAATCTTCCCTCTGAAATTTCACAAGCCAAGCCTCCATCTTTTGCACTGTTCTTAACATTGTCTTCCAAGCTCCTACAGAACTTTCAACCAAGCTCTTAATATTCTAATGGCTTTTCTAGCTCAAAGTTCCAAAGTCCTTCCACAGTCCTCCCCAAAACATGGTCAGGTTGTCACAGGAGTACCCCACTACACTGGTACCAATTTGTCTTAGGGTTTCTATTCCTGCACAAACATCAGGACCAAGAAGCAAGTTGGGGAGGAAAGCGTTTATTGATCTTACACTTCCACATTGCAGTTCATCACTAAAGGAAGCCAGGACTGGGACTCAAGCAGGTCAGGAAGCAGGAGCTGATACAGAGGCCATGGAGGGATGTTTCTTATTGGCTTGCTTCCCATGGCTTGCACAGCCTGCTCTCTTATAGAACCCAAGAATACCAGCCCAGGGATGGCACCACCCACAAGGGGCCCTCCCCCCTTGATCACTAATTGAGAAAATGCCCCACAGTTGGATCTCATGGAGGCACTTCCCCAACCAAAACTCCTTTCTCTGTGATAACTCCAGTCTGTGTCAAGTTGATACATGAAACTAGCCAGTAAAGATACAGAAAATGTGGTATATTTGCACAATGGAATACTACTCAGCAATTATAAACAATGAATTCATGAAATTCATAGGCAAATGGTTGGAACTGGAAAATATCATCCTACGTGAGGTAACTCATTCACAAAAGATCACACATGGAATGCAGTCACTGATAAGTGGCTGCCCAGAAGCCCAGAAACTCTGAATACCCAAAACACAAGCCACATATCAAATCATTCCCAAGAAGAAGGAAGGAGAAGGCCTGGGTCCTGGAAAGGCTTGATTCAGCATTGTAGGGAATTGCCAAGACAGAGGAGTGGGAAAGGGTTGACTGGGGAACTTGTGGAGGAAAGAGACTTATGGGACTTAGGGGGAGGGTGAACCAGGAAAGGGAAATCATTTGGAATGTAAACAAAGACTATAGAAAATAATAAATATTAAATGGAAAAAAGTTACAATTAGTGAATAAATGTTTAATACATATTAACTTCTTAATGGGTATTAAAGCATTTTGTATTTAAATAATCTTATTTCATTAAAGTTATCTGAACATCTGCATCTAAAAATAATAATAATTTAAAAAAAATAAACCTACACGAGGAGTGGGAAGCATTTACATTCATCTGTCAGCAAATACTGCCTAGTGCTGTGGGGTGAAGGGCAGTGACATATCTCAGACCACAAAACTCTGAGGATTTGAGAAAGTCAGTTTTTCCATAGAAGGGTAAAAATTGTCATTTATTTTTCAGATTTCAATCTTCCTTTTCCCAAAGAGATGCTTCAAGTACATCGAATTCCATTGATGATCCTTCTTAGAAAGAAGTATTAAGTACTATAGTCTTAGAAATCATTATCTTGAAAAAATGTTATTAAGATAGTATTGGATTTTAAGTCCCCTAAATTCATGGCAAATCTAGATCCAAAAAACAGGCCTTGATTTTCAAGCATAACAGACAGGCAAAATAATTTGGTAGGCTTTTAATCTAGCCCTGACAATTTAATTGTGGTAGAGACTAGTATCAAAGAGTATGTAGGTTTACTTTGTAAAGTTTAAGTGGGGAAATCACAAAAATTCATAAGCAATAAAATAAAGACAATGGGGCTGAAGAGATGGTTGAGCCAGCTGGTAGGGTGCTTGTTTAGAATCATGGAGGCCTATGTTCAGATCCTCAGCACATAAGTAAATAGCCATGTATAGGGACACATGTTTATAATCCCAGATCTGGGAAATGGAAAGAGAAGGGCTAGGAGGGCTTGCTCACATAGCCAGCCTACTCAAACGCCAGGTTCAGTGAGATACCTTGGCTCAATATCCACAAAACTAATTTTTCTTTAATTTGCCAAAATGAAAGCTAATATTGTTTATGCTAATTACAAAATGATTAAGAGCATAGAATACATCTAACTTTGACCTCTGGCCTATGCATGGATTTTCATGGGCTTCATTTGCATACTTGCTCACATATGTATATATTCCTCACAGAGGAATAAGAAATAAAATAAAGCCCTGAAGAATTATGCGCTAACATGTGGTAAATATTGAGAGCTAAATACCCACAATTGCCAATAAAAGGGCACTAGTACTTATATTCGATCATGATAGAACATCATCATGTGGAGAGATCATATTTTATTTGAGATCTTAAGGGTGACATATGCATCTGTCTAATAGAGCTGAAAGAAGAGTATTTCAATAAGAGTACTGAGAAAATCACAAGTAATGTATGGGAAAGACAAAAGACGTTTAAGCAATGGTAAGCTAATACTAGAAAGAATAGAAATGGAACAAATGCTAGGGGCCAAACCATTGTCTTGAATCTAGTCTAAGACTGGAGACCACAATGGAATGATGATCATCACATTTAGCCATGAGATACTGGTTAAGTGGGTGATCACTGGATCGGTACTATGTAAGGAGAGAGCCTCAACTGGCTTACTTGTTTGACTGTGGAGGCACAGACAGAAAGATTCAGGAACAGCACCCAGTCTTGCTGTTTGAGAAACAGCGAAATGACATTATCTCTCTACTAATAGAAGAAAAAGCAGTAGTGCCAAATATCACAAGCATAACACAATTTATCTCAAATGTACACAAGTTTTTAGTGAATGATGTTTTCAGAGACAAGAGTAACCAAAGAGCAATCGATTCTGTACAAAGGAAAATTAATAAGGATCCTAATAGCTGGACAGAACTGTGCCATGGCCGTTTAACCAAGGCTCCATCTTTGCTGTTAACTAGTGACCTGGATACTGAATTTAGTATTTGAGGTCTCTGTGGAGTCTCTTCTACCTGTACTAGTGCTCTCTCCAACTCTACATACTCCTCTTTTTGGTAACATTCATTTCTACAATTCCAAAGCCATTTTTTTCCATTTAAAGTAAACATTATGTAAATAGATGATGTTATGGTGTAGAAGCAACAGGAAGAAGAGTTTTTCTTTATTCATTCAGACCCATGAATTATTTGACTTACTGCCCAAAACTGTTGTTTTAGGAATGATTCTGAAAAGTAAAAATAAATATTACTAAACTCCTCTGTGTGTGTGTGTATGTGTGTGTGTGTGTGTGTGTGTGTGTGTGTTTCTCCCAACAGACAAACTCAGAGTTTTAGAGTAGCTAAGGACTGTGAAGAACAGAGGGCAGCTAATTAGTTGTTAGGTAAGAATATTGACCACTCATGATATTCCTAAAGGAACAGGAAGGAGCCTGTTAGCTACAGAAACAGACTATGCTAGGAGGACACTGACCTCCAAATACCACAGCTGAGGTTCCTACAATATGCAAGGCAGGGATCTGACTCCAAGTAATCAATAGTTGAGATGAAATAAGCTTTTTCCAAGAATGTTTGTGATCAAAGAGAGAGACATACATAGTAAATTCCTTCAAAGATGTCCGTCTTGGGAAGCATATTAGCTGTTATCAGAGGATATAAATGATGGGAAAACAAGCTGTTAAAGAGTTTCATGGAGGAAGGTATGCTTAAACCAGAACTTAAAAATGACTTCAGTTCACCCACATAGACGATAATCTTCAGAGGAAAGAGTGGAACAAATTCACAAAGATGAAGGTATGCTTCCCAGACTATAAAAAATTCCATATGCATTTAGAGTACAATCCTATATGCATGGTCAGTGGAACAAAATAAAATCCTCTGGGGGAGTGGGGAGTGTATAGATGTCTTCCTTATTATATAATTGTTTATCCAACTCCATCTTTTGGAATGTAATTTTTATGTGAGATTAACTATATATTGAGTGCTTATAGAGGCAATTTCTGATTAAACTGCATCTATTGTTTTATTTCATTTCTTTATTGTGATGCTGATTTTTGGTATATATGTTTAATGGCGGAAGAAGATACTTTACTGCTGAATTTTCAGCAAGCAAACACTTTCCCCCTCAATAAGTCATGCAGTCGATCTTGATTTCTCCCATTGGATATAAGTGAATCCCAAAGCTCTGGGCCCAGAGCAAAATTAATGAAAAAAAAAACCAAATAAACAAACAAACATAACATAACACGACCAACAGACATGCAAACCTACCTAACCTGGTATTGAGTAAGCCAGCCCTGAAATGAATAAAACACCTGAGTCCTAGTGACATTTTGTTTTCAGCTAACAGATTAGCCTCATTTTAGAACGCTGCTATTTCTGGACATTTGAATTCTATGAGTCAATAAACTCCCCTTACATTTTGAGCCAGTTTGAATCAGATTTGATATTCCTTGCCATTTAAAGCATCTTAAGATAAAATCCTTGAAAGGTACATGGATATTTGGGTTGGAAATAGAGTATCTATTAATATTTCCAGCCCCCAGAGTGTCATACTCTAAGAAGTAATTTGGATTATGGTAGTAGGCAACATAGTACAGCACTAAATCAGGGGAGTCTTAAGCAGAGTTCATTGGAGCCAGTCAACCTATTCATCTGAGAACTGCCTAAGTTCAAAATCATTTCCTGTTTAGTCACTGACTCTTGCCACTGTCTTCCAGCAGAAAAAGGAAGTGATCTAATTAAATCTCTCTAAGGAAGAGCTTCTTCATCAAACCTGAGCCTGGGAGGTTGACATTGTGTTTTTTTCTCCTATTGAAGCCATAAATGTATTCACTTTCCTTTAGGTATTTAACATAAACCAGATAGGCTACAAATGTATAATAACTATAGTATATTTCAATTCAATGGCAAGTTGAATGGGGGGGAATGTTTCAAGTTTAGGGTACTGTGATTTCCATGATCGGGACACTTGGGGAATTGCTTTCTTAAACATTCCTTCCAGTGTTTAGATTATGGCACATAGTCCACAAGTGTATTATGAGCAATCCTCTTGAACCCTGTTAGAAAGTCCTCATAAATCACATTCAAAAAGATATATTTAACTTCCATATATATATATATATATATATATATATATATATATATATATATGAAACTGAAGAACATGAGCAAGTGTGGGGAATTCCAAACTGTCAGCTTATAGCAGTAACTTTACTTTTCAATGCAGGGACTGAGATTTGAGGCAAAAAGCTTTAATGGAAAGAACATGTTTGTTGAGAAACCAGAGAGTCAGCCTGATTCCTGGAATGCTTTATAAGGAATAATACTTTGATTTGGAATTCAAAAATGTCTGGGTTACGGGATCAGGGATTGTGGAACTGGACTATTCCTAGATGGCATGCCTCAGTCTTTCATCCTACAAAATGGGTTTAATCTTCCTATTTATGATACAGTACAAAAAGAAATATTGTTGAATAAGTGTATAATGCTTGCAATTTCTTCTGTTCAACTATAAGTCACATGATGTTTTATAGGCATGACTACCTATCATTTATTTAGCCTTTCATTGGTAGCTGACCCTAGATAGTGATGTGTAGTACTATTTCACACAGTTACCATTTATGTCACTGAAAATATAGGAATTAGCAAGATGACAATTTTGTATTATGTAAAAAATAATTACATATGGAAATGTAAAAGAATTCACTGAAGCACGTGAGTGACATGAGGAAAAACAGGAAACAGTAGCCTATTTTTAATTTCTGCACAGTTCAGTTAGTCAGTCCCATCAATACTATTTTTTTTCAAGATGGAATAAATAGTTGGCTGACCTATTCCATTTTCTATTGCTGCTCCAGATGATACAAACGTAGACAATCATAATGAAGAGTAATTAATTTTTCTCAAGGGTCTAGTGGCTGAGAAGATCAATATCAAGATCTGTACTAGACCTCTCACTCCTAACATGCAGGATGAAAGGACAAAAGAGAGATAAACTAAGTCCTACTCACTGAAGAAGAGTAGAAGAAAGTAACTTACTCCTGCTATGGGAACATCCATGTATTGATGACCAGAACCTGTTCCATTTAGGGTTCATCTCCCCAAATCAGCATAGCATGGTCCTTTCAAATTGAAGTTTTGAGGCAATGAAGCTTTTAAATGGTAGTGTTTCCATAGTGCAGTTGTCTTTCTTAAGGTTACTCAGCTTATTAATAAAAAATGAATTCAAAACATAACCCAATGGTTTAAATGTTCATAGTAAGCTCAGTGTCTTCAGTGAACTAGGTCTGAGTGACATAAAACACAAGCAAAAGAGATAAATTATATGTGATCTGTATACAAAGTAAACATATTACTTTTAGGGTAATTGTTGCATAGCTTCATGTGAAAAGTTATGCTAACCCAATTAAATATGAATTTTAAAATATAACTGACAGTTTTGTTTTTAAGCTTATTGTGTTTTAAAATAGTTTAAAATACTCATGACAAGATAAATTCCTTAAAAAACCATTAACCCATTATCATATTCCCCTTACACCCTACATATTTTATTTTCATTGCTTCCAAGTTTATTATTAGCTAGGGTTTTAAGTTCTGAATTCACACCATTTGTTTTTGATATGATTCATAGTCATAGGTATTTTGCTCTATTATATCATCTTTCTTGGTACTGTCTCCTAGAACCATTCTTCTCTATGATGAGAAATATATCTAGATTTCCTGACAGAATGTTAGAATGTCTCAAGTTCTATCTGTAGTTGTCATCTCAGTAAATGCTCATAGCTGTTTAAAATGTAAGTTGTCTAAAAGGAAAGATGCTATCTGAAGACATCATGGTCTGTTTACAAAACAGCAAAAAACTTTATTTGTGATGTCAAAAATAGGAATTGTCTGGGTTAGCATGAGGAGAAACCAATTGGGAAAATGATGTCGTCATTAGCATGAGAAGGCATAGATCAGCTCTTTTGAATTTACACAGAATTTTTAAACACCTCATATCACATAATTGACATTAAGTCACCCTGTGAGGCACACATTCTTTTTAAATTTTATAAAGGCAAGGACGAAGAACATGCCAGAATTTCTCAGTGGCTTACAATAAGTACGTAAAAGACTGAGGTATGAACACATTGCTGATTGCAAATCCAAGAGTAGCTCATTAGACTAAGAGGCATGCATGGATGTAACCAGTACAGGAATGGTTAAAAGAAAAAAATGAGTTTTTATTCTGAACATGCTGATCCTGGAATCTATTGGACCCCAGTGGATGGTCTTAGGTTTTCTTCATTTTTGTTTCTTTCTTTCCTTTTACAGTTTTCTTGGCCACATTTATGGGAAATGACTCCAAGGCAAACAATGAGACCAGAACTGGTCTCTAGGATATGGATGTCAGGGATCTAGGATATCAGGGATTACAGATGCTCTAGGATATGGACAAAGTTGGGTTTCTCAATTGTTTTCTATCTACCCCTCACCTGCTGTGTAACATCTCTCAGGACTTTCTTTTATGAGGGCCTAAGTTTCATTTTCATTGGCCTTCATCACAAAAGAAGTACTCAGGCCACTCCTCCATCTGGGCCATTTTCTGCATGACACTTTTACATGAACATTTTAAGAAGAGAAAGCCATTTCACTTTATTCAAACACTGTGGAGCTCCTGTGCAGATCTTGGTTTCTTTTTTCCTTTTCCGTAGATGTTGTTGTTGTTGTTGTTGTTGCTGCTGCTGCTGCTGCTTGTTGTTTTTCTATACTCTCAAGTAACATGTTGACAGGACCAAACATGGAAATGTCCTTGGATCTTTCCTTTTCCTTTTCCTTGGGACTTTGTACCTTGAATTATTGATTATATAGAACACTGATCTGTCGGTCATCTGGTGCCTGTTAGACTTTTTTATTCACTCAATTTGCAAGGTAAAATTGCACTTTCTTTACTATCCACTCTAATACAATGATGTAATTTGTGTGCAATGGACAAAGCATTTATTTGTGTGTGTGTGTGTGTGTGTGTGTGTGTGTGTGTGTGTGTGTTGTGTTTATGTATCTGTATATCATCTTTGATATACTTTCTGTATCATCTTTATTAATTTAACTAGAAACTCAACAGTTTAAGCCTGGACAGTTTGATACACAAGTCAATAATTTCTGCCACCTCATAGACTAATGTTGAAGCTGAAATTTGAAATACGATGATCTAACAACTTCTAGTAGATTCCCATTGTTTGTCCTGATAAACCTTTCCTTCGTCAAGACAGAAAATCAAGAACAAAAGTTAAGATTGCTAGCTTAGGTCCCAATGTTTGTCAACTGGACTACTTTTGACAGCTCTACACTCAGCAACATTGACTTCATTTTTCACCCTAGCATACAACCTCTCATTTCTAAAATAGCATTTACCACCTTCTTCCCTCCTGCACAACTGGGAATTGTGAAGTCATCTGTTTGTAAGCTATAGTCTACTTTAAAGTGTTCTAGATGCATTTTTTTCTTCCTTTTCTTTTCTGATTCTTGAAGCAAGATTTTCATGCATACTATTATACCAGCTGACATAGTCTATGTGGTTGAGGTATGTATCTGAGAGATCTTCTAGTAGAAAGTGAAAATAACCTCATGTCTCTAATGTAAAAGAACAGATATGCCCAATTCATGTCCCTTTCACATATTTCAAGATGAATAAAACCTCATCTTTCTTACCTGAATATAGACACATTTATTTTCTTCACATGTAAAAGTAGCTACCTTCATAGATATGTAGATATTACTACTATCTGTCTATACTATCTATCTATCTATTATAGAATGAAAGAAATGTAGGTAGATAGATGATAGATACATAGATAGATACAAATATACATTGATCGATCGATAGATGATAGATTATATGGATAGATAGATATACAGAAAGATAGAGGATAGGCTTAAGATAGGTTATAGCAAATAGGTTTATGATAAAGTAAAGGAAATCAGCATGCATGGATTCAATCTTAATAGTTATTAAATAGTTATGTATAACTAGGAATAATTTTTCACAAATATTAACTATCTAAATATTATTGGATGTTGTCACTCAAAGTAAGAACAATATTCTCCTGACTCTTCTAGTCTAATGTATAGACAAAGACTATCATTAACTGTCTGAAATCTCCACTTGCTAGCTGTTTAAGCTTAGATGAATCCTTTTGTTTTTATGCCTCGTGTTTAACTTAGTGAAATAGATTTGTCATGTCAATAAATTGTAGTAAGCAGGCTGTTTTTGTAGTACTTGAAATAAAGAAGAAATCCAAATAATAAGAATTCCCACAGGCTCAGATGTTCTCTATAGAGCTGGGAACTTGGTGTCTGGCTGGTCTGGAAAAATATCATTGTATCCTGTTAAGAAAAACTGTGTTCCACAATTCAGGCCCATTCCCTCCCTCTTTGAACATATATAGGTTTTAGTGATTTTGCAAAGATTCTGTTAACATTAAATGAATACACATGGCCTGGTAGAACTTCGATTCTTGCTGTGGAAAACTAATTAGGGAGCTGTTGCTTTAGAGATATTGTCAGCAAGAGCTTTTGTCTTAGGGGTTTGTAAATATTTATATTTTCAAACTACTATGAGAAGAACAACAGCTATTCCACATGAATGGGTTGTGTTAAATGTACCCGGAGCCTGTAATTCAAGCTGTCAAATGTGAGGAAATACCAGACTTAAGGCTGCCATTCCAATCCACTCAGAATAAATAAGGACTTCAGGCAGAGCTCTTTAACAGAACGGCTCACAGACATATGGAAGACGTTACTAGGGAAGATGACTGAAGAAAAGGAAAAACACATTAAATGAATTCAAAATATACCTAGTCTTTCCCCCCAGGGAGGGAAGGAACTGAGGCTGGAGGGAGAAAATTGTTGGCTGAGGAATAGGGAAATGGATTAACATTAAACCAAGAATGAGCGGTGGCACGTGGAGGTCTTTCCTTTTCCTAAGATATTTGTCTGGTTTTCATTTGTTGTTTTGGGGGTCTGGTGACATGACACCAATATGAGTTAAAATATATATTTGGATATGCCAGGTAAAGCAGGGATTTTATTTATTATGGAGATTCTGCATAAGACCGAGAAAGAGTTTTCTGACACTCTACACAGTCAGAAGCTGTGTTCATTGAAAATGAATCACAAAACAATGTAATTCAAAGAGAAAATGGATTGCAGGTTATGTGGATCTCATTCAATTCTCCAAGCTTGTGCTGGACTCTTAAGTTGAAACAGTCAGAGGCAAGGATGCTTTTCAGCAGACTGACTTGGTGGAAAGATTAAGATTTAGACTTTTCTCTTGTGCTCACAAGCTTTATAGATGGAAGTAAATATCCTCCTCTTTCCAATCTAAAGAGATTACTAAGATTGCTAATTTTCTTCTTTTTTTAATGATAAAATATTAATTTGGGTTATTTGGTTAAGGCAAGGGGCTAAATTGCATTGCTAATGCATTGACCTCTTTCACACTGTCTTCAAATGCAAGAGAGTTTAGGGATGCTTTTGTGTTCATTAACATCAGGTGTCTCAATCTGGGATATACTTTTGTTTTCTAGGCTACACTTTCAAACTCAGGTGTGGGCAGATGACTTCTGCCCAGTGAGGAGTAAGAAAGGTATGTAAGTGGAAGTGTGCAGGTCCAGCAATTGTTTCACTTCTTTTGCTTTTAATCTCTCCTGTGCCTAATGACTAACAGTGGTCCAGATAGATCACAACTCCCTGTCTGTATACTGCTGTGGGAATTTCCCAGATGCATGGCAAATAGTATGAATGGCAAGTGTTCACTTACTCTCTAAATTTGTTTTGATATAGAAATAAAAGAGGAGTCTCTTTTCACTTTACTTAAATCTATCCCTATTGACTTATACTCACAGAAGAAGAGATAATTCTACTATTCAGTAAACATAGTTTTGCTTTAGAATGTGTTAAGTAACAATGTATGTTATAACATAGTTGCCATTGACACAGAAGTTGAGAAAAATTGAGATATTAATGTTTGGGATCATGCCTTTCTTAATATATGCATAGTCATTTGTATATGGTATACAAATGTGTATATACAGATTCACATGTATGTAATTATGTATGTATGCAAGTGCCTGTGCAAGTTGGTGCTTTGGTTCTAGAATCCCTTTTATGGAAGACTAGTAGTCATGTGATCCTGTCTTTTACAAGCATGTTTATTCTCACTGTTCAAGATGTATCATGGAAGTGGCCTTTCTAGTAAGTTTATGGGAATTTTACTGGAAGACAACATTCATGCGCTGTGGGAGGTGTCCACAGGCATGTGAAGAATCAAGAATCTGACCACTTTTGTGCATTACAAAAATGAAGGGCTGATGAAGAAATGGCTGGTGGAATTCTCCAAACCTGAGTCAAAAATCCAGCCCCACCATTTTCTTCCTGTCTTGTGTGGAACAAGAACTAAAATCAATGGGATCTAAATTTTCACACCTATAAAACTGGGAACAATCGTATGGATTTAAAAAAAAAAGTTTTATGATAATCCTAGCACTTAATCAATGTAATATGACCAGAATAGAGAAGGTATTGCACAAGTTTCATTTGCTTTCCCTTTTCTTCCCCACATACTACTTAAGTGGTGTGGAAGGTGACTATTCTGCAGGACACCCTGAAAGATATGTTTTTATTGGTCAGCTCACCCTTTAATTTGGAGAGTCCAGAAACAATCTTTCATGGTAAATCAAAGGAATTTTTGCCATCAAAGAAAAGAACCAAATGTCCTGTTTACTTCCCACTTAAAGTAGACCAAGTGAGAAGGGCATTGTTCCTAGTGAATAACTGTCTTGGATGGGTATATGTGCAGGGAAAGATCTGGCAATGCTCCCCATTATCACATAACATGTAGTCCATTGTTGAAGTAAGTTGTTGGGGAATGATGTACTTTGTTCTGTGTGGTCCATACCAAAGAACTCTGACCAGCAGATAAATACTAGCATGAGTCTAGCTCAGTTCAATACAGTGGAGCTAATAATTCTACATCAACTTCTCAGAAGCAGTGAATGTTCTGTCACCAGACATACTCAAGATAAGATCAGACAAACACTGGCAAATTAAGTGAGGAGTTGGTATTTCCACATTGGTAGATACTTACACTAGATGCATCTCAGAGCAGCAAATCAAATGATGAGCTATGAATACAGATATAAACTAAGGTAAGAACAGATTCAAAAGAGTGTTACACACATACCTAACTTTAATTTCTTTCATTCTAGGCTATATAGCATGACCCAACTTTCCTCAAGTATCAGTTACCTCAGTCATAAAGTTAAATATCATAATTTGTTTTCATTTTGTATACTCTGTACTCCAATAATAAGATTATTTAACTATAAGTTGCTTTCAAAAAATGGCCTGGAAAAATTGAGTTTTAGCAGAGTTAGAACATCAATGTAAACTATGAAATTAAGGAAAACAATGTCAAAGTAAAATTAATTTCAAAACATACTCAAAAGAAAAGTGGTAGCCATAAAACAAAAAGAAATTAAATCTTGTACAACTGGCTGCTAGGGTCAATTTAAACCAGAATTAGATGTCTGACTTTTGTTGTGCTTTTCCCTTCTCTAAACTTCAGTATCATTATCTATATTGTGGGATTTAAGTTGGGAATTTCCAAGTTCTTATCCTGTATCAAAAACCATCATTACGTTATACATATGTACCATATGTAATAAATGTATCTGATATGTGTTATTAAGATTTTCATTCTTCTGCTAAATACTTGAAGAAAACAGAAATGGAGGAATGACTTGTTTTGGATTGTGATTTCAGTCCAAATTTATCTGACTCAATGCAAGCTAGGACTATACAGGGCAGAATGTCATGGTAAGTGAACGGGGAAGTAGAACGTTGTCTGCCTTATTACAGTATGAAGCAAGAAAAACCAGACATGAAATATCTAGGATAAGAAAACTCTTCAAACAAATATACATATATATGCACACACAGACACACACAGACACACACACAGACACACATACAGAGACACGCGCACTGCATCCCATTTCTTGCCATGAGGCTCCACCTGTAAGTAGCCTGTGTATGGATGTAAAGATTGTACATCATCGATTTCAAACAGCAGTATGTGTAGAGGAATATTAATCAAGCAATATGATTGCTCTGGCAAGAGACTACATCAAAAGTCCTTCTCACATCAAACAACCTTCTAAGTCTATGTGATGTGATCTGGTTCAAATGACACATATCTGATCCCTTTGTCTGGAATACAGACAGATCCTTAGTATGCACCTTTGATCCCAAACAATGAAGGTAAATGTAGTTTGTAGAAGAAAGCATCCATGTTTGATATTGACATGTAGTTGAGGAGCAAAGTTATGAATCAGAGAAAAATTTGATATAATGAGATAGAGCTAGGATATATCTAACTCTCATGAGAACAACACAGAGAAGGGAGACTATTTAGGAGAAGCTCAGAGAGAGAGAGAGAGAGAGAGAGAATTGTATATTTCAGTTAGTGCAGTTTGTGCAGAAACATCAGTTTAATCAGCACAGTTCAGTTGAGTTTGTTTGATTTCAGATTTCAGTTCAGAGATAATTTTTATCAGGATAGTTTTAAAGTGACAGGTTTCTCAGAAAATATGCTAGACACTGGTGAAGACAGAATGAGTCAGAGAGTAAGAATGAGCCAGAAGATTAGAACAAATTGCCAGAGTTAGTTTGTGGCCAGAGCAATTCAGTGAGAATCTGAGAGAAGCCAGTTTAAATCAGTCAGCTTGGATAGAAATTTGAGTAGCTTGAACTAGCCAGCCAGAGTTCAGAGAGGTATAGAAAGTGTAAACAGTAAGCCTTGGAGATGACAATTACATCTGTAGAAAAAATGTTACATTTACATATATGAATATACACATACATATATTTGGATAGCATCTGTGAATATATGAAAAGAATGTAACAGGATGAATTGGAAGAATACATTATCTCATTAATACAAGGGTTTGTAGGTATAGGACAGTGATAAATGATATAAAGAATGATGTATACTATTGCAGGACCCTGAGATTTTACCTTACAGGGAATGGGGACCCAGAAAAGGGGAAATCATTTGAAATGTAAATAAAAAAAATATATAAAAAATTCAGAAGACAGCAGGTATTGGCGAGGATGTGGAGAAAGAGGAACACTGCTGGTGGGGTTGCAAATTAGTACAACCACTCTGGAAATCAGTCTGGAGGTTTCTCAGAAAACTGGGCACCTCACTTCCAGAAGATCCTACTATACCACTCCTGGGCATATACCCAGAGGATTCCCCAGCATGTAATACGGATACATGCTCCACTATGCTCATAGCAGCCCTATCTATAATAGCCAGAAGCTGGAAAGAACCCAGGTATCCCTCAACAGAAGAATGGATGCAAAAAATGTGGTATATATACACAATGGAGTACTATTCAGCCATTAGAAACAATGAATTCATGAAATTCTTAGGCAAATGGATGGAGTTGAAGAACATCATACTAAGTGAAATAACCCAGTCTCAAAAGATCAATCATGGTATGCACTCACTAATAAGTGGATATTAACCCAGAAAACTGGAATACCCAAAACATAATCCACACATCAAATGAGGTACAAGAAGAATGGAGGAGTGGCCCCTTGTTCTGGAAAGACTCAGTGTAGCAGTATAGGGCAAAAACAGAACAGGGAAGTGGAAAGGGGTGGGTGGGATAACAGGGGGAGGGAAGGGGGCTTATGGGACTTTTGGGGAGTGGGGGGCCATAAAAGGGGAAATCATTTGAAATGTAAATAAAAATATATCAAATAAAAAAATCAGAAAAAAAGAATGATGTATACTAGTTTCTCTGGAAATCAAACAAATGAAGACATAATTTAAGAAAAGCTCTTGGATGGGATAGTACTATATATCATGAAAAATAAGAAATTAAGATGAATCTCCTGACTAAATCTTGAATATACTTTAAGTACAATTGTTACCAACTTAAATAATATCAAAAACATATTAGTTAGAAATAATTATTGAGTATCCACTCTGCAAAGATTAGAATTCTGTGCACTTTGTCTCACTTAATTCTTTATATAGATTAATGATAGATATTATTGTTTACATTTAATATTTGTCAGAAAATGGGGTACTTTAATTTTATTTCAAATTAAAATTCAGATCTAATGACAATGGCTAACTTGAAGATGATCTTGAGAAGGATTCTGAAGCCATGTTAGGTAAGTGAGTGGAGAGACAGTACAAAGAACAGTGAAGGGTAAGTACTATTGGATGGTGTGAAGTATCATAATAAAACACTTTGTATAAATAATATGTGCTGAAAGAAAAGTAATAGTTGACCAAAAGTGATTTATAAAGACAATAAGAATAAGTATAATTGGTCTTACAAACAGTTTTATTCTGTAATTTTTATAGATCAGTGCCTTCATAATTTAGAATTCACTAGTAAACAAACCTAGGTTTAGTTCTCTGCCCATAATTAACTGACAGTTTAGAGGAAAATATGAAGAACAATAAACATGAAAGATAAATGAAAAATCCAGGTGTGACTGCATGTGACTTTAATCCCAGCTTTTAAGAGGTTGAAGTTAACATCAACTGTTCTAGATCAATTTTGGTTAAAACATAAAATACTTTGTTTTATGAAACAATCATAAAACAAAATCAACCACACTGCACAGAAAACTTTGCAATGAAATGTAGAAAAATACAAAGAGTGCAGACCAGGGACCAAGGCAAAAGTCATTCAAGTTTACTATAGTACACAATGGTAGTCATAAAGAAGTAGCAATTTTATAGACAAAAAGATTCCAGAGTGAACATTGCCATAGAATATAGTAGTCATGTAAGATTTCAGAAAACAGACCACAATATCAATTTTAAAATTATGGGCCTTTGTAGGTCTAGTGGCCTAATAATAGAACTCTTTGAAATAAATGCAAAATTTGTGTGTTCAGACTTCATTAGAACCATGTCATGCTTAAGAGATTTACATTTTCTTTTTTAAAATTGTTACTCTTATTTTTTTTTTTGAATTTTGATGTCAATCTGTATATTGCTTTTGGCATGATGGCCATTTTTACTATATTAATCCTGCTAATCCTCAAGCATCAGAGATCATTTCATCTTCTTTTTTTTTGATTGTATTTTTATTTTTTTAATTTACATTGCAAATGATTTCCCCTTTTCTGGGTCCCCACTCCCCGCAAGTCCCATAAGCCCTCTTCTGTCCCCCTATTCTTCCATCCACCCCTTCCCACTTCCCTGTTCTGGAATTCCCCTATACTCTTACACTGAGTCTTTCCAGAACCAGGGGCCACTCCTCCATTCTTTTTGGACATCATTTAATTTGTGGATTATGTCCTGGGTATTCAAAGTTTCTAGGCTAATATCCACTTATTAGTGAGTGCATGCCATGATTGATCTTTTGAGACTGGGTTGCCTCACTTAGTATGATGTTATCCAGCTCCATCCATTTGTCTAAGAATTTCATGAATTCATTGTTTCTAATGGCTGAATAGTACTCCATTGTGTAAATATACCACATTTTTTGTATCTGTTCCTTTGTTGAAAGACATCTAGGTTCTTTCCAGCTTCTGGCTACTACAAATAGGGCTGCTATGAACATAGTGGAGCATGTATCCTTATTGCATGCTGAAGAATCATCTGGATATATGCCCAGTAGTGGTATAACAGGGTCCTCAGGAAGTGACAAGCCCAGTTTTCTGAGGAACCGCCAGACTGATTTCCAAAGTGGTTGCACCATCTTGCAATCCCACCAGCAGTGGAGGAGTGTTCCTCTTTCTCCACATCCTCACCAACACCTGCTGTCTCCTGAGATTTTGACCTTAGCCATTCTGACTGGTGTGAGGTGAAATCTCAGGGTTGTTTTGATTTGCATTTCCCTAATGATTAATGATGTTGAACATTTCTTAAGGTGTTTCTCAGCTCTCCGAAGTTCTTCATATGAAAATTCTTTGTTTAGCTCCGTAACCCACTTTTTAATGGGGTTATTTGGTTCTCTGGGGTCTACTTTCTTGAGTTTTTTGTATATATTAGATATTAGCCCTCTGTCGGATTTAGGGTTGGTGAAGATCCTTTCCCAGTCTGTAGGTTGACGTTTTGTCCTTTTGACGGTGTCCTTTGCCTTACAGAAACGTTGTAGTTTTATGAGGTCCCATTTGCCAATTCTTGCTCTTAGAGCATAAGCTATTGGTGTTCTATTCAGGAACTTTTCCCCTGTGCCCATGTCCTCCAGGGTCTTCCCCAGTTTCTTTTCAATTAGTTTCAGTGTGTCAGGTTTTATGTGGAGGTCCTTGATCCATTTGGAGTTGAGATAAGGAGATACAAGGAGATAAGGTACAAGGAGATAAGAATGGATTGATGCGCATTCTTCTGCATGCTGACCTCCAATTGAACCAGCACCCTTTGTTGAAAATACTATCTTTTTTCCACTGGATGCTTTCAGCTCCTTTGTCAAAGACCAAGTGACCATAGGTGTGTTGGTTCATTTCTGGGTCTTCAATCCTATTCCATTTATCTGCTTGCCTGATATTGTACCAATACCATGCAGTTTTTATCACTATTGCTCTGTAGTAGAGTTTAAAGTCTGGGATATTGAATCCCCCTGAAGATCTTTTACTGTTGAGAATAGTTTTAGCTATCCTGAGTTTTTTGTTATTCCAGATGAATTTGAGAATTGCTCTTTGTAGCTCTATGAAGAACTGGGTTGGGATTTTTATGGGAATAGCATTGAATCTGTAGATTGCCTTTGGCAAGATGGCCATTTTAACTATATTAATACTGCCAATCCACGAGCATGGAAGGTTTTTCCATTTTCTGAGATCTTCTTTGATTTCCTTCTTCAGAGATCTGAAATTCTTGTCATATAGGTTCTTGACTTGTTTGGTTAGCGTCACCCCAAGATACTTTATGCTGTTTGTAGCTATTGTGAAGGGGGTCATTTCCCTAATTTCTTTCTCAGTCTGCTTATCCTTTGAATATATAAAGGCTACTGATTTGCTTGCGTTGATTTTGTAGCCAGCCACTTTGTTGAAGTTGTTTATCAGCTGTAGGAGTTCTCTAGTAGAGTTTTTAGGGTCACTTAAGTATACGATCATATCATCTGCAAATAGTGATACTTTGACTTCTTCCTTTCCAATTTGTATCCCTTTGACTTCCTTCTGTTGTCTAATTGATCTAGCTAGGACTTCAAGAACTATATTGAAAAGATATGGAGAGAGGGGGCAGCCTTGTCTAGTCCCTGATTTTAGTGGGATTGCTTCAAGTTTCTCTCCATTTAGTTTGATGTTGGCTATCGGTTTGCTGTATATTGCTTTTACAATGTTTAGATATGGGCCTTGAATTCCTGTCCTTTCCAAGACTTTTAGCATGAAAGGATGCTGAATTTTGTCAAATGCTTTTTCAGAATTTCATGCTGATAATGCAATGATCATGTGGTTTTTTTTCTTTGAAGTTTTTTTATGTAGTGGATAGCATTTATGGATTTCCTTATATTGAACCATCCCTGCATCCGTGGGATGAAGCCTACTTGATCATGGTGAATGATCGTTTTGATGTGTTCTTGGATTAGGTGGGCAAGAATTTTATTTAGTATTTTGCATCGATATTCATAAGGGAAATTGGCCTGAAATTCTCTTTCTTAGTTGGATCTTTGTGTGGTTTTGGTATCAGCGTAATAGTGGCTTCGAAGAAGGAGTTGGATAGTGTTCCTTCTGTTTCTATTTGGTGGAAAAGTTTGAAGAGTATTGGTGTTAAGTCTTCTTTGAAGGTCTGATAGAATTCTGCACTGAAACCATCTGGTCCTTTGCTTTTTTTGGTTGGAAGCCTATCTATGACCCCTTCTATTTCTTTAGGGGTTATGGGTCTGTTTAGATGGTCTATTTGATCCTGGTTTAATTTTGGTAATTGGTATCTGTCTAAGAAAATGTCCATTTCCTCCAGATTCTCCAGTTGTGTTGAGTACAGGTTTTTGTAGTAGGATCTGATGATGTTTTGAATTTCCTCAGTTTCTGTTGTAATATCTCCCTTTTCATTTCTAATTTTGTTAATTTGGATACTTTCTCTGTGCCCTTTGGTTAGTCTGGCTAAGGGTTTATCTATCTTGTTGATTTTTTCAAAGAACCAGCTTTTTGTCTTGTTGATTCTTTGTATGGTTCTCTTGGTTTCTAATTGATTGATTTCAGCCCTGAGTTTGATGATTTCCTGTCTTCTCCTCCTCCTGGGTGAATTAGCTTCTTCTTGTTCCAGCGTTTTCAGTTGTTCTGTTAATCTTCTAGTGTAAGTTCTCTCAAATTTCTTTTTGGAGGCACTCAAAGCTATGAGTTTTCCTCTTAGCACTGCTTTCATTGTGTCCCATAGATTTATGTATGTTGTGCCTTCATTTTCATTAAATTCTAAGAAATCTTTGATTTCTTTCTTTATTTCTTCCTTGACCAAGGTATCATTGAGTAGAGTATTGTTCAGTTTCCATGTGTATGTGGGCTTTCTGTTGTTTTTACTGTTACTAAAGACCACGTTTACTCCATAGTGATCTGATAGGAGGCATGGGATTATTTCAATCTTCTTATATTTGTTGAGGTCTGTCTTGTGACCAACTATATGATCTATTTTGGAGAAGGTACCATGAGGTGCTGAGAGAAAGGTATATTTTTTGCTTTGGCATAAAAAGTTCTATATATATCTGTTAACTCCAATTGGTTCAAAGCTTCAATTAGTTTCATTGTCTCCCTGTTTAGTTTCTGTTTTCCTGATTGGTCCATTGGTGGTCTTCAATTTCTTTCTTCAGAAAGTTGAAGTTCTTGTCATACAGATCTTTCACTTGTTTGATTAGAGTCACACCAATATATTTCATATTGTTTGTCACTATTTTGAAGGGTGTCATTTCTCTAATTTCTTGTTCAGCCTGTGTATCTTTTGAGTATAGAAAGGCTACTGATTTTCTTAAGTTAATTTTATATCCAGCCACTTTACTGAAGTTGTTTATCAGCTGTAGGAGTTCTCTTGTGGAAATGTTGGGGTCACTTATGCATATTTATATCATCTGCAAATAGTGACAGGTTGACTTTTTCCTTTCCAATCTGTATCCGTTTGACCTTATTTTGTTGTATAATTGCTCTAGCTAGAACTTCAAGTAGTATTTTGAATAGATAGGGAGAGAGAGGGCAGCCTTGTTAAGTCCCTGATTTTAGTGGGATTGCTTCAAAGTTCTCTACATTTAGTTTGATGCTGACTACTGGCTTGCTATATATGGCTTTAACTGTGATAAGACTTTTATCATGAAGGGATGCTGAATTTATTTCAAATGCATTTTCAGCATATAATGAAATGACCATGTGTTCTTTTTTTCTTTGAGTTTGTTTATGTAGTGGATTAAATTGATGGATTTCTGTATATTGAACCATCCCTGCATCCCTGGGATGAAGCCTACTTGATTGTGGTAAATGATTGGTTTGATGTTTTCTTGTATTCAGTTGGCAAGAATTTTAGTATTTTTGCATTGATATTCATAAGGGAGATTACTCTGAAGTTCTCTTTCTTTCTTGGATCTTTGTGTGGTTTGGTATCAGTGTAATTGTGGCTTCATAGAACAAGGAGAATAGTGATCCTTCTGTTTCTATTTTGTGGAATAGTTGGGAGAGTATTGGTATTCGGTCTTCTTTGAAGGTCTGATAGAATTCTGCACTAAAAGCATCTGGTCCTTGTTTTTTTTTTTTAATTTTTATTTAGTTATTTATTTTTGGTTGGGAGACTTTTAATGACTGCTTCTACTTCTTTAGGGGTTATGGGACTGTTTAGACAGTTTATCTGATCCTTATTTAACTTTGGTATTTGGTATCTGTCTAGAAAATTGTCCATTTCATCTATATTTTCCAGTTGTGTTGAGTATAGGTTTTTGTAGTAGCATCTGTTGACTTTTTGAATTTTCTCAGTGTCTGTTCTTATATTTACCTTTTCCTTTCTGATTTTGTTAATTTGGATACTGTCTCTAAGTCCTTTGTTGAGTCTGGCTAAGGTTTTATCTATCTTATTGATTTTTCTCAAAGAACCAAATTCTGGTTTGGTTGATTCTTTGTTTAGTTCTTTTTGTTTCTACTTGGTTGATTTTAGCCCTGCGTTTTGACTATTTCCTGCCGTCTCCTCCTCTTGGGTGTATTTGCTTCTTCTTTTTATAGAACTTTCAGGTGTGCTGTTAAACTAACTGCTAAGTGTCTGATCTCTCTAGTTTCTTTTTGGAGGCACACAGTACTGTGAGCTTTCCTCTTATCACTGCTTTCATTGTGTCCCATATGTTTGGGTATCTTCTGGCTTCATTTTCATTAAATTTGAAAAAAAAATCTTTAATTTCTTTCTTTATTTCTTCCTTGACCAAGTAACCATTGAGTAGAGCATTCCATGTGTATGTGAGCTTTCTTTTGTTTTTGTTGCTATTGAAGACCAGCCATAATCTGTAGTGATCTGATAGGAGGCATGGGATTATTTCAATCTTCTTATATCTGCTGAGGTCTGATTTGTGACACATTATATGGTCAAATTTTTAGAAGGTACGATGTAGTACTGAGAAGAAAGTATATTCTTTTGCTCTAGGATGAAATGTTCTATAGATATCTGTTAAATCTGTTCGCTTCATCACTTCTGTTAGTTTCACTGTCTCTTTGTTTATTTTGTGTTTTCCTGATCTGTCCATTAATGAGAGTGCAGTGTTGAAGTCTCCCACAATTATTTCATGAGGTGCAATGTGTACTTTGAGTTTTAGTAATTTTTTTATTCGATATAATTTATTTACATTTCAAATGATTTCCCCTTTTCTAGCCCCCCCACTCCCCAAAAGTCCCGCAAACCCCCTTCTCTTCCCCTGTCCTCCCACCCACCCCTTCCCACTTCCCCGTTCTGGTTTTGCTGAATACTGTTTCACTGAGTCTTTCCAGAACCAGGGGCCACTCCTCCTTTCTTCTTGTACCTCATTTGATGTGTGGATTATGTTTTGGGTATTCCAGTTTTCTAGGTTAATATCCACTTATTAGTGAGTGCATACCATGATTCACCTTTTGAGTCTGGGTTACCTCACTTAGTATGATATTCTCTAGCTCCATCCATTTGCCTAAGAATTTCATGAATTCATTGTTTCTAATGGCTGAATAGTACTCCATTGTGTAGATATACCACATTTTTTGCATCCACTCTTCTGTTGAGGGATACCTGGGTTCTTTCCAGCATCTGGCAATTACAAATAGGGCTGCTATGAACATAGTAGAACATGTATCCTTATTACATGGTGGGGAGTCTTCTGGGTATATGCCCAGGAGTGGTATAGCAGGATCTTCTGGAAGTAAGGTACCCAGTTTTCGGAGGAACCGCCAGACTGATTTCCAGAGTGGTTGTACCAATTTGCAACTCCACCAGCAGTGGAGGAGTGTTCCTCTTTCTCCACACCCTCTCCAACACCTGCTGTCTCCTGAATTTTTAATCTTAGCCATTCTGACTGGTGTAAGATGAAATCTTAGGGTTGTTTTGATTTGCATTTCCCTAATGACTAATGAAGTTGAGCATTTTTTAAGATGTTTCTCCGCCATCCGAAGTTCTTCAGGTGAGAATTCTTTGTTTAACTCTGTACCCCATTTTTTAATAGGGTTGTTTGGTTTTCTGGAGTCTAACTTTTTGAGTTCTTTATATATATTGGATATTAGCCCTCTATCTGATGTAGGATTGGTGAAGATCTTTTCCCAATTTGTTGGTTGCCGATTTGTCCTCTTGATGGTGTCCTTTGCCTTACAGAAACTTTGTAATTTTATGAGGTCCCATTTGTCAATTCTTGCTCTTAGAGCATACGCTATTGGTGTTCTGTTCAGAAACTTTCTCCCTGTACCGATGTCCTCAAGGGTCTTCCCCAATTTCTTTTCTATTAGCTTCAGAGTGTCTGGCTTTATGTGGAGGTCCTTGATCCATTTGGATTTGAGCTTAGTACAAGGAGACAAGGATGGATCAATTCGCATTCTTCTGCATGCTGACCTCCAGTTGAACCAGCACCATTTGTTGAAAAGGCTATCTTTTTCCATTGGATGTTTTCAGCCACTTTGTCGAGGATCAAGTGGCCATAGGTGTGTGGGTTCATTTCCGGATCTTCAATCCTGTTCCATTGATCCTCCTGCCTGTCACTGTACCAATACCATGCAGTTTTTAACACTATTGCTCTATAGTATTGCTTGAGGTCAGGGATACTGATTCCCCCAGATTTTCTTTTGTTGCTGAGAATAGTTTTAGCTATCCTGGGTTTTTTGTTGTTCCAGATGAATTTGATAATTGCTCTTTCTAACTCTGTGAAGAATTGAGTTGGGATTTTGATGGGTATTGCATTGAATCTGTATAGTGCTTTAGGCAAAATGGCCATTTTAACTATATTGATTCTACCGATCCATGAGCATGGGAGGTTTTCCCATTTTTTGAGGTCTTCTTCCATTTCCTTCTTCAGAGTCTTGAAGTTCTTGTCATACAGATCTTTCACATGTTTGGTAAGAGTCACCCCAAGATACTTTATACTGTTTGTGGCTATTGTGAAGGGGGTCATTTCCCTAATTTCTTTCTCAGCCTGCTTATCCTTTGAGTATAGGAAGGCCACTGATTTGCTGGAGTTGATTTTATAACCTGCCACTTTGCTGAAGTTGTTTATCAGCTGTAGGAGCTCTCTAGTGGAGTTCTTTGGGTCACTTAGGTAGACGATCATGTCGTCTGCAAATAATGATAGTTTGACTTCTTCCTTTCCAATTTGTATCCCTTTGACCTCCTTATGTTGTCGAATTGCCCGAGCTAGTACCTCAAGTACAATATTGAAAAGATAAGGAGAAAGGGGGCAGCCTTGTCTGGTCCCTGATTTCAGTGGGATTGCTTCAAGTTTCTCTCCATTTAGTTTGATGCTGGCTACCGGTTTGCTGTATATTGCTTTTACTATGTTTAGGTATGGGCCTTGAATTCCTGTTCTCTCCAAGACTTTAAGCATGAAGGGATGCTGAATTTTGTCAAATGCTTTTTCAGCATCCAATGAAATGACCATGTGGTTTTGTTCTTTGAGTTTGTTTATGTAGTGGATTGTATTGATGGATTTCCGTATATTGAACCAACCCTGCATTCCCGGGATAAAGCCTACTTGATCATGGTGGATGATCGTTTTGATGTGTTCTTGGATTCGGTTGGCAAGAATTTTATTGAGTATTTTTGCATCGATGTTCATAAGGGAAATTGGTCTGAAGTTCTCTTTCTTTGTTGGATCTCTGTGTGGCTTTGGTATCAGCGTAATTGTGGCTTCGTAGAAGGAATTGGGTAGTGTTCCTTCTGTTTCTATTTTGTGGAATAGTTTGAAGAGTATTGGTGTTAACTCTTCTTTGAAGGTCTGGTAGAATTCTGCACTGAAGCCATCTGGTCCTGTGCTTTTTTTGGTTGGAAGAATTTCTATGACTCCTTCTATTTCTTTAGGCATTATGGGACTGTTTAGATGGTCTAGTTGGTCCTGATTTAATTTTGGTATTTGGTATCTGTCAAGGAAATTGTCCATTTCCTCCAGATTCTCCAGTTGTGTTGAGTATAGGCTCTTGTAGTAGGATCTGATGATTTTTTGGATTTCCTCAGTTTCCGTTGTTATATCTCCCTTTTCATTTCTAAGTTTGTTAATTTGGATACTTTCTCTGTGCCCTTTGGTCATTCTGGCTAAGGGTTTATCTATCTTGTTGATTTTCTCAAAGAACCAGCTCCTGGTATTGTTGATTTTTTGTATGGTTCTCTTTGTTTCTACTTGATTGATTTCGGCCCTGAGTTTGATGATTTCCTGCCTTCTACTCCTCCTGGGCGAAATAGCTTCTTTTTGTTCTAAGGCTTTCAGGTGTGTCACTAAGCTGGTAAGGTATGCTCTCTCCATTTTCTTTTTGGAGGCACTCAGGGCTATGAGTTTTCCTCTTAGCACTGCTTTCATTGTGTCCCATAGATTTGGGTATGTTGTGTTTTCATTTTCATTGTGTTCTAAAAAGTCTTTAATTTCTTTCTTTATTTCTTCTTTGACCAAGGTATCATTGAGTAGAGTATTGTTCAGTTTCCACGTGTATGTGGGCTTTCTGTTGTTTCTGTTGCTATTGAAGACCACTTTTACTCCATAGTGATCAGATAGGAGGCATGGGATTAGTTCGATCTTCTTATATTTGTTGAGGTCTGTCTTGTGACCAATTATATGGTCGATTTTGGAGAAGGTACCATGAGGTGCTGAGAAAAAGGTATATTCTTTTGTTTTAGGATAGAATGTTCTATATATATCTGTTAAATCTAATTGGTCCAAAGCTTCAATTAGTTTCATTGTGTCCCTGTTTAGTTTCTGTTTTCCTGATCGGTCCATTGAGGAAAGTGCAGTGTTGAAGTCACCCACAATTATTGTGTTAGGTGCAATGTGTGCTTTTAGTTTTAATAAAGTTTCTTTTACGAAAGAGGGTGCCCTTGCATTTGGTGCATAGATGTTCAGGATTGACAGTTCTTCTTTTTGTATTTTTCCTTTGACCAGCAAGAAGTGTCCCTCAGGGTCTCTTTTGATGACTTTGGGTTGAAAGTCAATTTTATCTGATATTAAAATGGCTACTCCAGCTTGTTTCCTGAGACCATTTGCTTGTAAAATTGTCTTCCAGCCTTTTACTCTAAGGTAGTGTTTGTCTTTGACCCTGAGGTGTGTTTCCTGTAAGCAGCAAAATGTAGGGTCCTGTTTACGTATCCATTCAGTTAGTCTGTGTCTTTTTATTGGGGCATTAAGTCCATTGATGTTAAGAGATATTAAGGAATAGTGATTGTTACTTCCTATCATTTTTGACGTTATTTTTTAAATTTGAATGCTTAACTTCTTTTGGGTTTGCTGAAAGGTTACTATCTTACTTTTGCCAGGGTGAAGTTTCCCTCCTTGTATTGGTGTTGTCCTCCTATTATCCTTTTTAGGGCCGGGTTTGTGGATAGATATTGGGTAAACTTGGTTTTGTCATGAAATATCTTAGTTTCTCCATCTATGGTGATTGAGAGTTTTGCTGGATATAGTAGTTTTGGTTGGCATTTGTGTTCTCTTAGAGTCTGCATGAGATCTGCCCAGGACCTTCTAGCCTTCATAGTCTCAGGTGAAAAGTCTGCTGTGATTCTGATAGGTCTTCCTTTATATGTTACTTGGCCTTTTTTTCTTACTGCCTTTAGTATTCTTTCTTTGTTTAGAACATTTGGTGTTTTGATTATTATGTGACGGGAAGTATTTCTGTTCTGGTCCAGTCTGTTTGGAGTTCTGTAGGCTTCTTGTATATTCATGGGCATCTCTCTCTTTAGGTTAGGGAAGTTTTCTTCCATAATTTTATTGAAGATGTTTGCTGGCCCTTTAAGTTGTAAATCTTCACTCTCATCTATGCCTATAATCCTTAGGTTTGGTCTTCTCATTGTGTCCTGGATTTCCTGGATATTTTGGGTTACAAGCTTTTTGCATTTTGCATTTTGCATTTTCTTTAACTGTTGAGTCCATGGTTTCTATGGAATCTTCAGCATCTGAGATTCTTTCTTCTATCTCTTGTATTCTGTTGTTGATATTTGCATCTCTGTCCCCTGATTTCTTCCCAAGGCTTTCTATCTCCAAAGTTGTCTCCCTTTGAGTTTTCTTAGTTGTTTCTACTTCTGATTTTAGATCCTGGATGGTTTTGCTTAGCTCCTTCACTTGCATGTTTGTGTTTTCCTGTAATTCTTTAAGAGATTTTTGTGTTTCGTCTTTCATGACCTCAGCCTGTTGACCAAAGTTCTCCTGTATTTCTTTAAGAGATTTTTGTGTTTCGTCTTTCATGACCTCAGCCTGTTGACCAAAGTTCTCCTGTATTTCTTTACGTGTTTTTTGCATTTCCTCCTTGTTGGCTTTTGTATTATCCTGGATTTCTTTCAATGATTTTTGTGTTTCCCTTGCAAGGGCTTCTAACTTTTGATCCATTTTCTCCTGAATTTCTTTATGTATGACCTTCATGTGTTCCTGTACCAGCATCATGACCAGTGATTTTAAATCCAAATCTTGTTTTACTGGTGTGCTGGGGTATCCAGGACATGTTGGTAGAGGAGAATTGGGTTCAGATGTTGCCATATTGCCTTGATTTCTGTTAGTGACGTTCCTGCGTTTGCCTTTTGCCATCTAGTTCTCACTGGTGTTAGTTTATCTTGTCAGTGCTGGACTCACCAGTGCAAGCTGCCCCTTCCCAGTTGGCCTCTGGTGCACAGCTTACCTCCTGCACTGCTTGTAGACAGTGTGCTGCTGCCCAGGCTGTTCCGGTCCCAAAGCAGGCACCCGAAGGCTCCCGCTGGGGCCCGCTCGATTCACTGGAGCACACTGACTTCTCCCAGCTGGCCGCCCGGAAGCCCAGCTAGCCACTTGCAGGACTTGGAGATGTAATGCTGCCGCCCAGACTGATCTGGATCTCAGTCTGTCCGATCCCTGGAGTACGGAACCAAGATGGATGCACCTCTCCTGACTGGTGGGAGGCCGAGTTCTGAAGTGGCCTCCGTGCAGGAAAGGCGCCGCACAACTGCAGCTGCTTGCTGCCCGGCTGGTCAGCGAAGGTCAGTGGTCGTGGGCACAGGGCCTAACTGGTCCCTGTGTCGCCTTGGTTCCACTGCTGATGGCCCTTCAGCTGGAGCAGCCACTGCTGCCGCTGCCGCTGCCGCCGCCGCCGCCCTCTCCTTTAGTAATTTTTTTTTTTAATGAATGCAGTACCTTTACATTTAGAGCACAGGTATTCAGAATAGAGAGTTCTTCTTCATAGATTTTTCTTTTGATGAATATGAAGTGTCCTTCCTTTTTTCTTTTCTTTTTTTTCTTTTGATTACTTTTGGTTGAAAGTCAATTTCATCTGATATAAGAATGGATACTCCAGCTTGTGTCCTGAGATCATTTGCTTGGAAAATTGTTTCCCAGCCATTTACTCTGAGGTAGAGTTTGTCTTTGACACTGAAGTGCATTTCCTGTATGCAGCAAAATGCTGGGTCCTTTTTATGTACCCAGTCTGTTAGTCTATGTCTTTTTTATTGGGGAATTGAGTCCATTGATGTTAAGAGATATTATTAAGGAATAGTGATTGTTGCTTCCTGTTAATTTTGATGTTATGTTGATGTTTGTTTGGTTAGTTATGTTCTTTTGGGATTGTTGAAAGAAGATTACTTTCTTGCTTTTTCTAGGGTATAGTTTTCCTCCTTGTGTTGGCATTTTCCATCTATTGTTCTTTGTAGGGCTGGATTTGTGGAATGATATTGTACTAATTTGGTTTTGTCATAGAATATCTTGGTTTATCTATCTATGGTAATTGAGTGTTTTGCTGGGTATGGTAGTCTTGACTGGCATTTGTGTTCTCTTAGGGTCTTTATGAGATTTTTCCAGGATTTTCTAGCTTTCATCATCTCTGGTGGGAAGTGTGGCATAATTCTGATAGGTCTACCTTTATATGTTACTTGACCTTTTTCCCTTACTACTTTTAATATTCTTTCTTTGTTTAGTACATTTTGTGTTTTGATTATTATGTAACAGGAGGTATTTCAGTTCTTAATGTTTCGAGTTCTGTAGGCTTCTTGTATGTTCCAGGGCATCTCTTTCTTTAGGTTAGGGAAGTTTTCTTCTATATTTTTATTGACGATATTTACTGGCCCTTTATGTTGGGAATCTTCACTTTCTTCTATACCTAATCTCATTCCATCCTGGATTTCCTGGATGTTTGGGGTTAGGAGCTTTTTGTATTTTGCATTTTCTTTGACTGTTGTGTCAGTGTTTTCTGTGGTATCTTCTGCTCCTGAGATTCTCTCTTCCATGTCTTGTATTCTGTTGGAGATGCTTACCTCTATGACTCTGCTATCTTTCCTAGGTTTTCTATCTCCAGAGTTGTCTCCCTTTGTGATTTCCTCATTGTTTCTATTTTGATTTGTAGATCCTGTATCGTTTTGATCAGTTCCTTCACCTGTTTGCTTGTATTTTCTTGTAATTGTTTAATGGATTGTTGTGTTTCCTCTTTAAGGTCATCAGCCTATTTAGCTGTGTTCTCTTGTATTTAAGGGAGTTGTTTATGTCCTTCTTAAAGTCCTCTATCATCATCTTGAGATGTGATTTTAAATCAGAGTCTTGTTTTTCTGGTGTGTTGGGGTAACCAGGACTTGCTGTGGAGGGAGACCTGGATTCTGATGATGCCAAGTAGCCTTGGTTTCTAATTCTTTTGTTCTTCTGCTTGCCTTTTGCCATCTGGTTATCTCTGGTGTTAGCTGGTCTTGCTGCCTCTAACTGTGGCTTGCCCTTCCTGCAGGCCTGTGTGTCAGTACTCCTGGGAGATCAGTTCTCTCTGGCAGGAATTTATGTATGGAGAGCTGTGGTATAGGGTTAGCTCTGGGGTGCAACAGAAACCAGAAGAATTCTGTCCCCAGCTGATCTTTGATTCTGATTGCTCTGAGTGGGTCCCTCTTGGGCCAGAAATTAGAGAAAAGTGGCACTTTTACCTGTGCTATCAGGTATGTAGGCTCTCCTGGGAAAGCAGCTCTCTCTTTGCTGTATTTGTGTATGTAGCTCTGAGGCCCAGGATCAGCTCTAGGCAGAGATGACACAGAGTTCCTATATCCGGAGGGTTCTGGGCTAGTTTCTCTGAGTAGCAGTGATGGTCCTACCTATACTCACAGGCCCTGCACTCTGCACTCCTGGGAGGATTACTCTCTTCCAGAGCTATTTGGGTATGGAGCCCATTGGAAGAGGATCATCTCAAGCCTGCAGACAGAAACTGGAAAGCTCCAGTCCCATGCTGCCCCTCACTTCTTGTGTCCTGAGGGTTCTGGGCTGGTTCCTTTGAGCAGCAGGCATGGTCCTATCTGCTCTCTCCGGCCCATCTGCACTCCTGGGAGGCTTGCTATCTCCCTGTGCCACCTGGGCCCTGTAGCAGAGAAGGATTTCCAGCTGCAGACAGAAAACTCTTGTGCCCATTCTTTAATTGAGGAACATTTTGGTTGATTCTAGTTTCTGGTTATTACAAATAAAGCTGTTATGAATATAGTGGAGCACATATTTCTGTGATATGGTATAGCATCTTTTGGGAATATGCCCAGGGGCAGTATAGCTAAGTTTTTAAGTAGAACTATTTCCAATTTTCTGAAGAATGGCCAGATTGATTTCAAAGTGGTTGAACATGCTTGTAATCTCATGAGCACTGAAATAATGTTCCCTTTCTCCACATCCTTATTGGCATGGCATATGCTGTTGCTTGAGTTTTTTATCTTATCCTTTCTTAATGGTGTATGGTGGAATATCAGGGTCATTTGATTTTCATTTCCCTGATGACTAAGAATGTAGAGAATTTCTTTAAGTGCTCCTTGCCCATTCAAGATTCCTCTACTCAGAATTCTCTGTTTAGCTCTGTACTACATTTTTAAATTGAATTATTTGGTATTTTGGCATCTAACTTCTTCTTTATGTATTTTGGACATGAGATGTCTATTAGATGTAAGGTTAATGAGGACCTTTATGTAATTTGTAGGCTGCTGTTTTGTACCATTGACAGTGTCTCTTGCCTTACAGAAGCCTTTCAGTTTTTAAAAGGTCCCATTTATCAATTGTTGATCTTAGAGTCCAAGCCATTGGTGTTCATGAAGTTTTTCCCTGTGACAATATATTCAAGGCTATTTCAGTTTCTCTTCTATTATATTCAGATCTGTTTTTTTTTTTTTTTGGTTGAAATCCTTGATCCACTTTGACTTGAACTTTGTGCAAGGTGATAAGCATGGATCTATTTCCATTCTTCTACATGGAAACATCCAATTAGACCAGCAAAATTTGGTAAAGATATTATCCTTTTACCCACTGTATGGTTTTGGCTTCTTTGCCAAAAATCAAGTGTTTGTACTTGTGTGGGATTATTCCTGGGTCTTCAATACTATTATGTTGATCAAATATCTATCTCTATATCAGTACCATTCAATTTTTAATCACTATTGCTCTGTAGTACATCTAGAGATCAGGGATGGTGATTCCTCCAGAAGTTCTTTCCTTGGTCAGAGTTGTTTTGGCTATCCTGGGTTTTATGATTTTCCATATAAAGTTGAAAATTTTTCCTTCTATGTCTGTGAATAATTCGTTGGAAATTTGGTGAGAATTGCATTGAATCTGTAGATTGCTTTGGTAGGATGGCCATATTTACTATACTAACCCTATCAATCTATGAGCAGGGGAGATCTTTCCATCTTCCAAGGTCTTAAATATCTTTCTTTGGGAACTTGAGGTCTTGTCACACAGATCTTTCACTTGATTGGTTAGTGTTACACCAAGATATTTTGTATTCATCCTCCACATAGATGGTGTCTCAACATTCTGTGTATAGGAAGTGTACTGGCTGGGTGGGGTCATGCAGGCTCTTGGGTCACTTGAGATGTCATTATTGTTGAACCTCTTAATTTTAGTCCTTTGTAAATGTGACAACCTACTATGGAAGACAGATTTATGCAGAAGATCTTTCTCCTTCATCCCTGCCCAGAAAGTAATAGGAAGCATAAGGAGCACCTGGTTCCAAGCCTCAGCTCCTGCTCTACAGATGTCAAGAGTTCAGGAGTTTATGGGATACAGAATGGTGCCCTTGCAGGTTGACTGCTCCAGGGTCCTCTGTCAGCCCATAGAAAGATGTCTACGGAGGGAACTCATGTTCCTCAGAAGACAGCATTACACAAAGAACCCTGAGTTAAGATGAGTGGGCACCCATCCAGTTAATACATGTGTGTACAATGGGATTTAAATGTATATTCTTTGAGGTATAAAGATTTGTGAACTTGATGTAACCCTACATTTTTGACACATGCATGTCCTATTTGACAGGACATACTTGTCATACCCATTAAGGTGATATGTCCTAATGACTTTTGTGCACTTTACTAAATGTGGCCAACAGCCCAGAGGCTGGCTATCAATAGTTTTAACACTAAATGGCTTGAAGCAGGATCTACATATTCTTGTTAAGGCTGTATGTGACTTACGGAAAGAAGGGTGTAACTAAACAAATAGTAAACTGAAAGTGAGAAATTGAAAAAAAAAGGAGGAATGGATACAGAAAATGTGATATATTTACACAATGGAATACTACTCAGCAATTAGAAACAATGAATTAACAAAATTTTTAGGCAAATGGTTTGATCTGGAAAATATCATCCTAAGTGAGGTAACCCAATCACAAAAGAATACACATGGAATGCAATCTCTGAGAAGTGGATATTAATTAGCCCAGAAGCTCTGAATACCCAAGGCACAAATTGCATAACAAATGACTCCCATGAAGAAGTATGGGGAGGGTCCTGATCCTGGAAAGGATTGATCTAGCATTGGAGGGGAATATAAGGACAGAGAAAAAGGAGGGATGTGATTGGAGAATGGATGGAGAGAAGAAGGTTTATGGGACATATGGGGAGGGCGGATCTGGGAAAGGGGAAATCATTTGGAATGCAAACAAAGAATATAGAAAATAAAAATATTAAAAAAAGATATTTTGTATTATTTCTGGCTATCCCAACAGTGCTGTTTCCTTAATTTCTTTCTCAACACATTTATCATGTGTATAAAGAAGAGCTATTTTTTTTAGTTAATTTTAAATCCATCAATGCTATCCACTACATAAACAAACTCAAAGAAAAAAACCATATGATCATCTCATTAGATGCAGAAAAATCATTTGACAAAATCCAGCATCCTTTCATGCTAAAAGTCTTGGAAAGAACAGGAATTCAAGGACCATACCTAAACATCGTTAAAGCAATATACAGCAAACCAGTAGCCAACATCAAACTAAATGGAGAGAAACTTGAAGCAATCCCACTAAAATCAGGGACTAGACAAGGCTGTCCTCTCTCTCCATATCTTTTCAATATAGTACTTGAAGTTCTAGCTAGAGCAATTAGACAATGTAAGGAGGTCAAGGGGATACAAATTGGAAAGGAAGAAGTCAAATTATCACTATTTGCAGATGACATGATAGTCTACTTAAGTGACCCAAAAACCTCCGCCAGAGAACTCCTACAGCTGATTAACAACTTCAGCAAAGTGGCTGGTTATAAAATAAACTCAAGCAAATCAGTTGCCTTCCTATACTCAAAGGATAAGCAGGCTGAGAAAGAAGTTAGGGAAATGAAACCCTTAAAAATAGCCACAAACAATATAAAGTATCTTGGTGTGAATCTAACCAAACAAGTGAAAGATCTATATGACAAGAACTTCAGGTCTCTGAAGAAGGAAATCGTGAAACACCTCAGAAAATGGAAAAATCTGCCATGCTCATGGATTGGCAGGATTAATATAGTTAAAATGGCCATCTTTCCAAAAGCAATCTACAGATTCAATGCAATCCCCATCAAAATCCCAACTCAGTTCTTCACAAGAGTTAGAAAGAGCAATTATCAAATTCATCTGGAATTACAAAAAACCCAGGATAGCTAAAACTATTCTCAACAACAAAAGAAATTCTGGGGGAATCAGTATCCCTGACTTCAAGCAATACTACAGAGCAATAGTGTTAAAAACTGCATGGTATTGGCACAGTGACAGACAAGTGGACCAATGGAATAGAATTGAAGATCCAGAAATGAATCCACACACTTATGGTCAATTGATCTTCGACAAAGGAGCCAAAAACATCCAGTGGAAAAAAATAGCCTTTTCAACAAATGGTGCTGGATCAATTGGAGGTCAGCATGCAGAAGAATGCGAATTCATCCATTCTTATCTCCGTGTATTAAACTTCACTCCAAGTGGATCAAGAATCTCCATGTAAAACCAGACACACTGAAACTAATAGAAAAGAAACTGGGGAAGACCCTTGAGGACATGGGCACAGGGGAAAAGTTCCTGAACAGATCACCAATAACTTATGCTCTAAGATCAAGAATTGACAAATGGGACCTCATAAAATTACAAAGTTTCTGTAAGGCAAAGGACACTGTTAAAAGGACAAAACGGCAACCATCAAATTGGGAAAGGATATTCACCAACCCCACATCTGATAGAGGGCTAATATCCAATATATACAAAGAACTCAAGAAGTTAGACCCCAGGGAACCAAATAACCCTTTTAAAAAATGGAGTACAGATCTAAACAAAGAATTTTCCTGAAGAAATACGGATGACCGAGAGGCACCTTAAGAAGTGCTCAACATCATTAGTCATTAGGGAAATGCAGATCAAAACAACCCTGAGATTTCACCTTATACCAGTCAGAATGGCTAAGGTCAAAAACTCAGGAGACAGCAGGTGTTGGCGAGGATGTGGAGAAAGAGGAACACTCCTCCACTGCTGGTGGGGCTGTAAGATGGTACAACCACTTTGGAAATCAGTCTGGAAGTTCCTCAGAAAACTGGACCTGAGACTTCCGGAGGACCCTGCTATACCTCTCCTGGTCATATACCCAAAGGATTCCCTGGCATGCAATAAAGACACATGCTCCATTATTTTCATAGCAGCCTTATTTATAATAGCCAGAAGCTGCAAAGAACCCAGATGTCCCTCAAAGGAGGAATGGATACAGAAAATGTGTTATATTTACACAATGGAATACTACTCAGCAATTAGAAACAATGAATTCACAAAATTTTTAGGCAAATGGTTTGATCTGGAAAATATCATCCTAAGTGAAGTAACCCAATCACAAAAGAATACACATGGAATGCAATCTCTGATAAGTGGATATTAATTAGCCCAGAAGCCCTGAATACCCAAGGCACAAATTGCATAAGAAATGACACCCATGAAGAAGTATGGAGAGGGTCCTGATCCTGGAAAGGATTGATCTAGCATTGGAAGGGAATATAAGGACAGAGAAAAAGGAGGGAGGTGATTGGAGAATGGATGGAGAGAAGAAGGTTTATGGGACATATGGGGAGGGGGAATCCGGGAAAGGGGAAATCATTTGGAATGTAACCAAAGAATATATAAAATAAAAATATTACAAAAAAAATCCAGCCACTTTGATGAAGTTGTTTGTCAGCTGTGGAAATTCTCTGGTAGAATTTTGGGGATCACATATGTTTACTATTGTATCATCCTCTAATAGTGATACCTTGAATTCTTCCTTTCCAAATTATAATCCCTTTATCTTCTTTTGTCTTATTGCTCTAGCTAAAACTTCAAGCATTTTATTTGTTAGATAGAGAGAGGGGGCAGCCTTTTCTTGACCCTGATTTTAGTGGGATTGCTTCAATGTTCTCTCCATTTAATTTGGCATTGGCTATTGGATTGCTGTGTATTGCTTTTATTATATTTAGGTACATGCATTAAATTCTTGGTCTCTCCACGACTTTTAACATGAAGGGGTGTTAAATTTTGTTGAAGGCTTTTTTTAAGAACTAATGAGATAATCCTATGGTTTCTTTTTGCATATGGATTATGGTGATGGTTTTTCGTATAGTGCGCCATCACTTTATCACTGCGATGAAGCCTTCATGGTTATGGTGAATGATGCTTGTTAAAAAATTAATCTATCTATCTATCTATCTATCTATCTATCTATCTATCTATCTATCTATTTATTTATTTATTTTGCACTGCAGATTTTAGCACCGCCCCATGGTTCACCTTCTAATTGTTCCATATCCCATATCTCCTCCAACACCCCTACCCTCACCTTACCTGACCTGTAAACTCCTTGGGGCCTTCAGTCTCTTGGGAGTTAATTTCATCATCTCTGATTGAACACAGACCAGGTAGTCTTCTGATGTATATGTGTTGGGAGCCTCCTATCAGCTGATGGATGCTGCCTGTTTGGTGGTCGAGTGTTGGAAAGATCTCAAGGGTCCAGATTAATTGAGACTGCTGGTCCTCCTATAGGGTCACCCTCCTTCTCAGCTTCTTTCAGCCTTTTACTAATTCAACCACAGAGGTCAGAAGCTTCTGTCTTTTGGTTGGGTGCAAATATCTGCATCTGACTCTTTCAGCTGCTTGTTGGGTCTTCCGGAGTGCCATCATGCTAGGTTCATTTTATGAGTGCTCCATAGCCTCAGAGGGGAACCTGACCTGGTATTGGGTGAGGGAAAAGGAATGAAACTCTGAGGGCCAGCAGTCAGAATGGAAACAGGAAACCACTGGAGGTAGGTGGTTGGAGGTGACTCTCCAGAATGCACCAGAGATTTGGGAGGAAAGAGACTCTCAGGACTCAAATGGAGGGACCTTAGATGAAACGCCTGACAGTAGGGAGAGGGAACTTATAGGTCCCACCTTCAACAGGATGACAGGGTATCAAATGATGGAGGGGATTACCATCCCACAGTTAAAACTCTGACCTATAATTGTTCCTGTCTCAAAGAACTACAGGTATGGAAATGGAGAGGAGCCTGAGGAAAAGAAATGTCCAGAGATAGGCCCAAAGTGAGACACAGCTCAAGGGGAGCTCCCAAGGCCTGAAACTATTACTAAGGCTGTGAATGATGCTTTTAATGTTGTGTTGAGAGACTTATATTGAGTATTTCAATATTAATGTTCATAAGCAAAATTTATCTGAATTTCTCTTTCTTTGTCGGGTCTTTGTGTGTAGTTTATGTATCTAAGTAACTATGGATTCGTAGAATGAATTTGGTAATATTTTCCTGTTTCTATTTTGTAGAGTGTTTGAGAAGTATTTGTTTTTTTGTTTTGTTTTGTTTTGTTTTGTTTTGCTTTTTTTTTTTTTCCTGAGACAGGGTTTCTCTGTGTAGCCCTGGCTGTCCTGGAATTCTCTCTGTAGACCAGGCTGGCCCCAAACTCAGAAATCCGCCTACCTCTGCTTACCAAGTGCTGAGATTAAAGGCGTACACCACCACTACCTGGCCTCAAGCAGTATTTATATTAGCTCTTCCTTAAAGGTCTGGTAAAATTTTGCACCAAAACCATCTGGCCCTTGATTTTATTTCATCGGAAGACTTTTAATGACTACTTCTATTTCTTTTCTGGGTTAAAAGTTTATTTAAGTAGTTGAGCTTATCTTAATACCATTTTTTTTGCATTATGAAATCATCAAAGAAAACATTTTATTATTTAAAGAAGTAAACACTACAGTTTGTACCTCCCAAAACAACATAAGAAAGCTTAAAGTAGACAAAGTACAAAAATACAGTTTACATAATAAAAAAGTCAAAATGCTTATTTCATTGTGGAAAAGATAAGTACTTTAATGGAAACAGTAGGGACTTGGCAATATAATTATCTCACACAATATTTGATTATAATCACAAAGGAAATGATAAATATCTGAAGAAGTTGTTTCAATGAAATGAAATTAACTTGTTATGCATTGTTATCAGTAAGAGTAACAAAGATCTTGAATCTTTGGTAAGGATTCATGACCTATAAAGTCTGGTTAAAAAATCAATATAACCTTTCTTAAGGATCTTTGAGCAATATGCATGAAATTGATTATAAAAATTTCCTTGTAAACACTAGCAAACCCACCACTAGTACTCCTGAGGAAGTATTCAAAACCTGTGAGGAGAGAGCTCACTGCAGGATTGAGTCATCTATCAAAAGGCTGCATTTTGCAAGGATGAAAATACAAGAAAATTAATCACAAGATAATATTTTCTGTACTCTTTAAACATTATCCTCAGTAAAACATGAATAAAAGGATCTTCCTTCACTGTGTTTCTAATTATAGAAAGCAAACAAAATGTGTGTGCATGGGATACTTCATTGATAAATAAAAACTCAGAGGAGATGTAGTGACTGCTATGATGATATGCTACTGTTGATAGAAATACAGGTTATTGTTTATTCCTTTTGCAAACTTCTATAGTCTATTGAAAATGGCTGCGGTAAATATGTATTACTGTTATAACAAAAAATAAGAAATTTTCTAACAAAACAGTTTTTCATTTAAAAAAATCTAATCTTAACCTTGAGAACTTCGAGGCGTTATTTTTTTTTTTTTTTTTTTTTTTTTTTTTTTTAGCACTTTGGTTATTTGGTTCTAAATCCAACACTATTTGAACCAGTTATTAGCTTAAAGTCTCAGAATGATAACTTTACACTTTATTTGACAGGAATGTCACCTATGGTATCTGTTTAGAAAATCATCGATTTCACTATGATTTTCTAATTTTGTGGAGTAAAGGCTTTTAAGTAAGACCTAATAATTCTTTAAATTTCTTAAGTTTCTGTTTTTATGTCTCCTTTTCATTTCTGATTTTGTTATTTGGATACTTTCTCTGTGCCTTTTAGTTAATTTGGACAAGGATTTGTCTATCATGTTGACTTTTTCAAAGAACTAGCTCTTGGTTTTGTTGATTTCTAATTGGTTGATATTAGCCCCATGTTTGACTATTTTCTGCTATCTAATCTTTTTGGGTGTCTTTGCTTCCTTTTGTTCTAGAGTTTTCAAATGTGCTGTTAAGTTGCTAGTATAGGAACTCCATGATTTCTTTATGAAGGCACTTAATGCTATGAAATTTCCTCTTAACACTGTGTCCCATAAGTTTGGGTATGTTATGGCCTCATTTTTATTTAATTCTAGGAAGTCTTTAATTTCTTCCCTGCCCAAGTAGAGAGTTGTTCAGTTTCCATGAGTATGTGGACTTTCTGTTTCTTTCTGTTGTTGAATTTCAGCTTTAGTTCATAGTGATCTAATAGAATAAAGGAGTTATTTCAATCTTCTTTTATCTGTTGAGGTTCTGAGAAGGTATATTCTTTTGTTTGGGACTTAAAATGTTCTGTAGATACCTGTTAAATTCATTTGATTCATATCTGTTAGTTTTATTGTGTGCCTGTTCAGTTTCTGTTTTGATTACTGTTCTATTGGTTAGAGTGGGGTGATGAAGTCTCCCAATATTATTGTTTTGGATTCAATGAGTATTTTGAGGTTCAGTAAAGCTTTCTTTACAAATGTGATTGGTCATGATAGATATCTACAATATACTAAGGTTTCTACTGTGGCTTAGGCTGCATCATCAACAATGACCTCTCCAGCCTCTCTTCGGAGATTCTGACCCTACCATATGGTTCCTGATTAAATTGTAATCATGACCCTTTCCTGAGATTAAATTCTTCTATAGCCTTGGCTTTCTCCAGAGCACTGCTGATGTATGCCAACACTGAGTATATCCATCACAGAAGACTTTGCCTAAATGATACTTGTCTTTTAAATCTCAAACTGTTCTTCAACCCCTGGTGACCAGAACCATAAAGTCTTTTATTTTGTTATGTTTTCATGTTATATATTTCATTTTTTTTAAAAAATCGTCTATCATTTATTACATAACTGCAGTGTCTCCTTCACTTCCCCTGACAGAAGATCAGAACTTCCAGGAAAATCAACCAATTATGGTATAACAATATAAAATAAAACTAGGGACATATTCTCACATCAAGGCAACCCACTGGAAGGAAAAGGGGAGCAAAGGCAGTCAAAAGAGTTTGAAATAGCTCATAATCCTACTGTTAGGAATTGCACAAGATCACCAATCTACATAACAACATATATGCAAAAGACCTAGGTCTGATTCATTTAGGCTCCTTGGTATCTGAGCACAGCTGAGTTCCTGTCAGTGGATATTGTTGGCCATGATTTTGTGTGTCCATCTTTCTGGCTCCTTCATTCCCCTGCTCTGCTGGACTCCCTGATCTCTACCTATTATTTAGCTGGAGGAGTCTGTATCTGCTCCCATCAGTTGCTGAATGAAGTCTCTTTGCAGAACCACTGTCTTAATTCAGGCTATTACCCACTATAGCCCTTAATTCCCTATGAAAATTCCAAGGCCAGTAGTCTGCCCACAGTCTTGTCTTCTATACTCCTTTACAACAGCCCACTGAGTTCTGAGCACTCCATGATTTTCTAGCTCAAAGTTCCAAAGTCTTTATGCAATCTTCTCCATAGCTTGATCTCTATCACATAGCCTGTTACAAATTTCTGTCTTAAAGTTTCTATTGCTGTGATAAAGCGCTATGACCAAAAGCAACTTGAAGAGAAAAGCGTTTATTTGACTTATTGTTTCAGTCATCATTCGGGGAGGACAAGGCAGGAACTCAGGCTGGAAACTGAGAGCACAAACTGATATAGAGGAAGACTGATTACTGGCTTACACTTCTTGGTTTGGTTAGTTTTCTTTCTCTTATGCCCCAGGACCATCTGCCTCAGGAGTGGGACTATACAAAGTGGGTAGGGCTCTGCATCTTCTATCAATAGTCAAGAAAATGTCCCATGGACTTGTCCACATGCCAATCCTTTGGTGGCATTTTCTCAATCATGATTTCCTTGCCCCAGATATGACTAGTTTTGTTTCAAGTGGACAAAAAACATGCAGCACACATTCTTTCTTCAAGAGCAAATGGGTGTTTTCATCTATTAAACTTTTCATTGAGAATACACCCTCTAACTAGCCTCTTTCCAACTCAAAACACTAGAAATAAAAATCTAAAAGAATCCCTAAAATATCACCCTTCTTCATCCTGCCCTAGCCAATGAAATACTGGGGATCACAGAAGGGCAAGGACTTGGGTTCCTCAAAGCTACAAGACAATACAGTATAGAGTAAAGACCAGACTCATCCCCCAAATTCTAGTCTATGACCTGAAATGCCTCCACAGTAATTAAATGTTATGTCAGACCTCACAGAGAGATGAGGCTTTGCTGTTCTCTTGTATTATTTTAGCACAAAAAGTTTATTCTGAAATGAAAAAGGATCACTCTACCTAAAAGGTAAGTAAAATGAAAATGGCAAAATCATACTGCAACTGCAGATATTGCTTTTGGGATACTGAGTGTATAATAAACTAATTCTCAATAAATTTGTTACTGTCCCAACATATGAGCTGCTTTGACTTTCTCACAAATATTAATTTTGCATCAAAAAATTTCAAGGTATTTTTTGATTTCCTATTATTATAATTGAAGAAAATTGAGATGTCCTAATAATATAGAATATTGATATGAATAGAAGTTTAGGCACCCCCCAAAATAACAGGTAGAAACATTTTAGATTATGTACTATGTTTACACAGACTTTTGTTTACTTCCAGACTCTCCATTTCTTAACTGGCAAGCCAGAACATAACAAAACAAATAGAAATGAAGTCATATCATGTCATAACAGACTTTTATAAAAAAATACAAACAATAAAAACTAGAGAGGTATGGAAATAAGTATAAGCTCCTGTTATTACAGGAACTGGGGGTACTTATTTAGAGGTCTAGTCTCATTCCTTAAAGAACTTAAAATCGAACTCAAAAGGAATCCTGTGGACAGTTATTTTTTTATTTTGAAATTTAAGAGAAAAACCAACCTGGCTAGCAAGGTGTAAATCCAACCTGCTGCCAGGAGAGGAGAGATAGGGAAGAAGAAGTGGTAAATACATGATTTTAGCAATGAAGGTTGTCAAGACACTGCAGGGTAGAGGGATAGGTAATTTTGAGAAATTTAAATCTCGAGCATGTCCTGGCTTTGGCCAGTATCTGAAAGAAAGAGGACAAACAAAAAGTTATTAACTCAGAAGTGCAGGCCAGATCCATAGTCCTACAAAGTGGAAGCATTGTACCCATTGCCACTTGGGGAGGGAGCCCTAGGAAGGAGAAGGCTAACAGCTCAGTAACGTGATAATTAGTTCTCTCTTATATCTAGCCTGTCTTAATAAGACTCATATTTCTTGAGCTGGTCAACTCAACAAAGTAATTAATATGTCAAGTTACATAAATTCTTTCAAATAATGAAAGGGAGAAAATAGTACATAATGTTTGGGATATCTTAAAATACCTAGGCCATATATAGATCTTAGAAAACATTCTTTTAATCAGGAGGAAATAGCTTTCTTTTAATATTTCTCAACAAAACTCAAATACCTTCATCATTTTACATAGTAATATAAATTCTGAACAGTAGTGAACTTTATAGTGTTACCAGGAAAACAGTAGTTGGGGGCCAAAGTTGACAATGAATGGAGAGTTTATAGTCAGTGACCTCTAAGGCTCTTAATAACTGTCATAGTGCTTGCCAATTGCCATGGGAAAGGCTTCATGAAATTTTACTCATACTCTCTTACTCATAACTCTATGAACTAGTTATTTTTGTCCATTATTCACAAACAATGAAGCTGAGATATAGCAACAAAATGCAGAAAATCCATTCCTTCACACATAGAAGACTGGGATTTTAAGCTAAAGTATTTTTAAAGTATACTATGCTTTTTTTCAGTTGCTTATATTATTTCAACTAAAGAATACATGATAGAGGGAAATGTATTTTCCTCTTTAAACTAATGACCATTTCACTGAGGAGATTTCCCCTCCCCTATTCAGAATGCTGCACAACAAACACAGTTGGATGTAATTCTTCTAAAGGTGAATTCCTAAAGGTAAGAAATGCATAATAATATCAGATCAGTCTGCCCCAGAAAATGTCTGCTTTACATAAGTTTGTACAATAAGCTAAGAAAAGGCTGTCTTATATGAAGTCTTATATGAGACATTGGACTGAGAAATCTCTAGGAAAGCATCATACTCTGCATTTCTGCGATTGATAATTGGTCTATAGCTCTTAGTTTCACATAAGAGGTATACTCAATTCTTGTTATTTAGGGTTACTATGTTTTTTCCAAATCCATAGTATTTTTTCAAGGAGAATACAAAGTCCTCAGCAGTGCTATATTATGGCTTTGGCTAAAATTGCATGCCTAAAATGTGTGACTGAAATATGGCTTTATGGAGGAGCTCCAAGTTTTTTCTGAATTATGTACTGTTTGAGAGGGCTCAACCACAGATCTGTACATCTCTGTAGTGTCTTCAAACACTGTGAATTGCTGAGGTCTGCAAAAGCAATTTGGCACCTTCCTGAATGGGAGGTCCTTTTGGCTTCCTCTCCACAAGAAATTTAGGAGAATAGGAACCAGAAACAATACATACTTACTCAAAGACACCAGATTGGAAATTGCTAGACTTAGCAGCAGGTAGGTCCAGGAGTCAAGTATGTGAGACTCTTATTTCATTTATTGCAGCCTCCATAAAAACCCACAAACTATTAGATATAAAAAGTCCTCAAAATATATGTTCATTTTACTTTCAGTCAAAAATGTTATACTGAGACTTAGAAAAAAGGAAATTAAATTGTTTTATAAACACAGAGAATTCTTTCAAGGTACTAACATCTAACTCCATTGAATCATTTGGTGCTCAAATGTTTACAAACTTTCAGAAATCATGTTATCACTAGGAGTCCCTTAATTGGATAATCACAAGTTTCTATTTTAAGGGAACTTTCGTTGATCAAACAACTTTTAGAAAAAATGAATGTGGCATTTATTTCCAGGAGATACACATACCTTACTGTCAAAGCCATGAGATGTATCACCAAAAACAAAGATCATTTAAATTTTCGTTCTTTCCTAAAGTCATTCTGTCTTATCCTGAAAGAAACAAAGGATATTTGAAAAATATGGTATAGAAACATGAGGGTTGGCCATTCCAGTGCAATATCTGGCTTCTCTACCAGTTGAGTCTCTTAAATTCAGATTTTGATATTCACAGAAACAGGATACTTATATGACTCTTTCTCACATTCAAGCTGTAAGTTCTTTGAGCAAATATTGTGGTATGTCCACATCCAGACATCATTATTTTGTCTTTTGTTTTTCTGAATGTTGAAGTTTTGGAACCTGTAGGTAGAAATACATGGGCATAAACATTAGTTGTTATATTAATCCAGTCCCAGCTGTCTTTCAGGATCTGAACATGTCACTTTTATGATGGATGACTTGAATCTGATAATTTCTGAAAGATTATATAATCTTGTTCTTTTGCATTGTTTCTTTGTGCAATTAAAAATAATTATGATACGACTACCCAATTACTGGGAAGATATACCAAAGAGTTTGCCAGAAAAATTCTAGAATTTTATACAAATTTCAGTTTAAGTACTGTGGCATAAATATAAAAAATGTGAAAAGATGAGGGTCCTACTACTAGATAATACCTGGGATGTTCAATGTGGAAGAAAGGATCGAGCATGCAGAAAGTAAGGCAAATCTTTCATTGCAAATGTTTGGCTGAGGGAAAAAACAAAACAATGAAAACCAAAACCATGAGATATATCAAAAGATAATGAAAGATGTTTCAAAAGGACACACCAGGCACAAAATCAGAGACGCCAATAAGCCTAATTTGAGCAATTAACAAGGCAGTTATTGCTAAGCATGCTAGTTGGGTGATAATTATGAAAAATGGCAATGGGCATCAGAACTTTGAGAGACAAGTTTGTCTTATGTATGAATATTATGTGCCATCAGTTATGTGTGTGCACCAGTGTGTCTGTATTACTTCTTCCTTACACGCATTCTGTGCCTCTCTATAAACACACTGAATAAGGGTCTCAGTGGTTACAGACCAGAAGCACTCCTTGCAATAATCTCTCTAGCTCTTTTTTCACTTATGATGGCGATTCAGAATCTATGATTTTAAGGATTTTTAATACCTATCTGATATATTTTATTCAAACCCTGGCATTTAAGGTTATATGTAAAAAGACACAAACAATCAAACACCTATTCAGGAATATTTGGTGCTAAGAAATTATGTATGTGGCACTCAAAATCCTCTTGTAAAATCCTTGAAATTTGTGAACAAAAAGTGACCTCACTGGAGTATAATATATAGCTCTCTAGAGAATATGTTTATAGGATTTTGCAATATCAATTATATGACAAAGACACTTTCCTCTCTGTATACATGGAACAATAGCTCTGTTTCTCCATAAATGTCACTACCATGGTGGGTCAGATATGATTTGGTTGGTGCTGCCCCATGAAATACCTTTTATGTGTCACCTTTTAAAAGAAATGGGATAATGTAGCCTTAGCCTAATCTTTTACATTAGCATGTTGTAACCTAGACCCCAATAAGAAAAACTGCTCCTTGTTGCTAAGAGTTATCATAGCACCTCTTTAAGCCAGTAACAGAAAAGATAAATGATAATGGAAGAAAGACAAAAACAATTTCCATAGTGCTTTCATCCATGACTGAATTCCAGCATCTGAGGCAAAGGCTTTTATCGAGAGATCATATCAGACAATACATCATAATCCCAATGACACCAGGAAGGACAAATATTGTGCAGTAAAAAAATTTCTCAGTTTTCATGAGGGACTAGTTACAAATCTTGCAAGACCCTTGAGATAAAGAGAAATTAAACCAGTCATCTCAAATATTAATGCTTTTATCAAAAGTCTGATAAAATGTTTCCATATTTTAATTATAGTGTCCATGAAATTAAAAAATAAAACAAGAATATAAGTTCTGCGACTTACAGTAAGGCTCTTAAGAGATGGAAAGTGAAGTTCTATGTAAGAGGAATACTGTGTAGGAAGGATGAGGGAAGTGGTCTTCAGAGGTTTTTCATACCACCTCAGCTGCAGGCTTTTTTATGCATAGCTAAATGTCATAAGATGCTCTGAATGAATGTAATCTCTCTCATTGGCACATTCCATTTATCTGTTATGATAATGTGGGTTTTAATCACCAAAATTTTATCTTCATCATACACTAATGGACAACTTATTCTTATTGTTTATTCCTTAATTTTAGAGCAGTTGGGTATTTGTAGTAATCATGCCCAAACGCGATTCAATGTATAATAGTTCTCTCAGTCTTCTTTAAAGTTTCTGTCATTATGCTTGCAAAACATGATCCAATTAGTTCAATTTTCTTTGGTTTCACTGAAAGTCAAAATTTCCTTGCTTTACAATAAATAAAATCATACTTGGATTTGGAGGAATATTCTAAAAAGGGTACAGTTGAGACTTTGAATCACATATACTTGGTGAATTAAAATCTATTGTGAAGAATGAAAATATATCAATGCCAAGACTTCACTTAAAAAGTAAACTTGGGCCAGGCAGTGATGGCGCACCCCTTTAATCCTAGCACTTGAGAGGCAGAGGCAGGCAGATTACTGAGGCCAGCCTGGTCTACAGAGTGAGTTTTAGGACAGCCAGGGCTACAGAGAAATGATGTCTCAACCCCCCTCCCCCCAAAAATCCACTGGAATACTGGAGTATCAGTAGGAGGGTTAAACAATATTTAGGTGCTCTCTATAACATATTTACCAGTCCAGAACAACCCAGAGAAGAGTATGATGCCATCTAGTTGCTTTCTGGATAAATACTTTGAGTTAGGCATAGTTGAGTTTAAAGATGTGTTAATGCAAGTGACTTGACAAGGTAGAGAAGAAAATGTTTCAGAATTTTCTTTGGGATGCATAGTCTTTATCTTTGTTCCCTGTATGTGGCCATGCAAAGTTTGTAAGTCACTTTCCCTCATTGGGTTTCTCCTGTATGCATTATATATTAGTAGATAGAAGAAGATAACTTCAAAGATCCTTTCAGTCCTAAGAAATCACTGTGTATTTTGAACTCACTTATTTGAGACTTAGCCACTTTTATATCTACTTTTTATATGGTATGCAGTGCTAAGTATTATAAATGTAAAGTGATGGATGTTTAAATTTTCCATTAATAAGGCTATTCATCAAATACAGATTCTATTAGCTCAGCCACTAAAATAGAACAAATGCTAATTTTAGTGCCTGTGATAAAGAATGCTAATGGAGAGGAGAGCATACAAATATTCAATCCTTCATATGAAGGAGAAAGGACTTGTGATGTGTGAGACACAGACAAACAAATGAAGTGAAAATTCGCCCAAGGAGGAGAGATTGTTTTCATATGATGTAATCAAGTAAGACTTGATGGAATAGGTACTATTTTAGATGATACCAGAAGGACAGTCAGAAATTTCTTTCATGACTCTAAGCAATGAGTAATATATAAGAATACATAAACAAGTGTGTGTGTGTGTGTGTGTGTGTGTATGTGTGTGTGTGTGCAATTAAGCTTTTTTACAGTAAAATTCAAGTTTCTGTCATAGCCACGTATCATAGGAAAATTAGGATCTACTTTGAATAGATTAGTAAGAAGAAAACAAGTGCATACAAACTTCTTATAAGAACAACTATCAAAAATTCTTTCAGATGGTACTGAAGGTGAGGCAAAATCCATACAGAAATATGCATCATATAGACTTCTTTTAAAATTAAATACTATTAGGACAGTTCATTTTTCTTCCTTTGAACAGCATACATAATCAGAAAGCATTTATACAATTAAAAACTTATGGCTATGATTTGGAGAGAGGAGTCAGTGTCTAAGAGAGTTTCCTGTCCTTGCAGAAGAAGAGTTTGGTTGCAAGCACCCACAGGAGGCATCCAGCTCACAACTACCTCTAACTCCAGCTCTAGAGCATTGAAACCCTCTCTGTCCTCCATATTTTTTTTTTTTTTTGGTTTTTTGAGACAGGGTTTCTCTGTGTAGCCCTAGCTGTCCTGGAACTCACTCTGTAGACCAGGTTGGCCTTGAACTCAGAAATCCACCTGCCTCTGCCTCCCAAGTGCTGGGATTAAAGGCATGCGCCACCACTGCCCGGCTCTGTCCTCCACATTTACCTGAACACACACACACACACACACCATAGATAGATAGATAGATAGATAGATAGATAGATAGATAGATAGATAGATGATAGATAGATAGATAGACAATAAATTGATAGATGATGATAGATCCTTAAAATTATTTGGTTTTGCCTGAATTTCTTAAGAAGGTCATGAAAACAAGCATTGGTTAGCCCTCCACAACCTCCCATCCCATCTCCCCTGACATCAGATATCAAATGCCTGGCACACACCCATCCCAGAGATGCTGCTGTTTATTGCTTTTCAAGGCCCATACCTAAACATAGTAAAAGCAATATACAGCAAACTGGTAGCCAACATCAAACTAAATGGAGAGAAACTTGAAGCAATCCCACTAAACTCAGGGACTAGACAAGGCTGCCCCCCTCTCCATATCTTTTCAATATAGTACTAAATTTCTAGCTAGAGCAATTAGATAACATAAGAATGTCAAAGGGATACAAAATGGAAAGGAAGAAGTCAAACTATCACTATTTGCAGATGTTATGATAGTATACTTAAGTAACCCAAAAACTCCACTAGAGAACTCCTACAGCTGATAAACAACTTCAGCAAAGTGGCTGGTTATAAAATCAACTCAAGGAAATCACCTTCCTATACTCAATGGATAAGCAGGCTGAGAAAGAAATTAGGGAAAGGACATCCTTCACAATAGCCATAAACAATAAAAAGTATCTTGGAGTGACTCTAAGCAAAGAAGTGAAACATCTGCATAACAAGGACTTCAGGTCTCTGAAGAAGGAAATTAAAGACCTCAGAATGGAAAAATCTTCCATGCTCTTGGATTCACAGGATTAATATAGTAAAAATGGCCATCTTGTCAAAAGCAATATATAGATTCAATGAAAAACCCATCAAAATCCCAACTCAGTTTCTCATAGAGGTAGAAAGAGCAATTCTCAAATTCATCTGGAATAACAAAAAACCCAGGATATCTAAAACTATTCTCAATAGTAAAAGACCTTCCAGGGGAATCAGTATCCTGGACCTCAAGAAGTATTACAGAGCAATAGTGTTAAAAACTGCACGGTATTGGTACAGTGACAGGCAGGTAGATCAATGGAATAAGAATGAAGAGCCAGAAATGAACCCACACACCTATGGTCACTTAATTTTTGACAAAGAAGCTGAAACCATCTAGTAGAAAAAAGATAGCCATTTCAACAAATGATGCTGGTTCAACTAGAGGTCCACATGCAGAAGAATGTGAATTGATCCATTCTTATCTCCTTGTACTAAGCTCAACTCCAAGTGGATCAAGGACCTCCACATAAAACCAGACACACTGAAACTAATAGAAAAGAAACTGGGGAAGACCCTTGAGGACATGGACACAGAGGAAATGTTCCTGAACAGAACACCAATAGTTTATGCTCTAAGATCAAGAATTGACAAATGGGACCTCATAAAATTACAAAGTTTCTGTAAGGCAAAGGACACCATTAAAAGGACAAAATGGCAACCAACAAATTAAGAAAAGATCTTCCCCAGCCCTTCATTCTACCGAGGGCTAATATCCAATATATGCAAAGAACTCTATAAGCTAGATTCCAGAGAAACAAATAACCCTATTAAAAAATGGGGTACAGATCTAAACAAAGAATTTTCACCTGAAGAACTGCGAATGGCTGAGAAGCACCTTAAGAAATGTTCAACATCATTAGTCATTATGGAAATGCATATCAAAACAACCCTGAGATTTCACCTCACACCAGACAGAATGGCTAAGGTTAAAAACTCAGGAGACAGCAGGTGTTGGTGAGGATGTGGAGAAAGAGGAACACTCCTCCACTGCTGGCTGTTCTTCAGAAAACTGGGCATGATCCTTCCAGAGGACCCTGCTATACCATTCCTGGGCATATAACCAGATGATTCCCCAGCATGTATTAAGGACACATGCTCCACTATGTTCATAGCAGCCTTATTTATAATAGCCAGAAGCTGGAAAGAACCCAGATGTCCCTCAAAGGAGGAATAAATACAAAAAATGTGGTATATTTACACAATGGAATACTACTCAGCAAATAAAAACAATCAATTCATGAAATTCTTAGGGAAAAGGTTGGCACTGGAAAATATCATCCTAAGTGAGGTAACTCATTCACAAAAGAACACACATGGATTGCAGTCACTGATAAGTATATATTAGCCCAGAAACTCTGAATACCCAAGACACAACTCACATATCAAATCATTACCAAGTAGAAGGAAGGAGAGGGCCCTGGTCCTGGAAAGGCTTGATGCAGCATTGTAGAGGATTACCAGGACAGAGAAGTGGGAGGGGGTTGACTGGGGAATGGGTGGAAGGAAGGGGGCTTATGGGACTTATGGGGTGGGGTGGGGGAACCTGGAAAGGGAAAATCAATGTAAACAAAGAATATAGAAAATAATAAATAAATATAAAAATAAAAAAGAAAGAGTAAATAATTTTTTTTTATTTTGTCAAAAAAAAGTACTGCAGTCAATTTAACTAAAACAGGATCCAATCCATGTTATTACTAAGAGAAAGAAATCCAGCACTGGTCACTTACTCTTATTTTTCATATCTATCCAGAAAACTGACTTCAGTGAAAGTAAGATATGTAGAGACATACACTTGTGTTTTTCCTTTAAGACTGAATTAAGTGTATACAATGCTTTCTTAAGATTCTAAAATATTAACCTAGAAAACTGGAATACCCAAAACATAATCCACACATCAAATGAGGTACAAGAAGAACGGAGGAGTGGCCCCTTGTTCTGGAAAGATTCAGTGAAGCAGTATAGAAGAAAATCAGAACAGGGAAGTGGGAAGGGTTGGGTGGGAAAACAGGGAGAGGGAAGGGAACTGATGGGACTTTCGGGGAGTGGGGGTCCAGAAAAGGGGAAATCATTTGAAATGTAAATAAATATATCAATAAATTAAAAAAAAACATTTAATACTAAAAAAAATATTTAACAACTAACATTTTCTTTTTAGAAGTCAGCTAAATCTATATAAAGGCAACCTTTTTAAAACTAAGAAGAAACCGAAATGCATCTTTACCAGGTAGACCTGCTGTTTTGCTACATGGAGAAAGTGAAGGGAAGTTGGACCGTGGAGGATTTCCTTACAGCTTTGTTGCTTCTGTCTTAGAGATCACTGAAGCCATCCAGTGTGGCTGGGGAGAAATAGCCGTACAATTCTATGGCACATGAGACCATTAAGTTCATTACTGTTTCGACTATCTCGAAGGAGGGTGTTGAAGGTATTTAGAGCATCTTCCCTATATCTGGTTTCTGATTCAAGGGCTATGCACAAGCAGAAAGCAGACGTTTTCAGGGCATATTGCTAAGCTATATTACTGCTTGCTGCCAGATCAGATGTGTTGAAAACAAAACAACAAATCACCTCCTTTCTATATCCATTAAAGCAAGTTTCAACGGGTTTTTACTTTATTTTGCATTGTCACACATTTATTTAAGACCTATAGCCCTTTTGGTAGTGATGGTCCAGGTCAGTTGGTATTTTGGATTGATGTTTGTGTTTATCTAGGTGTTCTTCTAGGATTCTCAGAGAACACAAGGCAAGCTTTTGAAACATATTGTAAAATAATAAAAGACAATGATGAAAAATTTAAAAAAAGGAGTTGAAGTGGATTGTAACCCCATAGGAAGAACAATATCAACTAAACGGATAACCCAGATGTTCCAGAGACTGAGTAACCAAAGAGTATATATGGAGGGATTCATAGCTCCAGATGAAGCAGAGGATGGCCTTATCTGACATCAATAGGCAGAAAAGCCCTTAGTCCTGTGCAGATTTGACACCCCAGTGTAGGGGGATGCTAGAGTGGAGAGACAAGAGTAGGTAAGTGGGCAGATAAGCACCATCATAGAGGCAATGCACAGGGGCAAGGAGGGAGGGGGGCTATGGAGGGTTAACTGGGAAGAGGGCTATCATTTGAAATGTAAACGAACAAAATGATTAATAAAATAAAATGCAAGTATGAGTTTGTCGTGTCAAACATTACCAAACCCGAGTGTTCACTGTTCTGAGTTAGGAATGTAAACCGTGATGATTTGATTCTCTTAGTGCAACTGTCTGAAGACCTGAATTTGGGAAAGATTTGTGTGGAAGAGAGAAAGAAGCCACACGTATGGAGGCAGGAAGGAGAATGGTAACAGAGATGGTAGGTTCTCCTCAGTTTAAGACAAAGGAAAACTGGGAGTCCACGCTACAGTAATAAGTTTCATTGTGACAGATAGCATGGTTAAAGAAAAAAGAAGGTAACATGAAGAGTACAGGAGGCTTGTCCAAAGAGCCCGGGACATAATAGTTTCAGTTTTTCTATCTCTTTGTATTCTATTGTCCCCAGGGACAGATAGTTCCGGATCTCACGTATGTAGTCAGTAAAACATTCAGTAGCTTTAAAATTAGAAGTTCTGTGCTGAGCATTTATGATTTCATCTTTCATGCCAAGAATGTCAATGTCTTCTTATATGAAAGAAATGTGAAATGTTTGTAAATGTCACTGGCTTTTTTACAATGAAGTTACTATCCTTTTAAAGTCTCTTTGTTGGTCCAATTATTCCCACTTTGTCTGTGAGCCACATCATAGCAATGAATTCCTACCAGCTTGATTCTGGAGAGACAGAGAGTTGGTCCATCAGCTTGTAAGTGAGAATGGCTCCCTTTAGAGTATATATGTCTTATGGCTGAGGAAAATACATCTTCAGAGTTATATTTCAAATCTCTTTACTTTAACAAGAGAATCTAGATTACCATGCACTTTTTTGTTAAAGACCTAATTATGAGAACTGGATATTTACCACAAAAAATACTTTAAAGCAGCTGACTAAGACAGATGCAGATAATTGCACCAAATGGTTATTGGACTGAAGTTGGGAAACCCTGTAATTAAATTAGGGAAAGACTGGAAGAAACTGAGAAGGCAGGTCACCCCATAGGAAGACCTGCAGTCTCAATTTACCTGGACACCTGAGATCTCTCAAACACTGAGCCAGCAAACAGGCAGCATACACCAGCTGGTCTAAGGCTCAGACACATATCCAGCAGAGAACTGCTTGGTCTGGCCTCAGTGGGAGAAGATGTGTCCAATCCTTGATAGACTTGTGACCCCAGGGAGTGGGGTGGCCTGGCAACAGCATTCTCTTTAAGACAGTGGGGAAGGAGGAATGGGATGAGGAACTGTGGGATGGTGGACCAGGAGTGGAGCAATGACTGAACTGTAAAAGGATAAAAGTAGTAGTAGCAATAATAATAGTAATAGTAATAATAATAATAATAATAAACTACATTAGTTTTTGGATGAAGGTATCATTTTCAGATGCATTTTGGTTACACACAAATAGAGGTGTGCAATGATCCAATATATTTAAACACATCAAATAAGGAGGCATTAAATATGAATATCTCTGTGTCCCACAAACAATCATGTATACAAAGATGAAATCCCCATCATGGATGTGATACACTCCATTTTGGAGGGCAACAAAGGCCAAATCCAAATTATCTGTCATTGAGTCATTTTGGTACTTTAGGCATTTTATCTGTCAATGGGCTGGAGACATTTATTGATCACCGAGGTTTCCTGGGCTCTTTGTTGGGTCTTTTCACACTCAAGGTTTTCTTATCCAGTCTTTCCTCATTTCAAAAAAGGGTATATGGAAACTGGGCATGGCTAAATGGTCAGCCTGAGGTAATCTAGTAAAGGATCCAAAGTTGGACCATTGTGTAAACAGTTCTGACTTTCATCCTGGCAGAGAGCTGGAGAGAAGCATGCACACCAGGAGCTACTACTTCTCAACAAGTGCAGGGAAAGGCAGAAGTCAGGCTTCATTCTGCACCAGGGAAGGAAGGCAACCCCTGCTCCCAGGGTCTATATGAAGAAAGAAAATACTTTTTTTTATCTTCATCAATCATCTAGTAATCAATACTAGTAATATTGAGCATAATTACTATTGTTTCTTGAATTAATATTTTTAAGTTATTGGTTTTATTTAAGGCTAAATATCTGTTTAGGCTGATATTATCTTATCTATTAAATAAAACAAAAGAGAAAAAAAATCCCTAGAACAATTTACTGAGTGAACCAAGGCTAATGTTAGTTCCAGAACCAGGGATAGAAATGAGAAAAGGACACATATTCCAAATTTGAAATCCATGAGTATCCTTGCATAAGAATGGTCTCTGAAAGCTACTCATAAGAAGAAATCATATTGGTTGAGACATTAGCATTTTATAAAACTGAATATTTCTTCCAAGCCATAGTCATTCTCAACACCCTCTTGAGACAAATAGTTGCTACAATACCTGCTGCTGCCTTTTTCAAATAAGTATAAATGGTGCTTATATATTGTTAGGTTGCTCATAATTTAACTTTAGGAAGGAATTTTACTTGTTGATAATATATGTTTTTAAAGAACTTGGCCAGCTGGGCAGTGGTGGCTCACGTCTTTAATCCCAGTACTTGGGAGGCAGAGGCAGGTGGATTTCTGTGTTCTCAGCCTGGTCTACAGAGAGAGTTCCAGGAGAGCCAGGGCTATACAGAGAAACTCTGTTTCAAAAAACAAACAAAAATACCAACCAAACAAAAAGCTTGGTCCATAAGTTTGTGAAGGTGTAAGATGCATGGCGATATTTTTTCAAAAGATGTTGGGACACCAGATAAGGCAAGATAATGTATATTGTCACCATATCTGGCACAGAAAATTTTCAATAAATATTAAATGAGTCAATTTAGTATCTAACAGTTGTAGAGATGGGCCACCCCAAGCCAAGCTTCTATAAGGATGGCAAAGCTACCTAAATATTGGAAGTGTAGTCAGCAGAAAGCCTTTGGCTGTCAACATCTTTAGGAACCCTTTGGCCTTCATTGCGAGAAACTGCCTCATTACCTTTTAGTCTTCCTGGACAATCTGCACCCAAATGTTTAGTAAGGCAGAATTTAAAGGTTTGGGAATTTCATCTTAAAGTGGTGCCTCTGCCTAACCTCGCTTTGGTTGGTTGATTCAGCCACTCTCTTTAAACTTTATGTCTACTGTGGACCTTGGAATCACTTTATTCGCTAAAATGCACAACAGGGATTTCTTCAGAATACTTGCATACACAACATGGACTTGTGTATACTTTGAAAAGGATATTAGTACGGGACGAAATAATTGAGATTTTTTTTCTTGAAATTCCCTGTATATGACTCACATTTTTAGGCATTTTTATGGTTTTCCTTTACCGGGCTTAGTGCCTGAAAGTTTGGACCACAAAACCTTTTAGGGTTCACTTGGTGCTGAAAATTCATGCTGCTTCTCTTCCTATATTCATGCTCACATCAGTTATTTTAGAAGTATCCAGCTTTCTTTTTCATTGACCTCCTGATCTACAGTAGAAAACTAGTGTCTCATTGGGCTGTTTTTCAACTTTGAAGGTCTATTTTATCTGCATGATGTCTTTGTATAAAAGTATGTGTCTTTTACACTAAAGTTACTTTAAGTTCCTGCTGCCTGGCCTGAAGTCTGGAAGGTATTAAAAAATCGGTATGCAATTAATAAATCCATGAGTTAATAGATGTTCTGGGGTTTCTCCGACAGAGGACACTGTAATTCTCATTCCAATAATCATTTTCTTCCAGGAAGTAGAATCTCATTTGGTGAATATCACCTTGTTTTCAAATTAATTGCTTCAAGACATAAACATGATGAAGTAATTGACCCATGAAATGAAGACATGCACAATATTTTAACCAACTGTCACAGTAGCTGCTGAAATATGAAAAACCCAGCACTCTTTTCAACCAAGAATAACTTTTTAAAAATGAGATTAGAATTGTTTTTACTACTTTATTTTGTTTTCCTTATAAAGCGGTAAGGATTTAAAGATAATTAAAAATAAATCATAATCAGAGATAGTTAGCATTAAGTCAGAGAGTCAGAGGTAGAAAAATCCTGTGAAAAGAGAGAAAGTGAATTTTACTTTTTGGCAGATACATACCAGGACTATTATTAGGCTTTGGTATATGTTATATTTAATATTTTTTTATGTTAAGGAGAGCGGTGGCACTTAAGTCATTAGTGCTCTATTCTGAGTCCTACAAAAATGGTCACAAGTTTGGACATACAAGCTCAGACATTTTGGTTCCAATGAAAGAATGTCAACATGTAAACAGAATGTAAGACTTCATGCTATCCAGTATTTCAAGTCATTAGTGGTGTCAAGCATAGATTTTACAAAGCATGTAAGGAGATACAGGCAAACAAAGACAGAGTAAGAACAGATGGCACAAAAAATATATTATTTAGTAAGTAGGAGGTGCTAGGTTAAACAGGAAGAGAAGTACAATAGCAAAGCATATTTTCCACCTTACAAAAAGAACTTCGAGAATATAATTAAGAAAGCTTATATGCATTAACAAATAAGTTAGTGTGGAAACAGAGAAGACTCTTGTCTTCTATACTTGGTCTACAAGCATATGGACCTAACCTTGAATCTTCTATACTGATATAGAAGCCAGGCATCCAGCTTCTATGTCTATAACTCTGAAGTTAAGGAAAGGGCAGATGGGACAATTAATAAAACTTACTGGCCAGACAATTTATCTAGTTAATGCTTTCAGTTTAGTTAGAGAGCCTGCCTAGAAAAATATGATGGAGAAATGATTGAGGAGGACCCTGGACAGCTACCTATCCTCTACGCATGTGCTTCCATAAATATAGATATGACAATAAGTGAAAATGATCTTCTGTTTCCCCATCTGTCTTGGTCACAGTTACTACTTCTGGGATGAAACACCATGACCAAAGCAACCTGAGGAGGACAAGAGTTATTTGGCTTGTGCTTCCACATCACAGTTCATCATCAAAGAAATTCAGGACAGAAACTCGAACCAGGCAGGAATCTGGAGGCAGGAGCTGATGCAGAAGCCATGGAAGAGTGCTACATACTGGGTTAATCATGATAGTTTGCTAATCCTGCTTTCTTATAGAACCAGGACCAGAAGCCCAGGGGTGGCCTCAAGTAACAGCCTGAACCCTACTTGATCATTCACTAATTAAAAACTTCCCTACATCCACATCTTACAGAATTATTTTCTCAGTTGAGGTTCTATTTTTTGGATAAATCTAGCTTGCATCAACTTGATATAAAACTAGGTAGTATATCATTTTTCTCTTATCTCTCATTTTAGGGTTTCCTAACCAATTCTCTGTATGATTTTCAGGGTAGATATTCTGAAAATATAGACCACACTATGGTATATCATGGACTAGACATCCAAGGAGTTCTTTACTTACCCTACAAATATTATTCCTCTATACAACTCTATGGCTTTATTTTTTGCATGCTTATTAATAAAACAATTATTTATCCTATAAGGGAGGAAAAAAATAACATCTAGGATGACTCATTTCAAAGACTTATGTGCATCCTGCTCTGGTAATTGACCTAATTTTTTAAAATGTGTATTTTCAAATAGGAGTGTGTGTGTCATATAAAACTTGTCTGTTACCAGATACATGTATTTCATAAGCATTTCTAGAGAAGAAATATATAAAATGTTGTGAAGGAATCCTAGACATAATTATCTCAAAGTTGTTATTCATTTTAAACAAAGCCTCTTCCAGGAGGAAGCCTTTTTCATTATTCTCAAAAGGAAAAAAAAATCAAGGTTGTTTTAAAGCTGGAAACTGTTGCAGGGGAGGGGGCCATAAAAAGCCAATCCTATCTGTGAAGATTTTGCATGTGGGTGTGTAATATAGATACACAGGTTCAATTTCTTCTTGTAGAGAAGGAATGCAGCACTGACATTTCTGAAATTCTAAATGGAACAGAGATTGAATAGAATCGTTAGATTCTGAGCACATAGGCCAAGGCATGCTTCATGAATGCTAAAGCTGAAAGACTTGCTTTTAAGAATGTGTGCAGGACTGTCTCCTGGCCACCCTGCATCCGGCAGTTCTTAAAAGGGTCTCCTTTGGAAAATAAAGTCAGTATATTTTTTCCCCAATGAACTCACAAAGCAAGAACAGATGTGACATGAGTAACCTCCACTTTATGCATACCTCAGAGAAAAATGACACGGACTGAAGCAAGGATCTGGCTCCAGGCCAGAGAGAAGGACAATTGGAGTTTAGGCCTCTAATGACATGGTTCACATCAGCTTGCTCTTTTGTTCTTGAATCAGGAATGCAGGTGGGAAAAGGGGTTATGCCTACTTATTGCAAACACAAATACAGTATTTTTGAAAAGCTGGCATTTTCCTCAGCAGTATGTTAGCACTGCCACATTAGAATAGCTATGTTATTTCATTCATCTATCTCTCTTTTAATATATTTTTGACAATTATGTATATATGAAGAAAGTACCGTGATCACATTCATTACCCTCCTTTATCCCTCTTCTACTCTTGCTGACACTCATTAGCTTCACTGCTAGTCCTAGTTTTGTATGTACACGCCATCTCAGACAGGAGAGACATTTATTGCACACTCATAGTTGTGATGTCTATTCTATGTGATGTATGTCTAGAAGACAGTTTCATAGCCTTCCTCTCCATCCTCCAGATCTATTGTCCATTCTGCCTCCTCCATCTATCCTTGGATGGATTGAGGTAGAAAACTCATTTCTACAGTTGAGCACTCAACAGTCATTTATGGCTAACACCTTGGCCGGCTGTGAGTCTTCACATTAACTGCCACATGCTGCAAAATGAAGCTTCTCTAACCCAACCTAAGGTGTCATAATCCAATACAGACATGATCATTAAAAGTGCCTGTGACCTAAGTTCTACATTGTAACTCTCAAGTCTCAAATTTGACAGTGTGAAAATACACACACATTTTGAAAAATAATATTCATTTTTGATTCTTCATTTCCATGCCTCTTTTCTTTTCTGTTACAAACATCACCATATTTATTTTCCAAAATTTCTTAGATCATATGCTCAGGTCTGAAAAATGCCTGACATATATCAATAAGTGTTTAATAAATGGTATTTACATTGTGATTACTGAGAATCACTTGTTGTCATGATTTGCATTATTTGGGTCTATTTCTTATTATCTTTTCCCAAGAATAAGCCCTCTGAGTGCTGGATGTGTGTCAAATTCAACTTAATATACTTACTGTCCCAATTCACTTTTGCTGGTACACTGAAAAATGTTCATCAACTGCTTCTCAAATGAGGAAGTTTCCATTGAAAGTGTTTGCCAGTTTCTGTGGTGTAAATATGTCCATGACTCTCATTATCAAACTATAAACATGATGTCAACTGACGAACAAAATTCTTTAAAATGTAGTCATAACATCTTGTAAAGTAATATAAACCAGGTTCAAAAAAGCACTTAAGGCTTGCACATTTGATATGAAAAACATATCAAATAAATAATTCCTGTTGAAGAGTCTCAAGTTTCAATGTCAGGAGGGAAAGAGCATGCTACTGTTTTCTGGTCTTTCAACTCTCACCTTTAATTTGCTGAAATGACTTTTCACTGAATTTTCTATTGTAAAAAGTCTTTCTTTCCTAAGAAGAGAATCTTAACTCTAAGATCATAAGTACTGCCACGTATGTATTGTGGAGATAAAAATATGGAGACTGATAAAATTTAATGTACCTAATGTCATATTCTTGCTACAAGTTCAAATCCAGACAATTCTTTCTTCAATATTGGTAGCATCCATTCTTCAATATTTTGTTGTGGGATTTTAATATGGTTATATATAACAGAAGAGTTTTGCTTAAAATGGCTATCTTAAATAAATGTTTTTCTAGGTTTCCTTTTTTTAGTAACCATTATAAAAATGATAATGAAATTAAAATGTATGAATTCAAAAATGTGAAGAAAGTCAGAAGCACAATGAACTGGAAAAAAGAACCAGCAAATTCTTGGAAGATGGAAAGCACATGAGTTAGGAATACTGGAGCTAACAGGCTAGGCAAACTGAAAGCTAATTCCCTTCCAAAAGTTATTTCTAATTTAATGACTTATCTGATTTGCATCATTGAAACCAGGAAGACAGAGACGAAAGACATAGAGGTCCTTAGTAGCTTAGAAAGTTGTATACACAGAGAGCTAGTTAATCCTAACAGGTGTTCAGGCCTCAGCAATTTATGTACAGTATGGAGCTAGCTAACTTACACATTATAACAGACAAACGATAGATAGATAGATAGATAGATAGATAGATAGATAGATAGATAGATAGATAGATAAAGTTCTATTTGTTGAGCATGGTTATATTTGTAGGCCTAAAAAATAATTTTTGAATTGAAGTAATTAGTTCATTTTAAGCTTAAAGTGAAGAAAATGAAAAAAATAAAATAATTATGTCATATTTTATGTTCTGTTCTGAAAAATGTTAACATAGCCTAATTATTTTAAAATGTTGACTTAATTAAAAAATACAGTAGAACTATCTGTAAAGTTAAGAAAATGAAAATATTTATGCTTTGGTGTTGGAATGAGGATGGACAAATTACAGACTACAAGACAGCAAACAACCTACACCAAACATGACTCTAATACAATAAAAGTTCCCCCAAAAAACCCAAAATGTATGTAATTATGTAGGTCTATATAATTATATGAAATAATGTGCATTATTATAATATTCATTTTGTATGAAGCACCTTATTGAGAAATGCAAAATAAACATTTTCAAACTGTTAAATTAGGTGCTCTGGGTAAAGAGAAATAAATGAGATAGGACGAAACTTTTTTGACTTTTTTGAGCTGCTTTAAGAGCAATCAACTTTAATTAAATAACCTCAGTTATTTCTTCAATAGGCAATAAAGCAGGGAGGAGGGAGGGATTAGAAGTGAGGCCATACCGTTCATTTGGGTGCTGAACTCCAAAATGCTCTTTGAAATTTTATGCTTTATAATATGAAGTTTAAATATATTATTTAGTATGCATCAAGTCTCTAGAACAGCTGCTTAATATTTAAAAATTTGATAAAAATGCTAGAGGAAAAACTCATGAGTAAGAAAACTCATGGAACTAATTAAATATTTGAATTTTACGATGGGCCAGGTATGGCAGTAAACACCTGTAGTCCTAATGATCTAGTGGGCTGAGGAGGATAACCTGTGTTCTAAACTCTCTCTCTCTCTCTCTCTCTCTCTCTCTCTCTCTCTCTCTCTCTCTCTCTCTCTGTCTGTCTGTCTCTCTCTCTCTCTCTGTCTCTCTCTGTGTGTCTCTCTCTGTATTTTTTGTTGTTTTTGATTTGTTTTCAATATTTATTTGAAATGATTAACAAGAAGTTGCAGTGATAGAAAGACACGTGTTGGCCTTACCCTCATTACAATGGTAATACTTTATATAACTATAGAACAAGATAAAAGTCCTGGGCTTTCACACCAGTTTGGCACACTTGGGGGGCTTGTGACAAACATACCTTTCTTTCCTTTGTATTGTCCCCATAGCCCATACAGGTGTGGAGACAGTTACATGTTAAGCACACATTGGCTTCCAGATGGGAATGAGCTGCATTAACAGGTGGTCAAAGAACACAACCAGACAAGGGAGACTGGTAAGTGGTTTGCCATTCATGTGTGCAAAGGCTGTGGTGGTGGGAGCTACTAGCACTATTGCTTCCAATTATGAAAAATGAACATATTGTAAATAAACAAGTAATATGGGGTTGACTAAGAAAATTGGGTGCATCCAGAGGAGAAAAACAGTATAGCTATTATAATTACACTGGGGGAGAATTTTTGTTATTGAGTTTAGCCTCTCACTTGATAGTCCAGGCTAGCTTTGAACAGAATTCGGTCTCAGCTTTGCAAATCAACATTTTTATTACAATAAACATAAAATGGTAATGGTTATACCCTAAAATGTTAACACTGTCCTTTAAAAATTGTTTTAGACAAGGTTTTGATGCCTCTCTAAATATGTGAATATATACACATAAGTGTGTGTGTATGTATGTATGTATGTATGTATGTATGTAGATGGACAGATAAATTAGTGAACAGAGTTGTTTTCAGTTACTCCTTGTACTGACCTTACATTTATCTGTAGGCTCAGCTCTATTTTCCTCCAGAAAGACATTCCTGGGTGCCCTAGCCCCTCAATGCACTTTACAATAATCTTGGTTATATATCTTGAGTATGCCTCTCTGATGCCCAGACTGTGGGATGTCTGTTAGTTTCTTCTATCAGTTCACACACACACACACACACACACACACACACACACACACAAAGGAAAGAAAATGAATTTTTGCCGAACATCTAATGATTGTTGGCTGTAATTGTCAGTAAGCACCAACTTCAGTTGAAATGTAAATAAGTAATGAATTAATCAAGTCAATACAGAATGCTTGCATAAGTGTTCACAGAAGGATATGTGCTGGTTGTATTTGTGGAAAGGTGCTCCTATGTGACAGAAGCTTATTTGAGTCAGCCAGTGGAAGAAGTGCCTCAACTCACTGAAGCGTGTACACCTCTTGGAGTTCACAATGTAAAAGTGGAAATGTGGACATTCAATCAAGCTTCTTCTATTTAAGAAGTCTGAAACAGGAGAGGGCTTGTACTTACATAGTTCCTGGTCTACAAATGTCATGTCACTGTCCACTTCATTGCTTGTCACACTATGGGAACTAAATAAAAATTTCACAAATAATGGTTCAATTAACTACTATCTAGTGGTTCATTTTTGCTACTGATTAGATTACTAAAATTTTCATAAGTTATAGCCAAGCTTTCTTAAATGTTTATTTATCTATTATCTTCTAAATTAGTAAAAGCAAAAATTTAAAGTTAGAAGATTCCAGTATAAATCCTGTCATTGGCCCTTATTGACTATATATTTTGAGCAGCCCCCTGTGACTCTCAAAGTTTAAATTCTTTCATCTATTGAATTTTGATAAGATTTTCCTCATAACATTGTTATGACAAGGGAATGACCCAATAAATAGCTATTTTATAGACTGTAAAGTAATATATAAATGTCAGTTGTACCTGTTACTAGAGTCCCTTTGATATATATTTTTCATCTATTATAGCATTTTCCCTTTCTATACTTATTTTTACAAAAAATATGGTTTTACAAGGGTGAAATTTAAATACAGGTTAATAGTCATAAATTTTCATTAAGAATCATTTAGACAGAAATTGCCACAGATACTTATTTCTGTCTCCTTGGGTTATAAAGACTCAAATGAGTGAATCATCTCTTTTCATTCAAGGTACTATGTGTCCTGTCCTTTTCCTGATGAATTTACAGAATTAATCAGCACTATTAGAGTTAAGATAGAGGAAAATATTGAATCATCTTTACTTCCTCTTGTAAAGTTCTCTGTTTTGGAAGATGATGTCCCATTAACAGATACAGAAAAAATAATGTATTTTTATTCATCAAGAGAACAATTAGCATTTAATCACAATTATTTCATTTTCAGATTCACATATTATAGATGGTGCTCTTTAAATGGCACATAGTGCTGGCTCCTTTATACTTGATACAAGCTATAGTCATCTGAAAGGATGACACCTCAATTTTGAAATTGCCTTGATGTGATCAGGGTGTAAGCAAGCCTGTAGAGTATTGTCTTAATTAGTGATTGGTGTAGGAGGACCTACCCTTGGTGGAGGTGGTCCTGGCTTGAGCAAGTCCAGATGAGAAAGCCAGTAAACAGTACCTCTCCATGGCCTTTGCATCAGTTCCTGCTTCCATGTTCTTATCCTGCTTTAGTTGCTGCCTTGACTTCATTGGATGAACTGTGATGTGTAAGTATAAGCAAAATAAATTCATGGTGTTTCATCACAGCACTAGTAACCCAACTAAGCCTGACATTCTTTAATGAAAGCCCATGCTCTCTGGACTGTCTTTCTCCTACCTCCTTCCTATTCTTCAGCTGATTATTTAATATCTATATTAAGAATATATGTATTAATCCCAAACTCTGCTTCATACTATCTAAGCCTGAAATTATTTTATACACTAGGACCATGAATCTCATTTTACCTCAGCTGATGTTCATTAAAGTTTTGGGAAAATCCTCAGGCTGCTGAAGGTCACAAAATAAACCTGTGTCTTTTTTTCTTTTCTTTTCTTTTTTTTTTTTTTTTTGAGTTCAAAGAACAGAGCTCCAGAAGGAGAGTGGCTGGGCTGCGGCTGTATAGCTGACTCCCACATGATCCAAGAGCCACAGATGTCAGGCAGTGCTAAGTACTTCACAGGAATAGCATAGAAGAAAACAACGTCAGGGAGTGAGCCAAGATAGTCTGCTAACTATTCCTTCAGCATGACTGTACAAAGAAAGGGAGAGCCTGCCAGACAAGATGTCCTTTAGTGCTCTAAAGTCTTGAGAGCCTTCAGATATACATGTTCAACATTAAAACCCAAGAACAGCTTTAATGACCTTGTCTTTGGGTGCTGAGAACTTGAAAGAAAGAGAGGGTGAGAGAGAATTACAAGAGACAAATCTGTGCATCAGAGAGCTTCATGACAACAGACATCTGCACAGCCTTACAGGGAAGCTTCTCAAATATGTGGTCAGGTCTCTCAAACAGTTCTAGGGTGGACTGACTGATTTTGCTGTTACAGTTATATAAATTTAAGGAGAAATGATGTCTGAATGAATATGATGAAGATGAGGTGGTAAGTCCAATATTAGTATATTAAACACCAATGAAAACTAACTATTCTTCAAAGCTTCATGTAAATTCGTAATTGGAAAATATGGTCCAGTGTGTCTATGTGTGTGTGTGTGTGTGTGTGTGTGTGTGACAGACAGACAGACAGAGAGAGAGAGAGAGAGAGAGAGAGAGAGAGAGAGACTGCATACAAGCACTCAGCATACTCACACCTACTTTGGGAGATTCTTAATTAACTCTGAGGTCATCCACAAAGCATACATTGTTACCTCTGTCTTACAGAAAATTTGGAGATATTTGTTATTCCCTGATATCCCTGAGCTAAATGTGTGAAGGGCTGACATTGTAACCTAGTTTTTTTGTCACCTGAAACACAGCAGTTTGTTATCATGGGTCATGGTTAATATTGATTACAAAGATAATCATGTTTAGCATCTTTGAAGAGGCAGTCGTGTCTGAAAGGATTATCTATTTTAGGTTAATTGAGAAAAGAAGACCTAATCTAGATTTAGATAGCCACAATGTTCTCTGAATCAAAGCATGTACTGAATGTAAAAGCTAAATCTAGCTGCCTCCCAGTATTAGAATTTATCTTTCTGATTGAGGATGCACCATGACCTCACCCTTCTGCCAACATATCTTTGTCACCTTCTTGAATTTCTTCTCAGACTATAAATCAAAATAAACTATTCTTTTCTTAAATCACTTTGATTAGATCCTTTAAAACACTTTCTAGAAGTAACTAACACACTAGGTTATTTAAAACCATTTCCTGGAACATCTAGCGGTAGTTTCTTGGGATGGCTGCATTGTAAACTGCCTTAAAGGTACTGGACACAACAATTGCAGTAGGTCCAAATGTGCATATTTTCATTCATCAAGTTTAAAGACAACACCTAAGTACCTAAGGTTTTGAAATTTGTACCCAATTTGTTACATTGAGATTTAAACTAAAAATTCCAAAGTATTTCTGTATTTTCCGATACATGCTGTAAACTGACATCTTTGTAAGTGTTTTATATAAAGAGAAGCACCTTGGGTTGGAGAGACACCTCAGTGATTAAGGAGCTTCTTGTACTTCCAGAGGGCCTGATTTGGTTCCTAGCACCCAAGTCAGGCATCTCACAACTGCCAGTAACTTTAGCTCCAAAGGATCTATAATCTTTTTTCTTCCTATTTTCATTAGATATTTCTTAATTTACATTTCAAATTTTAGCCCCTTTTCCACCTCCCGTGGAAATCCCTATCCCATCTCCAGTCTCACTGCTTTTATGAGGGTGTTCAAACACCCACCCACCCACTCCAGCCTCCCTTCCATGTCATTCTTCTTCACTGGGCCATTGAGCCATCACAGGACCAAGGGCCTCTCCTCCCATTGAAGCCTAACAACCCTCCTCTGCTAAATATGCAGCTGAAGACATGGGTCCCTCCATGTGCACTTTTTGGTTGGTGGTTAAGTCCTTGGGAGCTTAGTGGCATCTGGTTGGTTGGTATTGTTGTTCTTCCTATGGGATTGCAAACCCCTTCAGCTCCTTCAGTCCTTTCTGTAACTCCTCCAATGGGAACCCAGTACTCAGTCCAACGGATGGCTGAGAGTATCTGCCTCCATATTTGTCAGGCTCTGGAAGAGTCTCTCAGGAGACAGCTATATCAGGCTCCTGTCAGCAAACACCTCTTGGCATTCATAATAGTGTCTGGGTTTGGTGACTGATAAGGAATGGATCCCCAAGTGGAGCAGTCTCTGGATGGCCTTTCCTTCAGTCTCTGTTCTATTCTTTATCTCTGTATTTCTTCCTGTGAGATTTAAACTAAAAATTCCAAAGTATTTCTGTCTCTTCCAATACATGCAGTAAACTGCCATCTTTGTAAGTGTTTTATAAGCACTTTCTTTCTAAGAAGGACTAAAGCGCATACACTTTGGTCTTCCTTCTTGAGCAGCTTCACATCGTCTGTGAGTTGTATCTTGGGTATTCGTGTCTTTTGAGCTAATATCCACTCATCAGTGAGTGCATCTCATGGGTGTTCTTTTTTGATTGGATTACCTCACTCAGGATGATATTTTCAAAGTTCCATTCATTTGCCTAAGAATTTCATGAAGTCTTTGTATTCCATAGCTGAGTAGTAGTACTGCATTGTAAAAATGTACCCCATTTTCTTTATCCATTCCTCTGTTGAAGGACATCTGGGTTATTTCCAGCTTCTGGCTATTATAAATAAGGCTACTATGAACATAGTGGAGCCGTTATTCTTGTTATATGTCGGAGCAGCTTTTAGGTATATGATCATTAGTGGGATATCTGTGTTCTAAGGTAATAAATACTAAGTCCAATTTTCTCAGGAACCACTAGACTGATTTCCAGAGTGGATGTACCAGTTTGCAATCCCACCAGTAGTGGAGGAGTGTTCCTCTTTCTCCATATCATTGCCAGCATCTGCTGTCACCTGAGTTTTTGGTCTTAGCCTTTTTGACTGGTATGAGGTGGAATCTCAGGGTTGTTTTGATTTACATTTCCCTGATGACTCAGGATGTTGAATATTTCTTTAGGTCCTTCTAAGTCATTCAATATTTCTCTATTGAGAATTATTTATTTAGCTCTGTACCCCATTTTAATAGGGTTATTTGGAGTCTAACTTCTTGAATTCTTTGTATATATTGGTATATATACATACAATATATTTGTATGTATTGTATGTGTCTATATTCTTTGTATATGTTACGCCTCTATTGGATGTAGAATTGGTAAATGTCTTTTCCCAATCTATTGGCTGCCATTTTGTCCTATTGACAGTATCCTTTGCCTTATAGAAGCTTTGCAATTTTACGTGGTCCCATTTGTCTATTGTTGATCTTAGAGCATAAGCCATTAGTGTTCTGTTCCAGATATTTTCCCCTGTGTCTATGTGTTCAAAGATGTTCCCCTACTTTGTCTTCTGTTGCTTTCAGTGTATGTGGTTTTATGTGGAGGACCTTGATCCACTTGGACTTGAGATTTGTACAGGAGGATAAGAACGGATCTATTTGCATTCTTCTACATGCTGACCTCCAGTTGAACCAGCACCATTTGTTGAAAATGCTACCTTTTTCCACTGGAAAGTTTTAACTTCTTTGTCAAAGATCACGTGGCCATAGTTGTATGGGTTCATTTCTGCATCTTCAATTCTATTCCATTTATCTTCCTGCCTGCCTCTGTACCAATAACATACTGGTTCTATCACTATTGCTCTGTAATACAGTTTGAGGTCAGGGATGGTCATTCCCCCAAGAAGTTCTTTGATTGTTAAGAATAATTTTTGATATCTTGGTATTTTTGTTATTCGAAATGAATTTACAAATTGCTCTTTCTAACCCTAAGTTGTGTTGAAATTCTAATGGGGATTGAATTGAATCTGTAGATTGCTTTAGGCAAAATGGCCATTTTTACTACATTAATCCTTCCAATCATAAGCATGAGATATCATTCCATCTTCTGAGATCTTCAATTTCTTTCTTCAGAGACTTGAAGTTCTTGTCACACCAAGGTATGTAACATTATTTGTGACTATTGTGAAGGGTGTTGTTTCCATAATTTCTTTCTCATCCTGTTTATCCTTTGAGTAGAGGAAGGCTACTGATTTGTTTGAATTAATTTTATATCCATAAACTTTGTTGAAGTTATTTTTCAGCTTTAGGAGTTCTCTGGTGGAATTTTTAGGGTCACTTAACTATACTATCATATCATCTGAAAATAGTGATATTTTGACTTCTTCCTTTCCAATTTGTACCTCTTTGACTTCCTTTTATAGTCTAATTGCTCTGGCTAGGAATTCAAATACAGGAGTACTATGCTGAATAGATAGGGAGAGAGTGGGCACCCTTGTCTAGTACCTGATTTTAGTGGGATTGCTTCAAGTTTCTCTCCATTTAGTTTGATGTTGGCTACTTGTTTGCTGTATTTTGCTTTTACTATAATTATGTATGGGCCTTGAATTCCTGATCTTTCTGAGACTTTTACCATGAAGGGGTGTTGAATTTTGTCAATTGCTCTCTCAGCGTCTAAGATGATTATGTGTTTTTTCTATGAGTTTATTTATATAGTGGATTACATTTATGGATCTCCCTTTATTTAATCTATCCCTGAATCCCTGGGATGCTTCCTACTTGATCATAATGAATGATTGTTTTACTGTGTTTTTGGATGCAGTTTGCATCAGTTTTATTGAGTACTTTTTCATCAATATTCATAAGGGAAATTGTTCTGAAGTTCCCTTTCTTTGTTGGGTCTTTATTCTGTTCTCTGCAGGCACATATACACATAATATATGTATGTACACACACACACACACACACACACACACACACACACACACACACACACACACATATATATATATATATATATATATATATATACGCAACACATATGCACACATGCATATGCACACTGACACACACCAATAAAAATAAAATAGAAAATATTTGATATCTGCTCTTTAGTAAAGGTAGGGATAGAATCTAAATTCCTTGCACATGTCACCCAACAAGAATGCATATGAACACAAACCAAACACTAACACCTCACAGGACACAATGACAAAAGCAACCTAAACAAACACTCTTTTTTTTTAAAGAAATTCACTAGAATGTCTAACAATTCTCCCATATCTTTCTGTAGATGCAAACTTTGAAAAGCAAGGGATGCTACCCTTACTTTTTCAAAGAAAAGTCTAAGGCCACAGTCAGTAAATCATTTGAGCAATGCTTCAGGAATCCTAAATAGAAACCAAGATCAAAATTGAGTTCTATTGCACAATAAAGAGTGACAGCACATTTGGTAAACAACACTCCCCTGTTCAGGGTGTGTGTGCATTATAGGAGATGCTCTTATGTTAGCAAAAACAAGATCTTCCTGTGGGTAATAGAAAGAATTCCTCCAATTCACATTCCTGATCACTCTTGTGTAATCTTTAGTCCCTGATTGTGAATACTGCCTAAGAAGGGTACTTTGAACATGTAGTACTTCCCTTTCCTGTAAGAAGCAAGCTGCAAATAAGGAAAGACCTCAGCGGTCCTGAAAAGCAGTTTCTTGGGACAGAATGCCAACAAGATAAGGTTTAGACCCTCATTCATGCATTGACTTATAACAAAAGGGGGGTGATTCAAGTTGCAAAAAATGCATAATAAAACTATTCAAGATAAGTTTTCAGTACAATGTCCTTTGCTGCATTCAAGGAGACACTGATAGGATCTGTATAGCTATGATTTGCCAACTGGGGTCCAAAGTTGTATTCTGGGTGTTTTATAGTTAGGACAAAATTAAAAATATTTTTTCCTCCTTTCTCTTAATTCACTTATAAAGGAGGTGAAGATCGTAATGAGGACAGAAGGGAGTTGGTGTAGTCAGCTGGATCAGGAGTTATGTTGCCTGTGGAGAGTGGAGGGAATGGAATTTAAGGGGTATTTAGCATACAAGAAACTAAAGACATTTTAAAGACTAAATGAGTATGGTTAGGAAGTCACTTGCATTAAACAAATAATCAAATCGTTGAGCAAACAAGTAAATATTTTGGATGTAGTGAGGACCTGCTTTGTCACTGTTGGAAAAAATGATTTCCAAACATACAAAGGAAGAAGTCTAAAATGTTCCTTGACATTTTGAAGTAGAATGGTGAGGTGTACTAGAATTTTTTGCTGTATGATAAATCAACTCAAAACCTAATTCCATGTGGTCTATGCATCAGGAGTCTCCGTGAGCATGTCAGCTGAGAAGATTGGATGAGACACTATAACAGAATGTGAGTGAGACTCTGTAACAGAATGCTAGAACCATTTAAGTGTTTAGGGAAGTTGATCGTCTTGCATAACTATTCTAATACTCCTATGACTCCTAGTTAGCAAGATGGAAGATAAATAGTTTGTTTCAACCTGGAGCCTTTTTTTTTTTTTTTTTTTTTTTTTTGATTTTTGAGACAGTGTTTCTCTGTGTAGTCCTGACTGTCCTGAAACTCACTCTATAGACCAGGCTGGCCTTGAACTCAGAAATCCGCCTGCCTTTGCCTCCCACGTGCTGGGATTACAGGCGTACACCAGGCTCTGGAGCCTACAATCATGTACCATCATTCCAACACATTTTATAGATTGCATGTGAGTCTCAAGTTTACTCAGATTCCAGAGAATAGGACTGACTTAGGTTCTTTTTAAATTTCTTTTTTGGTGATAAAAATACTCCAACAAAAACAGTTAATGAGGGACATGGATTTTATTCAGTTCACAGTTCAGGATTACTCAAAGTTCAAAATTACACTTCACAATTGAGGTAGATATAACAGATGAAGAAACTTGAGGCAGCTAGAATCACACTGGATCTGGAGAAAATCATCAGAATGGGGTAATTACTGCTCTGCTTCTTTTTTCCTTCTTGTTCAGTCCAGGGCCCAGCCCATGAAATACCGCTGCCCACAGTCAGGCTAAGCCTTTTTTTATTCACTCAATTAAGAAAATCCCCTCACAGACATGATCAGTAAACTATCTGCCAAGCAGTTCTGGATTTTGTAAATTTGACGATTAAGACTAACCTTTACCAGTCTACTCCTTGTCTACTTGACACCAATACACATCACTTTTGATCCATCATTATTTACTACTTGTCTCCAGAGTCTCATTTTTATCTCATAGTGTAAAATACAGCACGACTTTAAGAGTCCCCATGGCCATTTACGGTTCCAATACTTTAAAAGTCTAAAATTTCTGTACTGTGGATTCCTATAAAATAAAATTTAAAGGTTATATATTTCCCAATATAATAACACAAAGGAAACATCCTTATTCAATGCAAAGAAGAGCATTGGTCTCTCAAAGAATGATCACGTTAAAAAATATACAGCAGACCAAACACCAAATGTTGCAGCTTCATATGCGGCATGTGAGGCTCATGAAGAATGATTTGACCTTCATAGGGGTTTGAGTAGTCCCAGCTCTTCTTCTTTGCCACCTACATCACACATAGTGATCTTGGGCCAGCTCTCCTCCACACCAAAGCTTCTGTTGGCATGTGATTCATGATCCTGGAATCTCTAATATTTTGGTGTCTCCATTGCAGCTAAGCCTTCTCCTTCACAGTTTCACACAACAGTTTCTCATGTCAGTACCTAGTACTGTCCAAATATGGGGTTGTTATTTCCACCTCAGTTAACCTAATAAAGATAATCTCTCACAGGCTTGCTCAAATGTTTATCTCCCAAATAATTCTAGATATGGTCAAATTGACAACTAACCCTAAGTATTACATAAATGAAACTATAAAAGTAACAACACATGTGGACGTTTATAAACAGCTATGGACAGAGTGTGAATTCAAATACATATGTTTATAAATGCATATATATATATATATATGCTTTTGATAAGCACACACATACATATGTATGTATATATATGAGAGAGTGAAAGAGAGAGAAAGATCATTGTCCATTTTGAGTTCATGTTTGAAGGACAAAAATAGCAATGAGCTCATTAAACATATGAACAGTTTTGGATCTAAATTTCCTCCCTCAGCACAAGAATTCCAAGAGCCTAGGGAAAGACAAAGAGCTCCATGGACAAAGTGCTTGCTATGGAAGTCTAGTAACATGTATTCAGATTCCCCAGTGCCAAAGGAGGATATTGTAGCAGGTATGTGCAACCTAACTCTGCGGTAAAGGAGACGAGCAGATCTTGAGGTCTTGCTGGATATCCAATCTAGCCCAAATAGTAGCCTCTAACTTCAGTAAAAGATCGTGTTTCAAGAGGCAATATGGAGAAAAATGGAGCAAGACACCTAATGCCAACCTCTAGCCTCTATATAGGAATATTCATGTATGTGCCTACATACACACGAAGGAAAGGAAAAGAAGTATGTAAGAGGAGTAATGATTCTATGTATAAATGCCTAATTACAAGCTTAAGAATAGAAAAAAATGATCACCAAGCATCTTTCTTAACCACTTGGTAAAGAATTGCTCAAGAAGACTCTGAGGGAAAGACCATCCAGAGACTACCCCATCCAGGGATCCATCCCATATCCAGCTACAAAACCCAGACACTATAATAGATGACCACAAGTGCTTGTTGACTGAAGCTGGATATAGCTGTAACCTGGGAAGCTCTGTTAGTGCATGACAAATACAGAGGGGGCCACTCCAGCCAGCCATTGATTGAACTAAGCACAAGGTTCCCAAGGGAGGAGCTAGATAAAAGACACAAGGAGCTAAAGGGGTTTGCAGCACCATAAGAGGAACAATGATATGAGCCACCCAGTACTCTCAGCTCCCAGGATCAAAAACATCAACCAGATAGTATTCATGGAGTTACCCATGGCTCCAGATACATAGGCAGCAGAAGACGGTCTTGTTAGACACCAAAGGTCTAGGCCCTTGGTCTTGGAAATACTTGATGTTGTAGTGTAGAGGAATAATAGGACAGGGAAGCAGGAAAGAGTTGATTGGAGAAGGGAAGATGGCTTATGGGATTTTGGGGGAATAGGGGAACCAGGACAGGGGACAACATTTGAAATGTAAATAAAGAATATATCTAATAAAAAATTAATAAAAAATAATTACTTAAGAAGTAATGAAGTATTTTGGAAAGACATGACTAAGTTGGGCAATTTAATGTATATTCTAGTGACCAAATATGAGACTATTTGAGAATCAAATTAAATATCAATACTAACATATACCAGTCCATTAAATTAATTAGATTTCCTTAATTCCATAATGATCTAAACCAACAAGCAAATAGCTCTATCAACAAAGTAGATAAAATATAAACAAAGTAGAGAAAACTTTCTTTTTTATGTCAGTAAATATAGAGGTAGTGAGCGATACCAATTCTTAATCTTTACAGGTGTGCCATAAATGTGGTAGAGCAGAGGATAGAAGGCTGACAAAAGCAAGAGCCTGGGGTAAACTTCTATAGCCCAAGATTTTATTAGTTACAAAGGAGAAATCCAATCATTCAAAACATGATTAGGTTTCTCAGAAAGACAAGAAGGGTGTAAGAACTGGTAAATATCATTAGTCCTTGAATCAGGTTTGTTTAGAAAAAAAAGCACAGCTCAAACTCTTTTTTCTCTTTTTTAGCTAAAAATTTTCTTTATTTACATTTCAAATATTTCCTATCATGGTTTCCCCCTAGAAACCCCTTCTACCCCCTCTTGCTCATCAACCTAGCCACTTCTGCTTCCCTGTCCTAATATTCCCCTATTCTGGGGCATTGAGCCTTCTTAGGACCAACAATTTCTCCTCTCTTTGATGTCCAACAAGGCCATCCTCTGCTACATATGCTGCTGGAGCCATGGGTCCTTCCATGTATACTCTTTGGTTGGTGGTTTAGTCCCTGGGAGCTCTGGGGATACTGGGTGGTTCATACTGTTGTTTCTCTTATGGAGCTGCAAACTCCTTTGACTTCTTCAGTCCTTTCTCTAGCTCCTCCAGATGATTTGGCCCCTGTCTCTTTACAGGGAAGGGTTGAATCTTAGGAGACATTATATCACTGATCTTCTAAAATGGCTAAATGATGAATGGCAATGTTGGGGAGTGGGAAGTAAAGAGGGGAATAAATGTTAGAGATCCACATGCTCAAAAGAGTGACTTTATTTGTAGTTGAAATCTTCTTAGATACTATTAGTAAAGTGAGGCTATTAGGGTCACTCTTAACCTGCTATGTGTGCCATCCTCATAAGAGAAAATGTGGACAAAGTTATGAACAAAAGGGCAAGGGTGTGTAAAGGCTGCGGGAAGATATCAGTTACAACACAAGGGCACAGGAAGGAAATGGTCCACTATCATAGAACTTAGAAAGAACTAGCGCCACTTATACAATTCTGTTTTAGTTAAGGTTTCATTGCTGTGAAGAGACAACCTAACCAAGGCAACTTTTGGAAGGGACTATATTTAATTGGGTCTGGCTTACAGGTTCAGAGGTTCAGTCTATTAACATCAAGGCAGAAGTATGGCAATGTCTAGGCAGGCATGGTACCAGAGGAGCTGAGAGCTATAAATCTTAGTCTAAAGGCAAAAAGGGAAATAAATGGCTCCCAGGTAGCTAGAGGGAGGGTCTCAAATTAACCCTCACAGTGACATACTTCCTCCAACAAGGCCACACATACTCCAAAAAAGCCACAACTCCTAATAGTGCTTATCCCTGAGCTAAGCATATTCAAAGCACCACATGTTCTTTCACCTTGATTTCAAACTCATGTCTACATTTAAGACACCTTTAAACTGTGTGAGAGTAAGTATTTGTTGTGTAAGTCATCTAATTACAGGTACTCTGTTATAGCAGGACAAAGAAATAAAGATGTAGCAGAAATTTAGGGAATGCTCAACCAATGACTGTCTGGCTCAGCTTAAGAGCTATCCTATGAGAGAGAGCCAACCCCTGACATCATTAATTGTATTTTGATAAAATCGCAGATAGGATCTGAGCATAACTGCCTTCTGAGAGGCTTTACCCAGCATCTGATGGAAACATATTCAGAGACCCACAGCCAAACTTTAGGCAGAGCTCGAGGAATCTTGTAGAAGAAGGGGACAAAGCATTGAAAAAGCCAGAGAGACCAAGGATTCCAAAAGAAAACATATAGAATTAACTAATTTGGGACATAGGGGCTCACAATGCCTGAACCACCATCAGAGAGCATGCATATCTACATATATGTACCAGATATGTAGCTTGGACTTCATGGTCTTTAGTTCCCTCACATCTGGAATAGGGGATGCCTCTGACTCTGTTACCTACCTTTGGATTCCTCTTCTATAATTGGGATGCCTTGTCGAGCCTCAATAGGAAATGTGAATATTTTTATTACATCTTAATATTTCAAGGCATGTTGATAAACATGAAAGACATCCCCTTTTCTGAGGAGAAGGGGAAGGGGACTGTGGAAGAGGGTAGATGAGGAACTAGGAAGAGAGGAGGAAGGGGAAGCTGTGATCTCTTTGTAAAGTAAATAAATAATTACTGAAAAAGAAATTAACATACCAAATGAAGGTTTTGGAGAATTCTTTATTTCATGCTTGCAAATTTCCTGTGATCTTTAAAATATTGAGAAATGCAATACATTTTATAATATGCTATATACCTAAGATTAACAAGATAATAGATTTTAAGTGATTTTCCAAAGAAATAAGACAAGCATATGAAGTAATATATACACTAAATAGCATAATTTAGCCATTCTATAATATGTCTATATGAGTATCTATGTATCAAAGCATTATATTCTACATCATGAGTATATATACTTTCAATTTTCAAAAATAAACATAAATATAGTTATATACTAAAATTTAAATGCAAGGATATAGCAATATAGAATGTCCTTTGATCTTCAATCTGCTTCACTGATGTAGGGGATATGGGTATTGTTAATAAATTTTCACAGTTCATTGTTTTTGTCTAAGTAGGTTGTCCATGGGTCCCCCTGACTAATAGATGATAGAGAAAAACAGAACATTGAGAGGAGGTGTTCTTTGAGGAAAGAAAAATATGTTCATACATATTAACATTTTATAAAGGACAAGTGTCAGAAAAGAGCAGGGGAGCTAAATCCTGTCTCTAAATAATCCAACTTTTAAAAAGAAAAGCACTAGAACAAAAAAGATGGAGATTACTGCAATGCAGGAAGTGGATGGAGAGAGAAAGCAGAAGTTTCATCCTTGTATACTTTTGTTCTTCAACTGAAAGCTGATAAGTAGACTCATAGGAGAGAATCAGTTTCTACCCACTGAGGCATATGGTTGCTCATTCCTCTGACCCAGAGTTCATCCTTTAACAAGAATGCAATTTTCTCCACATTATTAATTAATGCCATTTGTCTCTTATCTATTAACATAGCACATCTTCCAGATTCTTCTACATATTGGTTAAGAAACTTGGGTAAGCACATTTATTTCCCTAAATCCATGTAGTTCCACATACTCAGTAGTTCCTTTCCATACTACATAATCTCAATCAGAATCCTGAGTATTATTCTAGTATAAGTTTATAATGTGTCCATTGCCTCCAATGTGCTTGCTTCAGATGTCCCTAATGCTTGTCTTCCTGAAATTCTCCACCATGGGTAACCCTTCTTAGAATCTGTGTATCATTCCATAGGTCCTTCTTCTCTTTCCCCTTCTTAACTTTTATGAATCTCTTAAGACTAAAATTAATTCTAGATTCTCCTAATTATTATGCTGGTATAAATTGAAGAAATTTCTTATATACTGTATTTGACAAAGCAGAAACAACGTTTTTGTTTTCTTTAGGGCTATATTCATGTATTATGCTCACTAAGCGTTCACTGAGTAGATAAATGGAGATATTTGACAATCCTGTGCATTGTTCCAATGATCAAAAATAGTATAATAAACACAAAGTTCTAGTGAGTTTGAGGGAAATAATCATTCATGTCCACAGTGGTAAAATCTAAAATGTCATAGCCATCATGGAAAACAGTTTTTAATTATCCCTCTAGACTAAATATGTGATTACCACATGACTCAGCAGGTGTACCTTGGGACAGTTATGCCCAAGTGAAAGATATTTTCTCATAAAAATATGTCTATGAATGTTCATTGTTTATATTATCTGAAAACCCAAACCAATTTGAATACCCTTTAATGGATATTAAGGTAAAAAAAATGGTGATATATCACCCTGATGAAATAATTCTAAGTAGTTACAGCAGAAAAGTGTTGATAAAGTAGTTTATAAATTTTTTCTTTACATCATTGAATTTTTCAAATTATATGTATAACATTACATGAAATAAGCATACACAGAAAGAAATATATACATATGTAAATATTTTGATAATTTGAGCAGTATATGTGGATTGAATTTGTTTTAATTACAGTTGCTAAGACAAAAATACTGTAGCAAAAGCATTTTTAAGAAAAAATAATTTATTTTGGCTTGTAGTTCAAGGGGAAAGTCTATTTTGGCAAATGAATCTAGGTCCCAGGAACTAGAAACCACTATTCCATTCTATTAAGCAATCAGGAAACAAAGAACAATGACTGCCTATACACAGCATAGCTCAGATTTACTTTATATAGATCAACACCCTGGAACAGTTCTTTCTCATAAGTTTTTATAGATCTTCCAACCTCAATTAAGCTAATCTATATAGTCTGTCACAAGAGTGCTTAGAAGCTAACCCAATCAAGATAATTATTCACATATTCGCACAGAGGCTGTCTTTTAAATAATACTAGCTTCTATTGCTAATTAAAACTCTCAAAACTCTATTCCTTGCCGATTTAGCTCCTCCAACCACCACTTTCCTATTTAAATGATAGTGGACTGTAAATTCTTCCCCTGCCTCATAATTTCCTTTGACAGTTTCATGCATATATACAGTATATTCTGGTACTTCCTTTTTCGCACAATTTTGTTTTTCAATCCTGTCTAAATCAGCATTTACTTTTTAATTCTTATCCCTTTCCCAGATTTATCACTTCTCATATTGTTATGTGACCTATTTAATAAGCACCACATGTGTAGCTGTTGTATTGGAACTCTCTTTGGAGCCTGGAGGGATCAATGATGGGTACATAAATAAAGGCAATGCTACCCCTTGTCCTGAATCTATCTGTGGGAAGTAGTTTATCAGTGATGGTTCTGAACTCTGAATGCACCTTCGAACTAGTCTGGCTGTTGGCAAATCCAGGCTTGGGTAGGCCCAGTGCAATCTTCTGTTATTGCTTTTTTGTGGTTGTAATGAACCTCTATTGCCCAGAGGATGGCATCATATACATGCCTTTCTCTTTTCCAACTCTTTGAACCTTTCCAGACCCTCTTCTTCAGTATTCCCTGAGCCTTGGAGGAGATGGTAAAAATGTCTTGGCTAGGGAAAATATTCACCCATGATTTAGTCTCAGAACTTGTATGTCTTTGCCTTCTTTGTAGTTCACTGGCAAGGGAGGATTCTCTGATTTAGGCTAAGAAGGTAGAGCTAATCTGTAAGTATAGACATATTCATTTAGAACACGGTTTGACAATATAGCAACTTAGCTAAAAAACATAGTTAAGTTTCTCAGAGGTGGCTTTTGAACTACTTTAGGAGTGAATTCCGTCCTTCCAGTTACTCACATTTCCATGCAAATTTCATATTTCTTTAGAGCTAACTAATATTCTATTTTGTACCTGTACCACATTTTCATTATCCATTCATCCATCCATCCATCCATCCATCCAACCATCCATCCATCAGTTGATGGATATCTGGATTAATTCCATTTTCTAAATATTGCAAATAAACTGACAATAAACATTGACAATCAAATATCTTGGCAGGATATAAAATCCCCTGGCTTTTTACAAAGAAATGGAGTATCTGGGTCATGTAGAAGTTCTGTTCCTTGTTTAGAGAGGAATCTCTAACCAATTTTGATAGTGGTTGTATTAATTGGCATTTACAGTAAAATTGAATAAAGTTTATTATTTTTCCACATCTATGCCAGCATTTGTGATCATTTGATTTCTTGATCATATTGACTCTGACTGGAATGAGACTGAATATCACAGTAGTTTTGATTTGCATTCTCTGACACCAACTAATATTAAACCCATTTTAGAAACTATTTATTTTCTTGTTTAAGATTATAATATAATGATATTATTTCCCCCTTACCATTCCTCTATCTAAACTGTCATTTATTTCTCCTTGATCTTTTGAAAATCCATGCTCTCTTTTTTGTCATTAATTGTTGTTAATTGTGTGTGAATGTATGGGTTTGTATATGTGTATGTGTGTGTTCTTGCTTGTGTGAGTGCTTGTATATCTGTTGTGTTCCTAAGTACAATAATGCAACCTCTTCAGTCTATATAATAAACACATTTTAAGTTATTAATTAGCCATTTATACTTTTTCTTTTGAGAATTCTCTCTTCACAGTGTTTGGGGTGTTGATTTTCTTGATGCCAAATATCTCACTTTAAAGTCACAATATTCATCCTTTTGTCTCACTATTCTCAGAATGAAAGGATCTGTTTAGTCCAACTTCAAACATTCTCATAGCCTGTAGTAATGCCACCACTGCTTAAAAGTTCAAAGTCTTCTCTGAGGGGAAAAGCCATACCTGAACTTTCAACTCCTATAATGTAAACACAAGACATAGTGTCACAGAGTAAATGTTCCTGTACTATAAGGGAGGAATGGGGACATTTCAAGGGCAGATAGAACTAAAGATTGACTGAAATACACAAGGAAAAACATCAATTCGTACTCTACTCCTGCTATCAGGCACTTGGGATAGAACCACCCAGGTTCAAAAAGGTTTATGTAGGTCTACCCCTCTACACTTTTTCTTTTGTGTCTAATCTAGGCATATAGCTTTCCTCAGTCGAGTTGCACAGTCATGTCCTCTCTGATAGTCTGATGTCTCCAATACCACTTAACATAACCTTGACAGCTTCACATAACAGTTCATTATGGTTTCTAAAAGAAACTGGTCTCCATTGCTACATATAACGTGGAACCAAATTTGATATCCCTGATATCTGCATTTTTCATGTGTGTGAAATCAATACAGTATGGACAATTCTACCATGTTTTGCTGCCAACTTGAGCTGAATATTTCCCATGGGCTACAGTTGCATAACCATGTGTGTGCTGAATTTGGGGAAAGAAACACCTTCCTAGAGTTCTTTTAGGGATTTGGGATTTTATCCATTACATTCTAAGTTCGCGTTCTCTTCTTTCAAATAACTTTATATTTTCACAAGTTGGAGCCTTTGATGGATGGGACTCCCTTTCAGGGAATACTTCTTTTTGTCCCAGCACAGAGCAAGATATTTAATAAATGCAGTTTTATTTTTTGGCACACACCCGGCTAAATAGTTTAGCTTTTTAAAGTTATTTTCCTCCTTAACAAACTGTTTGATTGAGGTGTTAGAAAAGCACATTGTATACAATCTTTCTGCTAATATGTTGCTCTTTTTCACTGTAGATCTGGCTAAGTGCAGCAAACAGTTTGCATGCCAAATTCTGAATGTTCTTCTGTCTTGAAATTTAATTTTCTAAAAAAATTAGTACATTATTAACATTAAGTTCAACCTAACTTAAGTTCGCAGGATACAGGCAAATGAAAACAGATTCTATCCTAAAATATAATGAATGTCTACTTGTTCTTGTGCTAAATGTGTTCTTGCTCCTCTTTGTGACCTTATAATCCAAGAGCTTCTACCCTCTACCTTTCCCTAAGCATTCCTGCAAGCTCCCATAAAAATGACCCATCAAATTCTGGTTCTTACCATGCTAAACTATTTTTAGACTAGAATACTAAATTCCTCTACATTCTACCACAATTACTTCCAAAGGTGTAAGTGTAACTAATTAGGTTTATCAGATCAATGATTGTATGAATAGTGTCAGTTTTATGACTTAGATACATTTTCTGTTAACATGAAAAAAATTATGATATAAGCAAAGGCTTATTTGACACAAAGTTCAAGGATATGTTTCATCATGATGAGAGAATCATGTGATAGGAGCTTGAAGCACCTAGCCATATTGTGTCAACAGGACACAGAGAATGACAAATGTCTATGCTTGGCCAGTTTTCTTCTTTTTATGCAGTCTTGAACATAAGCTAAGAGAATGATGCTACTCACCTTCATCATGACTCTTCCTGCCTAATTAACCTTATCTACATACTTCTATACGGGAATGTCCAAAGTTTTTTCCCCTAATGATTTCTGATCTTGTGAAGTTGACCATTTATATAACTAATATACTAGTCATTTGAATTTTCTGGCTACAATATTACATGATTCTGACATTGAAGGAAACCAGTGAACAGGCAACTGAGATCTCTTTGTATTATTTCTAACCAGTATATACAATGGTCACACAGAATGGAAAATGTTTAATTTGAACAGTATACTGTGGTTAAATTCTAAAATTATGCAGCAAAGATGCAGCATGTGTACTATAGTTTCAAGATAGCAGTAAACATTAAATAATATGAATATAAACAATATTTGAATGTGTATACTTATAATTTTTATTATACCACACAAATTTTTTATTCTTATGCATAATATACATACTAGCATGTTATTTTGATATATTAAATGTATATAGATAGATAGATAGTTGTATCATCATGATTTACATATTTATATAGGTGCAGCACACTCAGAATGCTCCTGATCCGCTTACCTAATATATACTAATCCTTTATAACTGTCATAATAAATTTTATACATATTGTTAATAGCAGTCTCTGATACATAAATTCATAACCTGTTTACTTATTGCAACCACCTTCAGAGACTTTGATTAAATAATAGTGAGGATGTCAATGGATAACTTATTAACTATGCCACATAATGACAAGGCAATATAACTTAGACACTATGTCACCACATTGGAAAACAGAAACACTGTGATCATCATCTCTGATTATAAAATGATAAATTTGAATGGCATTATTTCTCAAGAATATTTTTAAATTTTTATGTTTTATTTTTGATATTTTTATACTGATAGATTACAATCATGTGTGCTCCTATTATACCTTTTCATACTCCTCTCATTTATTCTGTTCTTTTCAACTCTTACCTGTTCTATTCAATGCTTGAATGAACATGGTGTGATATTTTAGAAGCCTAGAGACTTAATGTTCTTGAAACTTGAACATTAGTCTGAGGTTCCAAAGGAAGCTATTGATTTATCCTCAATTTTTGGCTTCAATTTCCACTTGGGACCAGTATAATTATTTCTGGCCTCTATTATAGAAAGGTTACGAACATTTGAGCTTTCCCTGTATAGTACTTTTAGGTACATGGTATGCTAAATATCTGTAGATGATAATAAGCCAAGATTCTGAAATATTTGGGGAAATATGAACTTGTATGTATTTAAGTTACAGTTATAGAATTAATCATTATCATTGCATCATTATTACCCAGAGCCAAGGGGAGTTACACTTGCTAAGTTTGAAAACAATAAGAGTATGTGGTGATTTATGAAAGCACTAAAAAAGACTTCAGAAAAAGAGCAGCTTGTTTATTCTGGTATTTATAACACAACTTATTGTATCCATGTCATGATTTTTGAGAGGACTCCTGAGAAATGTTCCCAAAAGTTAGCCAATAGCTGACAGATGTCCTTACTCAAAAAGGCAACATTTAAACTACTCTGAACATTTAATGGAATTGTTTTGCTTGATTTCTTGGATGCAGATTCTTCTGCAACTTCATAATTGAAGTTGCTGGAGATTTTTAAACTAACTAGCTCTGACTTCCTTGAGTAGTCAAGCACTAGCGTTTACTGAACACTGAGTATGTACTCAACCTTACAGAGACATTGGGAAACAATTGCTATGGGCATGAATTGTTTCACTAATGATGAATATAGTCTTTTGAGTAAGTACCAAAACCCTCCATACCACTTATATTTGTCCACCTAACTTCACTCACATAAGTAGCATCATCATGTCATGGAGAAAACCAATCAGATTAAAAGATATCTGCCAAATAGTATTGTAACAATGAATACAGTCTCCAGATCCTAAAGAGCTTTGCAATGCTGCCAGCTGTCTCATGACAAGACTAAAAGGAAAGTATAAAATATACAAATCATGGCTTCTAAATGACAATGACAGTGAAAGCCTTACTAGGAATCAAATAGAATGTAAGGCAATTCAAGCTTTAATTTTCTAAGTGTTGAAATAAAATAGTAAGTCTGTGGAATCCACAAGATTGCCTTTAAAAATGAGCCTGAAATACAGACTTAATTACATACTTAAAATCTGACTGGATGATAAAATTTCTCATAAAGGGTATTGCTAAGGGAATTAATTAGGGAAAAAAAGAAAGTTGCAGAGTTAAAGACTATGGTGCAAAGAGTCTATAGACATTCACACATTGTATTTCACAACTAATTACAAATAGTTTGTGATTTAAACCTAAAAGTCATAGGACTTGCAACTGAAATGCCCGACAAGAGTGTATGCAGTGAGGGCAGTGGGGAAGAAATGCATTTTAAAGCCAATTTAAATGTTTAATCTGGAAATAAAGATTTTGATGAATTTTGTTAGTTAGATAATTGTCTGTTTCATTTCAGTATAACCACTAAAGTACTAGAAAGAGAAGATTTAATGAGAAAACATATGTTCAAAGCCCAAAGAAAGCAAGCAAAACCCACAGGAAACAGACAATTTCTAGGACAACACAAGCTTGCATAAAACAAAGGTCTGCCTAGGGAGAGGAATCTACCCCAAAGAAGAAAGAAAACCAACAGGTTTTACATTCAAAATATTCTCAACAATGGACTATCTAAGCTTTCTTTGCTATGAATTGTTCTCAAGATTATCCAAAACTGTAAATCTTAACCATTTCATCTTAGCCACTGGGATCTGCCTATATCACTTTCCAGGTCTCCCCTCCAGAAACCTCCTATCCCATCCCCCATCACCCTGCCTTTATAAGAGTGTTCCCACTCCCACCTTCCTGCTCTGGCATTCCTCTACACTGGGGAATGGAACCCTTACAGGACCAAGGGCCACTCCTCCCACAAGGCCATCCTCTACCACATATGCAGCCAGAGCCATGGGTCCCTCCATGTGTATTCTTTGGTTGGTGGTCCAGTCCCCTGGAGCTCCAGGAGTTCTAGCCAGTTGACACTGTTGCTTCCCCCACAGGGCTTCAAACCCCCCTCAGCTCCTTCATCCCTTCTCCAACTCTGCCATCTGGGACTCTGTGCTTAGTCCAATTGCTTAATGCAATTAATGCTTAGTCTGTGAGCATCTGCCTCTGTATTTGTCAGGCTCTGGCAGAACCTCAGGAGATAGCCATAGAAGGCTTCTGTCAGAAAGCACTTCTTGTCATTCTCAATAGCTTCCAGGTTTGATGACTGTATATGGCATGGATATCTAGGTGGGACAGTCTCTGGTTGGCCTTTCCTTCAGTCTCTGCTCCACATTTTATCTCCATATTTCCTCCTATGATTATTTTGTCCTCCTTTCTAAGAAACACTGAAACATCCACACTTTTGTCTTCCTTCTCCTTGAGCTTCATATAGTTTGTGAATGAACCCATACACCTATGTTCATCTGATCTTCGACAAAGGAGCTAAAAGCATTTAGTGGGGAAAAAAAAGCATTTTTAAGAAATGGTGCTGATCCATTCTTATCTCCTGTACAAAGATCAAGTCCAAGTGGATCAAGGACCTCCACAAAAAAACAGATATTCTGAAACTAATAGAAGAGAAAGTAGAGAACATCCTCAAACACATGGGCACAGGAGAAATTTTCCTGAACAGAACACCAATAACTTAGGCTCTAAGATAAAGAATTGACAAATGGAAACTGATAAAATTGTAAAAATTCTGTAAGGCAAAGGATACTGTCAATAAGACAAAACAGCAACCAACATATTGGGAAAAGATATTGACCATTCCCACATCTGATAGAGGGCTAATATCTAGTGTATACAAAGAACTCAAGAAGTTAGACTCCAGAGAAACAAATAACCATATTAAAAATGGGGAACAGAGCAAAACAGAGAATTCTCAACTGAGGAAACTCGAATGGCCAAAAAACGTCTAAAGAAATGTTCAACATACTTAGTCATAAGGGAAATGCAAATCAAAACCACCCTAATGACTAAGTCACAACATTCAGAATGGCTAAGATCAAAAATTCAGGTGACAGTACATGCAAGAGAGGATGTGAAAAGAGGAGCACTCCTCCATTGCTGGTGGGATTGCAAGGTGATACAACTCTGGAAATCAGTTTGGTGGTTACTTAGAAAATTGGACATAAGACTACTTGAGGACCCAGCTATACCACTCCTAGACATATACCCAGAAGATGATCCAACATGTAATAAGGACACATGCTCTACTGTGTTCATAGCAGTGATATTATAATAGCCAGAAGCTGGAAACAACCCACTTGTCCCTCAACAGAGGAATGGATATAGAAAATGTGGTGCATTTACACAATGGAGTACTACTCAGCTATTAAAAACAATGTATTCATGAAATTTAAATGCAAATGGATGGAAGTTGAAAATATCATCCTGAGTGAGGTAACACACTCAGAGAAGAACACATATGGTATGCACTCACTGATAAGTGGATATTAGACCAAAAGCCCAGAATACCCAAGACTACATTTTTAAATTTAGTTTCTGTGTGAGGATGTTGCAGTCCCTTATTAGTTCTGTGTATGCAACAATTCTTGGTTTATATGCCAATTTCTGGGTGAGTTTGATATGAAAGGGAGATTGTGCATTCATTTTTACAAGGTTACTGTTCATAGTAAGAAAATGTTTCTTGTTTCAAAGAACCAAAGTCCAGATCTTGATATAATCTTTAGTTAATGTCTGTGAGTCCATGGCTTGGAGAGGCAACCATTTGACTTTTTCTGGTAACATCTTCCACAGTCACCACCCCATTTCTCTTTGTTTTCTTTGTTTTCCAGTTTGGCAAAGATATATCAAATAACGGTTTGGGAAATTTGAGGCCACTTCTATATATGTGTGTGTGTGTGTGTGTGTGTCCATTGAAACAATCTCTTCTTCAGGTGGGAGGGCTTTTGGAAGTATATTATCTTAATGGATTCTGAAGCCCATCCCTACCAATATAGCATCTATCTAGCAATGTTTTGTTCTGTAAGTCTTCACTTTAAAAAGTTTATTCTCCACTAACTATTAGTTATCAGCTATGTATGCTTTTACTCACTGTAACAGTCACAGTTCCTTTTCCTTCCCGGGCTACTCATCCCCACACTGATGGACCAATTTGCCACTCTTTATTGTTTTTTTCATTAATTTATATTTGTGACCATTCCTGATTTCATCATTCATTTCTACTAGATTCCTTACATTGTAGTTGATGGTTGTCTCTTTGATTCTCTGATTAATGCATTCATTTATTCACTCATTTAAAACCTGCCTCCAGAACATATAGAAGTAGACATCCTTCATGGCAGTTTATTCTGTTTTTGAGCTTTAGTGACAGATTGTCTAGGAAGTCATGAAAAGATTCAGCGATCATGAAGTATTTTCTTTCTCTTTGCCAAGTCTATTCCTGAAAGTGCCCAGCAAATTATATCTTTAAGTGAAAGTCAGACCATTACTTCATGCATAAAGGCAAAGTTTCCACAAGTTTCCAATTTTCAGCCAGATGTGCTTGAAGAAAATTTTGTTTATTAGGTTAGAACAACATATGCCCAAAGACTTGTCTCCCAAGAAAGATCCCCAAAGAACCCAGGTATCCCTCAACAGAAGAGCGAATGCAAAAAATGTGGTATATCTACACAATGGAGTACTATTCAGCCATTAGAAACAATGAATTCATGAAATTCTTAGGCAAATGGATGGAGCTGGAGAACATCATACTAAGTGAGGTAACCCAGACTCAAAAGATGAATCATGGTATGCACTCACTAATAAGTGGATATTAACCTAGAAAACTGGAATACCCAAAACATAATCCACACATCAAATGAGGTACAAGAAGAATGGAGGAGTGGCCCCTTGTTCTGGAAAGACTCAGTGAAGCAGTATAGAGCAAAATCAGAACAGGGAAGTGGGAAGGGTTGGGTGGGAAAACAGGGGGAGGGAAGGGGACTGATGGGACTTTCGGGTAGTGAGGGTCCAGAAAAGGGGAAATCATTTGAAATGTAAATAAATATATCAATAAACTTAAAAAAATGTTATATGGTCTGAGTAAGTTTTATTAATATGTTTACATATTTATGTATATATATCATTATATATACTAATACATAATATATGATATACAATTATGTAATACATTATATGTTATATAACATTATATATTTCATATATGTTTACATATTATATTAATATATCTCAACAGTTAAAGAACAAGTGATCATGGAATGTCACTCACTGAAGTGAAGATACCCAATCTGATTTTAAGATGCTCCTGGAGAAAAGCTTTTATTTGCTTGTCTTTGCACTCCAGGTGAATTCATCTACTGTATTGGTAAGTTCACCTACTTTGCTGGTGAATTCATTTAAACTGTTGTGCTGCCACAGCTGGCCCCATCCATTTTGAAGATCAACATCTAGACTCTTTGACTTTCTTATTTTTTCTTTAATATTATTTAATTTTATTGATGCTTCTTCAGCAAAAGTATAGGAACAACACCATAAAAGCAAATAAGCACTGGGTAGGCTTTTGTATGATTGAGGTGACAACATGAAAAAGGTAGTTTATAATGTGGAAGAACAGTTCATTTTTTTTCTTTTTTTAAATATATTTTTTATTTATTCTGTATATTCTTTGTTTACATTCTAAAAGCTTTCCCCCTTTCCCATCCCACCCCCCATATGTCCCATAAGTCCTCTTCTCTCCATCCATTCTCCTATCTTTCCCCCTCCCTTTTCTCTGTCCTGGTACTCCCCTACAATGCTGGATCAAGCCTTTCCAGGATTAGGGCCCTCTTCTTCCTTCTTCATGGGAATCATTTGATATGCTAATTGTATCTGGAAAGAACCCAGATATCCCTCAATGGAGGAATGGATATAGAAAATGTGGTATATATACACAACGGAGTACTATTCAGCAATTAAAAACAATGAATTCATGAATTTTTTAGGCAAATGGATGCAACTGGAAAATATTATCCTAAGCAAGGTAATGCAATCACAAAATAATACACATGGAATGCAATCATTGATAAGTGGATATTAATTAGCCCTGAAGCTCTGAATACTGAAGATACAATTAGCATATCAAATGATTCCCATGAACAGTTCATTTTTTAAATTTAAATTATTTTATTTATTTACATTCCAGTCATTGCTCCCCCTCTGTCCCCGCACCTGCAGTTTCTCAGTCCATTCATCCTCCTGCTTGTTTCTGAGAGGGTGCTACTCCCACTAGACCTGCCCCTTCCCTGGGGACTCAAGACTCTCCAGGATTAAGCACATCTACTCGCACTGAGGCCAGACCAGATAGACCTCTGCTACATATGTGTCAGGGTCTGGGTTAGCTGAATTTCCAGATCACTGTTTTTCTGGGATTCTCCAGCAATTCATGCAAGATTGGAGATGTTGAGGCAGAGGCATCTTCTCTCATGGATCTAGCAGCTACTAGTAGATTCTCAGACTCTCTAGTGTGAAGACAGCATCTTTAGAAGATCCGTACAATATTCTTGAAGCCAATCTATAAATACCCTTTAAAATACAGACATTCTATCAGTCAAGTTTTCAAAAAAAAATCCCTGATTAGTATAGTCACTTTCGTGGCTCTTAGACCCAATTCTTACCTCAAAGAAATTGAGTTTTTGCTTTTGCTCATTTTTAAATTAAAACCTTTTAAAAATTAAAATATAACACTCTTTTCCTTTCTCTTTCCTTCCTCCAAAACCATCTATGTACTCCCACTGTGCCTCTCTCCTCCTCCCTCTCCCTCTCCCTCTCCCCCCCCCCTCTCTCTCTCTCTCTCTCTCTCTCTCTCTCTATCTATCTCTCTCTCTCACACACACACACACACCTAAACATAAAAATGCAACCAATTCAATCCATATCTATATCTGTACCTCTGTATCTATATTTGTATTTAGATATAGCTAGCTATATAGATATATAGACAGACATAGATACAAATATGATTTCAATGGTGATCACTTGGTGTTAGGTAGCCTTTTGTGGGGACTTCTCTGGTAAAGACTTTCTCCCTCTTGCAGCATTCCTTCATTCTTGTTATAGTTTTTTGCCCAGGTGTGGGTATTTCAACCCTAGACAAATGAATGGATTTTTAATATATTCTCTATACACCTGTATTTTTTATTCCCTAGTGTTCCATTATTTTTGACTTGCTCTATGGTCATTAAAGAGATGTGTTTGGGTTTTTTTTTAAAAAAATTATTTATTTACATTTCTAATGATTTCCTCTTTCATGTCTCCCCTTGAAAACACTATATCCCATCCCTGCTCCCCTGCCCCTATGAGGGTGCTTTCCCACCCACCCACTCCCATCCCCCTGTCTTGGCATTCCCCTACACTGGGGCACTGAACACCCTCAGGCCCAAAGTTCCCACTGATGTCCATTAAGGCCATCCTCTGCCACATATGTGGCCAGTACCATGTGTACTCTTTGGGTGGTGGTCCAGACCTCAGAAGCTCAAGGGGTCTGGCCTGATGACACTGTTGCTCTCTTCATGGGGCTGCAAATCCCTTCAGCTCCTTTAGTCCCTTAGAAATTTTATATTGATTTCTTCCTCTATGTTTATATTTATATTTTAATCCAGCTCAGTTGACCTGCACCTTAATTAAACTTAAAGATTATATTTTCAAGTACCAATATTGTTCTTAACATAAAAACATTTGGCCATTCTTGGTCAGGTTTACCTCTAATAGCCAAATTCTATGACAGTTGCAAATTATATGGTGATTTTAATAAATGTGTCTGAGCTCCTGTCATGTTCTTAGGCTTAATTAATGTTTGCTAACAGAAATAGGGCATATATATGCAAACTGCCTTAGGAGGGAAAATACTGAATGAATTCTGCCTTTGAGCAGTAGAGCTCATGTAGAACAATCAGCAAAGACATGATATTTTTTAATTAGATATATTCTTTATTTACATTTCAAATGATTTCCCCTTTCCTGGTCCCCCTCTCCGAAAGTCCCATAAGCAATCTCCTCTCCCCTTTTCCCCAATCAACCCCCTCCTGCTTCCCTGTCCCAATATTGCCTTACACTGCTTCATGGGTAATCCCATGTGTACTATCTGGTTGATGTTTTTGTCCCTGGGAGCTCTTGGAGTACTGGGTGGCTCATATCATTGTTCCTTCTACGGCACTGCAAACCCCTTCAGTTCCTGGGGTAATTTCTCTAGCTCGCCCATTGTGGACCCTGTGCTCATTTCAATGGTTGGTTGAGAATGTCCCTTTCTGTATTTGTCATGCACTAGCAGAGCCTCCCAGGTGACAGCTCTCTCCGGCTCCAGTAAGCAAGTACTTGTGGACATTGATAATAGTGTCTGGATTTTGTAACTTTATATGGGATGGATTCCTGGGTGGGGTATTCTCTAGATGGCCTTTTCTTCAATTCTGCTCCACACTTTGTCTCTGTATTTCCTCCCATGAATATTTTGTTTCCCCATCTAAGAAGGACCAGAGTAGCCATACTTTGTTCAACCTTCTTCTTGGGCATCATTTGATATGTGACTTGTGTCTTGGGTATTCCAACCTTCTGGGCTAATATCCAATTATCAGTGAGTGCATACCATGGGTGGTCTTTTGTGATTAGGTTACCTCACTTAAAATAATATTTTCCAGTCCCACTCGTTTGCCTAAGAATTTCATGAATTCATTGTTTTTTAATTGCCACTGTGTAACTATATCACATTTTCTGTATCCATTCCTCCACTGAGGGACATCTAGGTTCTTTCCAGCTTCTGTCTATTATAAATAGGGCTGCTATGAACATAGTGGAGCATGTGTCCTTATTAAATGCATGAGAATTCTCTGGGTATATGCCCAGGAGTTGTAGGACAGACTGATTTCCAGAGTAGTTGTACCAACTTGCAATCCCACCAGCAGTGAAGGAGAATTCATTTCTCCATATCCTCACCAGCACCTGCTGCCTCCTGAGTTTTTGTTCTAAGCCGTTCTGAATGGTATGAAGTGAAATCTCAGGGTTATTTTGATTTGCATATTCTTGATGACTAAGGATACTGAACATTTCTTTAGGTGCTTCTCAGCCATTCAATATTCCTCAGGTGAAAATTCTTTATTTAGTTCTGTACCCCACTTTTAATAGGGTTATTTGATTCTCTGGAGGCTAAGTTCTTGACTTCTTTGTATATATTGGATATTAGTCCTCTTTCTAATGTAGGGTTGGTAAAGATCTTTTCCCAATTTGTTGGTTGCCTTTTTGTCATATTGACAGTGTCCTTTGCCTTACAAAATCTTTGTAATTTTATGAGGTCCAATTTGTCAATTCTTGATCTTAGAGCATTAGTTATTGGTGTTCTGTTCAGGAAATTCCCTCCTGTGCCCATGTACTCAAGGGTCTTCCCCAGTTTCTTTTTTATTAGTTTCCATGATATTTCAATTTTGGTTACAGCAGGGGTAGAAATGTGTCAGGCAAACACATGCACACACATATACACATGTGTGTGTATTTGTGTGTGTGTGTGTGTGTGTGTGTGTGTTCCTTAGTCAAGGAAATAACATTCGCTTCTGCAGCCTTGCTTAGTTTCAGTCCCAGAATCCTGACTAAGCACAATGAGGGAATGAAATAAGAACAGACACAAGTACCACAGAAAAGCTTGGACTGAGTGTCCTGGGCTCTCTGAAGGAGAAGAAGAAGATAAAGTTCTTTATGACATGCAGTTGAGTAGGGATGCAGGGATATTGTCTACAGCTGAATTATGAGACAGGCTTAACTATTTGTAGGTTGAACATTCTGTGTGAGTGTGGTCTTCTGATTGTACATTTTGGGGGGTAGGGAAACTATAGTGGTAATTTTCTGTATATATTGTTAACAAGGACTTGGACCAGAGGAAGATAAAAGTTTTGTCATCCCAATGAGCCTTATCTGAGGAATGCTTTGTACTCCTGTGGAGCTGAGGCATTGGTAACTTATACAAAGATGGGCTCACCTTGTAATGTGATTGTTGCTAACAATCCTACACATTTCTGAGAACAATATGGGGCAAATATGTTTCACACCTACATGCAATCTTGATGTAGGATTGTTTCTTCCTACATAGGTTGGAAATACAAAGGTTCTTATTACCAAAGTAGTAAACTCATGGATGAGGGATGTAGTACAGGTGTAATAATTCAGAAAAAGCTCTGACGTGCTTGTTGAGGAATGTTAGCATAAGACAAGAATGTTTGAATGGATATTAACCTAGAAAACTGGAATACCCAAAACATAATCCACACATCAAATGAGGTACAAGAAGAAAGGAGGAGTGGCCCCTTGTTCTGGAAAGACTCAGTGAAGCAGTATTCGGCAAAACCAGAACGGGGAAGTGGGAAGGGGTGGGTGGGAGGACAGGGGAAGAGAAGGGGACTTATGGGACTTTCGGGGAGTGGGGGGCTAGAAAAGGGGAAATCATTTGAAATGTAAATAAAAAATTATATCAAATAAAAAAAGAAAAAAAGAGATATATTTTAATAACCACATCTAATCAGAGTTATATGATCCATATTCTCCTTTTCCTCATGTTAATTTACACATCCTCTCATTTATATTTCACATGCTTTCAATGAACATCTAATTTTCTTCATTTCAGTGTCAGTTCCCTGGTCTTGAACCCACTTTTGTGATCTGAACTTTTGAAACAACCCTAAGGTTTTTATTACCACCTGTGTCTTTCTGCCTGTATGTTCCACTTATTACTTGAGACTTATCACTTAGGGATACTGTGGCATGAATGTAGTCTGATTATGTGTTGAAAAGTAATCTCTACTTTAAAGTTATTAAAAGGGTGAAAACTTGATTCTGCTCCATAATGTTTATGAGTAGGGCTTTGGAGAAATAGCTAAAGAATAACATCAAGGCAGAGCCCCATCACTGAATTCCAGTGTTTTGGAAAGAAGAGCAATGAACATTGCTACAGAAACTCTCTCCCTATATTCTGTTATGAGGTACTTTGCAGTACCTCAGGACTCTGCTAGCAAAATGACTTTTGGTAGAGTCAATACTATGCTTCAAACTCTGAGAAAAAATAAATCTTTCTTTTTTAAAATTATTATATCTCAATTGCTTCATTATAATAACAAATAGGGGAGCAATGTGTTGAACACTTTACGTGGCTTATCCATTGTGTAATATTTTTCAATTGCTTAAAAGCAATCAATATTAAGTGCTAACTCTGTAATAAACTTCACAACATGATGTCATCTCAGGTAACTCCTCTACTGCTCCTCTGTTTCATTAATTAATATTCAGTGAGTAATTTGAAGTTCTTAAAAACGAATCTTATAATCTATTATAAAAATGATCATTTTCCTCTTGGATAGTTGCATAATATTGCATAAGCAGTAGTTTATTTATGTATTTATGATTGATTGATATAAATAGATATTTGACCTGGTTTACATGATACAATTCAATTTACATGCTACAGTTTAATCTATGTTTGGAACTTGCAGTGGTGGAATTGATGTAACACCTCACATTTACTAGAAGAAGGTATTGATGGTAATCTCTGTGCATTCTGGTTTTGTCTACTAACTCCACCCAGGCCATAAAAGTTTTATTTTATATCAAATGTTTTATCGTCAGTAAATCATCTGATTAAATACAAATCTCTGCTTTTCATATTTTAAATGCCTAAATAATAGTACCAAAAAATTCAAATAATGAATTTAAATTTAGAAAAGGATCGTGTTCAACCATGATATAAAAAATATGTTCTGTTACTTTGGAACATGCTTACATTTTTGACTTCTTGAAAAGGTAGATATGTCTTTGCTCACTATTACTCGTCTATTAGGAGTTCATTGTTATAAACATGGAATGTAGAGTTTAGCTTGATAAACTGTAAGCATGTACTGAGTGATACCCAGGGAGGAATTGACTTACAGTGTTTCCAACTGTGCTGCTAAAAATGTGGATTGTTTGGATGATTACTGCAGTTGGTCCTAGAAGAGCCAAAAATTCAAATGCCTTTTCTCTACTCCACATTTTGTAGCTGAGTCTACTGGGATCTATTTGGGTGTATCTCATGTGATACTAACAGACTGTTTTCAAGAACTCTTTCAATTTACTTAGGAACCTTCTCTGTAGATGAGATAGATATGAAAAAACGTATTCCTACAAAATTATATAAACAAACATTAACTTAATGCATACTCTCAATATTTAGATTTTAATTAAGAATATATAACTTGTTATCTTGTATAGTTTATAGATGAAGCAGTATAAGCCCACAAAAATAAATTTGTTTTTCAAAATACACTAACAGCAAACCCAACATGAGATACAGAACTTAAATTCAGTAAAATTTCAGGTGCATTTGATCTATTTTCTTAATAGGTCTTGTTCTAGTCAATTCTCAATCCCTGGTGTTTGCCTAAGCTGAGAAATGTGTAGAAAATAGTCTCCCTAGATGTGTGACCGAGAGACAATTAAAATGACCCTCTTCAAAGAATAGAATTGTTGACTTGTAACTAATTCATAGTCAGAATATTAGTCAGACCATTGACTGGAATGTCTTCACTCTTGCACCTTCTGGAAGGATTGGGCCATTGTGGAGTTTTAGAAGCAGTCGCCTTGCATATGAATGTATGCTATTTGTATCTGGAACATGAATAGGGACTTTGACAAAAAGTCTAGTACAAAATCTATTTTAAAACCAATTGTAAATATTGTTTTATCTGTCATTCAGATCTTCACATTGTGCTTTATGTGAAGATATTCATCACAGATATAGAGTGGTTTTCTGCTAGGGTCTTCTAGTTATGTGGGTTGTAAAATTATCTAGATTCTACCTACAAATACTGATTTCATTCAGGGTATTAAATCACACATTCTTTAAAACTCTCCATAAGTAGCATTGTTCATAAATACTACAGTATCTAAATAATCTCTGGATCATTTTACACACCTCTTCCCAAAATTTATGTGAATGATATTCTTGCTCAAGACACTTTAGAATGTGTTGTATCACTTGGCACATGCTGTTTTGTTTGCTCAGGATATGTTCTGATACAGAGAAATATAGTACTCAATTTACAAGAAGCATGCATGGAGGAGGTACAGTCAACATCAAGAGAGATAAAGAATAGAGGAGTAAATATTTTATCCTAAGGAATATAATAGCAGTTTTCTTTCTTTATGAAACTAAAGGTGCTAAGGATGGTGCTAACATTCTGTGGTATTCTCAAGCGCTATGTGTTAGCTGAGAGCAGCCTATAGACTAAAGAAGTACTAAAGCCTGAGGCCTGAATGTCAAGCTGTGATAGTTATGTTTTAGTTGTCTCCTCAAGATTATCTAGAATCATCAGCGAAATGAACCTTTGAGCATGTCTTGGAAGACGACTTGATGGTATTATTTAAAATAGGAAGACTTTCCCATTGTGTGTGGTACCATTCCCTGGGCAGAAGATCTTGTACTGTACAAATTAGAGAAAGATTAATGCATTGAGGCTTGAGAATCCATTTAATATCCTAAATACTGGCCAATGGAGAACAATAAAATGTTATAATTATTATCTTTCAAAATCCAAACAAACTTTTTCATATAGGGAATCTAACTTCCCATGAGACAAAAATTAGAGGGTAAACCAAGCTTGAAGTCCAAAAGAGGATTAAGTGTCTTCTGGTCAACATGAAGGCAGATAATTTCTTATAAATTGTGGTTCATTCTCTCTCCTAGGAAGAATGTCTCATTCTGTGGTCTAGGCTGAGAGAATGGACTGCTCTTAACAAATTGTGATCCTCATAGCTCCACTTCCCAAGTTCTAGGATATGGGTTTGTTGGGAACAGTGGTCTGTAAGAACCAGCTTGTGTTTAGATAATATGACACTAATATAGATATCCTGATGAATCAGCTAAATCAGAACTGACACTGAACATCTGGAGGGCTATGAATCAGCACAAAATGGCTGACATTAAATGTCCAAGAACTCCCCAAAAGTAAATAGCAATGTAATCTGTTGAGTAACTATTCCTGGGAGAGTGCCACTTCTATGTCACTGAGTGTGTCTATGAACGCAGATTTGAAGCCAACGGCCAGAGCCTGCTCATGTATCTCTCTGTAAACCTGTATGCCTGTGCCCACTGTGTGTGAAGCCTTGTGCCTAGTGTCTGCCTGACTTAGCAGCTTCAATCCAAAGTAAATGAAGTGTCATGTATAGATCCTTGGAATCTCTTCATCTGTCTACCCTCACATGAATCTCACTCGTTCCTAGCATCTGAACACAAACGTGATTAGCTTGACTGAATTTAACTGTTAATGGAATTATATAATTGGAGAACTTAGATTTACTTAGGTAGTAGAGAACTTGCTTAGCATGCACTATGACTACACTCAATTTCCAATAATACAGAAAGGCAGGCAGACAAGCAGACTGATTGAAAGGGAGGAAGAATGGAGGGAGGGAGGGAGGAGAAAAGAAAGAATGATGGAGAGAGGGGGAAGAAAGGGAAGGGAAGGGAGGAGAGGAAAGGAGAGAACAGAACAGAACAGAAGAGAGAAAGATTGAGAGAGAGGAAAGGAGGAAAGAAACAAAGTAAGAGAGAGCTAGAGCATGTAGGGTAATGAAAGAGAGAAACAATGAGAGAGAAAGACATTTTAACGCAGAAGGTTTAGGAGGCTGGTTTAGACTTCAGGGGAAAAGAAGTCAACCTAGGCATTTTCTGGACACTGTTACATTCTGAAATATGATGACTGGATGTTTGCTTTCACATTGTCTCCATTTCTCCTTGCCTCTCCAACATGAATAATTGTCAGAGTTTCACTAGGCTAAAGTATATTCCAGGGAAATTGAAACTGCAGTTTTGCAGAATTTCGCAATGCCTTTTGCAGTTCTATGTCAAATTGTTTGTTTAAATCTAGTTTATTCTACCTTCTTGGTCCTGGATGTCCTATAAGCTGAGATATTTATACCATTTCCCCTTAGGACTTATTTGTTTCCTTTATTCTGCGAAAAAAATGTGCTGACCAACTCTATCTATATGAGTAATTTTTTTATTATTTTAATTACTTAAGTGCCTGTGGAAAGAAATTGGATTTTTCTGGTTTATTCTCTCCTTGACTGTTTCTTACTGTTTGTTTTGCCCTTCTTTACCAACAAAACTTTTATACTGACCACCAAAAATGTATATGGGGATCATTTGAAGCTATATTCCCCAGGTATTATCTAGCCTTTTGAAAGGCTTGTGAGGATTACACATATATAAACACATTTGTTATGCCCCGAAGAAATGCCCCAACCACACCAGACACCAGGACCCAGAAAAGGAAGTCTAATTATGCTCCTTCCCTGGCCCACATCTTATTTCTGAGTTCTTGCCTAAACATATGCACATTCTTCACTACACTGGCATTCTGTTCCTAGTCTGCTCCTTCTTCAAGCTCATTCTTTCATACTACAAAATTACTAGATATCTACTTATTGTCAAGCACTAACCCGTGCAGGGACATCTCTTACTCAGAAAGACGGAAAATTTAACAGGCCATGTTATTTTCTTTCAGAAAACTATGAATGCTATGACTAATAAAAAAGGATACTCAAGTTGATTGAGTAAGGCAGAAAACTGTTACAGATTTATGTTGGTAGTTCAGTAGATAAGAGGTCTACCTAGGGAGCTGAATGCATGAAGAAGACATTTATTTTTGTTCGTCTTGTTTCCGCATTACTTTGGCCAGGAAAGCTTGTATTTCAGCCCAGCTCTAATTCTTCCTTCCTCTTCATTATTAGGCAAGCTTTCTTCCTAAGAGTTGAAAGAAGTAGTCCATATAAATGTGCTTATATACCAGCTGACACTTGCAAATATCTCAACACAAACTACTGTACATCCTTAGCTTTATTAATTGTATAATTACCATCCAATCAATATTGTATATTTTTATTTCATCTCCTTCAGTCAGCATATTATGGTCTGTATATATTGAGATTATTCTGGAACCCACTCCCAATCCTTACCCCTCTTTCCACCTATCTTTCCTTGATATTCCATCAATCCTTCCTCTTTTCCCTACTCCTTTATTTCTACAGTTGGAATTCCATCATTGATAAAACCCAGGAACTTGATGAACTATAATCTAAAAAAATTATATTCTGGTTTTCTTTTCACTTCAAAAATCATTTTTCTTTCAGACTGCAGGTAGTTTAGTTACTGGAAGGCATCGTTTTTCAGTTGTCAGCTTGACACAACATAGAATCACCTGGGAAGGGTTTCTGAAGGAGGCATTGACTTCATTGGTTTGACCTATGGACATGTCTGTGGAGAAATATTTTAGTTAAGTTAATTGATGTGAGAATACCCAGCCTACTCTCAGTGTCACCATTCCCCAGGCAGAGGTTCTTGAGTGGGGAAATTGAATGAATACAAATCAGCAAGCTGGTAATTTTGCCAATGCTCATGCATTCATTTCTCTATATTATTGTCTATGAATGTGATATTATTAACTGTTTGAAGTTTCTGCCCAGACTTCTCCCACAGAAATAAACTATAACCTAGAATTATAAGCTGAAATAAACCCCTGTCTCCTCTAAGTCACTTCCTGTCAGAGTATTTTATCACAGCAAGAGAAATGAAACAAAGCCAGTTAATATTTCCCTGTTCTCCCATATTTTCATTTTCAAAATGCAATATCTAAAATCAGTGTTCATCTGTTGAAATAAGCATATTACTCTAATATACCCCCTCTTTTCTTTGCAATATACCTATTTCAATATACCTTGTACTGTGATATGGAATTATATAGTCCTTTCTTAACACATATCACAGTTTGTTCCTGTTGGAAATAATACAACTGTCATGAAAATGTGATGGCAAGGAGCAATAACAAACTTATACCGGTTTTGAAAACTTAATGTTGACTTGAGCTTTAGGTACCAGTTGATAAATATCAGAATTTTTTTGTTTGGTTTGTTTGTTTGTTACTCTTTTGGTTTGCTTCCAAATTTAATTTTGTTTTCTAATTTTCCCACATGATGGGAAATGGTTCAGAAAGCTATAGGAAATCTGTCCCTATGCTATATAATCCAAGTACAGAGACACAATCAGATAGAATTGCTTGTATTTGTCGCTAGTTATATTGCTCTTCTTTTATCACAGGTTACATATAAACTCTTGACCACTTACTGAGTTTACATTGAAATCAGGAATGAATGGTCTAACACTGGAGTTTAAATTCTACCTTGAATGTATTTTTGTGAACCATAGAAAAATGAGGCATTCCTTTAATCTGGCAGTTTTGTTGGAACTGGAAGCATAAGTTAAAGGATTTCTAGCCAAAGACACAGTCATTATTAAGCAGGGCAATGAATGCTGGTAAAGCAGATGACAGCATCCTTCACTTGGAGGATGTCATCCAAGGACTGTCACTTTGAGGATGTCATCCAAGACTGGTCACAAATCTAGTTCCAACCTAAAATTCAAACTTTCCATCATTGCTTTTCTTACATTACTCTTGTCAGACTGAATTAGCTGCTCAAAATTTCCATTTCAGTGAAACTAACTTTGTTGTTGTGTTGTTGTTTTGGAACACCATGATTATCCTTCTTGTGTCTCCTAAATCTTGGTCTTCTCAGAGTTAAGAGAAAAATACCTGGTCACCAAGACTAAAATGTTATCTTCTTGTTGAAAAGATGAGTGAAAATCAGTGAAGCTCTATGTTTTGATCTAGATTTATATTTTGGATCTGTCCTTCATTAGTGAATCGATCCACACATCCACCCATCTATCTTTCTATCTATCTATCTATCTATCTATCTATCTATCTATCTATCATCTATCTATCTATCTATCTATCTATCTATCTATCTATCTATCTATCTATTTCTAGGTCTATCTCTTTGCTTCCCTCTCTATCTTTTTCCTTTCAGCAAGACCCAATAAATGTATACTGTTTCTCTTTAGGTTAACAATGTTGTCTCCTTTTTAAATACCAAAACATTCTTGACATAGATTTTTGAGATGAAACTTTTGCAACTTTGTGTGAATACTTATTTTATTACAGAATTATTCACATAAGAAGCCAATAATCTGGAAATTATTACAAAAGTGGATCAAAATGAATGCAGGAAGTCTAGAAAGTTCAACACTCATTATAACTGTGCCATTAAAGATTATATATTTTCTGTCATCTGTTGTATAATCCCATTTACATTTTCAGGATGTCGTATATAAATAAAAATTTTCATGTTCATATATATGAACAGATAAGTCACACACTCTTTTTTCAATATTAATTGGTTAGATGCACCTAAATACCTTGAAAAGTGAGCAGTAAATGTGTGTATGTCTTCATCTTTTAAAATTAAATATTATAAGCCACCTAAACAGTGTATACACACTGGTGTTTATACAAATTGCCCTAAAGGACTTTTTAAATGTACTTTCTAGTGTGTTTTCATGGGTTAAACATCATGTTGTTCAATAGATACTTCATACATGTCTACAGGTAGTTTTGGAAATCCCCACTACACAAAGACAATCATTCACATTTTTCAAGACATCATCAGGATTAAGACCAAGATAGTCATAGAGTAGTGTTTAAACAAGGCCCAAGTTCAGTCTCTTGGAAACAGTTCTTTGCAAGAAGTATGACTTTATTGAAATGATGATAGACTAGTGAAGATTTGCTATCTAGGAAGTTCCTCATCCTGGATAACTGTGGCATTGCAGACATTGTAAATTGTGGGCTCCTTAACAAATTTCTGACCCTGCTGCTCTTCTTTGGGCATACCATCTGGAATATTCTATTTTCTGGACAAAACAATGCACCAAATAGGCATCACTGAAATGAAAGCACATTACATCACAACATTATTAACCAGTTATGCTAGCTTTGGAAGCTTCCATCATTTTTATCTGTTTTGAAATTTTATATTCCAATTCCCTTTTAGAATAAATATGCATGTAAATAAATGATTTCATGAAGGCACTGAAAAATCAAATTATAGCATGAGCTATCAATTGCAAGTTTGGAGCAAGTAATGCTAAGTACAGTTATTTTTATGTTGACTTCAAATATTAATGAATGATGAATATATTCAATCAAGCTTTTAATGACATAAAAATTTATATGGCTTTAAGTATTTTTCCTTCTGTGGAGAACACTACTTTTGAAAAGCATGAAGTTAGCAGTGATTATACAAAGACAGTAACAAGACATTTTATAATGTGACTTAGAGGGCTGGAGTGCTGGCTTGGTGTTTAGGAACACTAACTGCTTTTCCAGAATCCACAGGTCAATCTTCAGCACCCACAGTTTTATATACTCCAGTCCCAGGGAGGTTTACCATCATTGACTGGCCTCCAGAGATACTGGATGCATGTGGTACAAAGATAGACATGAGGTAAACCATTCACACACACACACACACACACACACACACACACACACACACACACACACATTCTGGACTTAGACTGTAACCTCTTGAAGGTAAATTCAGCTCTGTCTGTTACTTGGTAAATGTTAGGGAAATGATGTAAAAAATTACCACTTGGCCTACACTATTGTAATTATTGTATGAATCAGTTGATCCTCCAATTAGGAATGATAGGAAGCAGGTCAGTTGAATAGTTTCAGTCTCAATCCATGTGATAATTACTAATTACTAGTGGAACAACTGCTATTACATACAGAAATATGACAGACACTACCATAACCAAGTAATTAGTGAGCCAAGGGACACCTAGACACTACCAGATATGTGTATAATTGGAGTACCCAAAGGAGAGCAAAGATTGGAGGGATAACAAAGTAAAGTATATAAGAAATAATGACTTATAATTATCCATATTTGTTGGAAATTATAAGCTAGATATCCTAGAAACACAATTCATTCCCAACACATAAATCATGAAGTAACCCACAAGGTACAACATAATAATATCTCTTAAACTATTGTTAAAATATTAGGATAAAATAAGACAGGACAGACTATGCATTCAAAATCATCAATGAGGGTATTGTGAGAAGCCAGCAGGGAAAATAGAGCTGGGAGAACCAAAAAAATCCAACATTGACAGAGAACAGAGGGAAAGGAAGAAGTCAAACCCACAAGCAGGCCAGTCTGGAATTGTGTAACCTAGAAACACATACTAAAATAATTTTTTTTTAAAAAAGAAGAGTTAATTTCATAAAACGACTTTCTCCATCTCCCAGCTCTAAAAGGGAGATGCTTTGTATCTCAAGAGAACAAGATTGTGAGAGAACTCAGTGTAGAATAATAGTGAATGCAGAATTTTGAACATATGCAGAGGATGGCGCTTAATTTTTTTAAGTCAAATGTTAGAGTGTAGACTCTTTCAAACTTGATTTATATATCCTATATAACTACAATCAAACCCTACCTAGAATTTCTGTAAAAATGTATGTGCATGATGTTTCTGAAACTCTTCTGAGATGCATAGGGTCTCCAACAGTCAAAATATATTTTCAAAGTAGAATGTTAGCTAACATAAAGGAGAATTTGATATTAGAATTTATTTTAAAAGCTGACACTTTTGGGGTAATGTGTTTCAAGATGCAAATGCTCTTGATACTTTGTCTCAGAGTTCATTTCTTTTAAGTTCATGTGATCACGGGACATGAGAACATCTGTTTCTCTTCAGAAGTGTCTGCAGAAGCAGATGACTGTTACAAAGTTACTGTCTGTGTTCCAAACACATACAACCTTGTTCTAGAACTGTCTGTCCTTAAAACTTGCTTTATTTAGTTTATTTTTTAATTATTTAGAGGGATACTAACAAACATTGCAGGTATAATATAAAGCGATATGGAGACATATAGATATAAAGTTAGATTACTAGATGGAAAGGTAGATAGATGGATAGATAGGTGGTAGATAGATAGATAGATAGGAAGTAGATGTATAATAGATAGTAAAAAGATAGAAAGGTGATAGATGATAGATGACAGACAGATAGATGGTAGATAGATAGATAGATAGATAGATAGATAGATAGATAGATAGACAGATAGATAGATGATAGAAAAAGACAGAGGCAAAGTGTGGAGCAGAGTCTGAAGGAAGGACCATCCAGAGACTATCCCACCTAGTGATCCATCCCATATACAGTTATGAAACCCAGACACTATTATTGATGCCCACAAGTACTTGCTGACTGGAACTGGATATAGCTGTCACCTGGGAGGCTCTGCTAGTGCATGATACAGAGGGGGACACTCTCAGCCAGCCATTGAACTGAGCACAGGGTCCCCAATGGGGGAGCTAGAGAAAGGATCCAAGGAACTGAAGGGGTTTGCAGCGCCATAGGGGGAACAACAATATGAGTCACCCAGTACTCCCAGAGCTCCCAGGGACAAAACCATCAGCCAGATAGTACACATGGTGTTACCCATGGCTCCAGACATATAGAAAGTAGAGCATGGCCTTGTTGGACATCAAAGGGAGGAGAGGCCCTTGGTCCTGGAAAGGCTTGATGCTGCAAGTGTGGAGGAATGCTGGGACAGGGAAGCAGGAGAGCAGAGCGCTGATTGGGGAACAGGGGGAGGGGAAATGGGTAATGAGAGTTTGCGGGGGGTGGGGGGAGAACAGGAAATGGGACAACATTTAAAATGTAAAGTAAAAAAAAGATAGGTGATAGATAGTAGGTAGGTAGGTAGATAGATAGATAGATAGATAGGCAGACAGATAAACCATAGACAAGGGATGGCAGATATAGCAAATGATAGGTAGTAACCATTAAATACATTGGTACCAAGTATGTAGGCCTGCTTGGGGGAAATCATAGCACCTGATTTGGAAAAATTGTGATTTTTCAGATCTGAATCAAGATTCCGATAACCCAGTGCTACAGTTCCTAGGATCTATTAATACTACTTGTGAACTTCAAATTTGCATATTATCTCAAAATCTCATCAATTGTTCCCTAGAAATAGTACAAAGTGTGAGTTCTTCTGGCTTTTAAACCATGTAACAGTGATAAAATTTGTGTTTTCTATGCCTTTCAAAACTTTTTCCTTCTTGAATTATCTATATTGAAGCTTAACCTTGCTTCTTCTGCATGTTATCATAATTCAAATCTATTTCAGCAGTCAAAACATACAAATTTAAAAATAATCTTGCTATAAACAAAGAAAATCTATTTCAGTTCCACAAAGAATTCTGACATGCTGCTATAGTTTGTGACCCAATGTCACATAAATTCATGTAACCATCTCCTTAAAAAGGGATAGAATAAAAAATAAATGTGAATATTTTCTTTTATTGTGCTCTCTCCAGGTTTCAGATGTAACTGTATGTTTCCTGCCAATTTCAGAAGGCTATAATAAGAATGAAAGTAGACCAAAACTAAAATAATAAATGAGTAGATCATCTTTTCTTGGATTGAAAACTATAATATGGAACTTGCCTTTGGAAAAAGCAGTTCTGAGTTTGAATCTTAGCTCTGCACTTCCTAACTTAAAAAAAAGAAAGTCTGCCAATTATTTCCCATATTCTTGGCCTCTATGCTTCTTTCTGTAAGAGAGGGATCACTATAGTAATGTCACAGGGTTGACATGAGGATAAAATGACATAATCAATATTAAGCTCCCCTTTCAGGGAGGACACCTGGTTGTGTTTCAGTCAAACAAATTCCCTCTCCATCAAGTGGACCAAGGGACTGAGAGGCTGCTGGACATCAGGAGCGAGGAGAAGGCTGTCAGCAGTAGAACATAACAATTTATAAATTTCTTATTTCACAACAGTCCCTGGGACATTCATCGTCCATGAAAGTACCCAAGTGCCGAGACCGGGGCTGGTTCACAGCCAGAGTCCAACGCAAATGCACCTGAATGACTAACGTGTGCTGTGTGACTCATCTGTCCCTGACTGCAATCTGGGCCCATCTGCTGAACAGAGCTACACTACCCAGGGAGGGCCGGGGAAGGTTGCAGACTTCTTTGGAAGAGGGAGTTCTGCTTATTCTTAAGCTGTGTTAGGTGAATGGCCGATAACCATTATTTATCAGCCTCGATGAGAAGCCAGCAAGGTTTTCTATACATAATTTCATGCTGTCCTCGGACTGTTCCCATTTTAACAGAAAGGAAGCTTCACTATAGTTAGGGTACAAGAGACTTTCCCCAGACCTCATCAACAGACTGTGTGCTGGCTACTTCTATGTCAACATGACACAATCTATAAGCATCTGAGAGAAGGGCACCTCACCTGAAAAAAGAATACCTACTTAAGATGGGGATGTATGCAAGCATGTAGGGCATTTTCTTAATTAGTAATGGACAAGGGAGAGCCCAGCTCAGCCCTGGGATGGTGGTAGAAGGTTCTATAAGAAAGAAGACTTAGCAAACCACGAGGAGCATGCCACTAAGCAACGCATCTCAATGCCCCCTGCATCAGTTCCTGTTACCTGCTCTGTTTGAGTTCCTGGCCTGGCTTCCTTCTGTGATCAACAGTAGTGTGACAGTATATGCTAAATAAACCCTTTTCTCATACAGTTCTCTTTGGTAATAGTGTTCCATTGCAGCAATGGTAACCCTAAGTAAGACAGACTCTAAAGCTCTCCTTAGTCATTTCTATCCGACATAATGCAGAGTGTTTGCTGAGCTACTTTATGTTGAGGTTAGAGACTAGGAGTCAGAAGGATGGTATTATGTCTCATAGTCTTCCAAACACCGTCCCAAAGCTTCACATACTGGCGGGTTCCCAGACACACACAGTTTGACCTTGGTTGCTAAACTACTTGCTGTGCCTGTTTTTTTTTTTTTTTTCTGCCCTGATCTTCTGAATCCTTCCTTACAATAATTAAGCTAGACAATGATGAGAATATGTCCTGTTCTTTATGCACATCATCTCACTAGATTATGTGGACCAACAATAAACCTTGTTTATGCTGAAATTAGAAGCTAGCCTGAAAGCTAGGTCTCCAAGCTGGCATACCTCCAAAACTTCTCATCATGCAGTTTCAGAGGAATGTGGGAGAGCCCCTAGTGCATAAGGTTCCCTTTCAAAACAAACTCACAAAAACAAAATCCCATTATTAGTGTCAACAGTGAAGTTAGGACTGTAGCACATCACAATCACCAATAATAATTGAGAGAATAAATGAGAAGACAGTGATATGATGGGGGAGACTGGGGAGATGCCAAACAAGATAGTACCAGAGTTCAAATGCACAGAAACCATGTCAAAAGCATAGGGTGGATGTGCACATTTGTAATTCTAGCTAAGGTAGGGAAATGATAGGTAGATCTCAGTGTTTACTATCCACTAGTCTATGCGAGAAATGAGTCCTGGGTTCCTTGAGAAACAAGGATGAGCCTGAATGTAATTGAAAAAAAAAAAAAGCAAAGTCAACATATGTTACATAGGAGTGGGAATTGTATAAATTTATACAAGTAAAAGTCACTTGTCTACAATATACTAGATAAGAAAAGGTCTATCAGAGGTTCAGAGATAAGGATGTAAACTTGACGAGATGTTTAGTGTTTGTCATAAAATTAAAATAGTAATTCAGGGACTTTCCATAGAAAGATAATTATCAGATAATGTAAGAAATGAGGTTCCTGCAAGCCTCTTTATCCATGAAGTCAATATATTTCATATTATTCTATAGTGACTAATTCAGTTTATGGTTCTGGAATGTATACAAACTCACTTCAGATAGGATGTAGCTGACTCCTTTGTGGTTTATTAAACACCATGAGCTTAAATGACTGAAGGGGTTCTATTTTGTTATGTCTGTTGGGAACCAGAGAGCTTGGCTCAATGCCCCCCAGCTGAGCTATTTGCACAGGTTTCTTGAGAGCAAAACATCCCATGGCTTAGCTTGATTCCTGCCTTCCTGCCTTCCTGCCTGGTGTGGTACGGACTTCCCAGGTGCCTGACCTATGACTATAATTGTTTTTTCCTGTTCCCTTCCCTGGCCTCTAGTATATATATTGCTGATCTCTCAGTAAAGCTTTGGCATTCTCTTTGCAGAATGACCCGTGTCTGTGTTTTTTGTTAATCCCCCAGGCCTACGCCCGATACTCGGTACCATGGCAGCACGGGCACTGTCAATGTTCTTAAAAATATAGGTCAGTTATACTTTAACGTGCATAGGTTGCTGTGGCCCCTGATGGAATTGACTCTTGATCAAACTGAGATAATTTTATAAATGATGGTACCCAGAATAAAGGTAAAGTGGTATTAGGAGAAGTTTTTGAAAATGTGAATATCCTTCTAGGAAACAATTGTTCACAAGGCATCCAGCTAAAGCCAATATCTCTGCTTAGGGAGCATCTTCTTTGTAAGCAAGTTAAAGATGCATCAAGACAAACAAAGCCTGCAGTTGCCTCATGTCCCCACCACAGAGCCTTTCCTCAAAAGCTGTCAAATATTGCTTTCAAAATTTGTGTTCTTACAAGTTTTTATCTGGGATTTCTAGACAAGGACAAGAACAATGAATATATTTCAGTTTTTGACAAAGTTCAGTGATAAAACAGATTGAACACATTCATTTTTTAAAGACTATTTGTATTGCTTTTAATTGTGTGTTTGTGTCCACGCATGTGATAACACATGTCTGTGGAGATCAGAGGGGCTGGATCCCCTTGAGCTGGAGTTAGGGGTGGCTGGGAGCTACTTGATATGAGTTCTGGGAACTGAAATTGGGCTCCTGAAATAATTTGTATGTTTAAGCGCCGAGCCATCTCTCCAGTCCCATAAAAGAAGGGGTTCTATTATCTAATGAATGTATTTTTTATTAATTATTTTATATATTTACATTCCAGCATTTCCCCCTTCTCCCTTCCAACCCAGTTCCTCATCCCATTCCCCTCCCCACTGTCTCTAAGATCCTGCTCCCCCTTTCCCCATGTCCCTGGTATCCCCCTTTCACTTGGACCTCAAGTGTCTCCAGAATTAGGCACATCTGTTCCCACTGAGGCCAGACGAGGCAGTTCTCTGTTATATATGAGGAGGTGCTGGGGGAGAGTGGCAGGGGGTAGAGGTTGCTCAGATCAACCTGGGCATGCTGTCTGGTTGGTGGGTCAGTGTCTAGGATCACCCAAGGGTCCTGGTTAGTTGAGACTGCTGGTTTTCCTGTAGGGCATTCCTCACCTTCATCTCCTTCAATCATTCCCCTAATTCCTCCATAGGGGTCCAGACCTCAGTCCAATGGTTGGATGTAAGTATCTGCATCTGTTTCAGTAAGTCACTTGTAGAGCCTCTCAGAAGACAGCCATACTAGGTTCCTGTCTGCCAAATTCATGATGTGCTTATTTTTAGTAGCTGAACAATATTCTATTGTGCAAATAAACCACAATTTCTCTATCAATTCTTCAGTTGAGGGACATCTGGGCAGTTTTCAGCTTCTGGCTATTATAAATAAGGCTGCTAGGAACACAGTGGATCATGTGTCCTTGTGGTATGGTGAAGCATCTTTTGGGAATATGCCCAGGAGTGTTATAGCTGGGTCTTCAGATATATTTCCAATTAATTGAGGAATCTCCAGACTGATTTCCAGAGTGGGTGTACCAGTTTGAAGTCTGGCCAGCAATGGAGGAGTGTTCCTCTTTCTCCACATCCTTAATTTTCCTTTCCTCTTTCCTTTCCTTTCCTTTCCTTTCCTTTCCTTTCCTTTCCTTTCCTTTCCTTTCCTTTCCTTTCCTTTCCCTTTCTTTCTTTCTTTCTTTCTTTCTTTCTTTCTTTCTTTCTTTCTTTCTTTCTTTCTTTCTTTCTTTCTTTCTTTCTTTCTTTAATAGTCCAGTAACTATCCCCTTCTAGGTCTGGCATCCTACCGTTCCTCATCCTATTTCTCTTCCCTGTCTCCAAGATGTTCCCACCACACCCCAGCCAGCCAGGCCTCCCTACTCCCTGGGGCCTCAAGTCTCTCCAGAGTTAGGCATTTCTTCTCTTACTGAGGCCATACCAGGCAGTCCTCTGCTGTGTGTGTGCCAGGGACCTCATATTAGCTAATGTAGGATGACTGGCTGGTGGCTCAGTGTCTGAGAGATCTTGGAGGTTCCGGTTGGTTGATGCTGCTGGTCTTACTGGGGTTGTCCTCCTCCTCAACTTCTTCTACCCTTTCCCTAACTCAACCATAGGGATCCCTGATGTCTGTCCATTGGTTGGGTTTAAGTATCTGTTTCTGTATGGGGGGGGGACTGCTTGTTGGGCCTGCGGGAGGGTTGCCATGCTAGGCTTCTTTTAAGTACATCATAGCATCAGTAATAGTGCCAGATTTTGGAGCCTCCCCTTGAGCTAGATTCCAATTTGGACCAGTTACTGGACCTCCTCTCCCTCAGTCTCTTCTCCACTTTTCTCCATGAAGTTCAGGGTCAAATACTACACATTTATCCATCTCCAGGTTTAAAGAGTCCAAGTCTTCATCAGAACAGTGTCTCAGATTTCCTATATAGGGCATTCTCAGACAGTGCATAGAACTGCCATGCATATGAACAGATACAGATGAACCCCCTTTAAGACTTTTTAGAGTGATGTTTATTGAACATTTATTCTGCAAACATACACTTAAGAAAAGACTGCCATGATCATCCCTCAAGATCTTCCCCCTCCTTATGAAGCTAGGGTAGACTTAGAAAAAAAAGAAGAGAATAAAAATATATCAAAAGAGATTGACAGTGAAATGTAACATAAATATTTTGGAATATGATCCGTGGTTTAACACATAGTAGCTGTTCGACATTGACAGATTATTTAACCTCCTTAGCTGTAATTTTCTCGGTAGTGAGACACTTAACACCTGTTCTCTTCTTTGCTTGCTTGTGTTGTAGAATGTAAATGAGTTTACAAAATCCTTAAGTATTCAGAGAATGTCAGCTCTTGTCCTTAACCATAAGTCTTTGCTTAGGAAGCATTCAAGCAAAGGAACGAGGTCACTTTGGTGCTCCTTGAAGAAACCAGCGGCCTTACCAGAAGAACTGCAGCTCTTCTAATTTTCCTTTTGAAAATTAATCTCAGCTGGGTACAGCCTCTGAGGAGGAGGATGGGTTTGTAAACAATTATGCAAAAATAGCTACATGCCTTTCTCCAGACCTAACCACCACATGAACAAAGAATAATGTGGATGTTGTGGATGAGTGCAGAATTTCATTTTGTTTTTTTCTTGAAAGCTAAGGATTAGTATGTGATGCTGACTGCCATTTCACCTGCAAAGTGAGGATGAAGGATAGATGGTTTGTCTGTGTCCTCTTTCAAGGGCAATGTTGGATTTGGGGAGAGGAGAATGCATCTGAGATTTTGTGAATACCTATTGTTCAGAGGTAAATATTAATAGAAATACTCACCCTACATTATCTGCCAAAATTAGCCTTCTTCGTGCCCCATGGCTATATTTTTATCTCTGAGATCACTATGAAAGGATAAGTTTTGAAAAGGGTTATAAAACATTTCTATAGCTCTGAGGACTTTTGTCACTGATCAAATAGGGTCAAGGTAGGAGGGGCCATTTATATTTACATTCTAATAAGAATTTATTTCTAACTACTGAGCAAATCTGATGAAGCCATTTCATTTTTGGCATCTAGCACACCCCAGTTTTCTCACTGTTAATTTAATAATAAATTAAATGAAAGTTGCCACTTGGGGTGGTTAGTTTTATGTCAACTTGGCACAAGTTACAGTCATCTGAGAGGAAGGGACTTCGATAAAAAACAAAAAATAGAAACAAACAAACAAAAACAAAAAACAATGCCTCCATAAGATTTGGCTGCAACAAACTGTAAGGCAATTTCTTATTTAGAGATTGATGGAGAAGAGCCCAGGCTGTTGCAGGAGGCACTACCCATCAGGTGGTGGTCCTGGGACTACCCATCAGGTGGTGGTCCTGGGGCTACCCATCAGGTGGTGGTCCTGGGACTACCCATCAGGTGGTGGTCCTGGGGCTACCCATCAGGTGGTGGTCCTGGGACTACCCATCAGGTGGTGGTCCTGGATCTACCCATCAGGTGGTGGTCCTGGGGCTACCCATCAGGTAGTGGTCCTGGGGCTACCCATCAGGTGGTAGTCCTGAGTTCTATAAGAAAGGAAGCTGAGCAAGCCATGAGGAGCAAGCCAGCAAGCAGCACTCCTTTATGTTCTCTGCATCAGACCCTGCCTCCAGGTTCTTGCCTTATTGAGTTCTTGTCCTGACTTCTTTCAGTAATGAAGAGTGATGTGGAAGTGTAAGTCAAATAAACCCTTTCCTCACCATGGTATTTGCAGCAATAGTAATTCTAAGACACAACCGAAGTGCAAAATATTTTAAAATTTAAGGGACTATTTTCACAACTATTTTCCTATGGAAAAACCAGCCCAATATTGTAATTTCACTTAAATTGTAACTTGTTTGTATGGAATATACATGTATATGTACAAGCAAACATGTAATGTATATATAAGACTGTTTGGAAAAATAATTTAAAAAATGTATGCCTTCCAGAGAAAAATCTCTGAGTCAGAGTTTAAGCTATCTAGCTCCTTTGAAAACTCAAAGCTCTAAGACACAACATTGAAAAGATATGTTTAATCCATTGTTCCTTTGTTTCAATCAATGTATTTCTTAGTCTCTTTAGGAAAAATAGAGTGCATTAATGGAAGGGAATAGCTAATAAATAATATTTTTAAAATATGCCTTAGAGAAGATGGTTTAAAATATTATTTTAAAAGTGGGACTTCAAGATAGTTATTTGTTTGGTCCTTTCTCTGGTCATCAATATCTCATAATATCTCCATTGAAACCCAATTCAAACTTTTCTCCCTGTGTCTCTGTCTCTGTGTCTCTGTCTCTCTCTGTCTCTCTCTCTCTCTCTCTCTCTATGAAATTGGAAATTGGTAACCTGATCTAACCTCAAGGATGATGGGACTTACACAGAATCACAAAATGCACTTCAGACTATGTAAAAATGCTGTGTAAAGTTAAGCAGGAGAGCTTCAGAGAAGTGTTGGTAATGGTAACCCTAGGATGCCATTTACATACAAATCTCACATGTTATGTGGACAGGCTATCTCTTCAAACACATCTTGCATATCTACTGTTATAAATACAGAAGCTTTGGCACTTAAGAACTTTGAAGTAACAATTGTCCACAGATCTTCACTAGGTTTTCCAGAAGAAAGAGAACATGTTGTCTAGATGTAAAACAAGCAAATGGATGTCCACATGAAATCATTTTAGTCTTGTCCATCACATTGTTAAAATTAGTGCATGTCGTAACAGTGCTTGATGTAAACTACTTTCACAGGAGCACTCAATGATGAAGAAAATCAACATACAAAAACCATTGGATAAGTTTGTAAGAGAACAATAAAGAGTGCAATTTAGAATAAATACTGATATCATGTCTAATTCCTCTCAAAGACAGTTGTATATAAATTCTTATCCATGCTTTAGACATATTAGTAAATTGCTCCATCCACACAGCTCTTTAGATCCAAGCTTTGCTAAAAGACTTATCTATGGTCATAATTATGATGCAGACATCTCAGGCATATGTCAATAGGCACCATTCTCATGGCCTATAGCCTTGTAAGCTGTATATAGAATATATCTTATATAGACTACAACCCTATGTAGCAATAATATTTTTTCATATGTGATATAGTAAATCATTTTGTGATGATAGATTTTCCTGTTTTAACTGTGCAGATACTAAATTTAAGATAGATTTGTCACATATGTGCAGTATAGGAGATTTGACAAAAGGGGCTAGAAAGTAAAATGACACAATAACAAAGGAGAGAAATTGTGATTTTTAAAATAAATAAATAAATAAAGATTCCAAGAACAAAGGAAACAAGGAGTGAAACTTTAGAAGCCATAGGGTAAAAAAATGAATGAGTTTGACCTCTAAATTTTTCCCAGAGAGCAAGACACCTGTAAATATAATTTGAACTCATTAGATTAAAAGAATTCATGTATCTTTCTTTTCCTTTTTATTAATGAAAATAAACTTTATTACATCAAGTAATAAATACAAAAATGCAACAGTTTCATTTTCTTCCAGATATTGTGATGGGTTCACAGTAAACAAAGAACTGAGATCTACAGTCTCAGGAGGGACATTTGCTTGGTAGGTTGGGAAGATTGCTCTTTCTCCTTTACGTGTAACAGGCACATTTCAAAGATTGACTTCAAAGCACTCAGTCATGCAACACTTAAGCAGAGAAGCTCTGAGAGGCAGGTCTACACTGTACACAGGCAGGCCAGCCACAAAGCAAACTGGCTGTGGTTTGCTCTTCAAATGCAGGTGAGCTCATGGAAAGGAAGTCAGCTGATCCAAAGGGAGGTGAAAGGGGACACTGGTATTTGGGAACAAGCAATAGCTTGCTGTGAAGTGGCTTCACAAACATCTTTCAAATGTTTGGAAAGAAAAAAAGAGCCGAGTCATTCCTAACTACTTAAAATGCACATCGTCAGTTACTGCAAAATGTCTTCCCAATCTTTTGAGTGTGGGTTCAGAGCTTAATGACTGTGGTAGAAAAAAATACTGCCATTTAGAACAAAGCTTCTCATCTCAATGGGGTATGAGATGGGCCTTCAGACTGGCCAGGGGCTAGGACTTGGCATTCTGTTCTGTTTCATCCAAGCACTCCAGAACCAGGCTTCGGGCATGAATGATGCCTCGTTTTAGCCTCTCCATGGCGCTCTTGCTCTCTGTATAGTGGGTCTGATCTTTTTCCTCAACTCTTCAATGATGGCTGGCAGCTCTGTATATTTACTCTGAGGCACCTGGTTATTTCTACTTCTCTGGGTGTCACCTAGCAATGGAGGCCCATAGTCACTCAGCAGCTGACAATATTGGGAGGAGGCCGCCATGCTAGTAAATGGTGAGTGGACATTTCCAGCGTTCAGGGCAGCGGCAGGCACATGCATGGTCAAGTTCATCTTGTACCACATTTCCACCAGTGTCCAATGCTCCCCGGCCATGAGCACGGTGTGCCCAGCCAAGCAGTGAGGATGGTGGTGAGGCGGTGGCAAGGCTGAGGCCTAGGGCCAGGCCAGGCAAGTCCATGTCCCCACACCCATTCCATGTAGCTTTATTTTCTTAAGCCATTAATTTTTAGTAGTCTGTTGTAATTCCAATACTAATTTAATACTGCTTAGACTTCAAGACACAGTGAAAACATAACTCTCATTGATAACAATTCATGAGGCCAATCTTGGATTTAAGGTTCACTCATCTGAGAATCTTGGTACAATGACAGGCAGGCAGATCAATGGAATAGGATTGAAGATCCAGAAATGAACTCACACAGCTATGGCCACTTGAACTTCAACAAAGGAGCTGAAAACATCCAGTGGGAAAAAAAGATAGCTTTTTCAACAAATGGTGCTGGTTCAATTGGGGGCCAGTATGCAGAAGATTGCAAATTGATCCATCCTTATCTCGTTGTACTAAGCTCAACTCCAAAAGGATCAAGAACCTCCACATAAAATGAGACACACTAAAACTAATAGAAAAGAAACTGGGGAAGACCCTTGAGGATATCGGTATAGGGGGAAAGTTCCTGAACAGGACACCAATAGCTTCTGCTCTAACATCAAGAATTGACAAATGGGACTTCATAAAATTACAAAGTTTCTGTAAGGCAAAGGACACTGTCAGAAGGACAAAACAGCAACCAACAAATTGGGAAACGATCTTCACCAATCCTACATCCGACAGAGGGCTAATATCCAATATATACAAAGAACTCAAGAAGTTAGACCCCAGAAAACCAAATAACCCTATTAAAAATGGGGTACAGAGTTAAACAAAGAATTTTCACCTGAAGAACTTTAGATGGATGAGAAGCATCTTAAAAAATGTTCAACATCATTAGTCATTGGGGAAATGCAAATCAAAACAACCCTGAGATTTTACCTCACACCAGTCAGAATGGCTAAGATTAAAATCTCAGGAGACAGCAGGTGTTGGCAAGGATGTGGAGAAAGAGGAACACTCCTCCACTGCTGGTAGGGTTGCAAGATGGAACAACCACTCTGGAAATCAGTCTGGCGGTTCCTCAGAAAATTGGGCACATCACTTCCAGAGGACGCTGCTATATCACTCCTGGGCATATACCCAGAGGATTCCTCAGCATGTAATAAGGATACATGTTCTACTATGTTCATAGCAGCCCTATTTATAATAGTCAGAAGCTAGAAAGAACCCAGATGTCCCTCAACAGAGGAATGGATACAAAAAATGTGGTATATATACACAATGGAACATTATTCAGCCATTAGAAACAATGAATTCATGAAATTCTTAGACAAATGGATGGAGCTGGAGAACATCATACTAAGTGAGGTGACCCAGTTCCAAAAGATCAATCATTGTATGCATTCACGAATAAGTGGATATTAACCTAGAAACTTGCAATACCCAAGACATAATCCACATATCAATTGATGTCCAAGAAGAACGGAGGAGTGCCCCCTCAGCGCAGCAGTGTGGGGAAATACCAGAACAGGGAATTAGGAAGGAGTGGATGAGGGAGCAGGGGGAGGGAACATAGGACATTCAGGGAGTTCGGAGCCAGGAAAGGGTAAATCATTTGAAATGTAAATAAAAAAATATATAGAATTAAAAATATAAAAAAAGAATATATACTAAGTATTCAACAGATTGTGGATGAAATGTTTTTATCATAGAGGTAGATGAATCCAGGTTATCACCCACTAATAATTCAGAATGTATTTGTCCAGAATGATTTTATGTTATATTTTATATGTTTATAACTTCTGTGTGCTTTATTAGACTCATCTATAAATGAAACACATTAACAGTAACTTTACTCAAAATATTCAGGTCATGGTGAGATTAAAAAATATGTGTTTAATACTTTTAATATATGTTTCTTGTCAGAAAGCATTAAAAACAGAAAGCAAGAATCAAGTAGAAATAGTTAAAAAAACTTACATCATCACAAATATGAAATTAAATCTGAACAAAAGATGTGTTTTGGATGATCTGCCCTGTTTTTATTTATGTTTCTATGTGTTTATGTGAACCCCTTCCCATACATACCAATCCAGATTCCAGGTGAGAACACCTTTAAAGAACACTTTCATCCTGAGAAGGCACAATTTCCCAGTAGAGTGGAATACTAGGACAGGAAACCTGAAGTGGTGAGGTTGGTGAGCAGGGGGCAGGGGTATGGGATAGGGAGTTTTGGGAGGGGAAACCAGGAAAGGGGATAGATAACATTTGAAATGTAAATAAAGGAAAGAGAGAGAGAGAGAGAGAGAGAGAGAGAGAGAGAGAGAGAGAGAGAGAGAGAGAAAGAGAATCACCTTGGATAGAATTAGCTATTCTAAATTAGAAACCTAGGAAACAAATGGCCAGTGGATATTTATGTTTTTCCATTGAAATCCAGTGAGTTTCTATTCTTAAGTGGGTTAGAATCCCACCAAAGTCTTTATGAGACAATGCAGGTGTTAGTCCTCGACAACTTTTATATAGGAAAACTGGTAATCTAATATGTGTGGATAAATTTATTATTTGAATCTAATTATTTGAATTCTAAACTTTCATCAATATTTATTTATTGGTAAATTCTATCAAATTCACAATGGAATGAATTAGATTCACATATCAACTTTTCCCCCACATGTCAAAGAAGGAATTTTAATAATTAAACATGGTATCTATGATTAATTTAGGATTGAGATTGAAAATCCATTTTGATTATATCGAATACATTTGGAGTCTTCAAATTTTATAGGTCTAGTAGCTGTTACATTTGGACAATGTGTTTCATTTATTATATAATTATGTATCAGATTATGAGTTCATTTTGTTTGTTTTCTATTTAATAATAGGACTATGGAACATACTATTATGTCTATGAAGTGTTCTATTAATAAAGAACCTTATAGAGATATGACCTCTGCCACTCCTTTAGTGATGTGTACTATGTACTCAATTTATAGGCTTAGGAAACACTTATTTGAATTAATAGTTAATTAATTAATTATAAGAAACACTTATTTGAAATAATCTTTTGAAAAAGGGAAGCCACACAGAATGTTTGGAAAATGAAGGTAAAGAAATAAAGCCATGGGGAAGGGTAGTACTAAATAAACATATGGATAACCATCTACTCATCTGTGGAATTACAGGATCTGAGCTAAGAGCCTTAAGACCTGGCTTCATAATGCCAATGATGCTGTAACAATCTTGCACCTGACTTTGCAATTCTAATAATCATGGCCTGAGCCTTCAGTTCACTCTCACTCTGCACATGTAGAAATGCTGCTCAAAAGTAGTGATGATAAAACTCTACCATTGTGATCAGTCGTGACTGATATTGCATTTGCAGTCACCAAGCCTTTAGACATGTCTGTGAAGGCATTTTCAGATAGAATTAATCTTCCTACAGCAGCAGCACATATGTAATGAGATCCAAAGACAAAGCAGTGCTTCTTGCTTGCCCATTTTTACTTCATGCTGGTGATTGCATGTAGCTCATAGTTGTGGATATTAATTAGAACATGGGAAGAGATACAGAGACAAAAAGGGTAGAGCAGAGACTGAAGGAAAGGCCATCCAGAAACTGCCCCACCAGGGGATCCATCCCATAAACAGTTACCAACCCCAGACACTAATGTGAATGCCAACAGGTGCTTGCCAACAGGAGCCTGATATAGCTGTCTCCTGAGAGGCTCTGCCAGTGCCTGACAAACACAGAGATGGATGCTCTCAGCCAACCATTGGACTGAGCACAGGGTCCCCAATGGAGGAGCTAGAGAAAGGACCCAAGAAACTGAAGGGTTTTGCAGCCCCATTAGAGGAACAATATGAACCAACCAGTATCCCCAGAGCACTCAGGTACTGAAGCATCAACCAGAATACACATGTAGGGACCCATACTCCAGCCACATTTGTAGCAGAGGATGGCCTTGTTAGATATCAACGGGAAGAGAGTCCTTTGATCCTGTGAAGGCTTGATGGCCCAGTGTAGGGGAATGCCAGTACAGGGAAGGGGGAGTGGGTGGGTTGGTCAGCAGGGGGAGAGGGGATGGAATAGGTGGTTTTCTGAGGGGAAACCAGAAAACGGAATAACATTTGAAATGTAAATAAAGAAAATATCTAGTTAAAAAAAATAAAATGTAAAAAGAAACAAAAAAACCTGCATCTTTAACATTCCAACCCAGACTGAAGACCAGCAGTTCTCTGATCATCATCTAGATGGTCAATAAAAGATTGGTGCTGCTGTCACATCCAGCCTTGCAAACTGAGCATAGACTGGCTTCTCAGACTTTCCAGTATGAAGACAGCAATTGTTGGAGTACCTGTCCCATACCATGTTAGTTTACCTAACATGCCCAGTATCACAACATATTTATTCATACATTAATTTCATCGGTGGTGTTCTTTTAGAGAGTCTTGACTAGCCACAACTGAAATAAGGACAGAAGCCAGAGCTAAGCCAAATGCTTACATTTTCAAACGAATTCACAGTGGAATTGGAAATAACAGAAAGCATAGAAATCCTTTGTATTGCAAGGACAGACTGAGGAGTCTAAACTGGAAGAGCTTAACTTGGCTTTGAGTGTAAACCTGGGGCCATTCAACAATACAGGATCTTTGTATAAAGGAAAAAAGAATTTGTGTATGCAAGTACACAAAGGCAGAAAGGTACCAAGAAAAGCATCTCCTTCTGGTACCTCATGGAATCTTTAAGAGAGAAATGGAAAAGCCTTGAATGGGACATGAAGCGTGTCAGCTCAGAATTCATTGCTAGTGTCGATAGGATCACAAGTGAAGAAAATGATGCAAAAAATACCACAATAAGACTGTTGTAAACTTCATGATTGAGGCTCACACTAATGACGAGAAACCACACGGTAGAGATAATTCTAAAATGAAGAGGATATGTGTTTCTCATCGACAGCAGGAGATGGTGTGGTGGGGAAGACCACCATGGAAAATAAACACATAATCCAAAGTTACAATTTACTTAAGGAAATAATCCACCACATGGGAGATGAACAGAAACAGCACACTAGAAAATTAATATCCCCAGAAATTGAAATTAGAGAACATGAGAAAGAAACTATCAAATAAATGCTTTTAAAATGATTAAAGGCAATGTAGAGGAAAACAAAATTAAAGTGAAAAATAAGAAATTACCAAAATATAAATAATTTGTACTTGTAAAGAAATTGATGCTATAAAGAAATAAAGGAACTTATGTAATCTTCTATCTGCTGATATACAGAGTGGATTAATCAGTCACAGTTGAAGAAAACCTCAGAGATATGGAAGATTAGAAAAAATAAAATTGTCTGATCCAAGCATAGAGATAGGAGAAGGCAGAAAGACAGAAGGGATGAGGAGACACGTGGAAGAGTGCTAGCATTGTCAATATTTGATGATAAGTGTATGTCATAGTGCATGACACACAGTAGGTATTGTAAAAATAATTGCTGCAGAACTGAACAAATGAATCACACTCTAAAGGAAAGAATGAAGATACTGGGTAAACAAATGAATATTATATACACCATATTTGCGTGTTTTTCATGTTTGAAGAGCAATAACGTGTCAGTTTAAAAAAGGCAGCAATTCTTTAATATATGTAAGTACACTGTAGCTGTCTTCAGACACACAAGAAGAGGGTGTGTTGTGAGCTACCATGTGGGTGCTGGGATTTGAACTCAGGACCTTCGGGGGAGCAGTCAGTGCTCTTAACCACTGAGCAATCCCTCCAGAAAAATTCAAAGGAACCATTCACTTAGAAACAACATAGCAAAAGAGTTAAGAAAGAAACTTCGGAAGCAAACAAAGGAAAGTGAAGACAATGACAAAATCAGAAGCAGAAAAAGACACAATGCTTCTTAGACCTAGTGTCAGCAGCCAGAGGCCAGAAGGGGAACAGAGTCAATGTGCGAACAAATTGGCTTTAGGAAAAATGCTTTTGTACTGCTTCAGTCTAATTTAAACTGAGAGTAAGGCAAATACATTTTCATCAAATGCTTAACACTTGCAAACCCTCACAACAGCACTGCTAGATTTTAGGAGCATCGGGCTCAGAAGGAATCAGAGATGCACAAAAAATAATGGTGGGCAAAAGAATTATCAGGCACTGAGTATGAATACACATGAGCCAAGCAAATAATAGCTAAAGTACAGAAATTATAACCAAAGTAGGATAGCATATTCCTAAACAGCAGAGCAAATGACTGAGAAGAAGATGTGAGGAACGACGACAGAAATTAAATCTCTTTAAGTTGCTGGACAGATTAGAGACTCTCAGAAATTATATATATATATATATATATATATATATATATAATCTTTGAATCTTACTTCCAAAATATAGAAATAGTAGACAGACTCACTTGCATGCATATTCCCCTCAAAGCTGGTAAAGAAGTTGGAAAACTTCTAAAAAGAATTTCATTAAAGTAGATAAGTTCGAGGAGGGGAGGAAGAACTGAAAAGTAAAAATCATATTAAGCTCCTGTCTGTAAGCATGATAGAGCATCCTTAGTAGTGTTAGGGATCGGTGCTTGCCCATGGGAAAGGTCTCACGTTAGGCTTGTTATTGGCTGAGCATTCCCTTAGTCTCTGCTCCATCCTCCTTGCCTGCATTTCTTGTAGACAAGATACATTTTGTGTTATAGGCTTTGAGGGTAGGTCGGTGACTCTGTCTGTGGGATATGAAACCATGCCAGGAAGATTATTAAGGTAGAGCAGGTGGAGACTTGGTGGGCACTCACCTGAAGTTTAGGTGACTCCCAGCTCCCTGCCAAACTCCTGACTTGGAACACAGGCCATTTCTTTCTTTCTTTCTTTCTTTCTTTCTTTCTTTCTTTCTTTCTTTCTTTCTTTCTTTCTTTCTTTCTTTCTTTCTTTCTTTCTTTCTTTCTTTCTTCTTTCTTTCTTTCTTTCCTTCCTTTCTTTCTTTCCTTCCTTCCTTCCTTCTTTCCTTCTTTTTCTTTCTTTCTTTCCTTCTTTTTCTTTCTTTCTTTCTTTCTTTCTTTCTTTCTTTCTTTCTTTCTTTCTTTCTTTCTTTCTTTCTTTCTTTCTTTCTTTCTTTCTGTCCTTCCTTCCTTCCTTCCTTTCTTTCTTTTTTCTTTCTTTCTGTCTTTCCTTTCTTCCTTCCTTCTTTCTTTTTTCGTTTATTTTTATTAGATATTTTCTTTATTTACATTTCAAATGTTATCCTCTTTTCTGGTTTCGCCTCCAAAAACCTCTATTCTCCCATGCCTGCCCACCAATCCACCCTCTCCTGCTTCCCTGTCCTGGCCTTGCCCTACACTGCGGCATCGAGCCTTCACAGGACCAAGGGCCTCTCCTTTCTTTGATGTCCAACAAGGACATCCTCTGCTACATATGCAGCTGGAGCCATGGGTTGCTCCCCGAGTAGTGTTTGGTTGATGGTTTAGTCCCCGAGAGCTCTTGGGGTACTGGTTGGTTCATATTGTTGTTCCTTCTTAGGGCTGCAACCTGTGGTCACATATATGTAGCAGATGTGCAGCTTGGTCTTCGTGTGGGTCCTGAACAACAGGAACAGAAGGTATCTCAAAAGCTGTTGCCTGTACTTGGGATATGTTCTTCTAGCTGGGCTGCCTTGTCTGGCCTTTGTAGGAGAGGAAGCTCCTAGCCTCACAAAGGCTTGAGGTGTCAGGGTTGGGGGATGCCCAAGGGCCCCTGCACTTGCAGAGGAGAAGGGGAGGGGGTATGGGGAAAAATTGTGGGAAGAGGTGATTGGGAAGGACATAGTGAACCTGATGTAAAATAAATAAGTAAAAATAAATAAATTAAAAAGAGGAAAAATCCTATTAAGAGAAAACTAAAGCAGAATTATATAAGCAAGTTCAAAACATCAGTGATCAAAATATATATGTCTATGCTCATTTTATTTGCTTCAAGAAAGAAACCTTGAGATTGGATTTGAAAATATCAGTAAGTTCTGAAGACAAGAGACCAAAATAAAATAAGTTTTAAAAGCTCGTTACGTAGCGTTGTGGAAACCTTCTTGCCTAGCCTGCACAGGGCTCCTGGCCTGACAAGCACTAAGGCATAACCAAATAAAATGAAGTTACAAAACAGCAATAAGGATGCCAAGACGGAATGAGATCAAGATATACAAAACATTCCAAATGCCTTGAAAAAATATATCAGTTTCACTCAGAGGCTCTTTCAATTTACACACACACACACACACACACACACACACACACACAAAATCAACTGGTAAACAATCATAAGTGCCTGAGTTCAAATCTTTAGCATCTATGCCAAAGAAAAAGCTGGGCATGACCAAGCAAGTCCCTGTAACCCTGGTAATATGAAGGATAGAGGAAAAAGGTTCCGGGGCTTATTGGGTGTGAGTAACATTCCAGGTTCAGTGGGAAGCTCTGACTCAAGAGAGTAATGCAGAAAGTGATAGGGCAGAAAACTTGATGGTCTCAACTGTGTCCCCAGCACTTGCACCAATATGTGAGACTCCCACATATGTTCATCCATCACACATGTATATATACACAACCACATGCACACACATATGCACACATGCAAAGAGAAAGAAAAAATGTCTGTTAAAGCTTTTATAGTTTCATTATTTAAGCCTTTAAATAATAATAATTATCTATAAGATTTATGTATATGTTCTCGATATTAGAACTTTAAAATATGTAAAGTGATTATTAACATATTCAGAAGAATAACGTATCATATTTATAATTATACTGGGTGTACTCATTTACCTCTTTCAGAAACAAGAAGTAAAAAAATTAACAGGATGAATAAGCACAATATTTTTGCTTTTGTTTTTATTTTTTGGATAATTTGTTTATTTACATTTCAAGTGTTATCCTCTTTCCTGGTTTCCCCTCTGCAAGCCCCCTATCTTCTCCCCTCTCGCCCTGCTTTGTTGAGGGTCCTCCCTGACCCACTCACCCACCCACTCCCACCTCACTGTACTGGCATTTCCCTACAGTGGGTCACTGAGTCTTCACAGGACCAAGGGCCTCTCCTCCCCCTGATGCCAGATAAGGCCATCGTCCGCTACATTTCATAACTTAGACTTTAAGACCTGTTAGCAGTTTCCAAAAAGCTTTCATCTGAGTTGAAGAAATATCTCAATAATGACCAGCATTTTCTGTTCTTTCAGTGGACTCAGACTCAGTTCCTAGTACCCACTTAGGACAGCCCACAATCATATATACCTACAAGTACATGAGATCAAATACCATCTTCTTAACATTTATTAGCATCCATATATAAGTGTTATTCCCCACATGGACATATACAAATACATATCAATTAAATAATGATTATTAAATATTTTTAGATTTTATCAATATAACTATATCATAAAAATAAAAATTAAATAGCAATGAAGATATTAAAGATCTTTCTCATACTTTGAGCAATTAAAATAATTAGGTAAATTTGAATCACAATACATTATTAAACCTTCTTTGTTATGGCAAGATAATTATTAGAGATAGAGAATATATAGCCCTAATTAGGAAAATAAGGTAAAATGGGAGTGGAGTAAACATTTAAAAAATTATAAAGGAGAGATAATGTAGCTTAAAATGACAAAAAATGAAAACAATGAAATGCACAGTAGAATTAAGCAGACCCACAGAGGAAAAAGCACAGAACTCTAACCATTGTAGAGGCTGAATCAAATGCACATCCATATGTAAATATGCACACACTTGAACTCAGCCTAAATATTTGCAGAAAAATGTAACAAATCTACAAAGCATGTGTAATGCTTATTTTATGTGGTAGTCCAACTTTGCTGTTTTGCTTTCCACGGTTTCAATTACATGTGGTCACCCACAGTCCAAAAATATTACATGGAAAATTCCAGAAATAAGCAATTCATAAGTTTTAAATTGAGTGCTCTTTTGAGCAATATGATGAAATCTCATAGTGGCCTACACCATCATGCAGGAGACCTAAAGCATCTCTTTGTTCAATGTATGTATTGTCAACCTATCTGGTGGTAATTTAGCCTTCTCACTTAGTGAATTACTTGAGCTTCATTTCTAAGACAAAATGCCTGACCAAATTAATTTATAGGAGAAAACGTTTATTTTTGTATTTAAAAATCATTTATACCATATATATTGATGATAATTTCTCTTCCCCAACTCCTCCTTCTCACTTTCCCGCCTACCTAATGCTATGATTTACTTTTTGATTCATGAATTTAGAGAATTCACGACAGGGGTTCCCTTGATTTTAGGCCTATGGTAAGACAAAATCGTCACGGTATAGAGGCATAGCGTCAGAGAGCTGCTCACCTTCCATAGCCAGAATAGAAAACCAAAAGTAGAGCAAAGAGAACAGAACACATCCTTCAAGGTGATCCATTCTTTTCAATCAGACCCCATCTCCTAAAATCCCATTTGGTCTGGACTCAAAGAATTAACAACCACAATCAAGTTAGAGCTTGCAAAATCTAGTCACCACTCAATGCTACCAGAGGCTGAGGACCAAGCTTTATTACCTGACCAGTTTTGTGGGACACTTCACATTTAAGTCAGCCTGGTCCTGATCCTGGGTTAGGGTACTAATCTCAGGGCTCACAGTGAGCCTGATACTGTTATGAGTCTTCTATCCAGCTTACTTCATCTTCATTCATTATCATTGTCATATCTTATACAATCACAGGAATAACCTAAAATACAGTGTGATGAGATAGTTTGAGAGAGAAATGAGCCACACTTATACAACCTTTAAAATCATGTTTTAAATAACTTTTCTATTATATACTCATTGTTCCTTACCAACTCTGATGCCAAATGTATAATCTCAACCTTATCACATGGATTCAAGTACAGAATAGATCCATATATGCACACACAATTTGATACTTGCTAACGATGATTCAGAAGTCTGTTGGTGTCTAGGAATGTATTTACTGTAGGAACACCTAACTACCCTAGATAAAAAATGAACACATGGTACACTTCTCAATCATTCAAACCCAAGGTAAGATAAAATAGAAAGGAGATGAGCAAATGGGACAACTGAATCATACTGCCTCATCCCAAGGCTCAGGAATCATTGTGGAAGATGGGCCAAGAGATAGAAGAGCCAAAGGTAATATATGACTATAAGGAAACAGAATATTTTAGACACAGCAGAGAGGTTGCAAGTATGAATGCACAGCAGACACAGCATGTGCAAAATTGTACATGTTAAGGTCGAACCAAGTCTCAACATGGAGAGAATGGGTGGTCACAAAGCCCCACTCCTAGCTAAGAAGCTTTGGACAATTTGGTAGTTTCTAGGAGACAGAGAAATTTCTTTAGGGCTCCTGACTCCAGCTGGCAGATTATAAGTGTAAGTCTACCCTGGCCTACATAGTTGAGACTCTTCCACAAAGATAGAACAAATAGAAAGACTCAGGCAGGAGGAAAGGTAGAGAAGGAGGGAGGGAGAAAGGAATATAGGTTGGGACAAACCAAGGGAGGGAGGAAGAGAATGAAGGGAAGAAGGAAAGTCAGGAAAGATAATGTATTACTCACTTAAGTAATATCTACTTACCTCAGAGAGGTCCAAATCAAGAGCCTACCTACCATCAAATATCCTTGTTCCTGTAGGTCCTACCATCAAGTGTCCAAAGTATACTTGCATGTGGAGGTCCTACCATCAAGTGTCCAATGTACCCTTGTACCTGGAAGGTATCTCACACAATTTTTCCTATAACATGTAGAGACTGAGTAAAACACACATTTGTCTTTCAGTGTGGTTTAGTCTGGTTTAACCAGTCTGGTTCAGCCCTCTTTTTATTTTCTACTAGGTGTTCAATGCACAAAAACAGACTCATCATTATAGCATTCTGTCCTGGAGACCGCTGGACCCCATATAGGCATTTCTTATGTGCCCCCATCCTCACTTTATAAGAATATTGGCACCAAGTATCACAGCATCTACCACTAGCATAGCATCTTCTACAACTAACCTATTTCTAAAATTGTCTGCCTATTGAACTTTCTTACACATCATATTTTAGACTGTTATGATGGAGAAACTCTTTAAGACCTACTTAGTTTAATGACTTTTCTAAAATTCTAACTCCTTCATTTAGAGAATTTAATAGTGTTAGGACTGAAGATTTTCATCTATGTGTTTATGTCTTATAACCAGACAGTTGATCAGAAAGAGAGATTCAGGAATATGGCAAAGAATACCAAGTCCCTTAAAGATACAGAAGCAGGACAGCACATCCTTCCTAATGAGGCTTTATTTAACAAGGAAGTTGCCCCACAATCTTTATTTGTCTATATTCTTCTAGTTTATATTTTATTTATTTTTCCTTTCATCTTTAAGAAATCCTGTCAAATGCTCTATCACATTCCTCTGACACGTGACCTCATGGTTGCAGTGTCTTTCATCCTACAGCTCTTTCAAATTAATAATCAATGCATTAATATGCCAACCTCCAATGTGATATTCAATAGAGAGATTGTGTCTGAGCTACCTCTATTTTACCATGCGTGTATATATCAGAGTTCATGAAATAAAGTAATTGTTCATTAAGTACTTCATGAATGAATGAAGGAAAACACAGGCATATTTTGCTGGCAACTTGCTCAGGTGCTTTTTTTTTTTCTGTGAAAACTAATTTTATTTTTTTTTATTCGATATAATTTATTTACATTTGAAATGATTTCCCTTTTCTAGCCCGCCCACTCCCCGAAAGTCCTGTAAGCCCCCTTCTCTTCCCCTGTCCTCCCACCCACCCCTTCCCACTTCCCCGTTCTGGTTTTGCCGAATACTGTTTCATGGACTCTTTCCAGAACCAGGGGCCATTCCTCCTTTCTTCTTGTACCTCATTTGATGTGTGGATTATGTTTTGGGTATTCCAGTTTTCTAGGTTAATATCCACTTATTAGTGAGTGCATACCATGATTCACCTTTTGAGTCTGGGTTACCTCACTTAGTATGATATTCTCTAGCTCCATCCATTTGCCTAAGAATTTCATGAATTCATTGTTTCTAATGGCTGAATAGTACTCCATTGTGTAGATATACCACATTTTTTGCATCCACTCTTCTGTTGAGGGATACCTGGGTTCTTTCCAGCATCTGGCAATTATAAATAGGGCTGCTATGAACATAGTAGAACATGTATCCTTATTACATGGTGGGGAGTCTTCTGGGTATATGCCCAGGAGTGGTATAGCAGGATCTTCTGGAAGTGAGGTGCCCAGTTTTTGGAGGAACCGCCAGACTGATTTCCAGAGTGGTTGTACCAATTTGCAAACCCACCAGCAGTGGAGGAGTGTTCCTCTTTCTCCACACCCTCTCCAACACCTGCTGTCTCCTGAATTTTTAATCTTAGCCATTCTGACTGGTGTAAGATGAAATCTTAGGGTTGTTTTGATTTGCATTTCCCTAATGACTAATGAAGTTGAGCATTTTTTAAGATGCTTCTCCGCCATCCGAAGTTCTTCAGGTGAGAATTCTTTGTTTAACTCTGTACCCCATTTTTTAATAGGGTTGTTCGGTTTTCTGGAGTCTAACTTCTTGAGTTCTTTATATATATTGGATATTAGCCCTCTATCTGATGTAGGATTGGTGAAGATCTTTTCCCAATTTGTTGGTTGCCGATTTGTCCTCTTGATGGTGTCCTTTGCCTTACAGAAACTTTGTAATTTTATGAGGTCCCATTTGTCAATTCTTGCTCTTAAAGCATACGCTATTGGTGTTCTGTTCAGAAACTTTCTCCCTGTACCGATGTCCTCAAGGGTCTTCCCCAGTGTCTTTTCTATTAGCTTCAGAGTGTCTGGCTTTATGTGGAGGTCCTTGATCTATTTGGATTTGAGCTTAGTACAAGGAGACAAGGATGGATCAATTCGCATTCTTCTGCATGCTGACCTCCAGTTGAACCAGCACCATTTGTTGAAAAGGCTATCTTTTTTCCATTGGATGTTTTCAGCCTCTTTGTCAAGGATCAAGTGGCCATAGGTGTGTGTGTTCTTTTCTGGATCTTCAATCCTGTTCCATTGATCCTCCTGCCTGTCACTGTACCAATACCATGCAGTTTTTAACACTATTGCTCTGTAGTATTGCTTGAGGTCAGGGATACTGATTCCCTCAGACTTTCGTTTGTTGCTGAGAATAGTTTTAGCTATCCTGGGTTTTTTGTTGTTCCAGTTGAATTTGATAATTGCTCTTTCTAACTCTGTGAAGAACTGAGTTGGGATTTTGATGGGTATTGCATTGAATCTGTGTAGTGCTTTAGGCAAAATGGCCATTTTAACTATATTGATTCTACCGATCCATGAGCATGGGAGGTTTTCCCATTTTTTGAGGTCTTCTTCCATTTCCTTCTTCAGAGTCTTGAAGTTCTTGTCATACAGATCTTTCACATGTTTGGTAAGAGTCACCCCAAGATACTTTATACTGTTTGTGGCTATTGTGAAGGGGGTCATTTCCCTAATTTCTTTCTCAGCCTGCTTATCCTTTGAGTATAGGAAGGCCACTGATTTGCTTGAGTAGATTTTATAACCTGCCACTTTGCTGAAGTTGTTTATCAGCTGTAGGAGCTCTCTAGTGGAGTTCTTTGGGTCACTTAGGTAGACGATCATGTCATCTGCAAATAATGATAGTTTGACTTCTTCTTTTCCAATTTGTATCCCTTCGACCTCCTTATGTTGTCGAATTGCCCGAGCTAGTACCTCAAGTACAATATTGAAAAGATAAGGAGAAAGGGGGCAGCCTTGTCTGGTCCCTGATTTCAGTGGGATTGCTTCAAGTTTCTCTCCATTTAGTTTGATGCTGGCTACCGGTTTGCTGTATATTGTTTTTACTATGTTTAGGTATGGGCCTTGAATTCCTGTTCTCTCCAAGACTTTAAGCATGAAAGGATGCTGAATTTTGTCAAATGCTTTTTCAGCATCCAATGAAATGGCCATGTGGTTTTGTTCTTTGAGTTTGTTTATGTAGTGGATTGTATTGATGGATTTCCGTATATTGAACCAACCCTGCATTCCCGGGATAAAGCCCACTTGATCATGGTGGATGATCGTTTTGATGTGTTCTTGGATTCTGTTGGCAAGAATTTTATTGAGTATTTTTGCATCGATGTTCATAAGGGAAATTGGTCTGAAGTTCTCTTTCTTTGTTGTATATTTTTGTGGCTTTGGTATCAGCATAATTGTGGCTTCGTAGAAGGAATTGGGTAGTGTTCCTTCTGTTTCTATTTTGTGGAATAGTTTGAAGAATATTGGTGTTAACTCTTCTTTGAAGGTCTGGTAGAATTCTGCACTGAAGCCATCTGGTCCTGTGCTTTTTTTGGTTGGAAGACTTTCTATGACTCCTTCTATTTCTTTAGGCATTATGGGATTGTTTAGATGGTCTAGTTGGTCCTGATTTAATTTTGGTAGTTGGTATCTGTCAAGGAAATTGTCCATTTCCTCCAGATTCTCCAGTTGTGTTGAGTACAGGCTCTTGTAGTAGGATCTGATGATTTTTTGGATTTCCTCAGTTTAAAAAATATGGAACGCTTCACGAATTTGCGTGTCATCCTTGCGCAGGGGCCATGCTAATCTTCTCTGTATCATTCCAATTTTAGTATATGTGCTGCCGAAGCGAGCACGCTCAGGTGCTTTTTTTTCCTTTCTGCATTGCATATATGCTAACACAAGACTAAAAGCATCACAAACAGTATTTAATGGACTCAAAGCCACAATTAGAGGCAGGAATTTTACATGTTATTGGTAGAAGAAACAGTTCAGACTGAATAAGACAAGGTGGCTTAGACCATCATGAGAGGCTGTAGCACATACAGAGACATATAATTCTAATCTATATGCTATAATATGCCACATCATATATCATTAGAGTTTAGATCAAGAGCAAAAAAAGATGACATAGTGTGTTGTCATCATATAATATGAAAGGATGTACCACCAACAAGGTGTATCATTGAAGATGATACCTTTACATCCCAGGCAGTAGTGCTTGCCAGGTTGTCACACTAAGTTTATTTCGCAATCCTCCCACTACTCAGCCCAGGGCCCGGGTTACAAATTCTCATAGTCACACCTAGCTTTTATGTGTGTTAATTCAAGTTCTCATGCTTACACAGCAAGCATTCTTACCCACTGCTGTCAACTTTCTATGTGACCTTAATGTTCCATGTTTTACAGATAACCTGGGTACTCAGGAGGAAATATTAAAAAGGAAAAGAAAACCTTCTGGAATGTTCTATGTTGTTTTTTCAGATGCCAGTAAATCTTTATCCAAGAGAATATAATAACTGATGTTTTGTGATATGTGTAAATGTTCTGGTTATGTATTTTCTTTTAAAAATAGTATGTACTATTGGCATAAATTATGAAAGGAAATAACATCACAATTCTCTGGTTTTGTTATTTTCTGTTTTTTGAGATTATAATATAATCATATCATTTCTTTCTCAGATTTTTCTCTCTAAACCCCTATTTATACCCCTTTTGCTTTAAAATTCATGTTCTCCTTTTCATCAATTGTTTATACACACAAACATACATGCATATACATAAGTTTACTGTTAATTTTAAGCATATATTTTTCAGACCATTTGAAATTAGAGAATGTGTTGTGCCATTCCCTAAGGAAGGCTCTTTCTCCCTCTCTTGTCATTCTTTAGTTGCTGGTAGGCCTTTGTCTCGGGCCGAGTCCTGCTGGCCTTTTCCCTTTCACATCATCATGTCTACTGGCATTATCCTGGCTCAGCTCCTGTTTAGGCAGCCATATCTGTGAGATTTAATGGCATGAATTACAATGAGTAGTTACATATGGTCTGGTAAAATATATATCTATAGCAAGATAGCTAGTGCAGTTGCATTTTAAATACTGTGAGTCACAATCAATTGGGAACAATATAAATACTTTCTATCATTATCTAATATATTAGTAGAATATTTGCATAATTAGAGATTTTGATGAATTCCCAGACAACGTATGTCAAGGCAGACTAATTCTAATGTCTAGAAGACTCTAAGAACTATGTCTTTTATTTTTTTGTCACAGAGAACACGTCTGTTTTCTGTTCCATGACATGAAATACTGCAGCTAGCTCCTGTGTCATCTCTGAATTTGCTGTCTGTAGTTAAGCAATGCAAGTTCTTTTAAGACTGAGTAGTATGTGGCTGGAGAGATGGCTGAGTGGTTCTGAGTTTTGCACAGGGATATTGTTCAGTCCTCAACAGCCAGGAATCATGACTCACACTTCCTGTACTACAAGTCCAAGGAACACAAAACCCTCTTCTAGCCTCCATGGTACCATTGCACCTGGTACGTGACATACAGACTCATACACAGAAAAAAATAGGTAGATAGATAGATGATAGATAGATAGCTAGATGATAGATAGATAGATAGATAGATAGATAGATAGATAGATAGGTTTTTAAAGACTAGTAGGTCATGATTGGCTCCTGTAAGGATTCCTCCAAATTTTAAAGCAATATAGATGTAAACCAATTCTTGGAAGGATTAATAACAATACGTTTCATTCATGCTGTATTAAGGGTTAACATAAAGCACAATTAACAGGGATAACACCAAGAACTGAATAGGGCAGAAACAGATGGATGACTATTCTATCAGCTCTGTACGCAACAAAATGTCCATCAAAATGGCATAAGGACATGTGGGAGTCAGACAGAACATCAGATGCACGTTGCCCATTGCATAAAATTATTCCATTTCAGATGGAATTCTAGGAGGCAAGTATAAAAAGGAAAAGGCATTTTTCAAATGTTCCTTACATTTAAAAAAGCTATAATATGCTTTATGTCAAAGTATTATATCACAAAAAAATCATTATGCCTATTTCAAATACAGGTTCTGTTCCTAACCCAAAGTCACACTGTCCTTGCACAGTTCCAGGCACATAGTGGATACTCAGCAAACAAATCTGAAGGAATGATGCTTAATTAGCTTAAGTGCTGGACTAATCTTCTAGAAAGAACTGCCCGACCATGCTCTACTTCCTGGCACAATTGTTGGCCATAGTGAGAACCCGGCCAAGTCTCCTCTTTTCATCTTCCAGTTGAAAAGACTCATTTGGGCACCTGAATGAAAGTCATTTTTATATTCTATAATGACCATAACTCACTTTCTATTACTTAGTAAATGTGATGAATAAAAGAGACCCTGTGAAAGCAGATAACATTTGCAAATGGGCCAGTGTGACTTGACAGATGGACCTAGAGCCGGAAGCAGCTACTGAAGATGCAGAAACCTGCAGGTGTTGGCAGAAACTGACTCCCTAATCATTATTCTTTCATTGGATGGTGATCAATGAGGATTTTTAGCTGATTGGAAACTCTGGAAGATGGTCCTGATTTTTTACCCTGTTTTTGGCATTGCTTCTTTCAGTTCTTGTGGTATTTGGTGAGCTCTGTCACCACTCTTCCTTGTCATAAAAACTACTTAGCACACATAAAGTAAGATCATGGGATCACTAATGGGTAGCAAGACCCACCTGTTGAAGCTTCTCTTGGCCTTTCCAGGAAGGTGGAGGATCTAGAGGAAACCACCATTTTTCTCCTTTTCTCTTAGTTACTCTATTAAACTTACAAGACATTTTAAGCAACTCAAGAAAAGGTGACCTGGATTCCTTAAATTCTTTGCTAAGGAGAGTTTAACACAAAATCCTGGGCTCGAAGTGAGAGTCCCAGGTTGCCTTTTTAAAACATCTTTTAAAAATGTATCTCTTTGTTGTTCCTTTATCTCCTGTTAATTTTCCTGGGAATATAGGTATATTCTAAAATAAGACCATTGCATAATTTACTCTTGAATGCACAGATTCTCTGTTATAACCACTCATTAGACCATTACACAAAATATATAAGAACAAGATGGTCAAAGCAGTTACATGATTGATAGATGTGGTACTTAGGTGCGTAAAATGCAACAGAGTAAGCAGATATGGTGATAAAGTACCACTTGACTTATGCAAAGCAAGTGGTAGCAGTACTTAGAGACACAGATGCTACTAGGGCTCATTCTAAAGATTCATGATCTCACTTAGAATCTTACAGTTTTGACTAGAATTCAGGGATCTGGGAATGTAGGTCAGGATATTTCTTATTTGCTATTAACTGTAACCCAAATTGCTCATAGGTGTTTCCAGAGAGTGCAACAGAACTTGAAAGACCAAACACTTTCATACAATAAGGCAGAGGCAGGTTAGTGCTAAAGTCCACCTTTCCACTAGCTTGCTCTGCGATTGCCAATGGGCAACATCTTGGATTTGATTTAATTTTAAAAATAATCCTAGGGGAATTCTGTAAAAAAAAAAAAAAGAAAGAAAAAAATTATCAAAGAAATGAGGTTGGTGAGCAGAGGACTTTGAAGGGGTGTGCAGAATTCTAGGTCCTGTCTGAATATGAGCCTGCAGCCTATCTAGACCTGAGCTGTAAGAGAAAAAAAAAAAACAGTGCGCAAAATCCCTGAGGAGGTCCCAGCTGTGATCTGTATACCCACCAAAGTCAGACTGGCAACAGAATTGATGCAGTTGGGAGCTGAGATGAGTTGGACATCCTGTCCACTCCATATCTTTAAATTCAAAACCAATAGATTGCAAATTACACCAAACAAACTGACAAGTTGAATTATTTTATAAATTGAAGATTGTAATATCCTTGACTTTAATTCCAAAGGATATTTTTTTTTAAAAGGTTACCGGTTGAGGAGATATATGGAGGGATCAGATCAGGCCTTTTATCTGATGCTGAAACTTTTCTAGACCTAAATTCAAAGTTTGGAAACAGTGCAAAGACAAACTTCTCTGGTTACAGAGCAAGAACACCATGAACAAAAGTTGCTTAATCCCCTGCTTCATATTTTACTACTATTGTAACACACAGATACACACAGGCACACACAGACACACAGACACACAGCACACAACACACACACACACAAAGAGAGAGAGAGAGAGAGAGAGAGAGAGAGAGAGAGAGAGAGAGAGAGAGAGAGAGAGAGAGAGAGAGAGATTAAACTCAATGACATTTCTGAGCTGAGAGACCAAGGGCTTTATCCATAGGCCTTAACAAGCCTAGTCCTTTCCTCTTCAAACATTATAATAATAAATGAGTTACTTCATAATTTTGCTAAAGTAAATTAAATAGCATAACATATGGTGAATGTTTAGCTCAGTGCCAAGTACAGTTAGTATTCCTCTATAGACTCAACTGCGGTTTTGTCCTGTGGTATTGCCTCCTGCCCCATAGGAGTCCTTTTGCTGAGTTCTTGAGGATTCAAGATCCAGGCACTTGCAAACTGCTTCTTCCCTGACAAGCCAAGGCAAGGTAGTGCAAATCCATGTGAACACCTCCTGTGAGAAACTCCCAGTCCTAACTTCTAACTTACAATGCAGCTTTTGGAAGTAGGGCACCCACCGCAGGCTTAGAGCTGACTGGTGTGAACCTGAGGTTAGCTAACTGGTGGAAGGGCATTCTGGGAAATAAAAGCTCCCCTTTTTCATGTATTCATCAGAGAAAATAAAGATAGTTGTGAGAAGAAAGTAAAGGTAAATGGAAGTTTGAAAATCTTCATGTCTTGCAATAGTACACTCTCTCTTACCTAATGGAGGGTACTTTTTACCAAAAACAGAAACAAAACAAAACAAAACAAAACAAAACAAAACCAACAACCTGTTTCCTGACTGTCTTCCTTCTGTGTCTTTCTCCACTGGCTTTCCCTGACCACATCTGATTTATCATTGTCTAGCTAACTTAAAGACAACTAGAAAGCTGTTTGATATGACTTTATCAAACAGATTCAATCTGCATTAGATATTTTTCTTATTGCTGTGACAGCATAATTGACAACATGCAATGTAAGTAAGGAAGAGTTTATTTTGCCTCACAGTTTGAAGGTACAGTAAACTGTGGCAGTGATTACATGGTACCAAGAACAAGTCTCAGCTACAGAAGCAGGGGCATGAGGCTGCATGCATGCATCTGAATGATCGGGGGTCAGAGAAACGAGTTTGCAGGTGCTTGCTTGGCTTTCTTTTTTCTCTCTTTTAACTCACCTTAAGAACCTACTCATAGAGTGTAACACTCTCATTCTCATTCAAGGTGATCTTCCCTTCTTAGTTAACCCTTTGTAGTAGTGTACTCAAAGACTTGCTTATGGGTGTATCTCCTAGGTAATTCCATATTCAGCCAGGTTGACAATGAAGATTAACTCTCACAGAATCTCAAACTATCTTAAGTAAGTTCACTTTAGGTGCTGCTAAAAGGACAATATTTAATAAGCATCAGAATATGCCTTGGATATAATACTCTTCTATCCTCTCATTGGACCCCACTGCAGGGGAAGAAAAGCAGGAGCTTGCATCCCTTCTTGGTCACCTTTCAATGTGGTCTATGGAGTTATAGAAGACTTCTTCCTGCCCTCAGTGCGGTCCTTGCTGATAACCACAAGGTGGCACCACAGATTAAAGTGAAATGCTCAAACCTGCTTGACTGTTCCCAGGTGATGCTCTTGTTCTTACACCACACCTGGGAGTTAAGATGACATCTGTCCCCATCTGTTCATTTTACAGATGGTGATGCTGATGTTTGACACAAGGTATCCACTCCCTGAAGAATATGTTATGTAGAACATAAATCTGCGCTAAGCACTTATTAAAATGCTTAATGTTATTTTTTACTATAAGTGCCCAGACTGTGGAAATTGTCTTCTAATATAACAAAGCCTATTATTCACCATTGTAAATTTTGATGAATAATTTCCCCTATTGGAATACATGTAATAAGTTAGAATATGATCACATGGAGTCTGGGATCATGCCCATTTTGCTTGTCTCATAGGCGACTCAGAACTTGTTTTTACAGAGTTTTGACAGAACATTTATAATTCCTAACATGTGAAGATAATTTCCTTATGGGGAAAATTACCTCAACCTTGTCTTTAAACTCTCAACTATGGAACATTTATTGAGATCCTTATTTGTGCAGGGACTAAGCAACTGCCTTCTAAGAAGGCCTTGGCTGAAACTGAGAACAAGACAAATGAGTCCTAAGGACTTTTCTAGTTTCCTAGGTCTGCTGTTGAACCATGTGTTGACTTTTGGAAAGTATTTATGCAGATTATGAATGTATGCTGCCACTTTCTCATTGTAGCCTTCTGCTACACTGGTTCCTACATGAAAATCATAATCTATCATTGGCCCTGACTTTGGGGGAAGCTAAATGATCACTGGAATTCAGCAGCAGAATCCAGGACTGACCCTGATGCAGTTTCTAGGCATATTTCTTTCCTGGTGTTACAGAGGAATCACGTCTCTTTACTCAAAGTTCCTTTCAAATGCTATTTTTATTTGGGACTCTTGTTCAATACCTCTTATTCTGTCATTTTAGATTACCTGATACTTTTCTCAAGCTTAGTAGAAAGCAGATTAAATCTTCTACTGTTCTTCTAGTTCCTAAGTAAAACACAGACACTCTAATGCTCAGTCATATGGTAGTCCAATGAGGAGAGCGAGCCACCTAAATTTACATTTGTTTTCTGGACAGGAGGTTGCAATTTGGGGATGAATAAAGGCTATCATGTTCGAGATAACTTCTCTTCCATCAGTAGAGAAAATGTCAGTGGTTCTTAGAGGGAAAAACTATAAAGAGCAAATTTGTCCAGTTCAGGCTTTGTTCTCATTTCATATTTTAATGCTCAGATAAACCAAATGTCCTTAGACAGCACTCTCAGTTTCCTGGGATGAAGTTCAAGCATAGACAGATATTCTGATAAAGGATTTGAAATTTCCATAAGCAAAAATGTTCAGAAAAGGAAGTTTCACCAGTGTTGAAGGGGGATGCTAAGTTGAGATATATTGATTTGTATTTAGGCTTAGCCTTATAGGATTCTTCTTTACTCTATGCTCTGAGTTTTGTCTCCCCACTTACTAAGTTTTGTAACTGACATTTCTTTGGGACTTGGGTCTATTGACCTCTAAAATTTTCCAACCAGATTCCACTTCAGTTCTGAGGCTTCCCTTCTGAATGAGCTCGTTCCATTCCTTTTCTGAGTTCTCACATAAACATTATGCGTAAATCCTTCTTCACATGCTCCAGTTTCCCAGTCTTCTTTTCTAAAGACTCATGAACAGAACATCATGAAATCAGGGTAAGTCCACTACATAACTGTATCACTGTGCTGGATATTTTTTATGTCAACTTGACATAAGATAGAGTTAGCTGAAAGGAGAGAACCCCAGTTGAGAAATTATCTCCATAAGATTCAGCTGTCAGGCATTTTCGTTGTTGTTGTTGTTGTTTGTTTTTTCTTTCTTTTATTCGATATATTTTTATTTACATTTCAAATGATTTCCCCTTTTCTGACCCCCCACTCCCCGAAAGTCCCATAAGCCCCCTTCCCTCCCCCTGTTCTCCCATCCACCTCTTTCCACTTCCCTGTTCTGATTTTGCGCTATACTGCTTCACTGAGTCTTTCCAGAACCAGCGGCCACTCCTCCGTTCTTCTTGGACCTCATTTGATGTATGGATTATGTGTTGGGTTTTCCAGTATTCTAGGTTAATATCCACTTATTAGTGAGTGCACCATGATTGATCTTTTGAGACTGGGTTACCTCACTTAGTATGATGTTCTCCAGCTCTATCCATTTGCCTAAGAATTTCATGAATTCATTGTTTCTAATGACTGAATAGTACTCCATTGTGTATATATACCACATTTTTTGCTTCCATTCTTCTGTTGAGGGATACCTGGGTTCTTTCCAGCTTCTGGCTATTATAAATAGGGCTGCTATGAACATAGTGGAGCATGTATCCGTATTACATGCTGGGGAATCCTCTGGAGTGGTATAGAAGGATCTTTCAGAAGTGAGGTGCCCAGTTTTCTGAGGAACCTCCAGACTGATTTCTAGAGTGGTTGTACCAATTTGCAACCCCACCAGCAGTGGAGGAGTGTTCCTCTTTCTCCACATCCTCGCCAACACCTGATGTCTACTGAATTTTTAATTTTAGCCATTCTGACTGGTGTAAGGTAAAATCTCAGGGTTGTTTTGATTTGCATTTCCCTAATGACTAATGAAGTTGAGCATTTTTTAAGATGCTTCTCTACCATCCGAAGTTCTTCAGGTGTAAATTCTTTGTTTAACTCTGTACTCCATTTTTAATAGGGTTGTTTGGTTTTCTGGAATCTAACTTCTTGAGTTCTTTATATATATATTGGATATTAGCCCTCTATCTGATGTAGGGTTGGTAAAGATCTTTTCTCAATTTGTTGGTTGCCAATTTGTCCTTTTGATGGTGTCCTTTGCCTTACAGAAACTTTGTAATTTTATGAGGCCCCATTTGTCAATTCTTGATCTTAGAGCATACGCTATTGGTGTTCTGTTCGGGAACTTTACCCCTGTACCGATGTCCTCAAGGATCTTCCCCAGTTTCTTTTCTATTAGCTTCAGAGTGTCTGGCTTTATGTAGAGGTCCTTGATCCATTTGGAGTTGAGCTTAGTACAAGGAGATTAGTGGTTGAAGGGGGAGAACTCAGCCCAGTGTGAATGGAGCCAACTAAGCTGATGATCCTCTGTTCTATAAGAAAGCAAGCTGAGCAAGTCATGGGAAGCAAACCAGTAGGCAATACCTCCCCATGACTTCTGCACCAACTCCTGCCTGAGCTATGATCTCTATGTTATAGCTCTACTTGTGCTCTTGTCCTGACTTCCTTCCATGATGTAGTTCTATAATGTGGAAGTATAAGACAAATACTTCCTTTCCTCCATAACATGCTTCTAGTCATGATGTTTTATAATGGCAATAGTAACCATAACTAAGCCAACCACTCAGATCCCTTAGCTAAGCCAGAATGAATAGAAGGAATGAAAGATATGTTCCATGCTTTTGGTCTTTAAAAAATCATTTTGAAATCCAAGGTATGCAATGGTCAGGTTGGAAGAGAGATGAAACTCAAAAGATTTTTTAGCAAATTTTTTAAATGTGTAAGAAATCAATTAGCACATATAGCAGATACAATATCTCTTTTATATTGTCCCATTCCGGGATATTCTTATTCTCTTCCTATTATACTATTAAAGAGGATGTCTACATCTTTTGCTAATCAGTCTTATCCCCTGATATTAAAGGGAAATGTATTCTCAGGGATATTAGACTTCTATTTCCATTTGTTTTTCTATTTCATCTTTTATGTCAGGTGCTCTACTTAGAATTGAGATTTTGTTCCATAAATCCTCTCTCTCTCCCTCCCTTCTTGCATCCTTCCCCCCCTCACTCCTTCTCTCCTCCCTTCTCCTTATCTCTCCTTCTCCCTCCCTCCCTCCCCTTCCCACTCCCTCTCCTCTCTCTCTTGTGTGTACAGCTAAAATTTAGTAAGAAAAAGGATTCAACTTAATCCACATCACTCTTCTTTGTAGGAAAGGCTTCTTTCTTATGGTCCATGTGAAATCCTTGGGCTTAGGAGCGTGGGCTCTGGAGGCAGGATGGAAACTGGTTTTGGTATCTGTTTTGGTATCACGTTTTTTCCAATTAGAATAGAGCCCAGATATTTGCCTTATGTTTGTGGAACATGCTGCTGGTAGCAGAGCATTGATCTTATTTTCTGTTTTACTTCCTCAACCTTGTGAAGAACAATCCTGTGAGACAGTTGTAAATTTCATAGTCTTATCCATAGAATTGAGCTTTTGAGATTGAAAAATGGAAGCTCTCAAGTCATACAATAGAATCCAAAGTAGTATATGTTGAATATCAATACGAGGCTTTGGCCTTAATAACCTCATTATTATTCCTGACTCATAGATGCTTTTAAATTATCCATATTAATGTATAATGTTATCATTTGTGAAGTTCTACTGTAATTCCATCTCATAGAGCAATTATGCATGCTCCTCTATTACAATCGAGATTGATTGCCTTCCTGGTTTGTGTTTCAGTGAAATAAGACAATTATAAATTAAAGGACTGAGCTTCAAAAGGTGAGTGCATGACTGAGTGTATGTGCATGTGTGTTTAATTAGCACAACTCCCCTCTGTAATTCAAAGAAATCCTAGCAAGGCAAATTGAGAAACAACTTATTTCCCTTTCTTCTTCATTTCAGAAGAGTGAAAATTTCCATTCAAAGCAATGTTCCCAACTTTTAAACAAAATTTACATTGTTATCAATATAATCTATGTCATGAGTAAGAACTGGCATTATGTGGTTTGTCAAGATGTTAAATATGTAAATCACTGTTTTAGTCTCTCACCAATAATTTATGTTTACTGGTGAGTTAAAATTGAGTGAGAGCTATCAAATTTAATTTTATATTTAAATCTTCCAGTAATCATACAAGGTAGATATTATCTCTGTTTAACAAATGCAGAAATCAAGGTGTGGACAGGATCAAAAATTACCCAAAAACTGAAAGGCAGAGTTAAGCCATGAAGAAATCAGGTCTACATGATGAAAATATGATGTAAAGTTCTAAGAGTTTTCCATAGGGAGCACAGATTATTTTTTATGCTTTAAGCATTGGAAAATGCTCTTTCTGCCAGCAACTGTCAAGTTCCCAAAACCCTTAGTTCTGAAGATCTCTTAATTTAAAAACATCAGTTGCTAGAAATTGGACAGAAAATAAGAAACAAACAAACAAACAAAAAGACCTAGGTATTGTCATTCCGGATAACATGATCAGATTTTCCTTGACATCTGAAAATTATAGGCAATAGTCTATCTATCCATACATCTGTCATTAACTATTACATGTAACTTTCACATCTTGGCTAAAGATACAAGAGCAGTATTGTCCCAGCTATAGTTCTTGTAATCAGTAACGATCAAAACTATTCAAAATATTATCTCAGACACTTCCTAGATTTCTGAGAAGACTTGGCACTTAGTTGGTACCTGACCCTCGACTTGGAATGGATTATTTGAGAAACAACATAAAATCAGTATGCATTTTATCCTATGGTTTGAGCAATTCCATATGATTAGAGGTGACTTTAACTTCCTTATAGCTCAATCTATATAAATTGCAGGTAAAAATACAGAGTCCTGGGAAGGAAAAAGCTCTGCCTGAGCTACTCCAGAAGGTTAGTTATGAAGTTGGACCTTTGACACTTAAAAAGATTTTTTTTCATATATTACTCAGTGGTGCTTCATTGACCTTGCAAATCATATCTAGGCCCTGAGTAATGATACTTAGAAAAGAAAGTAAGTCATAGACTTGCCTTTCAGATTGAGAAGTAAAACATATCAGCTAACTGAATTAAGCCCATGCAACAAATGCCATGTTGTAAAATAATGATGATAATTTATTGAGGGGAATCTTAAATATTGGAATGCCAAGAGGAAATGTTGACCTTCATTTAAAATGTTAAGGGAAATATAACTGCAGATATTGGATAATAAGGCAAAGTTATTATTATCAAGAAATACAATTGTAGTGAGAACTATATAAGGGACTATACATAATTAAAGGAGAAATGCCTTCACTAGCCTTGGTGGGGAAAAAAAAACATGGTGCCACAACAGAGTTATGAAGAAAATTACTGAAGATAGTGAGATGAATACTGAAGACAGAAGAAGAATGTGTACAGAGCTGGGGAAACTTATGCCACCTTAAATGCCTACAGGGACCCTGATGATATAAATGGTGAGAGCTAAAAAGGTTGATTGGTGAGTTTCAGAAGTCTCGGATTCTGGAGACTCTTAGAGAGATACTTCTTGAATATCTCTGGCTTTTACATAGAAGGAATGAGGATAAAACTAGAATGCTTTAAGGAACAGAGATAATATGATCAGGTTTTCATTTTGTATTAGTAATTTTGATTAATAAGAAGAGAGAGAGGCTTGAAGAACTGAGAAATCAGCAAGTATTCTACAAAGAGTTAAGTGAGCCCCTATTGTTCAAATTTTCACACTCACTAAATGGTCAATGAAGGTGAAACTGCAACTTCAGCAACATCATCATGAGTATACATATCTTCACATCCACTTAATATATGGATACATATATAAATATACATATTATATATGTTATGATATATGCACAAAGATACAATATACATTTGATTAGAATGTCACAGTCCCATATGCAACAAAAATTAGAAAAAACAATTTTCCAAATACTTCTTTAAAATTTATTTTATTAATTATTTTATTTATTTATATACAAATATTGCCCCCTTTCTGGTCCCTCCTTCGTGAGTTCTTCACTCCATCCCCCATCCCCTTTGCCTCTGAGAGGGTGCTCCTCCACCTACTCCCACCTTAACCTGCTTGCATCCCCCTTTCCTGGGCATCAAGTTTTTACAGGATTAAGTACATCCTTTCCCACTGAAGCCAGACAATGCAGTTCTCTTCTACATCTGCAGCAAGAGCCATGGACCAGCCCTTGTATGCTCTTTGGTTGATGTCTTAGCCTCTGGGAGCTCTGAGGTGTCTGGATTAGTTGATACTGTTATTCTTCCTATGGGGTTTGCAATCCTTATCAGCTCCTTCCATCCTTCCCCTAACTCTTCCATAGGGGTTCCTGTCCTCAGTCCAATGGTTGTCTGTAAGTTCTGCATCTGTGTCAGCTGTTCGTAGAGCCTCTTAGAGGATAGTCATGCTAAGCTCCTGCCTTCAAGCATGACAAGGCATCAGTAATACAGTCAGAGCCTGCACATGAGAGGGATCCCAAGTTAGGCCATTATCTGGTTGACCTTTTCTTCAGTCACTGTTTCATTTTCGTCCCTGTAGTTCCTTTAGACAAGAACAATTCTAGGTGTTAATCAACACCTGAAAGCCTTTTGCATCTTCACTTCTGCCCAGAAACATAGCATAACATTTCTTACCCATCTCCCCTAATTCAATACTCCGGCCACATATGTCTCTTGCTTTCTAAGCAATTGTATTTTCCTTTCCTTAGCACTTCTTACTTATACTTCTGGATATTGCTTTAGCTGGGAAAAAAGCTGCCACAACTGGTCCTGCTGGAAAAAAAAGCTGCCACAACTGGTCCTACAGGCTGAGATACCCCCCATTTTCCATCAGTCCCAACGATTCTGGATTTGTCTAATCCAGAGTCTACTATACTCTACCACAGTTCTCTGTTTTAAACACAATCTATTTTTGTATTAAGTCTAATGTTGTTTTTCCTTTTTACTTCTGAATTGTTATTATGTGTCCTAAACAAAAAGTTAAGCAATGATGACCTATGTTAACCTACAACATGTTATAGGCAGTTAATAAATACTTGTTGAAAGCATAAATATGCAAATAAATTAATGAGTAAATAAATAATGATAAAAAGTGGAAATATTAGAGTCAGCACATGCATCTTACTTACATGGTATGTGAAACCACTCTGATACCTCTACATATACTCCTTATGCTTACTGGCCATCACATCTCCAAGTATCCTTTGCATGAAAATTTTGGAGGATATGTACTTATCTGTACACCTGAACATGATGGGTAGAACTTAACATACTGAGCACAGACGAGGACATTGAGAAAAGATTGGCTTTCTGGGTTTCATCTTACTATAATTTCTTGGGCTTTAACAGACTTCAGTCACTTCCCAAGAGAACCACGGTTATGGATATCTTCACAAATGGTGTACACATAGTGAATGCAATGTAAATAATTGATATTTGGAAAGCTTCCAAAAGTTAAAGTAACTGCAGAAAGTCTAAACCAATCTCACAAACTGCTCTGTCCTTTTCTTGACTCTTCTGTGCTGCCTGATTTTATGCAACTCCTTTGTATTTATATTTTATTCAGTTCCAATCTATCCTCCTACTCTTTAACTATTCACGTTTTTCAAGTGAATCTTTAAGCTAAAATATATTGTTTTGTGATAGAAGTATAGAATAATTTGTGACTTCAATACCTTTGTACAAGTGACTACATATAAAAAGGGGAAAAAATCTCCAAGCATTATGATGTCTATTCTATTTAACCTATGGCAATGCTAACATGTACAAAGAAGAATATCTTCCATAATGTCAAAATATGTTCTGGAAGAATGAAAAACATAAACTCTGATTAGAAAGATGAATAAGACTTAGAATATATTACAAACATCTTCATTCAACAAAGTCAGAACATCACATGGAGGGTAATGGTTAGAACCCAATGATATCTTTGAGAATCTGTGGTTAATGTCATTTTCTAGTCTAAACAAAAGGAAAGGAGCACTTTTTCTCAATGATTTGCCAGACATCCTTTGTTTTTTCAAAGTTTAATCAATCATATTAAGAAATAAGAGTAGATGGGAAATTTGTGAGATCCATAGACAGTGGATGACTGCAAGAAAATAGCTTCTGACATTGTGCAGTAGCAATATGAACTCCCAGCAATTGCAACAGCATGCATAAGGTCTGTGCAGACCCAAGCTAGACAGAATCCCAGAGTGCAAACATAGTAGGTAGCCTGAAGCCACATCACTATCTAAGGTAGTATTGGCAGTCCAAAGCTTCTGGGAGACGGGATCAATTTTCTTTTTAAGTGTGTAGCTCCTGGTAGGTCAACTACATTCTAGTGAAAGTCATATAGTCAAGAATATAAGAACAGTACTAGTTAGAACTGATGAGCTCTTTTTGAAGAAAAAGAAGACACAAAGTTTCATGGATAGGGAAGTGGATCTGGGAGGAGTTGGAGGAGGTGCAGTGTATTTAAATAAAACATATTTCAAAATTTACACAAAACCCAAAACAAATAGGAGAAAGAGATAAAACTGAAAGTCCCATCATATACAATGGAAATATTCAGTTAAAGTAACTAATTCAAAATGGAAGGCATCCCTTTTTACTCAGAATCTCCATGTGTTTTGATTATAAATCCTAAGTAGTGCAATGTCCTTGAGTGGAGTGACTGTATTGTAACTGTCATACTAGTGATCATATACATACAATTCACAAAGCATTTTGCCATGTTTAAAAAATATTATTGTAAGAGAGAACATATTAAAAGTCCCATGATGATTTTTGCAATGATCATGAAAGAGTTTCAGGATGCATGGATACTGACTGATAGATGTAGATAAGAGACTTTGAAATTCAAACTAGAGATAACATCATTCTTCCTTTGGTAATTAATGGGATATGTAGGCAGAATATCAGTAAGAATGCAAGAAACTCAAACAACACTACTAATGAATTAGTTCCAACTGACATTTATAGAACATGCCACCCAACAACAGCAAACCCTTTTTTTCATGTATACATGGCCTATTTGCCAAGATAAACCATTTTCTCAACAACAGCAAAAAAACCAATAAATTTAGAATGGTTGCAGGAGGTAAAAACAAGGACACACTGAACCCTTATCTCAAATGTAAACTCATTATATTTGCATTATGTCATTAAAATTTTTAAATTAATATTGCAGGAGTTTAAATTGTTGTCCTATTAACTCACTGTATGACTCCTGCCAAGATTCACTTTTTGCTTTAGATATAGAGTTCCCAAATATATGTCTTTAAGTAGTTGTTTTTCTAAGCCCTTTCCACTGTTATTCACAAAAGCAAAACCTAGTGTGTATGTGCATGTTCAGCACACACACACACACACACACACAAACACACACACAGATCTTTTTAAAATCATAAATTAATTGTAAAGGAATATGTCTTATTTATGGAGTATTTAATGCATTTCATTTATATTTAATGTTTTATTTTACATTTTATATTTTTAGCATTAAAATATGCTTTCTTCCCACACAATGTAGGACTTCTAGGGTTAGAATTTCTTAGCCCATGCAAATACCTACACTTAGCTAATTTATTACAATATAAGATGGGTGTGTGTAGAGAGAGAGTTTTCAGTGATCTGAATTGTAGAGTAACATCTCAAGGTCATAGGTAAGGAGCAAGAATAAAAGTACTTGGATTTGCAGCCTAGTTTACAAACCCAATGTTTGAGCTATGCAAAATGTTTATGAAATATGAAATAACAAAAATGGAATTGATGTAAAACATAGATTATAAACCTACTTTTACATTTGAAAGTATAAAAGGTGATTGTTTAAAGCATCAAATGGTCCATAACAGTTGTTTAAAGAATGACCATGTCATAGATTACAACTGTTTTGACCTAGTTATAAGATTAAGAATAATTATGGGAATGTATTTCAAAGTGTGTCAGTAGTGGTTTCAATCTTGCAAAATCATAGTCACAGGGAATACAAGTACTATGTGGATAGGAGAAAAAATAGTCCTAGTCTTCAAGATGTATTTGAAATATTTATTCAGTTAAACCCATGGTAATATGAAGATATTTAATATACTAATTAATATAAATCTTAATGAATATCTCATGTGAACTCACATCATTCCAGTCCATTATATAAACCCATTTTGCGGCCTGGTGGAACTCCTCTTATCTCAAGCACAAAAGTACACTTGTCACTTTATTTAGGGAACCCTGAATTGCCTAGAACAAGATCCCACATTGAAGTTATCATTCTATTAACTATATTAAGCCTATTAACTATAACTATTAACTATATAAGGTCTATTAACTATATAAACAGTTACTTCTTTATGACAAAACATCAAGTTTTCTATGTATGCCTTGTAGAGGTGACCATTTGACCAACTACTTCATAGAATCATTTAGAAGATTTTACCCTTTGCCCACTCAGATTTGAATATCCCATACACTGGTCTACAAAAAGGAGACTAAGAAAAAATTGTTTTTTACAATCAAATACACTTATATTATTTTACTAATTAATAAACATATTTTTGAAAATGCCAAACATACACTAAAATATTTGAAAAGCTACATAATGTAAAAATTTTACACTTTATTTTAATATAGACTATTTCTACTTCCCATAGTGCTGTAAAGTACTTTGAAAACTAAGAGGGAAGAAAAGTATTCATCAATATCATTCAGCTACAGGTCATGTAACCAACAAGAGTGACCTGTCTGCCAGACATACTGGTCCACAAATGGCACTAAAGTGATGGGAGTATCCAAAACCTTTTTGAGGACCAATTGTTTTAAAGGACCAACAAGATGGAACTCATACCTGCCACTGAAAAAGTGACCAGTAACCTGAGGAAAACCCACTACTCTTATTTTTTCAACTGAATATATTCTTCATTTACATTTCAAGTATTATACCCTTTTCTGGTTTTCTCCCTCCCCAAAACCACCCCCCCATCCTCCCACCACCAAACTCCAAGAATATGCCCCTCCACCCAACCCACTCCCACTACCCCTCCTCAATTTCCCCATGCTGCGGCATCTATTGAGCCTTCAAAGAACCTCTCCTCTGACATACTTTTGGCTGGAACCATGTGTACCTCTTAGTTGATGGCTTAGTCCCTGGGAACCCTGGGAGCCCTGGGACATCTGGTTGGCGGACATCATTGTTCCCATGGGGGTGCAAACCCCTTCAGCTCTTCCAGTCTGCCCTCCGACTCCTCCATTGGGGACCCTACACTCAGTCCAATGGTTGGCTACTAGCATGTGCCTCATTATTTGTAATGCGCTTGCAGAACCTCTCCGGACAGAAAAATAACAGGCTATTTTGCAAAAGGAAACTAGCAATAAAATAACTCCTAATTACATGTTGCCATACTAACACATCAATGAATTGCTCAAATCTTAACAGACAAGGCTCTTCATTCAGTTGGTGGCAATTCACACAGAGTACTACAACTCAACAATCAGCAAAGAGCCTGATTGACATTTTTAACATAAAAGATGTGAATTGTTCTACGTAGGATAAGGAAATGAAATCAGAACCCAACACCTTGCATTATAGTCAAGAGTTTGAATGAGATACTTTGAAGACTCTTGTTGCTGTGTTCTAAAGAAAGTCCAACTCAGGTCCCTGGCTATGTATGCATGAGAAGGTTATGAACAGAGTTTGTACAGCTGTGAAGGGACCTAACATCCATGCTGATTTCTGGAATTTGGAATTCATTAGTCATTAGGGAAATGCAAATCAAAACAACCCTGAGATTTCACCTCACACCAGTCAGAATGGCTAAGGTTAAAAACTCAGGAGACAGCAGGTGTTGGGGAGGATGTGGAGAAAGAGGAACACTCCTCCACTGCTGGTGGGATTGCAAGATGGTATAACCACTTTGGAAATCAGTCTGGGGTTCCTCAGAAAACTGGGTATAATACTTCTGGAGGACCCTGCTATACCACTCCTGGGGATATACCCAGAGGATTCCCCGGCATGCAATAAGGACACATGTACCACTATGTTCATAGCAGCCCTGTTTGTAATAGCCAGAGGCTGGAAAGAACCCAGATGTCCTTCAACGAAGGAATGGATAAAAAAAAAGTGGTATATTTACACAATGGGGTACTATTCAGCCATCAGAAACAATGAATTTATGAAATTCTTTGTCAAATGGATGGAGCTGGAGAGCATCATATTAAGTGAGGCAACTCAGTCTCAAACATCAATCATGGTATGCACTCACTGATAAGTAGATATTAGCCTAGAAATGTGGAATACCCAAGACATAATCCACATATTAAATGATGTCCAAGAAGAATGGAGGAGTGGTCCCTGGTTCTGGAAGGACTCAGTGCAGCAGTATAGGGAAATACCAGAACAGGGTAGTGGGAAGGGATGGATGGGGGAATAGGGGGAAGGAAGAGGGCTTATGGGACTTTCAGGGAGTGGGGAGCCAGAAAAGGGGAAATCATTTGAAATGTAAATAAAAAATAAATCGAATAAATAAAAAATTATACAGATGAAGAAATTATGGAAAATGTTTAGAGAAAATATAAAACTGTAGAAGAATGAGGAAATATTTTGTGATAACATAGTATATATTTAGTAACTTATGAAATAAAATGGATAGAATAAGTAATGCAATTAAAATTTATTTATTTAAATCAAATTCAAAAAAAGGAAGAAAAAAACCAAGTTAATATTTTAGCATCGACCAAATGCCTAAGGAGACATTAAATATTGTGGTCTGGATGCTCTGAAGAAGGATCATAATGGGGTAAGGTTAATGAAATGAATGTAAAACCAAAGATAAAGTGTTGGAAATTAAGTATTGGGTGTTTAGGTCTTGAAAGAATTAATGAGAATATGAAATAAAGACTGAGAATGGCTCAACTATATTTTACCCGAGGTTGTAAAACAATGCAAACAAACAAAAATGTGGAATAAATAACGAAACAACTGGCAACTAAAGCCAAAATGAAAAATCACACACTGAAGTTTCACAGAAATAGACAACTGTATTTATGGAGTTTGTGTGTGTGTGTGTGAGTGTGTGTGTGTGTGTGTGTGTTTGTGCATGTGCACACATGTGTATACATATTTTTTCTTGGGAGTATCATACTGTTTTCATATTTCCTTTAATTTTAACACATCTACATTATACTAAGCATTTCATAATCAGAGCAAAAAAGGGGGGAAAATTATTCCTAAAGTATCCATACTTTACTTTAATATTTTGTTTCTTTTTTTAAGTTACATGTACATGGTGTATATATAAATTTGCGGATATGTGAAAACACTGTTTTATTTTTTTCTTTTCTTGAAAATATTTTTTTCTTATAATATATACTGAGATGGTTTCCTCACCTAGGGGAACCTCTTCTTCTTCCAGGTCCTCCCTTCACATTTAGATCCAAACCCTTTCTGTATTTCATTAGAAAACAGTGGGATTCTAAGGAATACTAATAAAATAATATGATATATAAGTGAACAAAATAAAGCAAATACATTGTAATAGGACTAAACAAACAAAAGTTAAAGAGTCCAAGGTAAGACACAAGAAACAGAGGGGTTGGCACCACAGAGCTTAGGTTCCAGTCCTGAGGCCTCTGGCAGGAGCCTTCAGATCTCTGCTGCAGGACCCAGAACAGCCTGGGCTGCAACACCACATCTCCAGGTCCTGCAAGAGGCCAGAGGGACACCCCTGGGAGACCGGCTGGGAGGAGCCAGTGTGCTCTGGTGAGTCCAGCAGGCCCCTGCAGGAGCCTTCAGGTGTCTGCTTCCGGATCTGAACAGCCTAGGCCACAGCACTCAGTCTCCAGGAAGTGCAAGAGGCCTGGTGTGCACCCTGAGGCAGACTGGGAGCACACAGCTTGCTCCGGTGGGTTGGCACCACAGAGCTTAGGTTCCAGTCTTGAGGCCTCTGGCTGGAGCCTTCAGATCTCTGCTTTGGGATCCAGGACAGCCTGGGCTAAAACACCATATCTCCAGGCTCTGCAAGAGGCAAGAGGGGCACTGGGGAGGCTGGCTGGGAGGAGTCAGTGTGCTCTGGTGAGTCCAGCAGGCCCCAGGCGGGAGCCTTCAGGTGTCTGCTTCAGGATCTGAACAGCCTGGGCCACAGCACCCTGTCTCCAGGCAGTGCAGGAGGTCAGCTGTGCACCAGAAGCCAGCTGGGAAGAGGCAGCTTGCACTGGTGCGTCCAGCATTGACAAGACCACCTAACACCAGTGAGAATTAGATGGCAAAAGGCAAGCATAGGAACATCACTAACAGATATCAAGGCAATATGGCAGCATCTGAACACAATTCTCCTTTAACCGCTTGTCCTGGATACACAATCACACCAGAAAAACAAGATTTGGATTTAAAATCAATGGTCATGATGCTGATAGAGGAACACGTGAAGGACATACATAAAGAAATTCAGGAGAAAATGGATCAAAAGTTAGAAGCCCTTACAAGGGAAATACAAAAGTCATTGAAAGAAATTCAGGAGAATACAAAAGCCAATAAGGAGGAAACGCAAAAATCACTTAAAGAAATACAGGAGAACTTTGGTCAGCAGGCTAAGGTCATAAAAGAGGAAACACAAAAATCTCTTAAAGAATTACAGGAAAGCACAAACAAGAAAGTGAAGGAGCTAAGCAAAACCATCCAGGATCTAAAATCAGAAGTAGAAACAACTAAGAAAACACAAAGGGAGACAACTTTGGAGATAGAAAACTTTGGGAAGAAGTCAGGGGACATGGATGCAAATATCAACAACAGAATACAAGAGATAAAAGAAAGAATCTCAGATGCTGAAGATACCATAGAAACTATGGACACAACAGTTAAAGAAAATGCAAAATGCAAAAAGCTTGTAACCCAAAACATCAGGGAAATCCAGGACACAATGAGAAGACCAAACCTAAGGATTATATGCATAGATGAGAGTGAAGATTTACAACTTAAAGGGACAGCAAATATCTTCAATAGAATTATGGAAGAAAACTTCCCTAACCTAAAGAGAGAGATGCCCATGAATATACAAGAAGCCTACAGAACTCCAAACAGACTGGCCCAGAACAGAAATACCGCCCATCACATAATAATCAAACCACCAAATGTACTAAACAAAGAAAGAATATTAAAGGCAGTAAGAGAAAAAGGCCAAGTAACATATAAAGGAAGACCTATTAGAATCACACCAGACTTCTCACCTGAGACTATGAAAGCTAGAAGATCCTGGGCAGATCTCATGCAGACTCTAAGAGAACACAAATGCCAGCCAAAACTACTATATCCAGCCAAACTCTCAATCACCATAGATGGAGAAACTAAAATATTCCATGACAAAACCACGTTTACCCAATATTTATCCACAAACCCAGCCCTACAAAGGATAATAGGAGGAAAACACCCAATACAAGGAGGGAAACTTCACCCTGGAAAAAGCAAGATGCAACCTTCTTCCATCAAACCCAAAAGAAGTTAACCAATCAAATTTAGAAAATAACATCAAAAATGACAGGAAGTAACAATCATTATTCCTTAATATCTCTTAACATCAATGGACTCAATGCCCCAATAAAAAGACATAGACTAACCGACTGGATACATAAACAGGATCCTACATTTTGCTGCATACAGGAAACACACCTCAGTGTCAAAGACAAACACTACTTTAGAGTAAAAGGCTGGAAGACAATTTTACAAGCAAATGGTCTCAGGAGACAAGCTGGAGTAGCCATTCTAATATCAGATAAAATTTACTTTCAAGTCAAAGTTATCAAAAGAGAGGGACACTTCTTGCTGGTCAAAGGAAAAATACAACAAGAAGAACTCTCAATCCTGAACATCTATGCTCCAAATGCCAGGGCACCCTAATTCATAAAAGAAACTTTACTAAATCTCAAAGCACACATTGCACCTAACACAATAATTGTGGGTGACTTCAACACTGCAATTTCCACAATGGACCAATCAGGAAAACAGAAGCTAAACAGGGACACAGTGAAACTAATTGAAGCTTTGGACCAATTAGATTTAGATTTAACATATATATATATATATATATATATATATAAAACATTCTATCCTAAAGCAAAAGACTATATCTTTTTCTCAGCACCTCATGGTACCTTTTCCAAAATCGACCATATAATTGGTCACAAGACAGACCTCAACAAATATAAGAAGATCGAACTAATCCCATGCCTCCTATCAGATCACTATGGAGTAAAAGTGGTCTTCAATAGCAACAAAAACAGAAAACCCACATACACGTGGAAACTGAACAATATTCTACTCAATGATAACTTGGTTAAGGAAGAAATAAAGAAAGAAATTAAAGACTTTTTAGAACTTAATGCAAATGAAGACACAACATACCCAAATCTATGGGACACAATGAAAGCAGTGCTAAGAGGAAAGCTCATAGCACTGAGTTCCTCCAAAAAGAAAATGGAGAGAGCATACACTAACAGATTAATGACACACCTGAAAGCCCTGGAACAAAAAGAAGCTATTTCACCCAGGAGGAGTAGAAGGCAGGAAATCATCATGCTCAGGGCTGAAATCAATCAAGTAGAAACAAAGGAACCATACAAAGAATCAACAAAACCAGGAGCTGGTTCTTTGAGAAAATCAAGAAGATAGATAAACCCTTAGCCAGACTAACCAAAGGGCACAGAGACAGTATCCAGATTAACAAACTTAGAAATGAAAAGGGAGATATAACAACAGAAACTGAGGAAATTCAAAAAATCATTAGATCCTACTACAAAAGCCTATACTCAACACAACTGGAGAATCTGGAGGAAATGGACAGTTTCCTAGACAGATATCTGACACCAAAACTAAATCAGGATCAAATAGTTCATCTAAACAGTCCCATAACACCTGAAAAAATAAAAAGGTTCCTAAAAAGTCTTCCAACCAAAAAAAGCATGGGACCAGATGGCTTCAGTGCAGAATTCTACCAGACCATAGAAGACCTAACACCAATACTCTTCAAACTTTTCCACAAAATAGAAACAGAAGGAACTCTACCCAACTAGTTCTATGATGCCACAATTACGCTGATACCAAAACCACACAAAGATCCAACAAAGAAAGAGAACTTCAGGCCAATTTCCCTTATGAATATTGATGCAAAAATACTTAATAAAATTCTTGCCAACCGAATCCAAGAACACATCAAAATGATCATCCACCATGATCAAGTAGGCTTCATCCCAGGGATGCAGGGATGGTTCAATATAAGGAAATCCATCAATGCTATCCACTACATAAACAAACTCAAAGAAAAAAAAAAACATATGATCATCTCATTAGATGCAGAAAAAGCATTTGACAAAATTCAGCATCCTTTCATACTAAAAGTCTTGGAAAGAACAGGAATTCAAGGCCCATACCTAAACATAATTAAAGCAATATAGAGCAAACTGGTAGCCAACATCAAACTAAATGGAGAGAATCTCGAAGCAATATCACTAAAATCAAGGACTAGACAAGGCTGTCTTCTCTCTCCATATCTTTTCAATATAGTACTTGAAGTTCTAGCTAGAGCAATTAGACAACATAAGGAGGTCAAGGGGATACAAATTGGAAAGGAAGAAGTCAAATTATCACTATTTGCAGATGACATGATAGTCTACTTAAGTGACCCGAAAACCTCCACCAGAGAACTCCTACAGCTGATAAACAACTTCATCAAAGTGGCTGGCTATAAAATCAACTCAAGCAAGTCAGTTGCCTTCCTATACTCAAAGGATAAGCAGGCTGAGAAAGAAGTTAGGGAAATGACACCCTTCACAATAGCCACAAACAGTGTAGAGAATCTTGGTGTGACTCTAACCAAACAAGTGAAAGATCTATACGACAAGAACTTCAGGTCTCTGAAGAAGGAAATCGAAGAAGACCTCAGAAAATGGAAAAATCTGCCATGCTCGTGGATCAGCAGGATTAATATAGTTAAAATGGCCATCTTGCCAAAAGCAATCTACAAATTCAACGCAATCCCCATCAAAATGCCACCTCAGTTCTTCACAGCATTAGAAAAAGCAATTCTCAAATTCATCTGGAATAACAAAAAACCCAGGATAGCTAAAACTATTCTCAACAACAAAAGAAATTCTGGGGGAATCAGTATCCCTGACTTCAAGCAATACTACAGAGCAATAGTGTTAAAAAAAAAAAAAAAAACAAAACTGCATGGTATTGGCATAGTGACAGACAAGTAGACAAATGGAATAGAATTGAAGATCCAGAAATGGATCCACACACTTATGACCACTTGATCTTCGAGAAAGGAGCCAAAAACATCCAGTGGAAAAAGATAGCCTTTTCAACAAATGGTGCTGGTTCAATTGGAGGTCAGCATGCAGAAGAATGGGAATTGATCCATTCTTATCACCACGTACTAAACTTCACTCCAAGTGGATCAAGGACCTCCATGTAAAAGCAGACACACTGAAACTTATAGAAAAGAAACTGGGGAAGACCCTTGAGGACATGGGCACAGAGAAAAAGTTCCTGAACAGATCACCTATAGTTTATGCTTTAAGATCAAGAATTGACAAATGGGACCTCATAAAATTACAAAGTTTCTATAAGGCAAAGGACACTGTTAAAGGGACAAAAGGGCAACCATCAAATTGGGAAAGGATATTCACCAACCCTACTTCTGATAGAGGGCTAATATCCAATATATACAAAGAACTCAAGAAGTTAGACCCCAGGGAACCAAATAACCCTATTAATAATGGGGTACAGATCTAAATAAAGAATTTTCACCTGAAGAAATTCAGATGGCCAAGAGGCACCCTAAGAAGTGCTCAACATCATTAGTCATTACGGAAATGCAAATCAAAACATCCCTGAGATTTCACTTTACACCAGTCAGAATGGCTAAGGTCAAAAACTCAGGAGACAGCAGGTGTTGGTGAGGATGTGGAGAAAGAGGAACACTCCTCCACTGCTGGTGGGGCTGTAAGATGGTACAACCACTTTGGAAATCAGTCTGGCAGTTCCTCAGAAAACTGGACATGACACTTCCGGAGGACCCTGCTATACCTCTCCTGGTCATATGCCCAAAGGATTCCCTGGCATGCAATAAAGATACATGCTCCATTATGTTCATAGCAGCCTTATTGATAATAGCCAGAAGCTGGAAAGTACCCAGATGTCCCTCAAAGGAGGAATGGATACAGAAAATGTGGTATATTTACACAATGGAATACTACTCAGCAATTAGAAACAATGAATTCACAAAATTTTTAGGCAAATGGTTTGATCTGGAAAATATCATCCTAAGTGAGGTAACCCAATCACAAAAGAATACACATGGAATGCAATCTCTGATAAGTGGATATTAATTAGCCCAGAAGCCCTGAATACCCAAGGCACAAATCGCATAACAATTGACTCCCATGAGGAAGTATGGAGAGGGTCTTGATCCTGGAAAGTATTGATCTAGCATTGGAGGAGAATATTAGGACAGAGAAAAAGGAGGAAGGTGATTGGAGTATGGATGGAGAGAAGAAGGTTTATGGGGCATATAGGGAGGAGGGATCTGGAAAAGGGGAAATCATTTGGAATGTAACCAAAGAATATAGAAAATAAAAATATTAAAAAAAGACACAAGAAACAGATACAAACATGGAGCCCCCTCCATTCACATGTGGAGCAATTTTATTAAACACAAAACCAGAAGCTATTACACACATACAAAATAAATCTGTAGAGTGAAAAAAGAAAAGATTAAACTTAAATAAATAGATAGATAAAATTATAAGAAAGAAAGAAAAGATGGAAGGGAGAGAGAAAGAGAGGGAAAGGAAAGGGAAAGGAAGGAAAAGGAAGGGAAGGGGAGGGGAATGGAGGGGAGGAGAAGGGAAGGGAGGGGGAGGAGAATGGAGAGGAGAGCAAGGGAGGAAAGAAGAAGGAAAAGCTCTATCAGAATACTGTGAGTCAAAGAGAGAAAGAGAGGGAAAGGAAAGGGAAAGGAAGGAAAAGGAAGGGAAGGGGAGGGGAATGGAGGGGAGGAGAAGGGAAGGGAGGGGGAGGAGAATGGAGAGGAGAGCAAGGGAGGAAAGAAGAAGGAAAAGCTCTATCAGAATACTGTGAGTCAAAGAACCTCCAAAGATGCCCTTGAGTTTCTTTTGTATTTACCATTTAGTAGTTTGTTTCTCCAGTAAAACTCTCTTGGAGAAAACTGATTTTCATTTGGAAGTGATTGTTAATTGAAGATAGTATTTTGTTTTGGGACTAGGGCATGTTTTTACTTCTTATATAGGATCTAGGATTCTATTACGTGCAGGACTGTGCATACTCTGTGCAATATACTCTCAGTCTTTGTGAGTTCATCCAATGTGCCTTAGTCTTGTTATGTTTAGAGGGATTTGTTCCCTATGTGTCTTCCTTCCCTTCTAGCTCTTTCACTTTCCTGCCACCTTTTCAACAGGATATACATGGTTTGTGGAGAAGTGTTTCAAGGCTTCTCCATCTCCCCATGTCTGGTTGGGAATCTCGGAATTTGTTCCAATCTGCTGTCGAAGGAGGCTTCTCTGATGATGGCTGAGCAAAACAGTGATTTAGGAATATAGTAGAATGTCATTGGTAGGCATTTTATTGCTATTTTCCTTCAGTCGATCAATAGTATTTGATTTTACCCTAGGTCCCTAGGCTATCACAGGATCTTGGTCATGTATGAATTCCATCTGGTGAAGTGGACCTTAATTAAACTAGATGATGTGGTTACTTCCACAAGTTTTGTGTGGCCACTGCATTAGCACAGGTTGCACTCAGGAACTACTGTAGATCAAAGGTCTTATACCTGGCATGGTATTTATTGTTCTCCTTTGGTACTATAGAGTACCATCCTATGTCAAAGATACTAGTTTATAGGGGTAAGGGCTCTATGTAGCCTTCAAGTCTATCTTTCTGTCTTCAGTGAGTTAGGTTTGGTATGAATCAGGACTTGCTGTCAGTTTGTGAAGTACAACCTATATTCTTGGAAACAGATTGCCTAGGGGTTCTTGTGGAAATTCTTTAGCCAACAACTCTATTAGATGTAATCGATTATCAGTGATAGAAGCTTCATTTACTGACAAGAGATGTGCAGTTGGGGCTTTGTCTTCCTATAGGCTTATATTTTTCAAAACCTATTTTGATAAGCGTTCTCAAAGTCTTCGACTTCCCTTCTAGCCTGCCATCCAAACGTATATGATGAATATCATCCAAAGAAAAGATGAATACTAGGAAAATGGAGATGTGGAACTGTTTAGAAATAGCTAGGCCTCCACTGTATAGGCATAAGTCAGTGGGAGTGTCAGGAGCCATCAGGAACGTCAGAGGTTTTCTTCTGTGTCTCACTCTATAAAGTGAAGATCAGCAAAGATGCAAACACTAACAAAGTGTTGCATAGTTAGCTATGCCAGTGCATCATCACTATCTGTTGGATCCTAAGTATGCTATCTCCAAACATCATGTATCCTCTCCTGGTTCTGCTTCAGCAAAACATCACATGAGTCTGCTTCAGGAAAGTATCACATAACAATCAAAAATTTCTACTTCATCTTTCTCCTTATTTGGTAATTTCATTGAAATCCTCTTTATAAATGTCTATTTTCTGTGTCTATTCTTCTGTCGTGGGACATCTGAGTTGTTTCCAGCTTCTGGCTAACACAAATAAAGCCACTGTGAACATAGTGGAACATGTGCACCTGTGGCATGGCAGGACATCTTTTGGGTATGTTCCCAAGAGTAGTATAGCTGCGTCTTCAGGCAGATATATTTCCAATTTTCTGAGGAACCTCGAGATTTATTTCCAGAGTGTTTGTACCAGTTTGCAATCCCACCAGTTATGGAGATCCCACCAGAATGGATACATCCCAACAGAATGGATACAGAAAATGTTAATTTATACAATGAAATACTACTCAGCTATTAAGAATGAGGACATCTTGAGTTTTCAGGCAAATGGAAGGAATTAGAAAATATCATCCTGAGTGAGGTAAATCAGACCCCAAAAGACAAACATGGTATGTTCTCACTAATAAGTGGATGCTAAAAAGTACAGAGTACCTGAGATACAGTCCACAGAACTCAAAAAGGTCAACAAGCTGAGGTGCCCCAGTGAGGATCCCTCAGTCCCACTTGGGAGGGAGAACAGAGCAATCACAAATGGGGAGGGAGCGAGGAACCTGAGAGGGAAAGTGGACAGAGGGGAGGGAGTAGGGGGCGAGGGGAACATGATCTGGTTTTGGATGAAGGAAAAGGACTGAAGTCCTGAGGGCCAGCAGAAAGAATGGAAACAGGCAACCTTGGGAGATAGAAGGTTGGCTGGGGGGAACTGTATAGAATGCACCAGAGACCTGGGAGGTAAGAGACTCTCAGGACCCAAAGGGAGGACCTTAAATGAAATGACTAATATTAGGGAGAGGAAATTTATAGAGCCCACCTCAAGCAGGAAGACAGGTCATCAAGTGAGGGAGAGGGGGCTCCGTAAGTTTCCTCTGACCCATAATTGTGCCTCTCCGAAAGAATTATAGGGATGGAAGTGGAGAGGACCCTGAGGAAAAGAAGGTCCAGAGACAGATCCAAAGTGGGATCCAGCTCAAAGAGAGGTCCCAAGTCCTGACACTATTACTGAGGCTATGGAGTGCTCACAAAAAGGGACTGAGCATGACCACACTCCAGAAGACCCAACAAGCAGCTGAAAGAGTCAGATGCAGATAATTTCCCAAACCAATGGACAGAAGCAACTGACCCCTGTTGCCGAATTAGGGAAGGCTGAAAGAAGCTGAAGAGAAGGGCAATTCTATAGGAGGACCAGTAGTCTCATGTAATCAAGTCCCCAGCGATCTCTCAAACATTGGACTACCAAACAGGCAGCATACATCAGCTGATGTGAGGCCCCCAACACACATACAGTAGAGGACTGCAGGGTCTATGCTCATTCAGAGATGATGTACCTCCTCAAGAGACTGGAGGGCCCAGAAAGCTTAGAGGGGGGCATCAACGTAGAGACAGGGGGATGGGGAGGAGGTATGGGATGTGGGACAGTTAGAGGGTGGACTGGGAATAGGGGGATATAAAATTTGGAATGTAAAAAAATTAAAATTAATTAAAGAATACATGTCTATATTTTACAGAGCTTCTTCTTTATTAGGTTTTCCATACTACCCATCAAATGGCCCTTAACTTAGCTGTTTACTCCTATCTTTCTTACCTCTTCTTCCTCTTCTGACTTGCCCATTGCAGTGAACTATCTCATATGTAGTTCCAAAACTATTTATGCTGAATCACTTTCATAGGGAGATTTATCTGTTCCTCCCATGTGCCTTATTCTAAACCTAACCTCTATGGTTCTACAGATTGTGGCTTGCTTATCATTTTCTTAACAGCTAATATCCACATATGAGCAAATATTCACCAGATTTGTCTTTCTGGATATGGGTTACATCTCTCAGGGTGATTTTCTAGTTACATCCTTTTACCTGCAAATTTCACGATATCACTTTTTATTTGATATTTTATTTATTTTCATTTCAAATGTTATTTCCTTTCCTGAAACCCCATATCCCATCCCCCCTTCCCCTGCTTCTATGAGGGTGTTCCCTCACCCACCCACCCATTCTTGCCTCCCTGCTCTGGCATTCTCCTACACTGGGGCATCAAGACTTCACAGAACCAAGAGCCTCTCCTCCCATTGATGTCTGACCTAGCCATACCCTGCTACATATGCAGCTGGAGCCATGGGTCCCTCCATGTGTACTCTTTGGTAGGTGGTTTAGTCTCTGGGATTCCTGGGTGGTCTGGTTGGTTGATATTGTTTTTTCCCCTATGGGCTTCCAAACCCCTTCAGCTCCTCAGTCCTTTCTTTAACTCCTCCATTGGGGTCCCTGCGATCAGTGCAATGGTTGGCAGTGAGCATCCACCTCTGTATTTGTCAGGCTCTGGCAGAGCCTCTCAGGAGACAGCTATAATAGGCTCTTGTTAGCAAGCACTTCTTGGTATCCACCAATCATGTCTGGGTATAGTGTCTGTATATGAGATGGATCCCAAGTGGGGCAGTCCCTGGATGCTCTTTCCTGCAGTCTCTGCTCCACACTTTGCCCCCATATTTCCTTTCAATAGGAGCCATTCTGTGCTAAAAATTTGGAGATGAGTGATTTCATTTTTTAATGCAGAGTAATATTCTATTGTATAAAAGTACTATACTTTCTTTATACATTCATCTGCTGAAGATAGATTTACTGAGCCTTTCTTTGTCTTTAAAGAGTTCTGGAAAGCCTTGGAGGAAGTGATGAAAATAACCTGTCTCTGGTCTTATACAAAAACTTAAATCCAAGTGTAGTGCCGCATGCCTTTAATACTAGTACTTGGGAGACAGGTGGATCTCTGGGAGTTTGAGGCTAGCTTGGTCTATATAGTGAGTTCCAGGACAACCAGGTCTGCATAGATCCTGCCTCAAAAACCTAAAATACAATCAAATCAAAAGAAACGAACATCAAAAAGAAAACCACTTTAAAACATAAGCATATGTAGATTCTCAAATGGAACATGACCCATTACAAGTAAGTGATCAGCTGAAGGGGATTTGCCATCATGTCAGAGGGCTCCCACACAATGTAGGATATATAGAATTCAGTATGACTTTTTAGAAAAGATAATCATAATGGATGTAATTAACAAGAAAATTTAAGTTAGTTGATGAAAATAAAAATTCCCTAGTAAATGTGATGTGAGCAAAGACTTGGGATGAAGAAATGGAGAAATTATGGTGACTTTCTCTTGCAGGAAGCTGCTGAGAATTAAGGTTGGAGATGAAAGACCCTGTAAGCATGGAGTCTCTGGATTGGGAGTGGAAAGGCACAGTGTTGACACAATGACTGTGTCATCTGTGCCATCAGTGTCTTTTACTAGTGGCTGGAGGAAGAACCTGGGTCTCACAAAGAGAAAGCCACTCTCTTCACAACCCACATCTGTACAATTGGCAAAAATATTTGTTCCACTCTTTAGTTTTAAAACATGCTAACCAAGGTGTGGAGTCTGATAGAAGACACCCTAGTCTGTCCTCATTCATTTACCAGGCAATGAGCAATTAAGTAGCTGCTGCCTAATGCTAAACCTTGGCTGTCAACATACCATTCCTCTACTGGAATCTGAACTTGAGAGAAGAGAGTACCTGTGTATCTTTCCCCATTGATGATTTCTGCGCTTGTTCCTGGAAGCTGGTGAGTGCTCAAGAAGTATTTCTAAATAGACAAATCACTGTTTGGAGTGAGCATTACTGTTATCTCTGTGTTCACATTAGCATAATAGCTGATACCTGGGCTGACTCCCGTGTCAGTGTTCTCCCTCTGCCTACTTCTTTCCTGGATTCAGTTCCCATCCCACTTCACTCTCGGTGGAGCTGGAGAAACAGCTGCAAATAGAATCACATTCTATTTTATTTTTTTAAGAATTTATTTATTTATTTTATGTAAGTACACTGTATCTGTCTTCAGACACTCCAGAAGAAGATCTCGTTACAGATGGTTGTGAGCCACCATGTGATTGCTGGGAATTGAACTCAGGATCTTCAGAAGAGCAGTCAGTGGTCTTAATTACTGAGCCATCTCCAGCTGCAAATAGAATCACATTTTAAAGGCATTGATCTTTCCTCCCAAGCCTCTGATGTAATCCCCAGAAGTGTGGGGTACCAATTGTAATGTTCCAGAGCCTCTTATAGAGAGGACATAGCTGTCTGGTGGAATTACTGTGCAGGTGGACCCCATCCTAACATCAGGATTGTTCAAGGGGATGTTCCATCTTGAGACAAGATGGTAACAGGCTGGATAGCAGATCCTCCTCTGGAGACATGCAAGTGAGGGTGGTCTGCCCCTCTTCAGAAACTGCAGGGCTGACATAGAGCCTGAGAGATTTACTATAGGTGGAACCCAGTGCTCCTTGCTGCTTCTGGAACTCCTCACAGTTGGGAGTTCTTGACCTGAACTTCCCCAGCCCACCTACTACCACCTCCTGCAACTCACCTTCTTCCAGTTTTCCACACTTCGCATAAAATGCAACAATTACATCAATAAGCACGCACTTGGAATATTATGTGTCCACACCGCAATAAATTATGGAAGCATCCTGGAGGTGATTGAGTCCAAAGTCCAACTAAATTCAAGGAGTGGAGACTTAAGAATTTTTAATATGCCTTAAGAATTTCTAAGTTTAAATTGTGGAGCAAAAACCAATGTATATTAGTGAAATGTTTAAGTTTTATCCTCACATATACAGAAAGCATACCTCAAGCTGAGCATCTCGTCAGAGCACTGACAGATTTCATTAATTGACAAACATCCGGAGTTATTCACAGGGTTGGGAAGGGGGTTTTAGTAAACAACATTGATTGGGACAAAGTCTTTAATTTGACTCTGCATTCAGCTAGCTGCTGAGTGCCTAATTTACAAAGTAATGAGTAAGGTTTCACAAATAAGTGGAAAACTTTAAACAAAATCACAGCATTCTTTGATGACTTTCAACACCAGAGAGGCACAAATTTGGTAAAGTCACTAAAATACACAGCAATCTGTATGATTAGATTTCCCAAATTATATCAACATAATATGTCAGATTTTTGTCAATTTGATGCATATAAAGTGGTCTGTCAACTGTTTTGATTTTTCTGTCCATTCTTGTTTGGTTTTCATTGGTTTTTGTTTTTAATTTTAACAAATTACTGGTGAGGTGGAACAGGATTTTTTAATTTATAGGCTGATAAAATTTTCCCTTCTCCAAAAAGAAAATAGAGAGAGCATACATTACCAGCTTAATGTATTTTATTTTTTAATATTATTGTTTTATTTACATTACAGTCACCCATTTTAAATTGTCTATTTTTATTTTCTTTAGATATTGTGGAAATTTTTCTTTTCTTTCTTTTCTTTTCTTCATTCTTTCTTTTTTTTCAGAAAATGTTCACCTATGTTTTTTCCTTAGAGTGTTTTGCCCATTCTCTTTTCCTTTATCAGGTTTAAAGTTACTGGTCTTACAATAAGGTCCTTGGTCCATTTTGGATTGACTTTTATACAAGACTAGGAGAAGAAACTCAGGCTAGTTTCATTTTTCTGTTTTTGACTTTGCAGTTTTTCTAGTAACTTCTAAAGAGGCTTACTTACTCAGTTGTATGTTTGGTATAACTTTATGGGTGATTAGATGGCTGTAGCTGTGTGTTTATTTCTGTTTGCTTAGTTTAATTGCTTTAGGCTACATTCCTTTGTAGTATAATACTATGGTGTCTCTTTTTTAAATTTTTATTAGATATTTTCTTTTTTTACATTTCAAATGATATCCCTTTCCTGGGTTCCCCTCTGAAAACCCTCTATCCCATCCCCTCCCCACTGCTCACCAACCTATCCACACCTGCTTCCCTGTCCTGGAATTCCCCTACACTGAGGCATTGAGCCTTCACAGAACCAAGAGCCGCTCTTCCCATTGATGTTCTACAAGGTCATCCTCTGCTACATATGTGACTGTAGCCATGGGTCCTTTCATGTGTACTGTTTGGTTGGTAATTTAGTTGATGGGAGCTCTGGGGGTTCTGGTTGGTTACTATTGTTATTTCTCCTATGGGGCTAAAACCCCTTCAGCTCCTTCAATCCCTTCTCTAGCTCTTCCATTGGAGACTCTGTGCTCAGTCCAAGAGTTGGCTACAAGCATCCACCTCTGTGTTTTTCAGGCACTGGCAGAGCCTCTCAGGAGACAGCTATATCAGGCTCCTGTCAGCAAGCACTTGTTGGCTCAACAATAGTGTCTGGGTTTGATAACTGTATATGGGATAGATCCTCAGGTGGGGCAGTCTCTGGATGGTCTTTTCTTCAGTCTCTGCTCTACACTTTTTCTCTGTATTTTCTCACATGGGTATTTTGTTCCCCCTTCTAAGAAGGACCAAAGTATCCACACTTTGGTCTTCCTTCTTTTTGAGCTTCATGTGTGGCTCCAAGCATAACAAAATCAAGTGTTGTGACTTGTTCATCTGTGTTCTCTGCACTGAAAACTACTTTGGCTGATTAGGGATGCCTTTTGTGCTTCGATATGGAAAATAATAACTGTGTTTTCTATTTCTGGGAACAAATATTCTGGAATTTTGATACATACTGAATTAAATAAAAAAATTTATATTGTTTTGTGATTATGATTTTTCCACATTATTAATTACACAAATCTCTATCAATAGATGATCTCTCCATTTTCTAGTATCTTCTTCATTTTCTATCTTAGTGGTTTAAAGCATTATTTGTAGTGTCTTCCACCTCCTTATTATTTTTAGTTTTTTGCTTTATTTTGAAGATATAGTAAATGGAATTTTTTTCTGATTTCTTACCTTAACATATTTATTATTGGGAAATGAAAAAGGTACTGAATATTTGATGCTGATTTCTGTACCCTACTTTTTAGATGAAATTATCCATATATTTAAACATTTTCTGGTAGACTTTTTATGGTCTTTTAAGGGCATCTACAATTAAGATAATTTGACTTATTATTTTCCAGTTTGCATTCCTTTTATTTTTTCCCCTGTCTTATTTTGGTAAAGATTTCAAATAGCTTTACAAATTTCACTTACAGCAGTTATATCCTTTGTCTTATTCCTGATTTCAACAGAAATGCATTTTACTTTTCCCATTTAGTATAGTACTAATAGTAAGTTTATCAAAAGTAGTCTTTGATTGGTTCAATTATATTCCTTCTAATCCTTGTTTTCAAAAGCTTTTATTATAAAGAGATGTTGAAGACTGAAAAATCTGATTTAGTTCACTTATAGATAGGCACTTTCTTCAACACCATTTACGAAAGGCACTCTCTTCACCCATGTTTAGCTGGTGCCCTTGTACCTGTGTATGTTTTGGGGCTCTGAATGATGCCCCTTTGACCTAGGCCTGTTTTTTTTTTTTTAACATCATGCTGTTTAAGTAACCATACTATTTTAATATACTTTGACATTGTGAGCTTTAATAAATCCATCTATTTTTTTCTCCTTGCTCAAAATGATTTTCATTATCCTTATAATTCCATAAGAATTTTAGCATGCTCTTCTTATTTCTACAAAAACACTCTAAGAAGATTTTTGTTTTCTAGGAGTTTACTGTACTGGAGATTTTTGGGAGTGATATAGGTATTTTAAGTTAAAAATCATTTATGTTCTTTAATGTCACTTTAAATGAAATGGTTTGCTCTTTCAGTAGTCTGCCATCAGTGTGTAGAAATACAGCTGAGCTTTGTTAGCATCTCTTCATTGGTATGCTAATGAGGAGTATGAAGAACTGACAGGAAGAATAACCACAAGACTGGAAATCATTTAAATGCAAACTGAGAATGATAGTCTGCCAAGCACTTGGCAGCATTGGAGATTATCCTGTTGGATATTCTAGGTTTTTGTCTGGGTGCTAGCTTATTAGAGAGGGAGAGAACTCTAGGGTGGCAAGAGTTTCTGTGTACCTACAGCTAACATGTTAGCAGGACCCAGATCAAGGTTCATAATGTTTGTTCTAGGCCCTTTTCTCTGCCATATGAGAACAAGAGCTTGGCTTTGATGAACGGTGCTGATCTTGTCTCTGCTAGTGCATCCATCACTAACAGATCGAAAAAACTGATTGTACAGTGCAAATGCTTTGTCCTGTTGAAATTGCTTTAACTTTTCTACCTGTCAAAGTGTAAAAGTATGGGGGGAATTGACAATAAATTATAAGAAAAATTATATATAAACTGTTCTGATACAAGGGAGCCCAGGTATACATCAATTTCACTTATTTTCTGGTAAATGAGTATTGAAGGACATTTTTATAATTTTTTTTTTTATCTAACATAGCAGCCACAGGGACTATTATTATAAGAATTGTTTTATTATCTTTGCTAACTAATACCTGTATTTAAAGCACACAACACTTTTACTTTCTTAACAGATTGTTGTGATGTGTATATTTTTTTCCTTACATGTTCCATTAGTCCTTTCAGTTGTCCAAAAGTTGCTTCACTTGTATGTCTAGCCAACAGAAGTTAAACTTTGTTTTTCTGTGCTCCCAGAAACCATTTCTTTGCATATGATCCTGTGAGGCTATTGTTAATGTAAATATCCTCATAATTCTGCCTTCACAAACCTGAGTAAAGTTTGATTCTCAGTTACTGTTTCCCAAATCCTTTTCTAACAGCTCCTATCCTCTACTAATTATATCCCTCCACTTTTAAATGCATGGAACATATCCTTTCCTTAACACTTCTGTTGACAGAAATGTTCTATTTGGTGTGACTCTAACCAAACAAGTGAAAGATCTGTATGACAAGAACTTTGAGTCTCTGAAGAAGGAAATTGAAGAAGACCTCAGAAAATGGAAAAATCTTCCATGCTTGTGGATTTGGAGGATTAATTTAGTAAAAATTGTTATCTTACCAAAAGCAATATACAGATTCAATGCAATCCCCATTAAAAATCCCAACTCAGTTCTTTATAGAGTTAGAAAGAGCAATTCTCAAATTCATCTGGATTAACAAAAAACCCAGGAGAGCTAAAACTATTCTCAATAGTAAAAGAACTTCTGGGAGAATCAGTATCCCAGACCTCAAGCAATACTACAGAGCAATAGTGTTAAAAACTGCATGGTATTGGTATAGTGACAGGCAGGTAGATCAGTGGAATAGAATTGAAGACCCAGAAATGAACCCACACATGTATGGTCACTTGATCTTTGATAAAGGAGATAAATCCATCCAATGGAAAAAAGATAGCTTTTTCAACAAATGGTGCTGGTTCAATTGGAGGTTAGCATGCAGAAGAATGCAAATAGATCTTTCCTATCTCCTTCTAAGCTCATCTCCAAGTGGATCAAGGACCTCCACATAAAACCAGACACACTGAAACTAATAGAAAAGAAACTGGGGAAGACCCTTGATGACATGGGCACAGGAGGAAAGTTCCTGAACAGAACACCAATAGCTTATGCGCCGAGATCAAGAATTGACAAATGGGACCTCATAAAATTACAAAGTTTCTGTAAGGCAAAAGACACTGTCAATTAGACAAAACGGCAACCAACAAATTGGGAAAAGATCTTCACCAACCCTATACCCGACAGAGGAGTAATATCCAATATATACAAAGAACTCAAAAAATTAAGACTCCAGAGAGCCAAATAACCCTATTAAAAATGGAGTACAGAGCTAAACAAAGAATTTTAGCTCAACATCATTAGTCATTAGGGAAATGCAAATCAAAACAACCCTGAGATTTCACCTCACACCAGTCAGAATGGCTAAGATTAAAAACTCAGGGTACAGCAGGTGTTGGCAAGGATGTGGAAAAAGAGGAACACTCCTCCACTGCTGGTGGGATTGCAAGCTGGTACAATCACTCTGGAAATCAGTCTGGCGGTTCCTCAGAAAACTTGGCATGACACTTCTGGAGGACCTTGTTATATCCCTGGCATATACCTAGAGGATTCCCCAGCATGCAATAAGGACACATACTCCACTATGTTTATAGCAGACTTATTTATAATAGCCAGAAGTTGGAAAGTACCCAGATGTCCCTCAAAGGAGGAATGGATACAGAAAATGTGGTATATTTACACAATGGAATACTACTCAGCAATTAGAAACAATGAATTCATGAAATTCTTAGGCAAATGGTTGCAACTAGAAAATATCACCGTAGATGAGGTAACCCAATCACAAAAGAACACACAAGGAATGCAGTCACTGACAAGTGGATATTAGACCAGAAGCTCTGAATACCCAAGATGCAATTAACATATCAAATAATTCCCAAGAAGAAGGAAGAAGAGGGCCCAGGTCTTGGAAAGGCTTGATGCAGCAATGCAGGGAATTACCAGGACAGAGAAGTGGGAGGGGGTTGGTCAGGGAATGGGTGGAGGGAAGAGGGCTTATGGGATGAATGGGGGTGGGGGTTGGGAACCAGGAAAAGGGAAATCATTTGGAATGTAATGGCTTGAGTGACAAGACAAATTAAAGCTCTTTTCAACTACTATTTCTTTTCTGTTTTATATAAAAATACCGTTTTATCATTCATTGTAGTCAGGCATTGTCATGGATCCCTGGACATACTTTACCTGCCCTGTAAAATCTTTAAGAAAAGGAAATAACAGGTTAGGGGCTAGCTTGAGCTATGTCTATGAGTCCTCTGACTACTGCAAAAAAAAAAAATCTACTAGCTTGGGGAACCATTGTTTGTGCTAAGGCTCTAAATAGCCAGTAAAAGCCACATGATACCACAGACTTATTACATGAGTAGTCAGAAAAACTTATTTCAAGAGGAACAATGACAGAGCACTTAAGAATATGAGGAGTGGATGAAGTCTTGTGTGAATGTATATCATTGATATCAGGATGACCATGTTAAGGACTTCAATGCCTCAAACCCATGGGAAGATCAAAGTCCTTCCCTAGTCAGGCTGAAAGGAATGGCAAAGCCTTCTACTCATCAAATTATGGATACTGACTCTTCATACAGAACGTATCAAACACAGCTTCCTTCCCTCAAAGGACTGCAGCCCAAAACTCCTCCAAACATAGACTTGTCATTCAGCTGTATATAATAAACTCACTTCAATTATTTGTATACAATAATTGAATGACTTTTAGGCTGGTGATACAAGTCCACAAGAACACTCAATCCACCCAGTTGCAACTTTTCTGAATGTGTATCTGTTGTTTCTTCATTCCTCACCTCCCCAGTCAGATCAGTCCCAATGCTATGGAGGTTGAAGCACCGGGAGAAGAGTCAAAGTGTCTGGTCATCTAACAATTCCATCAAACACTTTGTACATAGCAATCTATTGAGTCGGCTGGACATTGAGGTAAAAGGATTAGAGAGACTCTAGGAATTTACTGTGGTTATCTTCAGATTATAAACCAAATAAACAAGTGGAATATGTCATATGATTAATGTAAGAAGTGTTTTACACACACACACACACACACACACAGAGAGAGAGAGAGAGAGAGAGAGAGAGAGAGAGAGAGAGGAGAGAGAGAGAGAGAGAGAGAGAGAGAGAAGGAAATTCAGAAAGATTAATTAGATATGTCAAGCAGAGGTAGAAGATATTTCTTGCCAAGGTAGCATGTGGAGCAATGGTGCAAGGTGGCAAGATGTGTACTGGATTGGGCATGCATGAAATAGGTTTTGTTTAGTGAAAGCAATGGAAGGCACAGACATCCTAAGGTGAGACCAAGCAGAAGGTATTGATAGATGGCATGGCATGAGAAAGGGAAGCTATACTGGGACCTTGAGAAGTCAGAGTACAGGGTCTTAAGGGTCATTTTAAGGACTGATTTATGTACTAAGATGTAAATTTTGAGACATTTTTATAGTAAGGGATTATGATACCGGATTTGTGTTATAAAAGTATAGCTTAGTTTGCTGAGTTGAAAATAGTGAGAGAGTGTGGGAAAAAAGACCATTATTACAAAGCTACTACAATAATTCAGAGAAAGACAATAATACTTGAATACAAAGTAAAGCAGGGAAAGGAGGAATGAATTGATTCTGCATTTGCTAATGGATTTGAGATGGTCGAAGGAGGAAAAGAAAAATTGATCAAAGTTGACTCTAGCAATAAATGTGTTGAAACTTTTATTTTCCAGGTAAGGGAAATTTTCTAGTGAGGAAGTATGTTTACTTGCTTCTCCAATATGCCTTGGGCAGGGGAAGAGGTTAGTTCACTCATGTAAAGTTTAGAATGTGGATGGGATAGATACCCGTGAAGGTCTGGCACATGCTTTACTAAGCAATTGCAAAGTATGGGAACTAGATCTGTGTTAGAGAAACATGTTTGAAATTCACTGTTAATGGGAATATTTGTTCTTCAAAGTATCCAAAGGCTGATGTCTAATAATTTCAATAGAAAACTGATCTTGAAATGTATGAGTAGAGATTTGAGGAAATTTAGCAAGTGTATAAGTAATACAGTACTCTTGAAATAAAAGAAGACAGTGTTTCAAGGGAAATCTCTTGCAAGGAAGTGTGCTAACAAGCAGGCCATTACTTCTAAAACAAACTTAACTGATTGCTTTGTCATTTAGGGCTTTCTAGAAAAGCCACATAATGCTATGGCATCTAAGAACAGCCCATCAAAAACAAAATTGAAAAGCATTATTTCTAGTGGCACTCTTCTCATTTTTGTTTTCCATTGATAAACATTTTCCTGTATACAGTAATACAGGGTTGCTCCACTCAAATCCTCTATAGAGCAGAAACTTCCATGAATGCTATCAATCACAGAGTCCATGTAGATCTTCTTGTATCAGAAAAGTTGTATGGAAAGACAAATAAATAACCATGAAACAAAACAATGGCAAAAACAAAACAAGGATGTTAGAACCTTAACTTGGGAGAAGGCAAGACCTAAGCTTGAGAACAGAACTACATGGAAGTCTGAGCCAGGTGAAGTCTCACTTTGGATGGACCCAAGTAGCTAGGTTTCAAGAGCTACTCAGCAAATGGAAGCTGTGTTGAGTCTGTTAGTATACTCTGGAAGGAGGAGCTACAGACTATCACTGTCATTGTGTTCTAGCAAGTCAAACTCTGACTTATTTTCTATGACTTACCTGTATGTATTTCCTTCACAGAGCCCTCACAAACTATTTCCTTCAATGCCTGCTCTAGTCAGTTATGGAACTGAGTTTGTGTTTAAATATTCTGAGATCTCAGGTTTGATTCTATCAGGCATCTGTATCTAAGTGGACCATCATTCACCATTCTGTATCAGCATAATCCTGCACAGGTTACAGACAATTCTCTTTGATCACAGTGTCACCTGAACAGACCTAAGTAGGTCATAGAGTATAAAAATACTTGGGACACCATGATGTTGGATGCATCTCAATCATGGTTATCATTATCCCATCTTTGTATCCTGTAATTGAGTTTATAAGGATAAGAATAAAGATAAGGATTCTTTTATCTGCCCTACATATTTCTAATGCAGTGATAAGCCACTCAATCAAATCTGTTGGCTGGTATATATATATTAATACATTATATATGTTATATATTATAATATATGTATTATGTATTTATGTATGTATGTATGTATGTATGTATGTATGTATGTATGTATGTATGTATATCCCCAGGCAAACAAAGCATAAGAGCCAAGAAACTGAGGAATGAGTTGAATTGGCCATATGTGTGTGTTTGTTTGTGTCTATAAAATATATTTTTATGTATTTAATTATTATATTGTTGGGTTCATACATACATATGAACCCAACTATTTATAAGTAAATAAACAACTATATAAAAATCAGGTACAAATTCAAGTTCATGCCTTGCATTGAACTATGTGTTTGAAATTAAAAGCCAAGCCCCTGTTTTTGCAACTGAAATATGAAACATGTGATTATTTTTCCCTTTTAAACACAGAGTCGGGGTTTAATATATAGTTGGGGCAGATATAATCTGACAAACCTCAGTGCCTTTCACCTGTGAGTGTGCCAATCCTGATGCCATGTGTGTAGCTGCTGCTGTTAGTTTCTATTCTTCCATTGCCTGGCCAAGATCTCTCTCTCTCTCTCTCTCTCTCTCTCTCTCTCACACACACACACACACACACACACACACACACACACACACACACACACCAGCAATACTAATATGATAGAAGCATCAGCTAAAAGGACATCTGGATGATCATCTACCCAGTTTTTAGCAGGCTGGAGTCTCCTGGACTCCCAACCAGTAAGGGTAAGAGCCAAGAAACTGAGGACAAAGCTGAACTAGCTGAACAGGACAACAGGCAAAATGTGCAAAAGAGATTTAATAAAAAATCTCATTCTTTTCTATTTTGCTTTGGTCAGATATTTCAGGACAATTGCATCTTCAAAGATATACAGAGCCAACCTGGGGTGTCACATAGAGCCAGCCATGTGATCAGCTCAGGCTGCTGCAAGCTGAGTCCTGGTATGTAGAAAGAAAAGCTGGAGGAGACAGGGCCTCTGGACACCCTGGAGGATTTTACACCAGTATGGAAATTGCTACCATTTCCATAAATGATGTTGGGCACATACTCTGAAAATCCAGACATTTTCTGGATTTCCAAACTGAAACTCAACATCCAGGAAAGATGTTGAGCACATAAACTGAAAATAGACTTGTAACGTACCCTCTGTTTTCCTCTATGGGTCTCAGTATTGCCATCTGTGTACTAAAGAAGTCTCATTTTTAATGTGAAATGCAAAAACAGAATGTTGAAGGGGAGATGACCTCCAGTTCGGTGTCTTCAGTCCTGAACTCTCATCTGCTATATAGCCTTTGTTCTCTTTTGTCTGTAGAACATTATTCAGCTTTTCCACTCTTAGCATTGGTATCCCAAATGTAATATGGAAAAGGACCTATACCTGCCAGGATCCATATGGTATTCCACCATTCTAGTTTATTCTACCTATTGGTTCAGAAGGCACAGTAGGGTACAGTTGTTAGCATACCAGTTGCCATACTGAGTGAACTTCCATGGAATATTTGAAGCTGATCTTTAAATTTCCTCATCTCAGAAAGGCTTCAGAAATAATCCTCTTCCCCCCACCTCCCCACAACCATGCCTACTTCTGATAAATTAAACTTAGTTCAGAAAAGATTAAGGTTCATGCTGGGCTGTAGAGATAGATGAGTGGGGCTGTTTTAAGGCAAACTGAAACTCATACCACCATGTATTCTTTATTTTAACCCTTACTGGAGTAAGGGGAAAGTGCAAGAGAAAGTCAACCTTTTCTTTCCTGGATCTTCCCTTTTATGATATATATAATGCCATATATATTCAGTTTTAAAACTACATCTTGGGTTGCAGATCATAACATTTATGTAGTTTTTTTTTTTCGATTGCAGAGAAGATTTATTCACACTCTCTTGCACAACATTCTTCAATACCAGATACTTACATACACTCCACTACTCTATTTCCTAACGTGGAATTCTAGGTATGAAACTTTCTAGGTCTTTCACATTGTCTGAAATATACTGAGTACCCAAAGTCTGTCTTATCTATTTTACCCATCATATGAGGACTACGGGAAGATATTGACCAATGGTAAGATCTCAAAGTCACACAGCTAGTAAAGTGTCAGAGTTGATAAGCTATCATGTGTCTGTAAGATTAGACAGTTCCAGGGTTTCAGTATTGCTACAAAGTACTTGTATAAACCTGGCCTTGTGTGTGTGTCTGTGCGTGTGTGTGGGTGTGTGTGCCCTTGGAGGAAATATATGAGGTTATAAGGAGGACATGGTGATTTGTATATACAGGAAGTGATGCTCTTAGGACATGTGAGCATATTGGAGTGAGTAGGTGTGTCACTGTGGGTATGGGCTTTAATACTCCAGGCCTAGTATTAAGAATACTCTGGAAGTGAGTATTCTTCTAACAGACTTCAAATGACGATGTAGAACACTCAGCTCCTCCTGCACCATGTGTGCCTGGATGCTGCCATGTTTCCATCTTGATGAAAAAAGACTGATCCTCTGATCCTGTAAGTCAGCCTCAATTAAATGTTCTCCTTATAAGAGTTGCCTTGGTCATCGTGTCAGTTCACAGCAGTAAAACCCTAACTAAGTCAGAGGGTATACAAACTAGTGGGGCCAGTAAAAACAACCCAGACCTGCCAGCCTCTGCAAGTTTCTATGTATATGACTTCTTACTTAGATTGTACAGAATATTTGATTATGATAGAGATTTTGGCAAAGAGTCCCCAGCTGTTCCACTCAAAATGCCTCTCTCTCTTTCTCTTTAAGTACATATTGATTAGAGTCCAAATAACCTCAACTCTATTCTTAGGACTGTGCCTTAATTACAATGGATTCTTAGTAAAAACTGATGTTTCAGCCTCTGCCTATTCTTTCCCCTTCCCCTGTGTCTAATATTCAGACTAGACTTATGCATCAGAATGAATTCCTTTTAAAAACATGATTTGCAAGCAAGATATTAATAATGTTGTAGTCACCTTGTTTCAACCTTAGTAATATGAATGTGAATTTTTAGACTGAGTTCAATGCTTAATTTTAAAAATTCATGTTATAACACTTATGATTACATCCTAATAAGGTAATGAGAACAATGGCAATAGCAATAACAATGGCAACAATGATCTAATGATCACCATTAAGCAATTACTATGTGCTCCACACTGTAGAAACAGTTACATGTATTAATTCATTTAATAGAATAGCCACACATACTATAATTATTATTCCTACTTTGCAAGATTTGGGTTCAGAAAGTGAAATTATTTTACTCAGCTTCACTCAGTTAATACAGAGTCTAGAACCTCTCTGACTCTGGAGGCTGAAGTTTTAATTATCAACATAAACTAAATCTCTTAGTGAAAAGCAGGAAGTTGATTTGAGAGCTGTAGATTGGTCTTAGAAGAGCAACTATGAATTCTGATGGGTTCTAGGGGAGTTGGGGGGGGATCCTGAGGCTTTTATTTTGCGTGTAAACCACTGGGAGGTTTTGCCTGTGGCCACCCTAGAGATTACACTGGAGTTCTGAGAGGTCCAGACACTAGCTGGGACATTAGGTGACAGAAACAATGATTCAGACAAATCATTTGATTACAAACCAGCAGGGTTCCAGGTGGTCAGGCATAGCTCTGGACATCTAATGAAACAGTTATATGGGAAGGGCACACACTGAGCTGGCCTTGAGCTGCCTTAATGAAATCAGGGACAGGGAAGACCTAAACATCCTAAAGGACCTGCAAACATACTTAGCTTTGCTGCCCAGCTCTTCGTCTATTGTAAGGATCTGATTGTACTTGGCATGGCACTCAGACTGGCAAGGGCTACCATACTTGATCTGCCCAGTGCAGAGCCCTAGGTCAACAATGAAACTATCCTCAGTCTCCCTGATTGGTGGGACACCATGACACCCCAACCATTCATTGTACTGTGCCAACTTTAATGCCTGCATAGTCTCGGTCCCAATCTAGCTTACTTTTAGAAGAACACAGTTGCAGGACCTGCCCACAACCTTGGCAATCCATTTAAGATTAGTTACTATGAGGTCATTACCCACCACCTGGATGACTGCATTAGCCATGAACTTCTGCCAAGTTTTCCAGTCCTCTTGGTCAAAGAGGTTTTCAATGGACACTACCAGATACTCCTGGATGAAAGATTTGTTCAGGTAAGCCAGCTGGTCAGGTGTGATGTACCTGCTGAAGTCATTCTGAGACTTGAAGTCCAGGTCATACTTGTAGAGCTTAGAGGCAGCAACATCCATGCTGATGACAACCTTGTCAGTATAGCCGGCCTTCCCAATTGCAATCTGCAGCAATTCCAGGGCCTCTTGTTCTCCAGGATGTTAGGTGCGAATCCATTCTCATCACCCATATTGGTGGAGTCCTTCCCATACTTCTTCTTGATGTTCTTCAGATTGTGGTAAACCCCTACTCCAATGCACGTGGCTTCCTGGAAACAGGATGCCTCTACAGGCAGGATCATGACCTGTCCATGGCCAGCTATTGCAGGCATGAGAACCACTGTTGATCACACTGAAAGCTGGGACAGGTAGGATAACTTTAGGGTTGCCAGCCAAGTCAGCAATATGATGGTAAAGGGGTACCAACTTTTCAGAAAGCCAGAGACACTCCCAGGATAGCATTTGCACCAGATTTAGATTTATTTTCAATGCCATGCCTTTCAATCATTAGTTTGCCAATGTTCTCTTGCTCCACAACATTCAGTTTCTTGCTAAACAGAGGAGGTGCAATAGTGTTACCGATGTGTCCAACAGCTTTTGAGACACCCTTCCCTGTTTTGGTATTTTTTCCAACCTAACTACCCAGCAAAAGAAATCTCAACTTAATCAATATCAGTACAGGCTGTACGCACACATTGGACAGATCTCCCACTACACTACTCTATTCCTATCTATTTTATCCCATATATCTTGAGGTTTCTCCAGGCCAGGAGCTTCTCTCCATCCTCTCTGTCGATCCGATCCTCAGTAGCTCCTCTCCCTTCCCTTCTATCCTTTTCCCCTCCCCCAAACTCTCAGCTCCTCCTCCTTCCTCCTGCCCAATCATTGGCTCTAGTCTTTATTTGAAAAGTTAAGTTCTTAAGTTCTTTATATATATTGGATATTAGCCCTCTATCTGATGTAAGATTGGTGAAGATCTTTTCCCAATTTGTTGGTTGCCGATTTGTCCTTTTGATGGTGTCCTTTGCCGTACAGAAACTTTGTAATTTTATGAGGTCCCATTTGTCAATTCTTGATCTTAGAGCATACGCTATTGGTGTTCTGTTCAGAAATTTTCTCCCTGTACCAATGTCCTCAAGGGTCTTCCCCAGTTTCTTTTAAACAACCCTATTAAAAAATGGGATACAGAGTTAAACAGGGAATTCTCACCTGAAGAACTTCGGATGGCGGAGAAGCATCTTAAAAAATGCTCAACTTCATTAGTCATTAGGGAAATGCAAATCAAAACAACCCTGAGATTTCACCTTACACCAGTCAGAATGGCCAAGATTAAAAATTCAGGAGACAGCAGGTGTTGGAGAGGATGTGGAGAAAGAGGAACACTCCTCCACTGCTGGTGGGGTTGCAAATTGGTACAACCACTCTGGAAATCAGTCTGGCGGTTCCTCCGAAAACTGGGCACCTCACTAATACCACCACCAAACATCAGTACTTCATTCATGTCTCTTTTTAGAGCTCAAAAAAATCCATGCTAACATATTTGCATAAAGTCTAAGTATCATAATCAATCCAAAACATAGCAAACGGATAATACTTAAATGTCTTAAATGTCTGGTTTCAAGCCAAACCGATAATAAGAGGCCAGCCTATTGTCAAGTCTCTGTCTCCATGAGCAAGATATGGAATGTTTTGTTATACATGAAAAAAAGTTTATGAATTGTGTCTTGGTTAACAATTGCAATTATTTGGTTAAATAATTGAAACTATTGCTGGATAGACTGAGGAATATTATAGAGGTGAAATTGTATTATCTGCAATTCCTCAAAATACTGAGTTTTGTTAATTAATTTTTTATTTCATAATTTATATATTTATATACTGCATGTTGATTACTCTTTACTGATCTTTAAATTATTCTCTATTGTTGATAATTTCATAAAATATAAAAATAAATACAATATCTACCCCCTTTCACTCCTCTAGCTCTAACTATAATCTCCACAAATATTCTTCCCCCCCCCAATTCAAGCTTTTTCTTTTTTATTAATTTTTATTATTCTTTTAATTTTTGATATTGTAATTACATCTATTTTCCCTTTCATTCCTCTAAACTTTCCCATATACCCTCCTTGTTTTTTCAAATTTATGGCCTCTTTTAATTAGTTGTGATTGCATGAGTACACACACACACACACACACACACACACATTATCAGAATAAGTCTTAGTATGATTAACATTACTTGTTTGTATGTTTTCAGGGCTGACCATTTTCTATTGGATACACAGTTGGTATACTCTTTTCTCTGAGTAAGACAATTTTTTTCTACTGTCAGTTGCCTGTAGTTCTTTGTGCAGAAGAATTAAGGCCTCGTGGATTCCCCCATCCATTCTTGACATATCTATAGTGTTGCTGTTGTTCATCTTATGCTTAGGAAATAACCTTGGTTAGATTTTATGTGTGTAGATTCTGACATTACTTGGAGACATAGTCTCACAGCAAACTCCCTGATAAATTCATTTCCTTTCTCTTCTCTTCTCTTCTCTTCTCTTCTCTTCTCTTCTCTTCTCTTCTCTTCTCTTCTCTTCTCTCTCTCTCACACAGTGTTCTCTGTAAAATAAGAATTATTTTACAAATGTATTCACTGGGATTCAGGTCCACAAATCTAAATTTCCATTGGTTGTGGCATTCTTTAATGAACTCCTTCTGCTGCAGAGAGAAATTTCCTTGATGAGGGGTGAGGACTACACTTATCTGTGGGTATAAGGATAAACATTTAGAATGTATTTAGGGATTATGTTGATACGATAAAGTGTGGTTATAAGTTCTCCTACAAGATCTATGGTTTCTCTAGCCCTAGCTCTCTATCATTTTTAATCACCCATCCATGGCTTTCAACAACCAAAGGTCCCTTTCTAATAGGCATGCCTTTAAGTTTTGTTTTATGATCCACGAGAGTTATCCAAGTCCATTTGTGTGGCCAGGAATATGGAACTATCCTGATGCAAGTGGTCCCACACATGGATGAGCATCTGAATGCAACTATAGGTAATTATTCAGTGGAAAAGGAGAGGATCCAATGAGTCTCTTTTCCATCCCTGTCTGATGATTTATAAGTTCTATCTTGTGTAGGAAAACATAGCTCCTCTGAGTTCATGGTTACTATGGCTGTTTTGGACCCTGAAGATAAGGTCGTCCAGGCCTTATTCCTATCTTTCTACTCTTATACTCCTTTTGCTTACCATTCTATAATAATTCCTGAGTCTTTGAGGCTGCACACTTAACTGTTTTCGACACTGAGCACCTTGAAAAGCAAAGATTTGTTTCATTCTCCACCATTCACTGTAAAGAAGGCTGAGAGCAATATCTATCTATATGCATATGTATGCCTACACACACACACACACAATATATATATATATATATATATATATATATATACATATATATATATACATACATATATATTGTATGCATAGAAGATTACTTGATGTCATATCTATTAAGCTAAACAACAATAATAACTTACCTCTTAGAGTCTACGTATACCTTAATCCTGGAATTTTTATTAGGTTTACAATACCAGATATGAAATATCTTCTATAAATCAGCTTTCCAAATAAATAAGAGAGAGGTTGGCTGCCATCTAAACAGCTACCTCACTACTGAAATGATGAGCACATTTTTTCTAGTGGGTTGGTATTGTAGTTCAGAGTTCAATAATAGGGTAAAATAATATATGTGTTTTCTCCCCCACCTTTCGTAGTGCTTTCTGGCACTGTGATTATTAACCACCAGGGAGGAAGCTTCCAGCTCCATTTCAGCATGATTTTCTTATAGTGTGCAATCACAGTATGTGTTATCTTTAACAATGTTTTATTATGTAGTTCCGGTGGACAACAGAGGAATGACAAGAGACTGTATCTTTGCAGGGACCACTGGCTCATATTTAAGCAACTATTTGTAAGTGGGTAATCCACATGTGGTGCAGGTTTGTAGGTTTGTTGTTGTCCTACAACCCTGGGATTCTAGGAGCAGCAATATTCCATATCAAGTATTGTATCTTCATTTATTTTACTTTAACTTTTTTAGCTTATATATTTAAATTGACATACAAAATAGTAGGTTTCCATGTGTCTTTTTCGCATACCCTTCATTTGGATTAAGTCTCTAACCCTGTTCTTTTTCTTTCCCATCCCTCTATCTCTGTTTAACATCTCATCCTCCAGTATTGCCCCTCTGTATGTTCTGCCTTCTATGTTCTACTAAATCTCTTTCAATAAGACATCACACTAATGGCCACTTTTACATTTCTTTTATGAAGCTTTTATAAGTGGCTCAGGTTAAATATACACATCTAAGTATTCACATCTGTGGTTTGCATATGAGAGAGTGCATGGGATATTTGACTTTATATGTCTGGGTTACTTCATTCAGTATAATTTTTACTACTTCTATCAGCCTACCTGCAAATTGCATTTTCATTTAAAGATTAGTAAAATTCCACTCAAAATACATCACATTTTTATTATCCATCCATGGACAATTGTATTAAATTTTGAAATCACATTGTTGAGACAACTATAATTGTTTTTTTTTTTTCTTTTTACATTTGTTTCCTTGAGAAGCATCTTTTAAAGCATCAGGTTAACAGTTGTTACGTTCAGCAAGAAACTGCCCATACAATGTCCTCTATTTGATAAATAAGGACAAATAAGAATGTGAATTTCTAACTTCTGTTCATTGAAACCATCCAAGAAGCTTGTAAATATTTCCATTTTTCTTCTTGATTTGGGACACAGATTACTGTTTCTTGATTCTATAATTTTATATGAATGATTTTCTGGGCACTTGAAGAAAAACATGAATCTTGATGATGAAATAAAGCATATGTCATTTGGTCTAAACTTATGGTTCATGATACACTATGCTAGGCTTTTTAGAGGATTGACTAGGGCAAAATACATGGAAAGCAACATTCTTGTGGATCAAAATTAATAGTATATAATATGAATTGTGTATTCTAACAGTCATAATATGTCAATGAACTTCTATAGAGTCATAAAAGCAATTATATATGAGCCTTTACAGGATAACAAAGATTAATACACACAGTTCTTCTCAAAATCTTAATTAAAGATAAGTACGACTCATTAATTTCCTCACATCTATTTTTGTGTTTATTTCATCATTTATTCCATTCTTTAATTCATTGAATATTATACTTTAACTATTTGCAAAATGATTTATGCCATCATAGCAATATGGATATATACTTATTACACAAATTAGTTCAGTCCTTTTATAAAGTAATTATCCACTATAGAACATGTGTCATCACAATAGTAAGAAAATACAATGTAAGTGCCTATGTGGAAGTAACATTAGTCTGACCAGAGACGGTTGACACAGAGCCTTCATATATACTTTTCAATATTTAAGTCTTAATTAATGTGAATGGGTCTTCTAGCCATCAAGTTGGATGGTTTGTTTATCACTATTAGGATAACTCTAATTTGTGTTAGTTCACAAATTTGTAATTAAGGCTTGGTGAAAAGAGTTTCTTCTGGCTTGGCTAACTCAAATCATCCATATTTAAATTGGCCTATATGAGCAGTCCTATAGATTTCTAGAAAAAAAAATAAACTTTGGCATATGTTATAATGTAAACATATTCCAACAGAAAAACAAGTCTCCCCTCCCACTGATGTCAGATAAGGCCATCCTCTGCTACATTTGGATCTGAAGTCACAGATTCCTTCATGTATACTGTTTGGTTGGTGGTTAGTCTCTGGGAGCTCTGGGTGGTCTGGTTAGTTGGTATTGTTTTTTCTATGGGGTTTCAATCCCCTTCAGCTTCTTCAGTCCTTATGATTCTGTCTCTTAGATATTTTCTTTGACAGCTCTAAGCCATCTTCTTTTACAGCTCCCTTTGATACTCTTATCTTGACATTTGCCTTTGTAGAAACCATGTTCGTAGTGCTTCACGTGTCGTTAGCACATGGCAATTACTCAGTACATATTTTTCACTGGGTAAATGTTGACAGAAACAAGTATTATGATATTACTACTAATAATAAAATTGATGGTCAAGCGTATCTTTTTCTACAACTCTTTTGATTTTTTTCTCTGCTTTGTCTCTTATTTTAAGCTACATATAATTCATGTAATAAAAATCACATTTTAATGAAGTAGATATTAATTATTCAAAGGATATTCTGAAATGCAAGATGTTTGGGTATATATTTGTCCTGTTATTATACACAATTTTATATACACCAAATATGACTTATATACTCCGCTCCTGAAAATATACCCAAATGACTCTATCTACTAAAACAGGAATACCTATTTATCCATGTTCATTGCTGTCATGTTCACAATGGCTAGAAAATAAAAGCACACCAGATACCCAACAACAGATACATAGATAAAACAGGTATGGTACATATGCATAATATATTACTTGGCTTTAATGAAAAATGAAATTTACAGAAAAATAGGTTGAATTAGAGAAAACTTTATTTTCATTGTTGTAACACAGACACAAAAGTTCAAATGCCACAAGTTCTCTTTCATGAGGATATGAAGATGCTTTACTCTTTTTTCTTATTTTATTTTCTAAATTCTTTGTTTACATTCCAAATGCTTTCTCCTTTCCCTGTTCCCCACTCCCCCTATGTCCCATAAGCCCTCTTATCTCCACCCATTCTCCAATTATCTCCCTCCTTTTTCTCTGTTCTGGTACTCCTTATTCTTTAGGGAAGTGTGTCTAACATGAAGTAACTGTATAAACCAGGAAGGGAAGAAGGAAAAGAAGGAAAAGAAGGAAAAGACTAGCTTAGGCATCTTCAGGATAGTAGATTGTAAGTAAAGAGAAAATAAATTGGGGAATACTCTTAGTGGAAAGGTTAAGCAAAGAGGAATTTGGGGAAATTTGGAAGTTGATGGAAAAGGATGAGGAGGATTTGTAGAGGTAAAAGGAGTATAAAGAAATTTGGAAAACAAGAAATTCCTACCTGTTCAATGACAGGTGAATATTGAAAGTAGGTATCTAATTTTACTCTGAAAGGACTCAAGGCCCATAGGGGCAAGGGTGACCAGTATCTGACACTGTGAGCTTGGCTAGTGCTCAGGTCTGGGGAGGTAGTAGACCCATGCACAAGTACACCTCCGATGATTAAGTAAACAGACACATCAGTAACTACCTTCTACACACCTATACTTATACCATGACAAAAGCTGCTCCATGCCTTAATCAGAGAACTCTCTCGTTACAATGAACAGTACTGAATGTAGAGATTTGTGGCTTCCCAAGATGCAGAATGTCCAACTTTAAACAAATCACTTATATCATGCCCTTTAAAGTTCTAGAAATATTGTATAAGGGTGAAAAAAGTTTATAAAACCAGAATATATGGTGAAGGAATACAAAATTCCATTCTATAGAATTGGTACAGTGATTGCAAACACTAACTTACATCAAGAGTAATTACCCACATTGCGCACACACAAGACTGACCATCCCAACAGATACCCATCAAAATCCCAACTCAATTCTTCACAGAATTAGAAAGAGCAATTATCAAATTCATCTGGAACAACAAAAAACCCAGGATAGCTAAAACTATTCTCAGCAACAAAAGAAAATCTGGGGGAATCAGTATCCCTGACCTCAAGCAATAATACAGAGCAATAGTGTTAAAAACTGCATGGTATTGGTACAGTGACAGACAGGAGGATCAATGGAACAGGATTGAAGATCCAGAAATGAACCCACACACCTATGGCCACTTGATCCTCGACAAAGAGGCTGAAAACATCCAATGGAAAAAAGATAGCCTTTTCAACAAATGGTGCTGGTTCAACTGGAGGTCAGCATGCAGAAGAATGCGAATTGATCCATCCTTGTCTCCTTGTACTAAGCTCAAATCCAAATGGATCAAGGACCTCCACATAAAGCCAGACACTCTGAAGCTAATAGAAAAGAAACTGGGGAAGACCCTTGAGGACATCGGTACAGGGAGAAAGTTTCTGAACAGAACACCAATAGCATATGCTCTAAGAGCAAGAATTGACAAATGGGACCTCATAAAATTACAAAGTTTCTGTAAGGCAAAGGACACCATCAAGAGGACAAATCGGCAACCAACAAATTGGGAAAAGATCTTCACCAATCCTACATCAGATAGAGGGCTAATATCCAATATATATAAAGAACTCAAGAAGTTAGACTCTAGAAAACCAAACAACCCTATTAAAAATGGGGTACAGAGTTAAACAAAGAATTCTCACCTGAAGAACTTCGGATGGCGGAGAAGCATCTTAAAAAATGCTCAACTTCATTAGTCATTAGGGAAATGCAAATCAAAACAACCCTAAGATTTCATCTTACACCAGTCAGAATGGCTAAGATTAAAAATTCAGGAGACAGCAGGTGTTGGAGAGGGTATGGAGAAAGAGGAACACTCCTCCACTGCTGGTGGGGTTGCAAATTGGTACAGCCACTCTGGAAATCAGTCTGGTGGTTCCTCCGAAAACTGGGCACCTCACTTCCAGAAGATCCTGCTATACCACTCCTGGGCATATACCCAGAAGACTCCCCACCATGTAATAAGGATACATGTTCTACTATGTTCATAGCAGCCCTATTTATAATTGCCAGATGCTGGAAAAAACCCAGGTATCCCTCAACAGAAGAGTGGATGCAAAAAATGTGGTATATCTACACAATGGAGTACTATTCAGCCATTAGAAACAACGAATTCATGAAATTCTTAGGCAAATGGATGGAGCTAGAGAATATCATACTCAGTGAGGTAACCCAGACTCAAAAGGTGACTCATGGTATGCACTCACTAATAAGTTGATATTAACCTAGAAAACTGGAATACCCAAAACATAATCCACACATCAAATGAGGTACAAGAAGAAAGGAGGAGTGGCCCCTGGTTCTGGAAAGACTCAGTGAAACAGTATTCAGCAAAACCAGAACGGGGAAGTGGGAAGGGGTGGGTGGGAGGACAGGGGAAGAGAAGGGGGCTTACGGGACTTTCGGGGAGTGGGGGGGGCTAGAAAAGGGGAAATCATTTGAAATGTAAATAAATTATATCGAATAAAAAATTAAAAAAAAATAATAATACATAAAAAAAAAGAAAGGGGCCTTAATGGAACCTTACCATATATCTTTAAACTATTGGCTAATGGTTAAACTATATAACATAATACAATCCCCCATATGCATATGTATGTGCATGTGTATGTGCATGTGCATGTATATGTGTATGTGTATGTGCATATGCCACGCACATGTTTATATATATGAATGAATCTCATGTCTAGGTCTGTTATCTTTACAGATAACATCCTACATCTAATAGAGGCCTAGTATCCAATATATAAAAATAACTCAAGAAGTTAGACTCAGGAGAAGCAAATAACTCTATTAAAAATGGGGTACAGAGCTAAATAAAGAATTCTCAACTGAGGAATTATGAGTGGCACTTACAGAAATGTTCAACATCCTTAATCATCAGGGAAATACAAATCAAAACAACCCTGGATTTCCACCTCACACCAGTCAGAATGACCAAGATCAAAAACTCAAGTGATAGCAGATGCTGGCAAGAATGTGAAGAAAGAGGAACACTCCTCCATTATGGGTGAGATTGTTAGCTAGTGCAACCACTCTGGAAATGAGTCTGGTAGTTTCTCAGAAAATTGGACATAGTACTACCTGAGGCACATCGTACCACTCCTGGGCATATACCCAAGAGATGTTCCAACATATAACAAGGACACATGCTCCACTATGTTCATAGGAGTCTTATTTGCAATATCCAGAAACTGGAAAGAATCAAGATGTCCTACAACAAAGGAATGCATACAGAAAATGTGGTACATTTACACAATGGAGTACTATTCAGCTATTAATTAAAAAAATTACTCCATATGGTTGCTTCTCCTATGGGGCTGCAAGCTCCTTTTAGCTCCTTGAGTCCTTTCTCTAGCTTCTCTTTTGGAGACCTTGTGCTCAGTCCAATGGTTGGCTGAGAGCACCCACCTCTGTATTTGTGAGGTACTGGCAGAGCCTCTCAGAAGACAGCTATATCAGGCTCCTGTCAGCTAGCACTTGCTGGCATCCACAGTAGTGTCTGGGTTTGGTGACTGTATATGAGATGGATCCCCAGGTGGCACAGTCTCTGGATGGTCTTTCCTTCAGTCTCTGCTCCACACTTTGTCTCTGTATCTCCTCTCATAGGTATTTATATATGGTTGTTGTTGTTGTTGTTGTTGTTCACAGATGTCAGAAGAAGTCAGATATTCCAGAGCTAGAGTTACAGATGGTGATCAACCAAATGGTGCTAGGAAATGAAACTGAGACTTTTTCATGAGCAACAAGTCCTCTTAACTCCTGAACTATCTCTTCAGCCCAGATGAAATAATTCTTGTGACAGAACACCTGTCACAATATGGGGAAGATTTATGTTGACAACTAACGTAGAGGCAGAGTTCCAGGTAGAGTTTAATATTCAATACATAAGTCATTCCTAGATAAATAATCCAAATATGAGCACACCTCTCTTTAGAAATTTTTTCCCCCAACATCATGCATTTTATGGGAAATATAAAGACACATAATACGCTGAATGAGAAAGAAGCCAATGGTAGAGTTGACACTGTGAAACCCCACTATTCTCCCCCTCTACTGCCAGCCTTCCTATTACGTGATGACCCTCAGCTCCTCTTATGAAAACTTGCCCTCTTCTTGGGTGTTCTAAGTCTTCTAGTTTATCTGTTTTTCTTGTTTGGTCCTCCACCTTGGCTTTCTACCAAGTGCATCCTGCAAATGTTTATTTTTATAAATGTTGCATATCCAGGGCAGGAGATGGGGAATAGGGTGAGCCAGACTCATTTACCAAAGCACTTTGGCACTGTGCTCTCGAAGTCATTTCCGCAGGAGGCTGCCCTGGATGGAGTGCACTTACTCCCAGCCCTCCCAATCCCACTTCCAAGCAGAAATCTTTGCAGTTACAGTCAGAAGCCCTACGGAGTTCTGAGCCAAAGCCTCCTTTCCTGAAAAGCTGGTGGTGGCCTTCAACATCCTGCCCTCACCTTAACAGCGACACTTTTATCTCATCTTCAAGGAAATAACCAAAACCCAAAATGAATTGGAGAAGCACAGAATCCATTAAACAAAAAAAATATACATTTAATAGGAATCAACTTGTACGAAGTCTGTCCCAGCTACTGGGTGTCACAATGTCCTGGCAGAAGAATCAAGGAGGTACTATCTTTTATAAAGGATACGGCATAGACCTCTTTAAGTTAAACATATAATATCACAAAATCCCAATGAACTAGAACATGATCCCAATTTAAAGATTGGGAGACAATAGACATAAATGACAGAGTTTGGATAGGAGGAATGGAAAGAGAAGAGATGATTTGAGTTTTCATAACTTTTGTGAAGTAGTTACTGAATAGACTCAGGGTCCATTTCATCCTCAATACCCTTCAATCTGACTGTCACCTCTACTTTCCCACCAAAACAATGGCTAACAAGGTGATCATTGCCAGTCACATGCCTGAACCTCAGAATTTCTTCAGAATCATGTTTCTTCTGTGGATTATCAGGCTAGTCTTTGAACCTTCTTTTCATTTGAAATCAAGACATTGTACAGGCTCGTGGTGAGCCTGAGCCCTGGTGCTTCTGGTCCTGAGGTGGTGGTGCTTGTCTAGTCTAAAGCTCATTCCTAGATACCTTGTCTACCTCAGCTCATTGCCCAGGTGATCCAGTTCTCTCTCTTTGCTTCAAAGGCCACCAGCATACCCTTTCTTCCTCATCCTAGGATACTTCTCAAAAGTCCTGCTTCATCTCTTCTTGGATGTCTTTTCCTTTGCCATTCTCAAATTAAACTTCTCATCTTTTCCCCCTCATCTTTTCCCCCTCTTTGCAGACCTGATCTCAGTTATACCTATCTTCATATTTCCTGATATAAAACTCCCCTTTGTCTCACACTTCAGTCATGACAGAATGGTTTGGGTTGATTCTAGAATATACTCTGCATTCAGCTTCTCAGATACCCTTACTGTCACCAACTTGTGTCAGTTCTACACTTTTGCCAGCCTTCTTGGTCCGCTTACCTTTAGGTTTGCCCAAATGCAACGTGGTCACAACTCACTGCCCAGATATTTCTAATAAACAGATCAGCTCATGCTGCTTCTCAGTTCAGAGTTCTCCTAAGGCCTCTAAGTTCAGAGGAAATTTGAAAATCTTTAAAACAACTGAGAAGGCCCAAACAATCTGGCCATGTGTCTTCTCCCTGATCGCTTTGTTAATACTCTATGCTACCTCTTTTCCTCTGCTCTGGTCACCACACTAACTTGTAAATGCAGGGGGGCATGCAACCACAAAAGCATCTCCTTCAGGAGGTAGATTGCCGGTTTAGAGGAGATGCTTTCTTGGTACCAATGGGGTGCAGGCCGAGTGTATGCAGCAGTGTTCAGATGAGCTTGCTGTGGCATTTCTCACCTGCTCCTGGAGTCTCTGTCATTGACTCTGTGCCACCTAACCTCCGACCCCCAGGGCAGGTAGGGTTGGGCAACGAGTAATCCAGGGCACAGACAACTTCCTTGCTACTTTCCTGAAAATCTGACCTCTATGCATCTAATAGCTGATTTTTCCATTCACTAGGTCACTGAACAAGACCCAGTGGACCTTTCTCCTTAAGAACCTCATTGTACTTAAAGCTCTAACTGTAGCATTCATTTTCTGTCTTTTCATGGTCTTTATTCTTCTCAATAACACTTACTGACATAATTTGCTGTATCCATCTGATTCATTTTGCTTATTTTTTCTGTCTCTTCACACTAAAAACAAAATCATGGAGGGCAAAGCTTTCTGTTTCTTTTCCCACTGATAGATATTTACCCATCATCAATTTGACTGTATGCCTATCCATTATGTATTTATTGTTTATCCATCATGGAGATTATATAGTAATTTTATATAAATATTAATTGCTGATTAATTATTGCAATAAATATATTATTTTCAAGAATTATATGCTGTTTATTAAATTTACAACAACTATTTATCAGTTAAATGATTATGCATTAGATAAATAAATTGAAATAGGAAGGAGAAAGGGCTGTTTCCAAAAGATTTGGCACAGCCAAGGAAGTCTTCACAAATAAATAAAAAGTATTTAATGTGTTCTAGGTTCTATGCATGTCATGTCATCTAAACATCATCTCATTAAACCTTAATGACACTGTGAAGTAAGTTTGTAAGGTTACTGTCTCTGATTGATAGCTTAGAAAACTTCCATACCAAAGACTTTAACATGCTTTCTCAAGAGCAATGCAATGACTTTTAAATCAGCCCCAAGGCCAGCTGTTTTCTGTCTTCTTTCTGACTATGCAATGCCACTCCACAAATCTTCCCTTAGGAAGGACTATTGCACTATAAATTAAATGAAGCAGTAAATCAGATAACGCTACATCCAATAAACACCGTCACTTGTTTATAAATGTATTTGCTTAATTATTTAGTAACTATTGTTAGTTCGTAGCATTTCTATTATAAGACATGCCATAGCCATTAGAGGAAAAAATAAGTAAAGAAACTTTCCCTACTTTTAGTGAACTCACCAGCTAATGTTGTTCTAAACCTATGATATCTTTCTTTTTTAAGAGCCAGAGAAGGTAGGAAATTATTTTATTAGGGGCAGGCAATCTTAGACAAGGAAGTTCTAAGAGGCGTCTGATGTTCACAGTCCTACAGGACAGCTCAAGACCACACGGAGGAAGTCCATTCCAGGAAGAAGAAGCAGCAGGAGCTAAGGATAGAATTGGGGCATGGTAGGATCCATTCAGTGGAAAGAGCTTTGCAGGTGTTATAATTAGATGAATGAAGGTTAAGTCTGAACTTTAAGGGCAGTAAGAAACCATGCTGTGGCCTGATTAGATCTGTTTTATTGAAATCATTTTGAGAGCCACCGGGGAGGATGAATGGTCAGAGATAGTAAAGGGGACAGGATGTTGGGTTAAGCATCTTGCAATATCTAGGGAAAGATTATGAAACTAGTTCTTGGGCAAGGGTAGTATGGATGATGTCGCAGGTAGACACTGAGAGGATTTATTTGTCCTTTTAAAATACAACTATTCATTAAATTATTGGGAAACTCCAAAACACTTTAATACACAGAATGTAGCTTGGACCAAATAAATTTTAAATTTCTGGAGAAGCACAAAATAGGGCAGCTCATAAAGTTCCTTTGGTGATTGCAATGTATACTCAAGTTTGAAAGCTACTGGTTTGTGATCTAGTTGGAGTATTAGCTTATCTGAATGATTTAAGTTTTTTTATGAAAGGAATGAATTGGACTTAGAGAAAATTTTCAGCCCATGTGATAAAGAGACCTGCTATTGTTTCAATGTTTTATTTCCAAATCAGAATTGTGACAATGACGTTTGTTGAATTGTGTGAGACAAATGGTGTACTGCTCAGCTAGATACTCTGGTAACAATTGATTGTCAAGGTTAAAGGAGATAATGGACACAAACAAGTGATGAGTCCTACAATGAATATACAAGTTGACAAATGAAGTATATTCAGTTTGATAATTATTTATTTTGTTTTATGTAAACTTAAAATTTAGGGTTTCTGTGAAATATCCAGTAACCTGGAAATAAACCCCTATGTATCTGAGAGATAGTTCAGATAACTGATGATTAAAATTTGGTCCTGTTCTCTGCCAATGTGGATTGTTTAAATTATAATAACAAAGCAAGTCATTAGGGCAATATTATTTTCTAAGATCTGGAAGAAAGACTGGAATGTTTTTAGTCACTGTGTTCTTTACAGTAAAGAAAACATAATACTAAACCTTGCTTTGGAGCATTTGTGGGAGAGCCATGATCATGTAAGAAGACATGACAGTGTGAATATAGGATGTGTTCAGAGTGTAAGAACCTGGAAAGGAAGAAATGAAAATAACTGGCAGAAACACAGTAAGCAACAGACAGGTCAGAGCCAAAGTGTGCATTAGCACAGGTTGCACTGAAACTGTCAGCTGGAGCCTCATTGTTCCTCTTGGTTTAATAAGCTTTTGAGTTAAAGAATATTTACAAAAGTGGTAACTAATTGCCCTCATTTAAATGTGAGCTTCCCAGCACTGTCAATAAACAAAATACAGACAATCACAGCATTTTTCATACAGAAAGCATCTTACTGCTGGTTTTAAGACTATGATTTTTATTTCCTGGGCCCTAAGTGAAAGAACAGCAAGTCACATAATATAACAAGAGGCACCTTGTTTGGGAACCACAAACCACACTTTAAAATTACTTTTATGAGGCCAATCCTCATAAGCATCCCTTTATACTATTCCATAAATGCATATTTACTAGAAGACCATATAACAATAATCTCTATTATTGCCATAATCATGAGAACAGCCATCACTGACAAACTTGTATGCAACAATATCTACACAAAGTGCTTTATATATGATTTTCCTACATCCCAAGAAGGAACAAGAGGTAAATATTATTACCTGTACTTTCCATATTGGAAAATATGAGTCCAAAACACTACTGATAGCTCAAGGTCAGACTATCGATGTATGGCATGACCCCCAATTTAAATAACTCAAGTCACCTCCATGGTTTATGGTTTTTATTTAATGCTTTGGAGTTTAACATACTATTTAATGAACATGGTGACCAGTGGGACTGATTAATAAAATTGTCAATTGACTTTATCAGTAAGAAAAATAAAATTGAACCTTGATGTCATTTTTCATATCCTCAGTCCTTTCAAGCTAGAACTCAAGTGGGTTCTGTCTTGTCAGATACAGTACCAGTTGATGAAAGTATATAATGAAAGTTCTTAGGTTTGTGGCCATTTACACAAAGTGTATATTTTCAGGTTAGTAAAGAAAGCATCAGTCAGATCAGATGAGTTATATGTACTATATAAACTAATTTATAATTATCGGCACAAATATTGCCGATTAAATCAGGCCAGTTAAGAATCCTAGCATGGAGGTGGGAAGGAGTTCAAAGACACCACACATAGCCAAGGTGTCTTGGCAAGTGACAGCATCTTTGGAGGAGGAAATACCACTGGCAGGTTGCCTATGCCACAGTGGATGGCACTAAATCCATCTGTATATTTTATGCTGATTCGTTTCAATTGATCATTTAAAGAAAAAAATGGTGATGATTTGAAGCTCTTAAGGGATTCACAGGGAAGGGCAACTAACTGTAACTTATTAGGAAGAGGAGTAGACATGGTTGAGATTTATTATATATGCCTATAAAATTTCAAAAATAATAAAAATATGGTAATTTCCCTCAAAATGGTGATTATCTTAAAATGGAGGACAGGGGAAGAGAAGGGGGCTTGCGGGACTTTCGGGGAGTGGGGGGCTAGAAAAGGGGAAATCATTTGAAATGTAAATAAAAAATTATATCGAATAAAAAAATAAAAAAATGTTGATAGTTATTAAATTTGAACCATTCAACATTATTTTCCTAATTTTATATTTAATAATTATCCTTAATAAATTTCTAAAAATAAAATAAGTATTTCTTTAGCTTGTTTCTTATTACTACAAAAATATGAGTTTATAACCAGTGGGAAAATGTTTCAATGGAAGAGTTTCTATCCTACTTATGTGACTCAGGGGCACAAAATGAGGACCCTGGCTATGGGGCAGCATCCTCAAAATTACTGAATCACTCTTTCCTCAGGTTCAAAGTTTACACTCCATCCTCCATTCAATCAGGAGGAAATCCTGCCTACATTTCAGAGAGCCAAGCCACTCCACCATCATCTATCTACATTTAGTTGCCAGGAGCATCTCCTATAGATAAAGACAAGAAATTCATCATAGTTAGAGATTTCCCTTTTAATGAATATAGGGAATGAGCATCTAAAAGGAAGCAACACACTCCAGCTGATTGTTTAGGATTATGGGACATGATTTTAAATTCAGCACCAGCCTCAACATCTAGCTCAAACTCTTTGCTTACTATTCTGCATTTTATCTTTTGTAAGAATAGAAATTATTTGTGCTGTTTTATATAGAATTTTGAAGTATATTTTGTGGGAAATGTTCATATTTTCGTATTCAGGGCTGTGTTTAGTTTTCTTTACTGTTGCTTTGATAAACACTGTGACAAGAACAATTTAAGAGAAAAAATCCTTCTCTTGATTCATAACCCCAGGGTACAGGCCACAGTGGTGTAAAAGTCACAGGGACAAGAACATCAGGCAGTTTGTCATAAGCCTCCCACAATCAGTAAGGAAAGCTAGATTAATTTATGTTACTGTTCAGTTCCCTTTCTCCATTTATAAATTCCAGATTTCCAGTCAGAGAATGGTTCTACCCATAGTTGGCAGGACTTTCCATCTCAATGAATTGAATCAAATTGATCCCTCACTGATATGACTAGGATGGTTTCTACTCTGGTTCTAGATTCTTTCCAGCTGACAATGAACACTACCACAGCTGAATATATCATAATATTTTTGGCTTTTCTATACCTCATTCGCCCAGTTGGGGCAGGAAACTGGATACTCATACCTCAATATTATTTTTCTTCATTGATTTCAATATTTGAGAACATGTGTTCTGGTGTGGTGTCTATGCTGAAATCCAGGCAGCAAAATTTCTTCTTGTAACAGAGACCATGGGCTACCACTCTGGATGTAAGCTACAGCTCTTTAAGTAATAAAACCAACATTCAAATTTCTGTCTACTTAACTTACTTCTATAACTTGGTTTAAAAGCCTTCTAATTTCTGGCTACAATAACTAAGGCTACTATGAACATAGTGGAGTATGTTATATGTTGGAGCATCTTTTGGCTATATGCCCAGGAGTGGTACAACTGTGCCCTCCTTTAGAACTATTTTCTGGGAAGTGCCAGACTGATTTCCAGAGTGGTTGTGCCAGCTTGCAATCCTACCAGCAATGGAGTAGTATTCCTCTTTCTCTACCTCCTCACCAGCATCTGCTATAACCTGAGATTTTGATCTTAGCTATTGTGACTATTGTAAGGTATAGTCCCTGATGACTAATGATGCTGAACATTTCTTTAAGTGCTTCTCAGCTTCTTGAGCATTCTGTTTGGCTCTGTGCCCCAGTTTTAATAGGTTTATTTGGTTCTTTGGAGTCTAATTTCTTGAGGTCTTGGTATATTTTGAATGTTAGGGGAAGAATTTTAGGAGTTGAAGGGGTTTGCAACCCTATAGGAAGCACAACAATATCAACCAATCAGAACCCCCAAAGCTCCCAGGGACTAAACCACCAACCAAAAAGTACACATGGAAGGACCCATGGTTCCAGCCGGATATGTAGCAGAGGATGGCCTTATTGGGCTTCACTGGGAGGGGAGTCTCTTGGTCCTATGTAGGCTCAATGAGCCAGAGTAGGGGAATGCTCTGAGGGCTCTGAGGCAGAAGGGTAGGCAGGTGGGGGAGCTCCATCATAGAGGCATGGAGAGGGGGAGGGGATAGAGGGCTTGTGGAGGGGAAACTGGGAAAGGGGATAATATTTAAAATGTAAATAAATAAAATAATCAATAAAAATTGAAAGAAAAAGCCTTCCAAATCTTCACAGTATTTCAATTAAAAAATTTGGGATCAAATGATTGGCATTGTACTTCTGCTTTGGCCCAAAGGGATGTCTTCAGATGTTTTTTTCTTCTCATGCAAATTTATGTGGAAATTTACTTGGTGTATCTAGTCTTCATTATTAATAAGCAGTAATGATTTTTAAGATTTTTCAAGGGCAAAGTCTACAATGTTAATGAAAATGAGTTAGCTCACCCCTGAGACTTGCCAGGTTAGTAGTGAAAGAAGGTGCATGTGTATTTACACAAAACACACACACACACACACACACACACACACACACTAAAACCAAATGCATCAGAAGGGTCAGATAAACTACTACCACTAACAGGTAAAGAGCCATTATAATTAACTGGTTTTGTTCAGCAAGGAAACCTCTACCTCCTTTAAACTACCGTGAAAGGCGAGACCACTATGCCCAGGTTAGTTTCCATTTTTTTTTTAATTGAATTAATGGACTGTTAAGAAAGCTACAAACTTGTTGAATCTCTTTGTTTGCACCTAAAGAAAAGGGAGTATCATTAACTGGCTTGGGCTATTAAGGCCTTCTCAGGGTTGACATGAACTGATCAGTTATCTTTTTTTTCTATGGGTGCTAGAAAGGGAGACATGCAAGGATCATCCTTAATACTGACGGTGTATCCTTGTGGCTGAAGGAGTGGGAGAAGGAGAATGATCCCTGCCTCTCAGTGGATGTTGTGTCTCCGAATAATATAATTTGTTCCAGAACATCAAGAGAGAATCGTGTACTGTTCTGATGGCCCATGCCATTAACATTTTCCCAGGTGCTACTTTAACTCTGTCTTTAAACAAAATTAAGACTAGCTTCCAAGGTTTGTCATATATCCTTGCTCTATCTAGCCCAGGTAAACAGTAGAGGATACCACAAGTTTTATATCCATCCATATGTAGGCAATGACTTCTGAAAAAATCCAAAAGAAGTCTCACATGAACTCATGTTAGCAATCTCATTTCACATTGTAAGAAGTAACATTGAAATTAAAATTCAAAGATGAAAAGTTAAAATTGAATTCAAAATGTCCATTACTTCAGTGTTTCAGAATTAGAATATTTATTTCAGTATCAGAAAAACTTGACTGCTAAGGTATAGCCAACATCTCTGTCAATTTTTTGCAACTGCAGTTTTTTTTAAAGTTATTTTTCTATCCCTCATATTTGAGGCTTAAAGTCAGGGAAGAAAAATAAATATTGAGTGATTTCTATGTGTAAGCCTAATTTTCAATATATGTCATTTCATTTCATAACATTACCAGATATTTCGAACATTGATCTGTTATCCTGTACACCTTCAGCGGCTGAGATGCATAGCACTACAATAATACACCACCACTCCCACATGTGCTAAGTGATTAGGTGGGACTCAAGTTTTGTCTGTCTCTAAAACCTCTCCTTTCTATCACAGTGCTCACGGCACCCTATCTCTGACATAGATGTACAACAAGACTTTTGTTCCCCAGTTTCCATGTTAAGAAATGAAGGGAGGGCAATGGAGGGAGGGTCTCCCTGAAGGGGGACTATGAGGGTACAGCACTTGATGTAAATAAATAAATACATTTTAAAATTAAAAAGAAAGTTAAGGCTTCCTCTGAACGGAAGACTTTTAAGATCCACCTTCTTATCTCTATTATACCAACATCCCTCCCACCCACCCCCCTGCCCTGTCCCTGGGCAACACCACCCTCATGCCTCTACTTCTGGTTTCATTCTTTAGCATTGTCCTGGCCTAGGTTTCTTCCCCACCCATTTTACCCAAATGCTGTGATGATTTCTCATACCAACAAATCCTCCATCACCTTCAATACCAGCGACAGGTCTAACCCTCATTTGACCTCTTCAGTGGTCCCATTGAGCATGTCAAGTAGTTAAAGTATAAAACAAGTCTTTCACATTCTAGGTTTGAGCATTCTTTAATTTTCTTACGTTTTTACTCACAATAATATTCTGCTGCCACCAAGAAGAGACATTTTTTCGATTTCACTATGTCTCTTCTCCATTGCCCCCAAGTAATGCCTCTTTATACTTGAACAGCTTAGAAGTTGTCAGGGATGCCACATCTTCAGCTTGTCAGTTTGAACTACTCTATATCTAGGTTAGCTGCCCTTCCTGTGTGCCCCCACTCTCTGCTGCTCAGACGTTAGTCATATTGTGCCTCTGAAATCCATATTTTATTTCTTTGTGTGCTTCTGTAGATTGGCTGCCCTATTTGAGCAAAGACTGTGCCTTGTTTATCATTGTGCTTTATCTATTACACTTAAGTCTAGATCTTTTATATTTGTTGTGTAAATAATGTAATAAATAAAGGAATGGATGAAAGAAGTTTGGGTTAGAAATCAGGGAAATTGGAATCTCACACCTTTATTTCCCTTGATCTCAAAAGATTCTTTGAAACTTGAAATGCAAAATTGAATAATGAAGAGAGAGCTATGGCAGCATTAAAGCCACTGACAGTATTAGTGACGCTTTGTGTTAGGTTTTTGAATCCTGAAAGCAGAAGAGTTGCATGCTCAGCAGATGTGCACTAAACTTTTCACACATCTGTCTGGAAGAACAACAGCTGGACAAATTAATGCTTCATTAACCTTTCCACTGGAAGATACTGCATTTTAGATCACTGAAAAGAAGCTTGTTTGTCTTTGGATGCCTTTGATGTGCACAGAGGCAAGAGAGTCTAGAAAAAAAAAAGCAAGGATGGAGAGTCTTCAAAGTTTCTTACACTAGGAAGACAAATGTTAAGACTTCACTAAGGACACCATAAAGCTTTGTGTCCCCTGAAGACCCTCTATAATTATTAACTGAATTTAATTAGGTCAGCTGAGGAATGGCTGTCTTTTGCTGCCGTTGTTTTTCTTGTGGATGAACTTAAATAGATCTGAGAGATTTCTACGATCTTGAGATGATGGAAATTTCTAGATGTTGACTATCTGTGAAGGGGAGAAGGAGCAGTGAGAAAAGAGAGGAAAGATTCGAATCAAATGTACTTTAGCTCAAGTTCTAATATTGCTATTCAGTCCACAGGCAAGTTACTAAGAGAAGTCTTGATCTTTTTTTAATCTGTAAACAGTAGATACTGATTTTTATATTGAGTTTTTTATTGTGAGTTTATTATAAAAAATAAACCTATATTTACTTCAATTTTAACGTATTATCTAACCTCCCTATACAAATCTCATCACCAGGTTCAGCTTATTCATTTCCAGATAACTTTATGTTCAATGCGGGAAGCTTAGCTCTGTCTGTCTTCCTTTTTCATGCATATTTTATCTATCATCAATGATTTTCTCTTCTTTGATTTGTCATTTGGGGATGATACCATAAAATGTAAGTTATAACACCAGTTTGATAATGGTTTTCACTTTCAAACTCTTCAGATTTCCAAGAGAACTAGTCAGTTGCTCAGAAGATAAAAATCCGTGGTTGTATTGAGATTCTTGGATTAGTAAGTTTTATGTTGAGTATTAATAAGGTATCAGAAAAAGTAACTTGGGGTAGACTTGTAGATTTACTTACCTCACTTTCTAGTTTGTCCCAATTAAAAAAAAATAGACTCAAGAATGACAATGGGAGCCATCTGCTTCCTCCCTTAGAATTTATGCTAAAATGACAGCCAAGGAAAGCATGCATAGCTCACAGATAGCCCACAGGTGGCAGGTTAGCTATAAGGTGAATGACTTGTTATTCCAAATGAAATCAGTGAACATTAACACCTACATAATCCAGTAGGGGAGCAGGAATTCATATGCATATCATGTATTTGTAGTTTTATCAGTCAAGGATAAGAGAGTTGTGTTTCTTTTCTAGAAGTCCTTCTGTTAAAAACCATGAAGGAGGTTTTTACAGTCAAAACATGACAGTTTTCCAAGTCTCAGATTAATGCTATGTAATATACAGTGGTGGGATGAGTATAAGAATTACCACATATTTGAGACCCTTAAAGAATTTTCTTTCCCAGGTAAGTAGTTGTATAATCTGTCCAAATCATTTGCTTTCTAAGAGCTTGGTTATTGTGAGAAAATTAATACACAGTCTATTAAAAGAACAGTGTAAAATTTTCCATGAATATGTAGATTCCCATCTGAGATGCAATTGTATCCATCTGAGAGTAATTTTGTGTGCACACAGCCCTTAGGTCATTTGAACTAGAGGTTTTGACTGTCACCAGTGAAACCCTTCTGACATTTATGCTAGAAGCCAAAGATGTATTCCCATCAACAATATATAAGGCAATCCCTTTTCACTCTCTAAAAAAAGAACTGGTCAAGCCCGAGTTCACTATGATTGACTCCAAAAAACTCTGATTTAAAAGTTGTACATGATTAAAGTTTGAAGCAGGTATCTAAATAATAATGTTCAAGATGTTTTTTCATCAGCCAATCAGCAGCAAGTAAAAGGATTCAAATTCATCGCCTAAATCAATGGTTCTCAACCTTCTTAATACTGAAACCATTTAATACAATTTCTCATGTTATGAGGGCACTAAAAAATTTTGTTCCTACTTTATAATTATAATTTTGCTACTGTTATGAATTGTAATTTAAATAGCTAATATGGAGGATATTTGATATGTGACAACCAAAGTAATTCAACTCAGTTTGAGACACAGTGTCCTAGAGTAGGGCTTGACAAAGACAGAAGAACTGCAGTACCACTAACAAATAGTCTATACTTAGGGTATTTACAGTGATGTGCGAAAATATTCCCTCACATAGTGTTAATGTATGTAGTGTGGACATTTAAGAGAAGACATTTTCTCCTATAAATTCTGAAGAGAAATTCATTGTAGTACCCATACTATTTCCAGAAATTACCTTTTTTATATAAAACTTTATATTCTTTGGCCAACATTTATATCCTTCAAGCCCTCAGCAAGCCTGATTGTGTTCTCTGCTTCACTTTAAGTTGATATTTTATAGATTTAAGAATACTCAATGACAAAAGAATAATCTCTAAACAATGGTACCAGAAAAAAAAAACTAGTTATCCTTTTACAGAAAGAAATTAGACTCTTACCTCATATATTATGAAATCCCAATCATGTATTAAAGAGTTAAATGTAAGACAGGAATTCATTGAAACAGGAGATAACACAGGGGTAAAGTTTGATGGCTCTTGTCAAATAAAGAATGCAAATGCTCATGAGACTGTGCAGCAAACAAGGGATTGGTACAGAATTGGTGGGGATATAAATTGACACAGCCACTGTGAAACACATTGATTTCCTCAAAAACGTTAGCACTCCCATGTGAATATTCATATCTTTTTTGGGTGTGTTTGCAAAGGAAATGACATTAATGTGTTAATGCTACATCCGTATTTCCATGTGCATTACACCATTAATTATCATAGCCAAGATACGGCATTGACCAGTGTCCATCAAAGAATGAATAGATAAAAGTATAGACATACAACAAAAATGCTGTTGATCCTCAAAATGAGAAATCCTGCCATTTATGATGCTGTTTATAATTCTACTTTCTTTGGATTCATCCTTTCTGGGGGAGAGATGTAATAATTATTTGAGGTAATGTTTCATTCAAAAGAATGCATGCTGCAAGGAATAAAGAGTGCTAGATACTCTACTTGGTACAATGGAAAATAGTAGTGATATCCACTTGTACAAAACTTTAATTTTTAAACATTTCAGCTAAAATCAATTAGCATGTAATAGAAATTGACAGTAGGTTTGGGAGTATGCAAATGACATTTTTTTTTAAACCACAGAAATTTGTATGTATTCTGTGTATGCAATTTTGTTGCGGAAAAGTTTGTTGATTTTTTAATTACCACAAGGAACAGATGTTCAAGTGAATTTTTGAGGAAAATATGTCATCTTATGAAACTTAATTAAATAGTTAATATAAATAATTAACTCCTTCTAATGTAACATATGTTGCATACACAAATATGTACACATGTTCAAATATTTCTTATATTTTTAAGTCCCTAGAAAATAGTAACTTTTAATACTGCTTAGTATAATACCTAACATACAAATTAGAGAAAATACTTAGAGATGAGTAGAGTGGTACTGAAAAACTATATTGTAAAGATAGACAAGAAGCATAAGAAAAGATTGCAGTGATAGAATAAAAATTATCTTGAAATTATAATGAAGGACTACAGAGATGGTTCAATGATCAAAAATGTTTTTTACTCTTTCAAAAGTCAAGAGTTTGGTTCCCAACTCCCATTTCTAATGGTTTACAAGGACTTAGAACTCTAGCAACAGGGTATCTGATTCCACTCTCCTCATTCACAATCATATGTATACACACCAATACGGGCACATAAAGAAGAAAATAAATGTTAAAAATAAGATATGTAAGGGTTTATACTTTCAGTGTGTTTTCTATGATTAACATCAACTTTCCAAATATATATTATTCTTTTTTTTATATCTAGTATATATTCTCATATATAAAATATTGACTACAAGCATAAAAGGGCAGAGGGTAAAACAGATAAATCTGATCTCAGGGCTTCACTTTATATTTGAAGGTTGTACATAAATCGCTTGAGACCTCATTGTAATGTGCTCTGGTGTGCTGGAATATATATATATATATATATATATATATATATATATATATATATATATATACATATATATGTATATATATATATATATATATATATATATATATATATGTATATATATATATATATATATATATATATATATATATATATATATATTCTTCCCCTGTTTTGTTGTAGCACATTTGAGGTAAAAGGAAGAATAGTGCTTTTGTAAACACTGGACCACAGGTATTTTGAGTACCCCAAGCCGTAATAACTCTCCCCAAGTGTCAGCTAATTAAAATTTCCTAAGAATTGGTGAATCCATCTATTATTAATAAAGCATTTTAATAAGTATTTTGATAAATAAGAGGCAGATAAACAGATGTCTGGGAGGAGAAATGGGTAGAAAAGTGAGCAGGGTGGGGGAAAGCCACCTCCGAGTCTTTGACATTCCAGTGTATTCATATCAGTCATTCTCACATTTCACTTCCTTCCCAGGCCATGCATTCTACATTATATGGATAATCTTTTCAGGCACTATGTAAAGGGTATCTTTGTATTGTTCAAATGCTGATTTCTATACTGCTGAAGAAATGAGTAGATACCAGAATTTGATACTGTAATTTTTTTTATGAAAATCACCTCTCCACTATTTTGTAAACATTCTTTTCCATCACCTTCTGATTGGTCAATAATGAGCTCATCAACCAGTTAGCTGGGAAGAGGAGAATAGGGTGGAGCTTCTGATCCCAGCCAGGGGTTCTTGGGAGAGCAGAGATGGAGAGAAGGAGATCTATGAGGAAGGAAGCAAAGAGGTGGCCTTGAGGCAGAGGGTCCAGGAGGAATCCTGATGAACTGGCTGCCAAAGATTTTCCAGGAGAACATATGGAGCATAGCAAGCCAGGGCAAGACTGTTACCAAGGGGTCTATGATTGGGAGGTACATAGCTTAGAGGGAAAGGAAACAATAGCTTAGGACCTGCCCTGTTTATTTCTGCAACTTGTTAATAAAAATACTCGGTCTCTGTGTCTATTAGTTGGGAGCTATAATGGGTTAAAGAGGGTGTAGAAATGCCCTGTAGTTATTTGTGAACAAATGAGGTATAGCAATTCCCCTGAAGATTCTACTATGCCAGGTGACCATTTTAAACACTCAAAGTATGGTGGCACATACTAACAGTACCAGTGTATAGTAAGCAAACCATTATTTTAATGCCTGAGTGTGAGACAAGGCCTGTATAATATAGTAACGACCACCCTACAAAAGGTAAAATTAGTAAAATAAAAGAAATAAAATAATAAAGATATCTAACCTGTATACTACTATTTCCTAAGGTATTAAATGGAATAAAATTTAAAACCAAGTTTGCATCTTGGTAGAGAAATATAATAGAAAAACAGTTCATATTGATGATATTCATTTAAAAAATCCAAGTATACTAATACTCTAGTGACTGTGACCACAAAGCTGACATTAAGCATCTCTTGTATATACTGACTTTCTGTGAGGCACAAAATTGGATCTGATATGATAATGTAGAAATATGTAGAGTTACCAAATTATAAAAGTTTCCTTCACAAAAGTATGAAACATTCTAAAATAAAATAATTTAGCATAGCCACCTAATAAGTATGGTGTCCGTACCACCCTGCCCTGTCCTGTTGAAACCCTGTCCATTGAACTGTGTATATACAGGGCTTCAACAGAAATCTTTGTTGGCATAATTTGACCAAGAATTTCTCACAGGAAAACCATGTTCTAGAAATATATATGCTCAGTGATATCAGGCAAAAATGCTGATGAGCCATTCTAAACTATCTGAGCCAGCCACAGCTGACCTGTTTTCTATTTCCAAACAGTGAGACCCATCCATTAAAAAAATAAGGTTGAACAATGCAAACTGCCAAGGTAGGATTTTTGTATCTATTTTCTATAAGGATAATATAGTTGGTCCAGTTTCTTCACTAATCCCAACTAATTCAATCTGTGCCTGGTACATGGGACAGCTAAGAAATATTTACAAAACTGAATACTTACTGGAATACAATCATAAAGGAAGGCTGAAAGCATGTTTTGAAAGTCAAATATGTAAAAGCAGAACAAAGGGCATGTGTCGGGCATGTGTCGGGCATGTGTCTTTAGAAGCTGTCAAAGTGATTTGATGTCTTCCTCATTTTGACCAAGTAATTATCAAGGATTCACTAAATTTTCACGGTCAAAAAGGGGCACATGGTTGTACTGCTGCCCTGGTTAGACCCTAACTATACTTTGTGATACACAGCTAAGCATAGTCGTTCTCCTCCTGAGTTAGGAGGTGAGACAGCAGGAGTGAACGACTATGCTTAGCTGTGTATCACAAAGTATAGCAGGCCCATTTTTGTGATATTTATTTCACAGTCACTATAAAGAGACACACATTCCAATTTCTCCATTAGAGTGCATTATTACGGGACTTTACTAGAAGCACATTTCTTTCTCTGAGACCACAGCACTATATATATATATATATATATATATATATATATATATATATATATGAGCACATATCTATATACATTCAGATCACTTGTTCCAGAGGCTTTTGGGCTATGAACCAGAATCCCTTGAATCCAATGAAATTACTACAGTGTATATGTTTATGTCATTTGAAAAGGAGATTTGATATGAGAAATCAGTCTCTTCCTTTTAGAAATAAATAAATATTCATGGGTAAATTTCATAAGGGGTACCATATCAGGATTTTTTCCTTACTATGAAGCAGATGTTAAATATACTTAGAAAACAGTTGGTTATCCCCAAAGCAGTCATGTTACTGTTGCACCAGTAAGCATATCTTACCTGGCAGGTTGGTATTATAGCAGGCAGAGGCCCATATCTTATGTCTTTTCTATCTCAGCTGCTAGCATAACAGCACTTTTTGTTCCTATGAAAGCTACACTGCACCAGGGAGCTTCCAGCTCAGTTACAACATAATTTCTCTCTGCTTAAACTGTATGGTGTTTCAGCCTGGCAGTGGTTGTGCTCACCTTTAATCGACAATCTCTGAAGACAGACACAGGTGGATCTCTGTGAGTTAAAAGACCAGTCTGGTCTATAGAGTGAGTTCCAGGAAAGCCAATGCTACATAGAAAGAAATATGTCTTGAACCCCCACCCCAGGAAAAAGTGCATAGTGTCTTTCTACATAAGATCTTGTCATCTAGTTCTGGTAGGAAACAAAACAAACAAACAAACAAACAAACAAACAAAAATCTATGACAACTGCCTGCATTGTCTGGGTTCACCCAGGCCAAGAACTCAAAGGAGTTATCCTGTACCCTAGCACCGGGATTTTTGTTTCAAAGATTTGGCTTTTAGTACCAGCATTATCAACTGTTCAAACTCATGTTTTAATGGTGAAAATTTTAATTTTATTTATACATTTTACTAGGTTTATACAGCAGCAGGTATCCTCATGCTTTTTCCATGCATCTTTTGTTTAAGTTCATCCTATGACCAACTTCCACCTCTCCCATCTCTACACTCACATCTCTTTTTAAATCTTTCTGTGTCTAACATCAACACCTCCATTTTCAGATCATATGTGTTTTTCCTTCCCCCAAAATATATTTCCTTGTATCTCACGTATCCTTTCTTTCTTCATGGCCTTCTCTGAAGAGGGCAAGAAGCCCTAAAGTTTTGATCCATGAGCCTGTATTCAAACTGCCTCATGAATAGTTACTTCTATTCCCATAGGCTTGCGGATCTATGACTACAAGTAAGTAAAGGCTTCTTTTATCAGAGGGTCATGGTTAATACAGACACGTGTAACTGGTCAGGATTCAGAAAATAAATAGTTTTTGAATGATTAACCCTAAATGGTACACCTCCAGTGACCAGTGAACACCCCAGAATAGGAGACAGAAAGATTGGGGCAGGTAGAGGACAGAGGGGTTGGCTGTCATTTGCAAACTTCTACATATGGCTTGACTGTCAAATTCATAAACACTCGGCAGTGACAGCTACCTGCACAAAAGAGACATTGGCGCAAGAAGAGACTTGTTGAGGAGAAGGGAGACAGCATGAGTTGGGGGAGAAATAAGGAGGTTCACAGTAAATAATCACAATATTACATATACATGTGTGAACTTATCAAGACAATAAAATGAGAAATTGAATAAATGTTAAAATAAAAACCTTTCTAGGTAGGACAAGGAAATCTTGTATTATCTGCCTGTATCTTGCTTGAGATGTAAACCATTCAGTGTTTCCACACACTGTACTCACACACTGAAGCAGCCTTTTAGTACCTGTGTTCAAATAACACTTACTCCACTTTATAACCCCAAAGAGCAGGAGTTCAGATGCTGGCAATATATCCAAGTATGGCGCTGAATATGTCAAAGAGAAACTCCTGAAGGATAAAATTTTCTGGCTTAAGAGTGGAAAATCACACCAAGGTTGCTACAGGTAACAACAAATCTCCCACATCTGAAATCTTGAGTCAGGAAAAAGAGACTATTCACCTCAAGCTGTTTACTGTGTGCTCACAAGGAATAGAGGTGTTTGACTGAGATACGAAGTGAATTACCTTCCTTTCTTCTTTCATTTCATTGGAGCCAGCTCTGTCTGGAAGCTCCACCCATTATTTCTTGGGTTTGGTTTTTTGGGGGGTTGGTTTTTTTGAGACAGGGTTTCTTTGTTTAGCCCTGGCTGTCCTGGAACTCACTAGACCAGCCTGGCCTTGAACTCAGAAATCCGCCTGCCTCTGCCTCCCAGAGTGCTGGGATTACAGGCGTGTGCCACCACTGCCCGGCCCACCCATTATTTCTTAGCTGACCAGGGATGTGCAGTCCCTTTAAATATAATCCATTTCTGATCTCTCCCTACAAATCATCCAGGTGAGCTGTATCTCCATCCATCTCCCATTTCCTCCCACTGCCATAACTGATAGTTAATGTTCCTCTCTATCGTAAGCATTTGTTCATCACTGTCCCATAGAACTTCTCCAGAGCTTTCTTTTTCAGATTTACATTCAGTCAACTGCCCTTACCACGCACTCTCCCAGACTAATTGAAAATAACTCAATCCATGAACTCTTCCATTAGCCTTCATACTTGGTCTCTGCTTTTTCCAGACCACTTATGATAAGAACTTTCTAGACTCCCTATTTCCAAATTTTCATTTACATTATTCAAAGAAATCCATTGATATCCATCTTTCTTCCACTTATCTTTCCTTATCCCAATGGCACCTGTGATTTTCCTTTCATAAACAGATTGAATGAATTAAGTTTACTTTGTTTCACCTCTCTACTATCTTCAACAGAAGATCTTTCTGTAACCAAGTGAAATTCAGCTCTCTCATTCCTCACCTAGGGCACTTACTCATAATGCATGAAACTGTGGTTACCACATCTTCTGGTTTTCTGAATTTTATGTCTTTTCTACAAAACTGTATGAAAATACAGAACACATGCCAAGAAATTCACCTTTTAAAATTCGGTGGTTTGGATGTAGTCACAAACTTGTGTAAGGCTAACCACTGTGGAATTCCTGAATATTTACATCACATCAAAGGAACCCAAAGCTTATAGCAGTCACTCCCAATTTTTCCCCTTCCGCCCAGTCCTTGGCAACCACTAATCTACTTTCAGTCTTCATGGATTTGGCTATCTTTAACATTTTATGTAAGTGAAGTCATCCAAAATGTGGTCTTTGGTAACTGGCTTCATTCAGTCAGTAAATTGTTTCAAGTTTTATTCACAATATTGCAGATATTAATGTATCATACCTCTTTGCAGCTGAATACTATTCCATTTCTTGGCATATCTTATTTTCTTTATGTACAATTCTGTTCATAAAGGTTGAATTTGTTCAATTCTGGGTTATTCTCTCTTCCTGTATGTGTGTGTGTGTGTGTGTGTGTGTGTGTGTGTGTATGTACACATGAGCATGCACATGCGTGTGTGAGAGAGACAGACAGACAGAGAGAGAGAGAGAGAGAGAGAGAGAGAGATCCATATGTGCCTTCAGAGGTGAAAAGAGAGGCCACTGGATTGCTTGAACTTGGAAGCACATATTGGCTGTGAGCTGCCTATAGTAGGTACTATAGGAGAACCAAACTCAGTTCTCCTGCAAGAGTAGAAATCACTATAATCAATGAGCCATTTTTTCTAGGTTCAGTGTCATTTTGATTTGCATTTTTTTCTGATGGTTGAGAGCATTAAATTTATTTTCATGGGTTTCTTACCTATTTTTATATCAGCTTTACAGAGAATTGAATAGCGAAACTCTTTGGTAGTTTTTGTCAACTCGACATGAGCTAGGAAGAACCTCAGTTGAGAAAATACATTAATCAGACAGTTTTAGTGCAAGTCTTTAGGTAATTTTCTTGATTAATGATCAATGTGGTGCCAGCATTGAGCAGATGGCACTGGGTAGTATAAGAAAACAGGCTGAGTGAGTGTTGGAGAGAAAGCCAGGAAGTAGAATTTCTCCATGTCTTCCCATTCTGTTCCTTTTTTCCAGGTCATGTTAGATTCCTGCCTTAAGCTTCTACCTTAGCTTCCTCTGTTAATGGACTGTAAGCTGTAAGGCAAATAAGTGCATTTCTCACTAGGTAACTTTTGATGATGGTGTTTGATTACAGCAACAGAAAGCAAACTAACACACACACATAAACACACACACACACACACACACACACATTGCCCTTTTGAATTATGTCAGTCTTATAATTGAGTTGTAGCTTTTCTTTATCTATTTTGGAGGCAAGTCCCTCAGCAAAGTCAAGATTTTCAAATATGTTCTCCCATTTTCTATGTTTCATTTTACTTATGCCATCCTGTAAACATGATTCTAAAATGCTTGAAGCTTACTCTAGTTTCACTCATACTTTTTTTTTACTCTATCTATAAAACTGAACATTTTTTAAAAAAAGAAACTCTTTAAATATTGCCATCATCTACTTACTCTCTTCCTGTGGGACTCAATTTTTCATTTGCTTCGTGGCATACCAGCAGGTCTCTAATACTTTCCTAATTGTTTCCATTAATTTATCATTGTGTTCCCTGTCTATATAATTTACTTAAAGGTGTATTCCAATCTAGTGATTATTTTCTGCTATCTTCTGCCTAAGATTAAGCATGTCTATGTAATGAATTATTTTCTTTATGTGTTTTTAGCTCTAGAGTTCTTATTTAAGTTATTTTTAACTTTTGTTTATACATGTGTGTGCATGCACATGTGAGCAGGTGGTCCTGGAGCCTAGAGGAGGGTGTCAGGTGACATTGAAGTGGAATTTCACTAGATTTGGACTCAGTATCAGGCAGAAGAAGATTATGGGTTTTGGTCTTTTCTAGGAACACTTGGCACTCTGAACATGTACATGTTTTCCTAGAGGTCCCAAACCATGTTAGATTCATTACAAAATACCTAGGAGTTGATCAGTCCTGAGGCTGATGTTTGGGGTGGAGTAGGATGTAAGCATTTGCATGTTCATGAGGAAGGCAGAGGACAGAATCAGCTGTTGTTCTTTAGGAGGTGTCCACCTTGGTATTTGATACAGGATCTTTCGCTGGTATGGGTTTTGCCAGTGGGATAGACCAGGCTGACCATAGAGACCCTGGGATCTTCCTGTTTCACTTCCCCAGATGACAGGCTTGTGCCACCATGCTCATCCTTTTGAGTAGGTGCCAAAAAAAAAAATCGACCTCATGTCCTCACACTTGAAAGAGAGCACTTTTACTTGTAATGCTACAGTTTTGACCAACCTTAGATTTGCACATTGGGACTACCACCCCCAGCAGCTTCAGATGAAATATTGAAAAGCTAGGCCTCTTGACATCATTGGTAATCTAGCTACTCAGGAATGTGAGTCAAGAGAATCATAGTTCAAAGTCTACCTGGGGCACAATACTGGTTCAAGGCAGTAATGACTATTTCAAAATAAAAGCTGAACATGGTATGGAAATATAGCACAGTCCTATAACCCTTGTAGGTTATATATGAAGCTCTACTCAGTCTCCAGGGCCTTAAATTAAATAACAGTCACTAATGGTCTGAGTAAGAACCACCTGTAGACACAAATATTTGAGCACATGATCCCAAATCAACCATGTTGTTTGCAGGGTTAATGGAACTGATAGGACTTAGAACCTTGCTGGTGAAAACATGGAGGTTGAGTTGGAGGGTTTATAATGCTGTTAGACTTTTAGTCTTCTCTCTCTGCTTCCTGTGTACAAGTGGAAATGTGATCATCCAGCTTCTCTGATGTCATGCCTCCCTCTTCCAACACAGACTCCTCTTTTGAAACCATAAGCCCAAGTAAACCCTCTTCTATAGGTTGCTTTGGTATTCTGTTACATTTACAAAAAAGTAACTAATTCAAAAAAATTATGAAAAATTTTACTTGATATGTGTGACAATTACCTGTAATAAAGTTTCATGTGTAGGGGAGGGAGGTATGGTTTTTTGATACATTTCTTCCACTTTCTTTCATCTCTTACCTGCTTGTTTCATATCCTGGCCCACTAATATGACTTCATTATCACCTTCGAGCCTGCAACTTCTTATTTATCCCAGGGTTCCTTCTGGATATCTCTTAAAGGTCCTTTGAACACATTGCCTCTAATCTAATGAATGCATTTAACAGTAAATTCTTATTCTTAATTGACATTGTTTTCTTTCTATTATATAATTTCTATGTCCTCTGATCACAGTCAAGGATACTACTGTAGACACAACCAAAAACAATTGCTACCTGTCTTTTTATATACTGTATAGCAGCTTGTGTGGTGCATTTTTTCTCATCATTCTGATACTCCTACTTATTTTGGTGGCTTTCTGTTGCAACTAGCTTGGAATAAAACATCTGAAAAGGGAGCAACAGAGGGCTTTGGCGTTTGGATTCTGCCATCCATGCCCTCGAGTATATTCTTAGCCTATCTTCCACCAAGCTCAAGTGTTCTCTTTCACATTTACATTATCTTTCATGCCTTTTCACGGAACATTGTGGCATGCTTCTATTAGGCATTCTCACTACCCATTCTACCTCAAGTTTGTTTCAGTCCCTTGCAACCATAGGATCCCAATCAACATGACTTTGTAAGGGAAAATACAGTCTGCCTTGATTTTCTCTGTCCATCTTCCTAGTTTCTATTCATTAGTTCATACACTATTAGCTAAGCTGGCCAGATTGGTATGACATCTTCAGTTGTGCATACTCTTCTAGTCTGTCTTCTTGGCCTGTTTTATTAAGAGATATTTATAATACTGTCCGTTCATATCATGCTCTGACAAGAGACTTGTCCTACCTACTCATTTATCCCCCAAAGAGCTGCTTACTCCTTTTATTTCATCTTTTAAAAAATCCCCTTTCTAATCACTGAAGGGAGAAAACTTGTCAGGGATAAATAGTTTAAAGCAGTCCATGAACTGTTCCTAGAAGCAAACCTTCGTTTTCAATTTATTTCTTCAGTATACAAGACCAAAACACTATATAGTACTTGAATATTGCAAGAACATTATACAAACCAGATATTACTGGTTCTATAAACAGAAGGTTGTATTATAAATTTATTTTTTATCATTGTTAATTGTTTATAGGGGCAGCTTAAGGTAAAAATCTGACAAAGCATGTGTTGCAAAATCATTTTTTATTTGTGTTAGGTTTTATTGTTTGTTTGTTTACATACATGGCATGCTACTTCCAGAGGAGACACTGTTATTCTACTGCTCTGCTCATTGTCAGATTTTTTTTTCAATGTATAAAATGTGGCAACCACTGCCCAAATATCAGGATTGTATGGAGAATTGGTATGAATAGTTATAAAAATTCTATCTCTGAGTCTTATCAACAGTACCATGCAGTGGTTGACAGTTTAGCTTCTTGTTAGCCGGTTGTAGCAGTGATCACATAGCACCCCCACCACCAGTCTCATTAACAAATTTTAGTTTGTAATCTTTTGTTTCTTCTTCCTAATCCTTCATTTCCTCTGACTGTTTCATTTCAGATTCCAAGAGGCAGACCACTTATGTCTGGTTTATCAGGCAAGTTGAGGCATGCATAGACATGTCTACCAGTGCCTCAGAAGGCTGCTGCTGACACAGCCTAGCGCCAGGTCCCTCCCTTCACACTAGGTCTAGTACTCCAAGTGGTTGGACAGAAGTTCATGCTTTCGAAACTTTACTATTTATACAGAGTCTGCCTCTGATTTACTTAGTGTCCAGTTGCTGAGATTTATCTTGAAATTTCTAAGTGCAAGGCTGCAATCAAAGTCTGAGGACACAAAACTGAACAAATAAAGATGTTTGGGGACTGCCTGTTTTTCTCATGTGATTTGCACATTTTTCTTGGCTTGTGCAATCTGAGGTGGCTGGGACCATGGGCCCCTTCATTTCTTGGCTCAGTAGTACACAGTATATGGCAGTGATACAAATACAGGAGCTGGATATGCAAAAAGAGGCTTCACCCCTGCTAGGAAGGCATCCACCTCTGTGCCTCCCAGACAGTGCTGACGCATTCAGACAAGCTGGACAAAGAACGTACAGTCTACATTCCCTGGCCTTTGAAGGAAAGATGTTGCAATGTACAGGCAATTGGAGCGTTTGCCTAATTCATCAAAACATTCACATTTGCTAGTAATACAATGCAGCTATGATGAGAAGGACTCAGGGGGAGTTTGGTGGATTAAGATTAAAACAGATCATGCCTACCAATTTCTACCCATCTGGTTAGGCTTTGAAGCAGCTTTCCCCTCATTCATGAAAGTGTTACAAGGCTGTGTAAAACAAACAAAAACAAAGCAAAGCAAAACAAACAAACAAACAAACAACACCAAACTTATGGGCTTGGTTACCAGATGAATCTAAGGCTAGCTGCAGCATCTTGGTAATAATAGACATTCTAATGTTTATTCTCCCACTTTAAGGGGAAAAGCAATAAAATTGAATTCTTTAGAGATTTTATAGGGATTCATTGAGATAATTTGTAGTGGATAGCAGGATAATAGATAACCCCTATAATAAGTACTATAAACAGTTTCTATCATCTTCTGCTTTTCAAATGAAGACCATGTACTGTGTTTTCATATGGTTATTTTGCCTTTCTACCTTGAAGTTGATTGAGCCTTAAACTGGGAGTTTGGAAACAAAGAGAAACTTATTTTGTTTTAAATTTTTTGCAAAATAATTTCAGAGTATATGTATTCTGCCTCTGTGTTACGTCTGTGAACTATGTGTGTGCAGTGCCCACAAGTGCCAAAAAAGGGTATGAGATACTCTGGGAATCAATTTCCAAACAGCTTTGAGCCACCACTTTGTTGCTGGGAATCAAACCCTGATCCTTTTGAACAGCAATAAATGCTCTTAACTCCTGAGCTATCACTCTATCACTAAGAAATATATTTTGAAGGGGCAAATAAAACTTTAATTTAGTCCCCCTCTTACCTCTAACTAATCCACATGGCTTATGACAAGAACTGATTCTTTAGATGTTTTTGTTTGTTTTTTTTAAGCCAGTTGGAAAGCAAATTATTTCTATTCCAAAGAGAAAACTCTTCAATAATAATTACATTAGGCTTCTTTGATACTTTTTTTTCTCTATATTGATGGTAAATCTCTTTTTTTTATTCAATATAATTTATTTACAATTCAAATGATTTCCCCTTTTCTAGCCCCCCACTCCCCAAAAGTCCCGTAAGCCCCCTTCTCTTCTCCTGTCCTCCCACCCACCCCTTCCCACTTCCCCGTTCTGGTTTTGCCAAATACTGCTTCACTGAGTCTTTCCAGAACCAGGGGCCACTCCTCCTTTCTTCTTGTACCTCATTTGATGTGTGGATTATGTTTTGGGTATTCCAGTTTTCTAGGTTAATATCCACTTATTAGTGAGTGCATACCATGATTCACCTTTTGAGTCTGGGTTACCTCACTTAGTATGATACTTTTTTTTTTTACTTTCCATTTACTTTTAAAGTAGTTTGCATTTTACAAAATCAAACTCTGAAGTAGAAAGAAAGACAAAATGACCATATGAAAACCTGGTACATGGTCTTCACTTGAAAAGCAGATGATAATATATGTTTATAATACTTATTGACTCTATTACCCTGCTAACCACTACAAATTATTTCAATTTAATAAAATCTCTGAAGAGTACAATTTTACTTTAATTGTCACATTAACCCTGGAAAATTCTTACACAGATTTGACTAATAAAGAAAAGGAAGAACAGAGGACCTAAATCACTTGTCCAGCTAAGAACCAGAGACCAAGTAGTTCTTCCAGAGCTTCTGTCAATCATCATGCTTTTTGTCTGTTGGACTATAAAATGTGTGTAAATATGGAGCCATAGTACCACCCTGGAAACTTGTACCTAATTCTACCTAATGAGCCAGTATTTTTAGCTCATCCTTGTACGTTCTGATATGATTCACTTAATGGGAATGGAAACATTTTCCCTACAATGTTTTTTTAATATTTTATTATAAAACTTTTCAAACAATAGAAAAATATTGTGTCCACTTAATGCTATAATTAACACATTGGCTCATCAGATTCATAGCTGCCCATCTATCCATCTTATTTGTGATGCATTTGACAGTAAGCTGTAGATATCACTGTGCTCAGCCTAGAACCTCCAGGATGCATATGATTAATTACAGTTTAACACAGTGTACTAATTTTCTTTTCAAAACCACATTTCAGTGAACTCAGATAAACACAAAATTTTGGTAAATTCAGAACATAATTAAACATGCCGCCCTGGTTAGTCTCTTTGTAATATTATTTCATTATTATCGTTGTTGTTACTGCTGTTGTTGATATTTTTTACCTGGCTTCTTAAGCCTTTAAGTCAATATTCTACTCAACTGCTTTCTTCCTTGCTCAGTCCTTCCATTTCATCCCAGACTTAATGACTCCTGCTCATTTTTCCCACTCCCACCCTCATCCTCTTGTGCCCAAATTCAACCACATGTTGTATGCTGCCAGACCTCCATATATTCAGTGACATTCCAGTGCTGCCACAGAATTCCACATGGTATCCAAATATCTGTCTGATCCAGCCAATTATTACAATCACACCTTATATTGAGTTAGTTTTGGTTCATTATTTCATTCAGTAAGTATTTTTCAAAACCCTATAGAGCCAGGTGAGCAGGAGACAGCTAGGGCAAAGGGAATGCCAGGAGTACTGAACAGTAAAAGCATTGAATCAGTCAGCACATATCTATTGCATAACTTCTATGTACACAGCATTGTCATCAAGGACTTTATAGTGTAGTTGAAAGAAGAACAAAGCAAATGCTCAAGAATAATTGGAGGCCAGTTGTAGAGGAAAAGTCAAGAGTGAGCACTGCCTGGTCATACTGGATGGTGATATGCACACCCACAAAGACTATGTAAAAGAAGGCTGCTTCTTGGATTCAAGCCAAAGACCTGTAAATTAAGGTGTCTATGCATAAGTATTGCATAGACATAGGACTGTGAAATAATAGAGGGAATAAATAGGGCTGATGTTAAAGGCAATATTAAATTGCAGTGAGCAGTTCCACAAACATTGTGGGATATGCAGAGGGATTCCATGGGGTCAAGGATTCTAGAACTCTAAAGCATCAGTCTCAGCATGAACTCAGTAGAATCAGAAAGCTGGCCATTTTACTGATGGATTGTGATATTCCTTTGAATTAATGAAGCAACAATAGAGAAGGGGAACAATGGAAAGCACCTCTCCATGAAACCACCAAAGGGAAACCTACATGGAAAAATTCAAATCATGTAGTTTGCATGTGTCTGTCTGTCTGTCTGTTTGTCTGTCTACTTATCTATCTGAAGCAACTTCTCACTATGACTTGTCTGGAACTTGCTCTGTGGAGCAGGTTGGCCTATAACTAACAGACCCACTTGACTTTACCAGTGAGTACTAGAGTTAAAAGAAGTCATGCACCATGTGATCAGCTCTGAAAGCTAAATTAAGGTGAATGGGATAAACATAAACTAGTATTTGATTCTGCAGTTTATAAGGTAAACAAACAACAAGAAATATTCCAAACCTTCATCTCTGAGCTTATGTTTTCTACATTCTAAAATTACTATAAAGTTGAGTCTCAAGAATTTTTGTAAAGATTAAAAAATTGCCAAGGAGATAGATAGCTCAGAGATTAAGAGCACTTGTACCATCATAAGGGCCAAAGTTCAGATACTTGCATCCATATAATAAGTCAGGATTCAGACAAATGTCTGTAACTCTAGCTCCCAGGTATATAATGCCCTCTTCTGGTCTCAAATTGAAAAAGTGTATCTACCTCCACACAAACATACAGGCACAGAAAAAAGAAAAACAAATATTTTTAAAAGAGGAAGTCTCTTAATTGGTGATCCAACATTATGTGTTCAGTTCTTAAATCATATGCACAAAAGCAACATTAAACAGATTAAAGGGTTATATTTATATATTTAGGTGTATATGTGTGAATGAAAATATTAATTAAAGAAAAAGAGGCTATGAATTCTAGAGACAGCACATGTGAGATACATGGGAGGAGTTGGAGGAGGAACACATAAGAGGGAAATTATGTAATTATATTTTAATTTTTAAAAGATACAAAATAGGCATTGAATATGCCAAGTAAAATATAAAATATATATAATATACTACTGACTTAGAGAACTTCGTTAGAATTTTCCTACCTTGGGTTTTTTCAGGCTAAAGAACATAGGATTGTTGAAATTCCAATTGAAAATTAGAAGACTTTGCTATGGACTGAACTATTAATCACTAAACTTTAGCAAACTTTAGAAAAGAATATTATAAGATCATCTCTGTAACCTATGTCTATTTGGTTATAGCCCATCTATCCAATGTATTTCATAAATGTATGCTTTATAATATTCTTTTGTTTGTTTACTATCAATGTGCATGTAGTCTCTTCCATAAGCAAACATTCCATTTAGGTGGTCAAAATTTGTTTCCAGGCCGTAGTTATATCTGTTTGGTTAAGTATAAGAACTATGTCTTGCCCTGACAACATAAGTTCATGTTTATGGACTTTACCATCCTTATCTTCTTCCTTCTTTACCCCACTTATTTCTCTGTGACATTATATTTTGATTAATCCACTTAGAAGGGACTCTTACCACATCTAATAAAATTATTTGTTCAGAATATCACCAAAACTGGCACTTTCAATATTCTATGTTCTGGGAAATCCTGAAAATGTCAAAATTTGAATGTGCTGTGTGCCAGAGTAAACCAGAAATTACTGGCATCCATCTGTGCTGTGCTTCATCTCCTGGATGCGAAGAATGCCCTCTTGGAACTTTGTGCCCTTCAGAGACTCCCGTATAAATGTCCCTGCCAGCTCTCTTTCTGCATCTGCCAGGCTTCTTATATGTGCCGACTTGTTCTTAGCATTCTCCTCTCCTTTACCTTCATCCTTCAGTATCTTCACTCCAGTGAGGACAAGACTGCACATATAGATAAGTACAGACCTGGACAGTTCTCCAAGCATGTATTAATCCCACAGTTTGAGCTCACATTACCACGTAGTAAATCAATCATGAGTTTTTCTGAGAATATCCTGCATGCTATATGTCTTTGTTAGGGTTTCTACTGTTGTAAAACAAACAAAAGCAAACAAATACCACTATGACCACAGCAACTCTTATAATGAAAAAAAGTTAATTGGGGTTGGCAGAGGTTCAGAGGTTTAGCCCATTATCATTATGCCAGGAAGCATGGTAGCTTGCTTGCAGGCAGACATAGTGTTGGACAGGTAACTGAGCATTCTCCATCTGGACCAGCAGACAGAAGGAAGATCATGAGACACGGGGATGGCATAAGCAAATGAGACCTCAAAGCCCAGTGACACCTTTTCTCCAAGAAGGCCACACTGCCTCATAGTACCACTCTCTCTGAACCTGAGAGGGCAATTTTTACTCACACCAGCACACCATCTAAATGGATTGAGTTTTTGAAATAGATTTACTCCAAAGATTAGGAGATGGTCCTTATGATGCAGAAGATCAGCCCAGTCAGATTGGGAAATTTTATTTTTGCAGAATAACCTTTTTCTTATTTCTTTCTCTCTCTCTTTAATTTTCCTTTCTTTCTTTCTTTCTTTCTTTCTTTCTTTCTTTCTTTCTTTCTTTCTTTCTTTCTTTCTTTCTTTCTTTCTTTCTTTCTTTCTTTCTTTCTTTCCTCCCTTCTTTCTTTCTTTCTCTCTTTATTTTACTTTATTTTATTTGAGACAAAGTTTCTCAGTATAATTTGATCAATACTAGAATTCACTCTGTATATCAGGCTAGCCTTGAACTCAGAGATCCAATTGCCTTGTCCTCCAGAGTGCTTGGAATAAAGGCAAGTACCACCACTACCTGACTAACTTTTTTTCAGTAAACATATGCTATTTAATTTTTTTGACAATTCATAAACAGAAAAGAGTTGGAGGAGAATCAAAAAGAGAAGGAGGTGGGAGAAAAGAGGAAAAGGAAGAAAAGGAGGAAGAGAAGAAACAGGAGCAAGAGGAAGATGAAGGGTCAGAATGGAAACCATCACAACTTGAGACGGAACTGAAGCTACTATTCAGAAGATCCAGGTCAGTGAAGGACTCTGATCTAACAACACAACTAGAACTAACCAACAAATGACTTCATTGCATTTATTCTAGTTATATCAAAAATAGGACAATAATATCTTTTTGAGTGCCTTGAAGAATGCATAAAATGAATATAAACCACACTGATTATGATCTAATAAATGTGTTAACTCCTATTTTTATTGGATATTTTCTTTATTTACATTGCAAATATTATCCCCTTTCCTCTGTCCCAGAAACATTCTAGCCCATATTTCCTCTGCTTCATTCCTCCACCCACCCACCCACTCCCACTTCCCCACCCTTGATTCTCCTTCACTGAGGCATCTATTGAGCCTGCGTAGGACCAAGAACCTCTCATCCCATTGATGCCTGACAAGGCAGTCCTCTGCTACATATGCAGCTGAAGCCATGTGTACTCCTTGGTTGATGGCTTAGTCCCTGGGAGCTCTGGGGGAGCTCATTGGTTGATATTTTTATTCTTCCTATAGGTTTGCAAACCACTTCAGCTTCTTAACTTCAGCTCCTTTCTTAACTCCTCCACTGGGGACTCCATGCTCATTCCAATGATTGGTTGCTAGCATTCCCCTCTGTATTTGTAAGGATCTGTCAGGGCCTCTCAGGAGACAGCTGTATCAGGCTTCTACCAGCAACGATTTCTTAGCATGCACAATAGTGTTAGGGTTTGGGTCCCTAGGAAAGGACAGTCTCTGGATGACCTTTACTTCAGTCTCTGCTCTGCACTTTATCTACATATTTTCTCCTCAGAGTACTTGTTACCCTTCTCAGAAGAACTGAAGCACCCACACTTTGGTTTTTCTTCTTCATGTTGTCTGTGAATTGCATCTTGGATATTCTGAGCCTTTAGGCCAATATCCACTTATCCTACCATGTGTAATTTTTTTGTGTGATTGGTTTATCTCACTCAGGATGATATTTTCTAGTTACATCCATTTGCCTAAGAATTTCATGAATTCATCATTTTTAATAACTGGGTAGTACTCCATTATGTAAATGTACCATGTTTTCTGTATCCATTCCTCTCTTGAGGGACATCTGGGTTCATTCCAGCTTCTGGCTATTATAAATATGGCTACTATGAACATAGTGGAGCATGTGTCCTTATTACATGTTGGAGCATCTTCTGGGTATATGTTCAGGAATGGTATAACTGGGTCCTTATGTAATACTATGTCCAATTTTCTGAGGAGCTTCCAAACTGATTTCCAGGGTGGTTTTACCAGCTCACAATCCCACTAGCAATGGAGGAGTGTTCCTCTTTCTCTACATCCTCGCCAGCATCTCCTGTCTGCAGAGTTTTTCATCTTAGCCATTCTGATTGGTGTAAGGTAGAATCTCAGGAGTGTTTTGATTTGCATTTTCCTTTTAACTAAGGATATTGAACATTTCTTTAGGTGCTTTTCAGCCATATAATATTCCTCAGCTGAAAATTCTTTGTTTAGTTCTGTACTCCATTTATTAATAGGGTTATTTTGTTCTCTGGAGTTTAACTTCTTGAGTTCTTAGTATATAGTGAATACTAGCCCTCCATCAGATGTAGGATTGGTAAAGATCTTTTCTCAATCTGTTGGTTGCTGTTTTGTCCTATTGATAGTGTCCTTTGCCTTACAGAAGCTTTGCAATTTTATGAGGTCCCATTTCTCGAAGTTTGATCTTAGAGCATAAGCCATTTGTGTTCATTCTGTTCAGGAAAATGTCCCCTGTGCCCATGTGTTTGAGGCTGTTCCCCACTTTACTTAACTATAGTTATGTCTCAAATCTCTCAAAAGTCACTGAAAATTAGAAATAAAAGCCACCAAATTACCAAAAAGTGAAATGGTGACAAGAACATCAACCTTGACATTAGTCACTTAAGTACCAGATGATAAGATGTTGACTTTTGGTGACTTGAAATGGTTCATTTTTTCACCCTTTTTCTACACTAACACCCAACTTTGAGCTCTTCTAAAGTAAAAATCACCAAGACTATTATGTGCTGTCTCTATATTATTGGATATGTGCCCTTCCAGTGGAGTGTGGTATATTTCCTAGCAGCTACATTCTTAAAAGTGACTCTCCCTCTCCCAGGAGATAACAATTGCCAATAGCTCCTCAGCTAGGAGTGGGACTTCATCAGCACCTCTTTTATCTATGCTGGGATTTAGTGGGCATGCACAGGTCTCATCCATGCTGTTACAACTGCTGTGATTCATCAGAGGGGAAGGACACTAGGTGTAAAGAAACACACAGGATGTAGGTATTTGCAGGAAATAAAGTGAGTATTCTGATTAATGACACTTAGGCAAGGATGAGTGAAATGGGGAAATTTAACCAATTTAAACAACTGAAGCAATGTACAAGGAAGCAGAAATAACTGTAAGGAAGTACTGAATGGGTCACCTCTCCTGAACATGAGAAGTTGATTCATTCAATCACAGAGCACATGGATGTGCTGGTGCTGCTTAGCACCAGCAGAAACACAGCATCTAATCTAAAGAAATGTCAAAGTCTCATAGCCAGACATGGGTAGGTGTGGTTTATACTCCATCATATTTCCTGACTTTAAGTCCATATCTCATGCCTTTCTTTGCACTGTAGCTTTTCTATCTTCTGGATACTGTATCTCATCCTACTGCACAGCATATGGAGGGGGGAATGGGATAATGGGTTTTCAGAGGGAAAACCAGGAAAGGGGATACATTTGAAATGTAAATAAAGAACATATATAATAAAAAAGTAAAAGTCTGCTTAAAGAACAAAAAAAGAAAGTAAAAGAGAAGAGAAGAGAAGAGTAGAGAAGAGAAGAGAAGAAAAGAAAAAAGAAATTCTTGTTTGAGAACTATTACCTGTAACCTCCTGAATCTTGATTCCACTTTAAACCAAAATTGATGTTGAACAACATGGCTTCAAAAGGCTATATCATGTTTGAAACATGTGCTTTGCTTTTTGGATAGCTGAGTCTGGACCAGCAGAAGGAAGGGTGTCTTGGGAGTCTATTTTGAGCTTGCCAACTGAGGATTTCAGTTTGGATGGATCACATGCAGCACTTCACATTGTTTTTGTTTCAGAATCCAAACATTTGGGGTTTTATCCACACTCATTTCAAATTTTATAAAGTTGCTGAAAGTTTATTGGTAAAAATTCATACATACTTGAAAAGAACAGAACTTAAATGCATTTTTACTTATTGAGTAGGACTGGAGCATGTCTTCCAGAGAGAAATATATTAGGAGAAGGATGATAAATATTTCTTCTCTGGAAACAGATTTTTTCAGCCTATAAAGGACACAAGCAATTATCTAGTCTGGAGATGAACAATAGGTTTTAGTAGGAGCTGATCTCCAAGGCTCACTCTTGCAATACAAGAGAGTCCAAGTAGATTGATGGTGTCTGCCGTGAGCATGGAAATTGTGACTGACCTCCTGTCTGACATAATAGAATGCATTTGAAATGACAGATGGTGGCAGTGGCTAGACAGACTCTGCTTACAGGTGCGGAGCATGAGTTTCCCAGCTTCAGTTTCATGACTTAACAATCCTCAAGCCCAGCTTGTTCTGAAGACCTGCTACAATATCAGACAGTATCTCCAAGTTTTCACAATTGGTAGAATAAAGTTTCTTCCTATTCAAAATGAAAGACAATGTGAGGTTCCTAGATACCTATGTGCTCTGATAATGAAACTTCAACTTAGCCAGTGTTTTCTTGAAGACCCTGCAGGTGCTTTTGTGGGCATTGTTTAATTAGAAAGCAAAGCTTTCTGCTTTCTCTACTATATATTTGTTCTCAATGAGTAAACACATGCCCGGTCTTTTATGTCTGTGAGGACATAGCTACTCAACAATTCTTATTGTCATCGTTAGAATGTTTTATGTCCTGACCATCTTTTTAGACAGCCATGACTTGCTATGTAAGCAAGGCTGACCTCAGATGTGTAGCAATCTGTCTGCTTTGGCTTCCCAAGCACTCAGATTACACGTATGTGCTACTATGACACACTTTGCTAAGGGTTTTCCTGAACCAGTCAAGTTCCATGTTCTCATTTTCTTTTTCTTTATTTAATTGGACATGCTCCTTATTTATATTTCAAATGTTTTCCCCTTCACCAGTTTCCACCCTCCTGGATAGCCCCTATCCCATCCTCCCTACCTCTATTTCCATGATGGTGTTCCTCTACTTACCCCACTCCCACCTCCCTGACCTTGATTCCCCTATAATGGGGCATCTATCGAGCCTTCATTGAAACAAGGACCTATCCTCCCATTGATGCCTGACAAGACAATTCTCTGCTACATATGCAGATAGAGCCATATGTGCCCCTTGGTTGATGGCTTAGTCCCTAGGAGCTCTGGAGGGACTCATTGGTTGATATTGTTCTTCCTATGAGGTTGTAAACCCCTTCAGCTCCTTTAGTGCTCTCTCTAACTCCTCCATTGGGTATCCTGTACTCAGTCCAATGGTTGGCTGTGAGCATCTGCCTCTGTACTTATAAGGCTCTGGCAGGACTTCTCAGGAGACAGCCCTATCAGGCTCCTTTCAGCAAGCATTTTGGAGAACGTTTTAGCCATGAATGCTTCCTAATTCAAAGTGGAACTAAGTGTGACCAAATGTGGTTATACCATATGGGAGGAGGCTATCACAGTCGATGTGGCTTTTCACATATGAGCAGAGGTCAGAAAAGGAAGGAACACACTCCCCTATTCTTTTTATCATCTCCGTTGCTCATCCTATCAAAGCAAGTGATTCTGCACTAGCCCTTCAGATAGCCAACTAGACAGAAAGCTTGCCATTCCTTCTGTCTTTCTTTTCTTCTGACTTTTTAGAAATCTGCCAAACAGCTCTGAACGTTTTAGTTCAGAGCAAATTCTGGGTTTCTATTTTATAGGATCAATTGCAAAAAATAAATACCCAATGCAAAAATTAAGAAATCAGAAAAGACTGAGATTTTCTTTTCATTTCTAGGACCCTGCATGTTTTCCAGTACCATAAACAAAGCAAGAGGGCAACAGTGCCAACATGATATTTTTTAAGTTTAAATGCTAGAGAGTATGATACCACATGAACTGAACATGATCTAGCAGACCTTTATCCCAGCCCCCAATTTCACACACTGAAAGGCTTAAACATCTCAGATGAGCTCTTGCCTTTTCTGAATCTGAGTTCCTTCTCTATATGTTCCAAATGCCAGTCAACCTTCTAGCTATCAAGTAGTGGTTACATGAGGAGACATACACTTTTATGTCCATTGATCTTGCAATAATGGACTATTTGAATGTGCAGAGTCTGCTATGTGAGATAGAGAGAATTTGGGCTTTAAAAGAGAGTTACATTGGCTATCTGACCCCATCCTTGACATCTATGTCCATGAGCAAATTATTTATAACCATTTGGTATTAAGGGAAGAAAAGACAATAACAAGATCGCCACTCACCAAAGTTAAAAACACTTATAAAATTTCCTAAGTATCTACAATTTTAAGATTCGCTGAATCTTCAAATTTCTTTATTAGCAGTAATTTATTTATGTATAATATGTAATCCACAAATTCCAGTAAGAAGCAAATAGAGAATGAAAAGAAATGGAAAGAATGGAAACAAAGATAGGCAGGAGAAATAAAGATCTAGGATGGAAAATAGACAAGGGTATTAACCTGCAGTTTATGGGCTACATGTGACTTAGGAAATCTGAGACTGTGGCCTAATACAAAATAGTAAAGTTATTTAGAATATTACTAGGTGTTGGTTTGTGGTGTGTGTGTGTGTGTGTGTGTGTGTGTGTCAAAGAGAGAGAAAGAGAGAGAAAATGAGAAAGAGAGAAACATGAGCATACACTTCTTGACTGTGAGCCCTGTAGATGGCAGAGAGGCTCAGAGAATCAAAAAGGTTGGACATATTGGAAAAACAAAGGTAGCAGAAGAAACAATGAAGAAGAAAAGGGGAAGAATATTATGAAGAGAAAGAAAAGGACACATGCTCCACCATGTTCATAGCAGCCCTATTTGTAGTAGCCAGAAGCTGGAAAGAACCCAGGTGTCCCTCAACGGAGGAATAGATACAAAAAATGTGGTATATTTACACAATGGAATACTACTCAGCAATTAAAAACAATGATTTCATGAAATTCTTAGACAAATGGATGGAGCTGAAGAACATCATACTAAGTGAGGTAACCCAGTCTCAAAGGATCAGTCATGGTATGCACTCACTGATAAGTAGGTATTAACCTAGAAACTTGGAATACCCAAGACATAATCCACATATTAAATGATATCCAAAAAGAACAGAGGAGTGGCCCCTGGTTCTGGAAAGTCTCAGTGCAACAGTATAGGGGAATACTAGAACAGGGAAGTGGGAAAGAGTAGATGGAGGAATGGGGGATGGAAGAGGGCTTATGAGACTTTTGGGGAGTGGGGACCCAGAAAAGGTAAAATCATTTGAAATGTAAATAAAGAATACATCGAATAAAAAAAGAAAAGCTGCTGTCCACCACATCCCCCTTATCATCGCATTATGTTCTAATGACATGAATATGTCAGATGAAATCTCTGACATATTCATGTTTTGTTATTGCTTAAAGCTAGTATTAGCATATGACATATATTGTTCTCTTAACTAATTACTGAGTATTCATCTTGAAAGTGAGATTATAGACATCTCTATTGTTTCAGTCTACATGGACTCTATGAAGAGCTGGTGAAGGGTGGGTTATGAAAATGCTTTATAGATATGGCAGTGGTTCTGATGGCAGAGACAAAAATGTGATGCTACTGCTTGTATCGAGTCCACAATTGCAGGAGATGAGTAGTCTATTTATGGAAAAGAACAAAAGCAACTTTAATATATACATAATAAAAATACAATAGAACTCTATGTACAAAAGATAATCAGAGAAGATAGCTAGAAATTAAATTATCTTGAAAGAGTACAGCATGAATTGTAGAATATTTATTGTTAAAAAAGATACACACAGCAAAAGGATTGAGTAGAGTGGAAAGAAACATTAAACTAATACATGTATCACCTGGGGCCTCAGGGACACACCTCTTCTATACGATTCCAAAAAGAAGGAAAAGGTATGTTTTATCTTGTTGGGAAATGAACACTTGTCATGTGGGACTGCGGATACCAGTACTTAAGTGAATAAATGAAAATCTGTGTTTAGTTCAAAGGAAATATCCAGAGAGGATTTGTCTGTTAACAAATCTATTACAAGTTTACACCTAGAAGCAGAAGTTGATGCTTTTACCACAGTCTTGGGTAGATACCAGAAGTTCATGGTAGGTACCTTTCACTGATTAAAAGGCATATAAAACAACTTTTAGGAAAGCCAAAAATTACTGTTTTTTTTTTTTTGGCACAGCAGCTAAAAGCACTTGCTCTTCTAGAGGACTAGGATATAGATTACCACAAAATGTCAACTGTACACAATTGTCTATTATCCTAACTCATGGGATCAAATACCCTCTTTTGGTTTCCAGGGGGAATTGGAACACATGTGTCTATACAAATTCACAGACATACACACATATACATAAATAAAAAGTAAAATAAATACTTTAAAAAGCTTAAAAAACTATATAGAAAGAAAATATTACTGAGTAAAAATGTAGAATAGACCTGACACTCTTTTAAGAATGTTCTGTATTAGAACACAGTTTTAAAGTAACAATATCTTCCTTCTTTTATTATCTAAAATGGGGGATTATATTATAAAAATTATTTTATAAGAAGAGAATTGATGAGCTGTCTAATGTAAGCTCAACAGAGCAGTCTGTGCACTTCTCTTATGGCTTCAGAACTCAGCCAGGCCAGTTGATTTTCCAAGGACTGAATAAAGAAATGTGGATAGGTAGGTCCATATATTAAAATGAATAAACTATATTCTAGAGATGGAAGAAGATTCCCTTCCAAGAAGGCTAATATATTCTTTACCAAACATGGACTCCATAGTGTTTTTATATTCAGAGATAGTATTTGCTTAGATCAAGAAAGGCATTGATTGTGAATTTAATTGTGCCCCACTCATGCTTCAGAATGTGAATTTTCCAAGAAAAAAAAAAGAACATGTTTCTTCTTTACCTCCTATTTTTCAAGAACTAGGTTATACCAGTGGCTGTTTTCTTAGATATAACATACAGCTTGTGAAATACCGGAAATTGGAAGTGGGCGGGCATCTGCTCTTAGCCAATAAATAATTCAGGCTCTGAAACATTTATTTAGGGTCCATGAACAGACATCAGTGGCACCTCAAGGAATGCTGTGCATTATTTTAGGTGATAGACACTAGTCTCTAAAGTCAATGTTTTATTGAGATACATGAAAATAAATATATAAAAGTAAAGACTTAGAAATAATTGGATCTCTTTTGACTGTTAGGTTTGGTGTTTTGTGGGGCTCCTTACTGTGGGAGCAGGTATGTCTTTGACTCTTTCACTTGCTCTTATGACTCTTCTCATCTTTTCTAATCTTGATATGAGGAATTTTACCTTGTCTTATTGTATTTTGTTTTGTCATGTTTGGGTGTTGTCTATTGGAGCCCTGTTCTTTTATGAGAGACAAAAGTGGAGTGGATCTGAGGCAGAGAGGAGGTAAGAGGGAGTTTGGGAGGCATAGGGGAGAACTGTAATTGGATTATATTGTGTGAAAGAAGAATCCATTTTCAATAATAAAAATAATAATTGGAATAATGCATAAGACTTTGAAATTATCAACAAATTTTTATTAATAAGACCCATTCTGGGGAATAATGCTTCCATTCAGCTCATGGAAACCTAAACTTTTGTAGCATTGATAAGGCATGATAGAGTATGACAATTATTGAAAATATTCATATTCTTTAATTATAGACACTCAAAATTCATGAGGTGAATAAACATCATGTCAATACAAAAATAGTTGCTCTGATGAGGAGATCTGGATGGACTCCATAAAACAGTGATAGCCCTGGAGAACGCTCAGAGTTCAGATAAATACTGGGAGGAATGAAAAGGGGTACTTTAGTCTTAAAAAGCAAATGTTCAAAGAGGTTTGTTTATATCTGATGAAAGGAATGAAAAATACAGCTGAAAATGTAGGTGAGGAAGAAAAAGCAGGTCTTAGATGAGCTTTGGTGAACTAGTCACTGGGGCAGAGGGGGAACCATTCTTCAGTCATATTTAAAATGTTTCAAGATCAGAACACAATGGCTAGGGAATTCATAAAATAGTTGGTTGAGTAGATGATGGTATGAGGATGAGTAGATGATACATAGACAGATGTGTATGGACAGATGGTAAGGTAAAGGATATAGGGCTGGAAGGATGCACGGAGAAACAAGGATTGATGGCTGTTTCTCTCACCTATATTATATTAATCCTGTTTTGTTCCTCGTTTGTAATATATTGTAAACACTAAATACATTGATGGTTGGGAAAGCTTTTCACATGTTATGTATACTTTAACTTTAAAAATAGTTTCCTTTGTTTTGTTTCTAATAAGTTTCTGGAAGGTGATGGCACTCACGCTGAGTAGAGACTGATTTTCTACATCTGTAGCTTAGCTACTGGAAGTCAGTAATAGTATTTTTTTTCATAATTTTTGCTGAATCATTTACTTTATGTTGATAAGGAGACAGTACTTTAAAATTTAGACCCCTAAAGCCAATTTTTATGTTTCCCCAAGCACTATGATTGAGGCTATTCTGCCTGGCTATTAATACTCTAATGGAACAGAGGGGAAATCAAACATTGTGCTGAGCTGATTAGAAGTGATGGCATGAAGCGCTTTCCTGAGAACGGAAGTCCTGTAACCTCAAATACAGAGGACTATAAATCTCAGCACTATATAATGGTAATTGGTTTGAAAGGCCTAATCGACACAGAGAACGGAAGCCAACTGCAGAATGCTGAGGACTGGGAGCTCCAGCTTCTGCCTCCTTCCAGAAGGATATGTGTCATTTTCTTCCTCAGTTCTGGGAATAGCCATAAAGCATATCAAAAGTTAGGCCTTAATAAATATCCACACTGGAATATCTGACTAATGGCCCCTGAAGTCTCCTTGTATTACCTTAAACTAGAATGCTACTAAAACTGTCACTTCTTTGTTATATTGTATTGAATGATATATGGAATCAGAATGGGTGAACTAGTACCATTGACAAGATTTTATATATGATATTTATGCATAATAATAATAATGTTTGAAGATCACTATTAGCACTGCTAATCCTCATCGATTCCATGAGGTCTTTATCAGTCCTCTATTACTTTCTTAAAGTGATATAACCTTTTTACCTTGGATTTAGGCAGTCTATGTCTGAATATCAAGTCTATCATCTACCTAATAAGTTGGATGTAGAAAAGTTCTGAGTTTTTCTCTCTATGTATTCATTTCACTTGTAAGGTGAATAAGACAGTTTCTAAGACAATAAGCTCCCATAAGGCTCACAGAATCATTTGAAGATATAGAAACATATTGGAGTGCCAAAAAAAAGTGCTCACAGATGTGAAACATTCATCAGCTTAGGGTATGAGAAGATTAGTTCCTCACTCCTCATGTCAGACTAGCAGAAACACACCATCTTAGTAGAACAGTATAATGATTAACATGTAGCAAGTCACACAGATAAGGTCTTGATTCTCACTTCTCTTCCTTCTTTAGCTGTAGAGGCTTAAGAAAATCAGTTAGAGTCTATGAAACTCCAATGTGTTATCAGAAAATGGGTACAAACCACTGACTTTTCACAATTACTCAGACCAAATACATTTACTAACCCAATTATAAGAAGAGCATGCTAATAAATAAAGCCAATGATGTTGCCACATCCAGCTTATAATAGGACTACTACACTATTTCATAACTTTTAGCCATTCTTCCACAATTATCCATTAAGCAACGTATATTTTTTCATGACATCTAAAGTCCTATTTAAGACAAAGTTCTGACTCCCAGATCATCACATCCAAACAGCTATATAAATCCCTAACACTTACCTCATCAATGGAAAAGGTTTGAGAAGCTAATTGATGATAGTAAGCATTTTCCACTTTTATGGTTTTGAAAACTTTCTTCTATCTCTATGATGATGATAAAAATAAATAGTACTTAAGTTGCTATAAGTGAAGCTCAACGTGTAACAAATGCATTTTGAAATTCTAGCATCCTGATTAGTAAAGTATCATTATTCACTGATATCCTAGCCATGTATTGCCTGATTATGTTTATAGTCACTCATAGCATATTTCAATGAATTGTTCTTTTTTTAATATCTCAAAAGGTACCTTAGGAAGGGAGGAGAGATCATTGTGATCGAACGCCAGAGGCGCCAGCATCTCTACCTAGAATAAACACACTTTATGTCTCAACATTTCATTGAGCAGAACCACTCATTTTGCACCACTGAAATACACCAATTTCTGGAGGAAAAAAGCATCATTTACCAACAAAGTTTCCTTACTGAAGAGAGAACAGAGTTTGTCACTTTCATTGTTAATCCTATGAAACTACTGGGATACCTAAAAACATACACATCAAATAAGGAGTATTTAGCCTGGCCCATAGAACATAGTCAGGATCTGTTGAATAAAGCAAATGGTTTAAATGGTAGGTTAGTTTATTTCTTGGAGAGTGATATTTTAAAATTTTTTATTACAATGTTTTTTATATTTCCATCATGTTCTTCCATAACTACTTCTAAGTCCTCTGCATCTTCCTACTCATCCAACTTCAGGATCTTACTCTCTCTCAAAAAGAGTCGAGGAAAAATCTGAATGAAAATAACACACACACACACACACACATTGAGAGAGAGGGAGAAGGAGAGACAGAAGGAGAATGAGGGAGAGATATCATTTATCCATTTGTGCTAGTCAACTGCTCCAGGGCATGGTGCCTTTCCTATAGTGTAGTTGGTATATTAAATGACACCTCACTAAAGAAAATTGATTTTCCCTTTTGGGTAAGGTATTTCTTGCTAATAACTTCTTTTTTGAGTGCAGGACATATGTTTGAGAGGGCTGAGATCTTTTTCTGCATTACACCTGGGTATTGTATGTGCTGCCCCAGAATCTGTGAGTTCATATGTTATTAGTCTTGCTGTGTCTTGAAGATGCTGTTTCCTTTGAGTCACCTACCATCTTTAACTCTTTTATTGTTGTCATTATGGGCAATCTCTGTACTGGAAAGTATAAGATATCCATGAAAGAAAGCTTTAAAAACTGATCTAGAGACACAAAAATGGCTACACTCTACAAAGCAGTCTTCAGATTTAGTTTAACTCTTATCAAAATTTTAATGCCCTCCCCACAGAAATGGTAAAACAAAAAGAGTACCCTAAAGTTTTTAATTTTTTCCTTTAGTCAAAAGTAGACTTTTAAAAATATTATTATGTCCTGATAATTGTTTCTCCCTTCTCTACTCCTTCTATTTCCTCCCCAACTCTGCTCCTACCCATATCCTCTGCTTTCTGTGTATCATTAAAATTAAACAGCCCACCTTGTCCAGTCCACAACTCTGCCTGATTTCTAGTAAGAAACTCTTGCATCAAGTACCCAAAACAGCACAGAGACCCCAGAGACAAGGTTATCACTTAAAATCCCAAAGGCCACACAGGTCACAAAACTCCAGGAGAGAGACCATTCTGGACCTGAATACATGTTAGTCAACAGAACCGCAGAACACACAGGCCAGAAGACAGAAAGGAAATAACAGCAAGGGGGAAGCATCAAAAAAAAAAACACCCGTGCAGCAAAGACAAATTCAGAAATCAGCATTTAAACCCATAATAACCACAAACCCCAGATGGCTACATGCTAGCAAAAGAACACAATTGAGAAGACCCAGGAAAATACAGTACAAACAGAGCTCAGCTATCCTACTACAGTAAGCCCTAGGTACCCTAACATAGCAAAAGAAAATGACCTTAAATCCAATCAATAGAGGCCTTTAAAGAGAAAATGAATAAATCTCTTAAAGATGTATAGAAAAATACAATCAAGCAAGTGCAGAGAATGAATAAAACTGCTCAAGCCCTGAAAATGGAAATATGAGCAATAAAGAAAACACAAACTGACGGAATCCTGAAGATGGAGTAGCTAGATAAGAAAACAGAAACCATGGAAGTAAGTATCACCAACAGAAAACAAGAGATAGAAAAGAGAATTGCAGGAGATAAGAAAAGATAATAAGGAAGAAATGAACATACTGATCAAAGAAAATGTTAAATCAAAAATGTTTCTGACACAAAACAGCCAGGAAATTTGAGACACAAAGAAAAGACCAAAGCTAAGAGTAACAGGAATAGAAGGAGGAGAAGATTCACAGCTCAAAGGCCCAGAAAATATTTTTAAACAATCATAGAAGATAATTTCTCTAACCTAAAGAATTAGGTGCTTACAAATGTACATGTAGCTTACAGATTACCAAATATAAAGTCCTCCTGCAACAAATATTCAAAACAATAAATGTGCTGAGCAAACAAGGATGATTAAAAGCTGCAAGGGATAAAGGCCAAGTAATACACAAGGGCAGACCTAGAAAAATTGCATCTGATTTCTCAAAAGTGAATATAAATGTGAAAAGATCTTGGGCAGATGTCTTGTAGCATTTTAAAGACCACAGATACCAGTCTAAACTACTACACCCAGCAAAACTTTCAATCAATATAGATGAAGAAAACAAGATATTCCATGACAAAGCCAAATTTAAAGAATATTTATCCACAGATCCTGTCCCACAGGGTATGAGAAGGAAAACTCCAATGTAAGTAGGGTAACTGCACACACACACACACACACACACACACACACACACACACAAAACACAGAAAGTAATTTCACACCAGCAAGACCAAAAGAAAGAAGGTGCACAGACAAGCACACACATGGGCAAGTGGGAGCATGCATGCACACACAAACCCCCCCCACACACACACACATATACTTACCACAGATATCTGAAAAGCAGGAATTGACAATCATTGGTCTTTCATAGCTCTCAACATCAATAAACTCAATTCTCCAATAAATAAACACAGATTATCAGAATGAATGAAAACAATCCATCCTTCTGCTGCATAAAAGAAACATGCCTGAATATATAAGCCTGTGGTAAAGGGCAGGGAAAACATTTCCAAGAAAATGCACCCAAGAAGCAAACTGGAGTAGCCATTCTAGTATCTAAAAATATATGTTTCCAAAGAAAAGTAATTAACAGAGATGGAGAACAACATTTCATACTCAGCAAAGTAAAAATCTGCTAAGATGAAATCTGAAATCTGAACATCTATGTTCCAAATTCAAGAGCATCCGCATTTGTAAAGGAAACATTACAAAACCTTAAACCACACATTGAAATCCACACATCAATAGTGTGAGACTTCAACACCCCATTCTCACCAACTGTCAGGTCATTCAGACAGAAACTAAACAGAGAAATAATGGAACTAACAGACATTGTTAATCAAATGGACCTATCAGGTATCTATAGAACAGTTTACACAAACAAGAAAATTGAAATAATTTCCAGTATCTTATTAGACCCGCATGATTAAAGCCAGTTGCTCATAAAAAACAGACATCAGATAGCCTACAAACTCATAGAAACTAAATGACTCTCTACTCAGTAACTATTGAGTCAAGGAAGAAATAAATTTAAGACTTTATTGAATTAAATTATAGAATTTAATATAAATTGTATAATTAATTTCCTGTCGCTCCTCCCCTAGACTCTCAGCTCCTCTCACTTCCTCCTGCCCAAACATTGGCTCAAGCCTTTATTTGGAAATTTAAGGTAGGGAGAAGGTTCACAAGGCAATTCCTCATCTGCAGCCCTCTGAGGAGTGGAAATAGCATCAAAATACAAGATCAGGGCTATCCACAACACTTCCCCCTTTCTGTCCAATTAAAAGACTCTTTTATCTCAGACATCAATTAGGCAGTTATTACCATTTTGTAATTTATAATGTACAGGATAGACCTAACACCCAGTCAATCATTTTTTTATCAATTAAGTAGTACCCCTGTCGTCTATTCGAACTTAAAAGATTTATAATTCTACACCTGACTCAATTCCTGGCTTTAGACTGTAACCCATCTGAAAATCATCCTCTCAAATCTGTATCATCTTTCTAAATGCTAAACAGCTTGGACTGGCTATAAGACTATTAGTCTTTCAACCCCATCAGAAATCCAAGAATGACTAATATTACTTGAAAGTATGAGAAGCAAAAAATATAGCTTTTAAAATTTAGCCAATTTATAGAGACCGTTGATCACCTGGACAGGCCCTATACACCAAAATGTTGGAGCATCAGTCTTCAGCCTTCTGAACCAGGATCACCTGACAGACCTTGGTAATGCAGAATTTCACAGGGCTGATTACTCTGTCTTGGCAGAGATTATCAATCGACTATTCCACATAGTGTGTCCTTTTTTAAACAGTATTTGTCTGTAGATAAAATGAGGCAATTCTTGACTGGTGACTGTCTAACCACAACTGAAGCAACTCCATTGATGCTCAAGTTCTTCTTTGAATTCAAGAAAGGGGTGCTGTCAGGAGCAGACAGGTCTCCAGTCAAATGATCTTTAATAAAGAAAAGTCAATGAACATCATATTCTGTGGACTTCTGACAACTTTGAAGACCATGTGTCTACCTAAACATCTCTGAACTGTTAAGCCTTGACTATTCTTAGGCGTTTCTAATAGAAATAACTCAGGAACATCCTTTTAACTAACTCACAACCATGAGTTTGCTATCTAGCTCTTGTATTAATTATCTAAAAGCATTTTATACTATCAGTTATAGAAGGACTGGGTCTAAGCCTTGTATTCTTAAATGTGCTCTATAGGCACAATGCCTACAGGGGAGTAACAATATTAATCCCAGTTTTATATCAATAATAAATTTTTACTAATGAAAACATTAAATTTACATCAAATAAATTCTGAACCCATATAAGAGATTATAACTTCAACTTTGTATCAATTATAAAGACTTCTACCAATGTAAGATCTGGCTATGTAATGTTTTGCTTAAAAGTACATTTGCTAACCTATCCCTATTTGTCTCTTTCTATAATTTCTATGATATTACTATATCCCCCTTTTTCTTTTCCACTCACTTCTTCTTTACCTAAGAAAGAAGGAGGAAATGAAAGGTAGAAATCCCTGTTTAAGTTCTTTAGTTCCCGCCCTGTCCGAAGCTACATATGTAAAGTATCCCTAAAATGATAACATATCTATAATTTCTAAACTTATCAGAACCATCCACCCCACATAAGGAAATGGGACAATGATTGTCTTCTCTCTGCTTCTAGCTGAATTGATGTGAAGAATTCCTATCTGGGTGCCCAAAGGGAAATAAGAAATTTTGAAAACTAGCTGGCATTATTTGCCTTCCAGTCACTATGTGGTAAGAAAATTTGTGCCTCCAGGTCAGATGATATCTTGACCATGACATTCTCAAAGACTGGAGAGGCAAGTAAAGTTCTGGAAGCAAGTCTTTAAAAGACTGGTTTTTTTTAATATATTTTTTATTCAATATATTTTTTATTTACATTTCAAACGATTTCCTCTTTTCTGGCCCCCCATTCCCTGATAGTCCCATAAGCCCTCTTCTTTCTCCCTGTTCTCCCATCCACCCCTTCCCACTTCCCTGTTCTGGTTTTGCCCTATACTGCTACACTGAGTCTTTCCAGAACAAGGGGCCACTCCTCCATTCTTCTTGTACATCATTTGATGTGTGGATTATGTTTTGGGTATTCCAATTTTCTAGGCTAATATCCACTTATTAGTTAGTGCATACCATGACTGATCTTCTGAGACTGGGTTACCTTACTTAGTATGATGTTCTTCAGCTCCATCCATTTGTCTAAGAATTTCATGAATTCATTGTTTCTAATGGCTAAATAGTACTCCATTGTGTATATATACCACATTTTTTGCATCCATTCTTCTGTTGAGGGATACCTGGGTTCTTTCCAGCTCCTGGCTATTATAAATAGGGCTGCTATGGACATAGTGGAGCAGGTATCCTTATTACCTGCTGGGGAATCCTCTGGGTATATGCCCAGGAGTGGTACAGCAGGATCCTCCAGAAGTGACGTGCCCAATTTTCTGAGGAACTGCCAGACTGATTTCCAAATTGGTTGTACCAATTTGCAACCCCACCAGTAGTGGAGGAGTGTTCCTCTTTCTCCACAACCTGCTGTCTCCTGAGTTTTTAATCTTAGCCATTCTGACTGGTGTAAGGTGAAATCTCAGGGTTGTTTTGATTTGTATTTCCCTGATGACTAATGAAGTTGAGAATTTTTTTAAGATGCTTCTGAGCCATCTGAAGTTCTTCAGGTGAAAATTCTTTGTTTAGCTCTGTACCCCATTTTTAATAGGGTTATTTTGTGTTGGTATTCTCATAATGGCCACAACTTCTAACAAATGTATAATTACAGAATCAGCCTTTTCTGATGGTAATGCAGATGCCCATTAAAATCCTGAATGTGTCTATAGTATGATGCGCATATTTCAGTTTGCCAAACTCTGTAAAATGGAAGACATCCATTTGCCAAATATAATTTCTTTGGGTACCCTTAGGGTTAGTTCCCATAGGCAATGGAGTCTGGTTATACAATAAACAAGTAGGGCATTGCGTCACAATTTCCTTGGCTTGTTGCCAAGTGATAGCAATCCAAATGGGTTGGTCAATCAACCACCTTAGTGGTAAGGCTGTTGGTGTTTTGGCAGCAGTGGCTCCTTAGGGTAAAGCTAAATTGTCAGCCTCTGCTGTATCTTCTTTATGGACAGCTTGGACAGTCTGTAACTGCCTTCAATAACATTCCCTAACTAATTTAAGATTTTTATTAGGAGCCTGACTAGTTTCTTGGTTAGATACTGAGACTGAGGGGATATTAATTTGGGTTTTCCACTGTTGTAATAGATCTCTTCCCCATAAGTTAATGGCTATATCAGCCACGTATGGCCTCAATTTTCCTACCTGACCTTCTAGTCCTGTACATTCAAGCCATCTTGTACTTTGTTTTACTTGGGATAAGGTCCCAACTCCTTGAAATTGGATGTCTACTACTTGAAGTAGCCAACTTCAAGATTTTGGAAGGATTTTGGAGAGATGATAGTGGCATCTGCTCCAGTGTCAACCATTCCTTCAATCTCAATATTGTTTACTAATATTCTTAGTTTTGGCCTGTGATATTTTATAGAAGTTTGCCAAAATATTCATTTTGGGGTCCCTTTGAGGCTTTCTGAATTGTCTACAGAACTTGCCTCAGTCTTATCTGGTCTTGGAACATCTGTTTTTGAAGCAGTGACACTTAATTGCCCTGAGGAAGAGAACTCTCCCTGCCTGGCCTTGGGACTTTCGAGAGACCCCGCTGGAAGTTTTTTGGCAGGATGTTGCCCCATTTGTCCATTCTTGTTCTACATTCCTTAGTCAAATGTTGGCCTCTGCCACACCTTTGACGTATTCCAAAAGGCATAGGTCCCCTTTTGATATTACTTTGGTTTTTTCTAGTCATTTCTGAGATGACCCCACTCACAATTAAAACATTTGAAATCTTGAGTCATTTCTAGGTGTCTAGTGGCAGCTTTTCCTATTACAGTCAAAACAGGTGAGCAAGATACAATTGTATATCTAATCCATTCATCTATTGATGCTAACCTTGCCCTCAGTGGTCTGATTACTTCCTTGCATTCAGTATTTGCATTCTCAAAAGCTAAAGACTGAATTATTGCCTTTCTCGCTGCGGAATCTGATATGCTCCTTCCACAGCTGAGGTTAGTCTTTGTAAAAAGCCAGGGAAAGTTGCTTGTGGACCTTGCATGACTTGAGTAAATGGTTCAAGTCTTTTCCCTGATTCTGCAACTTTGTCCCAGGCCCTTAAAGCTGACAATCAACACAAGGCTAAGGTTTCTTCATCGAATTTAGCCTGCACTTTTATCTCAGCAAAGCAACCTTCACCAAGCAGTTGGTCTACAGAAATTTCACTACCCCTGGTTCTATTTTCTTGTGCTATCCCCCTCACCCCATTTCTCCACTATGTGACCCATTGTAAATTAGCAGCAGGTTCTAGTATTGCTCATGCCATATCCTTCCAGTCTTGTGAGATTATTCTATTTTTAATAGGCCAGGAAGTCAGAATTTGCTGCACAAATGGCGAATGCATTCCAAAATTAGTGACACTTTACTTAAACTGTCTTAGATCTAACACATCTACAGGTCGCCATTCGAATTCCTGATAATCCTGTGGATGATCATCATCTGGAGGTCTTTGTTGTATATTGACCAGATAGAATATAAGTTTTTAAATAACCTTTGGTTGGCTTTTTCTACTTTTATCTTCTATCTCTCCCTGAGTATTTTCCTTTTCCTTGAGTTCCTGTATTTTCTGTTCAAGGTTCTGCCTCCACATTCAATGTATTGTATAGGTGTTGACCTCAGCAATAGGGCTATGACATTAGTTTGTAGAGACCATAGCCTTGGCCACAGACTAGTTGTTTGATGGATTCTATGAAATCATTTGGACAATAACTGACTTAGATGCAACCCTTTCCCTGTACTGGTATCAATTATTGATAGATGTCCAGTTGGAACTCTGTCTCCCCAGTCTTTGATGACTTCATTCAGATTATCTTTATATATGTATATATTTTAGGTAGCTTCCTGGCATTAGGTTTTGATACAATCCCACAAATGGCATTTAATTTTAGCTGTTTAGACTGGCATCCCATTGTCCTTCTCTTCCCTTTCTTTCCCTACTTGAACCTCCTGTTGAAATCTTCTCCACACTCATCCATCCATAACTGTCTATCATATTCCCCTTTTTAGGGACATCTATCTGTCCATAATAATTGCTTACTTTATACCTAAACCTCTGGTTCTACAATAGCTAATGTCCATATATAAATGAATATGTACCATACTTGTCTTTCTGGGACTGGGTAACCTCACTAGAATGAGGTATTCGTTTGTTTTTGTTTCTGATTTTTTTTTTGCATTTTTCTTTTTTTCTTTTTCTTTTGTTTTTTTCTTTATTTTAATATTTTTATTTTTTATATTCTTTGTTTACATTCCAAATGATTTCCCCTTTCCCGGATCCCCCCTCCCATATGTCCCATAAACCTTCTTCTCTCCATCCCTTCTCCAATCACCTCCCTCCTTTTTCTCTGTCCTTATATTCCCGTCCAATGCTAGATCAATCCTTTCCAGGATCAGGACCCTCTTCATATTTCTTCATGGGTGTCATTTGTTATGCAATTTGTGCCTTGGGTATTCAAGGCTTCTGGGCTAATTATCAGAGATTGCATTCCATGTGTATTCTTTTGTGATTGGGTTAACTCACATGGGATGATATTTTCCAGATCAAACCATTTGCCTAAAAATATTGTGAATTCATTGTTTCTTTTTCTTTTTTTTTTTAGATTTTTTTTAAAAAATTATTGATATATTTATTTACATTTCAAATGATTTCCCCTTTTCTGGATCCCCACTCTCCGAAAGTCCAATCAATCCCCTTCCCTCCCCCTGTTTTCCCACCCAACCCTTCCCACTTCCCTGTTCTGATTTTGTTCTATACTGCTTCACTGAGTCTTTCCAGAACAAGGGGACACTCCTCCGTTCCTCTTGTACCTCATTTGATGTGTGGATTATGTTTTGGGTATTCCAATTTTCTAGGTTAATATCCACTTATTAGTGAGTGTATACCATGATTCATCTTTTGAGTCTGGGTTACCTCACTTAGTATGATGTTCTCCAGCTCCATCCATTTGCCTAAGAATTTCATGAATTCATTGTTTCTAATGGCTAAATAGTACTCCATTGTGTAGATATACCACATTTTTTGCATCCACTCTTCTGTTGAGGGATACCTGGGTTCTTTCCAACTTCTGGCAATTATAAATAGGGCTGCTATGAACATAGTAGAACATGTATCCTTATTACATGCTGGGGAATCTTTTGGGTATATGCCCAGGAGTGGTATAGCAGGATCTTCTGGAAGTGAGGTGCCCAGTTTTCGGAGGAACCACCAGACTGATTTCCAGAGTGGTTGTACCAATTTGCAACCCCACCAGCAGTGGAGGAGTGTTCCTCTTTCTCCACATCCTTGCCAACACCTGATGTCTCCTGAATTTTTAATCTTAGCCATTCTGACTGGTGTAAGGTGAAATCTCAGGGTTGTTTTGATTTGCATTTCCCTAATGACTAATGAAGTTGAGCATTTTTTAAGATGCTTCTCCGCCATCCGAAGTTCTTCAGGTGGGAATTCTTTGTTTAACTCTGTACCCCATTTTTTAATAGGGTTGTTTGGTTTTCTGGAGTCTAACTTCTTGAGTTCTTTATATATATTGGATATTTGATGTAGGATTGGTGAAGATCTTTTCCCAATTTGTTGGTTGCCGATTTGTCCTTTTGATGGTGTCCTTTGCCTTATAGAAACTTTGTAATTTTATGAGGTCCCATTTGTTCTTGATATAGAAAAAATTCTATCTTCCTGAGGAATGACAACACTGATTTCCATAGTGGCCATTATTTTTAAGTCCCATTAGCAATGGATTAGTGTTTCCTTTTCTCTAGTTCCTTTCCAACATGATCTGTCACTTGTTTTATTGATCTAAACCATTCATATAAATGTGAGATAAAATCTCAAAATTGGTTTGATTTACATTTTCTAAATGTCCAAAGATGTTAAACATTTTTGGAAATTTTTTTCAGCTATTTGAATTTCCCCTTTAAAGAATTCTCTATTTAGATCTGTACGTCACTTTTTAAATGGCTCATTTTTATTATTGATGTCTAGTGTTTTAAATTGTTTATATATTTTAACTATTTGGAATTTGGGTGTATAGTTAGGGAGAATCTTTTTCCTGTTCTGAACACTGTCACTTTGTATAAATAATGCTGTCCTTTGATGTATAGAAACTTGTATTTTATGAGTTTCTGATTATTAATTGTTGATCAATTGTGAATTGCCTGAACTATCAGTGACCTGTTCAGAAAGCCTTATCCTGTTGATGAGTTCAACGCTATTTCCAACTTTCTCTTTGATCAGATTCACTGTATCTCATTTTGTTTTGACGTCATCTGAGTTGAGCTTTTACTAGGTAATAAGTATGGTTCTATTCATTCTACATGCAACCATCCAGTTTGACAAGCACTATTTGTTGAAAATGATGTCTTTTTTTTTCCCACTGTGTATTTCTGGTTTCTTTAACAAAACAGGTTTTTATAGGCATATAGACTTATTTCTGGATCTTCAATTCAGTTTCATTGATCAACATGTCTATTTTTCTGCCAATATTATACTATTTTTATTACTGTAGCTCTGTAGAACAATTTGATGTTGGGGATGGCATACCTACAGCAGTTATTTTTTATCATACAGGGTTGTTTTAGCTATACTTTGTGTGTGTGTGTCTTTGTGAAACTCAAGATTGTAATTTTAAGATCTATTAATTATTGCATTGGACATTTGATGAAGACTGGGCTGAATATGTAGATTACTTTTGGTAGTATGAATATTTTTACTATGCTAATTCTATGAATCTGTGAGTATAAGAGATCTTCCCATCTTCAATTTCTTAATTTAATGTCTTAAAGTTTTTATCATACAAATCTTTCATTTGCTTGGTTAGAGTTAAATTTTGATTTCATGTTATTTGAGGCTATTGTAAAAGGTGTTTCCTTGATTTATTTCTCAGTCCATTTTTCACTTGTTTATAGGAAGGCTACTAGATTGTGAATTAATTTTGTAGCTAGCTAGTTTGAAAAAAGCGTTTATTAGAATTAAAAGCTTCCCAGTGGAATTTTAGGGTCACTTCATATTATCTACAAGTAAAGATACGTTGACTTCTTCCTTTCCAGTTTGTTCACCCTTGATATCTTTCAGTTGCCTTATTGCAACTAGTTAATAATTTAGGTATTATATTGAATAGTTACAGAGATAGTGGAAAATATCCTCTTATTCCTATTATTAATTTTATTTCTTTGAATTTCTGTCTATTAAAATTGATGTTATCTATGTGCTTGCAGGAGAGTGTCGTTATTATGTTGAGGTATATTCCTTATGATTCTAGTCTTTCCAGATGTCCAGGATATATATCATGAAGTGGTATTAGATTTTGTCAAAGTCCTCTTCTACATCTAACTAGATGATCATATTAATTTCTTTCTTATAGTTTATATTATAGATTATTTTTTTCTTTTTTTAATTTATTGATATAGTTATTTACATTTCAAATGATTTCCCCTGAATTATTTTTATTGATTAATGTATGTTGGTAGCTGCCAGAGTTAGACATTATATTCACAACTGTGATAAATGATTATGACTGATTTTAGTCTGAATTACTTCATCTCATTTATTGAGTTCCTCTTACATGAGAAAGATCTTATATATTTCCAGACATTGCACAGAATGTTGGCAAAATAAGTATTAAAATACAGTGTATTTCATAATTGTTTGTTTAAAGTATTGTTGTGATGTTAGGTAAAAGGCACATGAAATGGATTGAGACATGTACATCTAGAAGACTGATGTATGTTGTGAGTTATGAAGTTCTATATTGGATAGAGAACATGAATGGAAATTGTCCAAAACTAAACCAGAATGGAGATTTTAGGCAAAAAGAATGGATGAGATTTTCTTCTTACTAACTCAGGCCTAAGCATCCTTAACTTGGATGACAAAATGCCTGGAATGTTCAAAATAATCACTGACTTCACAATAAAAATAAATAAGGCCTGGTGGTAAATATCTCTACAGGGAGCACCTGAAACTTACAAAGGACACTTGATACCCAAACACACCAGACGCTCCCAAGAAATGAAAAATTTTAGGTTTTTATCCAATTACAAATATCCTTATTTTCCTTGGAATCTCAAATATATTTATTTGTTTGTTTATTTTATCCACAATTTCCTTAAGCCTAGTGCAAGCTGATTAAATTGTTTGCAGTAAAAATGTTTCTGTGACTTGCATGACCCTTGGATGAACATCCAATTCTTAGTAGTTCTCAGATATTAAAATGCAAAGTTGGTGTTTGCTTGTGAATTCTAAGCATGCACATGTTGCCACACACATGCATCTCTTCAGAATTGGGAAGTGGCTGAAAAAACTAAAGAGGCCTAAGAATCCAGTCCCCGGCTCATGCTGATTCAGATCAGCATGTGACAGCGGCATTCCAGTGGTTTCCCTTTACCACCAAAATGAATGTCTCCTGATACCACTCAATTCTGCTATGCATTCAGGATACTTACATATTATTATATGTTGACATTTGCTACCTAAGACTAGACCTGTGCCCTCATTCTCTACTACCACACACAAAATCCTACCCAGCTTTCCATATTCTGTTTTAAAATTAATCTCCACCTTCATCAAAGTCATTCTCTCTCCTTTTTTATCCCTATATGCAGCAGCAGACAGCAGCAGGTACCCATCCCAACCTATGTTTCTTCCCTACTTCCTAATTTTGCATGTACCTTAGTCTTAGTAAATTATATATGTATGTACATATACATATATACTATGACACTGATACATGGAATATCCCAAGGACCTAGCATACGGCCTGGTAAATAAAGATTATTTAGTACCACACTGTTAGCCAAAATCCTTTGAATGTCATTTGTCCACTTCAAGCCTCAGTTGTTCTACTTATTAAAATAAGAAGATTTCCATGGTAAGTTTATCTATGTTCTTACTAAATAAAGAAATACTTTTAGACTTCTGGTTAACAGTAACATTGGAAGTATGAGAAAATAACAGTTGAATGTTGATCACATCCTAGATCATGAATATACAGATATTTGGCCACTGATCAAATCTCTACAAGATGAGCCATGTATTTAATAATCATCATTTTCCCACTATTCAGACCAACAGATTGATGTATCTCTGTCTAATTATAATAATGATAATAAGAATGACCCTGTTCATGTTTGAAGAGTAATGCAAGTAAGCAACACAGAATGTGCTAATAGAACAACTTCAAGCAAGACAATAGTTCTTTACACTTAGCTAGTTATAAATTCAAGGGCCTGTGACTTTAATACATTTTATATCATTGCAAATGTTTGTTCTCCTCCCAGGGAAGATTAAAAAGAAAAAATTCCTGTGTTTGAATCAGGAGCTTCTTTCTCTGCTGGCAGTATGTATCAGACTAAATGTCACAAGAATATTTCAGCATATGTGGGTAAATATTTACACTCATTTTAAGCAGAGATTCCAAATTCCTAGTTGTTTTTCAGAAGAGGCCCAAACCTAGTGGTAAAAGTCATGAATAGAACTTTTACATTCTGCCTAAAAAGTGGGGGGTGGGGGGGTGGGGGGGAGGGATTTTCAAGGATTCTTGCTTCCAGGATGCCCTATTTTTCTCCTTCCATTCTCTTTGGGTTGAAATGTTGGAAGAAAGAGCTGGCTGGCTGCCACAGAGTTCTCTACCCAAGCTCTTCAAATTATTGCTCCTTGGTCCCTAAGAGCCAGTAGAACATTCAAGTGTGAACTGAGAAAAAAAAAGGTTTTAAGCAAAAGAAAGAGAAGAACTCTAGGAAGTGTAAGATGAATGAGGGCAAAATTGGGGTGGTGCCTAATGCAAACCAAGTAGTCAAGGACTAAGAGTCACTTTCTGTTTTTAAGAGGAGTAAGAAACCACTGGCTCCTTTTAGCCCATCTGAACTGGGAAGTAAGACTCTATCACTGAAGAAACCACCTGTTTTGGATATAGGACACAGAAGTATTAAGCTAAAAGTAAGAATGAAGCTTCCTCCCCAGTGGTTAGTACTCACAGGAATGAAAAGTGCTATTCAAGATGTTGGAGAGAAGAATCATTGATGATCACATAAGTCAATGGATTCTGTATGTGCTGTTATATTGACTTGCCAGGCAAGAGATAAGCACTGGTACAGTGTTAAGAATGTGCTTCCCAATTGTAGATGAAACCATTCCATGAAAGGAAATACATGTCTCATGCTGCAAACCTGGTCATATATAGCTAAGAAGGTTGCTAGTCTCATAAAAAAATCTATTACTGATATTTTGATAAATGGATATGTATTTTATGCCCTTCTATTTATTGCTTGCACCTTTAAGCTTTTTTTTTTTTTTTTTTTTTTTTTTTTTTTTTTTTTTTTTTTTTTTGCAATAGGCAATGGTCAAAGCCAAGACTAATGGCTAGCCAATAATGCTGACAATAAATAGCTGTATGCTCATCCCCAAATGAGACAGCTCTGTCATTCATTTTTGAGTGTGAGGAATATCACAGAAGTGAACTGGGAAGACTGTAAGATACAGAGAATCAGGGAGGGGGGAAGTGCTGTGAAATTTGGCCTTCTGTACACAGCATGACTGATGCTATCACAGACATAATATGTTTGTAACCACACACACAGACCAGATGGCAGAGAGGGAGGGGAGAGAGAGAGAGAGAGAGAGAGAGAGAGAGAGAGAGAAAGAGAGGAGAGAGGCAGACACAGGCAAGCAGGCAGGCAGACAGGCAGATAGGCAGACAGGCAGACAGACAGACAGACAGATAGACGGACAGGGGACAGACAGTCAGGTGGAGAGACAGACAGGGGGACAGACGGGGACAGACAGGGGACAGAGAGAGGGAGAAGAGAGAAATAAGGAAAATGGGAATAATTATAAATAAGAAGGAGATTTGAGAAGACAATTTGAGTGACTATGCTCACAATACTTCCTGAATAAGTATGAGATTGTGAAAAATAAATAGAAAACATTCAAATATCTGACCCATACAGGATGAGTAGAATACAAACAAACATTTACAGAGTATTCTGAATAGGGAAATGGTTTAAGTGAAAGGAATAAAAACAACTTTCCCAAATGGATTTAAGTTTGAAAATTAATAACGTAATAGTTTTAGAAAATATATAAGAGACTTTAACCATTTTATATTACCTGTTCTACTGCTACTTATTCTTTAAAACCTATTTTAGAATAGATGTTCCCCTGGCTTCTCTCCTTCAGAATCCCTTCTCTGTGTTCAAGTTTACCAAACTTGTCCTTCATTTTTAACATTTTTATGTCTGAAAGGTTGATGACTTCATTTTACTATGCCATGAGTCAAAATAAATAATACAGTATTAAGCCACTTAGGTCATAGTGTTTCTTATAGCAACTAATTTTTTTTCTCTACAGCATCTATACAAAAAAAAAAAAATCTTAGGAGTCCAGTGATTTCTTTCTTGTATTATGCTTAGTTTCTACTGCTTAGAAAACCCCTGACTCACAGGAAACAGAATGGAAACCCTGACTAATCACATGGTCACACAAATTATTTTATCACAGGTTCAAGAATAGATTTTTATTCATCCATAAGAATGAAATTGTGTTTGCAGAAAATAAATTAAACTGAATAACACCATTTTAATGCAAACAAATTGTCCTGTACAGACAAAAATATTAGATGTTTTCTCTCATATTTGGAATTTAGAGTGAAAAAAATGTGTCACAAAAGTAATGAGATTATCTGGTACAAAGAAAGAAGGAAGAATGAGAGGTAGGAGAGGGCAATACGCTGGGTAAATATCATCATTGTTCGCTGCATGTACATATGCAAATATAATCATGTTGCTCATCATTGCTGTGACATGCTAATTGAAAATGAGGAGAAAGGTCAAGGGGAAAAGGCAAGAATTTTATTGTGAAAAACTGCAATGGCTGTTCTTTCAATTTTTCTTTGTAATACAGATTTTTAAATCTTTTTTTCCCTTCAGTTTCAGTGACAAATTGAAAGTAATTCCTTACCAGACCACATAGAAATCAGAGACTGATGCAGCATAGTACAGCAGATGCCAGCACAGGCACGCAGGAATATGGGAGAAGAAAAGTAAAATATAGAAGTGTAGGTACAGCTGTGAATGGCTATGTGACCATGCTCACAGATGAAGTGTCACAATTATATCACAAGATGTGGCTCAATTTGCTCAAAGGAGCTACTCCCAAGCAATATAAAGAATTAGTACCTCAGTACCATCCTTGTAAGGGGAAGAAAAGGAGATTTATTTCTTTGCCTCTGATTTCCACAATCAGTGCCTTATAATTATGCTTTCTCCTTTCCACAGTGGTTCAGAGGAGCCAATGTGCCACTATTTATGATACTTGTTCTGTATTTTCTTATTTACTAAAATGTATAAAAAGAACCCTGACAGCCCCAACTCTATGTGTATCTTTCTCTGCCTATCTTTCGCGGTCTGTTTTTATATCTCTGTATCTGCCTCTGTCTCTGTCTCTTTCTCTATGTCTTTCTCTCTGACTCTCTTGTGTTCTCTCTCTCTCTCTCTCTCTCTCTCTCTCTCTCTCTCTCTCTCTCTCTCTCTCTGTGGGTTTGTGTGTGTATGTGTGTATGTGTGTATGTCCTTGTGTGTATGTGTGCGTCCATCTGTATATAACATTTATTCTATGAATTAGCTCTGCATGAATACAAAGATAAAAAATCCCACATACAAGGATCCAGGTAGATGATATGGTCTAAGCATTTGATCTCCAAGACAGAACAACAGTAGGGAAACTTGATATGGAACAGAAGATAATTCCAATGCCAATTGCTAGAGATTAAGTTGTGTGTGTTTGACATATATATATATATATATATATATATATATATATATATATATATATATATATATATATATATACATACACTTAAAATTAGATAATATTTTCTGTTATGTTCTGCAGCAAAGAAATTTATTTAAAATTATTTTGTCAGAGAAGCTTATTTTGCAAAATGTGCCCTTTGATACAAGGATTAGGGATTGTTCCATGGGCTAAGAATAATTGATTTCTCAATACTCAACTTTAAAGACGCATCTATATCACCCTTTCCAGACCTTGGGGATCATCAAAGAAGAGAAAACAGAAAGAGTATAAGAGACAGAATACAAGGAAGTGTGCCATGAATTAGTGACTGCTATTCTCAAAGCCAGAGGAAACTGTGGTTACCTGTATAAGGTTCACATAGGTTCAGGTTTATCAAAGTTCCATCAATGATGGAAGGAGCACCTCATGAGACCCCACACTTCCCCAGGAGCTACTGGTACTTAATAAGTTCCCAGATTGAAGAACACGTTTTTTTTTTTTTCACATTTGGTTAAGTTGCTCAAACTCCAGTAAATTACATCCCATACATACTCATGCAAACAATGCTAATGAACTCAATGGATCACACATACAAAAATTAAATTAATGTAAGAAGGGAAATAGAAAGCAGAAGAGAGCATAGGGCAAGATACTAATGTAGTCTTAATTTGATCAAACTGTACATTAAAATCATATATGTATGCATATGTGAAATTGTCAAAAACTATCTTACAAACATGTATGAAGTTGTCAAAAACAAGTAGGGACCAGAGATGTCTCAGAGATTAGGAGTACTTCATGTTCTTAAAGAGTACCTGAGTTTAGTTTAGTTCAGTTACCAATACCCACAAGAGGGGTCTGTCAGCCACCTGCAACTTTATTCCCTAGGGAATATGACCCCACTGGCCTCTGTGAGTACCTACAAATATGCTAATACTGGCACACAAACACATAAACAAAGACACATAATTTAAAATAATAAATATTTCAAATTTTCAAAATTCATAAATAAAATATTATTTCTATCCTGAAGAATAGAAAAGAATAGTGCTACCAGCAAACCTTGAAAGAGACTATAATGTTTTAATGATTTATATATTTGATTGTTATGAATTATTATAGGAATTTGATTTAATTTGAATGAGTGCTTTGTTCACATGTATGCATGTACATGGCTTATACCCAGGAATTCCAGAAAAGGGCTTTAGATCAATTGGAACATGAGTTATAGACATCTGTGAGCTGAAATATGCAAGCAAAGAATTGAACCCATAAAGTCCTATGGAAGATCTATCTGTGCCTTTAACAATTTGATCCGTCTCTGCAGTCCTAGTTACTAATTCTTATTATGATTTAATCTGTGCATACTACTGAATACAAAGAAATGACTGAATAACATGTACTAGGTTTTATTTGAAGTGTTTTTGAGAGAATAAAAAATGAACAATGAACATTAATTTTAGGCAAGTATAGAATGTTAGAACCAAGGGTAAGAAGATCTTTGACACTTTTATAGAAGACATTTGGAGCACATTGGGGTAAATAAAATTTCTAAGTTCCAACAATGAATTAACAAACACAAATTCATTATAAATTTCTTAGTGTTTTTGTCCAATTCCCTGTTGATATTGCTCTGATATTTATTTGTGGTTTTTAAGAATTTATTTTATTTTTAACTGTGTATTGTATGTTTCTATGTGAGTATATATACCAGAGAAAGCCAGAAGAAAAGTGATAGATCGCTTGCAGCTGGAGTCACGGATGTTTGTGTGTTCCCTAATGTAGGTTCTAGGAATCAAACTAGGGTTTTCTGGAAGAGCAATAAGTACTCTTAACAGCTAAGCCATCCCTCTCTCCCCTGTCACCCTTCCCCTGACACTCTGATAATTACAATAATGAGGGATGTATTTTCTCTAACACTGCAAATGTGTCAATTACTTGACACCTAAATGAGAAACTTACTATTCTCACTTCACACTTAGAGAAACATTGTGTGATGATTCAACTCCACTGTGAACTTGATAAAAATCAAACATCTCCTGAGAGACAGGCTCCAAGGCATGATATAGGCTATTGCCTTGATCATGCTAATTGAAGTGAGAAGCCCCCTTCTCTGTAGGTGGAACCATTTTCTAGCCTGAGCTTCTAGACCATATAAAAAAGAGAAAGTAATCTTAGAACATACTTTCCAGAGTCTCCACTGCTTAACTACAGGTGTGTTATGACCAGATGTCTCAACTTCTTGCTAGTATGACTCAAAGAAATCCTCTTCTTTTTTCAACTGGTTTCTCAGAGTGTTTCTTATCACAATGACAGTTAAAAAGAACTATGATGTTGTTTCACCAAAATCTTGCTTGGGCAAGAAAAGATAGAAGCAGAAATCAAGGGTGACTCTCACTATATTAGACACTATTCAACTGCTTCACTGTGTCTTACCGTGTCTGGTACTTGGTAATGGAATATATATGTGTGTGTATATATATATACATACATATATATGTGTATATATACACACACACATATATATATGTGTGTGTGTATATATACACATATATATGTATGTATATGTATATATACATATAAAACATATAATATGGAATAGATACATATAAACCATGCAATATGGAATAGATACATATAAACCATGCAATGTGGAATATATACATATAAAACATGCAATATGGAATATATACATATAAAACATGCAATATGGAATATATACATATAAGCTATGCAATATGAAATATATAAATATAAACCATGTAATGTGGAATATATACATATACAATATATACATATACACATATACATGTGTGTGTGTGTATATATATGATATATATATATATATATATATATCATCGTCTCACTTTAGCAAGATTAGCATAAAGATGCATAACATATAAGGAGACAGAGGCACAGAAGAAAAGTAGGAAAAGTGAGCATGTACCTATGGACAAGCAGAACATTAAAAGCCAAGGTTGTCTTCTCCATCTGCCGAATTTGCCTCCCAGTAACCCCCACCAAGAAACGGTCCCTTGTGGGAAAGACTTGGTCAGCTCCACACACTTTTCAAAGACATTCTTGGAGTTGAGGCTAGCTAGCATGTTCAGTTTGGCAGTGTAAAGTGTGATTTTAATTAGGCCACTTCTCTCAGCAGGCTGGGGACTCAGCTAGAGTCTGTGTGTGGGCAGTTTGCAAGGAGCACAGAGGTGAGGAGCAGTCAGGACAAGCCTCCCAGAGAGACCTGGCTGTCATTCTGTGAATTTCCTCTATTCCTCCCTTTTCTTAGGATAATTGGAAATCGCTGTACTCAGGGATCACTTGGGCTTCCCTTGGATAGGAAAGGGTTTTGTAACTCTTGGGTCAGAGCCAGCTCATAACCAGGACATTTGTTTCCAGCCACAAGACCCCTGTGAGGATCAGGCACTTAGTTCAGACAGGTGTCTTCTCCCATGTGTGTTTCATGGAATCCTCTGAAATCCCTCTGGGATGAGAGAGACTGTTTGCTGCTACCCAAGTGAACAGTCTGTATTATTTCTGTCTGAAATTGTAGGGTCCAGCCTTTGCTTCTTTAGTGTATCGCATGATTTAAGGCTTTCTATTTTCACACTAGAAAAACATATACAGATATATTACTGGCTGTTGACAGTGTTTCCTCCATGTTGGAAAAAGCCATTCAGGCAGCTGGGTTTGTGGGTGGGCCCAGTCACTTAAAGAAGCTTGCAGAAAAAGCATTCTAGAGAAGAAATATCAAGTAGCCTTCAAAGAGCCTGACATTCAAGAGAGAATCCAGGGAATATTCTCTTGAAAATTTTTACTCACTCATCATCTCCCTTTGTGAACAGGACATACACCCATTACTTTCAGGAACAACAACAAAGAATATAGAAAATAAAAATATTAAAAAAATAAATAAAATAAAAAAAAAGAAATAACATATTTAAAATATTGAGCATACTGTGTGGTATACACTAGCATATTCAATATCATTAAGACCAATACTGAACTTTCTCTTTCTGTGCTAAGTCTGCATTGATTGTTACTATAAGTTGCAAATTAAGAACAGCTAGTGGCAAATGATATATGTTTTCCTCAAATGTCTCTACTAGGCTTTCCATTAAAAAATTCAGATAAAGATATTTTGCTTTCTCAAAAAAAGAATTAGATACATTGCGCTTCTATTTCAAAGCATTCTGATGTGTAGACAGATTAAAGACCTTGCTATTGTACCAGCCTTTCTTCATGCACTGTCCCATATGTAGCTGTTTCCAATTCTTCTGCTTCCTTCTCCTGTGACTCCAAATCTAAGCCATACTTTTTCCAATTTCTTCCAAGCCTCTTTTTTCTACCTGTAATATCTCCAATGCTTCTCTTCCTCTTTCAATGGGCTACAATGATTGGCTACAACTTATAATTGCTTGCCAAATTATGTTTATTGTTCATATGTCAGATTATATGTTACCTACTCTGATCAATATTTCCTAAGATTTCATTCCTTTTGATGACAAAACTGGAAGACCAACCATGAGTGACACATTCAGCATTCAAATATTTTGGCAACTTGAACTGTATTATATCTGCTTAATTTGCTCTCTTTTATTAAAGTTTCAGCTATGTGAAACCTAAAACTAGGTTTGTGTTTCATTTATCAGTACATTTCCAGTTTAATGTCAGTCATATCATACAATAAATATTTGTTGAATTAACAAATGAGACCCAGGAGGGTATCTTGTTTAACTTTTAATGGTCTTTGTCATATTCTGGGTATTATATATGTCTCTTAGAAACATATAAAATAAGAAGGACAGGTGTACCTTTTCATTAATAACCTAAAATTAGACAGTAGCCGAGTTTCTGGTAAGTACTGAGTTAGAGTGATATTTTGAAATTGCCAGTGAAGAATAGCAAGAGCAAAACTGGGCATGTTATAGTAGGTATGGAGTTTCTTCTGGGTGCTTTTTCAAAGAATACACAGAAGCATATTATTTGGATGGAATCATTTATGTTAATGATACAGAGCCAAATAGAGTAGAAAAATAAATAAAAAACATCAATTAGGCAAATATTGAAAGTCATATGACTTAGCAAAGGAGACAGTCATTAACTTGCTATACTTTTACAGGGAACAAGGTGCTAAATAGAGCCTGGCAAATTATTCAGCAAATTAGAACCAGAGAAATGGCAAAAGAAGAATCTGTCTAGAAAGAAGCACAGTTGTGATTGACATGAAGCAAAAATACTTGCTGGGAGGTAGATTTTCTTCAAAAATAAATTTTACATGTGTTGGCTTTCTACCATGTAAAGAATCCTAAGTTTATAGAGAACAGACAGTTATGATTATGCTAGCTCAGAGCTTACTAATGTATAGGACATCATTCACCAAGAAGATTCAATTAAATTATGAAGATAAATATAGAATTAAAGATCTTATGTAGTAACTTGTAACCATAAAACAAAGTACAGAAATATTACTTCTATTTATGACAGAGTTCTGCAGAGAAAACTGATATGATTTAGATGGATAATAAATAGATGATAGATAGATGAATAGATAGATAGATAGATAGATAGATGACAGATATTTAGAGGTTACTAGAGAAATAATGAATGACAATTGAAATTGGTAGATTAACAAATAGATAGGAGATAGATGATAGATACATAGGTTGATGATAAAGAAAATTATGTGGGGCGGCAGCAGCAGGTGGTCCAGCAGAAGGGCCATCAGCCGTGGAACCAAGGTGACAGGGTCCAGGCAGACCTTGCGCCCTCTACCACTGACCTTTGCTGGCCAGCCTGGCTGCAAGCTGTGGCAGATTTACAGCGCCTTTCACTGCACAGAAGCCACATCAGAACTCTGCTTCCTGCCAGTCAGTTATGAGAGTCTCTCTGCCTTCTTGGATCTAAGGCGCCAGAGAAATAAGACAGACTGAGGTACGCAAATATGACCCAAGGCCAACATTGCAGGGGTCTAAGCCCAAAGGGCGTTGGCCTGCACCCAGGCCCAGGGCTGTTGGGGGGGGGGGCATCCATGTGCAAACCTGGCCAGGCACATGCTCCGCCATTTTGTCTACTGCACTCCAGAGAGTTCTAGAAGGCAAAGTCAGCTAAGAGTCATAGCCTGAGGCTAACATGGTGGGGTCTAAGCCCGACAGGCCCTGGACGGCCCCCAGGCCCTGGGCTGCTTGGTGGGCCATCTGTGTGCCAATCCGGCCAGGAGGTTGTTAGCCCAGTAGACTCTCCCGGCACGTTCATGGAGCACAGGCACCCCGCCATCCTGGCCACCTGACAGAACCAATTAATAGTCATAGCCCGAGGGGAACTTTGCTAGGGCCTTAGCCTGACAGGCTTTTGCCTAGATGCAGGGCCTCAGCAGCTAGGCTAGCCTTGTGTGTACCAACCCGGTTGGGAGATAGGCTGCCCAGCAAAGTGGCCAGCACTCAGAAAAGGTCCCGCAGAAGCATAGACAATCAGCACTCACTGAAGGATCCAACGGGCACTGCCTGGTTCACACAGATATCCTGGGGCAATGCACACTAGGGCTGCAAGGGCACCCAAGAGGAGGGCAGTGCATTAGCAATCTGTAACAGGGGAAACCCAGCCATCCAGTGTTGTAGAAATAGCCATATAGCCTCACAGGAGGCACAAATACCAGCCAGAGACAAGACCAACTAATGCCAGAAATAACAAGATGGCAAAGGGCAAACACAGGAATGCTACTAACAGAACCCTAGGCAATATGGCAGCATCTGAACCAAACTCTCCAACATCAGCAAGTCCTGATTACACAAACACACCAGAAAAACATGATTTGGATTTAAAATCACTGTTCATGACGCTGCTAGAAGAACACAAAAAGGACATAAATGAATCTCTTAAAGAAATACAGGGGAACATGAATAAGCTAGAAACCCATATAATGGAAGCACAAAAATCACTTAAAGAAATTCAGGAGAATAAGGCTCAAGAGATAGAAGCCAATAAAGAAGGAACACACACACACACACACACACACACACACACACAAAAAAAAAACCTTAAAGAAATGCAAGTCAAACAGCAGAAGTCATGAAAGAGGAAACATAAAAATCTCTTAAAGAATTACAGGAAAACACAAACAAGCAAGTGAAGGAGCTAAGCAAAAACCTCCAGGATCTAAAATCAGAAGAAGAAACAACTAAGAAATCACAAAGGGAGACAACCTTGCAGATAGAAACCCTTGAGAAGAAATCAGGGGCCATAGATGCAAATATCAACAACAGAATACAAGAGATGGAAGAAAGAATCTCAGATGCCGAAGATACCATAGAAACCATTGACTCAACAGTTAAAGAAAATGCAAAATGCAAAAAGCTTTTATCCCAGTACATCCAGGAAATCCAGGACACAATGAGAAGACCAAACCTAAGGATTAAAGGTATATATGAGAGTGAAGATTTACAACTGAAAGGGCCAATAAATATCTTCAACAAAATTATGGAAGAAAACTTTCCCAACTTAAAGAGAGAGATGCCCATGAATATGCAAGAAGCCTACAGAACTCCAAACAGACAGGACCTGAGCAGAAATACCTCTTGTCACATAATAATCAAAACCCCAAATGTACTAAACAAAGAAAGAATATTAAAGGCAGCAAGAGAAAAAAGCCAAGTAACATATAAAGGAAGATCTATCAGAATCACACCAGACTCCTCACCAGAGACCATGAAAGCTAGAAGATCCTGGGCAGATCTCATGCAGACTCTAAGAGAACACAAATGTCAGCCAAGACTACTATACCCAGCAAAACTCTCAATCACCATAGATGGAGAAACCAAGACATTCCATGACAAAACCAAATTTATACAATATCTTTCTATAAACCCAGATCTACAAAGAATAATAGGAGGAAAACTCCAATACAAGGAAGGAAATGACGCCCTGGAAAAAGCAAGATAGTTACCTTCTTCCATCAAACCCAGCAAAGTGGTTGGTTATAAATCAACTCAAGCAAATCAGTAGCCTTTTTATACTCAAAGGATAAGCAGGCTGAGAAAGAAATTAGGGAACTGACACCCTTCACAATAGCCACAAACAGTATAAAGTACCTTGAGGTGACTCTTATCAAACATGTGAAAGAGCTGTATGACAAGAACTTCAAGACTCTGAAGAAGTAAATAGAAGAAGACCTCAAAAAATGGAAAAACCTCCCATGCTGATGGATTATTATAGTTAAAATGGCTATTTTGCCAAAAGGAATATACAAATTCAACACAATACCCATCAAAATCCCAACTCAATTCTTCATAGAGTTAGAAAGAGCAATTCTCAAATTCATCTGGAATAACAAAAACCCAGGATAGTTAAAACTATTCTCAACAACAAAAGAAATTCTGAGGGAATCAGTATACCTGACCTCAAGCAATACTACCAAGCAATAGTGTTAAAAAGTGCATGGTATTGGTAAAGTGACAGGCAGGTGGATCAATGGAACAGGACTGAAGATCCAAAAATGAACCCACACACCTATGGCCACCTCATCCTCAACAAAGGGGCTGAAAACATCCAATGGAAAAAAGATAGCCTTTTAAACAAATGGTGCTGGTTCAAGTGGAGGTCAGCATGCAGGAGAATGCGAATTGATCCATCCTTGTCTCCTTGTACTAAGCTCAACTCCAAGTGGATCAAGGACCTCCACATAAAGCCAGACACTCTGAATCTAATACAAAAGAAACTGGGGAAGAACCTTGAGGACATCGGTATAGGAGGAAATTTCCTGAACAGAACACCAATAGCTTATGCTCTAAGATCAAGAATTGACAAATGGGACCTCATAAAATTACAAAGTTTCTGTAAGGCAAAGGACACCATCAAAAGGACAAATCGGCAACCAACAAATTGGGAAAAGATCTTTACCAACCCTACATCAGATAGAGGGCTAATATCCAATATATACAATGAACTTAAGAAGTTAGACTCCAGAAACCCAAATAACCCTATTAAAAAAATGGTGTACAGAGTTAAACAAAGAATTCTCACCTGAAGAACTTCAGATGGTGGAGAAACATCTTAAAAAATGCTCAACTTTATTAGTCATCAGGGAAATGTAAATCAAAATAACCCTGAGATTTCACCTTACACCAGTCAGAATGGCTAAGATTAAAAACTCAGGAGACAGCAGTTGTTGGCGAGGATGTGGAGAAAGAGGAACACCCCTCCATTGCTGGTGGGGTGGGTTGCAAATTGGTAAAACTACTCTGGAAATCAGCCTGGCGGTTCCTCATAAAACTGGGCAAGTCACTGCCGAAAGATCCTGCTATACCACTCCTGGGCATGTACCCAGATGATTCCCTAGCATGTACTAAGGATATATGTTCCACTATGTTCATAGCAGCCCTAGTTATAATAGCCAGACGCTGGAAAGAACCCAGGTATCCCTCAGCAGAAGAATGGATGCAAAAAATGTGGTATATATACACAATGGAGTACTATTCAGCCATTAGAAACAATGAATTCATGAAATTCCTGGGCAAATGGATGGAGCTGGAGAATATCATATTAAGTGAGGTAACCCATCTCAAAAGATCAATCATGGCATGCACTCACTAATAAGTGGATATTATCCTGGAAAAGTGGAATACTCAAAACAAAATCCACACATCAAATGAGGTACAAGAAGGATGGAGGAGTGGCCCCTGGTTCTGGAAAGTCTTAGTATAGCAGTATAAGGCAAAACCAGAACAGGAAAGTGGGAAGGGGTGGGTGGGAGAATAGGGGGAGGGAAGGGGCTTATGTGACTTTCGGGGAGTGGGGAACCAGAAAAGGGGAAATCATTTGAAATGTAAATAAAAAATATATCAAATGAAATTAAAAAAAAAAACCTCAGGAGTCAGCATGTGTTGGTGAGGATGTCGAGAAAGAGGAACACGCCTTCACCGCTAGTGGGATTGTAAAATGGTACAACCACTATGGATATCATTCTTGCGGTTCCTAAGAAAACTGGACATGATACTTCAGGAGGATCCTGTTGTACCTCTCCTGGGCATATACCCAGAGGATTCTCCAGCATGCAATAAGGATACATGCTCCACTTTGTTCATAGCAGCCTTATTTATGATAGCCAGAAGCTGGAAAGAACCCAGATATTCCTCAATGGAGGAGTGGATACAGAAAATGTGGTATATATATACAATGGAGTACTATTCAGCAATTAAAAACGATGAATTCATGAATTTTTTAGGCAAATGGTTGGAACTGGAAAATATCATCCTTAGCAAGGTAAGGCAATCACAAAAGAATACACATGGAATGGAATCATTGACACGTGGATATTAATTAACCCTGAAGCTCTGAATACTGAAGATACAATTAGCATATCAAATGATTCCCATGAAGAAGGAAGAAGAGGGCCCTAATCCTGGAAAGGCTTGTTCCAGCGTTTTAGGAGAGTACCAGGACAAAGAAAAGGCTGGGGGAAAGATAGGAGAATGGATGGAGAGAAGAGGACTTATGGGACATATGGGAGGGGGGAACTGGGAAAGGGGAAAGTTTTGGGATGTAAACAAAGAATATAGAAAATAAAAAATATAAAAACTAAATAAAAAAGAAAAATATGTGGTTAAATGATAGAAAATAAATGATGGAGACATAAAAATTTATTAACAGATAGGTATAAGACAGGTAAATATAAAGGTAGGTACATTATACATGATAGATAAAAGCCATCTATTTGGAGAATTGACTAACTATACAAGGAGGCTTACAAGTCTCACACATGTTCAGCTACAGGCTACATGACCAAGGATATTCCTACAATATGTCAATATCATTGCAAAATTCTTAGAACCTAGGAACCTGAGAGTATAGCTCTTAGTCTCCTAAGTGCTTAGCATGCCATTGGGGACAGTGCTACATCCAAAGTTCTAATAGGCAAAGATAAGAAAGGCTTAATAATTCATGAAAAGACAGCAGAAGTTAGACTTCACTCTGCCCTTGGTTCCATTCTTAGTTGCCATCTTGGATAATGCTTGCTTCCATCAAGGAAAACACAGCTCCATACAATTGATTCAAATGACATTGCCCCAGAATCTTTTTTACAGACACAGCATGAGCCTCGCAACCACTCTAACCTACTGGAAAACTCTTGAAGAAATAATCCACTTACTGCTTGTTAGAAGACTGGAAAAACTAATGCAGTATTAATTATCAGAATGTCTCTTAATTCAGTAAAGTTCATGTTCATAATTAGCAGTCGCAGCTTCAAAGCTCAATTCTTCTCTGTGGCCCAGCTTATCTCTTTCTGTGTCCTCCTCCTCATCCTTTTGTTCTCCTCCTCTTTGAACCCTTTACACTGTTTATATTCATGTACTTGTTTACTCCTCTACACAAACCCTATGAGTATAGAGATGGGTATAAAAGTGAGTGAAAAGGTGCCATATTTCTCCTTGTTTTCATTGCATTCTATTGATAATGATAAGAGAAATATGATCACTGATTCTGTTGCTTTTTCTTATTAAAGGGAACATGCTCTGGGGATTTGGGAATGGAGAGATAGCTTAACTGTTAAGAGATCATGTCTTTGGTGTTGAGGGCCTGAGTTTGATTCTGAGCATCCACATTGGCAGTTCATGCCTCCAATTCTAAGGGGATCTGCTTTCTTCTTCCTAACTCCATGAAAACCTGAACTAAGATGTACATGGATACAAACACAAATATATACATAATTAATAGTAAATACACACATGACTAATGGCTTTCAGAAATTTTACCATACACTTTGAAAGAAGTAAGAAATGGTGTCATAAACCCAAAAAGAAACTGGTACTAAATTGTGTATAAATGGCAGTGACTGGGGCTGCAGAGATGGCTCAGCAGTTAACAGGATTGGATGCTCCTCCAGACGACCAAGATTTAATTTCCAGCACCCATATGGAGGTTCACAACTGTCTGTAATTCCCATTCCAAGGTTCTGACCCCGCTTCTGGCTTCTATAGGCATGAGATTCATATATTGAATCAAACATTCATGCAAGAAAAACAGCCATATACATAAAATCAAATGTGTAAAAGGTGATTCCAAAGGCTAGATCTATGCTCCTTCTTCCACAAACCTCCAAGCACTTACACAAGTTAGCACATAAATAATAGCAAGGGATCACTAAAACTGAACAGAATGCATATAACTCCAGTTAATTGGAATGTTATCTAAAACTAAACATTTTCCTTCATTTTTAGGGGAAAGGAACTGAGCTTATAATAGGGTTCAGAGTTGTATCGGGCCTTTTAACTGGATTTGGCGGGGGGGGGGGGGGGGGGGGTATGTTGTAAGCTGTTTCCTAAAAGCTCTGTAATGATTACAGACACATTAGTTCACTCTAAACATTTGTTTCTACATGATAATAACGAAAATACTTGATGAGCTTTTCTTGGGAATGATGAGTAAAAGTTTAATGTTTAACCCACAGATCATGTTTGGTCTAGCTGCTCACTAGGGGAGCTCCCATTGTATGTTTTCAGAAAAGGGACATACCCTTTGGTCCAATTCTCATCTTACTCCTCTGATTAGAATTTTTTCTCCTTTGTAACCTCTTTCTCAATTTAACACATTCTCTGACTTCCATTCTGATGTTAAAACAACTTTAAAATATAAAGATTGATCTAAAAAATAAATAAATCATCCCAAAATGTTGTACCTAGATTTACCTTTGTTTTTGTATCTTACATCAATGACTATACCATCTCACCTTCATTTCTATCAATATATGGTCAGAATAGGTTTACAGTGTATTGTTAGTGAATAAAATAATTAAATATCAATTGGAAGTTTCATTGTATTTGAGGATGCAATTAGCAGAAAGCGTATTTTGAGTTAATGCAAAACCATATATAGTGTTGATGCTAGAATTGAACAAAGGTTTGTCTGACAACAAAATAGCCCATATATGGAAGGGAATGTCTCTCAGACGTAAGTCTCCTATGAGCAAGAGTCTCAAGCTATCGCATTTTGGTGACTAGAAAAAAGAAAGAAAATAAAAAGAAAATAGCCTTAATCCATTAAAAAATTTCATTCTATCAGAGAAGATAGTTAAGAGCAGAGCACATCATCTTGGAATGCACAGACTCTATAAATATATCAAATAATGCAAAATTATACCCATCCAAAGATAGCTTTATTTATATAAGCCATTATCTAGTAAGCTCTCTATTTAGTTGTGAAATTGAATATCTGTAACTAATACATACAATTATGAATTGTAAAGGCTGGTCTCCTACAAATCAAGTCTATTTCCTTTTCTATAGTGATCTTACAGTTCAGGCTAGCAAGACAGAGAGGTGGAAGCTGTCTTCTAATCTCCTTCTAGGTTCTCAGCATCATGGTAATTGATGGATGGGTGGACAGATGATAACTAGAGATGGGGAGAGGGAGTTTCTACTGCCAATATAATGACTGTCATACTAAAGCTGAAACTGTAGTAGTTTTCCATTCTTATAGTCTAAAGATTATTTTATTGCAGGCAAAGGTTTTTTAAGTTGCTAACTTTTTTTATTTGATATATTTTTTATTTACATTTCAAATGATTTCCCCTTTTCTAGACACCCACTCCCTGAAAGTCCCATCAGCCCCCTTCCCTCCCCCTGTTTTTCCACCAAACCCTTCCCACTTCCCTGTTCTGGTTTTGCCCTATACTGCTTCTCTGAGTCTTTCCAGAACCAGGGGCCACTCCTCCGTTCTTCTTGTACCTCATTTGATGTGTGGATTATGTTTTGGGTATTCCAGTTTTCTAGGTTAATATCCACTTATTAGTGAGTGCATACCATGATTCATCTTTTGAGTCTGGGTCACCTCACTTAGTATGATATTCTCCAGCTCCATCCATTTGCCTAAGAATTTCATGAATTCATTGTTTCTAATGGCTGAATAGTACTCCATTGTGTATATATACCACATTTTTTGCATTGACTCTTCTATTGAGGGATACCTGGGTTCTTTCCAGCTTCTGACAATTATAAATAGGGCTGCTATGAACATAGTGGAACATGTATCCTTATTACATGCTGGGGAATCTTCTGGGTATATGCCCAGGAGTGGTATAGCAGGATCTTCTGGAAGTGAGGTGCCCAGTATCCTGAGGAACTGCCAGACTGATTTCCAGAGTAGTTGTACCAATTTGCAACCCTGCCAGCAGTGGAGGAGTGTTCCTCTTTCTTCACATCCTCACCAACATCTGCTGTCTCCTGAATTTGTAATCTTAGCCATTCTGACTGGTGTAAGGTGAAATCTCAGGGTTGTTTTGATTTGCATTTCCCTAATGACTAATGAAGTTGAGCATTTTTTAAGATGCTTCTCCTCCATCTGAAGTTCTTCAGGTGAAAATTCTTTGTTTAACTGTGTACTCCATTTTTTAATAGGGTTATTTGGTTTTCTGGAGTGTAACTTCTTGAGTTCTTTATATATCTTGCATATTAGCCCTCTTCTTTTTAACTACATGAGAACTCAAGTTACAAATTTTACTCTTTGTAACAATAAAATACCTACTAGAGGACATGGAAATAATTACTATCAGCACAGTCTCTTGATTTGCAATATATGATATTCTTTAAGCAGTTTTTAATTATTAAAATACTATATTCTTTATTTTTTAAAGTCCAAAATATCTTAAAAATCTGCATAATCCTCTTTTGTTGCTCTGGATTTTTACTCTTTTGGCAGTATAACACCACCCACTTTCAAATTTTCTTATCTTGACCAAAAATATAGTTTGTTGGGGATCATAACATTTTCTTTTCAGTTCTTAATAATAGAGAAGAACCTAGTTTTGGTCTACTTGCATGATCAGTTAATTGAATATGGATCACTCAGTTGGTGGAGTCTAAAGTGCTTTACTCTGTTGAGTAAGAAACGAATATCGGCTAAACACCTACTTGTGGAAACATCCAAATAATATTTGGTCAAATGTCTGGGCACCCTGTAGTTCAATAAATGGTCACAAAATATTAATTAGTTTATAATTCTTTTAATTTTTACTTTCTTTTTCATGAAGAATTATATTTCTTTCATGTGATTCTATGATTTATTTACTATTTTATTAGAGTTTCATTAGCACGGTAACACAGTATCTTATTTCTATAAGAGTATCATTTAATCTACCTATTTTCAACTATCCTTTACTTGAGAGGTACCTATATAAATATTTCTGCTAAGCTCTCATTTTTTATTTTTGTTAGTCTTTTTTATTTATATTAGAGAAGTCACTCAAATATTTGCTCTCTGTTGGAAATAGTTTGCTATGTTGCTCACTCACATGAAATTGTGATAACAAAGAATTATGTTATCTCAAGCTGCATAAGTGGGATTTATAAGCGTCAATTGATGTTTTAAACATGAGGCCCAGACCATAATGTTCAGGGTATCCTGCACCACCTGAGTCTGTGAGTATTTAGTCTGCCTTGATCTCTTAAGATATAGTCTTCAGCATGCAGAAGAATGCGAATTGATCCATCCTTGTCTCCTTGTACTAAGCTCAAATCCAAATGGATCAAGGACCTCCACATAAAGCCAGACACTCTGAAGCTAATAGAAAAGAAACTGGGGAAGACCCTTGAGGACATCGGTACAGGGAGAAAGTTTCTGAACAGAACACCAATAGCGTATGCTCTAAGAGCAAGAATTGACAAATGGGACCTCATAAGGTTACAGAGTTTCTGTAAGGCAAAGGACACCATCAAGAGGACAGATCGGCAACCAACAAATTGGGAAAAGATCTTCACCAATCCTACATCAGATAGAGGGCTAATATCCAATATATATAAAGAACTCAAGAAGTTAGACTCCAGAAAACCGAACAACCCTATTAAAAAATGGGGTACAGAGTTAAACAAAGAATTCTCACCTGAAGAACTTCGGATGGCGGAGAAGCATCTTAAAAAATGCTCCACTTCATTAGTCATTAGGGAAATGCAAATCAAAACAACCCTAAGATTTCATCTTACACCAGTCAGAATGGCTAAGATTAAAAATTCAGGAGACAGCAGGTGTTGGAGAGGGTGCGGAGAAAGAGGAACACTCCTCCACTGCTGGTGGGGTTGCAAATTGGTACAACCACTCTGGAAAGCAGTCTGGCGGTTCCTCCGAAAACTGGGCACCTCACTTCCAGAAGATCCTGCTATACCACTCCTGGGCATATACCCAGAGGATTCCCCACCATGTAATAAGGATACATGCTCTACTATGTTCATAGCAGCCCTATTTATAATTGCCAGATGCTGGAAAGAACCCAGGTATCCCTCAACAGAAGAGTGGATACAAAAAATGTGGTATATCTACACAATGGAGTACTATTCAGCCATTAGAAACAATGAATTCATGAAATTCTTAGGCAAATGGATGGAGCTAGAGAACATCATACTAAGTGAGGTAACCCAGACTCAAAAGGTGAATCAGGGTATGCACTCACTAATAAGTGGTTATTAACCTAGAAAACTGGAATACCCAAAACATAATCCACACATCAAATGAGATACAAGAAGAAAGCAGGAGTGGTCCCTGGTTCTGGAAAGACTCAGTGAAACAGTATTTGGCAAAACCAGAACGGGGAACTGGGAAGGGGTGGGAGGGAGGACAGGGGAAGAGAAGGGGGCTTACGGGACTTTCGGGGAGTGGGGGGGGGGCTAGAAAAGGAGAAATCATTTGAAATGTAAATAAATTATATCAAATAAAAAAAAAAAAGAAAAAAAAAAAAAGAAAAAAAAAAAAAAAAAAAGATATAGTCTTCTATTTTCATGAAGTTGGGCATGGAAACCAAGTTTTCACTGTGGACAAAGGCATAATATTATTTTAAAAGGGAGCTTAAATTTGTTGCTATTCTCCAGACAGAGGTCATGCATGTCTTTAATTCCAGCACTTGTGAGGCAGAGGCAGGGAGATTTCTGAGTTCCAGGCCAGCGTGGTCTACAGAGTGAGTTCCAGGACAGCCAGGGTTACTCAGATAAACCCTGTTTCGAAAAACCAACCTACCAAACAAATGGATGAGATTGTTGCTATTCAGGCTGTGGCTTTTGCATAATTTTTCTCTTTAAAATGTCTTGCATATCCATCTTGACTATATTCCATACAATCTTTGGCTTCACTTCTCTAGATTCCAATGTGTTTGTTTGGTTTGAGGTAGAGCCCTGCATGACATCATGATCAAAGACAGAAAACAGAGTTTATGGAAGGTGAGCAAATCCCATGCTCGTCAGCCTTTGACTCTGTTCTGTTCCATACCTGCTGAATTTCTTTTTTTTTTAATTTTTTTATTCGATATAATTTATTTACATTTCAAATGATTTCCCCTTTTCTAGCCCCCCTACTCCCCGAAAGTCCCGTAAGCCCCCTTCTCTTCCCCTGTCCTCCCATCCACCCCTTCCCACTTCCCCGTTCTGGTTTTGCCGAATACTGTTTCACTGAGTCTTTCCAGAACCAGGGGCCACTCCTCCTTTCTTCTTGTACCTCATTTGATGTGTGGATTATGTTTTGGGTATTCCAGTTTTCTAGGTTAATATCCACTTATTAGTGAGTGCATACCATGATTCACCTTTTGAGTCTGGGTTGCCTCACTGAGTATGATATTCTCTAGCTCCATCCATTTGCCTAAGAATTTCATGAATTCGTTGTTTCTAATGGCTGAATAGTACTCCATTGTGTAGATATACCACATTTTTTGCATCCACTCTTCTGTTGAGGGATACCTGGGTTCTTTCCAGGATCTGGCAATTATAAATAGGGCTGCTATGAACATAGTGGAACATGTATCCTTATTACATGGTGGGGAGTCTTCTGGGTATATGCCCAGGAGTGGTATACCTGCTGAATTTCTTAAGACTTTCAAAGTTATGAGAAATGAGTCACCTATCTCTTTGCTGTTTTGTACTTCTGCAGGCATTTATCTTTTTTTTAATTTATCCTGAATGATAATGTGGTTTCCATTCATCTACAATATTTCTTTGAGGCCTATGTTGCCATGTCTTTTTTACTAATTTCCACATTCTTTTGTGGGTACTTTTAGGTTTATAGGACATTTATTTAGCCATGGTGATGGCATTTCAAAAGTCCCAAAGTAGTATGTATGTTCTTAATGTCCCGTGTATAAATAATTGATCTACTAACCAAATCCTCAGCACTTTAAATGCACTGGAGAAAGAAAGAGTCATAGGGTCTGTACTTCCGTATTTGTTATCTAAAGAGAGATAACCAGTAAACAAATAAATAGATACAAAAGGTGATTTAGATAGTGCTAAGAGTTATGGGGTAAAGTAACATCAGCAACAACAAAATACAAGGATAGTTAGGCATGTTTAACATTTCTTCTGAAGAGGGTAGAAAAAGAACACGCTAAATCCAAAGTTAAGAGGAAGTAAATAAATATCAGCATAGAAATAAATCAGAGAATCAAAAAAACTGTAGAAAAGAGTTTATGTTTTAAAATTAAAATCAATATGCTGGGTAGACTAAGAGAAAAACTACATAAATAAAATCAACAGTAAAAGAAGAAACACCACAGATAAAGAAACATTCATGAGGGATGATCATGAACTATTTTATAGCAAAAAATAGCCTAGAGGAAATGGACAACTTTCTTGAAAAAAAAATGCAATCTGTCAATTTGAATCAGAAGGAATAGAAACACATGGGGAGAAAAATAAGTAAAATGACTGAGGGACTGATCTAAGACCTCCCAGCAAAGGCAAGCTCATGATCACATGGCTTCACAGAGAAATTTTCAAAACTATTCTAGGGAGAGTTGATTCCAATTCCGTTAAATTCTTCCAAAATACAAAAGTAGAAGGAATAATTCCAAATGTGCTGCATGAGGCCAACATCACCTTGATGCCTAAGCCAGAAAAATACATGAACAAAATAAAACTACTGGCCAAACACTCTGATATTAATTGATGCAGAAAGCCTCAATAAAATATCAGCCAACTAAATTCGACAACAATCAGCAAGATTGTACATCATAACCAACTGGAATTTCTCCTTGGCATGCAAGTGTATTCTAACAAATGAAGATCAATCAGCAAGATTCATCACAAGAACAGACTGAAAGATTAAGGCCACATGAGCATCTCAATTGTCACAAGGAACAAAAGCATTAAACAAGTACAACATTCTCTCTTGATTAAAAAGAAAATATCAATAATGTAGATAAAGTTTCTTAAACATAATGAAAGCAATACATGAAAAATTCACAGCTAACTTTGGAATCAATTAGGAGAAAGCAAAAGTATATCTACTAAGGTCTAGTATAATATAAGGATTCCTATCTTCAAAGACACTTCCTTAGCATAGTTCTGGCAGTGCTAGCAAGAGTGATAAGGTAAGACAAAGAAATAAAATGCAATTATATTAGAAAGAAGGAAGGAAATTATGTTTTTCTTCAGTTGATATAATTACATACATACAACAACTGCAATGGTGCCACTGAAAAAGCTATATATTTCGTAAAATCACAAAAACATCCCACAATCAGCATTTAATAATCTATGGACTTCTTAAAGCTGTAAACCCAGAGATGCAAAGATACTAAATGTTGATTCTACTCATGGGTGTGTCCCAACCCTAATCATTAGCAAGTTCATATACAAATATTGATTTGCATACAATAATCAACCTAAAAGGATATCAAGAAACATTACTATTTATAATTGTTTCAAAGAATGATAACTAAATAAGAATTCACTTTTACCCAAGAGAGAAAAAAATCTTTTGAAAACAAGGGGAAATCATTTGAAATGTAAATAAATATATCAATAAATTTAAAAAAAAATTTGAAAGGCATTGAAAAAGGCACAGATAACTTTTCAACCAAGGCAAACTAGCATTTGCCATGGATGAAAAATATCTTTTTATTTTAATTTTTATACTTCACATTTTTAATTATTTTTTTAAGTTGAAATAGAATTATATTATTTTGCTCTTTCCCTTTTCTTCTTCCAATCTCTCTGTTACCTACTTTTGAACTCTGTCTTAGTCTATGTTCTATTGCTCTGAAGAGATACCATAACCATGGAAACTCATAACAGAAAACATTCAATTGGGGTTTGCTTACAGTTTCATACATTTAGTTAATTACCAGCATCACAGGGGATTATGGTAAGACACAGGCAGACGTGGTGATGGAGAAAGAGCTGAGAGTTCTATATCTAGCTCTGCAAGCTATCAGAAGAAACACTGTGTCTGTTTGGGGCTTTTGAAACATCAAAGCCATCACCAGTAATACACTTTCTCCAACAAGGCCACATCTACTAATCACTCTCAAGTAAACGCATTCACAAAAGAACGCATATGGAATTCAGTCACTGATAAGTGGATATTAGCCCAGAAGCTCTTTTATATTTTATTGAGTATCTTCTTCATTTACATTGCCAATGGTAAAACCTTTCCCAATTTCCCCCTCCCAAAAGCCACCCTCCCCAGCGATTCCCTACCCCTCCTCCCACCCCCTGCCTCCATGTATATGCCCCTCTAACAGACACAGTCCCACCTCCCCCCCAACTTCCCCACCCCATCTGTTTCCCTTTGTTGTGGCCTCTATTGAGCTTTTACCTGACCAAAGACCACTCCTCTCACTGATGCCCAAAAAGGCATTCCTCTGCCACATTTTTGGCTGGAACCATGTATACCCCTTGGTTGATGGTTCATTCCCGGGGATTCTTGGGTGTCTGAGTGCCCAAAGTCATTGTTTTTCCCGTGGGGCTATATACCCCTTCAGCTCCTCTAGACCACCCTTCAGATCCTCCATTGGGAACCCCAAGCTCAGTCCAATAGTTGGTTGAAAGAGGAACACTTCTCCATTGTTGGTGGGATTGCAAGCTAGTAAAACCACTCTCGAAATCAGTTTGGCAATTACTCAGAAAATTAGACATAGTACTACCTGTGGACCCAGCTATACCACTCCTGGGCAAAAACCCAGAAAGTGATCCTACATGTAATAAGGATACATGCTCCACTATGTTCATAGCTGCCTTATTTATAATAGCTAGAAACTGAAAAGAACCCAGATGTCCCTCAACAGAGGAATGGATACAGAAACTGTGGTACATTTACACAATGGAGTACTATTCAGCTACTAAAAACAATGAATTCATGAAATTCTTAGGCAAATGGATGGACCTAGAAAGTGTCATCCTGAGTGAGGTAACCCAGTCACAAAAGAATGCACATGGTATGCACTCACTAATAAGCAGATGCTAGTTCAAAAGCTCAAAATAAACAAGTTACAATTCACCCAGCACAGGAAGCTCAAGAAGAATGAGGACTTAAGTGAGGGTGCTATGGTTCCTCTGAGAAAGGGAACAAAATGCTCACAGGAGCAACAAGGGAGGCAATGTGTGTGGCAGAGTCTGAAGTAAAGGCCACCCAGCAAGTGCCCTACCTGGGGATTCATCCTATAAATAGTCAGCAAACCCCGACACTAAGACGAGAAGCATGTACCAAGAGGAGCATGCCATGGCTGTTTCCAGAGCCTGAATACCCAAGACACAACTCACATGTCAAATCATTCCCAAGAAGAAGGAAGGAGAGGGCCCTGGTCCTGGAAAGGCTTGATAACAGCATTGTAGGGGATTGCCAGGACAGAGAAGGGAGAGGGGTTGTTTGGGGGAATGGATGGAGAGAAGAGGGATTATGGGACTTATGGGGAGGGGGGAACCGGGAACAGGAAAATCATTTGAAATGTAAACAAAGAATATAGAAAATAATAATTAAAAAAAAGCCTCTCCCTGATGACTAATCATTCAAACCTATGAGTTTATGAGGGCTATTTTTATTCAAACCACCATAATCTCTCCTTTGTTCACCACTATCAAGTTGATGGCTTCAGTTTCTTTGATTATTGTGTGTATACTTACTGTGGTGGTTTGAATATGGATGACTGCCATGGGTTCATATATTTCAATGTTTGGTTCCAGTTGAGAAGGAATGTGAATCTCACTTACTTCTCTAATATCATGCCTACCTTCCTACTGCCATGCATCCTGCCATAGTGATTTTGAACTAACCATCTGGACTTATAAGTAAGCCCCCAACTAATTGTTTTCTTTTATATGCTGACTTGTCCATGGGATTCCATCATAGCAAAGTAACATAAAACATATACTTACACACACACACACATACACATGGATATGTATGTGTGTGTGTGTGCATGTAATAGTAAAACTCAAAGAGTAATTTCTAAAAATCTGTATGAGCCAGAGCTGTATGTAGTCTTAATACAATCCCTACAAAGTCAAAAGAATTAAGGATCAGGAAAGAATTCACAGACATGATCAAAACATGTGTGAAGTTCTAAAAAACCTCTAAACTATATCTCAAGTAACAGATATTTTAAAGTATGTTTTTGAATATATTTTTGAATTTCAAAAATATATATTTTGTTAATTCTTTGAGAATTTTATACAATGCATTTGGATCATATTCACCTCAAACTCCCTCTCTTAATTCCTTCTATGTCAACTTCCAGTTTTCTACCCCTATCATTGTATCTTTATCTTCTAAATTACATAGCAACTCCAATTTGTACTGTTCATATATTTTCAGGTGTTGTGACCATCTACCAGAGTATGGTTAACCCACCAGATGTCACATCTTAAATGAAAAATAAATCACTCTTCTGAAAGCAATCAGCTGTCCATTACTCCTCAGAAGTGGGAGATCATGAAGCCCTTCCCATTCCATCTTAGAATACTGAGTTAATCTTATATAGATGACCATAGTTGCTCTGTGTTTTTGAGTTTAGAGGGCCTGTCTTGTCCAGAACATGGTGTTTTTCTCTAGTCCTTCCCAACCAGTGTCTCTTACAAGCTTCCTATTCCTTCTTCCTTGGTGGTCCTTGAGCCTTTGGATAGGAGCATTATAGATTCTCTATATGTGGCTGATATATCTTACATCACTCAGTCTGTGATTTGAGCAGTTGTGGCCATCTACTGTACACATAAAACTTCCAGATGAGGGCTAAGAGTTACACTAAAATTTAGGAAGGGAGAAATAAATTTAGAATGCAATATGATATCATAAAATTGAACAAAGAAGGTGACTGACACAAAATTCAATGAAAGTTTCAACTGTCTTTGTGGAGCACTTTGAAGTTATGATGGCCTTTATAGATGTCCCTGGCAGAAGGGAAGATGTCAAGGCTTTTGATGCCCTCATTGATCAATTATTGAATGAATGCTGCCCCAGGAGAGAGTCCCTGCTGTAAGAAGGCTCTGCTTCACCAATGCAGTTCCGGCAGGGGCCTAACAACACTGCTTGCCTGCCAATATCACTCTGAGCATTTGAAAGAGTCTTTAATTCCAAGACAAGAATACAGGTGACATGTAGTAGAAGTCACTTCAGGGAAATTTTTAAAGGGAACTCTTTTGGCCTCTTTTCATTCTTTTCAATGTTTCTCCCAGATGACCCTGCCATGTTCTGAAAATCATGTCTTTACCTGGAGACCACATGTCATTCTCCTTTGTCATTTACCTTATCCAGTACCAGGAAGAAAATCATACATTCTTTGTTACTTTGGCTTGATTTTTTATTTAGTGAAGACAACACTATGATGATTAGCTTTTACTTAAATAATTAAGGGGCTGTTTTGGTCCATAGGTATTTCCCCAAGGCTTCTTGCCCTCCTCAACAAAAATCTATCATAAAAGAGATGGGCAGGAGGCAGGAGGGAGGAGGAGTTGGGGGCACTCCCTCATAGAGGCAGGAGGAGGGGGGATTGGATGGGAGTTGCTGGGGGAGGAAAATTTGGAAAGGGGATAATATTTGAAATGTAAAAAAAATATTCAATATAAAAGATTAAAAACAATATGGATCCAATGGTCTTTGGATTTGAGGCAGGGTTTAAAACTAAACTAAGGAAATGTGATTTCGTATTGATCATTATGCCCTCATGAAGAGCATCTATTATGCTCTTCTTATCTAAGAAACATGTTTTATTTGTGGTCTCTTGAATATCACTTTGAAATCACAAAGTAAAAGCTAACTATATTCCCAGTAAAGGAATATCTTTTATTAGCAATTTGACTAACTGACCATTTCTTCATGTATGTGAGGAAACATAGAAGCTCAACCAATAAGATTTGATGATGAGCAGAAATTTCAATTTCTATCCACTATTTCTAGATATGAACTATATATATGCTTATTTGAAGAGGACACAATTCTGGTTCCCATTGCTCATGTCATGAATCCAATGATCACATATAACTCCAGCCCCGGAAACACAAAACACCTTCCTCTGGCCTCCACAGCTATCTGCATTCATGTATACAAACCCATACACTAAAGGACACATGTACACATTATTGAAAATAGAAGGTAAAATATTTTTAAGTGTTCTACTGCTGGGTAAATGCATGGAAACATTTTTCTTTTTGTTGCTTTTCATACCGGATAAAATTTATTTATTCAAGGGTGAAAATCTAAGGTTCTGAAAATTTGTGATATTTTCTTCAGCTGTTAGCCAATAGGCTGTGTAGCAGATATCACAGTTATTTGAATCCAGAAATTTCTCCATAGACATTGTAAATAGTGTATAAATGCTAAAATCCTTCAAATGTCCATCATTGATTTTCGGTTTTACATTATGTGTCCACTCTCTTGTCCTAAAAATATGATACAATGAAGCCATGACCCTTAGAACCGCAGAATGTAAATTTGTTTGGAAATTGGATTGCTACTGAGTTAGGGGCAGTTCATACTGGAGTTAGCTGGACTCTTAAAAAGACAGGCTGGAGAGATGGCTCCGTGGTTAAGAGCACGGACTGCTCTTCTGAGGGTAAAATCCCAGCAGCCACACAGTGGTTCACAACAATCCATAATGAGATCAGGTGCCCTCTTCTGGGGTGTCTGAAGACAACTACTGCATACTTTCATATAATGAATAAATAAATCTTTAAAAAAAAAGACAGGAATTTGGCTCTTAGAAGTTGAATCAGCTTGCATTCCCACCAGCAGTGGAGGAGTGCTCCTCTTTCTCCACATCCTCACCAACACCTGTTGTCTCCTGAGTTTTTAATTTAGCCATTCTGACCACTGTGAGGTGAAATCTCATGGTTGTTTTGGTTTGAATTTCCCTAATAACTAATGATGTTGAACATTTCTTAAGGTGCTTCTCAGCCATTCGAAGTTCTTCAAGTGAAAATTCTTTGTTTAGCTCTGTACCCCATTTTTAATTGGATTATTTGGTTCTCTGGAGTTTAACTTCTTCAGTTCTTTGTATATATTGTATATATTGTATATACTGTATATATTGTATATTTGTATATATTGGAAAGGGGATAACATTTGAAATGTAAAGAAAATATTCAATAAATAGAGATTAAATACAATATGGATCCAATATTAGCCTTCTGTCAGATGTAGGGATGGTGAAGATCTTTTCCCAATTTGTTGGTTGCCACTTTGTCCTTTTGATAGTGTCCTTTGCCTTACTGAACCTTTGTAATTTTATGAGATCCCATTTGTCAATTCTTGATCTTAGAGCATAAGCTATTGGTGTTCTGTTCAGGAACTTTCCCCCTGTGCCCATGTTCTCAAGGGTCTTGCCCAGTTTCTTTTCTATTAGTTTCAGTGTATCTGGTTTTTTGTGGAGGTTTTTGATCCACTTGGAGTTGATCTTAGTACAAGGAGATAAGAATGGATCAATTTGCATTCTTCTGCATACTGACCTCCAGTTGAACCAGCACCATTGGGAATGCAAGTTGGTACAACCACTCTGGAAATCAGTCTGGCGGTTCCTCAGAAAACTGGGCATGACACTTCCAGAGAACCTTGCTATACCACTCCTGGGCATAAGCCCAGAGGATTCCCCAGCATGGAGTAAGGATACATGCTCCATTTTGTTCATAGCAGCCTTATTTATAATAGCCAGAAGCTGGAAAAGACCCAGATATCCCTCAGTGGAGAAATGGATACAGAAAATATGGTATATTTACACAATAGAATACTATCAGCAAATAAAAAGAATGAATTCATGAAATTCTTAGGCAAATGGTTGGAACTGGAAAATATCATCCTAAGTGAGGTAACTCATTCACAAAAGAACACACATGGAATGTAGTCATGATAAGTGGATATTAGCTTAGAAACTCTGAATACCCAAGACACAACTCACATATAAAATCATTCCCAAGAAGAAGGAAGGAGAGGGCCCTGGTCTCCAGGATAGAGAAGTGGGAGGGGGTTGATTGGGGAACAGGCAGAGGGAAGAGGGCTTATGGGACTTATGGGGAGGGGTGAAACGGGAAAGGGAAAATCATTTGGAATGTAAACAAAGAATATAGAAAATAATAAAAAAGGGGGGGGGAAAGACGTTGAATCAGATTTAGACTCAGATAAAAGGAATGGTATATAAATCAAGGACAATAGTCAAGGGCATTCAAGTTATACTGCCACCAACTTCTCCACCCCAAGACAAAGAAAGAACCATAAAAGCCATCAGAAGCTGACTGAGGAAAAATAACTGTTTCCTTTTTTATTATTATTATTTTTTATTAGATATATTCTTTATTTATATTTCAAATGATATCCCCTTTCCTGGATTCCCCCTTCCCAAAATTCCCATAAGTCCTCTTCCCTCCCCCTATTCACCAATCATCAACCCCTTCCTGCTTCCCTGTCCCTGTATTCCGCTACACTGCTGTATTGAGCCTTTCCAGGACCAGGGGCCACTCCTTCCTTCTTCTTGGGCAGCATTAGATATGTGAATTAATTTGGGGGTATCCTCCACCATGTAATAAGGATACATGCTCTACTATGTTCATAGCAGCCCTATTTATAATTGCCAGATGCTGGAAAGAACCCAGGTATCCCTCAACAGAAGAGTGGATGCAAAAAATGTGGTACATCTACACAATGGAGTACTATTCAGCCATTAGAAACAATGAATTCATGAAATTCTTAGGCAAATGGATGGAGCTAGAGAACATCATACTAAGTGAGGTAACCTAGACTCAAAAGGTGAATCATGGTATACACTCACTAATAAGTGGATATTAACCTAGAAAACTGGAATACCCAAAACATAATCCACACATTAAATGAGGTACAAGAAGAAAGGAAGAGTGGCCCCTTGTTCTGGAAAGACTCAGTGAAGCAGTATTCAGCAAAACCAGAACGGTGGGTGGGAGGACAGGGGAAGAGAAGGGGGCTTACGGGACTCTCAGGGAGTGAGGGGCTAGAAAAGGGGAAATCATTTGAAATGTAAATAAATTATATCGAATAAAAAAATTAAAAAAAATTTGGGGGTATCCTGAGCATCTGGGCTAATATCCTTTTATCAGTGAGTGCATACCATGGGTGTTCTTTTGTGACTGGATAACCTACTCAGGATGACATTGTCCAGTTCCACCCACTTGCCTAATAATTTCATGAATTCATTGTTTTTAATAGCTGAGTAGTATTCTGCAGTGTAAATATACCACATATTCTGTATCCATTGTTCTGTTGAGGGACAGCTGGGTTCTTCCCAGCTTCTGGCTATTATAAATAGGGCTGCTATGAACATAGTGGAGCATGTGTCCTTATTACATTCTGGGGAATCCTCTGGGTATATGCCCAGGAGTGGATCAAGGACCTGCACATAAAACCAGACATACTGAAAATAATAGAAAAGAAAGTGGGGAAGAGCCTTGGACATATGAGCACAGGGAAAAATTTCCTAAACAGAACACCAATAGCTTATGCTCTAAGATCATGAATTGACAATGGGACTTCATAAAATTGCAATGTTTCTGTAAGGCAAAGGACACTATCAAAAGGACAAAACGGCAACCAACAAATTGGGAAAAGATCTATACCAACCCTACATTCGAAAGAGGGCAAATATCCAATATATATACAAAGAACTCAAGAAGTTAGACTCCAGAGAGTAAACTAACCCTATTAAAAATGGAGTACAGAGGTAAACAAAGAATTTTTAACTGAGGAATATCGAATGGATGAGAAACACCTAAAGAAATGTTCAATATCCTTGGTCATCAAGGAAATGCAAATCAAAATAACCCTGAGATTTCACTTCATACAAGTCAGAATGACTAAGATCAAAAACTCAGGAGACAGCAGGTGCTGGCAAAGATATGGAGAAAGAGGAACACTCTTCTACTGCTGGTGGGATTGCAAGCTGGTACAACCACTCTGGAAATCAGTCTGACAGTTACTCAGAAAACTGGGCATGAAAAAACTGTTTCCTAAAAGCCATGTAAAAGAATGTGACACCTTTTCCAAACCCTAATTCTTCTAAGTACCAATCTAGGAAAAAATAAATGGCTCTCATAATCCATCCACACAGCGGCACTTTGTTGGCCCTACCCTAGGCAACTACTAGGACTACTGTGTTCATTTTCTAGTGTTACTTTGGAAATAACCTCTTTGGTATAGAGGCTCTGGATACATACATTTGTACTTAAAATATTGTGATTGCAATAGAGGAGTTAAAAGACTGAAGGAATTGAAGGGGTTTGCAACTTCATAGGAAGAACAACAATATCAACCAACCAGACACCCCAGAGCTACCAGGGACTAAGACACCAACCAAATAGTTCCCATAATTCCAGATGCATATGTAGCAGAAGGAGGATTGCCTTGTCAGGCATCAAAGGGAGGAGAGGTCCTTGGTTCTTTGAAGGCTTGATAGATGCCCTAGAGTAGGGGAATTGAGGACAGGGAAGTGGGAGTGGGATAGGTAGAGGAATACCCTCATAGAAGCAGGGGGAGGGAGGATGGAATAAGGGATTACTGGGAGGGGGGAAACCAGGAAATGGGATAACATTTGAAATGTAAATAAAAAAATATCCAATAAAAAAGAATGAGGAGCTAATACATTTGTTAAATCATAATCAGTGTGGTATGTATTCATTTTTATGCATTCTTCAAGCTATGCAGAAAGATATTATAGCCCTATTTTTGATATGATATAATTAGAGTAAATGCAACGAAATCATTTGTTGGACAATTCTAGTTGTGTTTGATAGATCAGAGTCCTTCACTGACTAGATTTTCTGGGAGGGGAGAAACCAGGAAAGGGGTTAACATTTGAAATGTAAATAAAGAAAACTTTCAGCCATTAGAAACAATGAATTCATGAAATTCTTAGACAAATGGATGGAGCTGGAGAACATCATACTAAGTGAGGTAACCCAGTCTCAAAAGATCAATCATGGTATGCACTCACTGATGAGTGGATATTAGCCTAGAAACTTTGAATACCCAGGACATAATCCACAAATTAAATGATGTCCAAAAAGAATGGAGGAGTGGTCCCTGGTTCTGGAAAGACTCAGTGCAAGATTATAGGGGAATTCCAGAACAGGGAAGTGGGAAGGGGTGGATGGAATAATAGGGGGATGGAAGAGGGCTTATGGGACTTGTGGGGAGTGGGGACCCAGAAAAGGGGAAATCATTTGCAATGTAAATAAAAAATATATCAATAAAAAAAATAAAGAAAACTTTCAATAAAAAAAGAAAAAATATTGTGATTGAGTCTTTATTCCTCTTCAGGTATTTAATGAGACCAATAATTCCAGGTACTGACAGAGATACTGAGGAGAAGAATGTAAAATTATCCACTACCATATTAGTGCTTTCTTAAGTATGCCATTTCTCTATAGACTTTGCATAGATTTCCTCGTGTAAACCTCACAGTAACTTCATGCAAATAGCAGTTTGCCCATTTCACAGATTAGAAATTAAATCACAGACAAAGAAGGTGCCTTTTTTAAGGTCATAAGCTGACCAGTGTCAAAAGCAGGAGTTCAGCCTGCACAGCCTGGCTCCAGGGTTCACGGGCTTAATGACTGAGATTTCCTGTCTTGAGAGGAAATAGCTCCTGCTTTAAGAGTAGTACAGATTTGTGAGGAGCTAAAATATTAAAGCAAGTGCTTTATATGTGAATGGGAATAATGGTATAAATGGTTGTAAATGATTAGAAGGAAATTAAACAGCATTGGGGGAGAGGCTGATGATCAAGCTCCCCGGAGAAGAGGCCATCAGAAGCTGAAGTCTTAATCTGAGAATTGATGAGGAAACATTTCTACAGGCCAAGAGAGGAGACAAGACATTTAGGGAAAGGAAATAGCATGTACTATGGTCCAAACTTCTCAACATCCGGCACATGATGAAAAGACACTGTTCAGAGAATGACACAATATGAAAGCAAAGGGGGAAGTAGACACTGAAGACTTAAGCTGAGACTTGATGAGGAAAACATTTCTCCAGGTCAAGAGAGGAGATAAGACAGTTAGGGAAGGGAAATGGCATATACATGTCTTTGTCATGGAATCAATCCAGACATTTCCCCCATTTAAGTTCCTCAAGTTTACCTATCTCGTGTGTTGTGCCCTTTTCTTAATACCAATAAATCTACTTGTCCACTGTTACATCTAAAGAACAGTACCAATTCCTTGCTCCTCTCCTCATACATTCCTAAGTCTCAGACAGAATGGCACTCATCACCTATAGTTATAATTAATATAAAATTGTTCCTCTGTCCTCTCTCTCTCTCTCTCTCTCTCTCTCTCTCTCTCTCTCTCTCTCTCTCTCTCTCTCTCTCAAAATTCTTTTTCAGAAACTTCCATGGAATATGAATCACCTGTGATGATGGTGGTGAACTTTTTTTTTTTTTTGGTCAAAGGTTTTAGTTTATTGCAACTAGTCTACATCCTTTTTTGTATTTTTTATTCAATATAATTTTTTATTTACATTTCAAATGATTTCCCCTTTTCGAGCCCCCCACTCCCGAAAGTCCCATATCTTCATCTGTCTGGAATTCTTTATTGAGTTCTGATAATATAAATCCATACTCTCTGCCATGACCTTTGGAGAACAGCTGCTTGAGAAAGACTTCCAGAAAGAATAATCCATTTTGTTTCTGACCAACAGCTGATCTTTCCTAATATTGTCACTTTAGACCTCACAAATATCATCTGAAATGCTCATTTTAAAATTTGAGGGTCCACTTGAATGAACAGAAGAGTTTGTCAAATGTTGATTGTGTGATGTCTCCTTAGAGACTCTGAATTCATATGACTATGGCAGGGCCTGAGAATGTTTATTCAAAACACATGCCAAAGTGATCATGATACTAACAATGAAAACCAAGTATAGGCCAAATTCAAACATGGTGGTTATATATACTCAAGAACAGAAACAGATTCTCCAGTCTTTGTAATCTATAGCTAGAGAGATGTATAGAGCCAAACTTCTCAACATCCGGCACTTCAAGAAAAGATACTGCTTAGAGAATGACACAATATGAAAGCAAAGATGAAGGAAACTTTAGGAAGCATGCTTTGAGTCTCCAGATCTAATTATCCCCAAGGCTAGTATTACTTTTTAAAAGATATTAATATAACCCATCCCCACTCCTTAACACTTTATAATGCACATTTTCCTATTCAAATGAAATTGAAAGCATTCTTTTCAGTTTTTTCCCCAATAGATTGTCTCTGATAATAAATGTATGGTTGTCAGCATCTTGCTTGATTTTCTCTATGCTTATTCCTCTCTGATCTATTGAAGTTCAATAGCCTTGGGGAAAGACAGCCAATCTGGCAGCCTCTTCTGGGTTTTGTTTGTTTGCTTGCTTGTTGTTGCTGTTGCTGTTGTTGTTGTTGTTGCTGTTGTTGTTGTTGTTGTTGTTGCTGTTGTTGTCCTCCCCTCTTTCTGGGCCCGTGTCCATCTGTGGGTTTACCTTACAATCCTTCCCATATCTGCAGCTTACCTAAATCTTCCCTGGCTTATTTTCAGGTTTTAAAGAATATATTCTTATCAAATAAGCAAGTTAAGTTTGGCATATATAATTATGGTATTAGCTTTTAAAACCTCACAATTATATGAGGATTGTGGAGTTATCTTTTCTATTAAGATGCAAATTTCACCTAGTCATGGATCTTATTTCTTGTTTTAAACTTTAGTTAGAATAAAACAAGGTGGATTTCTCCTTGCTTAGTAGGAGATTCCCTGTTCTGGGATTAGTATCTAATACACTAAAAAAGATAAAGATCCTCTCAATTCAAAATAAAAGTCAAATATCTAGAAATCATAATTATTGGGATGCACAGATAAAAAGCACAATGAGATGTTTCATATCAATTGTGTGACAATTTAAATATGGGTAATTTTTGTCAGAATGTGAAGATAATGGAATGTTTATGCACTATTGATAAAAAATGCTAAGTGGCAGTATCACTAAGAAACAAAGGATTATGATGGTTCTTAAAAGTCTTGAATATAGGCTTACCTTGTGTTTCAACAGTTTGATTTTATACCCAGAGAAAAAACAAAGTCAGACACCAGAACAGACATAAATTCATCCATGCAGGTAACATAGTTACTCAACACAAGCAAACTATGGAAACAATTACCCAGGGGGTGAGTGGACAAAAAGAAACTGGTACAGAGAGTAAGTGGAATATCATGTCATTAAAAGAGAAGTAAATTCTGACTCATAGAAAAATGTGAATTTACTAGAAGACATTCATGCTAAGTGAAACAATGTCGCCCCAAATTAAAGATCTTCTATCATATTACTTATATGAGATAGCTAGAGTAGTTGAACCTATAAAAATGAAAAGTAGAAAGTTACTTCATAGGCTGGAGAGAGGAAGAAGAATTATTTAAAGGCTATAGAGACTCATTTGCGGAAATTGAAATTTTTCTAGAGATGACCAGTGGCAGACAGTGGTCCAACAATTTAAATTTACTTATTTTCACTGAATTGTACAATCAAAATTATTTTAATAAATTTTATGGAATGTATATTTCACTACCAAAAAAAAAACTAGTTAATCACCCACTCTCCTATAATAGCTGTCCTGTTACTACTCAATAAATCTATTAAATGGTAAATAAATAGCTAATAAATAAATTAATTTAATTTTTAAAAAATGATAAACAAAACTTGAATATTGACACAGAAGGAAAGACACTTCAAGTTATAAACCTCCAATTAAGTTATACAACCAAACATGTGTGCACACATGCACACACACAGGCAACTCAACATACCACCAGAAGAGAAGCTTATGAGTTCAATCCATTAATTGTGGTTATTTCTGGGGCAGAATTATGGTTAGTAGATTTCTAGTTTATATACTTCAGTTCAAGCAAAATGCCTTTAAATGAGCACACATTAATTCTTGCATTAATAAGCAGCTGAGAAACTTATTTTCATTTTGAAGAAAGTAGATGTGAAGCCTAAAATGCCATGTGGAACTTTAGATATTGTCTGACTAAGGCAGATTAGAGATGGCTATCATTTACCAAGTCTAGGATATCAAGTTTCTAATTTAAGATGAATATATCATATTCAAGGATCCCTACAAGGCATTTTCTAACAGCAGGTTAATTCTGGAAATGTAATTACTCCCACCACCTAACAACCCACTCTGGATTTTTTTCTGGATAGAGCATGCTTTTCAATACAAGACAAAGAATTGGGAGGGTGGAGTTTAGTAAGTCTAAGGTTAGAAGTAACCTTTTGTGGTTAGGCTATTTTAACTCTCCTGCATCCATCCCACATATTGCTCACAAGTTTGTCTAACAAGGAAACCCGACCTAGGAAAATCAGGCTTTCTCTGGAAAGTGAGAGGTGGCATTCAGCTAGGGCATAGCATGTTATTGCTGGTGAATCATATCCGGTGGAGGCTGAGGGAGACTTGTGGCATCCTCTGGCTGCCTTTTGTCACTATGGGGCATGAAGTTCACCTGGAAGTCGAGGATGAAAAATATAAGGGCTATTGTGGGAAAAATAGCTGGGCAAATACAAGGGATTCTTTAACTCTGATTGGATTTTAATTAATGGAAAGAGTATAAGTTCTGGAAATAGGCTTAGTTGTAGTTTGGTATGGAAGGAAGGAGAGGGAGAGAAGGAGAGGGAATTGTTTGGAAGTCAGGCACACTTGGTACTGGTTTTTAATACTTGTGGATTGGCTCTGTGGTTGTAGTCAAATTATGTCATTGTTTTTAAACATTTGCTTTCTCTGTGAACTTAGGAAACTTTTATCAAGATTTCTTAGTGTGGTTATTAGTGCAGAGACAGAGACTAAATTTGTGTTCATCATCCATCAAAGAACTGGCCAAATGTGTCAAGGCCCCCTCCAACAATACATGCACTCATGTAGAATAAGACAGATCCAAGATGGAACTCAGCTCCTGGTAGGTGTAGATATCCGCAACACTGCTCCTCACACCACTGGTCGTGTCCTACCCTCCACTTTTCTTTCCCTCTATTAATAATAACTGTGTTTTTGCATTTTAGTAAAGGCTACTCAAATTGAAGCTAGTAATGATCACAGTAGTTGGTGTTTGGTGGTATACATCATCTCCTTAAGGGAATCTCCCACTTATCAGCTACCTAAGGCAAGTAAAGTTTAATGGACCTGCCTGAATTCACACAGCTGCTGATCATATAATCTAAGATTAGATCCTGAGATGAATTTTTACACACTTTGCTCCTAAACACTACCTAACATGGCCCTTCCTGAATATAATGTGTTGGGTGAACTTCAACTTTTTCTTTACATATTATAAATGTATTTAGGGTAGTTTATCACAAGGAAAAAACAATTTTCAACTTTCTTGGCATTTCTGCTTCTCCAGTGCATTTGAAAAGCTTTTATAACTCCTGATGTTTTTGAGTCATCCTAACACAGCCCTCTTATTTCAGAAGTACATGCTTGAGCCATAGCACACAGTTAATGTACATTTCTGAAAATGTGGGAGTTTTCAAATTATTCCCAATCATTTGTCCAAGGGAAAAGGACTGAGAAAATGAACAAGTCATGGTGGTTAATTTTGAACATACATAATTATTAAGAAGACCTGCCGGGAATGTGGGCTGGGAGAACTCCTTTGCCATACACAATGTGTTTCTAAGTCATGGGGATTTGCCTTCCTCCATATTTCCTGTGTAATCTTCTATTGGGTCCCCTGATGATTTAACCAAAGACCTCCACCAGCTCCATCACAGCAGCTTCACGATAGCTTTCTCCCTCCTTCATTAGTCAAAAATTGGTTGTTATTACTGCATTTTTGTCATGCTTTTGCTTCTAAATCATCCATAAATTCTTGCGTCCTACTATTCAGATTTGTCACTTAGTCTTTCTAATCTGGGCACAAACCACAAGCTGTTTAGTGCCCACTTTTTTCTTTTCTCTTTTTCTCTTCTGCCATGTTCTTTGAACATGTTCTGTATAGTGTCCTCTCCATGAGATGTCCCTTTAAGACTGTCAACTGCTGTTTAATCCTGAATTCTATTCCAGTTTTGTTTTCTTTTTATGGGGAGTTGGTCTTGTAAGTATTTATCTTCTGTCTCTTATCCGACAGAGATAGAAGCAGGCTATGCACCACCTCTGGTGAACTGGATATAGGACCCACAAGAAAGGTTTGTGTGCCTGTTTGTATGGTCAGATCTATTTAACCCTCTTTAAGCACATATTCATTAAGCAACAGGCTCTGTGTAACTTGGGCCTCTCATTAAAAGCAAAAGTCCAAGGCCATATGAGGTCCTGTGAATTTGAGTCTTCCACTTCCTCCAACTTATCTAACCACATTGGTCACATCACTGTCCCATGAACATAAGGAGCATGTTCCTCCTTGTTTTGGGTTTGTTCTTTCTGCCTCAAGTAATCTTTCTGTTAATAACAACCTGCCTCATCCTTTACTTGATTCTGAAGTTCACTTTATTCCTGCTTCCACTGCCTGGCCACTTTTGAGAATATAAGACACAATTAAAACTGCATGCTCCTACTAATATCTTCTATCCTGCTTTAATTTTTCTCTTAATCCATATTCTGTCTGCTTATTTATCTTCCTGTTCTGTCACTAGAAAGCTAGCTCTGCTGTTTGCTGTTGTACCTTTACACCAAAGAAACTTGTGACTAATAGAAACCTTTACCCATTGTGACTTATTGAGTAAATAACTAGGTAGAAAGTTGCATAGTCTTTACTATCTTACTTCTTTTTCTTTTCTTTTTTTTTTTAGATAAATTCTTTGCTTACAATTCAAATACTGTCCCCTTTCCTGGTTCCCCCTCCCATCCGAAAAACCCCTAACCCATCTTGGCTCCCCACAGCTCACCAATCCACCCACTCCAGCTTCCCTGTACTGACATTCCCCTATACTGAGGCATTTAGCTTTCTCAGGTCTAAGGGCCTCTCCTCCCTTTGATATCCAACAAGGCCATCCTCTGCTGCATATATGCAGCTGGAACCATGGATCCTTCCATGTTTACTCTTAGGTTTGTGGTTGAGTCCCTAGGAGCTCTGGGGGCACTAGTGGGTGGTTGATGTTGTTCTTCCTATGGTGCTGCAAATCTCTTCAGCTCCTTGAGTCCTTTCTGTAGCTTCCCCATTTATTATTATTTGTGATTACACACGTGCTATCTTCAGACACCAGAAGAGGGTGTCAGATCTCATTACAGATGGCTGTGAGCCACCATATGGGTGCTGGGATTTGAACTCAGGACCTTCAGAAGAGCAGCCAGTGTTCTTAACTGCTGAGCTATCTCTTCAGCCACTACTATCTTGCTTCTTATATACCATTGAAGATGTGGTAGACTGAATGTCTCATAAAAGTGTTCTGGTAGAGAAACAAAGGCCACTCACTGAGACCAGGATAGCCAGGAAAAATGTGCTGGTTATTGACTGCCTTGAAAGCATCAAAGACTATTTCAAGAGCAAATAAAGTAAGAAATAAAGGGAATGATATGAAAATTACTTCTTCAAATGACACAGGGGGCCTTGATTCTGTAACTCTGATTTCTGCAATCTTATCCTTTCCACTTATATATGAGATACTTGAGGACTGGGTACATGGCTGGTATACCATTTTGTTGCCACTGCCTCCTAGGCTGCCATCTCTGTTACAGGCTATGAGGGAAAAGCTTGGGAAAAATGCTTGGTGGCTGAATGAATAGATGTGGAGGCAATATACAAACACATGATCCCTTTCTTCAATAATCGTTATAAATGCCAACAGTGATTTGGCTGCTAGATGATTGTATTTTCTTGTTTATCCATTTGGCTAGCATGGTAAGAAGTGATTTCAAGGTAATTCATTTCTTGATATATGGCGTGATAAAAGCAGCCATCTGCCTATGAGGAGCAGTTCTCCATAAAGCTATTCTGAGAAAAACAGGTCCAGTAAGCTGAGCTCACTTCCATTACTGGAGATGTCTCCAAATTTATTACTGGAAGTGGTAATAAGAGGAGAGTTGATAAAACCTTATTCTGGTTTGTCAATGGTGAGTTGGAATCATGAGACCATCTAAGCCAGGGGAGGCTTGTTGCTCTCATCTGCCTAACAGAAGACTCAAGTCAAACTACATCTCAAGAGTCTCCTTTAAAATGCCAATCCCTTTCACATGTTTGCTAAGAGTCACCCCAAGGTATTTTATACTGTTTGTGGCTATTGTGAAGGGTGTCAGTTCCCTACTTTCTTTCTCAGCCTGCTTATCCTTTGAGTATAGGAAGGCCACTGATTTGCTTGAGTTGATTTGATAACCAGCCACTTTGCTGAAGTTGTTTATCGGATGTGGGAGTTCTCTAGTAGAGTTTTTTGGGTCACTTAGGTAAGCTATCATGTCTTCTGCAAATGATAGTTTGACTTCTTCCTTTGCAATTTGTATCCCTTTGATCTCCTTATGTTGTTGAATTGCCCGATCTAGTACCTCAAGTACAATATTGAAAAGATAAGGAGAAAGGGGGCAGCCCTGTCTAGTCCCTGATTTTAGTGGGATTGCTTCAAATTTCTCTCCATTTAGTTTGATGCTGGCTACTTGTTTGCTATATATTGCTTTTACTATGTGTAGGTATGGGCCTTGAATTCCTGTTCTTTCCAAGACTTTAAGCATGAAGGGATGCTGAATTTTGTCAAATGCTTTTTCAGCATCCAATGAAATGACCATGTGGTTTTTTTCTTTGAGTTTGTTTATGTAGTGGATTGCATTGATGGATTTCCGTATATTGAACCAACCTGCATCCCTGGAATAAAGCCTTCATGATCATGGAGGATGATCGTTTTTATGTGTTCTTGGATTCGGTTGGCAAGAATTTTTTTCTTTTTTTTTTATTCGATATATTTTTTATTTACATTTCAAATGATTTCCCCTTTTCTAGCTCCCCACTCCCCGAAAGTCCCGTAAGCCCCCTTCTCTCCCCCTGTCCGCCCACCTACCCCTTCCCACTTCCCCGTTCTGGTTTTGCTGAATACTGCTTCACTGAGACTTTCCAGAAAAAGGGGCCACTCCTCCTTTCTTCTTGTACCTCATTTGATGTGTGGATTATGTTTTGGGTATTCCAGTTTTCTAGGTTAATATCCACTTATTAGTGAGTGCATACCATGATTCACCTTTTGAGTCTGGGTTACCTCACTTAGTATGATGTTCTCTAGCTCCCTCCATTTGCCTAAGAATTTCATGAATTCATTGTTTCTAATGGCTGAATAGTACTCCATTGTGTAGATATACCACATTTTTTGCATCCATTCTTCTGTTGAGGGATACCTGGGTTCTTTTCAGCTTCTGGCTATTATAAATAGGGCTGCTATGAACATAGTAGAGCACGTATCCTTATTACATGCTGGGGAATCCTCTGGGTATATGCCCAGGAGTGGTATAGCAGGATTTTCTGGAAGTGAGGTGCCCAGTTTTCGGAGGAACCGCCAGACTGATTTCGACTGGTTGTACCAATTTGCAACCCCACCAGCAGTGGAGGAGTGTTCCTCTTTCTCCACACCCTCTCCAACACCTGCTGTCTCCTGAATTTTTAATCTTAGCCATTCTGACTGGTGTAAGGTGAAATATCAGGGTTGTTTTGATTTGCATTTCCCTAATTACTAATGATGTTGAGCATTTTTTAAGATGCTTCTCCGCCATCCGAAGTTCTTCAGGTGAGAATTCTTTGTTTAACTCTGTACCCCATTTTTTAATAGGGTTGTTTGGTTTTCTGGAGTCTAACTTCTTGAATTCTTTATATATATTGGATATTAGCCCTCTATCTGATGTAGGATTGGTGAAGATCTTTTCCCAATTTGTTGGTTGCCGATTTGTCCTCTTGATAGTGTCCTTTGCCTTACAGAAACTTTGTAATTTTATGAGGTCCCATTTGTCAATTCTTGATCTTAGAGCATACGCTATTGGTGTTCTGTTCAGAAACTTTCTCCCTATACCGATGTCCTCAAGGGTCTTCCCCAGTTTCTTTTCTATTAGCTTCAGAGTGTCTGGCTTTATGGGGAGGTCCTTGATCCATTTGGATTTGAGCTTAGTACAAGGAGACAAGGATGGATCAAATCACATTCTTCTGCATGCTGTCCTCCAGTTGAACCAGCACCATTTGTTGAAAAGGCTATCTTTTTTCCATTGGATGTTTTCAGCCTCTTTGTCAAGGATCAAGTGGCCATAGGTGTGTGGGTTCATTTCTAGATCTTCAATTCTGTTCCATTGATTCTCCTGCCTGTAGCATCAACACTTGATGTCCCTTGAAGCTTCTAGTCTTTAGTTGTGTTATTCTTTAATCTCCCTTTACAGTCCAGCAGCTACATTGCTTGTCCTCTGACCACTCCTCATACCATACCTCCTCCCCAGTCACCAAGAGGATGTCCCCACCCCCTTCAGCCATCATTCCAACAGATCCTCTCCCTGGAGCCTCAAGTCTCTTGAGAGTTTGGTGTTTCTTCTTATCTAGGGGAGTTGCCTGAGGGAGAAGAGATATAGTGACAGGCCCAGATTTGGATCCAACTCAGAGGGAGGCTCCAAAGCCTGACAATGTTACTGATGCTATAGTACACTTATATTACAGACAGAAGCCTGGCATGGCTGCCCTCTGAGAGACCCAACAAGAAGTTAAGAGATGTAGATACTTAACACCCAACCAATGGACAGAAGCCACATGGTACCCATGTGGTTGAATTAGGGAAAAGCTGGAAGAAGCTGAGAAGGGTGACCCCATAAGAAGACCAGCAGTCTTAACTAGCCTGGTCCCCCAACATCTCTTGGGCACTGAGCCACCAACCAGGCAGCATTCACCAGCTAATATGAGGCCTCCAACACATATACAGCAGAGGACTGCCTGGTCTAGACTCAGTGAAAGAAGCTTCAAGTCTTTATACCACTATAACTAATAAAGCAGTTCCTTCATATTTGTTTTTTTTTTTACATTGTCCATAACAAGAGGTTATAACTAAAGTTATAAAGTCCAGGAAAAGAAACATAAAGTTAAAAAAAGACTTAGTGGGATATATTTATCACTTCATAATTTCAGCAAGCATTAGATAATCACCAGAAACCTGCATCATAGGCTAGGAATGCAGAATGAATCTTTTTTTCTATCTGCAAGGTGCTTTAGACATGTGGTTCAGCAGTTACAATTAAGGAAGTTTGACTCATGCTTTATAGTGTCTACACGGACTGCAGAATTATGAGAAGTGACAAAATTGTGATTCAGGGCAGTACAGATGTTCAAAGGTCATGACTGAGTCCTCAAATTCCCAGTCTGGACACATCATTTTAAATGGCCTCAAACTGTTTGAGGTTACTTGTCTTGTCAAGGTCAGAAGTGAGAATATGAGTTCCCCTAAGTCATGCATTGTTCTGATTCATTTTTGTCTTACCAAGAATGAGCTGTACTTGATACTTGATGGACATAAAACACATATATTCCAGACTGTTGAAATCGCCAAGTGAGAAATTACACAAGGCAGCAAAACCTTAGTAAATGCTTTTCTCCTCCTCCTCCTCCTCCTCCTCCTCCTCCTCCTCCTCCTCCTCCTCCTCCTCCTCCTCCTCCTCTTCCTCCTCTTCCTCGTCCTCATCCTCCTCTTCCTCCTCCTCCTCCTCCTCCTCCTCTTCCTCCTGCTCTTCCTCCTCCTTCCTCCCTTTTTAAAGTTTGGATGCATCTCCATCAACCAGCTTGAACTCTTGCAGTACAGCATCAGTGTTCTAACAGAGTCAAGATAAGCCATGGTGCACAAACACTCTTAATCCTTGTGTTGCTGTCACACATGCTAGTGTTCACTGACTAAATAAACTCTCAGTCTGTCCAAGTTCAAAATCAAGGGTTGCAAGTTTATAATTTGAATTATAGATCAGAGATGTGGCAGAACTACATTACAATGATTGGTCATACCATATGCTATACTTTCATTTTTAATTACTGTTATAAAATATCTTTACCAAAGAACCTTAAGGGAAAATGGCTTACATGGCTCACAATTGCAAGTTACAGTACATCATTGAAAAAAACATTAAAGGGGGAAGGGATTTTAAGCAGCCTATCATATCACACTCACAGTTGAGAGGAGAGAGTCAATGAACGCATAGCTGATTGCACTCATTTTGCTTTCTTCACTCACAGGACCCCTTGCATAGGGAGATGTGCTGCCCACAGTAGGTTGATTTTCCCATCTAAGTTAACACAATTTTTATAATTTTCCCCACACATGCCCAGAGGCCAATTTGATCTAGAAAATCCCTCCCTAAGACTTTCTTTCCTGATGAGACTAGATTGTGTCAAGTTGACAACTGAACAAACTGTAGGATACATGTTTATAGATCATTGCTAGTGGTTTTACTGGGTTAGCAAATTATTGATTGTGGATTCTACTCCAATAACCATTACTTCACTAGCACTGAATAGTTAGCTAGTGAAGTTAGCTAGCTTAGTTAGGTAGTTCCCAGTACCAAGAATGGCTCCCATCTTTTGAGTAGATTTTAAGTTCAATTAGAGATCTCTTGGTTACTGCTAAATTATTCATGTTCAAATGTGGGCTGTAGAGCATAATGACAATGAATATGCCAAATTGGTTGGAAAAGAAGCCAAGAGGCTTTAAACCTATACAAAGAATTGTAGGCAAGTGAACATAGCAGAGAATGGGATAGGTGATCTTTCCATCAATTAAAAAGTACCAATTGTTTGCCCATGGGGAAATAGCTCTGAAAACATTCTTATAAGTTTTGTTATGCAGACTGAAAAGATTATATTTAGGAAATCTGTATATAATTGTTTATACATATAGGAATATATGCATAAATATGTAGCAAAATAAATTTATATAACACACAAATGCACATGCACACACACACACGCACACTCACACTCACACGCACATGCACACACACACACACACACACACACACACACACACACACACACGCTTTTCTAGATAAGGTCAAAAGTAAGAATGTAAGTTCCCCTAATTCATGAATCATTCTGATTTGTTTCTGTCTTATCAAGAAGTAGCTAGAATTGACACTTAGGAGACATATATATCCTGCACTGTTGAAAGCACCATGTTAAAAATCACACAGGATGCAGAATATATATATTAGAGTCAGAGTGCTGATACAAAGCCCAAATGATCGCATAGTCAGGCACATGTATGTAAACCTTCATGAGCATCAGCTGTCTTCATGACTGTGGCAGTAATCAATAATCTGCACCAACTTCCAAATTGTTGGGAACTAGATTGATATTTTAAACATAAAAATGCCTTGGAAGTCAGCAAACAGATGAGAAGGATTATCATCAATCAAAATCTAGGACAGTCTATGCCTTCCTCACAGGCCTCTCTTGCTGTTCTAACCCACAGTAATTGCCTGTGTCTGTATTTCATTGGAAACTGGAACCTAAACCACATATCTTAATACTTGCTGTTCTGTATAAATTTTCAGTTGTAGTAGCCTACAACTATCAGACCTGATAATGAGGCTTTCCAAGATGCTGCAAGTCTGAATGAACAGCCAATTAAGTGTGACCACAGCAAGTGACCCCAAAAGGAACTCTCAGAAGAAACACATTTCCCCCAACATGGTTAACAGATAGAATTACAAGGAAATGGAAGCGTCCTAAGGCTTAGAGTTTTAGAAAGGTTTTAGACAGTTTTAGATTTTTGATATAGAGCCTATTATTAATTCATTAAACAATATGCAGCTTGAAAATTAATATTCAAATATTTACACATTGGATTTTCTATCATTCCTGTGAACTGAAGAAAGACAAACTTCTATTTTTTCATATATTTATTTATTTATTCACTTTACACCCCAATATCAGTCCCTCTTTCCTTCCAGTACTTCCCTCTTGCACCTCCTCCTCTTCTCCCTGCTCTGCTTCTCATCTGAGAAAGAAAAGAACCCCTTGGGTGTCACCCCACACTCCTCCACACATCAGTTACTGCAGGACTAGGCACAACCTCTCTCACTGAGGCCATCTTTTCTGTATAAATACAAGGAAAAGGATGCAACTTTCATATAGAACTGAGTAATAGAAAACTATTACTCATCTCTCTTCAATGCTAGCTAAGGAGTAGAAATCTAGGAAAGAATCCTAATAACTGATGCTCAGAGTCCCCACAGTGAATTTTTTATGGAGGACCAGCATGAACGATATAACCAGCATCAAGTGGAATACTCGATGCAGAATCCCTGCTCACCTACAATTCTTTCAAAGTTTAGTGTTGGAATTGTATGGGAGGGGTCATCTATTCTCTATCTTTGATTACTTGGAAGTTGACTAAACACAGGGATCCTAAATAATTCTGTTGTGGCTTTACAATATCACCTAAATCTACTCAAAGAGATGTAATGTGGCTTTAAAAGAAGCTAGCACAACATTTCATGTTCACTGAGATACTTTTTTATATTTGATATATTTTTATTTATATTTCAAATGATTTCCCCTTTCCTGGCTCCCCATTCCCCAAAAGTCCCATACGCCCTCTTCCTTCCCCATTCCCCCATCCACCCCTTCCAGGAAAATCCCCAATAATATAATTAAAGGGAGCATGCAATATTAAATATAAAGGTTTGTCATTTGACAGATTGTTTAATCACACTGATAGGCCTCTACAGCCATACTATGTCATACCCTATTTCGAAAGTTAAATAATTAAGTTTTCCATATACGTATATGTTGTTTTTAATTCTGTATATACTTTATCTGAAAAGGAGATAATAAATTTGTGCATTTTGTTGCTGCTGCTGTTGTTGTCCTCAGTATGGTGTTGTTAGTCTTCATTAAATTGCTTTTATCTTTCGCAAATTATGCATTATGCTTCAGAAATTAAAATCAGTTAACACTGGGTAATCAGGTAATATTATGTCCAATTTTGTAAGGAATCACCAGACTGATTTCCAGAGTGGTTGTACCAGCTTGCAACCCCACCAGGAATGGAGGAGTGTTCCTCTTTCTCCACATCCTCTCCAGCATCTGCTGCCACCTGGGTTTTGATCTTAGTCATTCTGACTTGTGTGAGGTGGAATCTCAAGGTTGTTTTGATTTGCATATCCTTGATGAACTGAATGTTTCTTTAGGTGTTTCTCAGCCATTCGGTATTCCTCAGGTGAAAATTTTTTTGTTTAGCTCTGTACAAGGTTTTTAATAGGGTTATTTGATTCTCTGGACACTAACATCTTTAGCTCTTTTTATATATTGGATATTAGTCCTCTATAAGATGTAGGATTGGTAAAGATCTTTTCCCAATCTGTTGGTTGTCCCTTTGCCCTATTGACAGCGTCCTTTGCCTTACAGAAGCTTTGCAATTTTATGAGGTCCCATTTATCAACTCTTGATCTTAGAGCATAAGCCACTGGTGATCTGTTCAGGAACATTTCCCCTGTGCCCATGCGCTTGAGGCTGTTGTGCACTTTCTCTTCTATTAGTTTTAGTTTATCTGGTTTTATATGGAGGTCTTTGATTTACTTGGACTTGAGCTTTTTACAAGGAGGTAAGAATGGATCGATTTCCATTCTTCTACATGCTGACCACCAGTTGAACCAGCACCAATTGTTGAAAATGCTGTCCTTTTTCCACTGGGTGGTTTTAGCTCCTTTGTCAAAGATCAAGTGACCATATGTGTGTGGGTTCATTTCTGGGTCTTCAATTCTATTCCATTGATCTTCCTGCTTTTTCTCTGTACCAATACCATGCAGTTTTTAATCATAATTGCTGTGTAATACAGTTTGATTTCAGGGATGGTGATTACCCCAGAAGTTCTTTTATTGTAGAGAATAGTTTTGGCTATCCTGGTTTTTTGTTATTCCAAATGAATTTGCAAGTTGTTCTTTCTAACTCTATGAAGAATTGAGTTGGAATTTTGATGGGGATTGCATTGAATCTGTAGATTTTGTTCAGCAAGGTGGTCATTTTTACTATATTTACCCTGCCAATCCATGAACTTAGGAGATCTTTTCATCTTCTGAGGTCTTCTTAGATTTCTTCAGAGACTTGAAGTTGTTGTCACACTGATCTTTCACTTGGTTGGTTAGAGTAACACCAAGATATTTTATGTTATTTGTGACTATTGTGAAGGGATTTCCCTAATTTCTTTCTCAGCCTGTTTATCCTTTGAGTAGAGGAAAGCTACAGATTTGTTTGAGTAAATTTTAGATCCAACCACTTTGCCAAAGTTCTTTATCAGGTTTAGGAGTTCTGTGATAGAATTTTAGGGGTAACTTAAGTATACTATCATATCATCTGCAAATTACTGGACATATATCCAAAAGATGCTCCAATATATAATAAGACACATGATCCACTATGTCCATAGCAACCTTATTTTTAATAACCAGAAGCTGGAAAGAACCCAGATGTCCTTCAACAGTAATGGATACAGAAAATGTGGTACATTCACACAATAAAGTACTACTCAGCTATTTAAAACAATGAGTTCATGAAATTCACAAGCAAATGGATAGAACTAGAAAATATCCTGAGTGAGGTAACCCAATCACAAAAGAACGCACTTGGTATGCATTCACAGAGCACATGAAGCGCAAAAAAGAAAGCCAAAGTATGGGTATTTTGGTCCTTCTTAGAAGAGGGAACAAAATACAGGAGCAAATATGGAGACAAAGTATGAAGGAAAGGCCATCTAGAAACTACCCCACGTGGGAATCCATCCCATATACAGTCACCAATGCAGACACTATTGTGGATGCCAAAAAGTGCATGCTGACAGGAGCCTGATATAGCTATCCTGAGAGGCTCTGCCAGAGCAGAAGAAATACAGAGGTTGATGCTCGAAGCCAACCATTGGACTGAGCATGGGGTCCCCAATGGAGGAGTTAAAGAAAGGAATGAAAGAGCTGAAAGTGTTTGCAACCACATAGGAAGAACAACAATATCAACCACCCAATACCCCCAGAGCTCCCAAGAACTAAACAACCAACCAAGGAGTACACAAAGAGGAACCCATGGCTCCAGCTGCATATGTAGCAGAGGATGGCTTGGTTGGGCAACAATGGGAGGAGAGGCACCCTTGGTCCTGTGAAGGCTTGATGCCCCAGTGTAAGGGAATGTGAAGTTGGGAAGGTGGGAGTGGGTGGGTGGGTAAGGGAACATCCTCATAGAATCAGGGGAAGGGGGATGGGATAAGGGTTTTCTAGGGGGAAAACCAGGAAAGGGGATACCATTTGAAATGTAAATAAAACATTTAATTAAAAATTAAGAAAGAAAGAAAGAAAGAAAGAAAGAAAGAAAGAAAGAAAGAAAGAAAGAAAGAAAGAAAGAAAGAAAGAAAGAAAGAAAGAAAGGAAGGAAGGAAGGAAGGAAGGAAGGAAGGAAGGAAGGAAGGAAGGAAGGAAGGAAGAAAAGAAAGAAAGAAAGAAGGAAAGAAAGAAAGAAAGAAAGAAAGAAATAGAAAGATAGATAGATAGATTGTAGTATAAGAAAATGTGTCTAGGTACCTACAAAAATCAGAATAACCTGATGCCAAGCACAAAAATATCAACCTTATTTCTTTGCACATTAAAATCTGCAAATATTTGAGTCCAAATGAGTGTTTTTAGCTACTCTTTCCCTTCAAGTTAATCAGGTTGCTTTTTCAACAAATATTTTTATACAACAAAAGGTCATCAAGTTTGTGTCTCTATAATGCTGAATTTAGATACTACAGAATTATACCTCTCAATTTCATTCCAGTCAAGTACAGATTATAAATTTACCATTCCTATATGTGGAATACTGTTGTTGTTGTCTTATATCAAGAAACTCTGTGATGACATCAAACATTTAGCTACTTAGCCATCCAATTTATTCTTCTCCATCCAGCTGTTTGTTCAACAAATTCTTTGGAACATCATATGTATTAGTTCTCTTTATTATCATCTTGTGATAAGGTGCCTAACACAACAGCTTAAGAGAGAGTGTATATATATATATATATATATATATATATATATAGAGAGAGAGAGAGAGAGAGAGAGAGAGAGAGAGATAGAGAGAGAGAAAGAGATAGATAGATAGATAGATAGATAGATAGATAGATAGATAGATTCATGGATGGATGGATGGATGGATATGGATATGGATATGGATATGGATAGGGATAAAGATAGAGTTAGAGATAGAGATAGAGATAGATGATATAGATATAGATTTAGATTTAGATATAGACACACATACATGTATGCATAATGGGAAAGGAGATATATACACACACACACACACACATACATATATGTATAATGGGAAAGGTTAACTGGCATGACTTCTTCATGTGGTAGCTACACAGAGCGCATAGGACAGCATCAAAGGCAGAAACAACATTCAAGGCTCTCTCTGAAGACGCACTATTACTATGAATGATCACCTACCAAAGGTTCCAAATAGTGCCACCAGCTAGCAAATAAATGTTCAAGCACCTAAGCAGATGAAAAACATTGCACATTGACCTAACACCATTTGAGGTAGACTCAGAAATCCAATGTTTACTTTTTATTTACTTACAATATTCTAAGTTTTAAAGGTTTTTCTTAATGTAGGAAGACTTAATTGTCAAAATAAATTTTTTTGTTTAAGCTTTTAAAAGAAGCTATTATTTTTTAATAAAGGCATTACAGGAAACAAAACAGAAAAGGAAAGATCAATGTCACCCTGTCACTAGCAGCTCTGCTTGATGTGCTGTTCTATTTCCTGCAAGTATACATACACTTAGGTAATAGGATTATATTGTATGTGCCTGCTTTCCCCACATTGTCAATATTCACCAACTAAAAACCCCATGCTACATGAGGATTTTGATAAACAAGAATACACCATGCCATCTTAATCTGTCTGATAAAATTATAATCCTGTCTTTCTTGGAAAGAGAAATTTCTTAGAAGACAAAAATGGCAGAAGCCCTCTAGAAGGATATACAGGCAACGTTACAATTAAATTCTGCATTTGCTCAGTGATCAGCTCACAAGGAAGCAGAGCATCAGACCACACTAAGCATAGCATTCCTAAACTTGTCATCAGAGCTATATACTTCCATATGTAAGAAAAGAGTAGTGCCACACAATAGTGTATTCCTATGGAGAAGCTTGGAGAGGCACCTACAGTGGGGTAGGTAATCTCAGGATGTCAGCTTTACCGCAGCTGTAGATCTTGCCCTGTGAACCTGTCTGCCCCTCCAGTCAGCCTAGCTACATGGCTTAACAGTTCCATGTTCAAGAGGAAACCTTTTGTCAATTCTACCATATCCACTGGTTATACTTTTAACCATGTGCTCTCCTTTAGGAAATAACATTCAGATGATGAGGAATGAACTCTGTTCACAATGAACACAAGAATTTTCTGTGGTCAAATAAATAAATGATATAGTTTCAAAATGACATCAACTTCCTGTAGCAGAGGCATTCAGAACACTCTATGAAAGAACTGCCAGATCTTTAGTTCCCAATCACATGTCATGCATGGTAATTTTCCACTGACCAGCTGGCCATTCTCTTCACAAGCTGTGACATGATTGTATAGTTCATCATTTGTACAATGAATGGTATGGTTCAATTTTTTTCTAGACCTTGTGAAACAGAAAGCGATGGGAATTCTCTAGACATTCTTTGCTATAGATTGACTCTAAAGGGAACACCGTGGTTATTTTTATCTGCAAAGATGATGTAGGGAGTAACTGCTATTCAGTTTTGCTTCTAAAATAAAAGAAGAGAAACAGGTGTACATGGCTTATACTCACCATGAAGTCATGGTGACAATTTGCAAGACTTCCACCGTATCAGAACCGATTTAAAACTACCTTTTGGTAGACAATAAATTGGATGGGACAGAACAATAACTTGTCCAAGGCAAAATGAGCTATGTTGTCATGTAACTTTAAGATGCTTCCTTCTTGTCAATCACATTTAAATAAATACATAAGATTTGTCTCAAAAAATTGATTTAAAAATGTTTTTTCTTTTTTGATCCCTTATATAAGTAAAGGGAAAATTTATGTTAGTAGGAATATCAAGAGATATAAAATTGTTGCATGGAAATTCAAAACAAAACCACTTTTTATGTATATTTTACATGTATGAAAATATTATCAGAGGAGGAGAGGCTCTTCCCTCTATTACTTTGGCAAGCACATGGCAGAAGCATGCATCTTTGTCTTCTCCTTCCAGTGCCAATGTGCTGTTTGCCATATGTTGGTAGTGCTTTGAATGATGTTTTTATTAACCTTTCAATGGATGATCCATAGTCTGAGGTTGATATTAAAAATTGTCATCATATTACTAACTCCCCAGCATGTTCTAATGTACACATATTATAGTACCCCTATCATCCTCGGGTTTCTGATTAATGTGATTTGATTCATTCAAGAATGATTGATGGTATTTAATAGAACGACTCTAGTAATGTATACTATACCAATGTGGATTTACATATATTGTTTCCTCTACCTATAACTTCTTACCCATTTCTTTTATTCATTCAAAAAATCTATCTTGGCTATCTGTAATACTTCAGAGTCTGCTCACACCATAGTAAGTGACGTCTGTGTCTTCAAATCTAGTACAGTAGCCAAGTCATAAAGATTTCGTGATTTAAGGTGTGCAGATGAAGGGATGAGGAACATCTGCCTATCTTAAGGCACTACAAGGAGACACAACACTGCACTCCAGGGAAAGGAATTGCTTGAGAAAAACCTTCTGTATGTCTTCTCCTAGCATTTGCCATATACCAGTTTTGGATAAGCACAATAATATAAATGCGAGTATACAAAAGGGAGATTAACTTTATATCATTTGATTATGTATACATTCCTGATAACCATCTCAATAATATACTAAGCTGTTTCAACAGAAAATTTCACAGTAAACATGGTACAGCCTTCAAGATCAAGATTAGTGATGGACCTATTTTCAAAAGTAACTCTCCTTAGAAGCCTTCCTTCATATCTATGCAATGTCAGGTGGTTGGTTTACTACATTTGGGATTTTTTTTGAGGAAGGATTTTCCTAAGCAACCTGGCTTCCCACTCATTGTATAGCCCACATAGACCTCCAACTCTCAAGTGTCCTCTGCTTCAGCCTCTGTAGTGCTCAGATGACCAGTGTACACCAACGTGCTTTGCTCATTTCTGTGCTTACAGCATTCATAGTCACTGTTCCTTAAGGGCATGTTGATTTCTATCGTGCACACATACATGACTCCTGCTTATATTCATACATCTTATCACATACTGTAATCTATCTGGGGACAACTGTGGGCTGGTTTACTTTGGCATCAGTGAAACACTGTGCTCAATATCTATTAACTTAACCCAGATTTTATTCGATTATTTGTGTGTATTAGCTGCGCAGACTTCACCTAACTGCTTACCCATACAGAGTTGTATCTTCTATGTTGGTCACACTTGCTAGGCTTTTCTCATCAGCCTTTAGCTACACCAGTCACATCAATCACTCTGCTTACTTGGTACTCTTTCTTCTTGCTGGAACAGCAGCTTTCCCCCAAGCTATATGCAGATAACACACACATACACACACACACACACACACACACACACACCCCACATCACATCACATCACATCACATCACTTTTTTCAGATGCTCCTGAGTCTAGGCCCTCCTTATGTAGGTCTCTGTGTCTTTAGTTCATATTATATACCTTAATATTTCAGTTGTTGTGTTAATAACTCTTTGTTGACAACTGTATGCTAATTTGTTTACTTACTAGTATATCATTTGTGTCTCCAATTATGATTTTCATAGTGATATGAAAAGTTGTTTTAATGGACATTAGTATCTTGGTGCATACCATTGCATTAGGTATCTATTTAATATTCCAATATATTTGTAGCATACATATAAGCTTCTAACCAACTGCTTTATAAAAGTTGCTACTTCACTGAAGCTCTCTTTCAATACTTAAACTGTAGATGAGGAAAGACCATTTCTTTGCTGCCCACCAAATAAGGTGGCACACTCTGACTCACAAATAAGGTATTAACACCTTGTGGTGAACTTCTGAACACTCTCTTCTAATCTTCTGATGTGTGACTCATTATCCACCCCATGCCAGACCCCATGCTACAATCAGTTGGCTTTCGGTGTGGGAGCAAAGTTAACAAGCATCCTTAGTATGACTTTGAGCAAGGACTTTTCAGGAGACACACAGAGGGGATCTCAAATGCCCACTTGGGCAAGCCACCTTCCATCAGCAGCAGGCATGAAATGCAGGCTTTGAAAGGGGAAACCTGCTCTGTGTCGCAGCTGAAAGCACTGCATTGGGTATTTAAAGCAAACCCTCGTTTAAAAATTAATGAGCTGAAAGGGGAGAGAGAAGCTGCCTATGTAATGTGGGAAGAGGAGCTGGAATACCACAGCCCTGATCCCTCTCCAGTCGATGTCACCATCATTATAGATAATTCACTGTCCTAACATACCTAAAATGGATGGTGCATGATTTTAGTGAAAATCAAATAAGTTTGTGGCCACAGAACTTAAAGGGAGGTTATTTTATTTCATTTATTTGCCATCTGTATGTTTCTGTCAGTCTATCTGTCTGTCTATGCATATACAAGCACACTGGTGGAATTAAGCACCTTTAATTAAAAGGCAACTATGGGAATTAGTTCTTCTCTTCCAATATTGGGACCAAGGGCTCAAACATGTGTTAGCAGACTTGACAGCAAACACTTTTACTCACTAAGCATCTTTCTAGTTATGCTGATTAGACTTATATCAACTTGACACAAAAACTAGAGATATTTGAAAGTAGGAAATCTTAATTAAGATCTCCCTGTAAGGCATTTTCTTAATTATTAATTGATGGAAGAAGGCTATAACAACTATGAGTGGTTTTATCCCTGGGCTGGTGATCCTGGGTTCTATAAGAAACCAGTCTGCATAATCCAGGGGAAGCAAGCACACCTCTATGGCTTCTGCATCAGCTCCTGCATCCAAGTTCCTGCCCTGACTTCCCTTGAATTCCTGCCTTGACTTCCCTTAGTGATGGACCGTCTCCTGGAAGTGTAAACTAAAATAAGCTCTACTCTTCAAGTTGTCTTATTTGGATGTTTCTTTACAGCAATGTTAATGATAATTAAGACAATGGCCTAAGGATTTATTTTTAAACCAATTAAGTTACTTTATCAGTGAAGTCCTCTCTGAATCCACATCCTCACTGCATTTTCACCTACACACACACAACTGCACACATACATATCCTTTTGTGTAACACACCTGCTTACCCTAGCACAGGAGACACCATTTTCTAGTTATTGCCAAGTAATTTTCTATAACGAATGGGTTAGTCAGCTGTGATATGATGATCAGAAAGCATGGTATTCCTTTGTATGCATTATGGATTCCCAGAGTCATGGAGAAAATGCATGGTCAGTATATAATTATTATATGAACAAATAAAAAGAATAAACTCAATGTTAAGAAGCCTGGGAAATCAAAGGAAAGAGTTCGGTGCTGGAAAAACTCTGTGCAGCACATGTAATACTGCATAATGTGATAATACTGTGAAGAATAGGTCAGTGATGAACCTTTACTAGGTAATAAGCAGTAAAATGAGAAGTCTCTTCCTCCACAAACCACTCCCAAATCCTGGGAAAATTAATAATCAGAATGGTGACATTTTGTGTTTTATTTATGGTCAGAAATGCCAGAACTTGAATTTCAAATATCTGCTAAGTTGCATAACTCCTTTGTTTTATAGTTGACAAGTGTATTCCAAGGGCTTAAGAACTATCATCTCCAAAACCATGACTGAGCTGACAGAGAGTGCTGAAGGATGAGTTTTACAGGAGAAGACTAACAATCTGGAGCCTGTCTTTTTCCTCCCAGATGGAACACACCAATATTGTTTTCCTGTTCTTGGATATGGGAGAAGATGAGGGAAGAGAAAGAATATGGTCTATTTATATTGTATACATTTTTTAAGTAAAACTTTTTTTTAAAAAAAATTAGCTTACAAAATAATAGGTTTCATTGTGGTGTTTCCTTATACATTGCCTTCTTTTCTCTCCTACCTGTAGCTCCTCGCTGTCAACCTTTCTGTTCCCTCTGTAGCCCTTCTCTCTTGATGTTTCACCTTCCATTTGAATATCTCCTGTGTTCTATTTTCTCCCCATCATTTCCCTTTCTTTTGCCAAGTCTCATGGTCCACTTTTCATTTGCTTGGACTTTATCCACACATATTTAACAATTAACACTTGAGGTCTGCATAAAGGAGAAAATATTTTTATTTCCGTTCTGAGCCTGGGTTGCCTTACTTATATATATTTTCAGTTCTATCCATTTAAAACTTCAGAGTTTATTTTTCATTATGGCTGAATAATTTCCATTTTGTATATGAGCTGCATTTTCATTATCCATTCATCAGTTAATGGGCATACAGGTTAATTTCATTTTTTCACCATTGTGAATAGAAGAGAAATAAGCATGCCTGAATCAGTACCTCTGTGATAAGATATGGAGCCGTTTGGATGTATGCTCAGGTGTAGGAAAGCTGGGACATATGATAGTATAAGCTGTGTAGCTCTGAGAACCTTCCACACCAAGTTCCTTCCATGAGTGCTGTACCAATTCACTCTCACCAACAGAGGATAACAGTTTCTCTTTTCCCACATCCTCAACACTTTGTCAGTTCAGTTATTTATTATTTATTTAGTTATTTATTTTGTGATAGTCATTAGGACTGGGTTGAGATGGAATCTCAAAGTTGTTTTAGTTTGCATTTCTATGATGATGTGTGTCAAAGACTTAACTAAATATTTTCTCGACAGTAAAACTGAGTTTACAATGATGTACCAGTGTGCTAGAAGACAGGGTGTGAGTTTCAAGAAAGACACATTTGTCTTTTCAGGACCTTGCCGAATAAACGATGAAGGACAGTTTAGAAGAAGTCAGACTTTGAAGGGACTTTACTCACATTGACTTTACATTCTCCGGCTCTGTCATTCAGCCTCAGTAGCATTCTTCTGTAAAACTAAAACAGCTAAGAAATCACTTGTTTGCTATTGCTTGTTTCCCTCAAGTATCTGAAAGAGAACTTCATGTGTGTAGCTCTCAATGTTTGGTCACTGAAATCAAGCAGGGTTCAGTGAGGACATTTAATGAATGAAGTTTATGACCGCACTCTTCTAGAGAAAGGATTTGCTTAGCAAATAAATAGTGTGGATATCACTGGAAAGAATGTTTAAACACCATAAGGGAACAAGCTATTCACAAGCACTTTACATACCAGCCACTGATAAACTTGTTACAAATCACTCCTTTTTATTTACTGAGAGTCCTCCCTAGAGACCTACTTGGCATATACAGTTTGAATTAGTACATTTTCTTTAAAAGATAATCTACATTTGTTTCTGAATGTTGGGTAACTCAAGACATTATGGATTTATGTAATAGATCTACATTAGTCAAAATTAGAAAGGCTTTGAGTGTTTACAGAACGTTTTCCATTTGGAAGTTTAACAAAGGCCACAAAATTAGAAGGCCCTTTTCCTTCTTCTCTCTTTTCTATTAAGTGACTACACTCACTGCAGATGAATGCTTAGATCCACAGGGAAATAAGTTCATGGGAAAATGAATAAAACAATGGAAATAACAACATTGGGTCATACAGTTCCTTATCTGCATCTCTTAAAAACAACAAACAAACAAACAAATAAAGCAAAGACCACCTGACTATGGTATTTTTCAGAGAAGCAGATACAATGATACATGCAAGCATGGTGCTATTCCATATTTTTGAAAGTGTCGGTGATCAAAGAACATAAAGGAAATAAAAAAAATACAGTGCTACACTTCTAAGAACTTACAGCTATTAGAGAAACAATTTATGGATATGCGTATAATATTGATCATTAACAATATTAGCTCTGGGAAATTTGACAATGTTTAAGGGCATGTTTGGTTTTCTGAACATGGATACAAATGGCACTATCATTTGGTGATGGAGATCAGTGATACTGTTCAACCATTAATAGGATGCCTCTACATTAAAAGATTATATTCTCCACATCCAGCCTAAATTGTTACCAGTGGCTATGTTGAAAAAATAGTTGAAGATATTATATGAAATCACTAGATTAAGTGGTCTTTGGGAAGACCCTTTGAGGTCTTATGTTTCCAAACCACTGGATTGCAGCAAAGAGCTTTACATATTTAAGCAGTAATTATATGTTTGATTATTGTATGAGTATGTAGAAAAGTATTGAAGCATAAAAAATATCAGGCCCACTTATCAGTGTTCATCATTTAAAAAAGTATTGTGTGTGTGTGTGTGTGTGTGTGTGTGTGTGTGTGTGTGTGTGTCAAGGTTAATTTTCAAACCACTAACACACTATCTTCATGAGAACCATATTGAGACCCTCAATTAAGATATCACTTTTACTTGATACTTTAGATAACATTTAACTTCATGTAGAAAAGTTCCAGGTACAGAGAACTTCCTGTAACTCCTGTGAAAATAGTAAAATGTATCTAATCAACTTAATTAAAAATACTAGTTTTACCTATTATGTCACCTTGTATGTAGAAAGTCTGTTGGGTCTTGATGTAATTAATAAGCCTTGTCTTTTAAAGGAAACACAAAGAAAAATCAAAACATATAACAAAGAAAGAAAAGAAGAGAGACAAGAAAGAAAGAAAGAAAGAAAGAAAGAAAGAAAGAAAGAAAGAAAGAAAGAAAGAAAGAAAGAAAAAAGAAAGGAAGGATGGATGGAAGGAAGGAAGGAAGAGGAAGGAAGGAAGAGAAAGGAAGGAAGGAAAAAAAGGAAGGAAGGAAGGAAGGAAGGAAGGAAGGAAGGAAGGAAGGAAGGAAGGAAGGAAGGAAGAACATACTAGGGAAATGGTTCCATAGATAAAAGTGCTTACTTAGCTTGCAAACATGAAAACTTGATTCCCAGATCCTACATAAAAATGCAGACATTTTACCATTTGCTTATAATCACACCCCTGGGAAGATCAGTAGATTTCTAGAGCTCACTAGCTAGCCAATCTCACTTCTCTGGTGAATATCAGGTCAGAAAGGCTGGGCTGATAGTAAATCAAAAGTAATGGATGTCCTTCCTGAAGATAGTACCTAGGGTTATCCTGTGTCCACCATTTGCAAGCATACACAGTTCTCACTCACTTGGACATACACATATGTGCATAAAAGGGAGAAATGGATATTATGCTCTCTGCTAGGTCTGCGTTTCAGTGACCTCTGCTTGCACACATTTTAAACTTTCATCTGTGAAAAGCTGAAGTTCCTACAGGGTTACACTGTGACAGGCAATTATGTTACAGAAGCAGTGTGGGGTGTGAATCTGAGAACAGAGGCTGGAATCTGACATTCTTCTAGAGTCAGACCTATAGCTTTCACAATTGCCTTGTTCATTTCAGTACTAAAGAAAATATATCTGAGACAAAAAATCTTCAGAAGCACAGTTGTCACATTTCGTTTATTCCCACTTCAGGAAATGTCAGCCAGCAATTGAATTTATATATGTGGTGATTTCTGTTGTGTAAGCCTAGGTTGCTAACCTCCTGATAACCTTGCCCTGCTGATAGTAATTTGTGGTCATTTGCATGTATTTTTGCTTGGTGGTTTTTTTTTTTTTTTCATTTAGAAATAGGGTACTTGTTGTGGGTTGCATTATATTTTCATTTCTGATTCATTTTTGATAAATCATTAGAAACAAAAGTTGTACACATTTCTGGGCAGATTATCTGTGATTTCAACACATGTGCTGTTGCATAAAGTACAAACCAAGGTCGGTGTATTTTTGTCTCAACCATTCATCATCTCAATCATGTTCTCCGACCTATGACTCTCACCAGGTTCTGGTAATCGCCATGCTACTCTAAACTTCTGTGAAATCAAATATTTTACATCTGAGTTTGCTCATGTGGAGTTTGTTCATGTGCCCAACTTATTCAACAGTGGTATTTCATACTGTACAGTTCCATCCATGTTGCCACAAATGAGAGGATTTTATCCCTTCCATGACTAAATACAATCCCTGGTTCTGGAAAGACTCAGTGAAGCAGTATTCGGCAAAACCAGAACGGGGAAGTGGGAAGGGGTGGGTGGGAGGACAGGGGAAGAGAAGGGGGCTTACGGGACTTTCAGGGAATGGGGGGCTAGAAAAGGGGAAATCATTTGAAATGTAAATAAATTATATCGAATAAAAAAATTTAAAAAAAAAGAAAGAAAAAAATACAATCCCACTCTGCATCTGTACATTTTCCTCTCTCATCTTGATGGGCACTTAGGCTGTTTCTATTTCAATATTACTATGAATATTGCTACAGTAATATGGCAATGCAGATGTTTCTTTGACATCATGACTTCATTTCTTCTGGATGCAACCCAGTACCCGGATTCCTGGATCATATGGCAGTCCTATTTTTAATTCTACTCCATATTGTTTTCTCTACTAGCTATCCTAATTTGCATTTTCACCAGCAGAGTATAAAAGTTCTTCTTTCTCACATCCTAACCAGCAATTGTTGTTAACAGTCTTATTTTATAACATTACCAAAACTTGACAGTACATTGGAATCTGGAATTCAGTTATATATAAGTTGGTTATTTTGCAATCTTCATTTCACCCATAATATTCTGGTTCCTCATTCCATTCTCCTTCAATTAGAACAGAATCAACAGGCAGAAGGCAAACCAGCTTCCTTTCTTAATTTTAATATAGATTGGCAAGAATGGTGGCCTTCTATGAATACATACTCTTTTGAAGTGGTAGTAGCAAAAACATATACAAATATAGATAAGAAAAGCTAGATTCTAAGTGCCCATAGCCAATTATGTAGCTATGTCCTAAATAGAAAAGTGACATCACTTCTGGGACATCTGGTCCTAGTCCGTAGCATCTAAGACCCTAGCCAAGGATACCTCTGATCTCCTGGGGCATATGCATATTTAGCTACTTATTGGCTAAAAGAAGCTTGGCTCACAGTTTCAGAAATGGTAATATATTCATAATAAGGAAGATAACAGAAACATGCCCAGCACTGGTCAAGTTGCCAAATCTCCCCCCAAATCCTTTTACTTAATAGGAAATTGCTAGAGGGGACCTTTATCCTGTAGCCCAGCACAAAAAAAAATGCTTCCAAGGGAAACTTCACCTACCACAGAGGTGAGCTGAGATCATTTCTGGCAATGTAGTGCTTCCTGCTTATTTTTAGATCAATAAATTAGAACTCATTGCTTGACTGCTGGGTACACACACACACACACACACACACACACACACACACACGCACCAATGATATGGAAACAGAAGGTCTGGAAAGATTTCTCCAAATAGGTAGTCACTAGATGTTTTCTGCATCGATAAGAGGAAGGCATGGTGAAGTGAGACATCTAGAGTAGCTTTATTATTTTTCTTCACAGATACATAATAATTTGACATGATAATACTAGGAATTATGCTAAACTCTAGGAAAGTGGTATTAAGAACATCATATTCAGTCTCCTGTATGAGTGTATGATATATAATTGGAAGTAGAACTGATCTTGTTCTGATGCTCTAATGAGGAGCAAAGCACAGAAGAGTTTCCCAACAGTTAAAAAAAAGTTTTCTTTCTTGTAACTTGAAATTATTTTATTTTTTCTTTTATTGTTTTAGAACTCTATGCATGCATACATCAAATATGTTTTGATCATATTCACTCCTCTCTTCTAATTTCCTCTCTGTCCCTCCCCAACACCATTTCTTCCCAACTTCACATGCTCATTCTTGGGAATACTGAGCTCCCTTCATGCGTATTGGTATATCTACTTATGCATGGGTAGTCTCAAAGGGGCTACATCTCTGAGGAATACTCCTGCTCACTCAATGAGCAGTCATAAATTTCCAATTGTTCCTCTGTCTGTGGTAAAGAAAATTTGTCTGAGGAAGTAGCATACAGGATGTAGCCAGGAGAGAAGGTTTCAGTCAGTCAGAAAGGTATGTAAAGACTCAAAGCTGAGAGAAGAACCCGTAAATTTAGGAAATTCAAAGTCCTTCAGCTTGGAGTAAAAAGAATGAGGATACGATACTAACCAGAGCCTAAACTAAGAAGCCTTAAAAACATCACTATAAGAAACTTGTGAATCTCAAAGACAAAACTAGACAAAAAGTCCAATGACCTCAGCAGAGAAGTAGGCAGCTGCTACAGCCTCTAGGAAAACAAGGCCTATCCAAAGGACCCCCAGCCCAGCATGTATACTAGTGGCCCTTTTTACATTCCCCACATAGTTAAGTAGGAAGAGTACTTTACAAGAAGGGATTGATCTAGTGAAGTAGGTCAGAGAAGCCTTCTTCCTGGGACGGAGACAAAACTTTGGACGTCACATTGAAAGTAAAGCTGGGAAACTGGAACCACATCTGTACTGGTTGGTTTTGTGGCAATTGACACAATTTGAAATCATCAGAGAGAGGGGGGGACCTCAGATCTACCTGTAAGGCATTGGCTTAATTGGTATTCAGTGGAGGAAGGGCTCAGCCCATTGAGGGTGGGATTATCTCACAGCTGAAGTTCCTGAGTTCTATAAGAAAACAAACTGAGCAAGCCATGAGGAGCAAGCCAGTAAGCAACACCCCTTCATGGCCACTATATCCTGTCTCCAAAATCCTGCCTTTTTCTAGCTCCTCCATTGGCGACCCTGTGCTAAGTACAATGTTTGGCTGAGAGCATCCCCCAATGTATTTGTCAGGCACTGGAAAAGCCTCTCAGGAGACATCTATATCAGGATCCTGTCAGCAAGCACTTGTTGGCATCCATGATAGTGTCTAGGTTTTATGACTGTATATGGGATGGATCCTCAGGTGGGGCTGTCTCTGGATGGCGTTTCCTTCACTCTCTGCTTCACACTTTGTCTTGATATTTTCTCCTGTGGGTATTTTGTTCCCCATTCTAAGAAGGACAAAAATATCTACACTTTGGCCTTCTTGCTTGAGCTTCATATGGTCTGTGGTATTCTTGGTTATTTGGAGCTTTCAGCTAATATCTGCTTATCAGTGATTGCATACCATGTGTATTCTTTTGTGATTGGGTTACCTCACTCAGGATATTTTCTAGTTCTATCCATTTGCCTAAGAATTTCATGATTTCATTGTTTTTAATAGCTGAGTAGTATCCCATTGTATACCACATTTTCTGTATCCATTCTTCTGTTGAGGGACAGATGCCACATACTAAAGTTAACTCAGGATCAGATAAATGATCTAAACAGTCCCATAACTCCTAATGACATATAAACAGTCACTTATAGTGTCCCAACCAAAAAAGAAAGAAAGAAAGAAAGAAAGAAAGAAAGAAAGAAAGAAAGAAAGAAAGAAAGAAAGAAAGAAAGAAAGAAAGAAAGAAAAAGCCTAGGACCGGAAGAGTTGAGTACAGAGTTCTATCAGATCCTCAAAGAAGACCTAATACCAATACTCTTCAAACTATTCCACAAAATAGAAATGGAAGGAACAGTACACAATACGTTCTAAGAAGCCACAATTACTCTGATACCTAAACCACACAATGACCCAACAAAGAAGGAGAACTTCAAGCCATTTTCCCTTATGAATACTGATGCAAAAATACTCAATAAAATTCTTGCAAACTGAATCCAAGAACACATCAAAACAATCATCCATCATTATCAAGTAGGCTTCATCCAAGGGATGCAGGAATGGTTCAATATAAGGAAATCCATCAATATAATCCACTATATAAACAAACTCAAAAAAACCCACATGCTCTTTTTATTAGATGCTGAGAAAACATTTGACAATATCCAACACCCCCTCGTGATAAAAGTCTTGGAAAGATCAGGAATTTAAGGAGGGACATGAGGGAGCAATAAACAAGTAATGTTTGTCTTTGCTAAACATTACCTAAACCATACCTAAACCTAGGAAAAGCAGTATACAGCAAACCAGTACCCAACAACAAACTACTTGAAGCAATCCCACTAAAATCAGAGACTAGACAAGGCTGCCCAATCTCTCCATACCTATTCAATGTAGTATTCAAAGTCCTAGCCAGAGCAACTAGACAACAAAAGGAGGTCAAATGGATACAAATTGGAAAGGAAGAAGTCAAAATATCACTATTTGCAGATGATATGATCGTATACTTAAGTGACCTCAAAAGTTCCACCATAGGACTCCTAAACCTGACAAACAACTTCAGCAAATTGGTTGGATATAAAATTAACTCACTACCTTAGAGTAAAAGGCTGGAAGACAATTTTACAAGCAAATGGTCTCAGGAAACAAGCTGGAGTAGCCATTTTAATATCAGATAAAATTGATTTTCAACCCAAAGTCATCAAAAGGGACCCCGAGGGACACTTCTTGCTGGTCAAAGGAAAAATACAAAAAGAAGAACTGTCAATCCTGAACATCTATGCCCCAAATGCAAGGGCACCCTCTTTCATAAAAGAAACTTTATTAAAACTAAAAGCACACATTGCACCTAACACAATAATTGTGGGTGACTTCAACACTGCACTTTCCTCAATGGACCGATCAGGAAAACAGAAACTAAACAGGGACACAATGAAACTAATTGAAGCTTTGGACCAATTAGATTTAACAGATATATATAGAACATTCTATCCTAAAACAAAAGAATATACCTTTTTCTCAGCACCTCATGGTACCTTCTCCAAAATCGACCATATAATTGGTCACAAGACAGACCTCAACAAATATAAGAAGATAGAACTAATCCCATGCCTCCTATCTGATCACTATGGAGTAAAAGTCGTCTTCAATAGCAACAGAAACAACAAAAAACCCACATACACGTGGAAACTTAACAATACTCTACTCAATGATACCTTGGTCAAGGAAGAAATAAAGAAAGAAATTAAAGACTTTTTAGAACACAATGAAAATGAAAACACAACATACCCAAATCTATGGGACACAATGAAAGCAGTGCTAAGAGGAAAACTCATAGCCCTGAGTGCCTCCAAAAAGAAAATGGAGAGAGCATACATTACCAGCTTAATGACACACCTGAAAGCCCTAGAACAAAAAGAAGCTATTTCGCCCAGGAGGAGTAGAAGGCAGGAAATCATCAAACTCAGGGCCAAAATCAATCAAGTAGAAACAAAGAGAACCATACAAAAAATCAACAAAACCAGGAGCTGGTTCTTTGAGAAAATCAACAAGATAGATAAACCCTTAGCCAGACTGACCAAAGGGCACAGAGAAAGTATCCAAATTAACAAACTTAGAAATGAAAAGGGAGATATAACAACGGAAACTGAGGAAATCCAAAAAATCATCAGATCCTACTACAAGAGCCTGTACTCAACACAACTGGAGAATCTGGAGGAAATGGACAATTTCCTTGACAGATACCAGATACCAAAATTAAATCAGGACCAACTAGACCATCTAAACAGTCCCATAATGCCTAAAGAAATAGAAGGAGTCATAGAAAGTCTTCCAACCAAAAAAAGCACAGGACCAGATGGCTTCAGTGCAGAATTCTACCAGACCTTCAAAGAAGAGTTAACACCAATACTCTTCAAACTATTCCACAAAATAGAAACAGAAGGAACACTACCCAATTCCTTCTATGAAGCCACAATTACGCTGATACCAAAGCCACAAAAAGATCCAACAAAGAAAGAGAACTTCAGACCAATTTCCCTTATGAACATCGATGCAAAAATACTCAATAAAATTCTTGCCAACCGAATCCAAGAACACATCAAAACGATCATCCACCATGATCAAGTAGGCTTTATCCCGGGAATGCAGGGTTGGTTCAATATTCGGAAATCCATCAATACAATCCACTACATAAACAAACTCAAAGAACAAAACCACATGGTCATTTCATTGGATGCTGAAAAAGCATTTGACAAAATTCAGCATCCCTTCATGCTTAAAGTCTTGGAGAGAACAGGAATTCAAGGCCCATACCTAAACATAGTAAAAGCAATATACAGCAAACCGGTAGCCAGCATCAAACTAAATGGAGAGAAACTTGAAGCAATCCCACTGAAATCAGGGACCAGACAAGGCTGCCCCCTTTCTCCTTATCTTTTCAATCTTGTACTTGAGGTACTAGCTCGGGCAATTCGACAACATAAGGAGGTCAAAGGGATACAAATTGGAAAGGAAGAAGTCAAACTATCATTATTTGCAGACGACATGATCGTCTACCTAAGTGACCCAAAGAACTCCACTAGAGAGCTCCTACAGCTGATAAACAGCTTCAGCAAAGTGGCAGGTTATAAAATCAACTCAAGCAAATCAGTGGCCTTCCTATACTCAAAGGATAAGCAGGCTGAGAAAGAAATTAGGGAAATGACCCCCTTCACAATAGCCTCAAACAGTATAAAGTATCTTGGGGTGACTCTTACCCAACATGTGAAAGATCTGTATGACAAGAACTTCAAGACTCTGAAGAAGGAAATGGAAGAAGACCTCAAAAAATGGGAAAACCTCCCATGCTCATGGATCGGTAGAATCAATATAGTTAAAATGGCCATTTTGCCTAAAGCACTATACAGATTCAATGCAATACCCATCAAAATCCCAACTCAATTCTTCACAGAGTTAGAAAGAGCAATTATCAAATTCATCTGGAACAACAAAAAACCCAGGATAGCTAAAACTATTCTCAGCAACAAAAGAAAATCTGGGGGAATCAGTATCCCTGACCTCAAGCAATACTACAGAGCAATAGTGTTAAAAACTGCATGGTATTGGTACAGTGACAGACAGGAGGATCAATGGAACAGGATTGAAGATCCAGAAATGAACCCACACACCTATGGCCACTTGTTCCTCGACAAAGAGGCTGAAAACATCCAATGGAAAAAGAGATAGCCTTTTCAACAAATGGTGCTGGTTCAACTGGAGGTCAGCATGCAGAAGAATGCGAATTGATCTATCCTTGTCTCCTTGTACTAAGCTCAAATCCAAATGGATCAAGGACCTCCACATAAAGCCAGACACTCTGAAGCTAATAGAAAAGAAACTGGGGAAGACCCTTGAGGACATCAGTACAGGGAGAAAGTTTCTGAACAGAACACCAATAGCGTATGCTCTAAGAGCAAGAATTGACAAGTGGGACCTCATAAAATTACAAAGTTTCTGTAAGGCAAAGGACACCATCAAGAGGACAAATCGGCAACCAACAAATTGGGAAAAGATCTTCACCAATCCTACATCAGATAGAGGGCTAATATCCAATATATATAAAGAACTCAAGAAGTTAGACTCCAGAAAACCAAACAACCCTATTAAAAAATGGGGTACAGAGTTAAACAAAGAATTCTCACCTGAAGAACTTCGGATGGCGGAGAAGCATCTTAAAAAATGCTCAACTTCATTAGTCATTAGGGAAATGCAAATCAAAACAACCCTAAGATTTCATCTTACACCAGTCAGAATGGCTAAGATTAAAAATTCAGGAGACAGCAGGTGTTGGAGAGGGTGTGGAGAAAGAGGAACACTCCTCCACTGCTGGTGGGGTTGCAAATTGGTACAACCACTCTGGAAATCAGTCTGGCGGTTCCTCCGAAAACTGGGCACCTCACTTCCAGAAGATCCTGCTATACACCTCCTGGGCATATACCCAGAAGACTCCCCACCATGTAATAAGGATACATGTTCTACTATGTTCATAGCAGCCCTATTTATAATTGCCAGATGCTGGAAAGAACCCAGGTATCCCTCAACAGAAGAGTGGATGCAAAAAATGTGGTATATCTACACAATGGAGTACTATTCAGCCATTAGAAACAACGAATTCATGAAATTCTTAGGCAAATGGATGGAGCTAGAGAATATCATACTCAGTGAGGTAACCCAGACTCAAAAGGTGAATCATGGTATGCACTCACTAATAAGTGGATATTAACCTAGAAAACTGGAATACCCAAAACATAATCCACACATCAAATGAGGTACAAGAAGAAAGGAGGAGTGGCCCCTGGTTCTGGAAAGACTCAGTGAAACAGTATTCAGCAAAACCAGAACGGGGAAGTGGGAAGGGGTGGGTGGGAGGACAGGGGAAGAGAAGGGGGCTTACGGGACTTTCGGGGAGTGGGGGGGCTAGAAAAGGGGAAATCATTTGAAATGTAAATAAATTATATCGAATAAAAAAAATTAAAAAAAAAAAAGAAAGAGGAACACTCCTCCATTGCTGGTGGGGCTGTAAGATGGTACAACCACTTTGGAAATCAGTCTGGAGGTTCCTCAGAAAACTGGACATGACATTTCCGGAGGACCCTGCTATACCTCTCCTGGGCATATACCCAAAGGATTCCCCGGCATGCAATAAAGACACATGCTCCATTATGTTCATAGCAGCCTTATTTATAATAGCCAGAAGCTGGAAAGAACCCAGATGCCCCTCAAAGGAGAAATGGATACAGAAAATGTGGTATATTTACACAATGGAATACTACTCAGCAATTAGAAACAATGAATTCACAAAATTTTTAGGCAAATGGTTTGATCTGGAAAATATCATCCTAAGTGAGGCAACCCAATCACAAAAGAATACACATGGAATGCAATCTCTGATAAGTGGATATTAATTATATTCAGAAGCCCTGAATACCCAAGGCACAAATTGCATAACAAATGGCGCCCATGAAGAAGTATGGAGAGGGTCCTGATCCTGGAAAGGATTGATCTAGCATTGGAAGGGAATATAAGGACAGAGAAAAAGGAGGGCGGTGATTGGAGAATGGATGGAGAGAAGAAGGTTTATGGGACATATGGGGAGGGGGAATCCGGGAAAGGGGAAATCATTTGGAATGTAAACGAAGAATATAGAAAATAAAAATATAGAAAAAAAATCAAAAAAAAAATAAAATTAACTCAACAAATTATTGGCCTTCCTTTACTCAAAGGATAAGCAGGCTGAGAAAGAAATTAGGAAAACAACACCGTTCACAATACTCACAAATAATATAAAATGCTTTGGTGTGACTCTAACTAAGCAAGTGAAAGATCTACATGACAAGAACTTCAAGTCCCTGAAGAAAGAAATGAAGATATCAGAAGATGGAAAATCTTCCATGTTCATAGATTGGGAGGATTAATATAGTAAAAGTGGTCATCTTGCCAAAAGCAATATATACATTCAATGCAATCCCCACCATAATTCCAACTAAATTATTCATAGAGGTAGAAAGAACAATTTGTAAATTCATCTGGAATATTTTTCTTATTTTAAAGCAATATGATAACATGAGGGAATGATAAGGAAGTAATGTTTGTCTTTGCTAAACATTACTTAAGCTATCTGACATACAGTAATAGCCAAGATCACCTTCAACACTGCAAAGCTTACTGAAATCATTTCTCTTAAACCTTAAAAGGACGGATCTGCCCCTGATGGTCGCACTTTGTCACCTCTTGGCATAATGAAGCACAGGGCACCTCAATCCAGAAAGTAGAGAAGCATGTTTCACATGAAACGTGATTGTTCTTAGGAAATTAAAATTATCAAAACTCTTTGACATATCACAAGCGACAATGATTCATTCTTTTTATGTAAAAGTCAACTTAAGCATTTATAAAATAAAATAAAATTGCATATAAAATGAAAGTAATTCTACTCAGATTTAGGATTTTCTTTAAGAGGGTCAAGATATGAAGGAAGGAAGGAAGAAAGGAAGGAAGGTAGGAAGGAAGGAAGGAAGGAAGGAAGGAAGGAAGGAAGGAAGGAAGGAAGGAAGGAAGGAAGAGAGGGAGGGAGGAAGGAAGGGAGAGAGGGAGGGAGGGAGGGAGGAAGGAAGGAAGGAAGGAAGGAAGGAAGGAAGGAAGGAAGGAAGGAAGGAAGAAAGGGAGGGAGGAAGGAAGGAAGGAAGGGATAGAGGGAGGGAGGGAGGAAGGAAGGAAGGAAGGAAGGAAGGAAGGAAGGAAGGAAGGAAGGAAGGAAGGAAGGAAGGAAGGAAGGAAAAGATGGAAATAAGGAAAGGGTTAGAAGAGGAGAATAGAGTGAACAGGAGAGAATAAGTAAAAAAAAAATCTAAGTTTTTCTCTTAATGTATTTTGGTGTCTGAGATGAGATACCTTAGACTGAATAATCTATGAACAGAAGGATTTCTTGCTCATATTTTGAAGGCCAAAAAAGCTGACATCATGGTCCAGCAGACTCTATATCTAATCAAGGCCTCATCTTCATAGAGATCACCTTCTGTGTGCTCATATGACAGAAAGAACATAAAAAGTTTTTCTCAGCCTCCTTTTGAAGAACATTTCTCTACTTATGGGAGAGCAGGCCTCATTACATAACCACCTTCCAAAGGTATTACTTTTTATTTTTATTACTTTTACATGATATACTTTAAGTATATTCATCTTGGGAGAGTGGAAGGAGCGTTCATATAATAACACTTCATTTCTTTTATTTTCTAATTTTTTTTTCCTGAAATAAGCATTTACTCTCTGAAAATACCTGTGTATCATCATTCTTGTCTGCTTCTTCATGTTCGGTAATGTGTGTGTCACTCAGTAGCCCATAGATGACACTTAGTAATTGCCATATATAGCAATATTTTTTACATATAAATCCTAGCAGAGTGTTCCTGCTCCCTACCCGAATGTTTTACATTCCTGAATAAAAGAATTCATATCTTGTCATGACTTAAACAGCACAACAGCTGGGCATTTCCTAACCTCCACATGGTTAATCCACTTTCAACCAATACCTAGGTTATTACTTACTAAATTCTATAGTCTATCTTAGTTGTCCTGAATCCAGTTGGGCAGCCCTCTTGGGCTGCTCTTGTCTGGCTCCTTCATAAGCTTGCCATACCTCTGTGTCCTGCACTCCCCTCAGGAATTGGTGGCTCTCTCCTTTTCTACCTCTCTCCCAAGCTGAGGGAATTCTCAAGTCCTGCCTCTGTTTGCCCTGCTCAGCCATTGGCTGCCCACATCTTTCCTTTTTGTTTTTGGTTTTTTGGGGTTTTTCTTGTTTGGTTGGTTTTTGGTTTTTTTGGTTTTTCAAGACAGGGTTTCTCTGTGTAGCCCTGGTTGTACTGGAACTCATCCTGTAGACCAGGCTGACCTTGAACTCAGAAATATGCCTGCCTCTGCCTCCCAAGTGCTGGGATTAAAGGTGTGCGCCAGCACCGCCCGGATTGCCCACATCTTTCTTTACCAATTAGAACCAACTGTGGGCAGGGTCCCTCAGTGTCTTACCTGCAGACACTCATGTGAGCAGTTTTGGTAACATAATTAGCATTCATAATACAAGCAGCTACAGCCATATGTTTTTCATTCACTCACACTCATTCATCAACATGTAGTAAATGACTATTGTATACATTTCACTGCTTCATTATTATCATAAACTGACAGTTAAAGGAAGCAACAGAATAATCTGTATTATTGATTTAAAAAAAAAAAAAGCTTTGACTGGGTAAGCACTTTCTGTGTAGCAGAATTGTATTAAGTACTGAGAACCTAATGGCAGGGGAAATAATTGTAGAAGCAAATGAGACATATCTGCTGACAGAGGTAGCTGTGCACAGTGGGGAAAAGGAGCATGGTACGATTGAGTAAGAGACAGAATGGAAGGGAGGCAGAAGGCTTCATGAGCACATACAAAAACAGCTGAGGGCTTTCTGCTCAGAGAACAACGGACCTGTGGTTAAGAGAAACACAGGATAACAAAGGAGATTTTGTGCACAGAAAAGAGACTTACCCTTCTTTCTCCAGAGGACTGAAAATTCCAAGGGAGAGAGAGTCTGAGAAAGCCCCAGAAGATGTGAGGAGCTTACGGCTCTCACTCCAGTCTAAAGATGACAGATGTACAAAAGGGAGAAGCCTGCGTGGGTTTAAAAGGTGCTTTCCCAGTGAGTCACCCATGCAGAACAACCAAGCAGAGCCCTGGGCAGCAGTATAGTGGGGTTCCCCTAGCCCCAGCCAAAAGGTTTTCTCAGAATTATGCCTGATGTGGCAGAAGCGAAGAACTGTGAGTCTGATATTGTTGTGATCTACCTCACCTCTGTCCAGCTCAGCAGAACTGTTAGGATATAAACTCAGAAGGGCTTAGAGCAGCAGCGCAATTGGTATAATACGTGAGGGCAGAATTTCAGATTTGAAGAAGCTATGAGTTGAACCATTGCCTGAGACTTTAAAATATTATAATTTATTATCTGCACCACTGTCTCATTTTGAAAAATCTCTTCTCTGGGATCCACCTTTTTATATTAAAATTAACAACTGGACAATGATTCCCCATTTGCTTCTTAGATCTAGAATTCTACTTGTTTATAGATACAGGACAACTTAATGGAACCCTGTGTATTTGGACCACTTATTGGGATACCATAAGGTCTTGCCCATACCATGACAGGATCTATCTTTCGAGAAGACAAATAACCTCACAAATTCATATATGCTATCTTTCCCAGCATACACTGTGTTTATTTTTCTCCAATTTGTCATTCCATCCCTGACCTTACCAATCTATTCCTGGTGCTGATCTCTAATTGTTCTGTCCAGATACAATGATTTGAAGCACAATTTGCATTTATTTGAGCCAAAGGAACAGAGACATGATTAAATATGATATATTTACTGCTTATTGAAGCCTTATGAGATACAGCAAATTTGTACTTGCATTTTGGAGCTTCTTCTCTCTGCTCTGAGAAGATCATGAAGACATAGGCTCCTCAGCCTGCATTCTACAGTCCATACATTCAGACCTGATCTAAACCAGTTCTTAAACCTAGACCCAGTGCAGCTCCACTATACCCAGCTGAGCTCTACCACGTGACAATATGCAGTAATTATGCATATGCCACCTGATATGCAGCATCTTATAAGCTTGAATTATATGTTCAAAACAAGTCAGAGAAATGAGCATGGTTTGTCTTACAGCAGCATTATTTCAGCCAAACGTTACTTAATACAGTAATCACCTTGGGTTAGACCTCTTACATCATCTCACGAAGCTGAAGAGGAGGGCATCACTTTCATTTCTGTTACTGCCTTAACAAATTATTCTAAACCGAGTAGCTTACATGGCACATATTTGTTATATGTCTGCATAGTAATAAATTTGTAATCAGTATCCCTAGTTTAAAATCAAGGTGTTGACAGGGTGGTACTTCCTCCATAAAACTCTAGGGACAATCAATTTGGAGTTCTGTTTTTCCAGTTCTCAGAGGCTGTTTGCATATCTTGGCTCTTGGAAACATTCCTCTGCCTTCAAAGCCAGCAACAAACTTTTCACGCTATTCTCCCTTGGATTCTACTTTCTTGTGCCTGTCTTCTGGTTCTAAGGACACTTGATGATTACATTAGGTTCTTCCAGATAGGCTAAAGTGACCTTCCTTATCAAGATCAGCTGGTCAGCAACACTAACAAAGTCTGTCCCATCAATTCCTCTTAAGATGTATAGTATAAATTAACTTCTTTTCTAATTCTACAGCCAAGTACCTAACAAGAAGCAACTTAATGGAGAAAGGGTTTATTTTAGCTCACAATTCTAAGGTAAACCATCCATCATGACCGAGAAAGCATGGCAGAAGAATGCGAGCCAGCTGTTCACACTTCATCTACAGTCAGAAAGAGAGATGGATATGGTGCTCAGTTTGCTGCTCTCTCCATTTTATGCGGTGCAGACCCCAGTGGGTCTGCCAACATTTAGAGTAGGTCTTTCCACTTCAATTAACTTTACAAAACCCCTCATGAACATGCCCAGACGTTTGTCTTCTGAAGCTGACAAGCAGTATTAACTATCATACCCCAATAAGCTAACACATTCTCAGGTGCCAGGAATCAGGAAAAGGAGGGGGAATGATTCCACCAAGCACAGGAATGACTACCCCTGCAGTAGAGTAAGCGAGGGTTGAAGACACATGTGCCACTCGGTGTCACTTGTAAGTGCAGATTTTAAACTTTAAAACAAATCGAAGACTAGGCCTAACACATACTTGTAGTGGCCCATATTGGATACTTTTGGCATGTTTCTTAGTTTTTGCAGCTGAGAACAAACAGGTCAAAGATGGACTCAAAAGGTATTTATATCTGTACATTGTATTTTCTTAAGGGTTCCCTTGCAGCTATCCAGAAACCTCAGAACCATAGAGTACAGCCTTGATGGTGGTAGAAGCTGGTGGATTCATGCCCCAGACTTCAATATAGGGATGGGTAAAAGAATGACATCCAGTTTTCCTAGGATCCTTGTCTAAAAAAGAGCTCTAGCTCAGTAGCTTATAATGGATTGGTGTTGCCTAACTTTCTACCCTTTCTTCTTCACTCTATACCTGTTTACTACAATTATTAGAAAGAAAACTGATTGATCCACTACCTTCATCTTGAACAGCCTTGGAAGGACCTTGTGCTTCCCTTGCAGCTTGCCCTGTAGAGAAAACACCTCTTTGCCTTGTTAGGTCTGCTTTTAGGTATCTTTCTGTTATCTATTACTGCCCTTGAACTAGAGCAAGGTTCAAACTCTAGTATAGGTTTAGGCAGATCCATTGATGATCTCTTAGAAACCATTTCTGCTTCTCTTTTGTCTAGAGTGCCCTGTGGTAACTGTGAGGAAATATGAGATGGCACAAGTTCTTGCCAGCGTGGGTTGTCCTTATGCCTGATTTCCATTAGGCAAGGTCTGGTCATTTGAGGATGAGAACTCACAAATGAAAATCGTGCCACAGGAAAAAAAGTACCCCAGAGTATACAGAGCTTCTTGTCACAGGCCAGGCCTGACTTTTGATGGTGGGACCCCTAGAGAGTCTAAGACCTTGACTGCCCTCAGCAGCATCTCTCTACCTTCCTAGTACCCCAAGTTCATGAGTAAGATTTTTTTTAAATGTCAGAAAAGACTTTCCCTTTCCAGATCATCTATAAATGCTTGCTTGGTTGGTTATTTGACAGGGGGTGGTATTGATAAGTCCACACTATCAACAAAACAAAACAATCAGAAGTGTTTTAAAACACACATTTATTCAATCATTCCTCTTTGCATTTTTAATTTTTGTTATGTTTTATTTGCTGTGTGTGTGTGTGTGTGTGTGTAAGTATGTGTACCTGTGCCTGTGTGTGACTGCAGGCATTCCATGACACATATGTGGAATCAGAGGACAACACTGTGGAGTCATTTCTCTCCTTCTGCTATGTCAGTGATACAGACTGAATTCAGTTTTCCAGGCTTTGTGACAAACATCATCACATGAGGAACTGTCTCCCAGGCTCAATAGCCATCTCTCTCTATCCCTATATTTTATTTCCTCACTTTACCTTCTCTTTCTTCTGTGATGTGTTTGGATTTATCTTGACTTATGTCAGACATGGCATGCTCTGTCTGATACAATGCATGGCTCTGTCCAGAATATAGATGTTCTTCTTCAGGGTACCTATTCTCATTCTAGATAGTGATTTCTGGTTTCGTGCACATAGAGAAACAGATGCAACTAATAGATTGGTTGACTTACGTCAACCAAGTCAGAATCACAGACTTGTGCTCATGGTAGAGCTCTTGGTCAATGATCACAGGCTACATGTGAGAGAATATCTCCACTAAAGAATAAAGGAGAAAGGGATGAACAGTTAGGGAAAACAGGAGGTGCAAATTTCTCTTCCAGTGGTTGTTAAAATGTTCTCACTGAGCCTTAAGAACCACTCCATGAGGGCTAATACAAGCACCGCTCTCTATGTTTTACAGCCAAGAACTCTGAGCGAGCTGAAGCAAAGGGAACTGTCCACAATCAATCTGAAAAACCTATTAGTTTTCCATTTGCTCTAGCCCACTGTTCTGACTTATATGAACTTTAAGAGCAGTGGACAGAGAAAAAGGGAAACAATGGTTGTTTTCCAAGAAGACTTTGTTTGGACAGAATTTTTTAAGAATGTGGGCTAGGAACATGATTCCTTATGTGTGGATACTTACCCTGCAAGTCTGCCTGACAACCTTAATCCAATTTCAGGAACCTACATAACCATGAAGCACACTGAGAAGAACCTGAGGTTCTTGAAGCAGTCTTCCTTTCTCCTTCCATTCCCTCTCCCCTCTCTTCCCTCCTTTATTCTTCCTTGCTTCACTTCTCGTCCGTGTTTGTATCTAGTACCTTTATTTCACCTCAAATGTCAAGAAGAGACAAAGAGAGGTCTTGGATACTATACAGTGCCAAATACAGTATATTTTATAAAATATGGTGGCTAGACACAGGCCATTGCCCCTTCACTAGTAGTCCTAGTAGGGATCCTGAAATCCACAGTGGCTATCTGCCTTAGAATAAAATATGGCATGGACCAGTATTAAATAAGCAAAAACAAAATTCAGTGTGGGGAATGCACATTTGAATTCTCAGCAGCCTTACTCTAATGAGATGGAAGGCAGAGGCAGAAGAATCCACAGAAATTTACAGCCCAAGTAAGCCAGGGTACACAGAACCAAGGAACAAGAGAGACACTGTTTAACAAGGTGGAAAGACAACAAATCCTAGGAAGTTGTCTTCTGACTACCACTAAGATCTCATGGAAGACACACACACACACACACACACACAGAGAGAGAGAGAGAGAGAGAGAGAGAGAGAGAGAGAGAGAGAGAGAGAGAGAGAGAGAGAATTACTTTTCTAGACCTAACTGTTTTGCACCTTTCCCATCTGAGACCTTAAATCATACCGGAGATATAGAATTTTTAATTGCATTATTGAGAATGGTCTAAGAAAACAGCATTTCTCATTCTAAAACATCATTCCAATTATTCTCTACTGTTCCTGGATGAAAGGTCTACCTAACTTGGCACTAACGATGAACAAGAATGAGGAAGAAACTTCATTTTATACTAGCAAAATATGCTCTCCCCCTCTTTTGGATCACTTTCAGAAACCAGGACATTTTGTCCTACAAAGTCATGCTTCAACTGCAAAATATGGGAACATTGACATCTCTGTGAACTGCAGTAAATGTTGAATTATTTTGGCTGCCTTGCCTCTCTGCTCCTACCAGGAGTCTGGATACTGGGCCAAGTCATATTTTACTCTAAGGCAGATAGCCACTGTGCACTTCAGGGTCCCCGCTCAGCCTACTAGAGAAGAAGGGAAATGGCCTGCTTCTAGCCACCATATACCATTAAATGCATTGCATTTGGCAGTGTATAGTGTTTAGGGCTTCTCTTTGTCCCTTTTTGAGATCAGAGGTGAAATAAAGGGGCAAGATAAAACCATGGACCAGAAGTGAAGTAGCAAGAGTAGAATAAAGGTGGGAAAGGGAAGACAAGAGAGGATGGAAGGAGGAAGGAAGACTGCTTAACAGCCTAAGGTCCTGCTCAGTTTTTCTTCATAGCACAGTCACTTATCAAGACATTCAGTGTGTATAGAACTACATAAGGATGGAAGTAATGGGTTTACTCCTTCAGAAGGTCAACTAAGCCTCCCTTAATATATAGTACATCCTTCAATGCAGACTTTGCTGCACTCCCAACAACTTTGAGTTCTGAAGTGTACTCATGGGTTGCACTGAACCATATCAGATGCATCAGATTAAATCTGTTGGCTAGCTTACACTCCAAATCTTCATGGAGCCCTAATACACATGTGTTTGCTTATGTAAAGGTAACTTTAGAGACCACACTTTGGGGATCTTCCTACATTCCAAGGTGGTCCTGTCTCTGATCATACAAAGGCTTAGTGCACTCCACAATGTTAAATAATCTTCTAAATGGTTGCTGCACCCTTTCTACAGTCTCCACTGAAGAGAACATAAAACTTATCCAATATGTATGTGAAGACATAGTTTGGTGGTTACAAACAGTATTTGCACTTTTAGCAGAGCTAGACTCAAATGATAGTTCAAAACCATCCCTAAGTTTAATTCTAGGGCATCTCGTGCTTTCTTCTGGTCTCTGCCTATACCAGACCTGCATGTGGTAAACTCACACATGAATGCAGGAAAAACACTCATGCATATAAAATGAAATAAATAAGCAAAAAACAAAAAAAAATAAAATTTAAAGGAATCCAACACATCACACTTATGAAGGCTTTTCTATATTCACCTTTTGGGGCTTAGCACTATAATTCTGCTTCCTCGGAGGAAAGAGAACATCAAATGAGATTTGTCTTATGTGTCCAAATATTTGCTTTGTCCCATTTTTTTCTGAAAATTAAGAGACATAAGAATGCCTCCATCTCTTTTATCCTTGCAACATGGTTTCCAAGTTCAGTGTGGTAGCACTTCAGTAATATAGCGCTCTTCTACTTCACAGAAATCTTCTATGCACAAGTAGGACTCATCATGATTATGTGATTTCTATGAATAATCTCAAAGATTTAGGATCATTGTAGTAAACCTCAAAAAAGTAAATATAGTCCTGTAGCCTGGTCTGGGACAGAAAGCTCGGAAAGATGGAGTACATTGTGGAAAGACTGGAGAGAAAGAGGAACAGAGCTGTCCATGCAATGTGGAAAGAGTTAGAACTGGAGACATTGAGAAGCAGGCTAATACTAGGAGCTTGTACAGCCACCTGAGGCCATGGTGATGTCTGGATCCATGACTAAGATGGGATTTCTTTTGACATCTGTCCAGGAACCTTGCTGCCATGGGGCAGGGACAAAGTGATATGAGTGGCCTGTACTGCCTGCCACCTGAGGCAATGATGATATCCTGATGTGTAGTCATACTGCCCATGGGTCCATGTCTGGGGCTACTGTACTACAGTTGAGGGTTTGTTTCAGAAATTAAATGCCATGTCCAGGCTGCTGTCTAAAGCCATGTTGATGTCTGAGAGTCATAAAGAGCTGGCTGGCCCTGTCCCTTGTCAACTGTGGGAGAGCTGCTTGCTGTGGGGAATGAAGGCCTGGGTGGAAACCCAAATAGACAAACTCAGGTAGCACTCAAGCCCAGATCCATGGCCTTGAATTGCCCATCCCAACTCCCACTCCATCTATGAGCTGCAGGAGCACTATGAAGGGGTCAGTCTTGCAGAACTAAAGGTGGAACATCTCCAAGACTCAGGATAACATCTGGATACCTGAGAGGAGTCTAGATGGAAGTTCAGTAGTGATGGTGTAGCAGATGGCAGAGGTCTTGAATCAGACCAAATGACTCATTGCAATGAGCATTTTCAAGTAAAACAGTTTGGGCAAAAGAGTGTACTGTGTGAGATTCTGAGTCAAAAAAGTACAATACAATTGAAGTTGTGACGTATATGATTGGTATGAGAGAAGACTGTGGTTGATAAGGAGCAGGTCATCCCAGAGTGCTCCGCAAGATTTTGCTTTGAATTTTTACTTTTTATTTCTTATTCATTTTTTTTTGGTGTGGAGTGACAAGCATGAGGGATGAATGTGGAAGGACTGGGAAATGAGTGGGATTTGGGATGTGTGACATGTAATTCCCAAAGAATCAATTTTAGAAATTATGTTCAAAAAACCAGTAAATATAATTGAATCAGAAATTTTCAAATTTCCTTTATGAGTCTCTTGCTGTCTTCATTAGCATTTTATTGCTGTGAGGAGACACCATGACCACAGCAACTCTTATAAAGGAAAACATTCAATTGGGCTTGGCTTAGCATTTCGGAGGTTTAGGTCATACAGTTGATAACGTAGCACAATTGAGATTATAACTGAGGCAGCCTAACTGTACAACCGTCCCCCTTAGCCTGTCTGGTATGCTTAACCTTCTTCTACGGAATCCTGGATTGAGTCTTTTGTGTTTAAGATGGGTGACAAAAAGGAACAAACATTTGGAAAGTCAGAAGTACCCAGATGTAAGCAACATTGGGAACTTGGCTTGCCAACATGGAAATCTGTTTATAAGTTTTTATGTGTTGTGTTGTTGAGTTCCTTCACTGGCCATCTTTTGGGTATTCCTTACAGATGCTACTCAGCGAGTTCTGGGTTCTGGGAAACAGCTGGATAATTCCCACAACTGCCTCTGTACCACTCAGGCACACATGTCCACTGTTCCTTTGCTTTTTTTTTTTAACTCTTCTTTTAATTTTTTTTTTTACTTATTCACTTGACATCCCACTCACTGCCCCCTCCCAGTCACTCCATGCCCAGTGTTCTTAATCTGTACCAGATAAAATCTAGTAATTATCAACTAGACTCGCTGTTGCTATTCTACTCCAACAGTGGTATTGGTGGCCTGCTAAGCTTTCTTTAAAATCATATAAAACTGATTGTGTGATTGAAAGATTCCCTGAATGTATATTAGAAATTTAAATTTAATTAGAAAGTAACCTATGATTCCGTTTGGTTACTGTACCCATAGCTCTGGAAACATGCACATTCTGTGTTGGTACAGAATTTGAAAGACTACCTTCAGTGCTGTCAGAGCCTAAATTGTAGAGAACCCTCCAGCAGGCAAGGCCTTGTGTTTTTCCCATTTCCAGGAAAGCAGCATTCTGACTTTTAACTAGTTCCATGTTCAGAAGGCAGTCCAACTGGAATAAGGAAACACATTCCAAAGCGGGCTTGTAACTTCTCAGAGACATTCATACTTGCTCAACATGAAATGTGGCTCAGCAAGGGGTTGACATGGCTAAAGGGAAGTCAAATGTAAAAGGCAGTCTCACACACTGTTCTGTACATACAATAAATTTTTTCATACAATAAATGTTATATGCTGCTGAAATCTAGAATATCTTTAGACAATAATGTGGGTAGATAGTCTGTCAGTGATTCACGGTACCTGGAGAGATATTTAAGATTTTTCAGAAATGAGATGTAGCAAGAGAAGGAAAAGCAGATGTAGTCTGGGATTCAAGAGATATGATTTGTTCATCATAATCCTTGTTTTCATATACTCATCTGTAGCTGAGTATTAGTCAGTTTGTTTCTATGAAAAAAATACAATTGAATACATAGTTTAAGCAACATAGCTTTATTTCTAACTATGCTGGAGCTATCAAATTCAAGGTTGTGATGTGGTCTGCTGTGAGGGTATTTCCTGGTTTGCACACAGTCCTTGCTGTAACCTCACATAGTACAGAGAATAGCACTCTTTAGTCTCTGTTAATAGGGACAGTAATTCAGCCTTGGAAGCCTCACTCTTAGACTTTATCTATACCCAATGACTTCTCGGAAGGACATCTCCAACGACGGCACATTAAGACTGTCATTACATATTAGACTGTTGACAGACATGACTTCGTTCATAGCATTTATCAAATTCAGCTCCTTTTCTGAGACTCAGCTCTGACATCTGTAATCAATACATAGCACGGATATGAGAATCTTCCCATTCGGTGTACGGCTGCCTGAGAATGTTCCTTCTCTCACAGTGCTTCTCAGCACGATGTAGTGTATGTGAGGATGAAGCATAAGGACGAAAGAAAGGGATGCTGGTCCATTCTAGGCCCATGGCCCATTCTTCACCTGCTTACTGGCCCAAGGGCGGCAGTCAGTGTTTCCAGAAGTCTGGTGTAAACTGATCTCAAATCTGAACCTTTAGAAATTATAAGGCCGGTTTTCCCATCAATCCTGCCTGGAATTTAGAAAGATAGTTGAGATTTAGGAGTTGCTGAGCTGTTGAGGCTGCAGAATAGGCAGAGTTAATTCCTCTTGCCATGTTCTGGATTCTGAGCAAGTTCTAGTAATAAAAAAGAAAGTGCTGGCAGTATTGCAGAACAAAGCACGCGTAATCCAATCTGGATGTGAGGAATGCATGCGTTCAAGCCCATTCCCAAATCAGCAACAGGCAAGTGGGGTTCAAGCATGATATATTTTTAACATCTTATAAAAAGCTGTTGCATTTGGTGTGCTTTAAAGGGAAGGCGTGCACTCAGAAGCAATGGCAAAGTTAATTTCCGGGAGCTTTCCAACTTTTCAACATTGGTCTACCCAAGGAGCAGTTAGGTCCTTTTGCATTTTGTGATTGCCCCTCAAGGTTACTACTGACTATTTGGACCACTCAAACCTTACATTGCTTCAGCAGCTCCAAGAGATAATCCAAAATTCCACAATTCACATAAAGACTTTGAATGACAGCCGAAGTTCACCTTCTGTTTTTTTTTTTAATTTATTGATATATTTATTTACATTTCAAATGATTTCCCCTTTTCTGGGCCCCCACTCCCCGAAAGTGATGTGTTAAAACACCAAACAACATCAGCTTGGGGAGGAAAGGGATTGTTTGGCTTATGAACTACATTTCCACATCACAGTGCCTTATCAAAGGAAGTGATAGCTGGAACTCAAGAGAGTTCAGAACTGAAGCAGAGGCAACAGAGAAAACTCCTTGGAGCATACTAAGTTTACTTTCTTATAGAGCACAAAACCACCTCCTAGAGGTATCACCACCTACATAGAAATAGGTCATCTCCCACCAATTAATCAGGAAAATGCCCTATAGACTTTCCCACAGGAAAATTTGATGGAGATATTTCCTCCACTGATATTCCTTTTCCTAGTAGTCCCTGGCTTGCAAGCCCTATAGGTAAGCATTTACCTAGACTGTGTACAGCCTCTTCACATGCTAAGTAAGAGAGATAATGTGAAGAGTTTTATATCACAGGAGAGAAATTGACATGCTGAGTGCATTATTTATCCAAGGACCTGTAGTTGCTATGGGATGAATTTGCTTGATGTTGACTGATTTTGGAACTTTGACTGATTGTGGGTCTCTGTGCCAAGCACCGTCAGACGAGAACTCATTGGCTATGATTATAAGCCTACTACTTTTACCCCATGTGGTACCTTCCATGAAGCTCAGCTCTCCATTTCATTATAGGAACTGAAAGCACAACATGCAATTAATATTTTAGAGTTATACAAATAACATATTCGCTGTTAAAATGGTGGAAAATTAGAGTGTCACAAAGAAGAAATTAAAGTGAGTCCTCATTCTACAATATTGAGAGCAGAGGGTCTAACATTTCCTGTATTGCAAACTAGTTAGATACTCACATGCTGGAGTGAGATGGGCTTAGGCTTAAATCCTAGCTCAGGCCATCTGTAGCTAAATAGGTTAGCACAGAAATGATTAATTTTGTTTATTTGCATTTTTAACAATTTCTAGCATATAAGAAATTTCACTTTAAAACTAAAAGGTGATCTTCAATGCTTTAATGTTATTTATAAGCTTCTGGAGATTCCACTGTCTCTGCCTTATATCGCTTTGGGAAAACAAAAACAAAAACAAAACACTGGGTTCACCAGCATGTACCCTCATGCACACTTAACATGGGTTCTGGGGTTTTAAACTCACACTCAAAAACCAAGCACTTTATACACTGAGTTACCTCACTGAGGCTTTATCAGCCAATCTTTTAATCTTTCTTATATGTAGACACACTTAATCTTCACATTTACACATACAAGAGAGAAGGAGGGAGAAAGAGACAGAGAGAGAGAGAGAGAGAAAGAGAGAGAGAGAGAGAGAGAGAGAGAGAGAGAGAGAGAGAGAGAGCATGAGTTGGTTGCAAATGTCTTTTCCATTCCATCAACAAGAAAAACTGAAACAAAGAAAGATGATTTTCAAACTCATATAGCATAAAACGTGTGGAGAGAGAACTGAATAGAACTAAAACCTGCAAGTTCTAACTCTAATGTGAGTGTTCTCAGCCATTAGAGAACTACTTCTGGTTTTATTTAATAATACTGTGGTTTCCTTCATAATTTTTATTTCCTCAAATTGGAAACACACTGAACATATTGCTTTGTTATCTTCTTTCTTCATTTAACAATATGCCTTGAACATCTTTCCAGTCATTAAATACTTTTAGGGAGCACAACTTTTTTGATGTCTGAATGGTATTCAGTTGAATGTCTGAAATGCAATTAGTTTAGCCCAATCTCTATTGTTAAACATTTCAGATGTTTCTAATATTTCACTATAATAAACAATGCTGAAATGAACAGCCATGTACATGCATTCTCTGGTTATTTCCTTTGGATAACTTCCTAGAAATAAAATTGCCCAGTCAAAAGGCTATGACGTGTTTTATGTGAATATTGGTGTTTTGGTTTGATTTTTGAGAAATTGTGGATCTTTCTGTAACCTCACCACATCAGGCACACTACTGTGACAAGGGAACTATTAAAAAGTCACAAAACTAGGCTTGAGACACACACACATTACACATAATCCAATATGTATTGTATAGAAAACCAATGATTCACCAGATGAGACTTCTTGCTAATTCACATTTGGAAAACAGAATAACAAGTTAACCTTCTATGTCGGAACAACTGAAGTCCAGAGGATGGAGACACTCTGCATAAAGGTCTGGCAATGGGAATAGAGCTTTATTGAGTAATTACTGTATGCCAGATACCAAGTTAGGTTCTGCAATTGCCTTGCATTTGACATTGGAAAATGCTCTTCGCAGTCAAGAAACTTAGAGGTTCCATGACTTCCCAACATTACAAAACTGTAAGACCAGAGTCAGGCTCAAGCCTGCAGTTGAGTTCTTATATAACAAACTGTGTCACCAGTTTGTTGCTACAGCATACCACCACACCACTTCAAATACTTCATGTACTAGAGGTGAATGGTACTCTTGTCTCTTATCTATGCTCCTACCCCTACACTTTAGATTGACTTTCTAGAAATAATCTCTGCTCATCTTCTCTTGGAATCAGATCCAACCTAAAACATTTGCGGTTCTTATCTGTCCATATTGATGCTTACTATAAATCTCAGGTGGTAGATTATATAATGTAACAAGTACATCCCATTTTTCTAAGGCATTCTGTTTTTTATTATAATTTTTTTATGTTCTATACTCTATGTTGACATTCCAAATGATTTTCCCTTTCCCGGTTTCCCCCTCCCCATAAGTTCCCTAAGCCCTCTTCCCACCACCCATTCTCCTATCAACCCCCTCCTACTTCTCTGTCCTGGTACTCCCCTACAATGCTGGAACAAGCCTTTTCGGGATCCGGAACCTCTCCTTCCTTCTTCTTGGGAGTCATTCAATATGTGAATTGTGTCTTGGGTACTCAGAATTTCTAAGCTAATATCCACTTATCAGTGACTGTATTCCATGTGTGTTCTTTTGTGATTGGGTTAACTCACTTAGGATGATATTTTCCAGATCCAACCATTTGCCTAAGAATTTCATGAATTCATTGTTTTTAATTGCTGAGTAGTATTTCATTGTGTAAATATACCACATTTTCTGTATCCATTCCTCCATTTAGGGGCATCTGGGTTCTTTTGAGCTTCTGGCTATTATAAATAAGGCTGCTATGAACATAGTGGAGCATGTGTCCTTATTGCATGCCAGGGAATCCTCTGAGTATATGCCCAGGAGTGGTATTGCAGGGTCCTCCAGATGTGTTATGCCCAGTTTTCTGAGGAACAGCCAAACTGATTTCCAGAGTGGTTGTACCAACTTACATTCCCACCAGCAGTGGAGGAGTGTTCCTCTTTCTCCACATCCTTGCCAAAACCCACTGTCTCCTGAGTTTTTAATCTTAGACATTCTAACTGGTATAAGGTAAAATCTCAGGGTTGTTGTGATTTGCATTTCCCTAATGACTAATGATGTTGAACATTTTTTAAGGTGCTTCTCAGCCATTCGAAGTTCTTCATGTGAAAATTCTTTGTTTAGCTCTGTACTCCATTTTTTAATAGGGTTATTTGGCTCTCTGGCATCTAACTTCTTGAGTTCTTTGTATATATTCGATATTAGCCCTCTGTCGGATATAGGATTGGTGAAGATTCTTTCCCAATTTGTTGGTTGCCATTTTGTCCTATTGACAGTGTCCTTTGCCTTACAGAAACTTTGTAATTTTATGAGGTCCCATTTGTCAATTCTTGATCTCAGAGCATAAGCTATTCTCAGTTTTAAGACTGAAGCTTTCTCATTCCAGAATCTCACTGTACTATGCTAGGTAAATTGGGATGCTTACCTACTAGCATAACTGAATAATTAATACTTTGTCAGTCATGAACATATATTTCCTGATGAATTATTCTCCTGTGTTCACTCATTCACTAATGCATCCATTAGTGGCTGCTGAGCAATGAGTTCATGGTCACCTTTGAGCAAAAGATGAGATTCATATAAAATTTGAGCCTTAATACTACACTTTTCTGGGTGAATGGCATTTAAGAGGAAAATGTTACAAAGGTACTTGAAAGCATCACCATTTTAGAAGACAAAAGGAGATGACAGTATATATATGCTGTATCAGGCTCCTGTCAGCAAGCACTTGTTGGCATCCTGAGAGGCTCTGCCAGTGCCTGATAAAAGCATTAGTAGATGCTCACAGCCAACCAATAGACTGAGCACAGGGTCCCCAATGGAGGAGCTAGAGAAATGACTGAAGGAGCTGAAGGGGTTTGCATCTCCATAGGAGGAACAACAATATGAACCAACCCGTACCCCCAGAGCTCACAAGAACTTAACCACTAGCCAAAGAGTACACATGGAGGGATCCATGGCTCCAGCTGCACATATAGCAGAGGATGACCTTGTCAGACATCAATGAGAGGAGAGGCCCTTGGTCCTGTGAAGGCTAGATGCCTCAGTGTAGGGGAATACCAGGAAAGGGAAGTGGGAGTGGGTGGGTTGATGAACAGGGGGAAGAGGGGTGGTACGAGGGGGTTTGGAGGAAAAACTAAGAAAGGGGACATTTAAAATGTAAATAAAAATATCTAATAAAAAATTTAAAAAAGAATATGTATGTTGTACATCTAGGGTTTTACAGCACCTATACAATGGGAAAGATGATGTGGTAGACAAGAGGACAAAGGGGCTCAAGTTGAGCAAAAGATAAAGGTGGGATGACATGGAGTACCTATGAAGAATTGAACATTACTGGGTCATAAGACAGTTAACCTCTGTAATATAATGATTCCTTAGTCAGAGGCAAAATAAGAAAGGAGTGAACTCATTTGATGATCAAACTATTGTTCCTCATAAGAAAGGTGATGAAAATCAGAAGAGAGAGCACAATGCTGGGTATAAAAAAAATGAACAAACAAACCAAAGCTTGGTGGTTCAGAGTTTTATCTGTCAGGTGACAATTATTTGTTGATTTATCCTCTCATTTTTTCATTAAGTATAAATTTGCCAAATAGCTACTGTGTACCATTCATTTTTCTAGATCAGAAAATACAAGAGTGATTTAGAAAGAGAAGGTAACACCAGCTAGTGGTGCATGCCTTTAATCCCAGAACTTGGGAGAAAGAGGCAGACAAATCTCTGAGTTCAAGGTTAGTCTGGTCTGCAGAACGAGTTCCAGAATATCCAAGGCTACAAAGAGAAACTCAGCCTTGGAGAGAGAGAGAGAGAGAGAGAGAGAGAGAGAGAGAGAGAGAGAGAGAGAGAGAGAGAGAGAGAGACCAAGGCCCCACTTTCCTAGAACTAATATCTATAGGGAAGTTTGGTGAAGAACAGAAAAATAATGCAAAAACAATTAATTAAATAGGAATAAATAGGACACAAATCATAAAAAGAACATTGGTGTGACCATCAGTAAGTGGATGACCAAATTGAGACATGTCATTAAGGAGCTAAATCAAATAAAAGAAGGAGCTGATTGTGTTAGGCATGTGGAAGAACAGAGGCAAGGGCAACATCAATATAGTCAAAGAATAAAAATTAGGTCTGGAGAAATGGCCCAGGAGTAAAGGTCACTGGCTCTTCATCTAGCGTTCCTAAGTACAATTACCAACAACAATATGGTGGCTCACAATCATCTACAATGGGATCTGATGCCCACTTTTATTTCGTGGTTTCTTTTGTCATGTAGGTACATACACAGGTACATATGTAAATAAATACATTTAAAAAAATTGAAACACAACCCCCAAAAGTGATATCATAAAATGGGAAATGAAAGGGAGATAAATGAATGGGAATGAAGTCTGAGGAGTCAGTGAAGACCAAGTATAATAAGAACTTGAGAAAATAAAACCTTTTGAGCATTTACAATGCAAGTAATGACCTCATCCCTCTGGGACCAGTTGACACACATTCACATAAGAGAGCTCTTAACCACCATTGTGTTTCCCCTTTTATAATTTTCCAGCCTTATGACCAAGAAATCATTACAATGTCTTGGTCTTGATACTTTAAGATAGGAGAATGGGCAGAGGGAAGAGGGCTGAGTGAACTTATGGGGAGGAGGAAACCTGGAAAGGGAAAATCATTTTCAAGGTAAACAAAGAATATTGAAAATAAAAATTATAAAAAAAAAGATATAGAAATACTGTGTTGGTCTTGATGTTTTAAAATATAGAGATAATAAAATCAAAATGGTCCATAAACTGTGTGGGAGCTCTTATGGAGATGATGTTTATGTGTTGCGATATTTTTCCAATCCAACTACTCGGTAAAAAAAAAATCTCAAATCAATCAATATCATTATAAGCTATAGGCCTAGACTGGGTGATTCTCCCACTACTCTACTCTACTCTATTCCCATCTATGTTATCCCATATCACTTGCAGTTTCTCCAGGCCAAGAGCTTCTCTCCAACCTCTTCTGTTGATCCTCTGTTTCTCCTCCCCCAAAACTTCTCAGCTCCTCCTCCTTCCTCCTGCCCAATCATTGGCTCTAGACTTTATTTGAAAAGTTAAGGTGTGGAGAAGCTTCACAAGGCCCCTGTATCTGTGATTAACTCCTTCTCTGCAGCCCTTTCCAGGGGTGGAATTAGCATCAAAACAAGCCCAAGGCTATCTACAACATTTATGAACAATGTTTCTCATTTGTAAAGACATATCAGCATGAACCATGTGAAAAATGGAGTCTAAAACATACTAAGATACCTAGAACACAGAAATAAAGGACAAATGTTAAGCATGTTTCTAGTTCATTACAAAACAGTCATTTATGGAGTCAATTATTTTAGTTATACTGTCCACTCAAGTTACATTTTCCATGATCTTTTGGTGAAATGACCCATCCTTATTTTTGTACTGTCATAACTTTCTTCATTTTCTAAGGACTAAGGTGTGATTATAATGAATAAAAATTCAAATAATTCCTCACCATTTTCTTAAAGAATTCATTACAAACTCAGAAATATAATGAGGAAAACAAATGATCAATATGCCAGTTTCTGTCTTACATATGAAGGTCAAGAATGCAGAAACACTAACATACTGAGGGTATATGTTGAGACTGGACAGACAGCTAATGGCAGATGTCTTTGTAGTAAGTAATTTCACTCACTGCTTCCAACACAAATGAACAACCAGGAAAATTTACTTATGACCAGCATAGTATGTAAATTAGAACACACCATTTTGGAAAGAAGATGTCTCTCATATTTTCTCTGGTGATAGCTTTCCAGTGTTCAAGCACTCCTAGTAAAATGGATGCTAATGGATAGATTTCAGAAGTTCTTCTAAATTGGATAAGGAATATCCAGTTATTAGATAATAGAATTAGATATCTAAGAGTTAGAAATCTAAAATTAATCAAGAACCACTTTTCCCTTTTCTCTTTATTTCTTCTTTCTTTTCTATATATTTACATTTCAAATATAATTTACTGAATACAATGTCTGAAATCTACACAATTAATATCTCTTAAAAACATTTCAGTTCAATGAATTTTAAGAATACTTTGAAATTAGATACTATAGTTAGGCCTCTCTAATTTGGACTAAGTTAGTTCAGTATTAATTCTTTTGTAATTATTTTTATTTTGTTCTTCTCTAATATATTACATCCCAAACACAGCCTCTCCTCCTCCTTCCATTCCCTACATCTCACCTCCCCTCTCCCCAAAATCTACTCTTCCTTTATTTCTTTTCAAAAAAAGATCAGGCCTCTCAGGGATATCAACTGAACATGGCATAACAAGTTACAATAAGACTAGTCAGTCTTATTGAAACAGTGTAGGGGAATACCAGGACAGGGAAGCAGGATGGGGTTGAACAGGGGGAGCGGAGGTTGCTGATGGGACTTTGGGGGGGGACCAGGAAAGGGAAAATCATTTGAAATGTAAATAAAGAATATATCTAATAAAAAAGAAAGACTAGTCACATACCCTCATACCAAGACCAAGTGAGACAAGGGTCTCAAGAGCAGGTGAAAGACTCAGAGATACCCTCACTCCCATTCTTAGGAGTCTTACAAGGATGCCAAGTTAGCCAATCATAGCATATATCCAGAGGGCATAGCTCAGACTCACACAAAATAATAAAATGTGATTTTTAACTTCAGTTTCTGCGAACTCCTATGAGCCCTGCTTAGTTGATTCTGTGGACTGTTCTCATGGTATCCTCAAACCCACTGACTCCTACCTATAATCCTTGTCTTCTTCTAAAAGGAAGAACCACTTTTCAAATCTTATTTTGTGGTAATTTATTAACTGTTAGAAAAGCATTAAGAGTCTGCTCTGAAGTCATTTAATTTCTAGTTAACATGGCTTTTGTTTATTCTCTTTTCTACCTTTATCCAATCACCCTCTCCTTTGATGTCCAGGAAGGCACAGCAGGAAGCTTCTGCCTCACCATCACATTTCATGTCTTTGGGACAAATAAGTAGTGTTCTTTAGACACCTCTTATCCTTTAGAGTTGCTTCATTCACAGTACTCTTTGACTCTTTTCTAGAAACAATGTAATATTATCAATAAAAGATATGCCCAATCTAGAGTCTACATTTTATCTGATGTGTGTTCTTCAGAAGATCAGTTTCCTGCCCTCACCTTCTTGTTTACCTGACAATGAGTAGAGCTAAGTCATCACAGCTGTGCCATCTGTTCTTAATAGTCTAGATTTCTAGAGCGGACTACAAAACAAACAGGACAAATCAAGAAATGGGATAGGATTTCTTCTTGGGCAAAGAGACAAAGCACAATCCTTCTGCATACTCAATCCACTCAATCTTATTTTGCGCAAAATGATGGGGATGAGGTCAGCAGAGCTGCGTCAAGATCAAATGCATGTTATTTATCTTCATTTATTTTCTAGTAGAGGCCAACCCTCATTAACTGAAGATCATGGCAGTATCAGTCATCAGCTCCCACAATGCTACAACAATAAAGAGACACATGGACTGCTATTTCCATGCTGTATGTGGTTAAATAGGGAATGCAAAGATCATTGGAGAATAAAGTACTGGAATCAGTACGCAAAAGAGGGCTCAGAATGCTACCAATGTAGCAACACAGAGATCAACCTGTGTCCTGTCTCCAGTCATTATGCCTGAGTTTCTCAGCAGATGTGGCTGCCTAGTAAGACCACATGAAAGATCTGCCAACACACGTTCACACTGACTGGCTTGCTTCTCCACAGGGGAGAAAGAATAGCTCTGTATATGATATAGAGAAACCACAACAAGGAAATCCTTGGAACTATAAAATCAAATTAAATCATGAGTTCTGGCTGGGGATTTAAACATCTTAGCCATTCTAATTTCTCTAGAGAAGCTAGGAGACTAAGCCAACTCCTGTCATGCACTTTTTTCCTAGTTGTAGCAAGTTTTTGCCTCAGGTTTTTAATCTGGTTTAAGTTGGCCAGTTGGAATAGACAGAGCTTTCTGGGCTTAAAGAAAAGAGAGCTTTTTATGCACTAGGTAGGATGGCTCCTGTCTGTGAGTCTCCGAAGCATGCTGGTAAATCACATTATGGTGGGCTCTAAGTATCAGGATGAAGAAAGGCTACGATTTTCCTGAGACTGAGCTCTTTCATATTCTAACGACTGTTTATACCTGTTAACCCCAACTGCAGGACCATTACATTCTTAGTATATATATTTATTTTCTCAAATAAGAAATTGATGTTGAGATGCAGAGAAATAAAATAACTACCTGAAAAATATGCTGCTAGCAAAGATGTACTCATGGTCTAAATAATGGATCTATAACTTAAGTATCTTTACCTTTGAGCTATCTGAGTTTATCACTGCCCTCTCATTCTAAAGTATTATCTGTATCCTAAGAATAAATAAAATGAACTGTCCAGGTTACCTCAAAAGACAAAGAAGACACAGATTTTATAGTCACTTGAATGTAAAGTGAGGAAATATCTATGGCTAATTTTAATAAGGTTTTAAAACATTGATGACTTTGGTGGTTTGAATAAGAATTGCCCTCTTAGGCTCATATAATTGAAAGCTTATTCACTGGGCAGCGGCACTATTTAAGAAGGATTAGAAAGTGTGGCCTTTCTGGAGAAAGTATGACATTGGGAATGGGTTTTGAGATTTCCAAACCCCAAACAAACCCAGTCTCTCTCTCCCTCTCCCTCTCCCTCTCCCTCTCCCTCTCCCTCTCCCTCTCCCTCTCCCTCTCCCTCTCCCTCTCCCTCTCCCTCTCCTTCTCTCTCCCTCCCTCCTCTGCCTATGTGCCAGGACACAACTTTCAAGTAGTTCTCCAGCATTATGCATGTTTCCCTGCTTCCCACTATGATGATAATGGATTATACCTCAGAAACTGTAAGCAAGCACACTGTTCAATACTTTCATTTATAATGATTGACATGGTCATGTTGTTCTTTCATAACAATAGAACAGTGACTAAGGCAGTGATATTCATTTGGTTTAAGAACTTCTATAACAAGCCATTCATGAAGAAGGCATATAGAAAGAGTTGAAAGATGAACAGGGAGGGACATTGAGGGTCTCTTTCTTCTTTCTTTTTGTGTAGCTGATAAGAGTAATGTAGGCTAGTTAGCAATTTTGCATCATTAAGTCAAAATTGTAACCCCAGCCACACCTCTTCTCAAATAACCTTAATATATACCCAGCATTTCATAGTCTTTATTTTTAAAGTGAAAATACAGATCACTGATATGGCTCTTGTTAAAAGCACCTGATGACCTTAGTTCAATCCCCCAGAGCCCATGATGGAGGGAGAAAATTAACTACTACATGTTTTCCTCTTACCTCTACATGTACACTGTGGCATACACACCCATCTCCATGCATATACATATGCACATGCATGAGATGCTGATGATGATAGTAAATTCTTTAATTAGAGATAGAGTAGTATCATATAACAGGTTTGTGACTAGATAAGTTGATATAGCTTAGAGTAGATATAAGACTAGAGCAGTTGGTATAGCTGTCCCTGAGAGGCTCTGCCAGAGCCTGACAAATTCAGATGAGGATGCACACAGCCAACCATTGGAATGAGGGCTGGGACCCCAGTGGAGTAGTTAGGGTAAGGACTGAAGGAGCTGAGGGGGTTTGCAACCCCATAGGAAGAACAACAATATCAACCAGTCAGTACCCCCAGAGCTCCCAGGAACTAAACCACCAACCAAAAAGTAAAAATGGAGGGACTCATGGCTCCAGCTGCATATTTAGCAGAGCATCAATGGGAGAGGAGGCCTTTGTTCTTGTGGAGGCTCTATGACCCAGCATAGAGGAATGTTAGGGCACTGGGACAAATAGGTGGGTAGAGGAGGACACTCATAAAATCAGGGGTGACAGAAAAGGAGGATAGGTTTGTGGAGGGAAAACCAGGAAGGGAGATAACATTTGAAATGTAAATAAATAAAATAAAAAAGATTTGGGAGTGACTGATAAGTAATGTATATGTTGTGCATATTAATTTTTCATTTTTTTTGTCTTGTCAATGTGGATGTGGTGTGGATATAGTATGTATCTGCTTATATATATGTATGCATCCTTGAATGTGTGAGCGCAGTATGTGTAGAAAGATGAGTGCACACGAGGACGCATATATGTGGAAGCCCCAGGCTGACGTCCTGAATCTTACTAATTCACCTCATTTTTTTAGACAAGGTCTTTCAATAACGCTGAGAGCTCACCAGTAAGACTGTTCTCCATAGTCTGCTTGCTCTGGACTAAAAGAGCAAATGGATCTAATCTTGTATGATTGATATGAAATCTCTAATGATTAACACTTGTGCTGCATTGTTCTCATCAGCTACAAAGAAAGAAAGAGAGCAAGAAAGCAAGACATCAAGAAAGCAAGCAAGAAGAAAGAAAGAAAGAAAGAAAGAAAGAAAGAAAGAAAGAAAGAAAGAGAGAGAGAGAGAGAGAGAGAGAGAGAGAGAAAAGAGACAAAGACAGAGAGACAGAGAGGCAGAAAGACAGAAAGACAGAAGGACAGAAGGATTGAAAGAAAAAGAAAAAATATTCCAGCCTACCTGGTCTCAGGAGTGGTAGGAAACTGAATTCTACTCCATTTGCTTGCTTGGCAAGTGCTTTAACATTTTTGCCATCTGTACAACCAGTTACTATTATTTTAACAGCTTCCTGACACATTATTTTTGCATCATTCAATATACACACATGTAAATGTAAAACAGTATATTTAATAGTTGTTAACCATTTAATTTTAGAATATTCCATTACGCAGTGCCTATTGACAGTTACTAATCTTCCAACTCTTTATCTTAGACAAAGTCTAATATATATATTCTGTCTTTAGAGATGGGCAAATTCTAGGCACTTCAGGCCCAATAAGCAGCTGAATGAGACAGATGCAGATACCACCCAACCAACAGACAGAAGCCAGGGGCACCTGTGGTTGAATTAGGAAAAGGCTGGAAGAAGCTGAGAAGGGCAACCCCATAGGAAGACCAGCAGTCCCAACTAACCTGGACTCCAGAGATCTCTCTGGAGACACTGAGCCACCAACCAGGCAGCATACAATAGCTGGTAAGAGGCCCTGGACACATGTATAGCAAACAACTGCCTAGTCTGGCCTCAGTGAGAGAAGACACACCTAACTGTTGAGAGACTTGAAGCCCTGGGAAGTGGGAAGGCCTGTTGGATTGGGGGTAGGGTGGATATATCCTCTGAAAGACTGGGGTAGGGAGAAGGAATGGGATGAGGAACTGCTAGAGGGCAGACCAGGGAGAAGGATAATGACTGGATTTTAAAAAAAGATTACAGATAATTTAAAAAAATCTTACAACTTATGCGAGTTTTGCTTCTTTTATCTAGTCTCAGGTTTTCCTGACTTACCCATGAAGCAGTGTATCATTGTTTTATTCCTTTTAATAACTTATGATTTGCTAATTTGCAGATAAATCATTTTATTTATGTTTATTATCTGATGGATGTTTGTGCTGTCTCCATTTTTGGATTACTCCAAATAACTTTGCTATGAACATTTGTTTAGAAGTGTTTCATTGTCAAATATTTAAACTGTTTTTAATGTAGGAAGGGAGGTCCCAGCTCATATAGTAGCTCTGGATGTAAGAGCTATAGGAATAATTAGATTGTTTCCCAGCATTAAATGAATAACATGTATTCCTACAAATACATGTTAGACACATATCAATAATATTTATTATAACCCATGTTATTTTAGCCAGCTAATAGAGAGATGCTAACTACTTGTTTTTTGATGAAAATTATTCTATGACTAGTGATGATGAAGGGCTCTGTGAGAGTTTATGCACTTTCATATATGATTTCTGATATTTTTCTGAAATGATTTTTTAGCTCTTTCTCCATGTTTTTGCATTAGAGATCTTTATACACAGATATACATTCTTTATCTCTATAAAATTTATTTGTTGGTATCGATTTCCATTTTCTCACTGGTTTTAAAACATCAGAGTCTTTAGATTCAATTTTGGTAAAATCAAATTTGCTACAATTCAATATACATGTTTTTTGTTCATCATTGGTAGGTACATTTTGTCAAACCCAGGTCATGAATATTTATTTACCTTTTTATTATCTTCTAGTATTTTTGTAGTTTCAGCTCTGCCATGTACATCTATACTCTCTAGGTAATATGGCATCATTTATACACACACATGCACACACACGCACACACACAGGCATGCACACACGCGTGCACGCGCACACACACGCACACACACGCACACACACGCACACACATGCACACACATGCACACACATGCATGCACACATGCACACACATGCACACACACACACATGTGCACACACATGCACACACGTGCACACACACGCACATGCACATAAATGCATGCGCGCACCCATGTGCACACACACACATACATACATACATACATACATATTTCCGGATTAAAAAAATAAAGATGTGAAGCTCCACTCTAAATGTGGACAGCTCCATTTCATAAGTTACGGCCCTGAATAACTGAGAACAAGCATTCCTTGAACTCTACTTTATTTCTTATTTATTGTCACCAGTCAGCGCAGACCCAATCCCATGGAATTGTCACTAGAAGGCAAGCCTTTTTTTGGTTGGACCTTCAAAGAAGAGTTAACACCAATACTCTTCAAACTATTCCACAAAATAGAAACAGAAGGAACACTACCCAATTCCTTCTACGAAGCCACAATTACGCTGATACCAAAGCCACACAAAGATCCAACAAAGAAAGAGAACTTCAGACCAATTTCCCTTATGAACATCGATGCAAAAATACTCAATAAAATTCTTGCCAACCGAATCCAAGAACACATCAAAACGATCATCCACCATGATCAAGTAGGCTTTATCCCGGGAATGCAGGGTTGGTTCAATATACGGAAATCCATCAATACAATCCACTACATAAACAAACTCAAAGAACAAAACCACATGGTCATTTCATTGGATGCTGAAAAAGCATTTGACAAAATTCAGCATCCTTTCATGCTTAAAGTCTTGGAGAGAACAGGAATTCAAGGCCCATACCTAAACATAGTAAAAGCAATATACAGCAAACCGGTAGCCAGCATCAAACTAAACGGAGAGAAACTTGAAGCAATCCCACTGAAATCAGGGACCAGACAAGACTGCCCCCTTTCTCCTTATCTTTTCAATATTGTACTTGAGGTACTGGCTCGGGCAATTCGACAACATAAGGAGGTCAAAGGGATACAAATTGGAAAGGAGGAAGTCAAACTATCATTATTTGCAGACGACATGATCATCTACCTAAGTGACCCAAAGAACTCCACTAGAGAGCTCCTACAGCTGATAAACAGCTTCAGCAAAGTGGCAGGTTATAAAATCAACTCAAGCAAATCAGTGGCCTTCCTATACTCAAAGGATAAGCAGGCTGAGAAAGAAATTAGGGAAATGACCCCCTTCACAATAGCCACAAACAGTATAAAGTATCTTGGGGTGACTCTAACCAAACATGTGAAAGATCTTTATGACAAGAACTTCAAGACTCTGAAGAAGGAAATGGAAGAAGACCTCAAAAAATGGGAAAACCTCCCATGCTCATGGATCGGTAGAATCAATATAGTTAAAATGGCCATTTTGCCTAAAGCACTATACAGATTCAATGCAATACCCATCAAAATCCCAGCTCAATTCTTCACAGAGTTAGAAAGAGCAATTATCAAATTCATCTGGAACAACAAAAAACCCAGGATAGCTAAAACTATTCTCAGCAACAAAAGAAAATCTGGGGGAATCAGTATCCCTGACCTCAAGCAATACTACAGAGCAATAGTGTTAAAAACTGCATGGTATTGGTACAGTGACAGGCAGGAGGATCAATGGAACAGGATTGAAGATCCAGAAATGAACCCACACACCTATGGCCACTTGATCCTCGACAAAGAGGCTGAAAACATCCAATGGAAAAAAGATAGCCTTTTCAACAAATGGTGCTGGTTCAACTGGAGGTCAGCATGCAGAAGAATGCGAATTGATCCATCCTTGTCTCCTTGTACTAAGCTCAAATCCAAATGGATCAAGGACCTCCACATAAAGCCAGACACTCTGAAGCTAATAGAAAAGAAACTGGGGAAGACCCTTGAGGACATCGGTACAGGGAGAAAGTTTCTGAACAGAACACCAATAGTGTATGCTCTAAGAGCAAGAATTGACAAATGGGACCTCATAAGGTTACAGAGTTTCTGTAAGGCAAAGGACACCATCAAGAGGACAGATCGGCAACCAACAAATTGGGAAAAGATCTTCACCAATCCTACATCAGATAGAGGGCTAATATCCAATATATATAAAGAACTCAAGAAGTTAGACTCCAGAAAACCGAACAACCCTATTAAAAAATGGGGTACAAAGTTAAACAAAGAATTCTCACCTGAAGAACTTCGGATGGCGGAGAAGCATCTTAAAAAATGCTCAACTTCATTAGTCATTAGGGAAATGCAAATCAAAACAACCCTAAGATTTCATCTTACACCAGTCAGAATGGCTAAGATTAAAAATTCAGGAGACAGCAGGTGTTGGAGAGGGTGCGGAGAAAGAGGAACACTCCTCCACTGCTGGTGGGGTTGCAAATTGGTACAACCACTCTGGAAATCAGTCTGGCGGTTCCTCCGAAAACTGGGCACCTCACTTCCAGAAGATCCTGCTATACCACTCCTGGGCATATACCCAGAGGATTCCCCACCATGTAATAAGGATACATGCTCTACTATGTTCATAGCAGCCCTATTTATAATTGCCAGATGCTGGAAAGAACCCAGGTATCCCTCAACAGAAGAGTGGATACAAAAAATGTGGTATATCTACACAATGGAGTACTATTCAGCCATTAGAAACAATGAATTCATGAAATTCTTAGGCAAATGGATGGAGCTAGAGAACATCATACTAAGTGAGGTAACCCAGACTCAAAAGGTGAATCATGGTATGCACTCACTAATAAGTGGTTATTAACCTAGAAAACTGGAATACCCAAAACATAATCCACACATCAAATGAGATACAAGAAGAAAGCAGGAGTGGTCCCTGGTTCTGGAAAGACTCAGTGAAACAGTATTTGGCAAAACCAGAACGGGGAACTGGGAAGGGGTGGGAGGGAGGACAGGGGAAGAGAAGGGGGCTTACGGGACTTTCGGGGAGTGGGGGGGGGGCTAGAAAAAGGGAAATCATTTGAAATGTAAATAAATTATATCGAATAAAAAAAAAAGGAAAAAAAAAAAAAGAAGGCAAGCCTTCCTCAAGGTGCTTCTCTTTGGGTACTTTGCATAGTAATGGGAAAAGTACTCAATATAGTTTGTTTTGTGTATGGTGGGAGAGAAGGATTCTATATAGATGTGTAACTATTCCAAACCTGCATACTAGCTCCACAGATGCCACTCATGCAGTTCTCCATTCTCAAGATTGCTTCAGACATCTTCAGTTCCTTCAGTTTTCCTGGGATTTACAACAGTTTGACATTTTCTAAACAAAACAAAGCAAGAAATAAAACAAAACAAAAACAGAGGTATGTTGATATTTGAAGATTTCTATGTTGAATACGATCAGTTTCAGATTGGGAAAGTTTTAATTTAACTTTAATTATGTTTGCTTTGTGTTTTTCAGATAATTTCACTCTGCAACACAGACTGGTCTCAAACTCAATCTTCTTGCCCGAGTAAAAGTATCCTAGAGTGGGAAGAGCAGGTGTGCATTATAACTTAAATTGGTAAGTTTTGAATTTCTTTTTTTAATAGACCATGGTTTAATTAAATTTCCATTAAAATAATTATAATAAGCAAGCCAAAAGTAAATACACTATATAATAAGTCAAATTTTCCAACAACAAAATTAAATATAATAATGCTAAGTATTTAGGGTAACATTTTTTATAATTTTTATTAGATATTTTCTTTATTTACATTTCAAATGGTATCACCTTTCCTGGTTTTCCCTCCAAAAACCCCCTATCCTATTCCCCTCTCCCTGCTCACCAACCCACCTACTCCTGCTTCCCTCTCCTGGCATTCCCCTATACTGGGGCATGAAACCTTCTGAGAACCAAGGACCTCTCCTCCCTTTGATGTCCAAAAAGGCCATCCTCTGCTACATATGCAGCTGCAGTCATGGGTCCTTCACTGTGTACTCATGATGTTTTTCAATACGCTGGTAAAGTTATCTTATTTTTTTCTCCAGTAATTAAGTTTTCAACATATAAATTTTTGCATTCTTTCATTAAAATTATGGAAAAATAAATTATACTAATTTTAATGGGAATTGCAAGTGGACTAGTTTTCTTCATTTTTATTTCTCATTTTTATTATGAAATAATATCTATACTTCTTTTTATGTGTTTTTTTATTTTAAGAAACTTAAATTTCTATCCAATATATTTTGATAATAATCTTTCTGTCCCCCCCAACTTTTCTCAGATCCTCCTAACTTAATGCTTTTTCTTTGTGTTTCTATCTGTGTTTGTCTTTTTGTGTGTTCTCTATCAGTCCAAAGAACAAATTAAATCAAAACAAAAAATTCATGATCAGGACTAGCCGGTGAACCCTACAGATTCTGGAATTTTGTGGGCTTTTTGTTTTCATTTCACTTTGGTTCTGGTATTTTTGGCCAACTGTACTATTTTAATAATTTCTAAGCAAATACTAATAAAAGTTAAGTATGAACATATACAAGTAATATAGAGATGGGTTTGAAATCATCACCACTGACTTGTGTCTTTATCACTATTGTGTTGTCTTAGACATTAAAAACAATAATTTTAGATGACCTATCATACAGGAAGATTTTATTTAGAAATTTACCTTGTTCAAGAAAATACATTTGGCTGCTTTAGAATTTTGTACCATTTTTGGTCACAAAAATAAATTCATAAAAATTTCAATTGTTCTTCATCAATTTAGTTTTTTATTTAGAACTGGCAAGCAAGAAGTTAGGACCCAACCTGAATATGATCACCTCTAAGTTCAGTCCAGTTTGGTTGTGTGAAAAGTAATTGTGCTATCTAATATAAATTTCTAGAAGAGAAGTAATTATCTGTATTCTTTTGGATCATAAGCTTTGGGTTAAGTTTAGATTTTACCTGTATGTTGTTACCAATTGCTTATTTAACTTTGTATTGATGATATGCTTTTCTCTGAAAGGTAAGGATTTCCATTCTTAAGCCTCAGATTATAAAGAATTACAAAAAGATTAGACACAGAACAAAATATGGTGTGAGATAACATAGAACATAGGAATCATAGAATAGCCAGGACCTGCAACTAATATAAAGTATATCAGGGAGCAATTTGTACTAAATGGATAGGTTTATTTTCAAGGCCACCAACAATATAGTGATTGTTTAAGTTTACACATTAGATCACTTGTTTTAGGAAGTGAAGAATTAAGCCAAGAGTGACAGCTGTTGTGTGATAAATAGAAAGTTCAATTTTTTCCCTCTGACTCAGGTTTTAACACTGTATTCAAAAGGCTTGGAAGAAGGGACAATATTGTTGCATGTAGCCAAAGAATGGAAATCTTTGGAAACTGAAACAGTGATGCAAATAGTCAGGATACAAGCAGATTAAAATTATATGTATCAGTCATTCAAATTACATTAGGTCATAATAGTATCTTCCAAGTGGTTAGTATCTTTAAATGTCATCTTGTTATTCTTTCATAAATAAGTAACAATTTTCCCATGTCAAGCCAGTACTGTGGTTCTGTGATTATTTTTTTATTCATTTGAATGGGTCAGAATTGTTGTGTAGCCTCCAGGAATGATGTTATGATATTTTTAGTTTACACCTTTGGGTACTGAAATGTGTCTATTTGTAAATTGATCTTCACTCTGTAAACAAGCCTTGGTGTTTATATTTGTGATACACATTAAGGAGGACTCTGACTTGAGTGATAGCTCCAGATAAACTTTCAGTCAAAAGGTCAGTGCCATTTCTAAAAGGCATGTGAATGCAAATTATTTGAGCCAACCCCAGCAGATACCAAGTATAGTAGGAAATTCATCCTAAAAAACCATATTGAAAATCTTCCCACTGTCACATCAATTTAAAAAAAGGTTATTTTTAATAATGATGGTTCTTAAATGCTTTCACTACCATTGTAGCCAACCACCCACCAAAGATAGTGGAAAAGAAAGGATACAGTGGAAGTAGGCCTGTTTAGAAAAGTTAATTGGAGCAACTCCCATCTGTGTTGGCTGTAAATCAGCAGTTCAGTTCACAGGTTAGCAGGCAGAGGCAGCTTGATCCACTCAAAACACTTCAAGGGTACACTAGCAGTTCAGTTCAGTAGGGTCCGATTAGCAACAGCAGTGACAAGATCAAACAGAGACAATCAGGTCTCAGCCTCAGCTTGAGGTAACAGGAGGGACATGGAGGGATACCAAGGCAAGTTCTCAGCTGTGCCTCTCTCAGGGAAAAGAAGATCAGCAAAGACATGACATGAGACCCACAAGTGTTGCACAGCTAGCTGTAGCAGCAAGCCAATCTCTGTCCCTGTCACTCTGTCCAGTCCTCTTTATACCCTGCAATCATCACCTGTCCTCCATAAGTCTTGCCTCAGCACACATCTTGCCTCAGAACATGTATCCAATCAGTCTGAGTCCTTGGAAGTGGCAATAAACTGTGGCAGCACACCACCAAAAGGATTTTTTGGTGCATTTCTCTCTATGGAGTCCCAACAAATGCAGCTCAACTACACAATGTAAGGCAGACCAATACATGCATGTGGTTAGCAAAAAAAAAAATCCTTCATCACATGACATTCATGTGCTTGCTTTAGCAATACATCCTTTCTCCTGTGTCTGCTTCTGTCAAATATTTCTTCCCAAGTCTGCCTTAGCCTTTCACACCTGAGTCCACTTTAATGAAGTGTTCCTTCATGTGTTTGCCCCAACAAAACACCATCCAACTGACTTTCTAAAGAACCCTTAAATTATCACTTCATCCAACAATGTTAGACTGATATTTATTCATGCTGTTATGTAGTCGAACAAATTCAATCACGACTTTTATCCAGTAGTATCATACATTACTTGTCTTTGTTCCTATGTAAGTTAAAAAAAAGGCATATTTCTTAACCATACATTCTATTTCTGTCTATATACATGTACATATGTACATACTTCCATCCATCTATCTAACCAACAAATATTTTGTCTCTGCTAAGATTTAAGTATGTTGTATATTGTGTAAGACTTAATAATGAAATGATTGTTCTTATTATTGTATTCCATTATTATTTTTGGAATTAATTGAGTAGATTTTTATGGTATATATAACTTGTCAGCTGCCAGATAGAAAATATCTGCAGACTGTGAGCTTTCTTTTTATTTTTGTTTTTTGTTTTGTTTTTTGTTTTGTTTTGTTTTTGTTTTTTTCCAGACAGGGTTTCTCTGTATAGTCCTGGCTGTCCTGGAACTCACTCTGTAGACCAGGTCGGACTTGAACTCAGAAATCCACTTGCCTCTGCCTCTCAAGTGCTGGGAATAAAGGCATGCGCCACCACAGCCCGACAAAGATTTATTTATTTATTTATTTATTTATTTATTTATTTATTTATTTATTTATTTATTTATTTATACACTGTAGCTGTCCTCAGATACACACCAGAAGAGGGCATCTGATCCCATTACAGATGATTGTGAGTCACCATGTGGTTGCTGGGAATTGAACTCAGGACCTCTGGAAGAGCTGTCAGTGCTCTTAACTGCTGACCCAACTCTCCAGTTCCTGTGAGCTTTCAAGATGTAGTCCCATGCCTTATAAACCTGTAACATCCTCCATATCTCTTTCTCAATACTTAGATCCTACACAAGTACTTACCAAATATGTAAGAATAGATTCAATTTCAATGTTAAATAATTGAAATTAAAATGATAATGATTATAATAAAATGTAACCACAATTTATATTATTGCTTTCTAAGTATTTATAACTAACTCTTGAGTCCAAGTTCAATAGCTATTGAAGACAGTACCATAAGCCCAATCACCACCATAGCAAAATGTCAAAAGAAAAAAATTGATTGATTCAAAGACTAGGGCAGGAAATATGGCAGATGAACCTCCAATATGAATGAGTTCCAAGGAAGTGCTCAAGCATCAGTCAAACAAGCAGGTCTCATTGTGATGTTGAGGGTATATTGAAGGGATGCATGTATCAACTAAAAGGTTATACAATGGCCAAAACCATAATGATATGAACAAATAATTAAGTGTTAGTAGATGATAAACCTAATGTAGAGCAAATAACCATGACTAAATATCAGTATGCATGCATGTAGGACCGCACACTGGAGTGTGAGAAATGTACCAGTGGCCACATTAAAAAATGACTGTTCCTTCCCTTATAACTATCCACTGCCAATAACTTTTTAGTAAGGGATAGGATCTGGAAACCATTTATTCTATCCGCCCCAGAATTTATAACAGACTTAAAGTCATGACGACAATCATGATTTCTGTGAGTTCACATTTGGCATAGCTATGTCACATCCCTAAGACAGAATCAGAATATTCTTTCCATTTCCAACTCTTACATTCCTTCTGCCACCTCTTTGGAGTGGTTTCCTGAGCCTTTCTGTTGGTAGGATAAGAAGAGTGTTTCACTTAGGCCTGAAACTAGTGATATGGAATATTACAGCCAATAGGGAATAAGAAGTGAGGAACATGGGAGTATCAGGGATATAGAGGGGAAAGGAAATGAATAATCTAAAGAAAGAGAATATGAAAACGCATGTGGAAGCCTACTGTCTCACAACTCAACTGAAAAAAAAAAAAAAAACCTAAGTAGGGGGATGGTAAAAAATACCTAGAGTATGTAGTAGTTGTCTGAATAAGAAATAGCATCCATAGTTGTTGTTGCTGTTAGGGGAGGTTTAAGGGGACTTAAAATTTTGTAGTAAATGCATTTTGCATGACAGTCAGGCAATGACACTATGAAAGTCAGCAAGTAGTATGTTGCAGTTTGAATGATAAATATGCCCCACAGGATCATGTATCGGAACACTTGGTCATCAGTAACATTGCTATTTGGGGAGTCTCATGCACCACAGCCTTGCTAGAGGAAGAATGTAAGCTGACACAGGCTTTGTGATTATACAGCCTTACCATGCTTCCAATTTACACCCTTGGCTTTATTTATTTTCTTTTATTAAAAATAGATTGTTTTCATATATCCTAATTATGGTTTTCTCTCAGTCTATTCCTCCCAGATCCTTCCTACCTCCCCTTCCCTTCAGATCTCCTTAGTTTCTGCCTCTCATTAGAAAACAAAGAGGCTCCTAAGGGAAAAGAATAAAATGTAATATAATATAATAACATAAAACAAAACAAGCACATAGGAATAGGACTAAACAAGCAAAAGCAAAAGAAGAGTCCAAGAAAATAACCAGGGAACAGATACAAATGCAAAGAGCCTCTTGTTTTCACACTGAGAAATCCAATAAAGACACCAAACTGGAAGCCATAATATATATATATACACAAATAACCTGAGTGGTAAAAGGAGGGAAAAAAATTAAAAAATGATGAAGACACTTCGGTTCCTTGATCCTGGAGACAGTGCTATGGTGGGTATTGGTGAAGGATCTCAAGATGGCTGGGTGTATACTTGTTCTACAAACCATGGATTGGATAGCTTTGGGAGAAATTATAACCAAAAGTCAATAGACAGTTGCAAACTCCCACCATTCTAAAATGAGACCCTCTACATGAAGCAGGCTAATTTGTATGGATACCACCAGCGATTAAAAAACTGTGCTCAATTCCTGTCTGGATCTTTGGTCAGGATACAGGTTTATGAGTTGGAGAAAATGAAGAAAATTCCCTTTGACCAGATGATGATTAACAACTTGAGTGAGGCCTTTCCAGAAACCAAGCTAGTTTGGTTCAAAAAGAAGTCCCTACGCTGGCCACAAAGCCCCCCAAGAACCTGTGAAGCAGTTCAGGAGAGAGCCATGATGAAATTAAACATTTACATAGTGAAAAAATTAAATCTGATATCTTTTAAGTAAGTAAAAGAAAAGGCTCTGGCATGACATTACAAGACAAGGAACCTAAGAAGATGCTGTTGACTTTGTTCTTTTCTGTTGGCCATATCTTGCTAGGGATGCAGTCTCTTTTTTTTTTTTTTAATTTTTTTATTGAATATCTTCTTCATTTACATTGCCAATGGTAAAACCTTTCCCAATTTCCCCCCTCCCAAAAGCCCCCTCCCCAAAGATTCACTACCCCTCCTCCCATGCCCTGCTTCCATGTATATGCTCCTCTACCCAAAACATTCCCACCTCCCCAGCCCCCTGTCTGTTTCCCTTTGTTGAGGCCTCTATTGAGCCTTTACCTGACCAAAGACCACTCCTCCCACTGATGCCCAACAAGGCATTCCTCTGCCACATTTTTGGCTGGAATCATGTGTACCCCTTGGTTGATGGTTAAGTCCCTGGGAGTCTTGGGGTGTCTCAATGTCCAAAGTCATTGTTCTTCCCATGGGGCTATATACCCCTTCAGCTCCTCCAGACCACCTCCAGATCCTCCGTTGGGGACCCCAAGCCCAGTCCAATAGTTGGTTGCAAGTTTCAGCCTCTGTATTTGTAAGGCTCTGGCAGGGCCCCTCTGGAGACAGCCATGGCATGCTCCTTTTGGCACATGCTTCTTGTAGTGTCAGGATTTGGTGAGTTTATAGGATAAATACCCAGGTAGGGCAGTCACTGTGTGGCCTTTGCTTCAGACTCTGCTCCACACATTGCCTTCTTGTTGCTGCTGTGAGTATTTTGTTCCCTTTCTCAGAGGAACCATAGAACCCCCACTTAAGTCCTCCTTCTTCTTGAGCTTCCTGGGCTGGGTAAATTGTAACTGGTTTATTTTGAGCTTTTGGACAAGCAACCACTTATTAGTGAGTGCATACCATGTGTGTTCTTTTGTGACTGGGTTACCACACTCAGGATAACACTTTTTAGTTCCATCCATTTGCCTAAGAATTTCATGAATTCATTGTTTTTAATAGCTGAATAGTACTCCATTGTGTATATATACCACAGTTTCTATATCCATTCCTCTGTTGAGGGACATCTGGGTTCTTTCCAGCTTCTGGTTATTATAAATAAGGCAGATATGAACATAGTGGAGCATGTGCCCTTATTAATGTAGGAGCACATTCGGGGTATATGCCCAGGAATGGTATAGCTGGGTCCACAGGCAGTAATATGTCTAATTTTCTGAGGAATTGCAAAACTGATTTCCAGAGTGGTTTTACCAGCTTGCAATCCCACTAAAAATGGAGAAATGTTCCTTTTCCCCCCACATCCTCTCTAGCATCTACTGTCCCCTGAGTTTTTCATCTTAACCATTCTGATTGGTGTAAGGTAGAATCTCAGTGTTGTTTTGATTTGCATTTCTCTGATAATTAAGGATGTTGACCATTTCTTTAGGTGCTTTAGAGCCATTGAGTTTCCTTGGTTGAAAATTCCCTGTTTAGTTCTGTACCCCATTTTTTAATAGGGTTATTTCATTCTCTGGAGACTAACTTCTTGAGTTCTTTGTATACATTGGATATTAGCCCTCTATCAGATGTAGGGTTAGTAAAGATCTTTTCCCAATTTGTTGGTTGCTGTTTTGTCCTATTGACTATGCCCTTTGCTTTACAGAAGCTTTGCAGTTTTATGAGATCCCATTTGTCGGTTCTTGTTTTTAGAGCATAAGCCATTGGTGTTCTGTTCAGAAACTTTCAAGGTTTGTCCCCACTTTCTCCTCTATAAGCTTCAGTGTGCCTGATTTTTTGTGTATATCTTTGATCCACTTGGACTTGAGCTTTGTACAAGGAGATAAGAATGGGTCGATTTGCATTTTTCTATATGCTGACCTCCAGTTGATCCAGCACCATTTGTTAAAAATGCTGTCTTTTTTCCACTGGATGTTTTTAGCTCCTTTGTCAAATATCAAGTGACCGTACATGTGTGGGTTCATTTCTGGGTCTTCAATTCTATTCCATTGATCTTCCTGCCTGTCTGCATACCAATACAGTTTTTACCACTATTACTCTGTAGTAGAGCTTGAGGTCAGCGATGGTGATTCCCCCAGAATATCTTTTGTTATGGAGAATAGTTTTTGCTATCCTGGGTTTTTTGTTGTTCCAGATGAATTTGAGAATTGCTCTTTTTAGATCTATGAAGAATTGATTTGGAATTTTTATGGGGATTGCATTGAATCTGTAGATTGCTTTTGGCAAGATGAGCATTTTTACTATATTGATCCTACCAATCCATGAACATGGGAGATCTTTCCATCTTCTGAGACTTTCTTTGATTTCTTTCTTCAGAGGCTTAAAGTTCTTGTCATATACACCCTTCACTTGTTTCGTCGGGGTCACATCAAGGTATGAAATATTATTTAGGACTATGGTAAAGAGTGTCATTTCCCTGATTTCTTTCTCATCTTGTTTATCCTTTGAGTAGAGGAAGGCTACTAGTTTGCTTGAGTTAATTTTATATCCAGCCATTTTGCTGAAGTTACTTATCAGCTTTAGGAGTTCTCTGGTGGAAGTCTTGGGGTCGCTTAAGTATACTATCATATCATCTGCAAACAGTGATATTTTTACTTCTTCCTTTCCAATTTGTATACCTTTGACCTCTTTTTGCTGCCTGAATGCTCTGGCTAGGACTTCAAGTACTATAGGGAGAAAGTGGGCAGTCTTGTCTGGTCCTCGATTTTAGTGGGATTGCCTCAAGTTTCTCTCCATTTAGTTTGATGTTGGCTACTTGTTTGCTGTATTTTGCTTTTACTATAATTAGGTAAGGGCCTTGAATTCCTGACTTTTCCGAGACTTTTATCATGCTGAATTTTGTCAAAAGCCTTTTCAGCATCTAATTCCTTTTTTTTTTCCTTTAGTTTTTTTTCCTTTAGTTTATTTATGAAGTGAATTACATTGACAGATCTTCCATATATTGAACCATCCCTGTATCCCTGGGATGAAGCCTACCTGATCACGGTGAATTATAGTTCTGATGCATTCTTGGATTCGGTTGGCCAAGATTTTGTTCTGTATTTTTGCATCAATGCCCATGAGGGAGATTGGTCTGAAGTTCTCCTTCCTTGTTTGGTCTTTGTTTGGTTTAGGTGATTGTGATTAGGAAGCATGATTGTGGCTTCATAGAATGAGTTGGGTAGTGTTCCTTGAGTTTCTATTTCATGGAAAAGTTTGAAGAGTATCCGAACTAACACTTCTTTGAAGATCTGATAGAATCCCTGCTAAACCCATCTGGTCCTGAGCTTGTTTGTTTGTTTGTTTGTTTGTTTGTTTGGAAGGGAGACTATTAATGACTGCTTCTATTTCCTCAGGGCTTATGAGACTATTTAGATGGTTTATCTGATCCTGTTTTAACATTGGCACCAGTATATATCTAGAAAGTTATCCATTTCATCCAGGTTTACAAACTTTGTTGAGTATAAACTCTTGTAGTAGGATCTGATGATTTTTTGAATTTCCACAAATTCTATTGTTATGTCTCTCTTTTCATTTCTGATTTTATTAATTTGGATATTGTCTCCATGCCCCCTGATTAGTCTGCCTAAGGGTTTATCTATCTTGTTGATTTTTTTTAAAGAATCAGCTCCTTGTTTTGTTGATTTTTTGTATAGCTCGTTTTGTTTCTGCTTGGCTGATTTTGGCTTTGATTATTTCCTGTTATCTACTCCTCTTGGGGGTATTTGCTTCCTTTTGTTCTACAGGATTCAAGTGCACTGTCAAGCTGTTAGTATAAGCTCTTTCCATTCTCTATTTGGAAGTACACAGAGCTATGAATTTTCCTGAGTTTAGCACTGCTTCCATTGTGTCTCATAAATTTTGGTATGATGTGTCTTCATTTTCATTGAATTTTAAAAAGTCTTGGGACAGAGATTGGTTAGCAGTGCCAGCAGCAGCAGCAGCAGCAGCTGGTCTAGAGGAAGGGCCATCAGCAGTGGAACCAAGCTGACAGGGTCCAGGCAGACCCTGCACCCACGACCACTGGCCATCGATGGCCATCTAGGCTGCAAGCAGTGGCGGATTTACGGCAGCTTTCACCACGCAGAAGCCACTTCAGAACTCTGCCTCCTGCCAGTCAGTTCGAAGAGACTGGCCTCCATCTTGGTTCTCAGACACCAGAGAGATCAGACAGACTGAGGTACGCAAATGCAACCTGAGACCAACATCTCTGGGGTCTAAGCCCAGCAAGCATTGGCCTGCACCCAGGCCCTGGGCTGGTCGGGGGGCCACCTATGTGCAAACCCGGCCAGGAGGTTGTTTGCCTGGGCCAGCACGCACGAGCGTGGGCGCCACCACCATTTTGCCTATGGGACGCCAGAGAGTCCTAGCAGGCAAAACCAGCTAACAGGCTAGCCGGAGGCTGACATACCTGGGGTCTAAGACAGTCAGGCTCTGGACTGCCCCCAGGCCCCGGGCTGCTCGGTGTCCCATCTGTGTGCCGACCAGGCCAGGAGGTTGTTAGCCCAGCAGACTCTCCTGGCACTTTCGGGGAGCATGCACGCACGCCACCATACTGAACACCTGAAAGACCCAATTAGCACTCACAGCTGAGGAGAACTTTGCTTGGACATTGGCCAGCCAGGATTTTGCCTAGACTCAGGGCCTGAGCAGCTAGGCTAGACTTGTGTGCACCAACCCGGTTGGGAATTCCGCTGGTCAGCAGAGTAATCAGCAAGCAGAAAAGGTCCCTGCAGCATACACCCTCAGCACTCCCTGAAGGAGCAAACGGGCACCATCTGATTCACAGACACAATCTGGGGCAAAGCACACTAGGGCTTCAAGGGCACCCAAGAGGAGGACAGCACATCAGCAATCTGCAACAGGGGAAACCCTGTCATCCAGTGTTGCAGAAATAGCCCTAGAGCCTCTCAGGAGGCTGAAACACCAGCCAGAGACAAGACCAACTAGCTCCAGAGAACAAGATGGCAAAGGGCAAAGGCAAGAACACTACTAGCAGAAATCTAGGCAATACGGCAGCATCTGAACCAAACTCTCCAACATCAGCAAGTCCTGGTTATGCCAACACACCAAAGAAACAAGATTTGGATTTAAAATCACTGTTCATGATGCTGCTAGAAGAACACAAAAATGACATAAATTAATCTCTTAAAGAAATACAGGGGGACATGAATAAGCTAGAAACCCATATAATGGAAACACAAAAATCACTTAAAGAAATGCAGGAGAATAAGGCCCCAAAAAAAAAAAAAAAAAAAAAAAAAAAAAACCTTAAAGAAATGCAGGAGAACTTGAGTCAAGAGGCAGAAGTCATGAAAGAGGAAACACAGAAATCTCTTAAAGAATTACAGGAAAACACAAACAAACAAATGATGGAACTGAGCAAAACCATCCTGGATCTAAAAACAGAAGTAGAAATGACTAAGAAATCACAAAGGGAGACAACTTTGGAGATAGAAGACCTTGAGAAGAAATCAGGGGACATAGATGCAAATATAAACAACAGAATACAAGAGATAGAAGAAAGAATCTCAGATGCTGAAGATACCATAGAAAGCATTGACTCAGCTGTCAAAGAAAATGCAAAATGCAAAAAGTTTGTATCCCAGAACATCCAGGAAATCCAGGATACAATGAGAAGAACAAACCTAAGGATTTTGGTATAGATGAAAGTGAAGATTTACAATTGAAAGGTCCAGCAAATGTCTTCAACAACATTATAGAGGAAAATTTTCCCAACTTAAAGAGAGAGATGCCTATGAATATACAAGAAGCCTACAGAATTCCAAACAGACTGGACCTGAGCAGAAATAGCTCCCATCACATAATAATTAAAACCCCAAATGCACTAAACAAAGAAAGAATATTAAAGGCAGTAAGAGAAAAAGGCCAAGTAACATATAAAGGAAGACCTATCAGAATCACACCAGACTTCTCACCAGAGACCATGAAAGCTAGAAGATCCTGGGCAGATCTCATGCAGACTCTAAGAGAACACAAATGTCAGCCAAGACTACTATACTCAGCAAAACTCTCATTCACCATAGATGGAGAAACCAAGATATTCCATGACAAAACCAAATTTACACAATATCTTTCCACAAACCCAGCTCTGCAAAGAATAATAGGAGGAAAATTCCAACACAAGCAGGGAAACTACACCCTGGAAAAAGCAAGATAGTTACCTTCCTTCATCTAACCCAAAAGGAGATAACGACTCAAATATAAAAAGAACATCAAAAATGACAGGAAGTAATAATCACTATTCCTTAATATCTCTTAACATCAATGGTCTCAATTCCCCAATAAAAAGACATAGACTAACAGACTGGATAAGGAAACAGGACCCTACAATTTGCTGCATACAGGAGACACCCCTCAGTGTCAAAGATAAAAACTACCTTAGAGTAAAAGGCTGGAAGACAATCTTACAAGCCAGTGGTCACAGGAAACGAGCAGGAATAGCCATTCTAATATCAGATAAAGTTGACTTTCAACCTAAAGTCATCAAAAGAGACACAGAAGGACACTTCTTGCTGGTCAAAGGAAAAATCCACGAAGAAGAACTTTCAATTCTGAACATTTATGCACCAAATGCAAGGGCACACTCATTCGTAAAAGAAACTTTACTAAAGCTCAAAGCACACATTGCACCAAACACAATAATTGTGGGGGACTTCAGCACTCCACTCTCCTCAATGGACCGATCAGGAAAACAAAAACTAAACAGGGACACAATAAAACTAATAGAAACTTTGGACCAATTGGACTTGACTGATATTTATAGAGCATTTCACCCTAAAGCAATAGAATATACCTTTTTCTCAGCACCTCATGGTACCTTCTCCAAATTCGACCATATAATTGGACAAAAGGCAGACCTCAACAAATATAAGACGATCGAACTAATCCCATGCCTCCTATCAGATCACTAGGGAGTAAGAGTGGTTTTCAATAGAAATAAAAAATACAACAGAAAGCCCACATACACATGGAGGCTGAATAATACTCTACTCAACGACACCTTGGCCAAAGAAGAAATAATGAAAGAAATCAGAGACTTTTTTAGAATTTAATGAAAATGAAGGCACAACATACCCAAATCTTTGGGACACAATGAAAGCAGTGCTAAGAGGAAAACTCATAGCCCTGAGTGCCTCCAAAAAGAAAATGGAGAGAGCATACGCTAGCAGCTTAATGACACACCTGAAAGTCCTGGAACAAAAAGAAGCCAATTCAACCAGGATGAGTAGAAGACAGGAAATCATCAAACTCAGGGCTGAAATCAATCAATTGGAAACAAAGAGAACTTTGTTTTGTACAAAGAATCAACGAATCCAGGAGCTGATTCTTTGAGAAAATCAACAAGATAGATAAACCTTTAGCCAGACTGACCAAAGGGCACAGAGAAAGTATCCAAATTAACAAACTTAGAAATGAAAAGGGGGATATAACAACAGAAACTGAGGAAATCCAAAAAAATCTTCAGATCCTACTACAAGAGCCTATGCTCAACACAACTGGAGAATCTGGAGGAAATGGACAATTTCCTTGACAGATACCAAATACCAAAATTAAATCAGGACCAAATAGATCATCTAAACAGTCCCATAGCCCCTAAAGAAATAGAAGGAGGCATAGAAAGTATTCCAACCAAAAAAAGCACAGGAGCAGATGGTTTCAGTGCAGAATTCTATCAGACCTTCAAAGAAGACCTAACACCAATACTCTTCAAACTATTCCACAAAATAGAAACAGAAGGAACACTACCCAATTCCTTCTACGAAGCCACAATTATGCTGATACCAAAACTACACAAAGATCCAACAAAGAAAGAGAACTTCAGAACAATTTCCCTTATGAACATCGATGCAAAAAAACTCAATAAAATTCTTGCCAACCGAATCCAAGTACACATCAGAATGATCATCCACCATGATCAAGTAGGCTTTATCCCAGGGATGCAGGGTTGGTTCAATATATGGAAATCCATCAATGCAATCCACTACATAAACAAACTCAAAGAAAGAAACCACATGGTCATTTCATTGGATGCTGAAAAAGCATTTGACAAAATTCAGCATCCTTTCATGCTTAAAGTCTTGGAAAGAACAGGAATTCAAGGCCCATACCTAAACATAGTCAAAGCAATATACAGCAAACTGGTAGCCAGCATCAAACTAAATGGAGAGAAACTTGAAGCAATCCCACTAAAATCAGGGACTAGACAGGGCTGCCCACTTTCTCATTATCTTTTCAATATTGTACTTGAGGTACTAGCTCGGGCAATTAGACAACATAAGGAGGTCAAAGGGATACAAATTGGAAAGGAAGAAGTCAAACTATCATTATTTGCAGATGACATGATAGTCTACCTAAGTGACCCAAAAAACTCCACTAGAGAACTCCTACAGCTGATAAACAACTTCAGCAAAGTGCAGGTTATAAAATCAACTCAAGCAAATCACTGGCCTTCCTATACTCAAAGGATAAGCAGGCTGAGAAAGAAATTAGGGAAATGACCCCCTTCACAATAGCCACAAACAGTATAAAGTACCTTGGGGTGAGTCTTACCAAACATGTGAAAGATCTGTATGACAAGAACTTCAAGATTCTGAAGAAGGAAATGGAAGAAGACCTCAAAAAATGGGAAAACCTCCCATGCTCCTAGATTGGCAGGATCAATATAGGTAAAATGGCCCTTTTGCCAAAAACAATATACAGTTTCAATGCAATACCCATCAAAATCCCAACTCAATTCTTCACAGAGTTAGAAAGAGCAATTATCAAATTCATTTGGATTAACAAAAAACCCAGGATAGCTAAAACTATTCTCAGCAACAAAAGAAATTCTGGGGGAATCAGTATCCCTGACCTCAAGCAATACTACAGAGCAATAGTGTTAAAAACTGCATGGTATTGGTTCAGTGACAGGCAGGCAGATCAATGCAACACTATTGAAGATCCAGAAATGAACCCACACACCTATGGCCACTTGATCCTCGACAAAGGGGCTGAAAACATCCAATGGAAAAAAGATAGCCTTTTCAACAAATGGTGCTGGTTCAACTGGAGGTCAGCATGCAGAAGAATGCGAAATGATCCATTTTTGTCTCCTTGTACTAAGCTCAACTCCAAATGGATCAAGGACCTCCACATAAAGCCAGACACTTCTAATAGAAAAGAAACTGGGACAGCCCCTTGAGGACATCTGCACAGGGAGAAAGTTTCTGAACAGAACACCAATAGTGTATGCGCTAAGATCAAGAATTGACAAATGGGACCTCATAAAATTACATTTGCCAGATGCTGGAAAGAACCCAGGTATCCCTCAACAGAAGAGTGGATGCAAAAAATGTGGTATATCTACACAATGGAGTACTATTCAGCCATTAGAAACAATGAATTCATGAAATTCTTAGGCAAATGGATGGAGCTAGAGAACATCATACTAAGTGAGGTAACCCAGACTCAAAAGGTGAATCATGGTATGCACTCACTAATAAGTGGATATTAACCTAGAAAACTGGAATACCCAAAACATAATCCACACATCAAATGAGACACAAGAAGAAAGGAGGAGTGGCCCCTGGTTCTGGAAAGACTCAGTGAAGCAGTATTCGACAAAACCAGAACGGGGAAGTGGGAAGGGGTGGGTGGGAGGACAGGGGAAGAGAAGGGGGCTTATGGGACTTTCAGGGAGTGGGGGGCTAGAAAAGGGGAAATCATTTGAAATGTAAATAAATTATATCGAATAAAAAAAATTAAAAAAAAATGGCGAACAGAGTTAAACAAAGAATTTTCACCTGAAGAACTTTGGATTGCAGAGAAGCATCTTAAAAAATGCTCAACTTCATTAGTCATTAGGGAAATGCAAATCAAAACAACCCTGAGATTTCACCTTACACCATTCAGAATGGCTAAGATTACAAATTCAGGAGACAGCAGGTGTTGGCGAGGATGTGGAGAAAGAGGAACACTCCTCCACTGCTGCTTGGGTTGCAAATTGGTACAACCACTCTGGAAATCAGTCTGGCGGTTCCTCCGAAAACTGGGCACCTCACTTCCAGAAGATCCTGCTATACCACTCCTGGGCATATACCCAGAAGATTCCCCAGCATGTAATATGGATACATGTTCCACTATGTACATAGCAGCCCTATTTATAATTGCCAGAAGCTGGAAAGAACCCAAGTATCCCTCAACAGAAGAGTGGATGCAAAAAATGTGGTATATATACACAATGGAGTACTATTCAGCCATTAGAAACAATGAATTCATGAAATTCTTAGGCAAATGGATGGAGCTAGAGAACATCATACTAAGTGAGGTAACCCAGACTCAAAAGATGAATCATTCATGGTATGCACTCACTAATAAGTGGATATTAACCTAGAAAACTGGAATACCCAAAACATAATCCACACATCAAATGAGGTACAAGACGTACAGAGGAGTGGCCCCATGTTCTGGAAAGACTCAGTGAAGCAGTATAGGGCAAAACCAGAATGGGGAAGTGGAAAGGGGTGGATGGGAGGACAGGGGGAGAGAAGGGGGCTTATGGGACTTTCGGGGAGTGGGGGGCTAGAAAAGGGGAAATCATTTGAAATGTAAACAAAAAATATATCGAATCAAAAAAAAAGAAAAAAAGTCTTTAATATCTTTCTTTATTTCTTCCTTGACCAAACTACCATTGAGAAGAGTATTGTTCAAAGACCATATATATTTGTGTTTTCCATTGCTTTTGTTTGAGCTTAAGACCAGCCTTAAGCTGTGGTGATCTGATAAGATACATGGAATAATTTCAATATTTCTATATCTGTTGAGGCCTGTTTTGTGACCAATTATAAGGTCAGTTTTGGAGAAGGTACCATAAGGTGCTGAGAAGGTTTATTCTTTTGCTTTAGGGTGGAATTTCTGTAAATATCTGTTAGATGCAGTTGGTCCATAACTTCAGTTAGTTTCACTGTATCTCTGGTTAGTTTCTGGTTTCATAACTTGTCCATTTTTGACAGTGGGTTGTTGAAGTCTCCCACTATTATTGTGTGGGGTGCAATGTGTGTTTTGAGCTTTAGTAAAGTTTCTTTTATGAATGTGGGTGCCCTTGCATTTGGAGCATAGATGTTCAGAATTGAGAGTTCATCTTGGTAGACTTTTCCTTTGACAAGTATGAAGTGTCCCTCATCTTTTTTGACAACTTTTGGTTGAAAGCCTATTTTATCTGATGTAAGAATGGCCACTCCAGCTTGTTTCTTGGGACCATTTGCTTGGAAAATTGTTTTCCACCCTTTGACTCTTAAATAGTGTCTGTCTTTGTCGTTGAGGCGGGTTTTTGTATGCAGCAAAACGTTGGGTCCTATTTAGATATCCAGTCAGTTAGTCTATGTCTTTTTATAGGGAAATTGAGACCATTGATATTAAAAGATATTAAGGAAAAGGAAAAGTGATTGTTGCTTACTGTTTTCTTCTTAGTTAAAGGTGCCATTCTGGTTGTGTAGCTATTTTCTATTGGGTTTAATGAAAGTTTACCTTATTGATTTTTCTACAGTGTGGTTTGCTGTCTTGTGTTGGTATTTTCCACCCATTATCCTTTGCAGAGCTGGATTTGTGGAAAGATACTGTGTACATTTGCTTTTGTCATGGAATGTCTTGTTTTCACCATCTATGGTAATTGAAAGTTTTGCTGGATATAGTAGTCTGGGCTGCATTTATGTTCTCTTAGGGTCTGTATGATATCTGCCCAGGCTCTTCTGGCCTTCATAGTCTCTGGTGAGAAGTCTGGTGTAATTCTGATAGGTCTGCCTTTATATATTACTTAACCTTTTTCTCTCACTAATTTTAATATTCTTTCTTTGTTTAATGCATTTGGTGTTTTGATTATTACGTGACGGTAGGAATTTTTGATCTGGTCCAATCTGTTTAGAGTTCTCTAGGCTTCCTGTATGTTTATGGACATCTCTTTCTTTAGGTTAGGGAAGTTTTCTTCTATAATTTTGTTGAAGATATTGATTGGGCCTTTAAGATGTAAATCCTTGCTTTCTTCTATCCTATAATCCTTACATTTAGTCTTCTCATTGTGTCCTGGAGTTCCTGGATGTTTTAGGTTACAAGCTTTTTGCATTTTGCATTTTCTATGACTGTTGAGTCAATGATTTCTATGGAATCTTCAGCATCTGAGATTCTTTCTTCTATCTCTTGTATTCTGTTGTTGATATTTGCTTCTATGACTCCTGAATTCTTTCCAAGGTTTTCTATTTTCAGAGATGTCTCACTTTGTGATTTCTTTGTTGATTCTATTTCCAGGTTTTGATCCTGGATAGTTTTGTTCAGTTCCTTCACTTTTTTGTTTGTTTTTTCCTGAAATTCTTTAAGGAATTTTTTGTGTTTCCTCTTTAAGGGCTTCTACCTGTTGATCCATGTTCTCCTGTGTTTCTTTTAGGGATTTTTGTGATTCCTCTTTAAGGGTTTCTGCATGTTGGCTCATGTTCTCCCATAATTTCCTACAGGATTTTTTTTTCTTTTCTTTTTTTTTTTTTATTCGATATAATTTATTTACATTTCAAATGATTTCCCCTTTTCTAGCCCCCCCCCCACTCCCCGAAAGTCCCGTAAGCCCCCTTCTCTTCCCCTGTCCTCCCTCCCACCCCTTCCCAGTTCCCCGTTCTGGTTTTGCCAAATACTGTTTCACTGAGTCTTTCCAGAACCAGGGACCACTCCTGCTTTCTTCTTGTATCTCATTTGATGTGTGGATTATGTTTTGGGTATTCCAGCTTTCTAGGTTAATAACCACTTATTAGTGAGTGCATACCATGATTCACCTTTTGAGTCTGGGTTACCTCACTTAGTATGATGTTCTCTAGCTCCATCCATTTGCCTAAGAATTTCATGAATTCATTGTTTCTAATGGCTGAATAGTACTCCATTGTGTAGATATACCACATTTTTTGTATCCACTCTTCTGTTGAGGGATACCTGGGTTCTTTCCAGCATCTGGCAATTATAAATAGGGCTGCTATGAACATAGTAGAGCATGTATCCTTATTACATGGTGGGGAATCCTCTGGGTATATGCCCAGGAGTGGTATAGCAGGATCTTCTGGAAGTGAGGTGCCCAGTTTTCGGAGGAACCGCCAGACTGATTTCCAGAGTGGTTGTACCAATTTGCAACCCCACCAGCAGTGGAGGAGTGTTCCTCTTTCTCCGCACCCTCTCCAACACCTGCTGTCTCCTGAATTTTTAATCTTAGCCATTCTGACTGGTGTAAGATGAAATCTTAGGGTTGTTTTGATTTGCATTTCCCTAATGACTGATGAAGTTGAGCATTTTTTAAGATGCTTCTCCGCCATCCGAAGTTCTTCAGGTGAGAATTCTTTGTTTAACTCTGTACCCCATTTTTTAATAGGGTTGTTCGGTTTTCTGGAGTCTAACTTCTTGAGTTCTTTATATATATTGGATATTAGCCCTCTATCTGATGTAGGATTGGTGAAGATCTTTTCCCAATTTGTTGGTTGCCGATCTGTCCTCTTGATGGTGTCCTTTGCCTTACAGAAACTCTGTAACCTTATGAGGTCCCATTTGTCAATTCTTGCTCTTAGAGCATACACTATTGGTGTTCTGTTCAGAAACTTTCTCCCTGTACCGATGTCCTCAAGGGTCTTCCCCAGTTTCTTTTCTATTAGCTTCAGAGTGTCTGGCTTTATGTGGAGGTCCTTGATCCATTTGGATTTGAGCTTAGTACAAGGAGACAAGGATGGATCAATTCGCATTCTTCTGCATGCTGACCTCCAGTTGAACCAGCACCATTTGTTGAAAAGGCTATCTTTTTTCCATTGGATGTTTTCAGCCTCTTTGTCGAGGATCAAGTGGCCATAGGTGTGTGGGTTCATTTCTGGATCTTCAATCCTGTTCCATTGATCCTCCTGCCTGTCACTGTACCAATACCATGCAGTTTTTAACACTATTGCTCTGTAGTATTGCTTGAGGTCAGGGATACTGATTCCCCCAGATTTTCTTTTGTTGCTGAGAATAGTTTTAGCTATCCTGGGTTTTTTGTTGTTCCAGATGAATTTGATAATTGCTCTTTCTAACTCTGTGAAGAATTGAGTTGGGATTTTGATGGGTATTGCATTGAATCTGTATAGTGCTTTAGGCAAAATGGCCATTTTAACTATATTGATTCTACCGATCCATGAGCATGGGAGGTTTTCCCATTTTTTGAGGTCTTCTTCCATTTCCTTCTTCAGAGTCTTGAAGTTCTTGTCATACAGATCTTTCACATGTTTGGTAAGAGTCACCCCAAGATACTTTATACTGTTTGTGGCTATTGTGAAGGGGGTCATTTCCCTAATTTCTTTCTCAGCCTGCTTATCCTTTGAGTATAGGAAGGCCACTGATTTGCTTGAGTTGATTTTGTAACCTGCCACTTTGCTGAAGTTGTTTATCAGCTGTAGGAGCTCTCTAGTAGAGTTCTTTGGGTCACTTAGGTAGACGATCATGTCGTCTGCAAATAATGATAGTTTGACTTCTTCCTTTCCAATTTGTATCCCTTTGACCTCCTTATGTTGTCGAATTGCCCGAGCTAGTACCTCAAGTACAATATTGAAAAGATAAGGAGAAAGGGGGCAGCCTTGTCTGGTCCCTGATTTCAGTGGGATTGCTTCAAGTTTCTCTCCGTTTAGTTTGATGCTGGCTACCGGTTTGCTGTATATTGCTTTTACTATGTTTACGTATGGGCCTTGAATTCCTGTTCTCTCCAAGACTTTAAGCATGAAAGGATGCTGAATTTTGTCAAATGCTTTTTCAGCATCCAATGAAATGACCATGTGGTTTTGTTCTTTGAGTTTGTTTATGTAGTGGATTGTATTGATGGATTTCCGTATATTGAACCAACCCTGCATACCCGGGATAAAGCCTACTTGATCATGGTGGATGATCGTTTTGATGTGTTCTTGGATTCGGTTGGCAAGAATTTTATTGAGTATTTTTGCATCGATGTTCATAAGGGAAATTGGTCTGAAGTTCTCTTTCTTTGTTGGATCTTTGTGTGGCTTTGGTATCAGCGTAATTGTGGCTTCGTAGAAGGAATTGGGTAGTGTTCCTTCTGTTTCTATTTTGTGGAATAGTTTGAAGAGTATTGGTGTTAACTCTTCTTTGAAGGTCTGGTAGAATTCTGCACTGAAACCATCTGGTCCTGTGCTTTTTTTGGTTGGAAGACTTTCTATGACTCCTTCTATTTCTTTAGGCTTTATGGGACTGTTTAGATGGTCTAGTTGGTCCTGATTTAATTTTGGTATTTGGTATCTGTCAAGGAAATTGTCCATTTCCTCCAGATTCTCCAGTTGTGTTGAGTACAGGCTCTTGTAGTAGGATCTGATGATTTTTTGGATTTCCTCAGTTTCCGTTGTTATGTCTCCCTTTTCATTTCTAAGTTTGTTAATTTGGATACTTTCTCTGTGCCCTTTGGTCAGTCTGGCTAAGGGTTTATCTATCTTGTTGATTTTCTCAAAGAACCAGCTCCTGGTTCTGTTGATTTTTTGTATGGTTCTCTTTGTTTCTACTTGATTGATTTCGGCCCTGAGTTTGATGATTTCCTGCCTTCTACTCCTCCTGGGTGAAATAGCTTCTTTTTGTTCTAGGGCTTTCAGGTGTGTCATTAAGTTGGTAATGTATGCTCTCTCCATTTTCTTTTTGGAGGCACTCAGGGCTATGAGTTTTCCTCTTAGCACTGCTTTCATTGTGTCCCATAGATTTGGGTATGTTGTGTTTTCATTTTCATTGTGTTCTAAAAAGTCTTTAATTTCTTTCTTTATTTCTTCCTTGACCAAGGTGTCATTGAGTAGAGTATTGTTCAATTTCCACGTGTATGTGGGTTTTCTGTTGTTTCTGTTGCTATTGAAGACCACTTTTATTCCATAGTGATCAGATAGGAGGCATGGGATTAGTTCTATCTTCTTATATTTGTTGAGGTCTGTCTTGTGACCAATTATATGGTCGATTTTGGAGAAGGTACCATGAGGTGCTGAAAAAAAGGTATATTCTTTTGTTTTAGGATAGAATGTTCTATATATATCAGTTAAATCTAATTGGTCCAAAGCTTCAATTAGTTTCATTGTGTCCTTGTTTAGTTTCTGTTTTCCTGATCGGTCCATTGAGGAAAGTGCAGTGTTGAAGTCACCCACAATTATTGTGTTAGGTGCAATGTGTGCTTTGAGTTTTAATAAAGTTTCTTTTATGAAAGAGGGTGCCCTTGCATTTGGAGCATAGATGTTCAGGATTGAGAGTTCTTCTTGTTGTATTTTTCCTTTGACCAGCAAGAAGTGTCCCTCAGAGTCTCTTTTGATGACTTTGGGTTGAAAGTCAATTTTATCTGATATTAAAATGGCTACTCCAGCTTGTTTCCTGAGACCATTTGCTTGTAAAATTGTCTTCCAGCCTTTTACTCTAAGGTAGTGTTTGTCTTTGACCCTGAGGTGTGTTTCCTGTAAGCAGCAAAATGTAGGGTCCTGTTTACGTATCCATTCAGTTAGTCTGTGTCTTTTTATTGGGGCATTGAGTCCATTGATGTTAAGAGATATTAAGGAATAGTGATTGTTACTTCCTATCATTTTTGACGTTATTTTTTAAATTTGATTGCTTAACTTCTTTTGGGTTTGATGGAAGGTTACTATCTTGCTTTTTCCAGGGTGAAGTTTCCCTCCTTGTATTGGTGTTGTCCTCCTATTATCCTTTTTAGGGCTGGGTTTGTGGATAGATATTGGGTGAACTTGGTTTTGTCGTGAAATATCTTAGTTTCTCCATCTATGGTGATTGAGAGTTTTGCTGGATATAGTAGTTTTGGTTGGCATTTGTGTTCTCTTAGAGTCTGCATGAGATCTGCCCAGGACCTTCTAGCCTTCATAGTCTCAGGTGAAAAGTCTGCTGTGATTCTGATAGGTCTTCCTTTATATGTTACTTGGCCTTTTTCTCTTACTGCCTTTAATATTCTTTCTTTGTTTAGAACATTTGGTGTTTTGATTATTATGTGACAGGAAGTATTTCTGTTCTGGTCCAGTCTGTTTGGAGTTCTGTAGGCTTCTTGTATGTTCATGGGCATCTCTCTCTTTAGGTTAGGGAAGTTTTCTTCCATAATTTTATTGAAGATATTTGCTGGCCCTTTAAGTTGTAAATCTTCACTCTCATCTATGCCTATAATCCTTAGGTTTGGTCTTCTCATTGTGTCCTGGATTTCCTGGATATTTTGGGTTACAAGCTTTTTGCATTTTGCATTTTCTTTAACTGTTGAGTCCATGGTTTCTATGGAATCTTCAGCATCTGAGATTCTTTCTTCTATTTCTTGTATTCTGTTGTTGATATTTGCATCTCTGTCCCCTGATTTCTTCCCAAGGCTTTCTATCTCCAAAGTTGTCTCCTTTTGAGTTTTCTTAGTTGTTTCTACTTCTGTTTTTAGATCCTGGATGGTTTTGCTTAGCTCCTTCACTTGCTTGTTTGTGCTTTCCTGTAATTCTTTAAGAGATTTTTGTGTTTTTTCTTTCATGACCTCAGCCTGTTGACCAAAGTTCTCCTGTATTTCTTTAAGAGATTTTTGTGTTTCGTCTTTCATGACCTCAGCCTGTTGACCAAAGTTCTCCTGTATTTCTTTAAGTGTTTTTTGCATTTCCTCCTTGTTGGCTTTTGTATTCTCCTGGATTTCTTTCAATGATTTTTGTGTTTCCCTTGCAAGGGCTTCTAACTTTTGATCCATTTTCTCCTGAATGTCCTTCATGTGTTCCTGTACCAGCATCATGACCAGTGATTTTAAATCCAAATCTTGTTTTACAGGTGTGATGGGGTATCCAGGACTTGCTGGTAGAGGAGAATTTGGTTCAGATGTTGCCATATTGCCTTGATTTCTGTTAGTGACGTTCCTGCGTTTGCCTTTTGCCATCTAGCTCTCACTGGTGTTACTTGGTCTTGTCAGTGCTGGACTCACCAGTGCACGCTGCCCCTTCCCTGTTGGCCTCTGGTGCACAGCTTACACTCTGCACTGCCTGTAGACAGGGTGCTGTTGTCCAGGCTGTTCAGATCCCGAAGCAGGCACCTGAAGGCTCCCGCTGGGGCCCGCAGGATTTATTGGAGCACACCGACTTCTCCCAGCTGGCCGCCCGGAAGCCCCCACTAGCCTCTTGAGGGACCTGGAGATGTGGCGGCCACCCAGGCTGATCTGAAGCGGAGAGAGTTGAGCTGGGGGCTTCTGCCTGAGGCCTTGCCCCAGATTGTGTCTGTGGACCAGGTGGAACCCGTGTGCACCCCCAGGGAGCTCCGAAGGTGAATGTTGCTGTGACCTCCCCTGTGCTCCGCTCACTCCGCTGGGCAGCCGATTTCCCCAACCGGGCTGGCGCACACTAGATTAGCCTTGTCGCCCGGGCCCTGAGTCCAGGCAAACGCCTGGGAGGCCAAGGTCCGAGCAAAGTTCCCCTGGGGCTATGTCTGTTATTTGGGTCCGCCAGGTGACCCGGATGGCGGGCGTGCGCGTCCGCGCTCCCCGAAAGCACTGGGAGAGTCTGTTGTGCTAATAACCTCCTGGGCGGGTTGACACACAGATGGCCCACCAAGCCGCCCAGTTCTTGGGGTCAGTCCTGTGCCTTTTGGGGCCTAGACCCCCGTTTTGTTAGCCTCAGGCTACGCTTGTTAGCAGTCTCTGCCCTCCCGAGCACTCTGGCTCCTCCTACAGGATTTTTGTATTGCCTCTTTGAGGGCTTCAACCTGTTGTCCCATATTCTCCCGTATTTCTTTAAGAGATTTTTCTGTTTCCTCTTTAAGGGCTTCTACCTTTTGATCCATATTATCTTGTCTTTCTTTAAGGAATTTTTGTGCTTCTGCCTATTGACCCATGTTCTCTTGTATTTCTTTAAGGGAGTTATTTATGTCCTTCTTGAAGTCCTCCATCAGCAATATGAGATGTGATTTTTAAATCTGGTTCTTGCTTTTCTGATATGATGGAGTATGCAGGATTTGCTGTTGTGGGAGACCTGGGTTCTGATGGTGCCATGTTGCCTTGTTTCTGTTGGTAATGATCTTGTGTTTGCCTTTGGCCATCTTGTTATCTCTGGTGTTAGCTGGTCTTGCTGACACTATCTTCTCTATCCTGCAGGCCTGTGTTTCTGTACTCCTGGGATTCTCTTTCTGTCCAATGCCCTGCAAATAACTGATCCTCCAGGAGGTATCAGGCGATGGAGTCTCCCCTGTGGCAGACCTGGCAAGGGTTGAATGCCCTGCTCTTGCCAATTCTTGAATGTCCTGCTCCTGTAGATTCTTTAATACCCTGCTCCTGTCAGTTCTCTAGGGAGTATTAGGAAGTGGTGTCCTCTCCATGTTGGATGTGGGAGACCTGCGCAGGTCTCCCACATCCAATGGCAAGGCGCAGTGACAGGGGAGGAGGAAGGAGTAGAAGGGGTGGAAGGGGATAGGCAAACTAATACCCTGCTCCTGTTGGTTCTCTAGAGAGTATCAGGCAGTGGTGTCCTCTCCATGCCAGATGTGGCACATGTCTCCCACATCCAACAGCTAGAGATGGTGACTGAGGAGGAGGGAGAGGTAGAAGGGGAGGAAGGGGATAGGCGAACTGGACGTTGCTGGGTGGTGAATCCCAGAGCAGAGGGGCTCTGTGACTGTCTGTATTGGGAGGTGATGCTTACCTAATACCCTGCTCCTGTTAGTTCCAGCCTACTTTTAATAGTAGTTTATTTCTCCAGTGAGACTCTATTGAAGTAAACTAAATTTTCATTTGCAAATGATTATCAGTTCAAGACTGCTTCTGGGTTAATAATTGGGGCATATGTTCACTTTCCCTGTAAATTCTGCCTCAGTCTCTATGAGTTCATATGTCCATTGATACTATTATGTGTAAATGCCTTTGTTTTCTTGGTGCACTTCATTCCCTCTTACATGCTGTCTCCTTCCTCTTCAGCAATGGTTCCTGAGCACTGAAGTGAGGGATTTGATGAAATTCCATTTAGGGCTAAGTGTTTCAAAATTTTTATTCCCTACACATTTGTGGCTATGGGTCTCTGTATTTGTTCCAATCTGGTATGAGAGGAAGCTTTTCTGATTGTGGCTGAGCAATTTACTGATCTATGAATATAGAAGAATATTATTAAAATTCATTTATTGCTACTACATTGCTTTAATAGAAGAGTAGTCTTGGATTTTATCCTAGGTTTCTGGGCTATCTAGTATCAGGTTCTGGGTTACCAAGTGGTGTTGGGTGTTGATTCTACCTCTTGGAGTGGGCCTTAATTCAAATTGGATATTGAGTGGTTACTTCCACAGGCTTTATGCCACCCTTGCATTAGCATATCTTGTAGGCAGGACACTGTTGTGGATCCTTTACATTTTGGTAACATTCAGAGCATCTTCAGGAACTAAAAACACTAGCCCCATGGGCATAAAGGTTCTAAGTAAGCAAAAATTCTACTTCTAAATGTTCAATAGGTTTCATGGCTGTTTTCTACATGGATAAGGACTTGCTGTCAGTTTGTGGAGAGAAATCTATAGCCTTCACCATAACCTAAGATGTTTTGGGATGCTCATAGGATGTCTTTGACCAAAAACTAATTCGATATAATCTATTTCTGGTACAGAACACAGAACACCTCATTTGTTGACAAAAGTTGCTCACTGGAGCTCTATCTCCCTATTATTCAGTGATTTAATTGAGACAACACATATACACACACCCAAATGAGACAATTTTATTATATGTATTAAATACATTTATGTTGTTGTGGTATATGTTACTATCAAGGCAGCATACATAAAGAAGAGTTTCTTTGGGTATCTATAATTACAGAGGCCTAACAGGTAGGGAGATTTGACACAAGATAAGCATGAGCAACTGAGCAACTACATTTTTAGATATAAAATGAGATTGGTGGAACTTGACCGTTGTACAGCCACTATGGACATCAGTGTAGTGATAGCTTCTACCATAATACGTTTTCATTTAGAATTCAGCTTAATTTAGCTAAATTTCCTCCCTCATCCTTCTTTTCTCTCTCCCAACCTGCTTGATCCTCTAGTTCTAATCCCCTGCCTCCCTAGACAAACTATAAATGTCTATTCTATTTTCCTTCCCCCGGGAGATCTATCTCTGTCCACCCCTATTCTTGTCTCTTATCTTTTACCAAAACTTTGTGGTTCTAGAGATTATAGCTTGATTTTCATTGAATTAAAAGCTAATGTTCACATATAAGCAAATATATACCATATTTGTCTTTCTGGGTCTTCATTATCTTATTCAGATTTTCTCTACTTCCATCCATTTACCTACATATTTCATAATTCCATTTTCTTAATGGCCAAGTGATATTCCGCTATATAAATGTACCCCAGTTTCTTTATCTATTGAAATGTTGAGGGATATCTATGTCTTTTTTCTAGTTTCTGTCTACTATGTATAGAGAATCAATGAATGTATTTAAGAAGGGGCCTCTGTTGTAGGATGAAGCATCCTTTGGGTATGTGCTCAAAAGTTGTCTAACAGAATCTTGAGGTAAATTGGTTCCCATCTACCTGAGGAACCAACACACTGATTTCCATAGTGGCTGTACAAAGCTAAAGTCCCACGGGCTCATTTTGCATTCAGAAATGTAATTTTTCAGCTCCCTGCTCTAGCCATCTTATTTGTCTGCTATCAAGCTTCTACCACAATAGATTCTTCTACAGCTGGGCAAAAGAGTTATTATACAGCCTTCTACAATAACAAACCCAAAGAAACTACTCTTTCTATAGGTTGTTTTCATGGTGACATTTTATCATTGGCAACAGAAAAGTTTCTAATAGTCGTGTGAAGTATAAGAAGAGGAAACTATTGAGTGATAAAAGATTAAGTGGGGACAGAGGTAAGATAATAAAGGACAAGATGAGACAGTGGGTAGCTTGCCAAAACTAAGGACATATGGAAAATACTAATGGTAACCCAGTCTTCGGTCAGCTAATTTCAAAATACAGGTTTGGTTTTAATCTTCAAAATGAATTATACTGTATCCATGCACCAAAAAAATATAGATTATTAAATAAAAATTGCAGTTTAAGACAAAAGGTATCTATCTATAAAATCCTGGCTAAGGAATCTCCAGAGGACTTGGGAACAGAAAGGGATATTGCCATTTTCCTTGGTCATCCACCATACTACATGGTAAGACCCCATGACTGAAGATGCCAAACACTTCGCTTGGAGGAATAAGAGAAACTAATCTCAAACTAACTGAAAGTCTTTCTCCCTGCTGTCTAGGCTTTACAGTGACAAAAAGTACCATGCAGACTGTTACAACAGAAAAGATATCAGTGGTCCTCCTCAGTGTTGGACCCTGATTGCTGCAATACCAGTAAGGACGTGCCATGGTGTATTCTGTTATAGGGTAGATGACTACTTTCTGATTGGGCTTGATGCCTCCTCTCAAGACAGATCTTTATGCCCAGTACTCTAGCATAAATAAAAGGTTTTAGGACATGGAAGTCACAGACCCAAATGTAGAACCCACTATTGTTAGTTTGCTAATAGGTATCAAATTGCCTCCTAAATATTTATGAATATATTTATTATGCATATATAATATTTATGCATATATATTGTTAACTGACCTTATCCTTGCTCATAGAAGCATCTTCCTGCAATAGGCAGCCATCAATAAACAAACATATAAGTAGCCATAGTGCTAAGAACAAGAGGTTGTCTGAATATTTTTACCTTTAAGCCCAGTGCAAAATATTTCCTGTAGTCTGGAGCAAAACCAGTTCCTATCTATGTAAATATCAGGATATTAAATTCCATATGTTACATGCCAGATGCTTTCATCTGCTGCAGCTGTGCACAGTGAGCTGACAGTTTGTGTTTGTCAAGCAAAAGAAGTGTGATTCCATGCAAAGAGAAAGGCTATAGCTGACGCTGAGGCGGGGACAGGGAAGAGAGGGCAAAAAGTATGAGTGACTTGATTCAGCAGTCTGACAAGTTAAATCACTGGATAGTTGGGATTCCATATGAGGCATAAAGTTGGAAGAAGCTGCAAAGATTCATTTAAAGTGGAAATTGCCTTTGATCTTTACTTTGTAAAATCATATCAAACTGTGTGCGCATATGAGGAGGAGAGGGATGGGATGATGGAGAATTCTATTGTTCTTATGTGTAAATGGTCATTACAGAAGAAAATTATTAGAATGGGGTGACAATGAGAAGGGGAGAGATGCCAGATAAGATTTCATGTATCCCAGGATGGCCTTGAAATCATTGTGTAGCCAAAAATGTTCCTGAACTTCTAATTCTCCTGACTACTTCCTGAGGTTTTCTGAGTACTGGAACTTAAGGCCTGTGCTACCAGAGCCTCATTAGTGTAGTTCTATGGAGCAAACAAACCCAGGACCTCATACACATAAAGCAAATGAGCTAGACATTCTCTTTAATGCTTCTCAATTTGATTTGAGTAATTCTAGATTCTGAAAATAGAATAAACCTATAATAATGCATAAATATCTGGGTATTAGCCAAAAGAGCTGAAAGATAGTAATCGTGGTTGTGACATATATGGGGAGGCTTGAGATTTCACAGAATGGGACAGGTTATCAGGACATACACTCAGCATCAGGAGCCATGAATTATGCTTTGAGCACTAAATTACAAAAATATAGCTCTTTCTCTGTAGTTGTTTCTCTAAAACGGCTTAGAAAATCCCATGTATGAGTTTGTATCACTGTTTTGTATCTTGTTATTTCATGACTGAAAATCTATCTGTATAGTAACTTGAAGTCTTCCTGCCACAGTATCTTCATCTGTAATGAATGAGCAACATGCTTCTCTCCTGAATGGCATATAAAATTCAATTACAGGTTTGTTAAAAGGAGCTTACTCCAGTGTTTGGTATTTACCCTGTGCACACCACCTGTTGCCATTTTCTAGGACTAAAAATATATTCATAAAGACATTTATAGACTTGAGTCCTAATGGAAAACCAAGAAAGAAGTGTAAAGATTTAACATAAGGTCTTGAATTGAGTTTCTAACAAACCCAATGGACAAGTTTGGAATGGTCTTATGGACTTGAATATGTATCTTTGAAAAAAAAACATAAGGTAAAGTGGTATTTCCAAAGTCAGTGCCTCCTAGTTATAATCAGGTACTGACTCACTTGTGCAGTCAAGATAGTTTCAGAACATTGACTTTAATTAAATTAACTAATTAATGTGTTTACTTATTTATTAGTTGAGGCAAACAGATGAACTTAGAATGTATAATGTGAAGCAATGTTCTACAATCTTGGAGAAAAAGTGAATGTTCTCCCTTATATGTGGATTCTCACCTATAACATACATGCATTAAGGTAGACTTTATATGGGTAAAGTGCAACATGGAGACAGGAGAATGCAAAACATAAAATATTAGGTAATTAGGAGAGACTGCATGTAGGCAATGGATGCTGGAGTCATGAAAAGGGACATAAAGCTAACAGTTCCTTCTTTTAATATAGATATGTTCCTTTCTCTGTGGCACAAAAATGCATGAAAACAAATGATACAAAAATCCAATGTGAACAGAAAGTACAAATATAGAAAATACAAAAAGTTCCACTACATCAGAATGGCTATCCTAGCTGTGTAGAAGTTCTTTGAAATGTAATATAGACTTGGAGTCTGACTAATTTGACTGAGTGAATTTTTTTTTTACAAATCCTGTACAATAAAGTTTCAGTTCATCCAGATTTTTCACTTGCTTGGTTAGAGTTACATCAATATATTTTATATTACTTGTGGCTCCCATGGAGCCTAATTTGTTTCTCAGCCAAATTATCATTTATATAAAGGAAAACTACTGATTTGAGTTAGTTTTATATCCAACCACTTTGCTGAAGGTGTTCTCCTAAAATTTTTGGAGTAGCTTATGTATTCTATCAAATCATCAGTAAATAGTGATACTTTGACTTCTTCCTTTCTAATTTGTCCCTTCAATCTCCTTTTGTTGTCTAATTGTTTTAGCTAGAACTTTGAGTGCTATATTGAATGTGTTATAGTGGAAATGTGATAGTGGAAATCTATCTTGGCTTGTCTTCTATTTTAGTGAAAATGTTTAAGTTTCTCTCCATTTAATTTGATGTTGGCTACTGGCTTGCTGTATATTGTTCTCATTGTACTTACATATGTGCTTTGTATTCATGATCGCTCCAAGACCTTTACCATGAAGGTGTGGAGTGGAGAATTTCAGGATTGGGGACTGGGGTGGGGGGGCAACATTTAGAATGTAAATAAATAAAATGATTAAAAATAAAATTAAAAATAAATAAAGTTTCAACTCAAAAGAACTGTAAATATCTTATTTCAAGAAGAGGGAATAGGGATTATTATTTCCTGTTATTTTTGATGTTATTTTTATATTTGATTGGTTATCTTCTTTTGGGTTTGATGAAAGAAAGTTTCTATCTTGCTTTTTCCAGAGTGTAGTTTCCCTCCTTATGTTGATGTTTTCCACATATTATCTTTTGTAGGGATGGATTTGTGGAAAGATATTGTGTAAGTTTGGTTTTTATCATGGAATATCCTGGTTTCTACATCTATGGTGATTGAGAGTTTTACTGGATATAGCAGTCTTGGCTGGCATTTGTGTTCTCTTAGAATCTGTATGAAATCTGCCCAGAATCTTCTAAATTTCATGGTCTCTAGTGAGAAGTCTGGTGTAATTCTGAAAATTTCCTGAACAGAACACCAATAACTTATGCTCTAACATCAAGAATTGACAAATGGGACCTCATAAAATTACAAAGTATCTGTAAAGGCCGTTTTGTCGTTCTGACAGTGTAAAGGCAAAGAACATTGTCAAAACGACAAAACGATAACCAACAAATTGAGAAAAGATCTTAACCAACCTTACATCTGACTTTGTATATAATGGCTATCATCCATTATATACAAAGAACTGAAGAAGTTAGACCCCCAGAGAACCAAATAACCATATTAAAAAGTGGGGTACAGAGCTAAACAAAGAATTTTCACCTGAAGAACTTCGGATGGCTGAGAAGCACCTTAGGAAATGTTCAACATCAAGAGTCATTAGGGAAATGCAAATCAAAACAACTCTAAGATTTCACCTTACACCAGTTAGAATGGCTAAGATTAAAAACTTAGGAGACAGCAGGTGCTGGAGAGGTTGTGGAGAAAGAGGAACACTCCTCCACTGCTGGTGGGATTGCAAGATGGTACAACCATTCTGGAAATCAGTCTGGCTGTTCCTCAGAAAACTGGGCATGACATTTCTGGAGGACCCTGCTATGCCACTCCTGGGCATATACCCAGAGGATTCCCCAGCATGCAATAAGGCCACATGCTCCACTATGTTCATAGCAGCCTTATTTATAATAGCCAGAAGCTGGAAAGAACCCAGATGTCCCTCAATAGAGGAATAAATACAGAAAATCTGGTATATTTTCACAATGGAATACTACTCAGCAAGTAAAAGCAATGAATTCATGAAATTCTTAGGCAAATGATTGGAACTGGAAAATATACTAAGTGAAGTAACTCATTCACAAAAGAACACACATGGAATTTAGTAACTGATAAGTGGATAATAGCCCAGAAGCTCTGCATACCCAAGACACAACTCACATATCAAATCATTCCCAAGAAGAAGGAAGAAGAGGGCTCTGTTCCTGGAAAGGCTTGATGCAGCATAGTAGGGGATTACCTGGACAGAGAAGTAGGAGGGGTTTGATTGGAGAACAGGTGGAATGAAAGGGGCTTATGGGACTTATGGGGAGGGGGGAGCAGGGAAAGGGAAAATCATTTGGAATGTACACAAAGAATATAGAAAATAAAATAAAATAAAATAAAATAAAATAAAATAAAATAAAATAAAATAAAATAGAAGTGGATTGAGAGCCCACAGTAACTGAAAGAAACTGAGTGAGAGCATTGTGCTTCCAAATATTCTGTTTCATGGGACCTTTCCTGGAGAATTTCATAACCACAGGAAACAAATGGCTCATGTATTGCTGGATGGCTCATTCCAAGCACCTAGAATGTGCTTCTGTAAATAACTGCAAGAGCCAGCCCAAGGACACTTTAAGTTTCAGTTAACAGAAAGCATTCCTATTATTTCTTTTCGTTTTTGTGGCTTCTATGTTGTGAAATTTCAGAACAGATCCCTCCTTGCTCACCTTCAGCTGGTGATCATCTTTGCCAATTTATTGAGAAAATGGAACCAGTCAAGAGACAGGTGGTGATTTCACCACCCCTACTATCACATCTACAGCAGCTTCACCATCTCCATTTACCTTCTTTACCTAGGCTGACAGAGGGTATGAAGTGTGTCCTATTCTAACTTTAATCAATTCACTGTCTTCAGAGTTTTAGCCAAAATCACAAATGCCAACTAGCTAGGATTCTGTGTTCACACTCTCATTTCGCAAAAGTACTCGGCCATTTATCTTTTCAGTGTGCAAAATTACCATCATTTTCCCATTAAAAAGCTTGAGAAACATGTGAAAGCTCTGTATGATAAGAACTTCAAGACTCTGAAGAAGGAAATAGAAGAAGACCTCAAAAAATGAAAAACACTCCCATGCTCATGGATCGGCAGGATTAATATAGTTAAAATGGCCATTTTGCCAAAAGCAATATACAGATTCAACACAATACCCATCAAAATCCCAACTCAATTCTTCATAGAGTTAGAAAGAGCAATTCTTAAATTCATCTGGAATAACAAAAACCCAGGATAGCTAAAACTATACTCAACAACAAAAGAAATTCTGGGGGAATCAGTATCCCTGACCTCAAGCAATACTGCAGAGCAATAGTATTAAAAACTGCATGGTACTGGTACAGTGACAGCCAGGCAGATCAATGGAACAGGATTGAAGATCCAAAAATGAACCCACACACCTATGGCCACTTGATCCTCGACAAAGGGGCTGAAAACATCCAATGGAAAAAAGATAGCCTTTTCAACAAATGGTGCTGGTTCAACTGGAGGTCAGCATGCAGAAGAATGCGAATTGATCCATCCTTGTCTCCTTGTATTAAGCTCAACTCCAAATGGATCAAGGACCTCCACATAAAGCCAGACACTCTGAAGCTAATAGAAAAGAAACTGGGGAAGACCCTTGAGGACATCGGTATAGGGGGAAAGTTCCTGAACAGAACACCAATAGCTTATGCTCTAAGATCAAGAATTGACAAATGGGACCTCATAAAATTACAAAGTTTCTGTAAAGCAAAGGACACCATCAAAAGGACAAATTGGCAACCAACAAATTGGGAAAAGATCTTCACCAACCCTACATCAGATAGAGGGCTAATATCCAATATATACAAAGAACTCAAGAAGTTAGACCCCAGAAACCCAAATAACCCTATTAAAAATGGGGTACAGAGTTAAACAAAGAATTCTCACCTGAAGAACTTTGGTTGGTGGGGAAACATCTTACAAAATGTTCAACTTCATTAGTCATCAGGGAAATGCAAATCAAAACAACCCTGAGATTTCACCTTCACCAGTCAGAATGGGTAAGATTAACAACTCAGGAGACAGCAGGTGTTGGCGAGGATGTGGAGAAAGAGAAACAGTCCTCCACTGCTGGTGGGGTTGCAAATTGGTACAACCACTCTGGAAATCAGTCTGGTGGTTCCTCAGAAAACTGGGCATGTCACTTCCGAAAGATCCTGCTATACCACTCCTGGGCATATACCCAGAGGATTCCCCAGCATGTAATAAGGATATATGCTCCACTATGTTCATAGAAGCCCTATTTATAATAGCCAGAAGCTGGAAAGAACCCAGGTATCCCTCAACAGAAAAATGGATGCAAAAATTGTGGTGTATATATACAATGGACTACTATTCAGCCATTAGAAACAATCAATTTATGAAATTCTTAGGCAAATGGATGGAGCTGGAGAACATCATACCAAGTGAGTTAACCCAGTCTCAAAAGATCAATCATGGTGTGCACTCACTAATAAGTGGATATTAGCCTGGAAAACTGGAATACCCAAAACATAATCCACACATCAAATGGGGTACAAGAAGAACGGAGGAGTGTCCCCTGGTTCTGGAAAGACTCAGTGTAGCAGTATAAGACAAAACCAGAACAGGGAAGTGGGAAGGGGTGGATGGGAGAACAGGGGGAGGGAAGGGGGCTTATGTGACTTTTGGGGAGTGGGGGACCAGAAAAGGGGAAATCATTTGAAATGTAAATAAAAAATATATCAAATTTAAAAAAAGATTGGGAAATAGATATATGAATGTGATCAAACTAGTATATATACTTGCCTAACTATAGGGCTCAGTAATGAACTCCAGGTTGTCACACTTGGAGACAATCCATCCATCTTTCTCTACTGATCTCATCAGCTTTGAAAAGTCCATCTTAACTGTTCACTGAGGCACTCATGTTGAAGAGGTTGACATATATATGCCAACCTCTTATATATATACATATATGTGTGTGTGTGTGTGTGTTTCTGTGTGTGTCTGTGAGTGTCTGTGTGTGTATTCATATATATCACATTTAATATATAAAGAAAATCCATTAATCCATGATTGATATTTACTAATAAAAACATAAAATAATCTAGCCCCTATTTTTCTATCAACTATCCTCAATGAAAAACTTGAAAGTCTTTGCAGTTTCTCTGCTCTCACTGTCTCTTGATCCTACTTTATTCAAATTTTACTGATACTCTTTCACCAGAACCATGTTTACCAATGTGACCAATGATTACTCTGCTGTTGAGTCCAACAATTAAATGTAGTCACTAAACTTTGTCAGTAGGATTGATGGCACTGACTTGCTTTCCTTGCAACAGTTTCTTTCTTGTCTGTGAGAACATTTCATTCATCTTCTTTGGCTCCCCTAAAGCTGTCTGAAGTTTCCCTCCTATATCTTCTAGTTCCAGTCCTTGATTGCCTAGGGCTCCAGGCCCATAGTTTCTCTTTACCTGTACTCACTCATTCCATCTTATGCCTATAAAATAACATCGTTCTGATGAATCCCAAATATTTCCAGGTATGATTTTACTTAGCACCACTTTTATAATCAGCTCTCAAGCCAACCTCTCAACACAGGTGCCTCACTGAGCAGTTAAGTTGGGCATTACAGAGCTGATAAGATTAGTAGAAAAATATGATTGCTTCCAAGTCTGACATCCTGGGGTTTATTGCTGAGCCCAACAATATATAAGAAGAGAACCAGCTCTAAAATTGTTCAAGGATTTGCCCATACACATTATTGGACATGTGTATATGAACATGCATGCACACACACACACACACACACACAGAGAGAGAGAGAGAGAGAGAGAGAGAGAGAGAGAGAGAGAGACAAAGATAGAGACAGAGACAGAGACAGAGACAGAGAGACAGAACAAGCAAGACATAAACAATAATAAGTAAATAAATAAAATAAATAATAAATTGTAATATGTATGAGACAAACGCTCCAGACCCAAAGTCAACATATTTTTCTAGTACCCTGTCACTAAATCTCCTAGAGCCACAATTTTCAAACATGGTCTCTAATGAAAGCTCCTATCATTTTTTCTTAAGGTCAAAATAAATTGTAACATTGTGTGCTCCCCCTAATCTGCTGCCCCTCTCCAATCTTTCACTCCTTACCTACTGTCTTATTCTTTCCCTTCTGATCCAATTTATCAATTCTCTTGCCTTCTTAACCTGCAAATTATATGTGAAATATCATTACTTTTCATAACTTGCACCCAGTCTCATTGCTAAAGACTTCCATATCCTATCACCCAAACAATCCATCTGTTTTCTCACACTCTACACTTCCATATGTCCTCTAGCAGACAAAGATGCCTTCATTTAAAAATTTCCTCTGAAATACACAAGCTGTATATAATCTTCAACACACAGTTTTGAAATATTTGTGCATTATGGAGTGGCCAAATTGGGAAAATTAGCATATTCATAGCCTCATCACTGCTTTGTGTCCTAAGCAAAGCTAAACTCAAATCAGCAACTTTCAAAAGCATAATGCTTTCTCATTAACTAAGGTCACTTGGTTTTATAGTAGATATCATAAACATGCCCATGTCTAAATTGCATGTGTGTCTTTTGCTGAGCAACTCAACACTGCCTCCTCCCTTATTCCCCTGCTGTTCACCATGTCACTCTCCACTGTGTGAGTTCATCTTTCGTTTCCAGATCTAAGTGAGACTGTGTGATGCTTATTACTCTACCTGACTCATGTCATTTAACAGCATTGTCTGAGTTTTTCTGCAGTGGTGAAAAACATGAAATCTCACCTTTTTGAAAAGATTTATTAATTCATCCACATGAATATATATATAATGTTCTTTGATAGATATCCTCCTATTATTTTCTCTCTTCCACAAAATCCCTTCTTCCCTCCTAATTTCATGTCTTTCGAGTGTGCGCACGCATGTGTGTGTGTGTGTGTGTGTGTTTGTGTTTGTGTGTATGTTTGTGTGGTGTAGATATAATCCATTGTATTTAATTTGGGGTGCTTATATAAACATACATTAAGGGTTATTTATCTGAAAACATCCTTCTCACTACTACTTTTAACTGTCTGTAATGAACCTTGATAGGTGAGTTATTTGTTACCCACTACCTATTGTGGAGTAGTAATGGGCAAACAAAATTCACATATTTGTCCCCTGAGACTGTGCTACATTTTCCTCTCTCTATTCTTCCAGTTTCTCACCTCCTTCCATCCCATCCAGATCCACTTCCTTTTTGTCTTTCAATAGCAATGAACAGGCTTCTAAGCAATAGATATAAAATATAACAAAATAAAATATAGGAAGATAAATAAAAAACTATCACATCAGAATTGAACAAGAGGAAGTGAGCCCGAGGGAAGAAACAAGCATCAGAAACCAACTCTTCATGCATTCAGGGCTCACATAAAAACACTAAATTGCAAACTATAATGTATATATACACAGAACTGGATGCAGAACCATGCAGGCCCCTTGAATACTGCTTCAGTCTCTATGAGTTCATATGCATTTGTTCATGTTGAAGGCTTTCGTGTTTTATTTTTTTGGTTGGTTGGTTGGTTGGTTGGTTGCCTGGGTTTTTGTTTTGTGTGTGTGTGTTGTGTGTGTGTGTGTGTGTGTGTGTGTGTGTGTGTGTGTGTATGTGTGTGTGTGTGTGTGTTTGTGTGTGTGTGTGTGTGTGTATGTGTGTGTGTGTGTGTGTGTGTGTGTGTGTGTGTGTGTGTGTTCTCAATCTTGCCTGGCTCTTGCAATATATCTGCCTCCTCTTTCAAGAGCTCCCCTGAGCTCTAAGGCAATGGATTTTATGGAAACATCCCTTCTAAGGCTGAGTGTTCCAAGGTCTCTCACTCTCTACCTATATCTAGATGTGGGTCTCTGTATTTGCTCAATAGACCTGTTCTCATTCAGGTCTTGTATAGTCACTACTACTGTAAGCTCATAGGAATGATAGTCATATCATAAGCAGGAGATAGCATTCCTGTATATTTTTCTGCCCTACTACATTTTCATGATGCCCCCTGAGCCTTTCAGGCTTGATAAAGTTGTCTATATTAGAGCTAAGCACTCAACAGTCAAAATTTTTCAACTCTTTGGCCATTTACAAGTTTGCAGTAACTTCATCTACCTTCAAACATATTCTTTCCTGACCAAAGTTGAGAGCAGCCTTAATCCAGAGGACACAGGTGCTAGGAGGGAAGCTTGCAATGTTGTATTGTAAATAAACGTGAACTTCCCTTTAGTACTTACTTTCATATCCAGAAAATTTGTTTCTTTTAATGCAATATAGTACCCAATGGTGTATCTATACCATGTTTTCTTTAGCTGTTCATCCATTGACTGCCACTTGATCTGACTAGGTCCTTACCACATCTGTTGAAAGTTAAACCTACCTCAGAGGAGTGTATCTAGGTACATTAGCCTTTTCAGGAAGAAGTCAGATCATAACATACCTTACTGGATATGTCTAAAGTTTCTCTCAGGCATACAATAAAAGCTATTTTTCTAATCATGGCTGGTATGGCCCTGGATGTAGTCTCTGTGTATTTACTTTTGGGCTTCTGTTTTTTCTAATGATTTTCTTTCCTTTTTCCTCATCCATAAAGAGGAAAGTCTTTGAACTGTCTAGGTGCTGTCTCTTGGCTCCGAAACATCCTCTTCCTAGTGTAGCTTCAAGTTTGCTGGCCTATCTAGTTTTTATGCTCACCCTGTTAATATTTCCATGACTTGCCTTCAAAGTCACTGTACTACCTTTAAGCTTCCCCCTTTCTGGCTACTCACCACACTTATCTTCTAACGGTTTCTTTCTCCTTACCATGCTTGAGTCTATCTTCCTTTACCTCTACTGATGTCTTATATATTATTTCATTACTCATTTTGTTCTAGAGCAAGAATTGACAAATGGGACCTCATAAAATTACAAAGTTTCTGTAAGGCAAAGGACACCATCAAGAGGACAAATCGGCAACCAACAAATTGGGAAAAGATCTTCACCAATCCTACATCAGATAGAGGGCTAATATCCAATATATATAAAGAACTCAAGAAGTTAGACTCCAGAAAACCAAACAACCCTATTAAAAAATGGGGTACAGAGTTAAACAAAGAATTCTCACCTGAAGAACTTCGGATGGCGGAGAAGCATCTTAAAAAATACTCAACTTCATTAGTCATTAGGGAAATGCAAATCAAAACAACCCTAAGATTTCATCTTACACCAGTCAGAATGGCTAAGATTAAAAATTCAGGAGACAGCAGGTGTTGGAGAGGATGTGGAGAAAGAGGAACACTCCTCCACTGCTGGTGGGGTTGCAAATTGGTACAACCACTCTGGAAATCAGTCTGGCGGTTCCTCCGAAAACTGGGCACCTCACTTCCAGAAGATCCTGCTATACCACTCCTGGGCATATACCCAGAAGACTCCCCACCATGTAATAAGGATACATGTTCTACTATGTTCATAGCAGCCCTATTTATAATTGCCAGATGCTGGAAAGAACCCAGGTATCCCTCAACAGAAGAGTGGATGCAAAAAATGTGGTATATCTACACAATGGAGTACTATTCAGCCATTAGAAACAATGAATTCATGAAATTCTTAGGCAAATGGATGGAGCTAGAGAATATCATACTAAGTGAGGTAACCCAGACTCAAAAGGTGAATCATGGTATGCACTCACTAATAAGTGGATATTAACCTAGAAAACTGGAATACCCAAAATATAATCCACACATCAAATGAGGTACAAGAAGAAAGGAGGAGTGGCCCTTGGTTCTGGAAAGACTCAGTGAAACAGTATTCAGCAAAACCAGAACGGGGAAGTGGGAAGGGGTGGATGGGAGGACAGGGGAAGAGAAGGGGGCTTACGGGACTTTCGGGGAGTGGGGGGGCTAGAAAAGGGGAAATCATTTGAAATGTAAATAAATTATATCGAATAAAAAAAAAGAAAAAAAAAGATTTCTCTTAATATTAGAGAGCTAAGACAAGACAATTTGCTTTCTCTCTGATGTATATTCAGCACCTTAACCTGTCTCTAATATGGGCACTTCTTCACTAAATACGTAGTGAAGAATCATGTGAAGAATGCATATGACTTATTCAGAAAATAATAATGTCTTCCCAGCAAAACAAATTATGTGAGACATAATAAAGATAGGTATCTGAGGGGGCGGTGGCTGCAGCGGCAGCAGCAGCAGCAGCTGGTCCAGCGGAAGGGCCATCAGCAGTGGAAACAAAGTGACAGTATCCAGGCAGAACTGGCGCCCTCTACCACTGACCTTCGCTGTCCAGCCGGGCTGCAAGTGGTGGCAGATTTACAGCACCTTTCACCCCACAGAAGCTACATCAGAACTCTGCCTCCCACCAGTCAGTTACAAGAGTCTCTCCGCCATCTTGGATCTCAGGTGCCAGAGCAATCAGACAGACTGAGGTACGCAAATATAACCTGAGGCCAACATCTCAGGGGTCTAAGCTCGACTGGTGTTGGCCTGCACCCAGGCCCTGGGCTGTTCGTGGGTCCATTGGTGTGCAAACCCAGGCAGGAGGTTGTTTGCCTGGCCCGGCCCGCACTCCACCATTTTGACTATGAGACACCAGAGAGTTCTAGCAGGCAAAGTCAGCTAAGAGTCATAGCCTGAGGCTAACATGGGGGGGGGGTCTAAGCCAGACAGGCCTTGGACTGACCCCAAGCCCTGGGCTGCTCAGTGGGCCATCTGTGTGCCAACCCAGCCAGGAGGTTGTTAGCCTAGCAGACTCTCCTGGCACTTTCAGGGAACATGCACACACTCCACGATCCTGGCCACCTGACAGAACCAATTAACAGTCATAGCCCAAGGGGAACTTTGCTCAGGCCTTAGCCTGCCAGGCTTTTGCCTAGATTCAGGGCCTCAGCAACTAGGCTAGCCTTGTATGCACCAACCCGGTTGGGAGATCGGCTGCCCAGCAAAGTGACCAGAACTCAGAAAATGTTCCACAGCAGACACCATCAGCACTCCCTGAAGGAGCAAATGGGAACCGCCTGGTTCACACAGACAATCTGGGGCAAGGCACACTAGGGCTCCAAGGGCACCCAAGAGGAGGACAGCACATCAGCAATCTGTAACAGGAGAAACCCAGCCATCAGGTGTTGCAGAAATAGCCCTACAGCCTCACAGGGGGCACAAATACCAGCCAGAGATAAGACCAACTAACACCAGAAATAACAAGACGGCAAAGGGCAAACGCAGGAACACCACTAAAAATCTAGGCAATATGGCAGCATCTGAACCAAACTCTCCAACATCAGCAAGTCCTGGTTACAAAAACACACCAGAAAAACAAGATTGGGATTTAAAATCACTGTTCATGATACTGCTAGAAGGACACAAAAAGGACGTAAATGATTCTCTTAAAGAAATACAGGGGAACATGAATAAGCTAGAAAACCGAATAATGCAAACGCAAAAATCAATTAAAGAAATTCAGGAGAATAAGGGTCAAGAGATAGAAGCCAATAAAGAAGAAACACACACACACACACACACACAAAACATAAAGAAATGCAGGAGAAAGTGAGTCAAACAGCAGAAGTCATGAAAGAGGAAACACAAAAATCTCTTAAAGGATTAGAGGAAAACACAAACAAGCAAGTGAAGGAGCTAAGCAAAACCATTCAGAATCTAAAATCAGGAGTAGAAACAACTAAGAAATCACAAAGGTAGACAACTTTGGAGATAGAAAACATTGAGAAGAAATCAGGGGCCATAGCTGCAAATATCAACAACAGAATACAAGAGATAGAAGAAAGAATCTCAGATGCCGAAGATACCATAAAACCATTGACTCAACAGTCAAAGAAAATGCAAAATGCAAAGAGCTTGTATCCCAGAACATCCAGGAAATCCAGGATACAATAAGAAGACCAAACCTAAGGATTATAGGTATAGATGAGAGTGAAGATTTACAGCTGAAAGGGCCAGCAAATATCTTCAACAAAATTATGGAAGAAAACTTTCCCAACTTAAAGAAAGAGATGCCCATGAATATACAAGAAGCCTACAGGACTCCAAACAGATAAGACCTGAGCAGAAATACCTCATGACATATAATAATCAAAACCCCAAATGTACTAAACAAAGAAAGAATATTAAAGGCAGTAAGAGAAAAAGGCCAAGTAACATATAAAGGAAGACCTATCAGAATCACACCAGACTTCTCACCAGAGACCATGAAAGCTAGAAGATCCTGGGCAGATCTCATGCAGATTCTAAGAGAACACAAATGGCAGCCAAGACTACTATACCCAGCAAAACTCTCAATCACAATAGATGGAGAAACCAAGACATTCCATGACAAAACCAAATTTACACAATATCTTTCTACAAACCCAGCTCTGCAAAGAATAATAGGAGGAAAACTCCAATACAAGGAAGGAAACTACACCCTGGAAAAAGCAAGATAGTAACCTTCCTTCATCAAACCCAAAAGAAGATAACCACTCAAATATAAAAATAACATCGAAAATAACAGGAAGTAATAATCACTATTCCTTAATATCTCTTAATGTCAATGGACTCAACTCCCCAATAAAAACACATATACTAACAGACTGGATAAGGAAACAGGACCCTACATTTTTCTGCATACAGGAAACACATCTCAATGTCAAAGACAAAAACTACCTTAGAGTAAAAGCCTGGAAGACAATTCTACAAGCCAATGGACTCAGGAAACGAGCCAGAGTAGCCATTCTAATATCAGATAAAATTGACTTTCAACCTAAAAACATCAGAAGAGATAGAGAAGGACACTTCTTGCTGGTTAAAGGAAAAATCCACCAAGAAGAACTTTCAATTCTGAACATCTATGCACCAAATGCAAGGGCACCCTCATTCGTAAAAGAAACTTTACTAAAGCTCAAAGCACACATTGCACATAACACAATAATTGTTAACAATCCACTCTCCAAAATGGACTGATCAGGAAAACAGAAACTAAACAGGGACACAATAAAACTAATTGAAGCTTTGGACCAATTGGACTTGACTGATATTTATAGAGCATTTCACCCTAAAACAAAAGAATATACCTTTTTCTCAGCACCTCATGGTACCTTCTCCAAAATCATCATATAAGTGGTCACAAGACAAACCTCAACAAATATAAAAAGATCGAACTAATCCCATGCCTCAGATCAGATCACTAGGGAGTAAGAGTAGTCTTCAATAGCAACAAAAACAACAGAAAGCCCACAAACACATGGAGGCTGAACTATACTCTACTCAATGACACGTTGGCCAAAGAAGAAACAAAGAAAGAAATCAGAGACTTTTTAGAATTTAATGAAAATGAAGGTACAACATACCCAAATCGTTGGGACACAATGAAAGCAGTGATAAGAGGAAAACTCATAGCCCTGAGTGCCTCCAAAAAGAAAATGGAGAGAGCACACACTAGCAGTTTAATGACACACCTGAGAGCCCTGAAACAAAAAGTAGCCAATTCACCCAGGAAGAGTAGAAGTCAGAAAATCATCAAACTCAGGGCTGAAATCAATCAAATGGAAACAAAGAAAACAATAAAAAGAATGAACGAATCTGGGAGCTGATTCTTTGTGAAAATCAACAAGATAGATAGACCCTTAGCCAGACTGACCAAAGGGCAGAGAGAAAGTATCCAAATTTACAAAATTAGAAATGAAAAGAGAGATATAAGAACAGAAACTGAGGAAATTAAAGAAATCATCAGATCCTACTACAAAAGCCTATACTCAAAACAACTGGAGAATCTGGATAAAATAGACAATTTCCTATACAGATACCAAATACCAAATTTAAATCGGGACCAAATAGATCATCTAAAGAGTCCCACAACCCCTAAAGAAATAGAAGAGGTCATAGAAAGCCTTCCAACCAAAAAAAAAGCACAGGATCAGCTGGCTTCAGTGCAGAATTCTATCAGACCTTCAAAGAAGACCTAACACCAATACTCTTCAAATTATTCCACAAAATAGAAACAGAAGGAACACTACCCAATTCCTTCTACGAAGCCACAATTATGCTGATACCAAAACCACACAAAGATCCAACAAAGAAAGAGAACGTCAGGCCAATTTCCCTTATGAATATCAATGTAAAAATACTCAATAAAATTCTTACCAACCGAATCCAAGAACACATCAAAACGATCATCTACCATGATCAAGTAGGCTTTATCCCAGGGATGCAGGGTTGGTTCAATATACGGAAATCCATCAATGCAATCCACTACATAAACAAACTCAAAGAAAAAAACCCACATGGTCATTTCATTGGATGCTGAAAAAGCATTTGACAAAATTCAGCATCCTTTCATGGTTAAAGTCTTAGAAAGAACAGGAAGTCAAGGGCCATACCGAAACATAGTAAAAGCAATTTACAGCAAACCGGTAGCCAGCATCAAACTAAATGGAGAGAAACTTGAAACAATCCCACTAAAATCAGGGACTAGACAGGGCTGCCCACCTTCTCCTTATCTTTTCAATATTGTACTTGAGGTACTAGCTTAGGCAATTAGACAACATAAGGAGGTCAAAGGGATACAAATTGGGAAGGAAGAAGTCAAACTATGATTATTTGCAGATGATATGATAGTCTAACTAAGTGACCGAAAAAACTCCACTAGAGAACTCCTACAGCTGATAAACAACTTCAGCAAAGTGCAGGTTATAAAATCAACTCAAGCAAATCAGTAGACTTCCTATACTCAAAGGATAAGCAGGCTGAGAAAGAAATTAGAGAAATGACCAACTTTACAATAGCCACAAACAATATAAAGTACCATGGGGTGACTTTTATCAAACATGTGAAAGATCTGTATGACAAGAACTTCAAGACTCTGAAGAAGGAAATGAAAGAAGATCTCAAAAAATGGAAAAACCTCCCATGCTCATGGATCGGCAGGATTAATATAATTAAAATGGCCATTTTGCCAAAAGCAATATACAGATTCAATGCAATACCCATCAAAATCCCAACTCAATTCTTCATAGAGTTAGAAAGAGCAATTATCAAATTCATCTGGAATAACAAAAAACCCAGGATAGCTAAAACTATTCTCAGCAACAAAAGAAAGTCTGGGGGAATCAGTATCCCTGACCTCAAGCAATACTACAGAGCAATAGTGTTAAAAACTGCATGGTATTGGTACAGTGACAGGCAAGCGGATCAATGGAACAGGATTGAAGATCCAGAAATGAACCCACACACCTATGGCCACTGGATCCTCAACAAAGGGGCTGAAAACATCCAATGGAAAAAAGATAGCCTTTTCAACAAATGGTGCTGGTTCAACTGGAGGTCAGCATGCAGAAGAATGCGAATTGATCCATCCTTGTCTCCTTGTATTAAGCTCAACTCCAAATGGATCAAGGACCTCCACAATAAGCCCGACACTCTGAAGCTAATAGAAAAGAAACTGGGGAAGACCCTTGTGGACAACTGTACAGGGGGAAATTTCCTGAACAGAACACCAATAGCTTATGCTCTAAGATCAAGTATTGACAAATGGGCCACATAAAATTACAAAGTTTCTGTAAAGCAAAGGACACCATCAAAAGAATAAATTGGCAACAAACAAATTGGGAAAAGATCTTCACCAACCCTACATTAGATAGATTGCTAATATCCAATATATACAAAGAACTCAAGAAGTTGGACCCCTGAAAACCAAATAACCCTATTAAAAATGGTGTCCAGAGTTAAACAAAGAATTCTCACCTGAAGAACTTCGGATGGCAGAGGAACATCTTAAAAAATGCTCAACTTCATTAGTCATCAGGGAAATGCAAATCAAAACAACCCTGAGATTTCACCTTACACTAGTCAGAATGGCTAAGATTAAAAATTCAGGAGACAGCAGGTGTTGGCAAGGATGTGGAGAAAGAGGAACACTCCTCCACTGCTGGTGGGGTTGCACATTGGTTCACGTACTCTGGAAATCAGTCTGGCGGTTCCTCAGAAAACTGGGCATGTCACTTCCGAAAGATCTTGCTATACCACTCCTGGGCATATACCCAGAGGATTCCTCACCATGTAATAAGGATATATGCTCCACTATGTTCATAGCAGCCCTATTTATAATAGCCAGAAGCTGGAAAGAATCCAGGTATCCCTCAACAGAAAAATGGTTGCAAAAAATGTGGTATATATATACAATGGAGTACTATTCAGCCTTTAGAAACAATTCATGAAATTCTTAGGCAAATGGATGGAGCTGGAGAACATCATACCAAGTGAAGTAACCCAGTCTCAAAAGTTCAATCATGGTATGCACTCACTAGTAATTGGATTTAGCCTGGAAAACTGGAATATCCAAAACATAACCCACACATCAAATGAGGTACAAGAAGAAAGGAGGAGTGGCCCCTGGTTCTGGAAAGACTCAGTGTAGCAGTATAAGGCAAAACCAGAACAGGGAAGTGGGAAGGGTTGGGTGGGAAAACAGGGGGAGGGAAGGTGGCTGATGGGACTTTCGGGGAGTGGGGAGCCAGAAAAGGGGAAATCATTTGAAATGTAAATAAAAAATATATCGAATAAAAAAAAGATAGGTATTCTATAACAAATATTTTGTTTTCAACTTTTTAATTATATAATAAAAAGGCCATTGTGGATTTTAGTGCAATTACATGATCCTCATGTTTATAATGAATCATTGCAGAATAGAAGACCCTATATACACAGAGATAAATAGCAGTATGTTGGAATTGCAAGTTGGTATGACCACTCTGGAAATCAGTTTCGCAGTTCCTCAGAAACAATTTAAGGAGCAGAAACTGAAGGAAAGGCCATTCAGAGACTACTCCATCCAAGGATCCATCCCATATAGAGTTACCAAACCTAGATACTATTGTGGATGCTAACAAGTGCTTGCTGACAGGAGCCAGATATAGCTGTCTCCTGAGAGGCTCTTACATTGCCTGACAAATACAGCCATCCATTGGACAAAGCACAGGGTCCTCAAGGGAGGAGCAAGAGAAAGGACCAAAGGAGATGAAGGGGTTTACAGTCCCATAGAGGAACAACAATATGAACCAATCAGTACTCCCAGAGCTACGAGGGACTAAACAACCAACCAAAGTGTAGACACAGAAGGAGGAGATGCATGGCTCCAGCTGCAAATGTAGCAGAAGATGTTCTTGTCAAACATCAATGGGAAGAGAGGCCCTTCATCCTGTGAAAGCTCGATACCACAGTGTAGGGAAATGCCAGGAGAGGGAAGCAGGACAGTGGGTGGGTTGATGAGCAGGGGGAGGAGGGATGGGATGGGGGGGTTGGAGGAGAAATAAGGAAAGGGGATAACATTTGAAGTGTAAATAAAGTATAAAACCAAAAAACGATAATGAATCACTTAAAACAAATTTTATGGATCAAAGCCCGGGCCGGAAGCGGCAGCGGTGGTGGCGGCAGCACAGCAGTGGCTGGTCCAGCTGAAGGGCCATCAGCAGTGGAACCAAGGTGACACAGGGTCCAGTTAGGCCCTGCACCCATGACCCCTGACCTTCAGTGGCCAGCCAGGCTGCAAGCAGCAGAAGATTTAAGGTGCCTTTCACTGCACAGAAGCCACTTCAGAACTCTGCCTCCCGCCAGTCACGAGAGACTAGCCTCCATCTTGGTTCTCGGACTCCAGAGAGATCAGACAGACTGAGGTAGGCAAACATAAACCGAGACCAACATTGCGGGGGTCTAAGCCTGACAGGCATTGGCCTGCACCCAGGCCCTGGGCTGTTCGGGGAGCCAACGGGGTGCCAACCCAGCCAGGAGGTTTATTTGCCCAGGCCTGGCGCCCGAGCCGCCATTTTGCCTACAGGACGCCAGAGAGCTCTAGCAGGCAAAGCCAGCTAACAGGCATAGCCCGAGGCTAACATAGCAGGGGTCTAGGCCCCAACAGGGCCTGGACTGACCCCAAGAACTGGGCTGCTCAGTGGGCCATCTGTGTGTCAACCCAGCCAGGAGGTTTTTAGCCCAGCAGAATCTCCCGGCACTTTCAGGGAACGCACACATATGCCCACAATCCTGGCCACCTGACAGAACCAATTAATAGTCATAGCCTGAGGGGAACTTTGCTCGGACCCTGGCCTTCCAGGCTTTTGCCTAGACTCAGGGCCTGAGCAGCTAGGCTAGCCTTGTGTGCACCAACCCGGTTGGGAGATCGGCTGCCCAGCAGAGTGATCAGCACACAGATAAGGTTCACTCAGCATACACCCTTCAGCACTCCCTGAAGGTGCAAACGGGCTCCATCTGGTTCACAGACACAATATGGGGCAAAGCACACTAGGGCTGCAAGGGCACCCAAGAGGAGGACAGCACATCAGCAATCTGCTATAGGGGAAAACCAGCCATATAGTGTTGCAGAAATAGCCCCAGAGCCCCTCAGGAGGCCCAAACACCAGTCAGAGACAAGACCAGCTGACTCCAGAGAACAAGATGGCAAAGGGCGAATGGAGGAAAGCTACTAACAGAAATCTTGGCAATATGGCAGCATCTGAACCAAACTCTCCAACATCAGCAAGTCCTGGTTATGCCAACACAGCAGAGAAACAAGATTTGAATTTAAAATCAGTGGTCATGATGTTGCTAGAAGAACACAAAAAGGAGATAAAAGAATCTCTTAAAGAAATACAGGGGAACATGAATAAGCTAGAAACCCATATAATAGAAACACAAAAATCACTTAAAGAAATGCAGGAGAATAAGGCTCAAGATATAGAAGCCAATAAAGAAGAAACACACACACACACACACACACACACACACACAAAAACTTAAAGAAATGCAGGAGAACTTGAGTCAAGAGGCAGAAGTCATGAAAGAGGAAACACAGAAATCTCTTAAAGAATTACAGGAAAACACAAACAAACAAATGATGGAACTGAGCAAAACCATCCTGGATCTAAAAACAGAAGTAGAAACAACTAAGAAATCACAAAGGGAGACAACTTTGGAGATAGGAAAACTTTAGAGGAAATCAGGGGTCGTAGATACAAACATCAACAACAGAATAAAAGAGATGGAAGAAAGAATCTCAGATGCCGAAGATACCATAGAAACCATTGACTCAACAGTCAAAGAAAATGCAAAATGCAAAAAGCTTGTATCCCAGAACATCCAGGAAATCCAGGATACAATGAGAAGACCAAACCTAAGGATTATAGGTATAGATGAGAGTGAAGATTTACAACTGAAAGGGCCAGCAAATATCTTCAACAAAATTATGGAAGAAAACTTTCCCAACTTAAAGAAAGAGATGTCCATGAATATACAAGAAGCCTACAGAACTCCAAACAGACTGGATCTGAGCAGAAATACCTCTCACCACATAATAATTAAAACCCCAAATACACTAAACAAAGAAAGAACATTAAAGGCAGTAAGAGAAAAAGGCCAAGTAACATATAAAGGAAGACCTATCAGAATCACACCAGACTTCTCACCAGAGACCATGAAAGCTAGAAGATCCTGGGCAGATCTCATGCAGATTCTAAGAGAACACAAATGGCAGCCAAGACTACTATACCCAGCAAAACTCTCAATCACAATAGATGGAGAAACCAAGACATTCCATGACAAAACCAAATTTACACAATATCTTTCTGCAAACCCAGCTCTGCAAAGAATAATAGGAGGAAAACTCCAATAAAAGGAGGGAAACTACACCCTGGAAAAAGCAAGATAGTAATCTTCCTTCATCTAACCCAAAAGAAGATAACCACTCAAATATAAAAATAACATCGAAAATGACAGGAAATAATAATCACTATTCCTTAATATCTCTTAACATCAATGGACGCAATTCCCCAATAAAAAGACATAGACTAACAGACTGATAAGGAAACTGGACCCTACATTTTGCTGCATACAGGAAACACACCTAAATGTCAAAGACAAAAACTACCTTAGAGTAAAAGACTAGAACACAATTTTACAAGTCAGTGGTCTCAGGAAAGGAGCCGGGGACGCCATTCTTATATCAGATAAAATTGACTTTCAACCTAAAGTCATCAAAAGAGACACTGAGGGACACTTCTTGCTAGTCAAAGGAAAAATCCACCAAGAAGAACTATCAATTCTGAACATCTATGTGCCAAATGCAAGGGCACCCTCATTCACAAAAAAAACTTTACTAAAGCTCAAAGCACACATTTCATCTAACACAATAATTGTGGGGGACTTCAACACTCCACTCTTCTCAATGGACCGATCAGGAAAGCAAAAACTAAACAGGGACACAGTAAAACTAATTGAAGCTTTGGACCAGTTGGATTTGACTCATATTTATAGAATATTTCGCCCTAAAGCTAAAGAATATACCTTTTTCTCAGCACTTCATGGTACCTTCTCCAAAATCAAACATATAATTGGTCACAAGACAGACTTCAACAAATACAAGAAGAACAAACTAATCCCATGATTCCTATCACATCACTATGGTGTAAGAGTGGTTTTCAATAGCAACAAAAACAACAGAAAGCCCACATACACATGGAGGCTGAACAATACTCTACTCAATGACACCTTGGCCAAAGATGAAATAAAGAAAGAAATCAGAGACTTTTTAGAATTTAATGAAAATGATGGCACAACATACCCAAATCTTTGGGACACAATGAAAGCAGTGCTAAGAGGAAAACTCATAGCCCTGAGTGCCTCCAAAAAGAAAATGGAGAGAGCATACACTAGCAGCTTAACAACACACCTGAAAGCCCAGGAACAGTACAAGACAGGAAATCATCAAACTCAGGGCTGAAATCAATCTAGTGGAAACAAAGAGAACCATACAAAGAATCAACGAGTCCAGGAGCTTGTTCTTTGAGAAAATCAACAAGATAGATAAACCCTTAGCCAGACTGACCAAAGGGCACAGAGAAAGTATCCAAATTAACAAAATTAGAAATGGAAAGGGAGATATTACAACAGAAACTGAGGAAATCCAAAAAATCATCAGATCCTACTACAAAAGCCTGTACTCAACACAACTGGAGAATCTGGAGGAAATGGACAATTTCCTTGAGAGATACCAAATACCAAAATTAAATCAGGACCAAATAGATCATCTAAACAGTCCCATAACCCCTAAAGAAATAGAAGGAGTCATAGGAAGTTTCCAACTAAGAAAAGCACAGGACCAGTTGGTTTCAGTGCAGAATTCTATCAGATCTTCAAAGAAGACCTAACACCAATACTCTTCAAACTATTCCACAAAATAGAAACAGAAGGAACACTACCCAATTTCTTCTAGGAAGCCACAATTACGCTGATACCAAAACCAAAGATCCAACAAAGAAAGAGAATTTCCCTTATGAACATTGATGCAAAAATACTCAATAAAATTCTTGCCAACCGAATCCAAGAACACATCAAAACAACCATCCACCATGATCAAGTAGGCTTTGTCCTAGGGATGCAGGGTGAGGTCAATATATGGAAATCCATCAATGCAATCCACTACATAAACAAACTCAAAGAAAAAAAACCACATGGTCATTTCATTGGATGCTGAAAAAACATTTGACAAAATTCAGCATCCTTTCATGCTTAAAGTCTTGGAAAGAACAGGAATTCAAGGCCCATACCTAAACATAGTAAAAGCAATATACAGCAAACCGGTAGCCAGCATCAAACTAAATGGAGAGAAACTTGAAGCAATCCCACTAAAATCAGGGACTAGACAGGGCTGCCCACTTTCTCCTTATCTTTTCAATATTGTACTTGAGGTACTAGCTCGGGCAATTAGACAACATAAAGAGGTCTAAGAGATACAAATTGAAAAGGAAGAAGTCAAACTATCATTATTTGCAGATGATATGATAGTCTACCTAAGTGACCGGAAAAAACTCTACTAGAGAGCTCCTACAGGTGATAATCAACTTCAGCAAACTGCAGGTTATAAAATCAACTCAAGCAAATCAGTAGCCTTCCTATACTCAAAGCATAAGCAGGCTGAGAAAGAAATTAGGGAAATGACCCCCTTCACAATAGCCACAAACAGTATAAAGTACTTTGGGGTGACTCTTACCAAACATGTGAAAGATCTGTATGACAAGAACTTCAAGATTCTGAAGAAGGAAATGGAAGCTCTCAAAAAATGGAAAAACCTCCCAGGCTCATGGATCAGCAGGATTAATATAGTTAAAATGGCCTTTTTGCCAAAACCAATATACAGATTCAATGCAATACCTATCAAAATCCCAACCCAATTCTTCACAGAATTAGAAAGAGCAATCCTCAAATTCATCTGGAATAACAAAAAACCCAGGATAGCTAAAATTATTCTCAACAATAAAAGAAATTCTGGGGGTATTAATATCCCTGACCTCAAGCAATACTACAGAGCAATAGTGTTAAAAACTACATGGTATTTGTAAAATGACAGGCAGGCAGATCAATGGAACAGGATTGAAAATCCAGAAATGAACCCACACACCTATGTCCACTTGATCCTCGACAAAGGTGCTGAAAACATCCAATGGAAAAAAGTTAGCCTTTCAACAAATGGTGCTGGTTCAACTGGAGGTCAGCGTGCAGAAGAATATGAATTGATCCATCCTTGTCTCCTTGTACTAAGCTCAACTCCAAATGGGTCAAGGACCTCCACATAAAGTCAGACACTCTGAAGCTAATAGAAAAGAAACTGGGGAAGACCCTTGAGGACATCGGTACAGGGGGAAATTTCCTGAACAGAACACCAAAAGCTTATGCTCTAAGATCAAGAATTGACGAATGGGACCTCATAAAATTACAAAGTTTCTGTAAGGCAAAGGACACCATCAAAAGGGCAAATCGGCAACCAACAAATTGGGAAAAGATCTTCACCAATCCTACAGATAGAGGGCTAATATCCAATATATATAAAGAACTCAAGAAGTTAGACTCCAGAAAAGCAAATAACCCTATTAAAAAATGGAGTACAGAGTTAAACAAAGAATTTTCACCTGAAGAACTTCGGATGGCAGGGAAACATCTTAAAAAATGCTCAACTTCATTAGTCATTAGGGAAATGCAAATCAAAACAACCCTGAGATTTCACCTTACACCAGTCAGAATGGCTAAGATTAAAAACTCAGGAGACAGCAGATGTTGGCGAGGATGTGGAGAAAGAGGAACACTCCTCCACTGCTGGTGGGGTTGCAAATTGGTACAACCACTCTGGAAATCAGTCTGGCAGTTCCTCCAAAAACTGGGCACCTCACTTCCAGAAGATCCTGCTATACCACTCCTGGGCATATACCCAGAATATTCCCCAGCATATAATAAGGATACATGTTCCACTATGTTCATAGAAGACCTATTTATAATTGCCAGAAGCTGTAAAGAACCCAGGTATCCCTCAACAGAAGAGTGGATACAAAAAAATGTGGTATATATACACAATGGAGTACTATTCAGCCATTAGAAAAAATCAATTCATGAAATTCTTAGGCAAATGAATGGAGCAGGAGAACATCATACTAAGTGAGGTAACCCAGACTCAAAAGATTAATCATGGTATGCACTCACTAATAATTTGGTGTTAACCTAGAAAACTGGAATACCCAAAACATAATCCACACATCAAATGAGGTACAAGAAGAACAGAGGAGTGGCCCCTTGTTCTGGAAAGACTGAGTGAAGCAGTATAAGGCAAAACCAGAACAGGGAAGTGGGAAGGATTGGGTGGGAAAACAGGGGGAGGGAAGGGGGATGATGAGACTTTCGGGGAGTGGAGGTCTATAAAAGGGGAAATCATGAAATGTAAAGATACATATCGAATAAATAAAAGAAAAGAAAAAAAGTAAAAAAAAAATTTATGAAGGTGATAGATGCCTTTAAAGAGGAAAGGAATAAATCCCTTAAAGAAATCCAGGCAAACACAAAGAATGGAAGGAAATGAATAACTCCCTTTTCAAAAGCCTAGAAAAAACAAATGGGTGAAGGAAATGAAAAAAATTGTTCAAGACCTAGAAATGGAATTAGAAACAATAAAGCCAGCACATACTGGGGAACTCTGAGAGATGAGAAACCTATCTAAGGGAACAGGAACTACAAATGCAAGTATCAGCAACAGAATACAGAAGATACCAGAGAGAATCTCAGGTGTGGAACATACCATAGAAGAGACTGATACAGAAATTGAAGAAAATATTAAATCTAAAAATTTGTTCTACTCCTCTTGGATGTGTTTGCTTCTTTGCTGTTCTAGACATTCAGGTGTGCTGTTAAGTTGCTAGTAGGAGATCTCTCTAATTTCTTTTTGAAGGCACTTAGTGCTATGAATTCTTAGCACTGCTTTCCTTGTGTGCTATATGTTTAGGTAAGTCATGCATACATTTTCACTGAGTTCAAGGAAGTCTTTAATTTCATTATTTCTGCCTTGATCCAATACTCACTGAGTAGAGTTGGTCAGTTTCCATGAGTTTGTAGGCTTTCTGTTCTTTCTGTTGTTGCTGAAATCCAGCATTGGTCTGTTATGGTCTGATAGGATACTAATTGCTTCCTTGTTTGATTTGGTTTTTGTTTTGGGGAGATTTAGGAGTGTTGAGGGGGAGAGAAAATGAACATGAAGTTGGGTGGTGGAATCTGGGAGGAGTGGGCACAGTGGAAAATATGATCAAAATATACTGTATGGAAAAAATAAAATTAAAAACATTAAAACTATCCCTCAAAGGGACAAATATTTATACAAAGATTTGAAGAAAGCAATACCCTCTAGAGACATTAGATATTGGTACAGCACTATGGGAAAAATATAAATATTCTTCATGGTTGCTCTTTTCTGAAGGGAAATAGAGGAGAAGTGGATATGGAACAGAAGGGAGAGGAGGGGAGGGGTGTTTGATGCAGTGGATGGAAGGAAAACTGAAATGGAATATATTGTGTACAAAAATAATTAGTTTAAAAAAAAGAAGCGGAAAGGAAAAATGGAATTACCTTCCCCCCCAAAATTTCACATTGATAGTAAATATTAATATTTACTATAATATTAATAACCATGAAGATATTCATGAATATATACTTATCTATAAATGTTTAAAGTACTGTGCATTAGTGATTGACAGCTTTTTGCCCTATGGATGTATCTCAATCAGAAAAGGACTTGTCAAGCATGAACAAGGCCCTGAATTAACTCTCTAGAACCATAAACAGCTAAATAATCAACACACATTTTAAACATATGTGCATAAATACATATATGTGTATATATATATATATATATATATATATATATATATATATATGCTATAAATGTCCTAAAATCCATGTGATATAAAATTTTATATTAAATTGATCATGAAATCATGAAAGGAGTATGACTACATTTTATGGATTGGCTGTTTGTCTTTTACAAGTGGCAAATAACTGATGCCTTATCATCTGGTTGGTGACAGAGAAGAGATGGAAATAACTCTTTCTAGTATGCCAGAATTATCCATGGACTGTGGCTTAGATTTATATAGAAGATAGAAACAAACAAGTATCCTCTTTACCTACTTTTCCATAACTGAAATTTACAGAGAAGAGCTACTCTTTAGTATTTCTGAAGACTGGCTGTTGTTTTGCTATTGCTTTGCTTTGCTTCATTGATTTGTACAGGGCACATGTTCTTTTAATCCTACTAAAAATTATCAGATCTTTCTCTGGAACAATGTTTCTTTAGAAAGAGAGACATGGATACAAAAGGAATTCCATGCTTCAATTATTTTATATATGAGAAGAATTAGACCAGTATTTGAGGTCACCAGCAGGCTATCATCAGCTCCAGGAAGGAAGCTAGGCCATTGCAGTAGTTTCTACCAATGTGAGCTGATGGGACCTAAAATAAACCTGATTTGGCAGTTGATCTGTAAACAAAGCCTTAAAAATTGGAGAAAAGCTTTCTCACATTCTTCTATGGTGACAAACAATGACAAGAGGTGTGGCCGTCAAACCCTTTGTCTCCTGAAACTGCATGGGGTTATGCCTATCTGTAGTCTTTTGCTGTCTGAACCCTGACAAGAGTCCTTACCCAATGGTTCCACCCCTTGGAGAAAAATGATATTAGTTAGATGCTTTGCAAAGGAAACTCTGTCTTTAACTCTCAGAGGAAATACAATATGCTAGAAATCAGTGACAGTCACATCTTGGGTCTTGCCTCCAATACCTTGCCAAGCCCCCAAACTACAAGTGTGCCATTAGGACCTCACAAAAGCTCCAGTGATAATTTAAGAACCACATCTCAATCTACACTGTCGAGGCTGAGAGACTCTGTGACTGTGTTTGGCAAGGCTGTTTTTTTCCTCTTGCTTGTTATTATTCAACCCTAGTGGAAAATTCTCCCTCTAGCACTCAGGAAAATAAAAAACAAATTAAAGACCCCACGGGCTTCTGACATCATCACTGTGCTGTGCATCAGAGTGATGTGGGTTGTGGTGCATTTGCTTAGAGAGAGTTGGAAAGATTAAGGGGTGTGTATGTGAATTACTCAAACCAAGGTGAAAATATTAAGGGAAAAATTCAGCCACCTGATGACTCTGAAACATATTTAAATATAGCATCCATGACCCATGTTTCCAGGGAATGTAAAACAGTGGTTTCCATTGACCACACACTCCAAATTCCAAAAAGTCACTTACTTAAGTGTTCTTTTATGGGCTTGACACCAGAAGTGGAAGAGAGAAGAGTAACCAGAATAGCTCAGAATTGTGTGTGTGTGTGTGTGTGTGTGTGTGTGTGTGTGTGTGTGTAAAATGTGTTAGCTTTAGAAGCAATATGAGCTCTTTAGGACTTGGGTTTGTTTTATATTACTCTTTGCATGGGGATATCTTTCTGTCTTTCCTTTAGCATTCAAGATGCAAAGTCCTTAAAACTTTGGTTTTCAACAAAAACTCCCTTATTCATCACTCCTCTGAGGCTCAGAACAATACCACTAGACAAAATAGTTTCCCTCACAATTGCTCACAAAGTAACCTTCATCTTTTTAATATGCTTGAGTTACAGTTAAAGGGAGGTCCCAAGGCCTGACCCTGTTACTAAAGCTATGGAGCATTCACAAAAAGAGAACTATCGTAATTGCCCTCAAGCAGCTGAAGACCCAACAAGCAGCTGAAAGAGTCAGATGCAGATATTTGCCCCAGTAATGGTCAGAAGCTGCTGACCCCTGTGGTTGAATTAGGGAAAGGCTGGAAGAAGCTGAAGAGGAGGGTGACCCTGTAGGAGGACCAGTAGTCTCAATTAACATAGACCCCTGAGATCAGCCAACTGATATGAGGCCCCCAACACATATACAGCAGAGGACTGCCAGGTCTGAGTTTAGTCAGAGAAGTTGTACCTAATGCTCAAGAGACTGAAAACCCTGGGGATTTTAGAGATCTGGTTGGGTGGTGGATGGGTGGTGAGGATATCCTCCTGGAGACAGGGGTGTGGGAAGAAGGTATGGGATGTGGAATAGTTGGAGGGGAGACCAGGGGTGGGGGGAATAAAATCTGGAATTAAATAAATAAATAAATAAATAAATAAATAAATAAATAAATAAATAGATTTTTTTTTATAAAAAGAAGCCAACTTTCTCTAGATGGTATTTTTCATGAATGAAAGAAGGAAATGATGTTCAACACAGGTCATTTTTATGAATTCATGAAACTTGGGTTCCTCATCTGTTCTGTGAGACCTTGAAACTGAAGGTAAAATTTTCATGGTTCACACATAAAATGTTCCCACGTGCTTATATATTTGGACACCAAAGCTTGGAGAAGTTGTGAAAATTGCATTATGATTACTCACTGGTAAAGATGGGCCAGTGGAAATCAGACTTTTAAAGAGAAGGTTGAATAACATTTTGATTTTGCTCTCTCTGCCTCTTGACAGCCTCATGCTACTTACCATTTCAAACGAAGCTGTTCCCATCATCAGTCCTTTTGCACAAAGCAATGGAATTTTTTTAAGCTGATACTATAAGCCAAAATAAATAAAATGTCCCCTCCCCCAAGCTAGTTGAGTCTGTTGGATATTTAGTTACAGTATTGAGAAATGGAATAAATATAGATCCCACCTTGGGCTCCATGCTTATCTTTATCTTATTGAATGTTTTTCTAAATATACCTTTTACATATTTATTTTACATTATATGGCTTTTCTGTAATAATCTTTTTTTATTTTTTTTATTCGATATAATTTATTTACATTTCAAATGATTTCCCCTTTTCTAGCCCCCCACTCCCCGAAAGTCCCGTAAGTCCCCTTCTCTTCCCCTGTCCTCCCACCCACCCCTTTCCACTTCCCCGTTCTGGTTTTGCCGAATACTGTTTCACTGAGTCTTTCCAGAACAAGGGGCCACTCTTCCTTTCTTCTTGTACCTCATTTGATGGTAGATTATGTTTTGGATATTCCAGGTTTCTAGGTTAATATCCACTTATTAGTAGTACATACCATGATTCACCTTTTGAGTCTGGGTTACCTCACTTAGCATGATGTTCTCTAGCTCCATCCATTTGCCTAAGAATTTCATGAATTCATTGTTTCTAACGGCTGAATAGTACTCCATTGTGTAGATATACCACATTTTTTGCATCCACTCTTCTGTTGAGGAATACCTGGGTTCTTTCCAGCATCTGGCAATTATAAATAGGGCTGCTATGAACATAGTAGAGCATGTATCCTTATTACATGGTGGGGAACCCTCTGAGTATATGCCCAGGAGTGGTATAGCAGGATCTTCTGGAAGTGAGGTGCCCAGTTTTCGGAGGAACCGCCAGACTGATTTCCAGAGTGGTTGTACCAATTTGCAACCCCACCAGCAGTGGAGGAGTGTTCCTCTTTCTCCACACCCTCTCCAACACCTGCTGTCTCCTAAATTTTTAATCTTAGCCATTTTGACTAGTGTAAGGTGAAATCTCAGGGTTGTTTTGATTTGCATTTCCCTAATGACTAATGAAGTTGAGCAATTTTTAAGATGCTTCTCCACCATCCGAAGTTCTTCAGGTGAGAATTCTTTGTTTAATTCTGTACCCCATTTTTTAATAGGGTTGTTTGGTTTTCTGGAGTCTAACTTCTTGAGTTCTTTATATATATTGGATATTAGCCCTCTATCTGATGTAGGATTGGTGAAGATCTTTTCCCAATTTGTTGGTTGCTGATTTGTCCTCTTGATGGTGTCCTTTGCCTTACAGAAACTCTGTAATTTTATGAGGTCCCATTTGTCAATTCTTGCTCTTAGAGCATACGCTATTGGTGTTCTGTTCAGAAACTTTCTCCCTGTACCGATGTCCTCAAGGGTCTTCCCCAGTTACTTTTCTATTAGCTTCAGAGTGTCTGGCTTTATGTGGAGGTCCTTGATCCATTTGGATTTGAGCTTAGTACAAGGAGACAAGGATGGATCAATTCACATTCTTCTGCATGCTGACCTCCAGTTGAACCAGCACCATTTGTTGAAAAGGCTATCTTTTTTCCATTGGATGTTTTCAGCCTCTTTGTCGAGGATCAAGTGGCCATAGGTGTGTGAGTTCATTTCTGGATCTTCAATCCTGTTCCATTGATCCTCCTGCCTGTCACTGTACCAATACCATGCAGTTTTTCACACTATTGCTCTGTAGTATTGCTTGAGATCAGGGATACTGATTCCCCCAGACTTTCTTTTGTTGCTGAGAATAGTTTTAGCTATCCTGGGTTTTTTGTTATTCCAGATGAATTTGATAATTGCTCTTTCTAACTCTGTGAAGATCTGAGTTGGGATTTTGATGGGTATTGCATTGAATCTGTAGTTTACTTTTGGTAAAATGGCCATTTTAACTATATTGATTCTACTGATCCATGAGCATGGGAGGTTTTCCCATTTTTTGAGGTCTTCTTCCATTTCCTTCTTCAGAGTCTTGAAGTTCTTGTCATACAGATCTTTCACATGTTTGGTAAGAGTCACCCCAAGATACTTTATACTGTTTGTGGCTATTGTGAAGGGGGTCACTTCCCTAATTTCTATCTCAGCCTGCTTATCCTTTGAGTATAGGAAGGCCACTGATTTGTTTCAGTTGATTTTATAACCTGCCACTTTGCTGAAGTTGTACATCAGCTGTAGGAGTTCTCTAGTGGAGTTTTTTGGGTCACTTAGGTAGACTATCATGTCATCTGCAAATAATGATAGTTTGACTTCTTCCTTTCTAATTTGTATCCCTTTGACCTCCTTATGTTGTCTAATTGCCCGAGCTAGTACCTCAAGTACAATATTGAAAAGATAAGGAGAAAGGGGGCAGCCCTGTCTAGTCGCTGATTTGAGTGGGATTGCTTCAAGTTTCTCTCCATTAAGTTTGATGCTGGCAACCGGTTTGCTGTATATTGCTTTTACTATGTTTAGGTATGGGCCTTGAATTCCTGTTCTCTCCAAGACTTTAAGCATGAAAGGATGCTGAATTTTGTCAAATGCTTTTTCAGCATCCAATGAAATGTCCATGTGGTTTTTTTTATTTGAGTTTGTTTATGTAGTGGATTGCATTGATGGATTTCCGTATATTGAACCATCCCTGCATTCCCGGGATGAAGCCTACTTGATCATGGTGGATGATCGTTTTGATGTGTTCTTGGATTCGGTTGGCAAGAATTTATTGAGTATTTTTGCATCGATGTTTATAAGGGAAATTGGTCTGAAGTTCTCTTTCTTTGTTGGATCTTTGTGTGGTTTTGGTATCAGCGTAATTGTGGCTTCATAGAAGGAATTGGGTAGTGTTCCTTCTGTTTCTATTTTGTGGAATAATTTGAAGAGTATTGGTGTTAACTCTTCTTTGAAGGTCTGATAGAATTCTGCACTGAAACCATCTGGTCCTGTGCTTTTTTTTGGTTGGAAGACTTTCTATGACTCCTTTTATTTCTTTAGGCATTATGGGACTGTTTAGATGATCTATTTCGTCCTGATTTAATTTTGGTATTTGGTATCTGTCAAGGAAATTGTCCATTTCCTCCAGATTCTCCAGTTGTGTTGAGTACCGCCTCTTGTGTTAGGATCTGATGAGTTTTTGGATTTCCTCAGTTTCCATTGTTATATCTCCCTTTTCATTTCTAAGTTTGTTAATTTGGATACTTTCTCTGTGCCCTTTGGTCAGTCTGGCTAAGGGTTTATCTATCTTGTTGATTTTCTCAAAGAACCAGCTCCTGGCTTTATTGATTCTTTGTATGGTTCTCTTTGTTTCTACTTGATTGATTTCAGCCCTGAGTTTGATGATTTCCTGCCTTCTACTCCTCCTGGGTGAAATAGCTTCTTTTTGTTCCAGGGATTTCAGGTGTGTCATTAAGCTGGTAATGTATGCTCTCTCCATTTTCTTTTTGGAGGCACTCAGGGCTATGAGTTTTCTTCTTAGCACTGCTTTCATTGTGTCCCATAGATTTGGGTATGTTGTGTTTTAATTTTCATTGTGTTCTAAAAAGTCTTTAATTTCTTTCTTTATTTCTTCCTTGACCAAGGTATCATTGAGCAGAATATTGTTCAATTTCCACGTGTATGTGGGTTTTCTATTGTTTTTGTTGCTATTGAAGACCACTTTTACTCCATAGTGATCTGATAGGAGGCATGGGATTAGTTCGATCTTCTTATATTTGTTGAGGTCTGTCTTGTGACCAATTATATGGTCGATTTTCGAGAAGGTACCATGAGGTGGTGAGAACAAGGTATATTCTTTTGCTTTAGGATAGAATGTTCTATATATATCTGTTAAATCTAATTGGTCCAAAGCTTCAATTAGTTTCATTATGTCCCTGTTTAGTTTCTGTTTTCCTGATCGGTCCATTGAGGAAAGTGCAGTGATGAAGTCACCCACAATTATTGTGTTAGGTGCAATGTGTGCTTTGAACTTTAATATTTTTCCTTTGACCAGCAAGAAGTGTCCCTCAGAGTCTCTTTTGATGACTTTGGGTTGAAAGTCAATTTTGTCTGATATTAAAATGGCTACTCCAGCTTGTTTCCTGAGACCATTTGCATGTAAAATTGTCTTCCAGCCTTTTACTCTAAGGTAGTGTTTGTCTTTGACCCTTAGGTGTTTTTCCTGTAAGCAGCAAAATGTAGGGTCCTGTTTACGTATCCAGTCGGTTAGTCTATGTCTTTTTATTGGGGCATTGAGTCCATTGATGTTAAGAGATATTAAGGAATAGTGATTGTTACTTCCTGTCATTTTTGACATTATTTTTTAAATTTGATTGGTTAACTTCTTTTGGGTTTGGTGAAACGTTACTATCTTGCTTTTTCCAGGGTGAAGTTTCCCTCCTTGTATTAGTGTTTTCCTCCTATTATCCTTTGTAGGGCTGGGTTTGTGGACAGATATTGGGTAAACTTGGTTTTGTCATGGAATATCTTAGTTTCTCCATCTATGGTGATTGAGAGTTTTGCTGGATATAGTAGTTTTGGCTGCCATTTGTTTTCTCTTAGAGTCTGCATGAGATCAGCCCAGGATCTTCTAGCCTTCATAGTCTCAGGTGAAAAGTCTGCTGTGATTTTGATAGGTCTTCCTTTATATGTTACTTGGCTTTTTTCTCTTACTGCCTTTAATATTCTTTCTTTGTTTAGTACATTTGGTGTTTTGATTATTATGTGACCGGAAGTATTTCTGTTCTGGTCTAGTCTGTTTGGAGTTCTGTAGGCTTCTTGTATATTCATGGGCATCTCTTTAGGTTAGGGAAGTTTTCTTCCATAATTTTATTGAAGATATTTGCTGGCCCTTTAAGTTGTAAATCTTCATTCTCATCTATGCCTATAATCCTTAGGTTTGGTCTTCTCATTGTGTCCTGGATTTCCTGGATATTTTGGGTTACAAGCTTTTTGCTTTTTGCATTTTCTTTAACCGTTGAGTCCATGATTTCTATGGTATCTTCAGCATCTGAGATTCTTTCTTCTATCTCTTGTATTCTGTTGTTGATATTTGCATCTATGTCCACTGATTTCTTCCTAAGGCTTTCTATCTCCAAAGTTGTCTCCCTTTGAGTTTTCTTAGTTGTTTCTACTTCTGATTTTAGATCCTGGATGGTTTTGCTTAGCTTCTTCACTTACTTGTTTGTGCTTTCCTGTAATTCTTTAAAAGATTTTTGTGTTTCCTCTTTCATGACCTCAGCCTGTCGACCAAAGTTCTCCTGTATTTCTTTAAGTGTTTTTTGTGTTTCCTCATTATTGCCTTTTGTATTCTCCTGGATTTCTTTCAATGATTTTTGTGTTTCCCTTGCAAGGGCTTCTAACTTTTGATCCATTTTCTCCTGAATTTCTTTAAGTATGTCCTTCATGTGTTCCTGTACCAGCATCATGACCAGTGATTTTAAATCCAAATCTTGTTTTACTGGTGTGATGGGGGATCCAGGACATGCTGGTAAAGGAGAATTGGGTTCAGATGTTGCCAAATTGCCTTGATTTCTGTTAGTGACGTTCCTGCGTTTGCCTTTTGCCATCTAGTTCTCACTGGTGTTAGTTGGTCTTGTCAATGCTGGACTCAACCAGTGCAAGCTGCCCCTACCCAGGTGGCCTCTGGTGCACAGCTTACCTCCTGCACTGCCTGGAGACAGGGTGCTGTTGCCCAGGCTGTTCAGACCCCGAAGCAGACACCTGAAGGCTCCTGCTGGGGCCCTCTGGATTCACTGGAGCACACCGACTTCTCCCTGCTGGCCGCCTGGAAGCCCCACTTGCTTCTTTCAGGACCTGGAGATGTGGTGTTGCCGCTCAGGCTGATCTGGATCCGGAAGCAGAGAGGTCTGAGGGCTACTGCCAGAGGCCTCAGGGCTGAAGCCTAAGCTCTGTGCCACAGGAGCTCTGTGCTGTGAGCTCCCAGACTGCCTCTGGGTGCACACCAGGTCTCCCGCACTTCCTGGATACCGAGTGCTGTGGCCTAGGCTGTTCAGATCCCAAAGCAGGCGCCTGAAGGCTCCTGCTGGGGCCTGCTGGATTCACCAGAGCACACCGACTTCTCCTCTTTTTTATTTTTATTACTTTTTTCACTTTACACCCTGCCTTCTAGGTCTCCCGCCCCCTTCCCCTTTCCTTCTCCTGTGAGAGGGTGGGGACCCCCTGAGTGTCTGCCCACCCTGGCACATCAAGTCTCTGGAGGGCTAGTCCCATCCTCTCCCACTGCGCTCAGACAAGGCTGCCCAGTTAGGAGCTTGTATTCCACGGAGAGGCAGCAACTTTAAGGATCACCCCAGCTGAGGTTTTCAGGAATTCTTACTTGTTCTTCTCAGTCCTCAGATTAAAATTCTATCATAATTTGCCTTTTGTGTTTTGCCCTCCTGTGACATACTGAGTTTATGAGAGTTTTTGTTTCCTTGGTTAAACTTTCAGAACCCAATCCTCTTTTCCAATATAGTCTCATATTACATTTTATGTCTTATTATTTTAAAGAGCAGATGGAATGAAACAGGAAGTATAATTCATACCTCTAAAATAAAAATCAGAGTGCTATAGACAACTGAGGAATGCTGAAAGCAAGAGAAATAGTCTTCCTAGGGAGTAGCACACCAACTGGGTTACCTAATAACCAACGCTTAGCCCTGAAAACATACATGCAAATAACATGAAAATTGAGCAGATCATATTTATAAATCGATAGGTATGTACAAAACTGCAAAAATCAATCATGAGAAAAAGACTATGAATTTACAAGAGAGTAAGGAGAGGTCTCTGGGAAGGTGTGGAGGGGAAGAAAAATTCAAAGAAAATGATGTTATTACAACATTGACAAGAAAAGAAAGGGGACTCAGAGTTCTTGTCAAAGAAATATTTCTTGTCTATTTTTACCCTGTAATTTTTTTCCTAGAAACTTTAGCATTGATAATCTTGCTTTTACTTTGATGTTAAAAGGCTGATTGATTGATCATTTATTATAATATTGGGCTGGTGTTTATTTATAATATTACCTTCATTCTGATTCTCCCACGTTTAACAATTTTCCCTCTGAAAATACTACATATTATAACTAAAACTCATTTTCAGCCACAGGCAACAGATCACCATAATCCATCAATATTTTTCTACTCTAGTCTTCTAACACAGGGTCATTAAGCTTGTTGATGTAAATGCAAAAATGTATTCTAACCTATAAGGCTTTGGGGACAATGAAACTATTGTTTCCTCCAATATAAGCAAGGGAAACTGATCTGTATGGCCAAAGACCTCTTGCGATATTCACCTATTCAGGTAAAGAAGTGTTTGCTCTCTTAATCCAAACACAGTTCAGTGACACGGTTTCATCTTCAAGGGTTAGATGTGTCACTTTTCTTTTGTACCAGCTCCATGATCATTTATTCTTACTGATTGCCACCTGTCCCTTGGATTCCCACAAATGCCTCTCATTTGGCTTGAATAAACCAGAGTTTATGATTCTTGATCTCTACATCCATGCCTCATGAGAAAACAGTGTGACTATCCACAAACGAGTCAACCAGAAGTCATTCCTGGTTTGATAATCACCTTTTCAGCTTTACCCATTATTCCAAGAATCTTAGTAAAGCCACCTTGTCTGTCTGAATCTCCAGGATACTGGCTTCCCAGCTTATGGCTGCTCGCCACAATTGTAATGATCACTAAAGTGGTCACAGTATTTATACTTTTGCCTTTTCAATATCACAGAATATCTAGAGTAATAATCTTAAATAGCTAAATAGTACCTGTCATTCTGTAGTTTAAAACTAGTTACTGAGCATTGTCTTCATTATTTTCAAGTTAAGTTCAAACAATTCTTTCAAAAAATTTTAACATGTGTTCATTTCACTAAATATTGGGTTTCATAAGGACATCAACATACGTGTGTGTGTGTGTGTGTGTGTGTGTGTGTGTGTCTGTGTCTGTGTCTGTGTCTGTGTCTGTGTCTGTGTGTGCATGAGCACGTGTGTCATTTACCCTAATGTGCTTGTGATCTAGGACCAAAACCAATCTCTTCACATAAAAATAGAATATAAAAAGAACCATGAGAGGAACATAAATAGCAAGACAATTATGAAAAGAATGGTTGGGCTGTAGAGACGACTCAGGAGTTAAGAGCACTGGCTGTTCTTCCAGAGGTCCTGAGTTCAATTCCCAGAAAACACATGTCGGCTCACAACCATCTGTAACAGGATCCGATGCACTCTTCTGGTGTATCTGAAGACAGCTACAGTGTACTCATATAAATAAAAATAAATGAAATCTTTAAAAAGGGGGAAAGAGTAGTGTAGTAGAAGGGAAATGTATCTCATTGAATAAGTAAATTTATAAAATACAGAAATTAAAACTGGGAGTCAATGTACTACCTAGAGATTCATCCTATAAACAGTCACCAAACCACAACACTATTATGGATGACAAGAAGTATGTGCTAAAAGGATCTGTTATGGTTGTCTCCAGCGGAGCCCTGCCAGAGCCTTACAGATACAGAGACAGATGCTAGCAGTCAACCATTGGACTGAGCACGGAATCCCCAATGGAGGAGTTGGAGGGTGGACTGGAGGAGCTGAAGGGGTTTGCAGCCCCAAGGGAAGAGTGACTATATTGGCCAACCAGATGCCCCAGGGCTCCCAGGGACTACAACATCAACCAAGGGGTATACATGGTTCTACTCAAAAGTGTGGCAGAGGAATACCTTGTCAGGCATCAGTGGGAGGAAAGGTCCTTGGTCCTATGATGGCTTGATAGATGCTCCAGCATGGGGTAATCAAGGGTGGGGGTAGGTGGGAGATGGTTGGATGGACAGGCATATTCTTGGAGGCAGGGGGTGGGAGGACGGGTTGGGGGTTTTCTGGGAGGAGGGAAACCAGGAAAGGGTATAACATTTGAAATGTAAATGAATATATTCAATTAAAAAACAGACAAAAAATCTGGGAGTCAATGGTTTCATGAATTTCAGTAAAAGTTGCTCCTATGTACAAAAAGATTTTTTAAAGGATTGACTGGAACATCATCTCAGAATAAAGCATTTTAGAAAGAATATTGTAAATTGCCTCTATTTCTATCTATCTATCTATCTATCTATCTATCTATCTATCTATCTATCTATCTCTATCTATCATCTATCTATCTGACAAAGAATATACAGTTTGTTCTACAACCCTACAACAAAATACCAGACACAATCTATTTCTGAAGTAAAAAGGTTTATTTAATAACCTCTCTAGAGGTTTGAAGTCCAGATTCAAGCAGTCCCATTTGGTGATGTCCTAACTGTGGCATCACACCATGTCAGATGGATTCAAAAAGAGTTAAATTTATTTTGGACAATAAGAGCTCAAGTTGATACCGTATCAATTTGTTTCCTTAAGAACTCATTCATCAACAGAAGTATTACCTTCTCAGAACAGTGCCCCACCACCAATAGCCTAAGGAACTTAAACCAGCCCCAACACTTAAATATCTATACCACCCACCAATAACACCATACTAGGACACAAATTCTAAACACTCAAACCCTTGGAAAAACAGAGAACATCTGAACTACAGCATGTTGGTTTAGACATTAACTTGAAGTTCACCTATCATGCTTTTCAATAAATGTTTCAATGTCAATAAAACTGGCAAAATACACTCTCCTAACATGTTTTAATATATTCTATAACAGGGAATTTTTTTATCAATTTTTAGAACATATTAACAATTGTAGAAAGCAAGTAAACTTATTATAACATTTCTATCCATGAATGAAATGCTATTTGATCACATATATATGATATATATCAAATATATTATATATATACATACATATAAACACACACACATATGTGTGTGTGTGTGTGTGTGTGTTCCTTTTTATGCCCTTTGTTACCTCACATTTGATAACTGCATTTTTACTTACATATTATATTTTCCTCCCAGGTTTAAAATGGAAGAAAACATACAATGCTTGTGTTTGTGTGCTGGTTTAATTCAGTTGCTTTATGTTCCTGAAAATGACATGATTTCTTTCTTCTTTATGAATGAATAAACTCATGTGTATGCATAAAATAATTTTTTTGTCTACTCATCTTGGATACCTGGGTTGATTCTGCAGTTTAACTATACTGTAATTTAATTGGCAGTATTAAACATGCATGTGCAGAATCTCTCTAGCAAGATGACTTTAATACTTTATATATCCTAAAGTGTTAAGTTTGGATCACAAGGAAATTTTTTAATGAACTTTCCTCCTGAGTTCCATAGCAATTGCATTATCTTATATTCCCAGCAATAGTATATATGTGTTCCATTTTCTGTATATCCTTGTGGTTATTGATATTTTTTTATCTTAGCCATTTTCACTGACTCAAGTAGAACATAATGCAATTTTGAATTGTATTTTTTAAACAGATAAGGATAGTGTTTTTCAGGTATTTATTAGCCATTTGTAATTTTCATTTAAAAAGTGACTGTTTAGAACAATTGTCCATTTACTGACTCATCCATTTTATTTTGTTTAGATAACTTAGTGCTTTGTATATTATATATACTTGTTCTCTCCTAGAAAAACTAATGATAAAAATTTTCTTCCATTCCATAGCATCTCTCTTCACTTGTATTCTTTCTTTTGCTATCAACTTGTGTTCTTTTTAAATTTATTTTTTTGAATATCATCTTCATTTACATTGCCAATGGTAAAACCTTTCTGTAAGACCTCCAACCCCTCCCCCCTCCTCCCTTCTCCCTCCCCCTGCCTCCATATATATGCCTCTCCACCCAACACACTCCCTCCTCTCCCCCCTCAGTTTCCCTTTGTTCTGACCTCCATTGAGCCTTTACCTGATCAAGGACCATTTCTCCCACCAATGCCCAACAAGGCCTTCCTCTGCCACATTTTTGACTGGAATCATGTTTGCCCCTTGGTTGATGGTTCAGTCTCTGGGAGTCTTGAGGCATCTGGGTGGCTGAAATCATTGTTCATCCCATGGGGTTGCAAACCCCTTCAGCTCCTCAGGACCACCCTCCAGCTCCTCCATTAGGGACCCCATGCCCAGTCCAATAGTTGGTTGTTAGCGTCTGCCTCTGTATTTGTAATGCTCTGGCAGGGCCCCACCACAGACAACAATGGCATGCTCCTTTTGGTATACACTTCTTGTCATCCATAGTAGTGCCAGGATTTGTTGACTGTTTATAGGATAAATCCCCAGGTAGGGCAGTCTCTGGGTGGCCTTTACTTCAGTCTCTGATCCACACATTGTCTCCCTTATTGCTCCTGTGACTATTTTATTCCCTTTCTTAGAGGAACCAAAGTACCCACACTTAAGTCCTCCTTAAGTTCCTGAACAGAACACCAATGGCTTATGCTCTAAGAACAAGAATCAACAAATGGAACCTCATAAAACTGCAAAGCTTCTGCAAAGCAAAGGACACAGTCAATATGACAAAATGGCAACCAACAAATTAGGAAAAGATTTTTACCAACCCTACCTCCAATAGAGGGCTAATATCCAATGTATACAAAGAACTCAAGAAGTTAGTCTCCAGAGAGTCAAATAACCCTATTAAAAATGGGATACAAAGCTGAACAGGGAATTCTCAACTGAGGAAACTCAAATGGCTCTAAAGTAGCTAAAGAAATGTTCAGCATCCTTAATTATCAGGGAAATGCAAATCAAAACACGGAGATTCCACCTTATATCAGTGAGAATGGCTAAGGTGAAAAACTCAGGGGACAGCAGTTCCTGGAGAGGATGTGGGGGGAAAGGAACACTTCTCCATTGTTGGTGGGATTGCAAGCTGGTAATACCACTCTGGAAATCAGTTTGGCAATTCCTCAGAAAATTAGACATAATACTACAAGCGGACCCAGCTGTACCATTTTTGGGCCTATACCCAGAAGATGCTCCTACATGTAATAAGGACACATGTTCCACTATGTTCATAGCTATGTTATTTATAATAGCCAGAAGATGGAAAGAACAGCTATTAATATTTAATAGCTTCTGGGGGAATCAGTATCCCTGACCTCAAGCAATACTACAGAGCAATAGTGTTAAAAACTGCATGGTATTGGCACAGTGACAGACAAGTGGACCAATGGAATAGAATTGAAGATCCAGAAATGAATCCACATACCTATGGTCACTTGATCTTCGACAAAGTAGCGGAAAACATCCAGTGGAAAAAAGGTAGCCTTTTCAACAAATGGTGCTGGTTCAATTGGAGGTCAGCATGCAGAAGAATGAGAATTGATCCATTCTTATCTCCATGTACTAAACTTCACTCCAAGTGGATCAAGGACCTCCATGTAAAACCACATACACTGAAACTAATAGAAAAGAAACTGGGGAAGACCCTTGAGGACATGGGCACAGGGGTAAAGTTCCTGAACAGATCACCAATAGCTTATGCTCTAAGATCAAGAATTGACAAATGGGACCTCATAAAATTACAGTTTCTGTAAGGCAAAGGACACTATTAAAAGGAGAAAATGGCAACCATCAAATTGGGAAAGGATATTCACCAACCCTACATCTGATAGAGGGCTAATATCCAATATATACAAAGAACTCAAGAAGTTAGACCCCAGGGAACCAAATAATCCTATTAAAAAATGGAGTACAGATCTAAACAAAGAATTTTCACCTGAAGAAATTCGGATGGCCAAGAGGCACCTTAAGAAGTGCTCAACATCATTAGTCATTAGGGAAATGCAAATCAAAACAACCCTGAGATTTCACCTTACACCAGTCAGAATGGCTAAGGTCAAAAATTCAGGAGACAGCAGGTGTTGGCGAGGATGTGGAGAAAGAGGAACACTCCTCCACTGATGGTGGGGCTGTAAGATGGTACAACCACTTTGGAAATCAGTCTGGCGGTTCCTCAGAAAACTGGACATGACACTTCCGGAGGACCCTGCTATACCTCTCCTGGGCATATACCCAAAGGATTCCCCGGCATGCAATAAAGATCCATGCTCAATTATATTCATAGCAGCCTTATTTATAATAGCCAGAAGCTGGAAAGAACACAGATGTCCCTCAAAGGAGGAATGGATACAGAAAATGTGGTATATTTACACAATGGAATACTACTCAGCAATTAGAAACAATGAATTCACAAAATTTTTAAGCAAATGGTTTGATTTGGAAAATATCATCCTAAGTGAGATAACCCAATCACAAAAGAATACACATGGAATGCAATCTCTGATAAGTGGATATTAATTAGCCCAGAAGCCCTGAATACCCAAGGCACAAATCGCATAACAAATGACTCCCATGAAGAAGTATGGAGAGGGTCCTGACCCTGGAAAGGATTGATCTAGCATTGGAGAGGAATATAAGGACAGAGCAAAAGGAGGGAGGTGATTGGAGAATGGATGGAGAGAAGAAGGTTTATGGGAAATATGGGGAGGGGGGATCTGGGAACGGGAAATCATTTGGAATATAAACAAAGAATATAGAAAATAAAAATAATTTTAAAAATGAATTCATGAAATTCTTAGGCAAATGGATGGAACTAGAAAGTGTCATCCTGATCACAATCACAAAAGAACACACATGGTATGCACTCACTAATAAGCAGATGTTAGCCCAAAAGCTCAAAATCAACTTGTGTTCTGATGGAACACTATATCAGCTTTATTATGCCTCTTTTTACATGATCTGCCAGTCTTATTCAGAGAGCCCTTACATATAACACATCCTGGAAGCTTTTATACATGTTTTCCTCTGTTAATTGCAGAATGATCTGTTTAAAGCCAAGGGACTCATGTTCAAACTTGCCTTTAGTTCTGTGTTGATCATCAGAATATATGTGTTGATCATCACAATATAGCCATTTCAATTTACTGTGTGTGTGTGTGTGTGTGTGTGTGTGTGTGTGTGTGTGTGTGTGTGTGTTTATCTGTGTACATACAGAGGACAGAAGTTTATTCTAGGCATCTTTCTTCAATAGCTATCACTCATTACTTTTTTAGAAAATTGTGATATCTGGAGCTCAACAATTAGTTCCAGTGCCTAGTCAACAAGCCTCAGTGTTCCCCTTGTTTTTGCCACTTTGGCTCTGACTTCTCATGTGGATTTTCAGAAGCCAAACTCAAGTTTTCATGCTTAAGCATTTTGCAAATGAAGACATTGTTCCAGTTCCTTAAATTTATACTCCTTTTGTTTTCATGGACATAGGTTGCAAGACTACCTGTGTGATAAGATATTATATGTCACTGCTGAGCATTTGAGATTGACACACAAAGGGTATGTGAAAACCTGTTGCCCCTCAGTTGTGTAATGTTCCATCTTTTTCAAAATATCCATGAAGCCTATTCCTTTCAGAATATATCTACTTTCATTATTTGGCTCATAGCTATAACATTTGCTGTCTTGCTGTCTTGCTTATTAAATCTCACTAACACTCCTCTAGAGATGCATAATCAAGTGACTTTTGTATGTGAAATAAAATACTGCAAATGTTATTGCTATGATTATTCAGCTTCCAAGATGTTTCAAATCAGTCCTCAGATGATGGTGTATATAGAAAGATCAGGGGTGAGTAAAACCCACTTTTTGGAAGCTTGTAAATGGTCCATTAACCTTATTCTTTAGTGGAAGAGAATACAATCTTCACCTTTAGTCCATTCAAAAGAATTATTGTTGAAACAGTCTCACAGATTTTATAATCAAGTACTCAGGAAGCACTTTTTGTTTTGTAGTTTGCTAGTTTATACTGTATGCATTGTGTGAGAGTATATTTTTCAGCCTCTGCTCATATTCAGAGACAAAAGGGAAATCAAAGATCAAAATATTTTATTGTCTTTCACAATAAATATCTTTGACATACATTCAGCAGCAACCTCTATGATTCTTTAGTGTGAGTAGTTTCTTTGATAATTTAATAACATTACTTTTGGTAAATAGTTCTATATTCTGATATCAAGTACTTAAGCATACACCTTTCGATCTAAAAATGTTCTATGTAGACAAGAAATGGAAGAAAGAGGAAGAAAGAAAATCATTATATGGGCATGCAATATTTTCACAACACAGCATAACAAAACAAACACATAAAATCAAAATGTTCAAAGGAGAATGACATGTCCAAGATACCACATGATGTAAAAAAATATATAGATGGTTACCTAGCAGGCAGAGATTAACAAATTTTTAAACATTTTTCTAAAGAGGAAGAACATTATATGACACAACTATTCTGAAGTAGCAAGATTTTGATTTATTACTTTTTTCTTTGATTATTTTACAAAGATAGCTACTATCAAGAAAATAGAAAAAATTATTGTCAAGGATGCAGAGAGAAAGGAATCATCATATACTCTGGAAGGGTGTGTAAATGAAGGCAGACTGCATATACTAAGAAAATCAGAAAGGAGTGCCTTCAAATAATCAAAAGCATAATACTAGGAAGCAGCTACAAGACTAGTGTGTATTTGCATTAAGGAATTAAATATATAATTTAAAAGAAATACCTACATACCTTTTCTTAGTATGATAGAGTTGATAATAACCAGGGATAGAACAGACTAGGTGTTCACTGAATGATAATAAAGAAAATATCTGTATCTCTCTCCCTCTTTCCGTCACACACACACTGAGGAGGGTACTATCCATTAAGAACAAAATTAGGTCATTTCCAGAAAAATGGGTGGAACTTTAAAAGACTGTCTTAAATGAAATAAGTCAAATTTTACAAGACCTGTATCACACTATTTTTCATCAGTGTAAACTATAAATCAATAAATAAACTGAATTAAATGTAAAGAGAGAAAAGGGGAGAGTTTTAGAAAATAGAAAAAAAACAGCAGCAATAGAGGCAATAGAGGTGAGGTGAGTAAGAGGGGAGATCGGCATAATAAAAGTTCCTTGTATACACATGTAAATGTGTCATCTTTAGGCCTAATATTACAATATACAGTAAAAATCTTTTTACCTTAATTTATTTACTTATTCACTTTGCATCCCATCCAGATTCCAGTCCCCTATCTCCTTTCCTCCCAGTCCTAACCTCACAATCCATTACTCCATCTCCCCTTCCCCTTCGACTCTGAGAAGGGAAGGCTTCCAACAGGTAACAACCCTTTCTGGCACATCAAGTCACGCAGCAGGACTAGGTGCATCCTCTCCCACTGTCAGCCCAGTTAGGGGAAAGGGATCCAAAGAGAGGGAGCAGCATCAGTGTCAGTCTCCACTACACTTCTTAGGGAACCCATATGGAGACCATGATGCACATCTGCTACATCTGTCCAGCTGCTGCTGCATATCTTTTGGTCGGTGGTTCAGTCTCTGTGAGCCCTGAGGGACCAAGGTTAGTTGATTATTAAGTAGGTCTTCTAGTGATGTACTTCCTCAGTTCTTCCTCCCATTCTTCACAAGACTGCCCACCTTCTGCCTAAAGCTGTGAGTCTCTTCATCTGTTTCCATCAGCTGCTAGATGAAGCCTCTAAGAGGACAGTTATACTAGGCTCCTGTCTGCAGTCATAACACAGAAACATTAATAGTGTCAAGGGTTATTTATCTCATCTGGGATGGGTCTCAAATTGAGACAGTCATTGATTGGCTATCCAAATCCTTTGATTGCAAAAGTATCCAGGACATTTTTGCAGTCAAAGGTTTTGTGGGTGGACTGGTTCATCTTCCTTCACTGGAACTTCTGCTTGGCTACACGAAGTGGGCACATCAGCCTTTATATCCCTTATTGCTAGGAGTCTCAGCTAGGGTCACCCACATAGAGTTCTCTGAGCCTTCCTGCTCCCCGGTGCCCAGATCATCACAGAGATCCCTTCCACACCAATTTCCCTTACATCTCCTAGCCTGTTCAATATCATCATGTCCCCTGACCTGATACTCACCCCCAGAATAATTTAAAAGGACATTGATTAGAGATGTGTGTGTGTGTGTGTGTGTGTGTGTGTGTGTGTGTGTGTGTGTGTATTCAAAAGTATGTGTACAGTTACACATGCCTGTGCATGGTCAAGTGAGAAGACAACACTTGGCTTTGTCCTCTCTCACTCTTTGATTTACCCACTACAGACAGTCTGCCACTTGGCCTGGATTTTGCCATTTAGGATTTGACTGGCAGCTATCAAGCCCCCATATTCTGCATTCACCTCCTATCACTAGTGTTATAAAGTTGTGTGCTCACAGTCAGATTTTTACGTAAATGTTAGAGATATAAACTCATGTTCTTATGCTTGAACACAAGCACTATTGCACACTGAGCCAACTTCCCAGCTCTAGACAAGATTTTTCTACCATAATAAAATGCCTTGGCTGTTCAACTTATCACACATGACTGCATGATCAACCATGGTCTCTTCACAAAGATTTCATCAGCAGATATGTCATTAGAATATGCCATATGTACAAGGATCTTCATGAGTTTTTAATGTTTAATTTTAAAATACTTTTGTTCAGTCTGCATGTATCTCATAGTTTGAGCATATTTGGGGACTCGCCGTTCACTTTTTTATCTAAATAATAAAATTAGGATCCTTGCTCTCTCCCCTCCCAAAATACAATTTTCTTTTTGAAAGCACTTACATTAAAATTCACAGTGCTCTTAAGGAGCTAACCTAAGAGAGAATCTATATGTGATTTAGTCAACAGAGCTAGAGAGGTGTGGTTATCTATGTCACTTGCTGTCCAGATGGTTCCACACAAGCTCCAGATGCCAGGCATGGAGCTGCAGGATTTGGTGCACTTCTGACTATCATCATTGTTTTGCTATGGTTGATAAGCATTTATCCTTTCCTTTTAATTAGAGTAATATCTCCAAGATAAGGAAGACCAACGAAGGAGCTAGAGAAAGGACCCAAGGAGCTAACGAGGTTTGCAGCCCCATCGAAGGAACAATAATATGTACCAAGCAGTATCCCCAGAGCTCCCAGGGACTAAACCACCAAAAGAGTACACATGGAGGGATCCATGGCTCCAGCTGCATATGTAGCAGAGGATGGCCCTTTCAGACATAAATGAGAGAAGAGGCCATTGGTCCTGTGAAGGTTCGATGCCCAAGTGTAAAGGAATACAAGGTCAGAAAAGTGGAAGGAGTGTTAGTAAGCAGGAGGAGAGGGCATGGGGAGGGTTTGTGAAGGGGTAATGAGAAAAGGGGATACCATTTGAAATATAAATACAGCAAATATCTAATAAAATAAAGTATAGAAAGGAAGACAAAGATATATCAGTGGCTGTCAGAGGCTAGAGAAAATTCCCCTGATGATATATAGCAAATGTTCATTTCCTTTATCTCTTCCCCTCCTCAATGAACTGGGCATAGTTTTTACATATTCTTACCTGGTATTTAATACTTTTTCACTGTAGATCAAGATAAATGCAGTAAGCAATAGCATGCCAGATCCTAAATACACTCCTGCCTTGAAATTTCCTCTGCCAAACAAATTAATCCATGATGTTTAATTTTTTACTTTATTCAAGTTCTCTGTACATGTGCAAAATGAAGCCAGTTCTAGGTCAATGTATAAAACTTGTCTTTAGCCTAATTCTTATAGAGTCTTTCTTTGACTCTGAAATCTCACAAGCTAGTCCTCTACTGTTCTTGTTTCTCTGAGCATTCTTGTCTTCTAAACCCCCACAAGAACTCTCAATATGTTATATTACATTTCCAGCCACAAGTACCAAATTCTTTTGCATTCCAGCCAAAAATTTAATTTCAATATCCTGAGAACCACATGGTTAGGTTTGTCACAACAATGGTCCTACTTCTTAGCAATGATTTTCTTTCTTACATAGGTTTCTTACTTAGTTTATCCTTTCGTGATAAAATGCAAATATACTGTTCTCCCCACCATTCCAATTGCAGAGAATTTCTTGATGTCCTTGTAACATAGCCTTTTGAAACTTGCAAGCAAACTCCAGTTGATTCGTCACAGAGCATAGTTGTATTCAGGCAAGAGTGAGCTTTGTGACAATCTGTTGTAAGACCCTTTGTTGTATTTTCAGATTCTCATTCAAACCTATTCAACTAATTCCCAAGCTGCTGAAAATGCTTCTGGTTAATAGCCTAAGTATCATCTTTAAGTAGTAGCTAGCAAACCAATAAAGACCCTTCTGTGTTTACCCTGTATCTATCAAATAACATCACTGTATTCATTTCTAAAGGTGCAAGGAAGTTACCCAAAGCACCCATGAAATTAAATAGTGACCTAACTCAGAAGATGCCAGAAATTGTTTAATCATTAAAAGTGAAATTTTCATTCTCTACAATCTTTTTGTGAGCACCTCTTGACATAAACTTGTGGCAGTACAACTTAGTGTAGAAATCCTATCCATATAATAGAAACAACTGGTTCCCAAAATTATTAGGTCAAGTCTCCTCCCTTCACCATTCCTGATGGATACCTTGATGTCTTCCACAAGCACTCTTTTCTGAAGACTTACTAAACTCCATAAAGGTCCTAGAGCTATTTGGAGCATAGTTTGCAAAGTAAGAATGTCATAACATTCTTTCATTCTCCCAAACAAGGACAAAACTCTGCAGGAAGAAGTGGTGTCATGATAGGTTAGTGCTGCAGCACAGACTACAACATAGTCTCCTCATTTGTCATTTGAACTTTGTTTTCTTTTTTGTTCATCCCTTATTAGGCCATATCCAGACACAATTAAACAAAGCACATTATATCATTCAGATAGCTCAAAGACAGATCTTACATAAATGTAAAGCATTACTAAAATAAAAAGGTCTATTTAGCATTTAATGAAGGCAGCAAATATGTCAATGTTTCTTATTTTTGCAGGCCATCCTATAGAGCTGCCCATTTAAAATAAGAAAACTGGAACCAGAAATTAGATATCATTTTTAAGTTTATTATTTAAGCCATGTTCAAAATGTTTCCTTCCAAGCAGTGCAGTGTAATTGACCCCATCTTATAACAAGACTTGGTCTATCAGAATATGCAGAGATTGCAGCAGAGAGAAATGTATACTTGAGAATGGAAACAATAGAAAAAGATATAGGAGGATTTTGTATGTTTTTGAAAGTGTGGCAGAAATGAAAATTGGCCTTTTAATGACAAAATGCCATTGGAACTTTTAATTTATTAATGTGTCTATAAACAACTAGCACGTGTAGTAAGATTACCTTTACAATCAGAAGACTTTACCATAGCTTAATCTTTCATCCCCCTGCTATATGTGCCCTGAATCTAGAAATGAAACAGTCATTTATTTATATTGTTAGTTAGTAGAAATGGAGTAACTATGCTAAAGACCAGAGATCATATAAATGCATTTGAAGAGATTTTCCTTGTGAGAATAATGCTGTATGTATTAATAACACAGTACACATAATCAGGAACTATCAGATCTTATGGTGGAAAGTTGAGTCAAGAACTAGTGAGGTAGGGTCAAACATGAAATTCACAGAATAAACCTGAGTTTACCTCTTTCTTAATAGATGAACAACCACAGTCCCTCACATTTTTCCATTTTCGGTGAGGCCAATTTTACTGCACAAATAGCTTTGGGGTGTGAGAGTCTACCAGGACTATATGGGGATTATCTTAGTCAAAATGCCCAACAGTGGGGAAATGAAACCTCAAGAGACCACCTACAGGAGGTAGCAGAACAGGACAGGGCCCCCAGTGGAGGGATGGGGTCACCAACCCACCTTCAAAATTTTTGACCCAGAAATGTTACTGTCTAAAAAATTGCAGGGCCAAAAAAATGTAGCAGAGATTGAAGGAAAGGCTGTTCAGTGACTGACCCAACTTGGGATCCATCTCATGGGTGGGAACCAAATTCTGACACAATTACTGTTATCATGTTATGTTTGCAGACAGGAGGCTAACATGGCTGTTCTCTGAGACACTCTATCTGAAGATGATGGAGACAGATGCAAATACTTATAGACAACAGTTGATCACCACCATAGGAAGAGCAATAGTATCAACTAATCCAGATTCCTCAGAGGTACCAAAGACTAAGCCACCAACCAAAGAATATACATGGGCTGGACCATGGCCCCTGGTGCATACGTAGCCTTGTCAGTCCTCAGTGAGAGAGGATAAACGTAATCCTGTAGAGACTTAATGGCCCAAGGAAGAGGGATGGGGGCAGGGGTATGAATGAGGGAGGGGGTTGGTAGAAGCACCCTCTCAGAGGCAAAGGGGAGAGGAGACAGGTGAAGAATTCTTGGAGGAGAGACTTGGAAAGGGGACAACATTGTTGAATAAATAAAATAAATTTTTTAAAAAGTAAAAAAAAAAAAAAAGAAAAAAGAGGGGTGGAAGGGAGAGACAAAGAGAAATGGAGAAATACAGCAAACAAGGAAGGGAAACATACTAGTGGAGGATGCTATCTGGTTAATAATATGGAGACAAAACAGGATTTTTTGTCATTTTTTCCATTAAATAACTTTTCCTCCATAAGTTTGTAAGCACATCCAACTGCAATCACCAATCCTTTACCTCAGTGGTCTGGAAGCTGGTTATACTTTCCTCTGAATCAAAGAAGTTTTTCAAACTTTGCCCTAAAGCTACCAGCTTATGCTCAAGTGACTTATGATCTAAAGAAAAATTAGCTGGAAAAAAATGGCAAAATGTAGAGGGGGTGCTTCAGTGCTCTATGAAAAACATCTCCAGAAGATGTATTCCTAGGGCAGTTATACAGTTACCTCCAAAGGCGAACACTGAATCCTTTAAGGTCAAGAATGCTGGCTCAGGCTTCAAAACACAAAAGAGCACATCTTTCTTTCTAAAATCTCGGCCTCTTCAAATTTTTTTCTAGCTACCAAAATGAGACCAGAGATGAAAGTAAAACTTTCCAGATAATGAACAAAATAATTTGCTGAACAGACACACTCAGCATTACATCTGATTATAAAAATAATCCATCCTGTGGATTTCTTCCCATCCTTGTTTCTATCACTTTATGGCACATTATTGTTCCAATATTAGAATCTTGTAGGAATGAAAATTATATTATTGAGAGAGCTATGAATTTTACCAGCCATTTTTGTGAAGAAACTTACCACCTCTCATAGATTCCTTTCAAAATACATTTGGACTCATATACTCTTTCTTAACATGAGCCCTGAATTCACTGAGCCTACAAACTTATTTTCTCCTAGGGTTTAGAGCCTTCTATATGGTAAAAGTGAAAGTATTTATATTAATATGGGGCTTCCTTGAGGAACCCAGGTCCTGAGGAAATAAAGCAAGTCCACGGGGTCCATATCAGACACCCAGAACTGTCGAAAGTAAATGCAAGAGTCCATAAAGAGACTTTATAGGTTAGAAAGCTTAGATGCTTAGAAGCCTACCAAGACCATATTTCTATGTCTAAGGGGAAGAAAACTTGTGCTATAAAAGATATAAGTGATGTGAAAAGAATCTAAACATGAGTCCTGAGACCCACATTGCAAAGAAGTAAACTATAACCAACTTAGCAATGAGCATAGAGTCAAAGAAAGGTTCCAGCCCTGGCTCCACTCCTTATTATAGTAGCATTATTATTGTAGGTGTCAGCTGCAGAATACTTGTTTAAATAAAACTGAGTGTCTTTCTATCCAACACCTCAAAACAGATGCACCTATACCAAACAACCATATGGAAGCTTTCCAAAATGTCTTTTTTCCTCTCACTTAATAGTGGTGATGTGGAATTCACACTACATTGCAATAAAAAGTTTTTAAGTAACAATGATATTTTAAAATCCTTCTGGATTGGATCCCAGCTTAGTCCTTGGTGGTTCATTCTTGTTAGGTGTGGCCATTAAACTTTATATGCCTCTAAGGACATAGCTAGAAAATGGATGCTGTGATCTGATCCACACTTCTTGGGACTGACAATAGAATTTGTTAATATGTGGTGGGTACATCAACACTGTAAGCTGTGAAATATGAATAGCAGTCAGATCATGTGACTAGTACACTGTTTAATAGTCTGTTTGGACTAAAAGTCTATTAGTTGCTGTTAATGAGGACCATACCTATGATAACCTTTCAACAAAGGCAGTCAGGAGCCCCAAGGAGCATCTAATCATACTCAATCCTGCCACTGATCCATTTTTTTTATTTCTTATTACTTAGTGTTATTTGTTTATTTTCCTGTGTTTGTTTCTCATCATTAGAATGTAACTACTACTTATAACTGGTCAAAGTGGTGATAATAAGCTCCTATTGGTTCAGTAGACATCAGAAAAGAAGAAGAAGGTACAGGAGAACTACGAAAAAGAAGAAGAGGAGAAGGAGGAAGAGAAGGAAGAAAGGTGCCAGCAATGACAAGAAGAACAAGAAGAAATAAAAGAAGAAATGGAGAAAGGAAAGAAGAATATAAGAACACACAAGAACACACAAGTACACAAGTACACAAGACACAAGTACAGTGAAAATCTGTCTTCTAGGAATTACATGACTATTATATTCATGAACTCATAGCAGCTACAATTACCTTCCTCAGACATATAATACTGAGCCTGTGAGCATCACATTATTGATTAGGTAGACACTTGTGAATATCTCAACCCTTCCCAGAGTAGTTGTAAGCAATTAATGGTTTCTAGGGGAACAGGAATCTTATTTCTCAGTAGTTTAGACAGTGTCCTTGTTCAAGTAAATTCTTTTTCATCCATGGCAACCCTAAATATATACAGTGAGTCCCCAAAAGAAGACACAGAAGTAGTAGTAGTAGTAGAAGTAGTAGTAGTAGTAGTAGTAGTAGTAGTAGTAGGAGGAGGAGGAGAGAGAGAGAGAGAGAGAGAGAGAGAGAGAGAGAGAGAGAGAGAGAGAGACTGTCAAAGAATAATAAATAATATAATAAACACAAAAAAGCATATTTGGGTCAGGATGGGCTCTATGCTCAGAGAAGTATTGCTGTAATTTACAGAAGACAAAACTCAGAAACACATGCAGGAAGACAACAATGGTTACTTCTCTAATTCCTCTGGCAAAATGACTGACCAAAAAAAAAAAAATGTATGGAAGGAAGAAATTTATTTTGGCTCCCACTTCCATAATATAATATCATGGCAGGGGTCATGGCAACAATATCATCAGACAGCTGATTACATTGCATCTGTGTAGTCAGCAAGTAGAAAGAGGTCAAAGCCTCAATTTGTTTTCTAGTTTTTCTTTAGTCTTGGATGCTAACCTATGAAATGGCTTTCCCATATTTAAGGTAGGTGTTCTTTTCTCAATTATTTCAGTCCAGAAAATCCATCACAGAAATGCCCAGAGGTTTGTCTTCTAGTTTATTCTCAATCTTGTAGGGTTGGTAATCAGTATTAAGCACTACAGAAGAGGTGGAAACTCAAGGATAGAGATGAATACAATGTGTCTATAAGCCAATGAACACTGCAGATTGCTCCAACCATCTCAAGTAATAAGTAGGTGGGGATTTGGTGCTACCTCAAACCTCAGCCAGAACTGACACTGTAGAGACCTTGGTTTCAGAGATCTAGACATTTGCTTGGGACATAATTAGTTTTTGTAATCTTTATCCTCATGGTTTTATATTACATTTATATCACTTCCAGTCAATTAAAATAATGTATATTCAATTTAAGAAATTACATTACCAAGTTTTTGTAGCAACAATCTTGGTGAGAAACTTCAAGTAACCTAGGATAAAAGGGAACATTTTCTTGTGTATCAAACTGATGAGAATTAAGTTTCCCAGAGATACATCAGAACGAGACCTTAGAGGGTGAGTCTTCTTGTACAATTCTTTTGTATACTATGGTCTTAGTTTTCTTTTCAATAAAATAAAACCAAGTTAAAGAATATTTTAAATTAAACTACTAGCAGTTCTACAAAATGCCATGACAGGACATAACTGAGTTTTCCTGAGGTTGATGAGTGATCTGTCTGTTGATGTTTGTTGTGAATGAAAATGAGAGCTCTAAGAAAGCACACAAGTACAAAGAAGAACACACAGGAAAATGCACAAATGCTCTTCTGGGGTCAGCAGGACACCAAGAAATTGTCCCAGTATTGGTAACTCTGAAAATCAGTAAAGTGTGGTTCACACATGGAAGCTTGAAGAGCACTCTGATGGCAGGGCCTCAGAAGCATTCAGTCATGAACCTAAGATGAGGGTAGAGGGTGGTGAGACAGGAAAAGGGGAGGGGGGAATGTCTCCTGCCTTAGCTTATTACTTGGGATGTTCTGGCAGCTTTCACTGATCCAGTTCCAGTTGTTAGATTCCTGGGAGCCATCTGAGTACATCACTGTCATCAGTCAACTCCATTCTCCTCTGCCTGCTAATGTCAAACCAACTTATCTGACCACAAGCTGTCCTGACTCAGTTAGCCACTGTGTTCCCCTAATGCATTAGTGAGGTCACTTTTCTGTTTCCAGGGATAGAAAGCCAAATTTGAATTAGTTTACCAAAGGGAAAGTATTGTATTTGTTTTTTTTGGAAATAAGGACCATTGAGTCTGATTATGCCTAGATTTTAGAACCAGGGATAAAAGAAGAGTAGGGGAGGTGGGTGTTCTTCTCTGATTTTAGTTGGGAGGAGCACAGGGGAAGTACCTCAGTCACAAATTCTTATTTGAATGAACATGGTTCTCATTCTCTGAATCACTCATCTGCTGGATGAGATTCTGATTTTGATGCAAATTGTCCTGGACAAACATCCTGAATAGAGTCCCTGCATTCAGTGATATCTCTTCTGGAGTGATTACATTTGAGAAAAGTAATATTGAGCTGTGTCAGAGGTAGAATGAATAAAGGACTTCTCAAAGAGGGTAGAAGCTTTCAACCCTATTGACTAGTGTTCATTGTTGCTAGAAGGTACTGTGAATAGCAAAGAAATGCAATCATCAGTGTCACCTAGTTATGAACTCTGTGACGTAAAATAATGACTAGTCTTGAAGATATACCAAAGCAATGATATTGAAATAACAAATCATTTTTTATTTTTATTGGATATTTTCTTTATTTACATTTCAAATGTTATCCCCTTTCCCAGTTCCCCCCCTCCCAGAAACCCCCTATCCCATCCTTCCACCCCCTTTTTCATTGAGGGTGTTTGTCCACCCACTCCCACCTCCACAACCTCAATTCCCCTACTCTGGGGCATTTATAGAGTCTGCATAGGATCAAGGACGTCTCCTTCCATTGATGCCTAACAAGGCAATCCTCTGCTTTATATGTAGCTGGAGCCATGTGTACTGCTTGGTTGGTAGTCCCTGGGAGCTCTCAGGGTAAGGGGGGGGGGTAGAAGTCTGTTTGGTTGATATTGTTTTCTTCCTATGGAGTTGCAAACCCCTTTGGATCCTTCAGTCCTTTCTTTAACTCCTCCATTGGGGACCCTGCTCTTAATCCAATGGTTGACTGCGAGTATCCACCTCTGTATTTATAAGGCTCTTGCAAGGCCTCTCAGGAGACAGCTCTATCAGGTTCCTTTCAGCAAGCATTTCTTGACATCCACAATAGTGTCAGGTTTTGGTGACTGTATATGGGATGAATCCCCAGGTGGGACAGTCTCTGGATGGCCTTTCCTTCAGTTTCTGCTCTACACTTTGTCTCCATATTGGCTCCCATGAGTATTTTGCTCTCCTTTCTAAGCACTGAAGCACCCATACTTTAGTCTTCCTTCTTCTTGGGCTTCATATGGTCTGTGAATTGTAATATCCCTGCATCCCTGGTATGAAGTCTACTTGATCGTGGTGAATGATCATTTTGATGTGTTCTTGGATTCGATTGGCAAGAATTTTATTGCATCAGGAGAGCTTGTGGTCAGATGAGTTGGTTTGACATTAGCAGACAGAGGAGAATGGGGTTGACTAATGAGAGTGACATATTCAGAAGGCTCTTGGGAATCTAACAGCTTGAACCAGATTAGTGAAAGCTGCCAGAGCATCCCAAATAGCAAGCTAAAGCAGGAGACACCCCCACTGTTGCTGAATGGAAGCATGAGCATTACTTGGAAGTAGACATCAACACTGAAAGAGAGATGGAAGTCTCTGTGAGATCACAAACATATGGTAGACTTAAGTCTTTGGTGATCAGAAAGCACTTCAGAAAAAAAAAAGACTTGAATTGGTATACAGTTTCTTTTGATATCAGAAAATTAAAATACCTTTGCATAAAACATAGGATGGTAAAATAATGAATCACCATTTTTTTTTAGTTTTCACTCTTAAGATGTTTTCTCTTCGAAGTTTAAAACTCTCTTGATTAAAGAAGGTTTAATTAATAAACTTATTCAGTCATCAGAGAAAAGAAAATAAAATAAATAAAAAGAACATGTCTTTGTGAATCTGGAAGGCTTCCCTCCTTATCACAGGGTTGAACACTCAGAGGAATTTCTTAGTTCCAGAAGGGAAACCTAAGGTATTTCTTTTCCCAGAGTGTAGACTCAGCCATGGATTTTTAAGCACATCTTCCTACAAAGCAAATGACTAAAGCCAAGGGATGCCTTCTCTGCAGGGCAACACAAAGTCAGACCTCAGGCCTGAATTTCATGTCAGGTGGGTGTGTGATATTTTTAGCTGTGAGACTCAGTGTCATCAAAAAAAGCCAAACAGCCAAGCCTTTCAGTTTCTAGAAGACACGTCAGTGTACAGGTCTGAGTGAGGACTATGTTCCTTTGGCCATCAGCCCAGACCCCTCCATGGTTCTGCCAGAAGTGGGTACATGTGGGAGGACATGGCTGATTGTGGCAAACCTCAGCTCCCATCATGTCTGGCTCTGGCAACCAGCAAAGGTTAAAATAATTTTAATAAAGTCTTAATGAACAGTTCAAAGCCTCAGTTATTCCAAGGTCAATGGCATTTAACTCAAAAATCTGGCACTGACATATTTTGCTAAACCATTTGCCATCATGGTTCACGCCAACTATTTGTTCATTTATGAAATATGTATAGAATGCTACAGTGAATGTTCATAGTAAGTGTGATAATGACAATGACAATGCACCAAGAACTATTATGAATGTTCATCTCATATAATCCTCAAAACAACAGTCCTGTTTTACAAATGAGAAGATTGAGGGTTCAAGGAAGGTATATAAGTTTTCTGCCATCAGTAGGAAAGTAATGGTAGGAACTGGATTCAAATTCAGCTTCTTCCTGTCTTCAAGTTCTTCATCAGTTAGTAAGATTGAAAAATGTATAATTGATTATAATGTAAAGCCAGTGAATGGTGTTTCACGTAAACCTTTAAGACTGTAAATATACTGGCAGCCTGGCCAGTCAAGCCAAACAGAGATGTCCTGACATGAGAATTTGCAGGTGGGTTTGAAAAGAACAGGAGTTGTCATTTGGGGTAAAAAGAACAATCAAGGAATGAAAAATCAAGAATGGTGTGTTTATGGGAGCTCCAAGTAGTAGAGCAAGTTTGGATTTACATCAGGCAGTCAAAGTCAGTAAAAGAGGGTTTTGGGAAGGAGAAAAGCTCACTCCAGTAGCACTGCGAAGCTAGGTTGGCAGCAATAAACATGGGAGTCTGGAATACTGGTTAGAATCTGTGCAGATACAGAAACTCTCTCTTTTGGTGAGCACTGCCCTTTTGGGTGCTAAAGGCCATCATGTAGCTTATGACAGTCTTGTCTTTCATTTGCTTGTTTGTACCTTGCTTGTTCAAACAAACTTCTGCGGGTTCATGCAAAGCTATTCAAGCATAGTAACTGAAAAAAAAATGAAAACAACAAATAAAACCCTGAAGAGTGTGTGTTCATTCACAGCTAATTGAAACCACATTTGACAAAGTATAAGGAAGAAAATATCCCAATCCTTGAAACAGTGTGTCACAAGAGACATGAACAATGAAGTAGCTTTATCTGCATTGTCATATGCTGGGCTGATCCAGAAAGTGGCCTGCTGGAGTCAGTCCTAACTCCAGGAAATACCTATATATATATGTAGGTATATATATACATACATACATACATACATACATACATACATACATACATACATACACACACATATATACATACACATATGCATATACATATATACATATTATTGTAAACCATCAGCAGCCACTATTCAGATTCTCTGCTACTCTGGGAAACTCTTTATAACCTCATCCTTTTCTAGAACCCCAGTGCCTTCCTTGTTCCCCCAAATTCTCTAAATAGGGCAGAATTTCACATCCTTGCTTTTTTCCCTGCAAAATGGAAAGGTATGCACTGTGTTGTGCCAAGGAGAAAAGAGGGTTAATGTGATTGATTTGGAGTGGTGAAGAAATGTTAAAAGAACTCTCTAGCTTGTAGCTGGACAAAAAGTTGAAGACAACAACATGAAAGCTTACAAATTTGGAGAATTTTTGGGAGACAACCAAGAAAGAAATGGAAATGGTAAGACAGAGAATTTAAGAGAAATGAAAGAGTAGAGTTAGTAGATACTTCTTGTAGAAGAATGGCTAAGTCTACATCAACTTTCTTATTCATCACAATGGCACCATGATGTAATATTAAGCCTTTGGGGAATTGAATTGGGATTTTGATGGGGATTGCATTGAAACTGTAGATTGCTTTCGGCAAGATGGCCATTTTTACTATATTGATCATGCCAATCTATGAACATGGGAAATCTTTCCATCTTCTGAGACCTTCTTCAATTTCTTTCTTCAGAGACATGAAGCTCTTGTCATATAAATCTTTCACTTGCTTCCTTAGGGTCACACCTAGGGATGAAATATTATTTGGGACTATTGTGAAGGGTGTCATTTCCATAATTTCTTTCTCATCTTGTTTATCCTTTGAGTAGATGAAGGCTACTGATTTGCTTGAGTTAATTTTATATCCAGCCACTTTGCTGAAGTTCTTTATCACCTTTAGGAGTTCTCTGGTGGAAGTCTTGGGGTCGCTTAAGTATACTATCATATCATCTGTATACCTTTGACTTCCTTTTGCTGACTGATTGCTCTGGCTAGGACTTCAAGTGCTATATTGAATAGATAGGGAGAGAGTGGGCAGTCTTGTCTAGTCCCTGATTTTAGTGGGATTGCATCAAGTTTCTCTTTATTTAACTTGATGTTGGCTACTGGTTTGCCGTATATTGCTTTCACTATGTTTAGGTATGGGCCTTGGATTCCCAATCTCTCCAAGACTTTTATCATGAAGGAATGCTGGATTTTGTCAAAAGCCTTCCAGCATCTAATGAAATGACCATGTGGTTCAGACATCTAGAAAGAGAAATTCTCAAATTCATCTAGCATAACAAACAACCCAGGATAGCAAAAACTATTCTCCACAACAAAAGTTCTGGGGGAATCACCAGCCCTGACATCAAGCTCTACTATAGAGCAATAGTGATAAAAAACTGTTTGGTATTGGTATGTAGACAGGCAGGAAGATAAACAGAATAGAATTGAAGACCCAGAAAACCCACATGCATACAGTCACTTGATATTTCACAAAGGAGCTAAAAAAATATCCAGTGGAAAAAAGACAGCATTTTTAACAAATGGTGCTGCATCACCTCGAGGTCTGCATGCAGAAAAATGCAAATTGACCCATTCTTATCTCCTTGTACAAAGCTCAAGTCCAAGTGGATCAAGGATCTGCACATAAAACCAGACACACTGAAGCTCATAGAGGAGAAAGTGGGAATGAATCTTGAACACATGGCACAGGTGAAAAATTCCTGAACAGAAAACCAATGGCTTATGCTCTAAGAACAAGAATCAACAAATGGGACCTCATAAAACTGCAAAGCTTTTATAAGGCAAAGGACATGATCAGTAGACAAAAAGGCAATCAACAAATTGGGAAAAGATCTTTACTAACCCTACATCTGATAGAGTATTAATATCCAATATATACAAAAAACTCAAGATGTTAGTCTCCAGAGAATCAAATAACCCTATTAAAAATGGGGTAGAGAGCTAAACAGGGAATTCTCAACTGAGGAAACTCAAATGGCTCTAAAGCACCTAAAGAAATGTTCAGCATCCTTAGTTATCAGGGAAATGCAAATCAAAACAACACTGAGATTCCACCTTACACCAGTCATAAAGGCCGAGATGAAAAACTCAGGGGACAGCAGATGCTGGAGAGGATGTGGGGGGAAAGGAACACGTCTCCATTGTTGGTGGAATTGCAAGCTGGTAAAATAACTCTGGAAATCAGTTTGGCAATTCCTCAGAAAATTAGACATAGTACTACCAGCAGACCCAGCTATACCACTTCTGGGCATATACTCAGAAGATGCTCCTACATGTAATAAGGACACATGCTCCACTATATTCATAGCTGCCTTATTTATACCCAGAATCTGGAAAGAACTCAGATATGCCTCAACAGAAGAATGGATACAGAAACTGTGGTATATATAAACAATGGAGTAGTATTCATCTATTAAAACCAATGAGTTCATGAAATTCTTAGGCAAATGGATGGAACTAGAAAGTGTCATCCTGAGCGAGGTAACCCAATCACAAAAGAACATACATGGTATGCACTCATTAATAAGCAGATGTTAGCCCAAAAGCGCAAAATAAACAAGATACAATTCACCCAGCACAGGAAGCTCAAGAAGAAGGAGGACTTAATTGAGGGTGCTTTGGTTCCTCTGAGAAAGGGAATAATAAGGGAGACAGTGGGTGGAGCAGAGACTGAAGTAAAGGGCATCCAGAGACGGCCCTACGTGGGGATTCATCCTATAAACATCCTATAAACCAAACCCCAACACTACTATGGATGACAAGAAGTGTATATCGAAAGGAGCATGACATGGTTGTCTCCAGAGGGGCACTGACAGAGCCTTACAAATACAGAGGCAGATGCTAGCACCCAACTATTGGATGGAGCAGGGGGTCCCCCCAATGGAGGAGCTGGAGTGTGGTCTGGAGGAGCTGAAGGGGTTTACAGACCCATGGGAAGAAAAATGATTTCAGCCACCCAGACACCCCAAGTCTCCTGGGGAATGAACCATCAACCAAGGGGTATACAATGTTCCCAGCCAAAAATGTGGCTGAGGAAGGCCTTGTTGGGCATCAGTGGGAGGAGTGGTTCTTGGTGAGGGAAAGGCTCAATAGATGCCCCAACAAATGGAAACCGAGGTGGGGAGAGGTGAGAAAGTGGCGGGTGGAGTGGCATATATGTGGAGGCAGGGGGTGGAAGGAGGGGTTGGGGTATTTGGGGAGGGGGAAATCGAGAAAGGCTTTAGCATTGTCAACTTAAATGAAGATGATATTCAATAATTTTTTTAAAAAAAAACCTTTGGTTATGAGAAACTGACACCCTTAAAGGTGGAACAATTATGCTCCATATCACAAACATCAAATCATACAGGCATGATTAGAATCACATGAAGAACTTCGGATGGCTGAGAATCACCTTAAGAAATGTTCAACATCATTAGTCATTAGGGAAATGGAAATCAAAACAACCCTGAGATTTTATGTCATACCAGTCAGAATGGCTAAGATTAAAAATTCACGAGACAACAGGTGTTGGGGAGGGTGTGGTGAAAGAGGAACACTCCTCCACTGCTGGTGGGATTGCAAGATGGTACAATTATTCTGGAAATCAGTATGGAGGTTCCTCAGAAAATTGGGCATGACAGTTTCAGAGGACCCTGCTATACCACTCCTGGGCATATACCCAGAGGATTTCCCGGCATGCAATAAGGACACATGCTCCACTATGTTCATAGCAGCCTTATTTATAATAGTCAGAAGCTGGAAAGAACCCAGATGTCCCTCAATGGAGGAATGGATACAGAAAATATGGTATATTTATACAATGCAATACTACTCAGCAATTAAAAACAATGAATTCATGAAATTCTTAGGCAAATGGTTGGAACTGGAAAATATCATCCTAAGTGAGGTAACTCACTCACAGAAGAACACACATAGAATGCAGTCACTGATAAGTGGATATTAGCCCAGAGGCTCTGAATACCCAAGACACAACTCACATATCAAATGATTCCCAAGAAGAAGGAAGGAGAGGGCCATGGTTCTGGAAAGGCTTGATGCAGCATTGTAGGGATTGCCAGGACAGAGAAGGAGGTGGGGATTGATTGAGGTACTGGTGAAGAGAAGAGGGTTTATGGGACTTAGGGTAAGGAGGAACCAGGAAAGGGAAAATCATTTGGAATGTAAACAAAAAATATAGAAAATAAAAGAAAGAAACGAACATACAAACAAATAAAGAAACAAAGAAAGAAAGAAAGAAAGAAAGAAAGAAAGAAAGAAAGAAAGAAAGAAAGAAAGAAAGAAAGAAAGAAAACCAGGGAAAAAAACAAGCATATCTATCTCATTAATATGTAAATTTTCTTTCATCTGTGATAACTGGTAAAATTACATGTCCATTGAGTAATTGATTTCCAATAAATTTATTTGTTTTTACTAAAAAAAAAAAGAATTTAGATATTTTAGACTATCAAATATATGATCTTTAATTTGTCACATAAACAGATAGATTCTGTTTTTAACTATCTAATAAAAGGTAAATATTAAAATAAGATATGTCTTATTTTGATATTTTGACTCTATTCTGACTGTGGATGCATGATTTTCGTCCTTATTCTGTAGCTCAACTAAATAAGATAGTTATGGTATTGGGAAAGATATGAATCTTTGTCTTCAAAAATTCTTGTAAAAAAGTAAAATCAATCTAGAAATAATCAACATCACTGCCTTGAGAGGGAAAATGTTATATAAGTTGTTGCGTATAAATTGTAGCTTCTCAATTTCCAGCTATTTAATTTTTAGCATGTTATAATTAGTTCTTTCCTGTCTATTGTGTTTATAGGATGATAACAGAATTTCTTATCTCATAAGTGAGTTGTTAGAGGTTTATGGAAATAGGAAGAGGAAGGAGAAGGAAAAGGTGGAGGAGGAGGAGGAGGAAGTGGAAGTGGAAGAAGAGGAGGAGGAGAAAGAAGAAGAGGAAGACAAAGAGGAATAAATAATAAGATAAAGGGGAGAGGAGAGAAGTGGAAGAAGAGGGAGAGATAGAATATTAAGGAAGGGAGGGGAAAGAGAAAGGGCAGAGAAGGAAATGCATAGCATATGGTCTTCGTATAGAATAAATGCTCAATAAATGCCTGATGACTTTAGCTGTTTTAATTGGATTAAATAATTATATGTTATTACTTATTTCTATGATCACCCTTTGAATAGCTACTATGATGACTTCTACAGTTGCTTCTAATATAGCCTTGATTACTCCTAATATAAGTTGTATATCTAAGTCTCTGATTCTACACTTTCCTAGACCTTTCAGTGTTTTTTCATAGAAACAGAAGGACACTCTCAGAGAACACACACACATTTAACATCCCAAATTGTAGTATACATTTGCTAAAGATCCACAGTTTTATGCAAGCATGTGACTTAATTCTCCTCTGCTATGATAGATATGTGCTATTGAAGAAAAATGATTTTCTTTTTGTGATAAATTATACAGCATTCCCTCTTGAATGTCCTGGGAAATTTCAAGTAGAGAAGATTCTGGAAATAATTCGCTTTAAAAAATATATAAGGTGTTTTATCCCTTACCCACAAGAATTTACTTAACATCTAGTTTGTACTGGCAATTGGGTTTGGTCAGGAGTAAAGTGGCACTGAGCAAATATTTAACTGAACTTCTCTTTGTGTCTTAAAGTAAAAGGGAGGGGAGATAATGTAAATCAAGTATGCATTTAACAGTGTGATTGGAAAAGTAGTTGAATGGAAAAGAAAGAAAAAAAATGTCCCAATCATTGAAGCTAAGTTCTCTATCTGTTCCCTACTGAGTGTGTGTGTGTGTGTTTGTGTGTGTGTGTGTGTGTGTGTGTGTGTGTGTGTGTGCGCGTGCGTGTGTGTTATATATCCTTGTGGGGCCAGATAACCATGGAGCCCTGGGGAGCAGGCCTGGGAACAAGCTCAAGTGGGGTTTATATTCAAACACCAGACACCGTCTCCTGAAATTGGCAGGAATAGGATACTCGCCCACACCAGCCTGCATAGTCCTTGCTCTAGAAGGAGGTCATATAACCTGGTAGCCATGGTGGACTTCCTCTCCTTATAAGGTTATGTTCAGCAAGATCTGAAATTTATCTCTATGTATATAAAGCATCCTCAGTGCCCTGGCCCAGACAAATGGTGTTCACTCTCCCTTAAGATCCCCTACACACAAGCCGGGCAGTGGTGGCACACGGCTTTAATCCCAGCACTTGGGAGGCAGAGACAGGTGGATTTCTGAGTGCAAGGCCAACCTGGTCTACAGAGTGAATTCCAGGACAGCCAGGGTTACACAGAGAAACCCTGTCTCGAAAAAACCAAAAAAATAAATAAATAAATAAAAATTTAAAAAAAGATCCCCTACACACTCCCTAAATGTTTACATATCCTTTGTTCTCCCAAGTAACTGAGCTGTCTCACTGAACCCTTGTTTCTTGAGATTCTCTTCTCATCCACACTCACTGGCTGCCTGAGAACCCCAACCCTTAGCTCTTTCTGCCCTGGTCTCCCTACTCAGGATCCACTGGTTGTGATCATGGGCAATCACACCACTATATGTGGGGAAGTAGAGTCAGAAATTACATGTCTCATGTAATTAAAAGAATAAGAAAGTAAAGAAGAGTTATATGGCTTTGGAAAGGCCATGGAGCATTGATGTTTGACCAAGGACTCAGACTCAGTGTGGCTGCTTGTGGTATATCTCTTGTCTCTTAGAAGAGCAGTTTTATGATCTCTTAAATGAAAGTAGCTCTCTCATGGTCTAAAATAAAATTATATATATATATAATTTTATTTATATAATATATATATTATTTTTAATATTTATAATTATATATATATAATTCTGTTTTATCACTGATATACTTGTGTATTTTATTCTAAGTGCGTCATTCTCAAGAACATTTTTGTGACTATATTCTTCCTTTAGATATTGGGACAGGACTAGAACTCTTCACTAGAAACATACTCACCTTCTAATGAATTTTGTTCTCAGGAATAAATTGCTGTTTCCACAACTTATTCTTTGAAGGTGAACATTGTCACTGCACCCTGATGTCCATATTTTTTAATGAGAACATTGATTAAGGGCCTTAACACATGTCTGGTACAGAATAAGCTTTTAGTTGATGGGATTTCTTTATAGCACATTATTTTATGGCTATATGACAGTATGATTTTACATAATTAAAATCTCTGCCTATCATATTGAAGGTTTAGCCATGACTTATGTTACTGATGATGGCTAAGTCTTCTCTTGATATTGACAACTTCTTTACCTTGTCACTTTCCTGGAAACCATTGCTATCTGAATTTCTACTGTTATTGAGGATGCTATCCTGATTCTGCTCACTGTTTACACTTATTCCACTCTGTGCAGATTCTAAGTTCCCCTGATTCAGAAAGTACTCTATTCATTCCAATACTCTAAGTGTCTGTATGAGTAAATGTGTGAAATTAGAGTCTCGGTTATCCAAATACACCATCAATTACAGACAACTGCACATCTCTCTTATCTGCCACTTTCTATCTTCCAAATCTTTTATATGTGGATACAGAAACTTTGACCCATTAGAAAAAGTGAAGCATCATACCATATCACACAGGATCTTATTTAAGTCATGGATCCCAAACACAAATGCTCCTGGGGATCAGAAATGTAGTTCAACTAAATGCATTGTGCTGGCAGGAAAGTTAAACATTCATATTGAAAGGCGAATGGTTCCCATCAATTGCTGGCAGGCAATGTTGCCAGGTACCATTTTTTTTTTCAGGAAAACAATAAGAAATCTGGATTTTTACATGTGTGTCACCACTTTCCAATGTTGGCATACGACAGAAATTCTTTTCAACCTTGTTACAGTCCAAATCAAACACAGCCACAGGTCAAACCCAGCACTTAGACCACCAGTTTCTAAACTATGATTTCAATTTTAGAATCTTCCAAAATAGTTGTATTCCTCTCCCAATATGGGAAAACCCCATAGCCAGGTGAACTTTGGGCTTCATAAACATTATTCAGATATAGCCCACTGGTTAGCATACAAAACAGAATGAAGGAGACACTTTATTGCTCTGACTGGTCCATATAAGAGATAAGTTAGATTCTCCTCCTGATTTTCTTAAGTTGTATTAATCCATGAAATCAAAAGCCTGGAAACCCATGCACTAAAGCAAAGACTTAATACAGTGTCCCTCATTCTATGATAAAGAAGGCATATATACATATTCGATATGCCAAGTTCATTTTCACATTCAAAGGCACTGGCCAGTGAAGCACCTCCATTTTCAAAGTTATTGGTTTCCTTTGGACTATGTTTTTTTGGCTGTCTGTTTCTTCCTTAGTGCTCATTGTCACTTAGAGCAACGAGAACCTTTAGCCCATGCACCTTCTGCATCTTCTATGGACATGATGCTGAATGCTCAGTATCACTGAAAACATACATCTTCCAGAAGGCCTAGTAACTCTCAGTTAAAATTATTTTTTCTTAGTCTCCTGAAAGCTTATCTCAAGGTAGAGATAGTGGCCGAGACCCAGACTGACACATCTTTACATCACTCTCAGGAAGCTGAGCCCTTCACCTTGTCTGGGAAAAGGTATTTTTAAAATAACCATTAAAAGCATATTCCCTATAAAGCTTTGATATAGCAGAAGCACATAGTTGCAGCAAAATAACTGAGCTTTTGTTTGTTATTTGTTTGTTTTTTGATTATTGTATGGTTTTAATGGGAAATTCTCCCACAGGTTTAGTGTTCGAAGATTTTATTCCAGTTGATGGTGCTGTTTGAGGTGGTTATGGGCATAGATAAAGGAAGGATGTAGCTAGGGATGCTGGGACTTTGCAAAGTATACAACCCAGCTCTGCTTCTCCCCCAGTCATTCGATTCCATGACTGTTGTAAACAGTTACCTCATGAACACTTCAGACAGCAGCTCCTAGCACCCTGCCTGTCTCACCTATTTTTTCTATCAGTTATTCTATTACAATAATAAGTAAAAGTAATGAACATGGGTAATGCCTTAGTATGCTTCACACTGAACAGGATCTTTTCAGAGGATCATAGAAAGGAATGAGCAGATTCCTGGTTTTGACTAAGAAGAGGGAGTTTCCAGAGATTTATAACCCAAGTCCAAATACTTCTATTATGTAGTCCCAGTGGGACTTTTATGCCAGGTGGGATCTCTTAAGAATTGTCTGAGGTTGGGCTTGAATGCAGCTGGGATTATGATGAATGGGCCCATTTCCAAGCTCATGCTGGACTCTTGCTGCCTCAGAATGAGACTCTCACTCATATGGCCAGTCCACACCAGGAGATGTTTAGTTGTACTGTGTCTCAGTTTGTTAGGAATACACAACAGCATGCCATAAGCTGGGGGGAGGGGGCTGGAATAACTGACATTTATTTTTTTCTGAAGTTTGAAGGCTAGAAATCCAAGCTCACTCTCAGCTTCTGACTCTTCTGAGAATGCTGTCCTGTGAGAATCTCTGCCATTTCCTTATATTGGCAACCTTAGTCTATGTTTTGTACAGACCTTAATCATATATAAGAAAACCAGCTATGTACAATGAGGGTCCCAAGTTGTCTGAGCTCATTGTACCTTAAGTGCCTCTTTAAAGATAAAAAACAAGCTGGACCTGGAAGCACAAAGTTTTTCTGAAAGTTGAAGCTGGAGGATTACAAGTCCAATTGCTATCCAGGTTTCAGAATGATTTCCAGGCTAGTCAGGGTAATTGACTAAGATTCTGTTTTAAAATAAAATAGAGAAAAGGATAGGCATGTTTAGTGCCAGAATACTTATCTAACAAGTATGAAAAACTTATGAACCACAAAATAAAAAATAAGGAAAGAAAAAGGGTGAATATTCACACATTCTAATGATCTGGGGGCATGGGATAAAATACATCTTTGGTATATGAATTTGAATATAGGAGAAAGTTGACTTCTATAATAGCCCCTCAAACACTACAAATAACCATTTTTATCTTTTCAAGATGTTTTCTACTTTTAGGGTCTTTATACATTTAATAAATCTATTAGAGTCATGCATAATTTTTATTCATATTCATATTGCTTGCTCCCACAAAAAGATAACAAAACTGTCTTCTTTTTATGCATCCCTCATCTGTGACAGAAGGTTCTTGCATATTTATTCCCTAAGGGCATACCAGGAAAGAAAAATTTAATTTGTACTGGACATTCTGGTTATAAAATATGATTATTTGTAATCAGAATAGACAAGCAAAGAAGGGAAAAGTCCCTGCATCATTTATGCCATCCAGAAAGCACAGTTACAGACACTACCTAGGTTTGTGTGTCCAGAAATTCCCGTGAAAAAGATTTAAATGATATCAACTCAAGAAATAACTAATTAATGAGTGACCAAACATGACATTCACTGGTAGAAGTTGCCTGTGGATTCTGGCAGGTTAAACAAAAAAGCTATTTATTTCCATCATCTTTAACTTGAATCTCCACTTAAAGTACATTTTAAAATAGTTTGTAAGTATGAATACAAAACTGGGAATGTGATGAAGTTAAGAATTTATAGCTCTGTGTAGTTCAGAATATTCCAAGCACATGCTGGCAAGCTCTCTCAGGACATGTATTACTACTTAAGGTGTTCCAGTGGTTTTTGGAATCACCATAGTCTTCCTTAGCATTTGGATCCCTGCCTCAGCTATGGTGGGCCAGTCTTTTTAACTAGCATGAATAAATGTTGTGGATTAGGAGGACAATCTAGACAGCCTGAGGAAAACAAATGGCAAAAAGCAGAAGACAGTAGCTGGATAGAGATAGTTCTGTCATGAAGGTTGCCAGGGCCACACAACCCATCCTCCTGCAGAGGTAAGCCTTATGATGAAAACATCTTCATGGAAAGTCCTTAGAAAGCATCAGATATTACATCAACCTGCAATGTTGTTTACAGATTTTCTAAATCATTAACAAACTAATGTGCTATAGCATTGATCAGTTTTCTAAAATCACTTCTGTTTTAATAAGTTTTTTTTATCTTCAATTGTGCCAACTACTGTGTAATACTGAGTGACTCCGTAAATTTTTGGTTGTAAATTGAAATTTCAAACTGTATATTCTGTTTTTACACAATGACGTTGTACTCAGCTATTAAAAACAATGACTTCATGAAACTCACAGGCAACTGGATGGAACTAGAAAATGTTATCGTGAGTGAGGTAACCCAGACACAAAAGGACACATATGGTATATACTCACTGATAAGTAGATATTAGCCCAAAAGCCCAGAATAAGCATGATACAACCCAAACCATATGGGGCTTAAGAAGAAGGAAGACCAAAATGTAGATGTTTCAGTCCTACTTAGAATGGGGAACAAAATAATCACAGGAAGTGGAGGAATGGAGGGACCTGGGAGGGAGAGAGGAAGGGGAAGAAAGGGGAGGCAGAATCAGGTATTGGAAGGGACAGGAGAGGAGTAAGGAGGATCAGGAAATTGAAAAGAAACATGTAGCAGTGCAAGAATGGGGAACTTGGGGTAGCCACTAGAAAATCCCAGATGTCAGGAACTCAAGAGGATCCCAGGACCCAATGGGGTGACATTAGCTGAAATACCCAATAGTGAGGAGATAGAACCTGAAGAGACTACCTCCAGTAGATAGACACGGCCCCCAGTTGAGAGATGGGACCACCCACGCATATCAAAAATTTTAACCCAGAATATGTTCCTTTCCAAAGGAAAGAGAGGGGCAAAAAGTAGAACAGAGCCTTAAGGAAAGGCCATCCAGAGACCACCCTACCTAGGGATCCATCTCATCTGTGAAACCACACCAGTATACCATTGCTGATGCCAAGAAGCTCTTGCTGGTGTGGGTGTTCCCTGAGAGGTTCTACCAGCCCCTGACCAATACAGATACAGATACTCACAGCCAACCATGAGACTGAGCCTGGGGACTCCAATAGAAGAGCTAGGGAAAGGACAGAAGGAGCTGATGCAGATTGCAACCCCATAGGACGAACAATATCAACTAACAGGACCATCCAGAGCTCCCAGGTATTAAACCACCAACTGAAGAGTACACATGGATCTATGGCTCCAGATAGATATTAGCACAGGACAGTCTTGTCTGAAATCAATGGGAGGAGAGGCCCTTGGTGCTGTGGAGGCTTCATGCCCCAGTATAGGAGGATGCTAGAGTAGTGAGGTGGGAGTGTGGGAGTGGGAGGAGAAGCACTTTTGCAGAGGCAAAGGAGAAGAGAATGGGGGGATGGGATAGCGGGTGTCTGTGGAGGGGTAACCAGAAAGAGGACTATCATTTGAAATGTAAACAAATAAAATGATTAATAAAAATCAGTGTTTTCCACTGGACCACCAAACAGGCAGTATACACCAACTGATATGAGACCCCTAGCACACATACAATAGAGGACTACCAAGTATGTGTTCATTCAGAGATGATGCACCTAACCCTGAAGAGACAGGAGGCCCTAGGAAGTTTAGCAGTCAGGTGGATTGGGGGTAGGGACATCCATGTGGAGACAGGGGTAGGGGAGGAGGTTGGGATGTGGAACAGTCGAAGGATGGACAGGGGTTGGCTGAGTGGGGAATAATATATGGAGTGTATAAAAATAATTAATAAAAAATATTTATAGTAAAAAAGAATATATTCAATAAAAAAGAAAAAGAAGTTCATTAACTCTTCAAGAATTTATTTCTAACAATGTACTTTTTCAAGATTTTTATTTATAATTAAAATGTAGTTGCATTACTTCTTCCTTCCTCTCACTCCAACTCCTTCCATATCCTTCCTTCTACTTCTTTTCAAATTCATGGATTCTTACTATTTTATTTTTATTTATATAAATACATAATTAATATAAATATTAATTATAAATAACAAAAAAATCAGTGTTTTCATATTAAAAATAGAAAACTTCTCCTTCCATTGTGCCCCTTTATTAGTATTTCCCCTGTTCCAATTTCTTTGAATGCATGGATTTATATATGTTATATATATATATGGAACATATATATATATATATGTAATATATAAGCACACTATTTTGATATAGAGATGCAGTACATCTACTTTTACATGCACACTCATACATGTAAAAATAGATGTACTGCATCTCTATATAAAAATAGTATAAGTACTATATATGTAATATATATATGAGTGTGCATGTAAAAATAAATGTACTCGCATGTAACCATAGTACTATACACACTGTAATATTATAACTGGAACATAATACATGCCATGTTTACATATAGACTATAATAGACATGTTTATTATAGTACATATTTAAAAAATATCACATATTAATTATCTGCATGCTTTATAATGCATATTATAATATATACATGATACCTCATAATATGGGCTTTTATCATTTTACATATTTGAAATCACTTCTGTTCATTGTTCTTTATATTAGGCTTTGTCACATGTGATTCTTAATTTCCTGACTTTGTAATTCATGGAGACTTGGGCTTCACATCTAGGCACTTGAGTGCTGCTAAAATTTCTAACACTGAGATAATTCTCAACACTTATCCTGGTCTCAGTGGGGATTGTATAGAAACCACAGATGACACACAAAACTAGAGTTGGAGTCCCAGATAGACAAAAACGGCCCATTCAGCATCACATGAGATCTCTTTCCTCAGTGGTGAAAAGCTGTCTGCTTTTTCCTAAATGTGTCAGTGTTTTCCCCTTGGCATTTGACATGTACCCTACCCACCAGTTTGCTTTGACTTGGTTAACCACTTCTATTCATCCAGCACTGAATCAATCATTACTTCACCCAGAGTCTTCTTTATCTACTACTCCCAAGAACAGAAGATACATCTTCCTAGTTTGATGCTGTCTCCTGTTATCTTCCAGCATCTCTTTACCATTGATGTAAACTGTCTGTTAATTGATTGATTGACTGATTGATTATAATAGGCTGTGTGAACTTCTAGATGTTGAAATAACAAAACTTCTCAAGTCAGAAGGAGAACAGAAAAAAAAGAGAACAGGAGAATTATAACCTCCTTGTAATGTGCTGTCACACTTGAAAATACCCTGAGCTTTAAGCAGCAACTCTTTTGATACAGTACACGACTTTTTAGATTAAAATAAATTCTAATACAATATATTTCCTAGAGTTTTTCCTCCTTCCACTTTTTCCAGCCCCTCCTCACCTTCCCTCTCCCCAAAACACACTCTCCGCCATATCCTCTTCAGAAAAGAGCAGGTCTCCAATAGATAGTGGGTAAACAAAGCAAAACAAGATTTAATAAGACAAAGCATAAAACCATGATATTGAGACTGGACAAGCAACCCAATAGGAGAAAAAGACCTACAAGCTGGAAAAAAAGTGAGAGACTTGCCCACTCCCATTGTTAGTTCTACAAAAAGACAGTAAGTTAACTACATTGACATGCATGTAGAGGACCTGGTGCAGACCCATGCAGGCTCTGTGCTTGTACTTCAGTCTCTGTGAGCCCCTATGAGACCTGATTAATTGATTCAGTGGGCTATTTTCTATTGGCCTTCTCCAACCCCTCTGACAGGGTTCCCAGAGCTTCAAGGGGAGAGACCTAGTGGGACCCTCTGATTTAGACTTGCTCCTCATAATGCATGGCTGCGGGTCTCTGCATCAATTCCCATCTGCCACGAGAGGAAGTCTCTCTAATGATGACTGGGCAAACCAATGACCTGTAAGTATAACAGAATATCATTAGGAATCACTTCACTGATTTTTTTGGGGGGTTAGTCATTTTCTACACTAGATTCTACACATGGTTCTAACACTAGACCTTTGGGTTGCCCAGTTTCCAGTTCCTGCTGATCTAGGTAGCACAGAGCATGAACTCTCTCTTGGGTCAGAATTTTCAGGGAAGCACAGCTGGGTAATTGTATTACACTATCTTGGAATACTTGATACTATTCAAATAACATCTAGTCTTGTTTGGAAAGCACCTTGATGGGGAAATTTGGATGGCTTTTCTCAGGATAATCTTTTCTTTTTCTGCACTTCAAAAATCCTCTACATATACCTCTTTCACAGTATAGCCAAATTTCTTACCTGTTAGTTCTGAGCCTAAAAGAGCAATTGGACACTCATCGGTCATATTCAAGGCTAAGCATAGGATAGACTCTGTAACAAGTAACTCTAGGTGAAGAAGTCTCTATGCAAATATACAGTCAGCTTCCAGCATGGAGTCCTTAACAATCAATGGTTTGAATACATTTTAAATATGTGCACATCAGAAGGGGTGAGTCGTTTTTGGGTCTACTGGATCAGATGATTGTAACTCAATTAGCTCTGTGTAAGTTGAAATGATCTTCATGATTCCATCACATCTGGCATGTTGTAATTGACCAGTTTCAGCACAAAAAGTGAAAATGCAGTATGAGCCAGTGGTAGGATTTGACTGCCAAGGAAGCTAATGGGAAGTTAAGATCTGATGAATGAAAGTTCTTAGTCCAGGGCTGCCTGCAGTACAGTGTTCCAGCCTCTAACTGGAAACTCCCTCTGATTCTGAGCATCACATGTCTAGAAAGATAGTGACATGCTGTAAGCTCACCAGACTGATAGATGGATAACATAAAGGTCATAGGGAGTTAAAGGACCTGGGACATTTTGTTAGAGAAAATGAAGTCTTAACATTCATCACAGATGTATTTAATGTTAACATTGTAGTAGAAAAAAATTATTTTCTGAATGGATTTTGGGTATTACTGTGATGGACAGATAAGGGCATGATGTAAAACTGCTCAGAACGAAAGAGATTTCTAAATGAGAAGAAGAATGTCATAGGGTGCAGTAGTTCTCAGCCTGTGGGGCTACATATAAGATATTAACATTACAATTCATCACAGTAAAAAATAGTTACAAAGAAATAATGAAATAGTTGTACGGAGAAGGATCACCACAACATAAGGAACTGTGAAGGCCATATCATTAGGAAGGTTGAGAAGCACTGGTTTCACAGATGTCTGACTATTCAAATAGCACTAGTATTTAAGAAAGCAGTGCCAGGACCTCAATATGGCTTGCAAAAATGCTCAAGTGACTGAACCAGATGAATCCCTATGTTAGCCACTACCCACTAAAATGAGAAGTTTCATTAAATAAAGTTGAGAACAGCATCTCTCTATGGATATTAGGATAATTACTTGGCAGGTAGCAATATAAAAATAGAATTTCTCCTTTGGCCTACGACCTCCATAACCATAGTTGTTGGTGATGTTAACTTCATCAAGTATGAGTTTTCTCCTTTGGAACAAGTTGAATTCTATCAAGAAAGTAGTTAGTTACTCACATAAAAAAAGTCTTTCCACTATTGCATCAGTGGGCTCATCTTACCTAGAAGGTTGTTTTAGTTTTGTTCTTTGGGGGGGGGGGGTAGTGGTTTAGGATCTAGCAATGTCTAAGACCATTGATGTCTTTTCTCTGCCCAGAAACTTTTAGTACTATAAAAGCTATCCAACAGGGAGAAATTTGCCTGGTTCATTCAAGATAGATTTCTCTATGTCCTGCAACTAAACTGTATGGCATCTTTAACAATAGAGTTTTGCCATCTGGTTATAGTGGGCAACAATGAGTTATGACAGTAGTGTGTCTTGGTTTTGGTACTTCTGAGAATTCCCTGACCACTAGTTCCTAAAGAGGTAACTTGTGCCTAGTCAACTTACTTAATAGCTCTAATTCAAATTTATTTCATGTGAAAGGTGCATGTGGCAAATGATATGAGGTAATTGGTGAAAAGTAAATGAGATAACACAAGAAAGGAAAAATGTGCTCACACACTCTTTCCTTTCTACTAGCACATATGTAGTCTGCATTTCCCAGAGCCTCATATTTTAGAGTATGAGCACTGTAGATGTACAAGAAAGAATGAGGCAGGGCTGGAGAGATGGCTCTGTGGTTAAGATCACTGACTGCTCTTACAGAGGTCCTGAGTTCAATTCCCAGTGACCACATGGTCACTCACAAATATCTATAATAGGATGCCTTCTTCTGATGTGTCTGAGGACAACACAGCAATGAACAGACTGGGAAAAGATCTTTACCAATCTTACATCCGATTGAGGACTAATATCCAGCTGAGATTTCTTTCTTTTGCTTTTTTTTTTTTTTTTTTGCTTTTTTTTTTTCAAGAGAGGGTTTCTCTGTGTATCCCTGGCTGTCCTAGAACTCACTCTGTATACCAGGCTGGCTTTGAAGTCAGAAATCCACCTGCCTCTGCCTCCCAAGTGCTGGGATTAAAGGCATGTGCCACAACTGCCTGGCCCTAATATCCAATATATACAAAAAACTCAAGAAGTTAGACTCTAGAAAAACAAATAACCCTATTAAAAATGTGGTGCAGAGCTAAACAAAGAACTCTCAACTAAGGAATACTAGATGGATGGAAAGAAATTTTCTACATCCTTAATCATCAGGGAAATACAAATCAAAACAACCATGAGATTCCACCTCATACCAGTCAGAATGGCTAAGATCAAAAACTCAGGGACAGCAGATGCTGAAAAGGATATGGAGAAAGAGGAACACTCCTCCATTACTGGTGGGACTGCTAGTTGGTAAAACCACTCTGGAAATCAGTTAGCATATACCCAGAAGATGCTCCAACATTTAATAAGGACACATGTTCCACTATGTTCATAGCAGTCTTATAATACCCAGAAGCTGGAAAGAACCCAGATGTCCCTCAACAGAGGAATGGATACAGAAAATGTTGTACATTTACACAATGGAATACTACTCAGCTATTAAAAATAATGAAATCATGAAATACTTAAGCAAATGGATGGAACTAGAAAATACCATCCTGAGTGAGGTGACCCAATAACAAAAGAACACACATGGTATGCACTCACTGATAAATAGATATTAGCCCAAAAGCTCAGAATACTCAAGATACAATTCACAGGCTACATGAAGCTCAAGAAGAAGGAAGACCAAAGTGTGAACACTTTGGCCCTCCTTAGAAGGGGGATCAAAGCCAGGTGGTGGTGGTGCATGCCTTTAATCCCAGCACTTGGGAGGCAGAGGCAAGCAGATTTCTGAGTTCGAGGCCAGCCTGGTCTACAAAGTGAGTTCTAGGACAGCTAGGGCTACACAGAGAAACCCTGTCTCAAAACCAAACCAAACCAAAACAAAACAAAAAAAGTACCCATGGTTCATAGCCAACCAACAGATTGAGCATAGGGTCCCCAATGGAGGAGCTAGAGAAAGGACCCAAGAAGCTGAAGAGGTTTGCATCCCCATAAGAGGAACAATAATATGTACCGACCAGTACCCCCAGAGCTCCCAGGGACTAAACCACCAACCAAAGAGTACACATGGAGGGACCCATAGCTCCAGCTACATATGCAGCAAGGGACGGCCTTTTCAGATGTCAATGAGAGGAGAGGCCATTGGTCCTCTGAAGGCTCAATACCCCAGTATAGGAGAATGCCAGTTTGGGAAAGTGGGAGTGGGTGTAGATGAGCAAGGGAATGAGGGTGGGAGTTGGGGGTTTTCAGAGGGGAAATGAGGAAGGGGGTAACATTTGAAATGTAAATAAAGCAAATATCTAATTAAAAATTAAAATTAAAAAATGAAATTAAAAAAGACAACCCCACTTTACTCACATATAAATAAAGAAATTTTTAAAAATGAGACAATTGTGAAACTATGAATTTCCTTTTCAAGACTTCATAATCATTTCAGAATTCATTCTCCCTTAGTTGTTACCTGAATGTCAACATACTATGAAGGATTCAGGCTGTAAAACAGGTGTCAGATGGAAAATAAACTCCTACAGAGAGGAAAACAGCCCCAGCAACACCAAGCAGTTATCAGACAAGTATACAAATATACCTGCCCCTCCTTCACATACACAGTTGATAGATCTCACACTGAGTGCTTCATGTTACAGTGGCCTTCCTTTCCTTCTCATTTACTTAATGCCACAAGATGTTAGAATAAGGCATTTTAAACAATGATTCCATTACAATTGTTGAATGATCTCAGTGAAAGAAAAAAAAAAACAGATTACTTCTTTGAAAATTTAGACTTCTTATAATTGATATTGAAACACTGCTTTCGTCTTCAGTTAATGAAATTCAGGATACTTAGCATAAGAGGAAACATCTCTTGTATGAGCATTGTCTTTGGGTCTGATTGTCAAACCCTGCATTCAAAATATTTCTTTCTAACAATATTAAAACTTCTTTCAAGAACACTGATACTCATAGTATGGCTGAACTTTACATAGTAACAATGGTAGAAACTTTGAAACATTGTATCTCCAAACTAATGTTCTTTTGAAACTATAGGTATTCGGTCCAGTTTCCCTAGTGCTGTATATTCTACCTGCCAGTAACCACAGAGAGGGCCCAACTAGTCTTGGCTTCGCCCACTCTGCCTGTGTCCCAAAATCAAAACAAAACAAAACAACAACAACAACAACAGCAAATGAATTATCTTCCTTGTAAGTCATTCAGAATACAAAAACCTTTCTCCATTCCTGGGCTCTATCAGCCATAGGGTAGTAGGTTTTTAATGTGTCAACAAGATCTCACATCTTCTAAATTCACCATGATTTCCCTTTATTATATTAAAAATACAGAAAGAAATATGTGTCTGATTTTTGACCTACAACAAATAAATACATCACTATGAAAGGAAACACGGTTGCCACTCATCGTTGAGTGATACCACAGCAGATGGAAGTCAGCATGAGGCATACAACTCTGTGGGTGTTTCCTGGTGGGGAAAGCTGAATCGTGAGGCTGTTTAATAGCAATAAAAACAAACTACCTTACTCAAACATAATTCATCTCTCTGAAAATATTCTTCCTTCCTTGGTGTTTTTGTTCTCCCCAATGTTTGAGGAATCTCTTCCTGCGTTGAGTCACCAAGCATCTATTTCGATGCTTTTAATGTTTTAAGTTTAGATACAGACGTGTCTTTACCCATTGAGAGCTGAGTCATCCTTTCTCAGGGTCACCTCAGTGTTTCACCCATCCTCAAAGTCTCTATTTCCAACCTTTACATCTTTATACATACCTTCACCCCATTGCTCACGCATGTGACAACTGATGTTTGTATCTTGCTTGTCCATTGTGTCTTATATTACTGTCTTGTATCATGTCTTGTATCATCTCTTCTGGCTTTATAAACTCCATAGATTTCTAAGGATAGCCTTCTGTCTTCCCTCTCTGCTTCTTTTTAGATTTGTTTATTTTTACTTAAAATAATCCTTTGCCTGACATATTACCTACAATATTGCTTTAGACACTTATTTACCTGACATTTTGCAATTACATTGTTTCTGGCATAAGAAGAAATGAGAAAGTATTTTTGGACATCGCAATGCCAGAGAGTGGAGATCATTACTTTTAGGACCCATGCTTTTTGTGCATGTCTGACTACAGCATGTTTGTAGTAACCCAATGAGTTAGACCAACATGAATCTTTTTATTTAACACATAATTAACATGAAACTCAAAACGTCTCATGTTTGGATTGATTTGTTTATTTGGTTTGTTTTATTTTTCCAAAACTAACCTAACTGGACAATAAATGGTAGACCTTCAGAATGTAGAACACAATCTCTTTGGTTTAAATTCCTTATTATTGCCAAGATGCTAAGACATTCAACTTATTTCAGTAAGTAAACTATAAATACACACACACACACACACACACACACACACACAAAATGAATTCTCAAATGAAAGAGCAGCATCCGTTTAACCCTAGACTTAATCTGAACCTCAGTCCTTTAGCCTTTAATTCATGATGACTTGAATTCTACAAGAACATTCAGAATGCAATCTAGAGTGGTTTTCAATTCAGTCAGCACAACTTCTTCATTGTTTCCCTTGACTGGGCCCACAAAAATGAAGATCATGGTAAATTCAATACCTATACAGACTTTGAACATCTCCTCCTTCTGTAGAGTGTGTTATAGCTCACACTATGTGAAATGGCAAGCAGATTCTGATCAAACCATGGTATTACAGCCAAAAAGGAAACATGTCTTTGTGTGTGATAAAGTTGTAAGACATAAGGTCTAAATAATGAAAGAATCCTCGTATCCCATAGGTTTGCCTGAAGTAGAAAGTCATGGAAAGACAAGTATAGATGTTATGTTCAGATTAAAAGTATAATAATTTAAGAAAAAACACAAAATAAATTACTATTTTCATAGATGAACGCTTGGGTGACAAATCCACAATGAAACAAAAAGAGAAGAAGGAGGAAGTTAGTATATATATTGTAGGAAGAATGATTGGTGACAGAAGACAGGTCAGTAGCTTATACGTCTTTACCAGGATGGCAGTGAGAACAGTGCTCAGTTTAAAATAATTCATTAACTTTGCAATCATTCTGAATTATTTTCTGTGCTTTTATTTTATCTTAGATTTTAAAGAATAAACTATCCCATTAAGTGGTTCACTGAGTTTCTAAATATTAAATATTAAACTTATCCTTACCATGTGGCATAATATATAACATAAAATATTGCTGTTTTGATTGTTAAACAATTACAAAAACAGCATAGTTTTATATCAGTATTCAATGTATAACATGTACACATGAAGATATGCATAATATGAAGATGACCCACAGGATAGCTTCAGTACCTACTCTATGCGACATATTGTGCTGTTAAACATGCCATTCCCCCAACATTACATATAAAACTGAGGTTGATAAGTATAAAAGACTAAGTATAGAAGAAATATATGTACTTGAACTGGCTTGAAATTACATTTGGAGCCAGGCAGTGGTGGCCCATGCTTTTAATCCTAGCACTTGGGAGGCAGACACAGGCGGATTTTTGAGTTTGAGGCCAGCCTGGTCTACAGAATGAATTCCAGGACAGCCAGGGCTATACAGAGAAGCCCTACCTCAAAACACAAACAAAGAGGAAAGAAATTGCATTTGGTTTAACAATATCTTCCCTGTACTGCTAAACATCTTCAAAATGCATAAAAGTCAAACACAGATAGTATGTATACATATGTCAAACATTATTGTTTAATATACCACAATATTTTTGAATAAATGCTGATTCAAAACCATCTATAAACTGTCTAAGTTAGGGTTCCTATTCTTGTGAAGGAACACCATGACTATGGGAACTCTCAATAAGTGAAACATTTAATTGGGGCTGGCTCACAGTTTTAGAGGTTTAGTCTATCCTTGTAATGGCAGCAAGCATGGTGGGCTAGGCAGGCAGACATGGTGCTTTGGAAGAAGCTGAGAAGTCTATATCTGGATCAGCAGGCAACAGGAAGTAAGAGTGACACTGGGCCTAGCTTGAGCATTTACAACCTTAAAGCCCACTCCCAGTGACATCCTCCAACAAGGCCACCCTTCCTAATAGTGTCACTTCCCTACGAACCTACAAGGGCCATTTTCATTAAAAACCACCACATTGTATGAAAGAATCAGAGGTTGATCCAAGTAACATGATGGAAGAATTCCACTATGATACTTCAAAACAAAACATTATCTGGATCTCATTTTCATTGAGAAACCAATGAAGCGTGTAAACCTACATGGAGTTCTCACATTATACAGGGCAGAAACAACAGTCAATTCACCAAGAGGTAATACAAATAAAGTTAGGTAGAATGAGGGCTACAAGAGAAAACAAATGCACAATGAAAGGAATGAAAGAATAAGAATAATGATGCATGAACTTTTAAGCAGAACAATGCATTGAAATAAAGGAGACCTTGCAAAGACAGTAAGGCACAAAGGAAGAAATGGGGAAATGCCTGGAAATGCTATAATGAAACCTACAGCCTATATATATATATATATATATATATATATATATATATATATATATATATATATATGCTCATTTACTACCATGAATTCCAAACATGGTAGTAAAACTTGAGTGGCTAGGATGAGGTTCACAAGAATTATCAGAAATTATCACAAATATATATATATATATATATATATTTCCTTGATGTTTTTAGAGACATCAAGGAAATCTGCCTTATAACCAAGAGCCCTAATATAATTGTTGACTTGACTTTTCCAAAGAGGCATAATTTTTGGACCTTAGAAAATATCATCTGGAGATGCCCTATGAGTAAGATCAGGATAACTTCCTGCCAGAACAAGAGAGGAAAATTAAAATGAAGGAATGTCAAAGGAAGCAGTCCAGGAAAAGAGTAACACCTGAGAATCTCTAGCAAGTATATTTTTCTCTGAAAGTGAATTTCCCATGAGTATGTATGTATATAACACAAGGAGGAGTTCAATGGCCTTTTGTTCTTTGAGGAGAGGCATCACTAAGTATATAGTTTAGAGAAGATTTTTTTCAACAATCCCTTGCAGATTACGACCCCTTTAGAAGTCAACTGTCTTTTTACAGGGGTCACCTGAGAATATAGGATAGCACATATATTTACATTATGATTTATAACTGTATCAAATTATACTTATGAAATAGCAACTAAAATAATTTTATGACTGGGTGTTGCAAGATATTTCCTATCCATTCACATTGAGACAGTGAGAGGCCAGTGATTGGAGGGGAGAGAGGAGGAGGAGCTAAGAGAAGTGAGGGGCTGGGTGGACTGGACAGGTGGAGCAGAGGACGAAATGCGGATATCCAGATGGCTTCAGAAGTATTTCTGGTGTTTTGGAGATGTTAGAAATATTGGGATAATGCTTTATCATTGTAAATTGACATTATGTAATTGGGAGTTTTATATACATAAATATATTTGGTTAACTATTCAAGTTAAGAGTCATGCTTTACTGGACATTTGGATGCAGGGTGAGACCTGCCTGAACTTGGTGAAGAGGTCTGCTGGGGTGGTCCTCATTATTAATTATTACCCACTAGAGTTTGGGGTCAACAGAACATAAGAAGATGAATTAAAGAGTTGCAGCATGCAGAAGGTTGAGAACCACTGGATTAGAGCATAGTTCTGAAGTTAATATTTTATTCTTTCATTGCTTGTGACTTATGTTGCATAGCCTTTGGATAGTTTCTAAATCTCTCTGAACTTTAGCTCTCTGTGAAATTTGTTTTGAAATATGACATCTGTCTTATAGAGTCAATGAAAAGTAGAAATGAATAAAATCCATGTATGTTCTTAACCCAGAGATGAAATATTTTATGTTGGTTTTGAGCTTTTTTTATTTCCTGGAGTTATTTAGGTAAATATTCTGTTCTATGCTTTATCTGTATAAAGCAATTATAGGTAAGTCTCTCTTAATCCCTTCTTATAAGAAAATGAGGGATCCTGGGATGTTTGCATGCTGCCAGCAAATGAACTCAGGAGAACATTACAATGGAGCATACAGCCATTTTAGTGCCAGTGTTCTTTGCAGAGATAATGGACTGAGTGTGTGTACTGGCTATATACACTGCATGTAGAGTGACCTGACTCTAATTCCTAAATACATAGAAACTGTCAAATATAACCTTGGATTAAAAAAAAAATGTTACAAACTTGTCCTCAAGGAGGGGAACCACAGAGATGACTCAGAGTTTTCAGGGAGTTTTGTTCCAGTGACATCATGACCTCAAAAATCCTTTTCTTTTCCCAACTGTAACTACATGTTGATTCCAAAGGTGACTTTGTGTACCTAATTAGATTAGGGTCTTTCCTGGTTCACTCGTGTTCCAGTCACCTTCAGCCAGACAGCAGCTGCTACTTACCCTTTCAGGATAAACACAACAAAGTAGAAAAACCTTATTACCCTCATTACTTTCCTCTGCCACTATGCTTTCTCTGCTGTAAGAGACAAGATAGATTTTATTGTAGCAACAAACAACTCTGGAAGGTAAATCTGAAATTGTAAATGTTTCTTACTTATGTGCCACCCCTCACCCCAGCCCAAAGGAATGTAGGCTGTTGGAGATGTCATAGGCATTGCTTGCCCCTGAGTTAGAGGCTGTAGAAGCTTGGAAAGTCTCTCAGCCAAAATTCAACATTCAACTCTCGAATAATAGCCCCTTTGAGCCATAGCTAATTATTTGACTTGCCTATCAAAAAGGGACAAGTAAGTATACCTCTCATAATAATACCGAGCATCATCTAGCTGGGCTGCCTTGTCTGGCCTCAATGTGAGAGGATGTGTATAGCCACTCAGAGACTTGAGGTGCTTGGGTTAAGGTATACCAAGGGGGGCTCTGTCCACTCAGAGAAGTGGATGGGGGGTGTGGAGAAGGGAGGCAGTGATCAAAATGTAAAGTGAATAAGAAAGTAAAAGTAATAAGATTGCCAGACACAAGCTGATCAACATTCTCCTAAAAGTATTCCTTGACTCAAAACATTTCTCTCCACTGGCATTCAATTCTAACTCAAATGCCATGATTGCCCTCTTGGAACAAAGGTAATGTGGGGGGGGGGGCAATTAAGCAGACAGAGGGATGGGAGAGAGTGACTTTAAATCATTTACCAAGAGTATACTCATCTTCTTCCTGGCCATGGGAGAGTCTTGAAACATGATCTTACTATAGGCACAGAAGTATGCATCCCACCATGTGGACAGAATTATTTGAAAAACAACACTTAACATTCATCTCAGGAAGAAACCTTGAAGAAATATCTCTATTTTATAAACTAAGAAATAGAATAATGAGCCAAGGGTCAAGAGAAAGGTGGAGGGAAGATGTCAGAAATGGGTGGTGTACACTTCAGGACACACTGCCTTTTTCCACACTTGGCTTTCAAATACTTTTCTCCTTAAAGGAAAGAGAATCTGGCATTGATGACTGGAAATTCTGTGTCTGCCTAAGTTTTCCTATGATAGTCCAATTTTAAACTACTCCTCTCCCTTTTGGGATGGGGATGTTGAGTCATTCTGTGCCTACCCCTTACCTGTGTCAGTCTTCTGTTCTGAAATCCCTACTTGTTTCTTGACTTGTTTTTTCTTGGTGATTAACTTTTTCTTTTATTATTAGAAGAGCTTAGACAAGAATCATCCCACTTGACCTTTATGGGTCTCATTCTTGGTATTCTCTTGCTCAGACTTGGATGCGCGCCTCCATAAAGCCTCTCCCTAGGATGGCTTATTCTGTGGTTGCCAGTAGTCTCAACTTTTGTCCCAAGTTAAACCACCCTGATCAACTTATAAACCCCCTTTATACTGCCTAATATAGTAAATGTAGTATAACATAGTATAAAATATTTAGGATTTGGGGTCAGAAAAAGGAGTACAGACTTAGATTTAACACCTCTAGTCAAGTGTCCATATGCCAATTACTTCATATGTTATTGAAGCTTTATTTCCGCATCTGCAAAATGAGGTCAATAATGGAAAGTCATGCTAAGCAGTTGTCATGATCATAGGTGATTGTAGTACACTGGAAAGTATCTGTTCCTCTATCAATTGATTGTGACTGACTACAACGTTACATAAACACTTAGTGCCTTCAAAACAAACACCATCGCATTGCCCAGAAGGCTTCAGATTTTAACAGAAGTTCTGATCTTTCCAGGCTTGGATGACCTCAGGCAGTTTCATCCAAGTGCTTGTGGTCTGGTGGTAGTCAGTCGGAACAAGCTCATCCTGGATGACATCACACTTTGTTTGGCAATTGTCCATGTGTCTTTTATCACTACATAACCTAGGTTTGTCCCTGTGGGTTATAGTAAGTCTCCAAGAGAAAAAGAAAATCTATTCCTGAACTTTTGTACAGTGTACATATATATGATGTAACTTATACTATATTATATTGGCAAAGTAGATTCTAAAGATGGCCCAGATTCATGAATTAGAGAGATAGGCTCTATCTTTTAATGGTGGAAGCTCTTAGTAGCATACAAGTTATATGGTTGTAATAATGAATGAAATATTGGAGACATTTGGGCAAGCAATCTCTCATTGTTCCACTATTTTTTTATTTCCCATTTCTCTTCTGTTAGACTGACTTTGAACTACTTTTTTAGAAAAATTATTTACAGGTTCATAATTCCATGCATATATATTATATATAATATATATGCATATAATGTATATAATGCTATTTGTTCAAAGTTTTCTCATATCATGTCTTGTCCTTTTCTGGCTCTTACCAAATCCTTTTTTCCTAAGTTCTCTTCTTATTTTCATATCTTGTATGTATGCATTTGTATGACTTATAGCATTTAATTGGATCTGCCTGTATGAGTGTCGATAGGAAGTTATTTACTGAGCACGGGTGATGTGCAATAGTTACATGAATGACTACGACTCCCCCTCTCTCAGCAATCATTAACTACCTAGAGCATCCCAGATAGGGAAGGCCTGCATAAACCTCTTCTCCATCCATGATAGAATGTTGATTGCCTCAGTCTTCATCAGTTCTTGTACTGATAGCTAGTCCTTCTGTGATTGATGCCTACAACAGCTATGTCATGTACAGATGACAGCATTCTACAGCACTCCTATGCATCCTCAAGTCCTTACATTCTTTCTTGCCCTTCTGCTGAGACGCTCTCTGAGCATTGAAGGGTATAAATGAACTTCCTGAAAGTAGGCATTGTATTTTATACAGGTCAACATTTCTTAAGCATCTGGTGGTACCACCACTATCATCATCATCATTGTTCCAATGATGAGTATATTTGAAGCTTTTTCTCAATTACTATAAGCACTTTATCCCTATAACTATTCTTATAATTGCCACTCATGATTTTCTTTTGCATCTCATAAACTTAGTAGATATCCAGTAAAATACTAATTACATGAATCTGCCTCAGGCTATTTTGTGAGTTTAACACACATTCAGTGATTTGAGGAGATGGAGCCAATGGTGATGAGTCAGTCATTCTCACCTTTGACTTCTTCCCAAATCTACTTCTGTGCCTCACCTGTCTCACCTCCAGTTCACCCTACAAGCATGTTATTGTGGATTGAATTGAGCCTCCCACAAACTCTTGTAACACTTCTCATGGCCCACCATGCTTATATTACTCATCTTGCTCACCCACATAAACACCTACTTCCCAATATTCATGCCTGTGCCTATAATCTTACCAGAACGTTGCCAATGGGAGTTTATCACAGTTATTTTTCAGATAGAGAGATATTCTGAACCCTTTGCTTAGTCATAAAAAGCAGTGATAACAGCATTGTCGTCCTATTGCCCTGCACATGCTCTCCTGGTATTTAATGTACTTTCTGGTATTTAATGTTAGATATGGAAGTCAGCTCTCTGTTAACAGGCATCAAAATCCAGGCATAGAGATATTTATTGACTTTAATGTTGGAAATGAGAAAAAATCCAGCATTAGTAATTTGTAGGACTGCCCTGATTCTAGTCACCTACAAGTCATTGTGTATTCTTTCAGGTTTCTTTACTTTCTCTAGCTTTTCAGGCAGCTGTGTAGCAGTGTTCACTCAGCATAACCAATGCATCGCCAACATTGTCTTCTACATGCACCATTCCAAAATGGGAGTAATGCCTGTCAGTGTAAGATAAAACATCGATAGTTTATGTATGAAAGTACTTTGTTCTTAGGTAATATTAGTTTCTAATTAAGTCACCATCCTGTCCTTATTCTAAGATCATAGGCAAATTGCACAATGTATTTGCTCTCCAGTGTCTTCATTCCTCAGAAGTAGGAATTAAGCTTCACACCACTGTTTTATTAGGAAGATTAAATGAGATGATCATGCAAATGAAGCTCTGATACATTGGAGCCATTCTGAAGTCTATTATTATTGTTGTTGTTAATAAATATGAATGAGGTAAGAATGAGTCATGACAATCAGTTGCTCAACCCTCTCCTGTCCAATCTTCATCATATTTATGTCCTTATTATTCATTCTATGTTTGTTTGCCAAAGATATAATTTTTTTCATTATATGCCAAGTTCTAGGATCACCCTTTAAGCCCAGAGGGTTATATTGAAATAGAAGTGACACGTTCATTCCATTAACTGTCTTTTGCCCTCCCATGCAAAAGTTAATATAAGCTTCAGGGAATGGTAGCTTAGGAAAATATTCATATTCAAAGCAAAACAAAACAAATAACTAGGGAGATACCATCTGAAACTCTTGATCTCCAGACCTTTGTAAGAAAAGAGTTTTGAGTAATTAATACAGAAACCCCAATTAGGCTAAGAATAGTCTCTTTAAGCTGTTTTCACTTTAAAATTCTTTGAAGTCCATTCTCCACGTGGTGTAAAAAATAAAAAACAAACACCAACAACAAAGAACTTCATTTCAGACAATGAAAGTCATCAGAGTTAAAGATAACTTTAAACAAATTATAAATGATAAGACTTTCCTCTTTAGATTCTAGTGTTGAATAAAATAAAGGAACAAAAGATTGATAAAAATGAAGAAAAGACTGAGGGAGGGAAGGAGAAAGCTTAATTTTGAAGATTATATCCTAGCATCTAAATAGCTTATATGTTGATATATTGCTATATGTATATGAGTGTATTTATTGTAAATTATCATGTATATATACAATTTATTTTTATTTTGTACTTCTTTATATATGCACATATACATGTACATATATATCATATACATATGCATATGCATAAATATATGAAACCCTGATTACTCATATTGAATCAAATGCTATACTAGTTCATAAAATTTCAGGGAAAATTGAAATGAGACAGGTGAAGTGGCATGTACAAGCTTTCAGGCAGAGCTGGAATTTGTGTACCCTCTGTCAACAGTGTCCCATCCTACCTCAAGGACTGGGCTGGAATTCAATAACTGAGACCAAAGTTGTTCTGATCCAGAAAACTCCATACTTGGCTACGTAGAGCTACTCATAAAGTGTAATTTGCCTTTCAAGATGGTAAAATTGCAAAGGACTGAATAAACTCAAGAAGGCAGACTACTCGGTGAAGGACCGAGGAAGGAACTGAATAATTCAGGCAAGTTTACTTGAATTTCCAGCACATATTGGTGCTATTAAGCTGGATGACCACCTGCTGAGCTACACCTCCTGCAGCCTGTTCTGTTTGGGTATTGAGCCAGGTACAAATGATGGTTTTATATAGGAAATAGAGTTTCCTCTGATTGAGTTTTTCGGAAGCTGGATGTCAATCGGAGAGTGATTCACATGGTGTAGCAGATCCTGGATAAGGTAGCAAGAAACTTAAAAGCCTCTCTTTTTTGATGCATTGCTTACTCTAGTGTTTCAGAGACATATGTAGTTTTCTGCCCTCTACACATCTAGCTCACATCTATTATGTCATTGTAATTTCAGATGTTTCTTCCTACCTGTAAAACAAAGAAGCTGGAATTCTGTCCTTTCTGCCTAAAAATGGTACAAGACAGCCCAGTATCACCAAACTAACAGAAATTAAATAAACTGAGCCTACTTTATCTATAAAATACGCACAGAAAGATGACTCCAATCTCATGGATAATAGCAAAGTTTGCTTCAGCTCTAATATATCAAATTCCTTGTTCACATATTGAATTCACAGCCCTCAAAATACATCATTGTGAGTATTGTTTTGCTTATTATGTTTATTTTTTCTGCTATCCCATGAGCCTCTAGGACTAAAACAATATGTAAAGTGTTATAACATCCCCGTGGAACTCTTAAGCTTCCAAGAAAAATGGGTCTTCCACATCTTTTTATCCACCAATCAGCAACATTTCTGAGGAAATGAACTAACCAGAAGAAAGAGAACTATTTAATTTCAAACATAAGAAAAGAGAAAACATGAAGGTTTGTCACCATCCTAAAATGTTCAAACAGCATCAGTATTATTATCTCAGCAGACAGGTATCCAGTGCTTCCCCAGCTATTTAGCATAATGGATGGTTGCTGACAAGATTCTCAGCAGAGCTCTCCCTTGCAGGTGTATAACCACAACATGCAGCCAGGACTTTATTTAAACATATTCTTCTCATGACTGAACTGAAGGAGTTAGCTTTGGGGATACAACAGCTGCTTAATATAGAAACACTGGTGTTTGGCTGCTTTGTGTCTGCTATGAGGCTACCCAAGAATATTCAAGGTCCTTACTAAGTTTACAACTTTCATTTAGTTGGAACAGAGTCCAATTGCACTTGGACTCAGTCTTTACTCTTGTTTCTATCATCTTAACCCAAGCAGTCTCAGTTCTCATTTGTCATGTGTTCTTTAGTTCAGGGGCAGAAAGAAGCAATAGTGAAGTGGGACTGTATCACTCCATTAGTCATTTGATTACAAAGAACTTAAAGCCAAGTAATAGAAAAAAATCTATACATGAAAATAACACTTGAGCAACCAGGTAGTCCACTTTCCAGAAAGACATAGCCTAACAACTATGGCTCTTAATAGTGCGATGTATACCCCATCATTATTTTATCTATACATCTACAATCATAATTACATAGAAAAGGTGCTTGGAAGAACTTATTTAGGATAAGGCATTTGGTTTGGGATAGGTATAAAAATTAGCTTGTGCAATAAGAACACAGAAATCTCTGCTGTGGCCCCAAAAACTAATTAGTACTTAAGAAAGAAGAACAGGATGAGAGAAAGGAAGAAAGGAAGGTAGAAGAAAAGAAAGAAGAAAAAACACGATCCAGAGTGGCCTTAAAGCATAATCTCACATGTGCTCTGATGCCATCACCTGTTCAAGAACAGGTGAAAATAGATTTTCACCATTGTCAATAAAACTTTTTATAAAAATGACACTAATAAATTCCTAGAGATAAAAGTAAAGGAGCAAGTGCTGTGTTCCAGGACTCTCAGCATCCCAGGCTATAAAACTCTAAGCAAAACTGTAAGCAGAAGGAAAACAGACACTGCAGGTCATGAAAGCTTGCATAATCATAGGAAGGGCACTGAAATTTTAAAACCTAAAGCTAACTTTAGGACACCATGTCTAGGATTTTCAGTTGCTGATATATTTAGATAATATATCAGTTTGAATAAGAACGGTCCTGATATACTCATATATTTGAATAAATTGTTTTTAGTTGATAGAACTCTTTGGGAAGAATAGGGAAGTGTGACCTCATTGGAGGAGGTGTGTCACTAGGGATGGATTTTGAGGTTTCAGAAGCCTACAGCATCCCTAGTAGGCTCCCTTTTGCCTAAGAATGTTGATAAGAATGTGTCGATAGTCAGCTTCTGCTCGAGCATCATATCTGCCCACCTGCTGCCAGGCTTCCCTCGATGATAGGCCTGTACTCTTAACACTATGGATCTGTATGCCCAAAAGATGTGCTTTGCTTATAAGTTGTCTTGGCCATGGCAATAGAAAAGTTACTAAGACAGGTAGACAGACAGACAGGCAGACAGGCAGACAGGCAGGCAGGCAGATAGGCAGGCAGGGGGGCAGACAGACAGGCAGACAGGCAGACAGGCAGGCAGGCAGATAGGCAGGCAGGGGGGCAGACAAGCAGACAGGCAGACAGGTAGACAGGCAGACAGATAAATACACATTCATGGTCTCACATGTAAACTGTCTTCAACATAATGAAATATTTATATATATGAATTATGTGTATATGTATACATTTATAAACAAGCATAACATATGTGTGTACATATATGCAAAAATATTTGTTATCATTTCTAAGTTGCTTTCTTCCCTTGCCAATGAATTATGGTATAAATTCATACTATTTCCAAGTCAAGTATTTTTCATTTTACACCCAGAACTATGTTATGGGAATGGGATGCAACCATGGAGATAATTTTCATGTCAACATCAACATACCTGTATCATTCTTTTTAATGATCATTTTGAACTCTATACTGGAAATTTCTGCTTTGTGAAAAATCCCTAAAGAAAGATATTATGTGAAGTTTTCCCATCTTTTGATGTTAGACACAATGCTGGGTTTTGTATTTATGCATATGTACAAATAATTTTGAAGATAGCTTCTTAGAGTGTATTGAAGGAAGCAAATGTATGCATAGTTCCTCTTTCCCTCCCAGTCCCCACCCTCATTCTCTTTTCCTCTGTTTCTCTTCATCAGAACATGACATGTCAAGTTCCAGTTAAGACTGGGCACCTTCCCTCATATTAAGGATGGATGAGGCAACCTAGGAAGAGAATAATATTCCCAAAAGTAGTCAAAATGATCATACGCCCCTCCAAAGACACACACACATGCACAGAGAGAGAGAGAGAGACAGAGACAGAGACAGAGACAGAGAGACAGTGAGAGACAGAGACAAAGAGACAGAGAGAGAGAGAGAGAGACAGAGAGAGAGAGAGAGAGAGAGAGAGAGAGAGTGTTAGGAGTCTCATAAGACCAACCTGTACAACCATACAACCATAACATATGTGTAGAGTGTCTAAATCAGATCGATACAGGCTCCCTGTTTGTTGCTTATTCTCTTTGAGTCCTTATGAGTCCATATTAGTTGGTTCTGTCTCTGTCTCTGTCTCTGTCTCTGTGTGCGTTTGTGTGTGTGTGTGTTTTATTTATTTGTTTAATTTTTGTTTGTTTTGTTTTTGTTTTTTGATATCCTTGACCTCTCTGACTCCTGCAATCCTTCCTCCCTCTTTCCCATGATTCATTAAATCTTGCCTAATATTTGGCTGTGCATCTCTGCCTCTGTTTCCATCAGTTGCTTGATAAAGCCTCTCTGTTGACAATTGAGCTAGGCACCAATCTATGAGTATAACAAAATATCATTAGGAATCATTTCATTGACTTTTTTTCCCGCTCGCCCGATGATCCAGTTGTGTTTTGTTCTATCCTAGGTCTCTGGGCTATCCAGCTTCTGTGTTTTATCCTTCTAGGTACTGTCAGAGGTGGGCTCCCTCTAGTGGCATGGGTCTCAAGCTGGATCAGCCATTATTTAGCCACTCCCACCATTTCTCTGCCACCTTTACCCCAGCACACCTTACAGGCAGGTCAGAGTTTTGTGGCTGTGTTGGTATCCCAATTCCTCCACTGGAAGTCTTACCTAGATACAAGATGTGGTCTATTCAGTCTCTATTCCCCATTTCCAGGAGTTTTATCTAGGGTCACCCTTGTAGACTCCTTGAAGTTTCCACTGTACTAGATTTACAAATCATTTCCTAGATGGCCCCCTCTCCCAGTACTCCCTCCCTCCATTCTCCCCCATTTTAGTCTATGTAACTTAGCACAAACATGGGCATCTATTAGTGGAATAGCAGATCAAACTATGAAATAGGATATATAAACACATCCACCTTATTTGGGGCAATAATATCAAATAATCCATCAAAGAAAAGACAGCTTTTTCAACAAATGGCTTTGAAATAACTAGAAATACACAGACAAAATGAAAAGTACTATGAGGCTTTCACCTTATGCAAAGTGAACTCAACATTGACAGCAAATCCTATGATAAAAATTCTAACTGTGGAACTTTTAAAAGAACTACATATAAGAGAAAAATGTTGTGACCTAAGGTGAAATGAAGGCTTTTTTAATATCATTCTTTGAGTCTGGCTCATTTTGTTAAACAGGACCTCAACTTCTATGACTTTTGCTGTGACACTCAAAACAGGACGTAAAAAAGAAAAATGTAAATTGTAATTACTTAAAAACTGTGTTTTTGCTGGGCAGTGGTAGCACATGCCTTTAATCCCAGCACTCGGGAGGCAGAGGTAGGCAGATTTCTGAGTTTGAGGCCAGCCTGGTCTACAGAGTGAGCTCCAGGACAGCGAGGGCTACACAGAGAAACCTTGTCTCGAAAAAAATAAATAAATAAAACCTGTTTTCTCTATTAAATACACTGAAGAGAATAGGCCATAAATTTGGAGAAAGTATTTACAAATCATCTATTTGAGAAAGAAAGATTTACTTTATACTTGGAAAACAGAAAGAATGCTCTCCATGCTATAGTGAGAATATGGACCTACTAGAAATCAGAAAGAAAGGGATGTTTAATCATATCACTATGCAGGATGCAGTGAGGACATATACACCTATAAAAATGTGCACCACTCACCATTAGCAAAATGCAAATGAAAACCACAGTGAGATGCCAGTGTGCACTTAATATAATAACTAAAATAAAAATGCTGGCAAAACTATGTGCTGATGCGAAGCAAATTGATATATAATACTTTGCTGGAAGAAATGAAAATCGATTCACTTCCTCTGGAAAATAACATACCAGCTTATAAAGTGAAACATATAACTTCCATGTGACTCAAGCATGGCACTTGTGGGTATTTGTCATAAGAAAAACTGCAAGTGAGTGTTCATGTCATCTTCCTGACACTGAATATTTATGTCCTCCCAAAACTCATCTTTTGAAATCCCTTTCAAGGAGATAGTACTAGGAGATACGGACTTAGGAGAAATTTAAGCTGAGTAGATGGAGCCCTGATGAATGGAATTAGTATGTTTATAAGAGATTTGGGGATAGAACTCTTTTCTTCCTGTGAAGGAGTATAGGGAAAGGAGAACTGTGTAATCCCAAGGACAGCTCTCACTAGAAACCAAGCATACAGGCACCCTCATCTCTAACTTCCATTCTTCACACCTCAGCAAAATAATATTTCATTTTTAACCTATACCCAGTCTCTGGTACTTAATTTTAAAAGCCTGGTCTGATTAAGATTTATCTGCATTTTCAAAAGATCAGATACAATTCAAATATTTCTAACAGACCTTATAAGCTATAGTATATTCCTACAATGGGAAAACACTTAGAAATTAGATTGAAAGATAAAACCAACTCAGATAAGTCTCAAACTGGCTGGCCTTACGTGTTTGTTTTTGTGATCTGAAAATATCAGGATTTTATTTATAAAACTGCCTCAGTATGTCAAAGCTATAATGATGAAGAACCAGTCACGGACTGGTTGCCGGGTCTGGGTTGAGGGAGGGTTTGACTAAAAGTAAGCATGAGGAACCATTCTGGAGAGATAGGGTGATGTTGTATCTTAATTGTGGTACGAGTTGCTCAAATCTATAAACATGCTAAAATTTATGAAGCTGCACATTGAAATTTATATGTGAAATTTATGAAACATGAATAAGATTTACAATTAAAGGATGTTACATCAGTTTTTCATATTTTTGAACATATTGTGGTTACACAAGATATTATTGTTGTTGAGAGAAGTTAAGTGGGTGATAATGTCATAACTATTTTTACAAGTCCTAAAATACAAGAATGTTAATAAAAATAACAACATTTGGCTACTCATTTGTATTAATCAGTGTTCTCTAGAGAGCAGAACTGATATAATTACTCTCTCTCTTTCTCTCTCTCCCCCCTCCCTCCCTCCATCTCTCCCTCTCCTCCCCCCTTTCTCTCCAACACACACAGTTTCTCTTAGCAACACTCTTTCTTGACAGAAAAGCCCCAAATATAGTTGTTAAATTCAGAGTGGTAGATGTTTCACATGGTCTACACTGAAATATTTAAGAGCTGAGTTCAAATACCAGTGAAGGGGTGTCTCAGTATCAGGATAATTGAACTTGTCAGGGAAGGAGGTGAAGTGGGCACAAAGCCACCTGGCCTCCTCTGTGTGAGGTCACCAGAAGCTGTGGACCAGATTTAGGATATGTCTTCCCTCTCCAAATGATTTAGTTTTAGGGTGGGTCTTACCACTTCAAATGCTCTGGTCAAGAAAAATCACAGGTGAGTCCAGCGGCTTGGGGTTGAGTTTATTCCATATGTAATAAAGATGACAGCCAAGGTAAGCTATCATACCAACTCATTACCACTCATTTACTTGATTTCTGTCTTTTTTCTGTTCTCCCATAAAACTGTAAGCTTCTATGCCTGGAGATCTGAGCACTTCCTTCACAATGCATACCTAGATGCTTTTATAGAAACACATTTAAGAACAGCAAATTATAGAGGGAATTGAAGTGATGGAGCAGGGAGACTGAAAGTGAGACCCCTTCCAGGAGTAGCCTTTTCCAATGATGAAGTTTCACTGAGTGTGTCTTAGGTGCATAAAATAAGAGCACATATTATTTTAGCAGAGGCTCCCTGCCACTACCCTTCCACAGGTTTTTTTCTGTGATTTTAGTTACTTATGGTCAACCACACTTTTTTATAGGCTTTTACTTTGCCTATACAAATGCACTCTGTCAAAATTATATATTATAAAGCAAACATGTTAAATAGAGAGGTTGATACTAGTTTCATAAAAAAAATTCATGAGCTTTGAGTTGCACCCCATTCTGTCATGCAGTGAGCATCATACGATTCTGCTTTATTCTGCCTAGACATATATAAACCATCCATTTAAATATGTCCAATAACACTGACACTTTTATCAAAATATTTTGTTTCTTGAGATAAAGACTGGATGCAAAAAATGTGGTATATATACACAATGGAGTACTATTCAGCCATTAGAAACAATGAATTCATGAAATTCTTAGGCAAATGGATGGAGCTGGAGAACATCATACTAAATGAGGTAACCCAGACTCAAAAGATGAATCATGGTATTCACTCACTAATAAGTGGATATTAACCTAGAAAACTGGAATACCCAAAGCATAATCCACACATCAAATGAGGTACAAGAAGAACGGAGGAGTGGCCCCTTGTTCTGGAAAGACTCAGTGAAGCAGTATAGGGTAAAACCAGAACAGGGAAGTGGGAAGGATTGGGTAGGAAAACAGGGGGAGGGAAGGGGGCTGATGGGACTTTCAGGGAGTGGTGGTCTAGAAAAGGGGAAATCATTTGAAATGTAAATAAAAATATATAGAATAAAAAATAAATTTTATAGGAAAAGTCATAGTATGCTTAAGATTAGGTATTACTCACATTTAATAAATCCCCTGAAGGACTTGGGATGTATCTCCTTTAGATAATGCAGACTAGTGTATTTCAAACTGGAAATGATTATTGGCAAAGAATTTATTGCACAGCAAACTGATGTTTTTATTTTTAATTCATATATTGCAGTTCCATCTAGAATTCCACTAGATAGGAAAAAAGTTGACAACTAAGAAGAATATTAAATTAAAGTAAGGGATGTGGAGTGGTTCAGGGAGTCAAGCACTTACCACACAGGTAGAAGGAAAGAATTTGTATCCCTGGAACACATAAAACTTGTTGCGTGAGCATAGTGTTTATCTACTTTGAATGTGTGTGTGTGTGTGCGTATGTGTGTGTGAGTGTGTGTGTGTGTGTATGTGTGTGTATATAATGGGCTATATATCCTATTAAGTCATGTTATAGACATAAGGATGTGTATTCATACACATATATGTATAAGTATGATATATATACACACAAATAAGGATGCATATATCATATGTAAGCAAAGTACAATAAATGCATACTTGGATTATTTCATACTACTAAGATTATTTCATATTGCTTGTACATGTATTTAGAACGGACGATTTGAGGTTGGATAGCTATTAGAAGACTCATCCCTAGAGAGAACTGATAAGCCCTTCCTTTGTAATCATTGGATGTATGTTGCTTTCACCTAGGTTTGATACCTTGTGAACTCACCCTGCCTATGTTGGTATGCCAACTGTTATGCTCACTATTCATTGGTACAATTTCACAGGTGCAGCATTTGTGTTATTTCCAGAAAACAGTGTCTGTAGCATGTGTCCTTATCCGCCAGAGCTTATGATAAACTATTCAACTACTCCTGTCTAAGGAACCTACTACTTCCCTTTTCCTAAATTGAGATCGCATTGATGTGTATTTTAAATTACTCTAATTATACTTACCCCTCATTAAAGAAACTTTTTTACCCAGAATATTGAGGTTCCAACAACAAATAACAATAGGTCAAAATGCAGAAAATATCTGAACATGGGGTTCTGTTCCCCTCTGAAGACATCTACAACACAGCTCCAACGCCTAAGGCTCAGGGGAACACAAAGGAGGAAGGGGTGGAAAGTTAAAATTTGAAGCCCATCTTAAGGAGTGTGAAGTGAGGTCAATGGGATCATTATAATTGTCTGTTCAATACTGGCTCCAGTTCACTACATAGAATAAGAGCTTAGCTGCCCACATGTAGTTCATTTGATACCTCTCTTATTCATTTTCTTCTCTTCTTTATCCTAGTCTACTACTCTCCTCCTGCTGCTTTCAAATCCTCTCTCCTGGCTGAGCTTATTGTACTAGGAAGCCCACCTGAAGGTCTGCTTCTTGGAAACCTGAACTAAAAACCTGTATTTGAGATTCTTTCTTAAGAATAGAAACTAATGCAGTATATAGTGACTGCCCATTTCTACTGACCTCCCAGTTCTTTGTCATCAGCATCCTCCTCCCTCTATTAGCTTGAGTACTCTAGCTATGTTACTGAAGTGAGATTGTACAGTGGCATGCAATTATCCATTTATGTTAAGCTAAGTTGCTTTTCAGTCTTCATTTCTAAACAGAGCTAGAAACATAGGCTCAGGGATTTTCTTAAAGACATCACTCTCACAAAAAAAAAAAAAAAAAAAAAACCCAAACAAATAAACAAAAACCATAAATTCCATCCATGTTTAATGTATTTAAGATTTTTAAATCTGTACAATCTGAAAACCTGCACATACTTGACTTTTTATAAGAAAAACAAGTAAGTTTTATATTAAACATTAACCCACATCAGGTGAGTGAAATTGGATGACTAAAGCATTGTTTTAAATCTACAGTTCTGACAATAATTTCTATGATGATCTATGTTCATTCGAAATCGTCCATACTTGCCAACTCAATCATTCTTTTAAATGTTGCCAAATACTATTTCCCCTTATGCCAACTGGGACCCACATAATAACCTCATAACCTCTTTCTCTCATTTTTATGCTTATCTCAACAAAATATTTTTGTTCTCATATACTTTAGCTGGGTGTGCCGCTGGTATTTGACTAAATATAAAAGAACAAAACAATTCTAATAGCCTGAAAAGTTTTAAAAAGATCAATCAAGCACATGTCTTTTTTTTTTCTTAATCTCAACAGCATCATGTATGTGTGTGTGTTTAAACATATTCATTTAATGACAGGTCAGTTCCTAAGAGACTTTGTTTTACTTCAGGTATTTCTATTGGCTCTGATTATTTCTGCTTTTCCTCCTACTGAACTGAAATCCACCTCCCTGGAAATTCACTGTTCAATCAGGAGAGATTTTGTCCTTTTGCTCTTTGTCCCATTGTCTTAATTAAGATTTTATTGCTGTGAAGAGAAATCACTACCAAAGAAACTCTTATAAAAGGAAGCATTTAATTGGTGCTAGCTTAGAAATTTCCAAGGTTTAGTCCATTACTGTCACAGCAGGAAACATGGTAGCTCTCAGACATGGCGATGGAGGGGTAGCTGAGAGTTCTACAATGGATAGATAGGCAGGAGACATACACACACTCACACACATGGGGATAGGGCAGGCAGGCAGGCAGGCAGGCAAACAGACAGACAGACATACAGACAGAAGGAGAGGGAAAGGAGAGGAAGAGGAAAAGAAAGAGACAGGGACTGACTTAACCATTTGAAACCTCAAAGCCTACTCCCAACAAGGACACATGTCCACCAACACGGCCATATATTCTAATCACTACTGAATAAGGCTATGGAGGCTACTTTCATTCCAACCACCACAGCCATCCTTGAGACACTTTTGGAGTTGGCAGGTTAGTGCATAATCATGCAATAACTCCCAGGAGCTTTGAATTCCAGCCGTTTTTTTATGCTCATCAAGGACCCACTTTTCTTCTTTGAGGGTAGCATCAAGTACATCACACCCCAAATCCCAGCCCATTGGTAACATATAGGAAAGAGATAGCAAAGATATGACTGTCACTAGATCTGTTTGATTGTTAAATAAATTGTTAAGTATAGGAAATGAGTTGAGATGAAAGGAAGGGGTAGACACTTTTCCAGGCCCAACAGCTTCATTGGAATTTAAAGACAGTGTTTATTGTACCCATCTTCTATGCTCCCCATGAAGCACAAAGGCCAAATTGCTAATGTATGGCCCCCAAATCCAAATATTTTTTAAAAATCTGTTTATCCTGATTTTCTTTCCCCAGACTCATTCTCCTAATGCCAATTTCCCAGTCTTATTCTTTTGAAAACTCCTTGAACTTCTTGAACTCTAGAGCAATAGAATCAGCATGCATTGTGTACTACAATCTACCAAACCATGTAGGTTGAGGTGCTGCTTCCCTAATTGGTTCTTGATTGTGTCAATAGAAATGAGGAAAGGCAATCACTGGACAAAGGGGGCAAGGTAGGATTTCCAGGTCCTAAGAGGAAGAGAAGGGACCAAGAGGGAGGAGTGAGAGGAGTCCCTGGGGCAGAGGAAGCAGCAGACAACTAGCTCTCTGGGAATCTATAGTCTGTATAGTCCTGCCATGAATGGAGGACAAGGAGAATAGGGAAGAATATTCTTCACCTAGCCACTGAGTTATCTGTCTAGTTTTAAAATATTAGGTCTGTCTGGTGTTTAGCATCCGCAGCGACTAAGGTGAACAGAAGAAAGGGCGAAGCTGGGTGGTTGTTGGAGGCTTAGCAGAGCTAGCCACAAGAGGTTGAGGGAGCTCAGGCAAATCTCCCAAGAAATAGCTAGCATGTTTCTTAAAATTACATGCAACAAAACACCTGAACAATTTTGATTTTTCACAAGAGAGAGGCTGGAATTATGGGTTGAGGTGGAACAATGTCTGGGTGGTGATAGGTCTGAGTATAACAGGAGTGAAGGTAAATGAAAGCTTGGGACTCCTCAGAGGGCTTTAACTAGGGGAAGATAAATTACCTCAGGCTTGGTGTTGAGAGAAGGGTACTGGGAAAGAGTGTGGTATCTGAAACATGCACACATGAGCATCTGGGAATGGAAGGAATGGCCATCAATCAGAACTAAAAAATATAAGATAGAGCAATCTCGTTCCAAGAAAAGAATCTGAGTTAAAGGGTCTCTGGCATGCCTCCTCTCTGTGTGACTGTACCTGAACTCATAGTTGAATCTTTTTTATTGGCTTATCCATACAATCATATTCTTTATCTTCTCTGGCATCTTCCTAGACTCACCCCAGCTTTTCTACACATATAACATCTGTGCTTTCTTTCCCTCAGAAAAATAGAAAATTGAATGGAAATGGGTATAATTTTTAATACATCTGCCATATCTATATCAAACCAACAAGAGGTATGAAGCTTCAATACATCCACCCCAAGCAATGAAAGTAAACAACAGGGACAAAACCATTAAAAACAAACAACAAACAAACAAAGCAAAACAAAACTTATTCTGAAGAATTCTATCACACAGGTTAAAAAAAAATTAAACTCAATCTATTCCACAAAATAGATGAGTAAGGAAGGCGTCAGAATTTGTTTCCTGAAATCAGCATAACACTGATACATAAATCAAATAAAGGCACCACCAAAAGAAAATTGTGAACTAAGCTCCCTCGTGGACATAGATCAAAAGTTCTCAATAAAATATACTTAATTGAAATTCAAGAACATATTATATAGATTACCCACCACGATCAAATCAACCTCATCCCAGGTCTGTAAGGATAATTCAAGATACCTAAAAATCAGTAAGTATAGTCTACCACTAGGTAGACTGAAAGACCAAAACTACATGTCATTAGATTTAGAGAAGATTTCTGATTTGATACATTTCATGATAAAATTCTTGGGAAATCTAGGATTTCACACAATCTATCTCAACACAATAATACCACAGTCTCTGTTTAGGCAAAACTGGGAAGAACTCAGAATTTCTACCAAAGTTATGACAAGACAAGGACGGCTCCTCTCTCCCCAAGTTCAATATAATGCTTAAAATCTTTTTATTTTTTTATTTTCTATATTCTTTGTTTACATTCCAAATGATTTCCCCTTTCCCGGTTGGTTCCCCCCTCCCCATAAGTCCCATAAGTCCTCTTTCCTCCACCCATTCCTCAATCATTCCCCCTCCCATTTCTCTGCCCTGGTAATCCCCTAAAATGCTGCATCAAGCCTTTCCAGGACCAGAACCCATTCCTTCCTTCTTCTTGGGAAATCATTTGATATGTTAATTGTGTCTTGAGGGTTCAGAGATTCTGGGCTATTATCCACTTATCAGTAACTGCATTCCATGTGTATTCTTTTCACTTAGGATGATTTACCTCACTTAGTTCCAACCATTTGCCTAAGAATTTCATGAATTCATTGTTTTTAATTGCTGAGTAGTATTGCATTGTGTAAATATACCACATTTTCTGTATCCATTCCTCCACAGAGGGACATCTGGGTTCTTTCCAGCTTCTGGCTATTATAAATAAGGCTGCTATGAACATAGTGGAGCATGTGTCCTTACTGCATGCCAGGGAATCCTCTGGGTATATACCCAGGAGTGGTATAGCAGGGTCCTCCAGAAGTATCATGCCCAGTTTTCTGAGGAGCTGCCAGACTGAATTCCAGAGTGGTTGTACCTACTTGCAAACCCAACAGCAGTGGAGGAGTGTTCCTCTTTCTCCACATCCTCACCAACACCTGCTGTCTCCTGAGTTTTTAATCTTAGCCATTGTGACTGGTGTGAGGTGAACCTCATGGTTGTTTTGATTTGCATTTCCCTAATGATTAATGATGCTGAACATTTCTTAAGGTGCAAAAAGAGGACTGTGGTTGTTTGAATAGGTTTGCCTCCATAGATACAAGTGTGTGAATGTTTGGCCCATAGGGAGTAGCAGTATTAGGAGATGTGGCTTTATTGTAGTAGGTATGGCCTTGTTGGAGGAAGTATGTAACTGTGGACCAGGCTTTGAGGTATCTCATATATACTCAAGTTCTACACAGTTTAAGTAAGTCTTTCTGCTGCCTCTGGATTAAGATGTAGAACTTAAGTTCCTCCAGCACCAAGGCTGCCTGCATACTGCCATGCTTCCTAACATGATGATAATGGGCTAAACCTCTGAAACTGTAAGCTAACCCAAATTATATTTTGTCTTTTATAAGAATTGGATGGTCATGACATCTCTTTATAGTAATAAAGACCTAAACTAAGACAAGGAAAGAAGGAGAGAAAGGGGCTACACATAGGAAATGAAGTCACACTGGGGGATGATAGGGTACTCCTTTAATCTCAGGGCTTGGGAGACAGAGGTAGTTGGATCTCCGAGTTTGAGGCCTGTTTTATAAAGTTGAGATCAGCCAGGGCTACACAGAGAAATATTGTCTTGAAAAAAAATAAACAAACAAAAATAAAAAGAAGTCTAAGTATTTGTATTTATAAATTATATAATTCTATACATAACAGATGGCACAGACAAACAGCAACTGATAAATACATTCACCAATGGTCTGGATATAGACTTAACACCCAATGGTCATTCCTTACTTTTTGACTTTCTTTCTCTTATTCTGTCCATTTTCCAAAATACAGTAGATAATTCTCCCATGTAAGAGTATCTTTCTCATGGTCTTATCATCACAACTGGATTCTAAGATATGAGACAATATCTGTGAAGAGGTGTTACCTCATCAAGTCCTCTACCAAGGAGGGAGAATGCTAAGTCTACCTTGCTGTATAAAACAGTGATTGCAGCTTCAAGAAACTCACCCCTTTAAGGAGAAACAGATAGACCATTATTTATTTGTTGGTTCATTAAATCCCCAAGTGATATTCTAGAGACATTGAATATTAATTTGATCTGTAAATACAGCACAATGCCTGGCTACTAGTTAATGTGAAGTAAATACCAGGCAATAAAAACAATCTTTTGTATTAGAGCTCTTTTTATTTTGTCAGATACTTTACATGTTTTCTTGGGGATTTTTTTGTCCCTAAATCCTAAAAAAAGAAAGATATAGTTAACCCCTTTTATAAAGGGAGGTAATCTGCTAACATTGATCTTGCTAAGAGGTAAAATGAAAAGGCTGATTCAGGTTAGATGGATGACAGAATAGAATATTTTCTAATTCTTTCATTTGGAATTTTTGCAAAGATATGTAAATGAAAAACTACTAAGTAATGGGAATGAATTCCATGTTGATGATCTCCTAAAACTTTTCTAATTCAAAAAAGAAGCAATTTTTCTAAATGGTAGAATTGTAGGCTGCAGTATATTTTGCATGATGTGAGATTTCATAAATAAATATATAAATGTACATGTTATAATCCCTGCTACAATAGCTTAAGGTCTCCATGAATACCCAATGGATGCAGTAAACATTCAAATTTGGCCATTCAAAGGTGCCCAAGGATGTGATTATAGGACCTCAGAACTATATAGCAGGCATCTTCAATACTTTTAGTATGCACATGCATTCTGTAGTAATGTAACTTTAGCCTCTCCATTCTGCTTCTTCTTACGTGCTCTGCACAAAGTCAATTGAAGCAGATATAACCACCAACATGACACTCTGGACTCTGACATACAATGTGTGTCCCTCAGGAGGTCTATTTGCTTTCAGCTTATCCCACAAGGGTATCTTCAACACTTTCTGTCTGTAAAGTAATCCCATCATCTACCATCACAACATTGAGCAAAGAACGACATTCCCCGACCCTACTGATTTTTCTCTTCCTAGGCTGCATTAAAGTCATATTCTATTCTAGGGATAACTGTGAAGAGGTCTGCTTCTCAACTCTGCACGGTATTTATAAATAAGGATGTAAACAATGTGTTTACAAGCAATTGTAAGGTTTTTTTTTTTTTTTTTTTGCTTTTTCCTGAATTCAAAGACATTGACTAAAGCCAATGACTATGGGCTTCAGTCATGTGGCAGACTTAGTTCAGTAGGAAAACAAAGAACTCACAAGAATAGGCCTGGAGAAGCCTGAGGCTAAGACTTGTGAACCAAAGGTGATTGGCTAAGACAATAATAAATTCACACACACTTAGTTCCCAGGAAGACCAGAAAAAATGGCTTACAAAGGTCTGCCCAATTTTGAAGTCATGTAGACTTGTAATAATAATAATAATAATAATAATATGCTATAGCGATGGCTCAATGGTTAAGAACTTTGGCTGCTCTTCTAGAGGACCAGGATTCAAATCCCAGCAACCACATGGCAGTTTACAACTGTCTGTAATACAGGTTCCAGAAGATCTCATATTCTTACACATATATGCAGGTCAAATACCAATGCACAATAAAATAAATAATTCTCTAAATAATATTAGTACTACAACTACTACTGATGATGATGATGATGATCACTAGTCAACTACTTCTATTGACTCTTAAATTGCTACAATTAATTTTCTGCATAGATTCTTGAATTGTGCATAGAAACAGCAATCAGATCTTACCCCTTTCTTGCAAAAGTACTCTAGCTGTCTCCTGATGACCATTAAAATAAATCTCAAACACATACAAAGCTAAAACACTTTCTTATCTTGATCACTACCTTCCTTTCTCAGCACCATCCCAGACTAATAGCCAGCAGGGAAACAGAAACTTCAGTCTCACAAAAACACAAACCTGAATTATTCTAGCAAATGAATTGGTATGGAAGTGTCTAGGATTCAGCAAAGACACGCATGGGATAGCACCCGAGCTTTCAATGATGACACTGTAAGTAGATACCATTGTAAATTTTGTAACGTACAGACAAGACTGTTTTGTGGAAATAGGGCTTGTCTCATGCTGTGATCACAATTTATAGTTTAATTCTGGTAATAGGTAATAATTTTTATAACAGCAACATAAAACTGAAACAAGGGACAGAGATCATCAGGAAAATCAACAGTCTCCTTCCACATTTTGAAACTGCCTCTCCTAAGAGATTTTCATCATTTTAAGTTACACAAATCTCAAGACTCAAATTATTCTCAAGTTCTGGATTAAATACCAACTCATACCACTGACCTGTCATTACTCATAGGCATGATGGCCATGTGTTGGACAGAGCTGGTTACTTTTCCTTGAGTGTTGAGATGCATGTCTTATGATAAGTTCTAAGACATCAAAGATAGACTAGACGTGCTCCACATAAAAAGGATTCTGGAAATTATAACAGAGAAAGAGCATGGAAACATTTGCTGAGAAAGAAGGTGACACGTCTACAAGTCATGACCTTTAAAATCTTTTATCTCTAAATTCTACTTAAATTATTACTGTAGAACAAAAACTTATCAACTCCACACAGGCAGACAATCTTTAACAAAATTTAACATTCCTTTATGATTAAGAATCCCCAGTAAATTGAGTACAAAAGGAATACAGTTGAACCCACAAAGGACCATAGAAAACAAACCCAAAGTTACCATCTCATTCAATGATGAAAGGTGGAAGGTTGGTGTTTATTTGTTGTTGTTTTTCTCCTTTTGAGATCATAGGTAAGAGGTAAAAGAAGGATGCCCATTACCATCATTTCCATTTGTCATTGTAGAATAATCTGGGAAGTCAGTCAAGAAAAAAATCAAGTAGAGTACACTCAATTGAGAAAGTATAAAGTTGACTTGTCCCAGTTTGCAAATGACAAGATATGGAAAATCCTAGTAACTCTACAGTGATCAAACAAGTAAAACCAAATCTTGGTGGGTCTGTGAAAGCTAAATGAGCACAAAGATATGGTTATATGGAAAAGAGACATACAAAATCATAGGATCTCTGTGGTCTGACAGCAAACCATCTGAAAGAATAAAAATACAGCCTCACTGATAACAGCCACACAAATGAAATATATAGAAATAGATTAGTAAAGAAATGGAAACTGATACCCTGCATGTTATAAAATATTGTTGCAAAAAGGCAACTCACAAATATATGGTCAATTATTCCATGCTCATAAGTAAGAAGATGATGCTATAATACTAACATGTTCATATCAAATGAAACCATCTACATATTTGGTGCATTCCTATCAATATACCAGTTATATTTTCCTCAAATATAGAAAATACAATTCTAGAAGTTGTAAGAAACCATGAAAACCCAAAGGGAAATGAGCAGTTGGTGTTCAAAGGAGCAGAGCTTCAGGCTTGTGAGCTGAAAAAGTTTTGTGGATGGATGCTAGTGATATTTACATAATGATGGATATATAATTAGTGACACAGAATAGCACACATAAAATTGATAAAAATTGTCCTGGAAAAATAACTCTGTAGAAAAACATGCTATAAAAGCAAGAGGACCTAAGCTTAAATCCTTGCAGTCATTTAAAAAAACTGGATATCTGTCTATCACCTCAGTATTGACAGACAGACAGACAAACCCAGACCTTTCACTGGTCAATCTGCCAAGCAGAAGCAGTGATTCCCTGAACCTAAGTATAATCATGGCAACTTTGGATGTTGTCCTCACCTTACAACTTCTTTGAGACAGGGTTTCTTGTTCAGCATTGAAGCACCAGGCTAGCTGGCATATAAATAAACCTTCGGGTATTCTTCTGTCTCTGCCTCATAGAACAGAGTAGGAACACTAAGATTATTAACACACCCCAGTTTACAAGACTTCTGGGAATCTGAATTCAGGTCTTTGTCCATGTGTCCCTGTCATCTTTCTGAAATCTTCTTTACATCAATCAATAGTGACACTTTATTTTCTTCAGCTGGTTTGACAAACATTAGAAATAATATCTTCTGCTTGTGTATATATCACACAATGCCACTCACTAAAGCTGATTTGAATTTTACTTGTATTTTGCCATTCCCCCATCCTCACTGAAAGTACATGTACAACTAAACCTCCTGTTCTAATCTTCTCCCCATGGAATCATATATATAATTCCAGCATTGGAAGCAACTTTAATGATCAACTAAATCCAACTTCACTAATATTTATATCTACTATATTAAATACTGAATTCCAGGCCTTGTTCCAATCATGTTTGTGATTTTACAATCTAATCCTCAAAGTAAGTCTATAAGTCAGTAAGGTTGTGACTCACATTTTACAAGAAGTCAAGCACAGGGAACATAAGTAACTACCTAAGAATACACAGCTGACAAGTAGAAGCAAATATCACAGGGCAAGATGTATGTTTCCAGAGTTGATGCTCAGAATACCACCACAGCTGCATTCTGAATGCCATTTGGAGATTGGATAGCCATTTCCAAATAAGAGTGGTGTGGGGGAGGCTCCAGGGCAAGGGCAGGGGAGGAGGGAGGGAGACAGAGTGGGGACTAGTGAGGAACAGAAAGGCGATCAGTAAGACAGGGTAGGAGAGGGCTTGCAGGAAGAATTCGGTCACAGAACCATCAGAATAATGCTTATTGACTAGTGAACACTCTGCTCCCAGCTTTCAAATCAGAAATTATTTTCTTTCCCCTCTTTGTTTCTTGTCCCCATTCATATGGAAAACACTTAACTTCCTGAATATAAAAAAAAGTCTAATACAGTTTTTACTACACATCCATTTATAGGCCTAAATCACTTGCTATCACTGTTGTTTTTTGAAATGAGACATTCCTTTAGCCTGGTTGGCCTTGAACTTGCAGTCTTTCTCTCCAATCCCTTTGAGCCCCGAGATTATAGGTATGCACCTCTATGTCCAGCTTCTTAGTCTGTATTAAATGTGAAGATTGCTCTGTTCAATGTGTTCCTGTTAAAACATATAGCCTTAGACATTGAATGTCCTCCAGCTCCACTAAGCTCCAAGATACACAAGTACACATACTTTAGGAACATCTGTCAATGGTCACTCCCAGCATTTCACAATCTCCAACCCAGTACCTCTCAGTAAATGGTGGTACTACATCTATCCTCCTAGAAAGTGTAGAACCCAAGACCATCTGAACTACTCATTGTCTATCTCTGACAGTACAGCACTGTTTTCCACACCTTGTCTTCTGACAGCCTTCCAACTTTTCTCCACTACATCCTCTTTCTTCTGTCCATGTGTCCTGCTCTTTGTCTATTTTCCCTCAATGCTGGTGCTTTCAGTCAGTAATTAGCCTTTTAGGGTGTAATGAACTTTGAAACTGTGTCTACACGTGGCCACATAGACCCTGGCATTCAGCATTCAACCCCTAGGGTCCTTGGTGACCTGACAACTAAACATCTGGGAACCTGACTCATCTTGCGTTTTCTTTCATCTACATGACTTGGCACCATGTCGGTACTGCCAGAAGGTCGGGCACAGAGTCCCTGATGCCGTGACAATTTTCTTCTGGCTTCTTGAAATCATCAAGGACTTGTATACATGGGTAAGGCTTTTTTAATCAGGGAACAGCTGGTTGTGGTGAGGGATCTAGTTGTTGCACCCACTATTAATTAGTAACATTTCAGAAAACAGAACAAGAAGAGAAACATTTACAACTGGGGAAAGAAGTGGGCACCATATGTCAAAGCTGGGGCAATGAACATGCCACAGTTGAAGAATTGTCAGGTAAATAATAGAAGCCAATATTCTATGACTGTAGACACAGGATAAAAATCACAAATAGCCATTTCAGGAAAAGGAATTTTAGACTCTATCTTTCCAGAAAAAAAGGAAGAAATTAGAAAATATTTTTATCTGTTATTTTTTATTGTTTCTAATAAACCTCTTGTGTATTCTTTACCATTACATGAGAAAAGCATGAAATAAATGATTGCTAAAGAGTTTCTTCCCTTCTGGTAATTGTCAAATGTAAATGGATATGTAACAATAGAGTTGAGACTTTGTGATGCTTCAGGGCAGAGACTGTCTCACACACACACAGACACACACACATACAGACACAGACAGATACACCGACACACACACGCACACACACACACACACACATACACACACACACATGGCAGAAGCAGCACAGAGGTCCCTGAGTCAACTGCCAACACTTCCTTAAGCAATGAACCTCACTGAACTGCCCAGCTTGCCTTGAAAGAGGCTCATGACACCAGAAGAATTTAATGTCACCGATAATGTTTTGTGAGAGAAAAATTAATGATCAACACCCGTGTCCAGCATTACACTTTTCAACATTCCTACAGGGTTCCCCAATAAGTCAGTGAACTTCTATTGTTTAGAAGTATTTATGGAGGCAAAGTGGTTTTCTGTGCAGAATACATTAGAAAGGAAACTTCTGCACTGGGGGAGGCTTGCAAAGACCTTGAGCTTCTTATTTGTAGTAGCTTATTTTGTCTTCCCCCGCTACATTTTTTATGATATTATACTATCATTAAATAATTTCCCCTTCCCTTTCTTCCATTAAAATCTTCTTATATAGCCCTTCTTGTTCTCTCTGTTTCTCTCAAATGCATTGCCTCTTTTTTAAGTTGTTGTTTCAATGCCTAACCTGCTCAATCTACTCAGTCTAAATAATGTTCTCATCTGTATGTTTTCAGAGACCGAATATAGAACTTGACTGTTGTCCTGGGACTGGAGGAGTGTGCCCAAGCTAGGACTTTAAAAATGTCTGGCTGAAGAGCATTTTACACATGCAAATGATGCTGAGTGGTGGTCTGACAATGTCTGCTCTTGCTTTCCTAAGAACATGCCATTGTAGAATCCCAGAAAGTTTGAGGCATAGTTTCTCTGTGTCCTGGTGATCCTTGATGTAGTTAGTCTCAAAATTTCTTTTCACAAAATTTGGCCACCCTGTCTGCTCACTCTGCCTGCAACAATCCGTGCAGTTCTGCTTCATGTGAATGATTTTATATATATCCCATGGTTTTTCTTAATGAATGCCTCAATTTAGTTTCTCTCTCAGTAGATAATGCAGTCCCTTCCTCCATCAATATATGCGATATTTAAGAATAAACTTCTCATATCAATTTCTTATATTATTATTTATTCCCTTTTCTTATACTCAGCTATAAGTCCACAAATTTTAATTAGCATTTATACTATGCTCAACTGTAAATCAAAGAACTTGCATATTTCAACCTGTCTTTCTGGTTCCTTCCATTGGATATTTTGCATGGATACTACCTCTGTCCTAAATGGTATTACTTGTTTGACTATCTGCCTCTTGAGGAAACACAATATTGCTTGTACAGCCTTGTCAGCATAGGGGTATAATTTTGTTGGACTAGTTCTTTACAAAATTGCTTCAGCTTCTTGATCATAATAGATTGCATTCTAGTTGTAAGATATATAGTATTTGTTAAGAAACTGGAGCTCTGACACCACTGTTTAGTGTTTACCTATTAAATAAGAAAAATCTTTGATCATTCTAGACTGTTGTAGGGTGTGAGAAAGCCACAAGTACTGAACAAAGACAAAATGAAGCAAATCTCAAAAGTTACCTCCTTTCTTCAGGTAGTTCACAATCTGCAGCCCCAAGAGAATGCTAATTAGACTGCATAATTAGTGTCATGAAGAAAATATGAAGAATAAGCAAGAGAGGTGAGATTTTTCATTTTCCTGTACCATCTGGGGACAAAGAAAACACAGCTATTGGATATTGCATCATGAACAAAACATTTATTAATAAAGCAATAGTCCCATTCATGTTCCTCTGGGGGAAAAATAGGCTAAGAATGTACTACAAATTCTGACTTCTCTTTGACATAACTCAGGAGGGGGGACTTCCTTTCTTCTTTGGAGAATGTTCTGTCTAGTGGTGGGCTATCTCAGCACAGACTGTCACTATAAAGGATTAAGATTCATGCAGCATATTCAGTCTTTGATGAGGTGCCACCTGGAGCTGTCAGATTGCATTCCCTTGGGCAATGAGGTGTTGCATGGAGTTTATTAATCTTGAAAAATAACAACAGAAAAAGTATATAATTACCTCAAGATTCTACCTGGCTGGGGCGAGAGCTGCAATATACATGTGTAATTTTCCTCGGAATATGACACTCATTGGGGAGAAATATAAAAGGTTTTATAGTCATTTTTGATATAAAAAATACCAATGTTAATGCGGACTTTTATTGGGTATTGTTTTGTTTTGTTTGGATATAAGGTCTTATTCTATCCCTCTAGTCTGGCCTGGAATTCACTATGTAGTACATGCTCCACTTGATCTCAAAGCCATCTTCCTGCCTCGGTGTCAGGTGTTACCATTACAGGCAGAGAGCACCACTCCTGGGTAATGAGGGCTTTTTACAAAAGCTAACACTAATCTTTGCAGCATTTTTTTTCTGTACTGCAGAATTGTATACCTACCTGAATTGAGACTACTCAGAATAGGAGGATGTTATTTGCTGGACTTACAACATCATCCTTTTGTTTGTTTGTTTGTTTGTTTGTTTTTAATTATACCGTTATTAACCAATCATAGATAAATGACCTTATTCAATATTCCAAGAAAAGTGTTACGCCTTCAAAGTTAATTAGGAGCCGGAGCATTGGTTCAGCAGCTAAGAGCATGTACTACTCTTGAGGAGGACCTGAGTTATCTTTTCAGCACGCCTGTCCTCTGCCTCACGCACTGCCTGTAACTGTAGCTCCAAGGCACTGAACACTCTCTGACCTTCCTTCTGTTCTCCTGTTTCCAACCCTCGCCCACCAACACTTGCATGTGACTGAGGAGGACTTGGATCTTACCTCATGAAAACCCAGGGTGAACTAATTTCTCTCTCTATTCCTCGTTCACTATCTCTAACCCAGGAAAGGAGCTACTGGACAAGAGCATCTTCTTTCTAGTTTTTCCTTTCATAGTGTGCATAAGCCCATGGATTCCATTACATCTGAAGTATGTCTCTTATGTTACTTCATTCTCACAGAGCATGAAACTGACTTGAAAGTAGTGGGGAAGCCATAGCATCGGAAAGAGGAGCAGAGGGAGGAAAGATGGAAGAAAATTTCTGAGGACCAGAGTTCTCTGGCACTTACTTCCTTATCTGTTGTCCCAAGTAAGCAAATTTCATTTGATTGTCGGCCCCTCCCCATTGCATTATCAAATGGAAAAAGGAAAACGACAACAAAAGCCAAGATGCTAACACCTGGGCAGCACAGTTGCCAGTCATGTTAGTGCAAAGATTGAGTAATGAGACCGAGGTTATTTGCTAAAGATGTGTTTCCTTTCCATGATGCTTGTGAGTCTTTCACTGAAACATATCTTCCAAAGAAAATGACAACTAGGTATAGCAAAACAACATAGCCAAACCTTGGTCCCTATGATATCTGAAATTTAAAATTAAAGAAGAGACTAAAGGAGTGCGGGAGTAGAGGGAGAAATGGGAATTGGAAGCAGGAAAAGAAAAGGATGAGAAAACAGAAGAGAAAGGAAGGTGGAGAAATAAAAAGAAAAACTTTCAGGAAAAGTCTCTCACTTCCTCTCACGGAATGAAAATGAGCGAGTCTATTTGGAGAACATGGAATCCTCAGGACAAATGTCTGGTTTGAATAGCTCCTGCTGGGTAACTATCTGTCTATCACTTACAGGTTTTGATTGTTGCTACGGACTTGGGTGTGTTGTGAGACAGACACCTCACAGAGACAGCTGCATCTCTGAGCGCATCCTCTGTGCCAGGCACTCTGCCAGGGGCTTTACTGCACTATCTCATTCATGCTTTACAATAACCCAGCAAAGGAGGTAATTTTAAGCCTATTTACAGATGAGGAAATGGAGAGCAAGAGAGAGCTGAGGTAATTTGTCCAGGGGCATGTACTTTGTAAGTGACATCGTCAGGATTTAAACCCAACTTGTTTTGCCCCCAAGCTTGTTTCTAAGACACAAAATCCCTTCTCTAAGTCCTCACATCCTACTTGGCCAGAGAAGACATTTACATAAGACTACAGAGCTTGGGTGGCAGGGGTGTGGATGTGGGGGGAAGGGTAGTAGGAGGGTTGTTCTGCAAGAATGTACTTCTGCGTGGACATTTTGACTACATTGACTTATGTCATTTTCATAACCACACTCTGTAAGGAGAAGGCCTCGTTAGTTCACTTTCCCAGAACATGGATGAGGGAGCATTGGCAGGACTGTTGCTGCTTACATTTCCTGGACGTTTGACTTGGACCTTGCCTTGGGATTGAGGAGATGTTGGTGTGCTTCCGAGTTTCTGATGACTGACAAGAAAGGACTCAGGTAGAGCAGACAAGCACAAAATCTCGGTAGTTAAATGGCTTTAGCTGAAATCCCCATGTAGCAGCCTGTGAATCAGCGGCCTCTTCTAGTAAGCCTCAGGCTCTCAGGCAGGAGATCGTGGCTAAGATGGTTGCTTACTTCATGTGAGTAAAGTTTGACGGTTTAAGACCTAATGTATATACATCGTGAAGTGCTTCCCTAACCTCAACACTTCTTGATTCTTACCACATTTTCGTTAGTATTATTAGACATGTAATCTGAGGGATGTGAGAGTCATATTTGCATCTTTTGTACTTGGCCTAATGTCTGGCACCCAGTGGATTACTAATGACTCAAGTTAGAAAAAGAATTTCACCTTTGCTCTGATTTGAGGATGCTTCTAAGGATCTGGGAAAACTTGGAATAAAGACTGTTACAATTTAAACGATTCATACTAATTGAACATTTTAAACAAGCCATATCCTTGGTGCACGCTGACTTGTTTACTCCTAAGGGAAGTGCTAAGCAATGGAATTTGATATTACTGACCTCTTTTAACTAGTGAGAGACCTAAGAAAGTTCTGTCTGTCATGGTCGTGCAGTGGCACTTAAGTTCAGCGTCTATGAACTAAGTATGTGTTCTCCAGCAGTCTCTCCTTGGGGTCTGTTACCTGGTTTCAAGTGAGGATGCTAAATAGGACCCAAAGCAGTCAATCCAGTATTGGCTTCCTGTTCCCCTTTTGTCTTCTGGAAGATGTCAGTACCAGTGCTCCTACTCAGAAGGATGAATATTATGAATTAGGAGATGAACATTAATTAATATTTCCCCCCGGGGCATACATATGAGAATGCCCCCAGACTGTTTTGGTAAAACGTTTGCAACCATTTGTTAACTGAAGTCTGGCTGATCAAGAGGGTCACGCTGAGAATCATACCTAACCTTGGCTCACATTTGTCCTCAAGATTTAGACATCATTCTGTACTGCCCTGGAGAATGATAGATAGATAATGAACCTAGACTACTGAGAATTGAGGAGAATTCTCGTGAGTATATCCTCTAGAAGTCATAATGGGATTCTCATTGGAATCAGATCAGCTACTGCCCATTCTATGTAAGCTGTGAAGTTTGTGTGTAAACATGTTATAATGTTCAGATTCATTCAGTAACTGGAAGATCAGAGAAGCTGTCAGTCCTAGACTTACAGAGGAAAATCAGCCTAGAACAACAGTTGCACCAGAGCATACATTTTAGCTCTAAAACCAGGAGATAAACAATTTTCTTCCTCCAGAGTTGTCTCACAGTCTTTAGAGGGAAAGTAACACTAGAATTAAACAATATAGGAAAATAGACAAGTAAATTATAACCTGTGCTTGCCTCTTGCAAGACCTCAGTTTAGGACACACTGAGCACTGTAAAATATATGCAGGTATGAATTGTCATCTCTCATTGCCATACTATACAGTGAGAGCAAATGAGACTCATACAGCACCCCTCCTATACCAGGGTCATTGCTTAAGGCCACTGCTGGCTACACACCATTTGAAACTAGTATTTTAGAGGATGGTGACGAAGCTGAGTGGTAACAGACATGTTTAATATGCACAGTCCTCAGTTTCATCACAAAAATATAGTTAGGTAGGTAAATTAAAAGACGGAAAATAGACAGGCAGGCAGGCAGACAGACAGACAGACAGACAGACAGATAGATAATAAGTAGTGTTTTTGTACGTCTCAAGTCCTTCGTCTGTATTCTTTTGGAATTATGTGGTTACCTCTCTCAACATTCATTTCGAGAATATTTCCCATTCCCATTATTGGTGATTACTGGTAAACTTAAATGCTTTCTTTTGGTACCACATGTCAAGTTATCTGGAAGGAACCTCTACATCTGCAACTTAACATACAGGCTTTAAAGACAATGGAGTCTGGGCTGTGGTTGTCAAAAATTCACACGGTGCTCCAAGGTTATTTATTTCTTATCTATAAAATGGAGGTAGTTCTATTACCTGCTACTGGGAGCTATAAAGAATAAATAATATAATTTATAAGACACTCAGTAAATGAAGGCAAGCAACAATAGCAAAACAACATAAGAATGAAAATTATCAGTCCTCATAGCTAGCTAGACTTTTGCAAAGTGTCAAGTATATGAGAGTCTATGGTGTTAAATAGCTGTTGAATAAACAGGCACAACATCACCATTCAGAGTAAGACAGGTGGTATTTCTGTAGAATGAATAATTGTTGGGTGGGAGCCAGAAAGCAGATTGGAGTAGTTTGGGCATGTGACTTTAGGGAAGCTTTTTCCCTATACTTATAAGAGAGTGTTCAACTTAAAAGGTTGTAAAATACTTTTGATATAAACAAATAAAACGGGCTGGTATAGCATATATCAATATCTTTATCAAATGACATCTATCTACAATTAGGTTCATAGGGCAAGAACAGTAGATTGAGTGACTGTCTTGGCAATGAGTGGTGACTGAACTTGTAGGTAGAAAAGAATGCTTCCTAGTGTGGCTTTCACTTTCCTCTGGGCTTTAAGGAATGAAAGGACTCCATAAAAGGTGACCTGAGCATGGCCTCCTTTATTTGAAGTCACACACAGCAGGAATTAGATGCCACCAAATGTTCACTGCGCTCTTACTTAGCATAAAACACAGAAGGCACACTCCATATGGAGTAGCAAAAGGCACAAGATACAAGTCTTATCTTCAGGAAGCTTAAAATCTAGCATAGAAAGGAAACCAGAAACATACAACAGTATAACAGAGAGAGAGGGCTCAGCAGTCCCCATGAATGGTTTGTTTTAATGGTTAAAATGTTACTGAGATGGTAGCTTTTCCACTAGTTCAGGGGGAAAGAACTTGAGTTAGACATTTGGTCTGAACATATACCTTATAGCTATGTGACTTGGGGTGGAATACTCCTGTTTCTAAATGCAAGAATCCTTAACTTGGGTGGGGGGAGCTAACCTAATTGAGTTGTGAAAATTCTGGGTTCAAGTCATGAATAACATGCAGAAAATTCCTGACAAGTCAAGATCCTAACTGATGTAGACTGAGTTTATCAGAAAGCATTGCTGCATTAGCTTCACAGGGAAACAGCTTCACCAAACAGGGTTGAGGTGAATGCCTTCCATCTCAGTTCATATAAAAAGGGGCCGAGTGGACAGGGAGTTTTGAATCTTGAGGGTGGGGGGTAGGTTTGAAAGCTTTGTTCATTATGTGACTCAAGGTTCTTCTCTTGTCTTTGTGCTGGAGTTAATCAGAAGTTATCAATTGTTCTTCTGATCATCAAATCAGGGCCAAGTATACCAAAAGAAGAGACTACCCCTCATTGCCTTGTTCTGACTTCTTATGAAGCTTCTCTTCCCCTGTATTTTGGAGTTATTTTCCTGGTTCCAGTTCAGAACAATAGAAAGATAAAGCAGGATTAAAGGCAGGTCAGCCCTGTACAGAAGACTGTGAACTTTGGAACGAGATAAGTCTGAGTTCCATGTGTCATGGAATTAAACAAATATTTTATTTTTAGGAAAACAATATTATTTTAAGTTTCATTTATTTATTTGCAATATTAGAATGTCATGAAAATTTACAGATTATAGTTCTGAAAATTGAATACCATAGCATGAACACAAACTACAATAATGAGTTGTTGTTACTAAGAGAAAAATATAAATTAGTGGAACTCAGCTAAATGATGTTGTTCTACAAACAAGAAGCTAAACCTAACTGCTAATCAGTAGTTTCACCTACAACTTTAATTCACAGCCTAATAAATGCTCTAGGTACCTGAGATAAGGTGTATTTTTCTGTATAAACCGAATGACTAAGGTAGAAATCCAGGAATTTCTGTTTCAGCTTCTTGTAAACTAGCACGAAGAACTGAAAGAGTGATCAGATGATTCTATAGCCACTCATTTCTAAACAAACAAACAAAAAAGGTTCAAGAATAAAAATAGGAAACACATCAGGCCTGGGAAATCCATATCCACACTAATTAGGTCCCTCACTCCATTTTTTTTACCTGTTCATGACTCAGACAATATGATCACTAGACCCCTTTCTATGTGATGCTGAGCTAAAACCAGTTACTAACAATAATTAAATAATATTTTAATAAGGATCTTGAAGATACTCAAATTACATTGGTCTGACACGAATTTTAGTTTTTTAATGGAATTGAGGAAAATAGACTTGATAAGTAACCTCCTGGGCAATTATATTAAACTGAATTCATAGCTACCCTTAGTCTTGTAAAGAGTAAAAAAAAACTTAGTGAATGTATTATAATCATTATTATTTTAAGTGACATACAGTAGGCCCTGGGGTAAGGGAAGGTCATTGTCACTGCCACAACTCTACAAAAACATCCCACTGCTGAGTGTATGTTACACCATGCAATTCAGCTACTGTTGGGGAAAAGATGAGGAAGCTGGTGTGTACTGAGTATGTACTGGCATGCCAGCTCACAACAGAGCTACATGGTAGTCATGATAATATTAGCTCATCTCCCAATAACCCTATAAAGAGGGTACAAATGAAATACATGAATTAAAAGCAGGACACCCATTCCGTGGTCTCTAAACTTAGTACACAATGTTACACCTGGATCAAAAATGCATGCTTCTTTCCCTCCCTCTCTCCCTTTCTCCCTCCCTCCCTCTCTCTGCCCTACTCCCTCCCCTCCCTTCCTCCCTCTGTCCCTCTTCCTCTCTCTCCCTCCCTCCCTCTCTCTGCCCTACTCCCTCCCTCTCCCTCCCTCTCTCCCTCTTCTCTCTCTCTCTCTCTCTCTCTCTCTCTCTCTCTCTCTCTCTCTCTCTCTCTCTCTCTCTTTTCATCTCCTTCCTCTTCACTCCCCCCTCCCCTCACCCCATTTAACTTCCTCTGCAGGCTTGCTATAAGTATTTCCAGGGAAGGCTCCAATAAAAGCAGTTTACTTCAAACTTTCTATAAATATAAGCTGTTAAGAGAGTGGTTAGTAAACTCTTTATCCTTCAGCCCAAAGTCTGAATCTATGTTATCTCAGGTGAAAATCTAGCAAAATGTCACTGTGGATGTGTCAGGATATCCACGGGTCCAGCCTCAACTCTAAGAACCAGGAAGAGGGAGGGATTGGATGAGCTATCCCTCATGAACCTGGTGTGTTTATGGAATAATGACGGGCACTACTACAAGAGTTGTGTCATGTACTTGTTTTCCCATTAGTGCTTTGAGCAAGGAGTTACACTGAGCAGAGGAGCACTGAGCTCTGAGATCCGAGTTTGGAGAACTACAGCTTTGAACACTGGAGACTCAGGCAGACATGCAACTAAGCAGTAGTTGCCTTGGGGATTGGCTGGTAGAAATTCAGTAGAAGTTTTAGGAGAGCCCAGAGGAGGGAGCCCTTCAGGGGACCGCGTGCTTAGCTCAAATTCCCTAAGCAGGTGACTGAATTGACCCTTGGAAGTTCTTACTCTTAATACTTCCTAATCTTGGCAGGAAGACCTAAACAGGACATCAAGAACAATGCAAGGACCTATCTCACAGGTTCTATCAGAAGACAATACTGCCTTAGAAATTCCAAGATGAGAATAATTTACTGTCTGGGAGTAAAAAGATAGTGTCCTGGGTGTAGCGGAAAGCTGAAAGAGAGAAGCTCAGTGGCTGTTAAATTTAAATCTACAGAAAGAAAAATGGGTGATCCTTTACTGAGCAGCGACTGCTATGTCACACAATACACATTTAATCCTCATGATAGCACCATGGTACGGCCACTAAGAATCAAAAGCTAACAACTTGCTGAAGGTCATAGGAACCCAGGTCATGGTGACTCTGAAATCAGTACTTTGGGCCACAATTTACCCATTCAAACCCATCTGGCTCTCTAAGGTGCTACTGCGATGTTCCTCTAACTTCCACAGAACATGGTAGCTTTCTGGGCTACATCTAGAGCTTTCAGTTACTTCCAGATATGACGCATGTTGAGGGAGTATGCCCCAAGGATTGAAAGTACAGAGTAAGAAAGGGGTTGGTATCAAAAGTTTCCTCAGGAACTTCGGGGAAGCTGTGAGAAAGGAACGGGGTCTGAGTAGCTATGACAAGACTAGAATGGGGTCTCCTATGCCCATAATAGCTATCATGTGCACTGGATTGTGGTCATAAGGGGGGGGGGTGATGGAAAGATAAAAATGAGAACAATATCCACAATGCACTACATGATGAATGTAACAGGGGGAGAGCTGCATGGGATAAATCACTATTTTCTATGCAAGCCAATTCAGAGGCCATGTGTAAGCCATTGGTTTGAATGGCTCGTCGTCCACAGTGTGCAATTCCTCCATGAGACGCCAGCATAAAACGAAGCAAATCCATATGTGCATAAAGAGTACGAGTAGCCTCCAAGACAGGTGAGGTGAGATGGTTGTTATATCGCTAAAATTTTATTTTACTTATTTATTTGAGGGGGGTGATAGATTCCATGGTTTATATGTGACAGATAAAATACACACACACACACACACACACACACACACACACGAGTTGCAAGAGTTGAGTCTTTTCTTTCACCACGTGGGTCCCAGGAATTGACCTCAAGTTAGCAGATTCTACTTTTACCCCCTGTGCCATCTAGCTGGCCAATAATTGTGCATTTTGTAATTTGTCAGTAAAAGGTTTTACCGAACATTCCCAATGAATTTCGGGATTGGGGTCAAAAAGCTAAGCAACCTATAATATCTATTCTTTGCTTCCCTTCATTTTCAGAGGGGAAGGATATGTTTTTATTTAAGGGCCCAAGGAGCACATTGTCCTTGTTGAGAACAGTGGGATACACGTACAAATTCTATAGCTCAGGAAGTTTTGTACTCAGAATAAGCTGTGAAGTATATAGTCTCATTATAAAGGGAGCCGAATGGAAGGTTACAGTGAAATGGCTCGGAGGAGGACAAGGTGTATATGTGTTGGATGTTGATGTGCCTCCTCTTCTCATCCCTGGTTGGAAAGTGGATGAAATTCTAAATGTCTACAAATACTAAAATTATTGAACACAGTGGCTTAAAAAAAATCCTCTGGAAATACAGTCTCCAAATACCTCATTTTATCACTGAAATGGGTCAAAATTATTTTGCAAATCTCATTGGGGAAGGGGTTACTGAATGACAGTGTTTATGCAATTTATCCCCCATCTTTTTCCTTCTTTGGGGACATCCTCCCAGCTTGTAGGATGGGCTGTAGACAGTGACAGATTTGTGGAGAGGGGGAAGAATGTTTCTATACGTGGCATTGTGCACACTAGATTTTTTGCCTTCCATCAGGTCTCTAAAGAATGGAGGATGGAGGATGGGTGTCACTTTATAAGTAGAGACCTTGAGCTCCAGACGGCTTGGCCTTGACACTATATAGTAAGTTCTTCCCTGACCAGGAGGACACAAATCTAGGATAGCAGAACAGTGCCATGATCCCTGCTTACCACATTTCAGCTTTTATGGAGGGGAGATCTGACTCATCTGTCTTCTTACAAATCTTTATCCATTTACCAGCGAATATTCTCCGATGGTCTGTCTCTCCCTGGAGCATGTAGCAAAGATCCTAACTCTGAGGAAGGATCTGGAACAGCCCCAAGGATGGGAACACCACGGGAGAGAAAGTCACTAATGAGTAGTACCAACTTCACCTCTGTTTCCCACCGAAAATTCTACCTGGAATGACATCTTTTTATAGTGATACCATTGGACAGACTAGCAAAGAACTAATAATTTCTAAACCACCATGGCTAACTCATTTTGACTTATTAAACACTCGAGGGAAAGAGAACTGTTTTGCCATAAGGGGGAGCTTTTGAGTTCCATAAAGAGGGGGAAAAGAAAAAAAAATATATATATAATACATGTTTCAGTTCAAAATGTAGAGTCACAAGCAGCAGACTGTTACTTGCTTATCTGTGCTGGGGCAGCATTAGGAGACTTGGATTGTTTTTTAGGCTGAAATTGGGCAAATATTTTCCTTCCATTTATATTCAACAAAAAGTATGTCTAACAACCAACTGAGTGTTTTCGGATTATTCAGGGGGCAATGATGGGGGCATAGCACTGGTCCACAGTATCTCCGAGGGATATGCCCTGGAAACACTTCTCTGAAGTCCAATCTATAAGGATTTGGGAAATGAGTTTGGTAAACTGAGGCCTGAAGATTAGCACTGGGGGCTCAGGGAAGAGAGAACCAACTTACTACAGTATAACTTTAAGGAAATTTAGTCGGGGTGGGGGGAGAAAGGCAAAGGAGACAGAGAAAGAGAGCAAGGAGGAGGAAAATGGGAGAAGGAGATGAAGGAAGGGGGCAGAGGAAAAGAAGAAAAGTGGGAGAAAGAGAAAGAAAGAGGGAAGGAAGAACATGAAAAAGAATCTGAGAATCAAGTTTCAACACTTTATGTGTTGTGGAAAAGGGAGTCATGTAACAGCAAAGGAAAAATGAGACCCCGAAGGACAGATTCCTCTCTCCCGCCACGCGGCAAAACAAAAATAAAAATAAAAATAAGGGGCGTGGGTAAAGAGAGCAAAGCAAAACAAAACAAACCAGAACGTGTGTTTTGAGCCGGAATGCGGAGAGCAGGGAGGATGTAAGGGGGTGTGTACAGAATTTCATTAAATTGTTACTTTAAGATTGTCTTCTTTAAAAAAGAAGAAGAAGAAGAAGAAGTAGAAGAAGAAAGAGGGGGTGGAGAAGCTGGAGCGAAGGAAAGGGGACAAACAGCAAAGTAGAGGAAGGCTGGGTGGATCAGCCTCGCCAAACCGATTGATTGGTCGTGATCCCCGCAGTTTGAACAGGGACTCATTCAATTGGGAAGGTGGAGTGCTGGCGAACAGATTAGCACACGCTTGTTTACTCATCTTCTAAGGGATTTTTTCCCCCTCTTTCCTTTCATTTCGTGAAGAAGGAGGGAGGGGAGGGGGCGGGGGGGGGAGAAGGGGGCTGTGGCTTGTGTTATAAAGGACGCAAAAAATAAATAAATGAGAGCATCTTGGGGGGAGGGAGGGAATTCAGCCGATCAGTGTGTTAGAGGAGAATTTTTTTTGAAGAGCTAGAAATATATAAAATAAAATGAAATAAAACAAGGAGGAAGGCATCCAGCTGTTAGAGGGGGGGATAAGGCAGATAAAGGAGCGGGGAGAGAAATTAATTGCCAACCAGGAGGAGTTGGACTGTATTTTTGAAAGGTGGGGGGAGTGGAGCACACACCTTGAGGAGGAAAGCGAGAAAGAAAAGAAAAAAGCAAGTGGAAGGGGGGCTCGCACGAGAAAGGGGACAAAGTCTAGGCGCGAGCTAAAGCTGGCAGCTCCGGGCGGCGGTGCAGGGGCGCAGGGGGGGCGGGGGGGACCGTCGGACATGCGGCTCTGGAGTTGGGTGCTGCGCCTGGGGCTGCTGAGCGCCGCGCTGGGCTGCGGGCTGGCCGAGCGCCCCCGCCGGGCCCGGAGAGACCCTCGGGCCGTGCGCCCCCCGCGTCCCGCCGCTGGACCGGCCACCTGCGCCACCCGGGCGGCCCGCGGTCGCCGCGCCTCGCCGCCGCCGCCTCCGGGCGGTGCCTGGGAAGCCGTGCGCGTCCCCCGGCGGCGGCAGCAACGGGCGGCGAGGGGCGCCGAGGAGCCGAGCCCGCCGAGCCGGGCGCTGTATTTCAGCGGGCGAGGGGAGCAGCTGCGCCTTCGGGCCGACCTGGAGCTACCCCGCGACGCCTTCACGCTGCAAGTGTGGCTGCGAGCTGAGGGTGGCCAGAATTCTCCAGCGGTGATCACAGGTAAGGCAAAAGGGGTCTCCCTGTCTGCGGGTCCACCCCGCTGGTCTCTGCGGGCCCCTCCGGGGCTCTCGCGGATGTCTGGAGTGCGGGTGGCGCGTGGGTCTGCGGGAGCCGCCCCTGGAGCAGCGCAGGGACCGCGGAAGCGAGACTCTCTTTAACCCATCTGCGGAATGGGCGCGCTGAGAAAGGATGCTGCTCGGCCTCCGGGGAGCTGCACCACGGAGCTCCGAGCCTGAACAAGACCAGGAGTTAGGGATAGCTGATCCCCCCGGGAACCCAGAACACTTAAGTGGTGCTGGGGATGTGCAGATGGACTCTGTCCGGGTATGGGAGGGAAGGGTACAGGACCCAAATGGGTTGCGAGTGAAAGAAGTATAGGGAACCGTTCCTTTCTCTTTACTTTTCGATAGACGTAATTCTCCAGTAGCCTGGCTCCCCTCAAAGCAGGCATGGGCCAGGTAGTTTTGATTGCCAGACTTAGAAGTCCTAGAAGTAGCCCAAAGTTGCTCTCTGCCTGAAGCTTGCCACTGGGATCCACCCCCACCACCATAGCCGCACACACCGCCTCTCAGGGTCGTTGCTTTTAAAGTCGGTTGCCTGTCATTCAAGACTGGGTCAGACCTTAGCGCACACTCTGACAGCCTTCCCCAGACTCTCGGCTGAGAAATGGGGCTCTTTTCTCTTTGGGGACTTTTATGAGCCCATCTAGATTTAAGTTCTCCTTGCTCACCCTCCCTCTCTCCCCTTTGCTGCTCCACAGCAAAGCCCATAGTGAAACCGGACACTTTGCGAGGGCTGCAAACCTTCCAAACGCCTCAACATCCATTTTCCCTTCTAAATGAAATCTGTGGAAATGTCTTTAATAAAACGAGGGGTGGTGGAGGGGGGCGGCGCAGGAGAGAAGGAAAGTTTTGCCTCTTTCTGCCTGGGAGATTCCCTCACTGCATAAACAACCTTGCCCTGTCATGGGACGCCTTAAAGCTATATTAGGGGTTCCCCCTTCACTGCAGCCTGGGAGCGAGTAGAGGCTTTCGTGATCCCACCCCTTACACACAGCTCTCAGGCAGTCTGCGGCTGTTTGGCTGTTTTGCCTTGGCGTAAACCTTTCTTAACATTGCACTGACTCTCCTATTTACCCGAAATCCCCTTCGGGGGGGGGGGACCCAAACTCTGCTACCATGCCAATCAAATGTATCCTCAAAGCTCCCACTTTCAAGCTACCGAAGGAGAGCAAGAACGACTACACACACACACACACACACACACACACACACACGCACACACGCACGCGCGCGCTCACTCACACAAACACACACGCGCGCGCGCACATACACACAAACACACACACAACTGACGTCATCGCTAGCCACCACCCCCTCCCTCCGAAAAGGAGAGGGAAACGGAGCTCATTCGCTTTCAGCTCTAGCTCTGAAATCCTCTCAGGGAGAGGAGGTTACAACTTGTAACGGAGACAAGATTCAAAATAATCATGAAGATGATAATTCAGGACTCTCTCTCTCTCTCTCTCTCTCTCTCTCTCTCTGTGTGTGTGTGTGTGTGTGTGTGTGTGTGTGTTGTTTTAACTTTCAAAACACAGCGGTCTGCTGCTTGAAAGTGGCTTGCCTTTGCTGCTCTACCTGTTGGGTTGGTGATTCGGAAGGGATCCCCCTAGAGAGAGAAGCCTGGAGTTGTAGAGACAGTGGGTGCATTTAATATATACATGCATGCAAATCCAGGTCTCACAGGAGTGCATAGGAGACTGGCTTCTAAGTGTCTTTCTCAGACTAAGGTCTCTCTTCCTGTTCTCTGGAAGACGTAATCCGCTCTCAACAACAATTGTTGCAGTAAAATACTTTCATTGGATCGGGAAGGCTAGGTTATTATTGCTCTTATAAACTGCCTGGTTCATTTTATGCGTGGAAATAACCTTCCTCACAAAACGGAAGACAGGAAACAAAAACAAAAACAAAACAGTAAGTAAATAAATTAATAAATAAACAGCACGACTGCCAGGTAGACCCAGAAAGCCTCGAAGCTGTTCTCTGGAGAATTCTGGTGGATTCCCCCCTCCCCTAGTTGAATCTGAGCCAGATTTGGCAGTGTGTAAACACCTGGCAGTGAGCCAGAAAAGACTTATTCTTCTTTACCCTTCACACGGAGGGAGCATACTGTGGGTCTGAAGAGAGCCTGCTTCTCCTTGAATTAAAAAAGCAAACAAACAGAGAGGATTTTTTTTTCTAGAAATACTTTTTTTAATTCCCTGATCCGTGGTTAAATTAGAGCTGGAAGAGACAGGACTCCGAAGTGGGTGACAGTGAGCATCCTCAGGTTATCTGTGGTGACCTCAGGTGCCCGGTTGGCTGCCTGGCCTCTGCTAGCTTTCTCTAGTGTCACCACTTTTACAGGAATCCCTGGTCACCTATCTCCAGAGCAGTCATCCCTCAGCAGGGTTTGCAACTGCTATTTCAGGTTCAGGGCTGCTGCCTCTCAGGCCAGCCTTACATCACTAGACTGCACGATTCATTTGGGTTTCGTAAAGGTCTAATTTTACGGTGCTGTTAACCAGGTCTGTCGCCTGGCAGAGGCTGGCCTTGCAGCTCCTGGTAGGCAGGAGTGCTCCCAGGTCTGCTCCTGGTAGGCAGGAGTGCTCCCAGGTCTGCTCCTGGTAGGCAGGAGTGCTCCCAGGTCTGCTTGCCCCTGGTTCAAACTTCACTTCACGGACATTGGTTCAGTCACTGAGAGAGGCAGGGGGAAGGAGAAGGCTTCTGAAGTACAGAAAATATGCCTTTTATTTTTCTGAAAGGCAGGGCGAAAATACACACACACACACACACACACACACAGTTGCTGGAATAGGAAAATTTGAAGCCACAGTTAGACAGTATTAGGGTGCAGGATTCTCCTGGGACCTGCCAAGGATATTTTTAAAAACTGAAGACTCCTTTAAGGCTACTATGAGCCAGATTCCTAGAGGTTATATATCAGTAGTCATTCAGGCCAATGGGAAGAGATTCACAGAGGACCAGAGGGTGTGCTGAATTGCAGCGCTCAGAGGCTAGAACTAGAACTTGACCTCTGGCATTTCTGTTTCCAGACTTCATAAACAGGTTCCTCTTATCCCATACAGGCCCACCATCCAGGTAGCATATGGTGTGTGTGTGTGTGTGTGTGTGTGTGTGTGTGTGTGTGTGTGTTCTGACACACCTCTGCTTTTGTACTATACCCAACAGATCCAGACCCCTGCCCCTTATCCCCAGCCAACCCAACAATGCCCTTATACCCTTGCAGTATAAAAGAATCAGAAAGCATTAGACTGCGTTTGCAGTGAAGCAGAGGCCCCAGTTGCAATTACTTTATTGAAGTTCCCCCTGACCTGAAAAGTGTCCCCCCACAAGTGCTGCCCTCCTCCTACCCTATTCTCAATCCCCTTCCATTAGTGAAGAGTTCCAGTTCAGAAGGAGATGGGGTTAAAACCCTAGTCCTGCCCAGCACCTGTGCTGACAGGTCTTTTTTGCCTTTGTAAATGTTGAAATAAAGTTTGCTGGTTGCTCTCAAGAACCCCTTTCGTCCTCTCTTCTGTAGGTCATTTCTTACTTCTCACTCAGTCCCTCAAACAGTCAGAAGCTTCACCCGAAGGTCACACAGGAGCATAGCCTTCTTGGAAACCAGCTGTAGCTCCATCTGGGATTCAGAATACCGCACTAGTCACAATGAAGTGTCAGTAGCCAGGTTACCTGACTTCACCCAACTGTGACCTTGAGCAAACTAGCTGGCTTCTCCAGGTTCCTCATTCACCAAGAAAAGATGTTGAGAGCACTTCTCTCACCACAGGCTGTGTCAATCAAATGGTGATTGAGCTCAAGGGTGAAAAGTACTTAGAGCTGGCCCTAGGACTTAGTGGTTGCTCAGCAAAGATTTCTTTTATGAATAGACAGGATTTTTCAAAGATCTCAAGATTTCTGGGCTGAGGGCACTAGAAAGCAGAAAGCCTTCTCTTGCCAAGCCTTATTCTTCAAGCTTGCTTTATACCTGAGAATTTTGTCCTCTTAAGCACCCTGAGAGATGGGTGTCGGTATCAAAACACACACACACACACACACACAGAGAGAGACAGAGAGAGAGAGAGAGAGAGACAGAGAGACAGAGAGACAGAGAGACAGAGAGACAGAGAGACAGAGAGACAGAGACAGAGATATACACACACACACACACACACAGAGAGAGAGAGAGAGAGAGAGAGAGAGAGAGAGAGAGAGAGAGAGTTTGTTTCAAAGAGCTGAAGGGAATTGGTCCAAAATTCCATATTCCCTCATGTGGATAGTTCCCACCCAGGAAGTCAGTTCCAAAAGTGCCTGGTTCCTCTGCTATTTGTAGGGTAAGAGAAGTGATAATCTGTCTGCAGAACGTTTCGATTCCCTTGTACATCTCTCTACCAACCCAAAGGTTTCCAGATCAGGGAGTAAGAAATGGAGAGATGACACCTGGAGATTGCATCAAACCAGGCAGTTCTGTTGCCTTTCACTTCAAGCAGTCACACTGGGCAGGCTAGAGATTCATTTCTCCTGAAGCCTGTGGCTGTGTAACCCTCCCTGTTCTTCCACTCATTTCTCTCAGTTATCTTCCTTCTGAAATGGGCACAATAACTTCAGGATAGTTCAGAGGTATATAGTTACCCTAAGAGGTATATAGTTACCCTATCCTGTTTGAGACTAAGTGTAGGGTAATCGCATCTAGTTAACATACACATCATCATTTCCAGGGGATTTTCTGGGGGTGGGGGGTGGAGGAGCTGGGTCTCTTGGTAGGTAAGAGTATCCTCCTATGAATTTCAAGGGATGTCTGGAGTGAGCATTGTATCTTTGGGAACCATTAGACTTTAATTTCTTCTTTGACTTGGCTCTTTTCTTTGACCTGTGGGTGACCCCTTGCTAGTAAGCGTCACAGGGAGTCTAGAGATGCTGAAAACTGTGAGTTTCACAGCCAGTTGGCTTGGAGAGGAAGCATAGATCCTCAGGAACAGAGGGTGAATGGTGATCATAAATCACAGTCCACGTGTCACTTGCTCCTTCTGTGGCTTCCCTTTCACCTATCCCTTTCCTTTATGCTACTATCCAATGGACAAGTAGACGTGATTAGGCTGTTAAACCTCAGAAGCACCTATCTCCTCCCTCTTCACAGAGAAAAGTAACCTGGAAGCCCAAGACATAGAATACGCAGAAGTGTGGAACAGAAATGGTGAGCCCAGTCTTAGACTTGGCAGCTAATTGTATCAAGCGATTCTATGCATAAAGAGGAAAGGAAGGACCAGGGTCACACAGAACACTGCATTTACAGATCTCCATGGCTTAGAGGGGCCTGTGAGATGTTTTGATCCATTAGCTACCACTCAGGGATACACAAAGAACACCCACCTTTTAAAACATCCTTTGGGTTGGACATGATGGTACATGCATATGACTCAAGCACTAGGGCCTCTAAACTAGGATCAGCACAACTTTAAGGCTAGCCTAGTCGACACAGAAAATTTCAGACCAGTCAGAGCTTCATCGTATGACTTTATCAGTCAATCACTGAGTAACTCAGCTGAGGATCCATAGAGGGGTCCCTGCTATATTAGGCCTATGGGTAGCCTGGGAACAGGTACTTCTCCAAACCTTCTTAAGTAATACTGAAGGACCAACAGTGGGGGTATCTCAGATCCAACTTCATGTCCTCTTACTGTACAGGTGGGTAAAATGAAGTAGTAAATGGAAATATGACACTTGGTCTTTCTAGGCTTGAGTTGCCACACCCCAGGATGGAGCTTTCTTCCAGTCTGAAATCTCTGCTTGCTACCAGCCTCTGGCATCCTTCGGCCTTGACTGTATATTTTCCCCCAGAGCCCTTCCTGTGCTCTGAGTCATGCTCTTTCTTCCTCATACCTCCTTTAAGGTAGAAACATGCCTGCATGGAGTCACACTGAGTTGTGTTTCACACGCCTGATTTCAGGTGAACCTACCAATGCTGGAAGAAAGCCTCACCAAGAAAGAGTGTGGGAAAGGAAGCTTAGCTCTGGAACATTCTCTACTTGTGTTCCTGATGGTTCATAAAAAGCTCTCACCTTTAGATCTCTTTCAAACCTTCACTGGCTGTGGGAAGAAAAAAAATCTTTCCACCCATGTTTACCAAAAAGGACTTCCTTTGTGAGCTTGTCTACTTGTGGCAGAAGGCTTCTGTCCAGCATGTGCCTGTCTCCCTGCTATCTGCTTTGTTTCTTTACTGTTTTGGTCACACACACACCCACACACACACACACACACAAGTCTCCAGATCTTTCCCTTGTTGTCCAGAGAACTGTGCTTTCTCTTGTGGTCAGAATACCAGGAATGATCATCTGGGACCCTGACACCAGTAATTGAGATCCAACTTCCAAGGTTGGGTCTCTTGGATGTAGCACACTTATAATTGACAACCAAGAGTTCACAGTTCAGGTCCTGATTTCAATGTCCTCCGAAGGTCTGTGATTTGAAGCCAGCAGGACAGGATTTGGGTGTGATTACACCCAACAGCTCCAGATCATAATTATCATGGGACCAGGTGAGACAGTGACGGAAGACTCTCTCAATAGAAATGAAAACCAACTTATGCCAGCAAGGGTCGGCGAAGCTATGGATTTGTGCAGTCAAGGACATTCCTAGAAATGTGTCTTTATTTTCATTATTATCTTTCACATAAGAGAATAGTGACTGAGCCAACAAACCTTCTCACATACATGGCCTGACTAAAAGTCCTTTGATGCTGGGACTTCCCAAGTCTGCAAAACCCTGCCAGATACTGTTGTGTGACCTTGGGAGCTCATGGCTCCTGTCTGGGATCCCCCATTTTTTGATATGTAAAGAAGGGTTGAGTAAAAACTTTATATCATGCCCTACAACTTTAGGGAGCCTCTGGAGAAACAGTAGAGGTCAGAACCCTACCACATATCCTCTCCATGCTATTCTGCATAAGTTACTCCATTCTATAACATTCTCTTTTGTGTAGGAGGGGCACATTCCTCCTTTACAAAATATTTGAATGGACAGGGACTGACAGGGAGGGATTTGGAATTATGTTAGGTGCGATTATAGTATTGTCGTATATTTTTTTTGTTTTTTGTTTTTTGTTTTTTTGTTTGTTTGTTTGTTTTGTTTGTTTGGTTGGTTGGTTGGTTTTTTCTTTCTTTCTTTCTTTTTTTTTTTTTTTAGACGGGGTATCTCTGTGTAGCCCTGGCTGTCCTGGAACTCACTCTGAGGATGAGGCTGGCCTCAAACTCAGAAATCTGCCTGCTTCTGCTTCCCAAGTGTTGGGATTAAAGGCATGTGCCACCACTGCCCCGCTAGCATATTTTTTTAAAGATCCTAATTTGAAAAAAGCACACTGAAGCACCAGTAGGTTAAGTTATTTTACATCTATTTTTGTTGTTGTTGTTGTTGTTGTTAGTGCTTGTTTTAAAAAGCCCTAAAAATATAGGAGCTTGGGGAGGGAGGAATGCTAAAAACATGGTGAGATAGTGATAACCACTATTGAAACAAAGCTATAGTTACTTGGGATTTCAATAAATTTCTGGTGGTGCCTTTTAAAAATGTAATTGAAGATTTCAAAGATTTTATTTAAAGAATAATAAAATTAACTAATTCATTAAAGTGCTAGAGAGCCAAAGAAGATGATGTCTCAAAAAAAAACCCAAGCCTTCTGTCAGCTGATATGTTCACATACACAGAGGCTGGAGCACAGAGAGGCTCAGAGACTCTACCAGTGTCATACAGAACTGAAGTCATAATGCACTCTAGGCTTCAGACACTAGGATCCTCCTCATGCCCTTCCTGTCCCTCCCTCTAGTCACCATGACCATCTAGAGAGAATGCCAGGAGGGGACCATGCAGATAAGGCTATTGGAGATGCAACTCCTGAAATACTTTTGAACATCAAAATTCTTTGCAGTGTAAGACTCCCCTCTATGTGAGGAAACTCAGCATCCTTCTCTTCCTCACAATGCCAGATTTACTACTCATTGTAAAAATCCACAGTGTAACATAGTAATAGATACCACTCAAGTTTGCACATGGTTGTAATTCTCTTTTCCTAGTTCCTATTTCTCTTCATCCCCAGTTGCCCAGAGTGCTTTCTGTCTAGCATCCTTTGGAGCCTTTGAACAGACTGGGGAAAGGGGGATGTGTTTTTCTGAGGAAATATTTTGCAGTGGTTGAGCATTGGGCTCAAACGTCAGTCTGATTTGATTTCCTGACTCTTGTACCAGCTAGTTGCATGCCCTTGTGGCAGCTCCTTAGTATCTCCAGCTTCACTTTTGCCATCTATAGCATCCAGCTGTATAACACTTATGCCATCTATAACACCAGTTCCTACATGGTGGGATTTTTCAGAAAAGAAACTGCATCTCCTTGTGGAAAATGCTTAGTAATGGAGTCCAGATGACAGGTAATCCAACAATCATTAACTTAGGTTGATATTGCTTGTACTGACCTTTGCTGTACATTATTTCCAATTCTTTCAATGATTCTGTATCTTAGACATGTCTAGCCTCTTTGGCAAAACCAGAAATTATCTTCTGCTCCCTTGCCACTTAGGAGAGACTTGTAGTCATTGTCATAACACTAAAACAGCAAACAACTGAACAAAAGTGAGACTAAGCCCAAAAGGTGGGTGCTTCATTTTATAGAAGTGTGCACTCCAAAACAGAAAATCCGAGCCACGAAGATAAGAGACAAAGTGAGTCTGTGAGCTCCCTGTCTAAGGCACCCAGCAGGTACTTCTGTGAATCTCTGCTGTGTGCTGGGTATAATTTTGAGTACTGTGAACTCTCTTTACCCTCAGCGAGTTTATATTCTGGGTGCTAAGCAGAGAAGATGACAAACTGCAAACAAGAAATCTGGCATGCCATTTAATGCCAGATAAATTTTAACTCAAAAAAATAAAAATAAAAATAGATATGTGTGTGGGGTGCTAGAAGTGAAAGATTGCAGTGCACTGAGCAGAGAAGGTTTCTAAAGATGCGTATGGTAAGGCAGCAGGGAGGACTCAAGGTTGTCTAGCTAGCAGAGGCCAGTTCTGAAGGAAAAAAAAAAGGCCATTGGTAGCTTGCTGTGTAGCTTTAGTCATGTTGTTTTCCCCTCTCTAACTGACTTTTCTCAACTGAGGCATGGAAGGTATCACAAGTTTATCACTACCTTGGCCATAAAGGACCAAGTTGGGACCCTTTACAGTCTTGTAATTCCAATCAAAGTGGTCCTGGGATATAATTGTGACATTGGCAATGACTCTGCTTTTTGCCCATTTTGGCTTATTTTCATCCACTAGGTGGTGCCTGGGCCTGTTACCCTCAGGGGCATCATGCCCACACATTCTTTCCTCCTGCCAGGAGCAATACCGATGCTCAGAAATAAAAAAAAAAAAAATAAAAGAATAAAAAAATAAAAATAAATAAATAAAAAGACCCACTACTCTTTCATGTTAAGGTGTCATTGACTTACAGATCTTAAAACATTGCCTTTTATTTGACATATGCATTAATGAAATCCTAAAAATCTTTGGGTTGCATACCAAAATGTCAGAGGTAGAATTTCAGTCAAAGTCTGACTGGAGGCATTATTTGGTGAGTGTCAGTAGTTCCCAATAGCTGGAAGCTATCTCATTAATACTGGAAATAATTACAACTGTCACAAATATCTCGACTATAAAAGCCCTCATTGGGGGACTTTTCTGATAATTGTTTATTAAGTTATATAAATTTCATAATTATATTTACTAGACAAGGGCCACTGTAGACAAACTTCCAGACAGCACAGTAAGTTACTGGCCTATTAGTCTATGTTATCATGCATATCAGAGATGATTTTGTTAATTAAAAGTATTAAAATTCAGGGGCTAGGATGAGAGTTTGTTAAAGTTCTTGCCATGAATTCATAAGGACCAATGTTTAATCTTCAAAACCCACACTAAAAAGCCAGCCATAGTGAATGCAGCGCTGAGAAGGCGAATATAGACTCTGGCCTGGAACTAGCTGATCTGCCAGCTAAGACTGATCAGTGAGTGAGACCCAGACGTCCAGTGAGAGATGCTGTCTCAAAATGGCAAGGAGTGGATAGGTTATGAGGAAGGAAACTTGAGGTTGACCTCTGACCTCCATACATACACATGCATACACATCCAAAACTATACAGGCACGGATGTTAGTACACACACACACACACACACACACACACTGAAACTCTAAGATACAGAGGCACTATTCTCTCTGTTCTTCCAAAGCCTCCAGTGTCAGCATCCCTAAGATCCATACATCTTGCTCCCTCTTCCTCTCTCTCCTCCCTGGGCTCCTACTTCTTATAACCACTATGTTTGCTAAGACTTTGCTTTAAACTGGAAAGAAAAGTGTGTGTGCGTGTGCGTGTGCGTGTGCGTGTGTGTGTGTGTGTACTGACATTATTTACTACCAACTTGGGGTCTTTAGAAGCTTGGAAGGAGAATCATGAACTTTGGAGAACCGTGTAAGGTGCCAGGTTCCAACCCATTTGGAAAGTATGACAATATCAAAGAAGTGGGAAATGTGTCATGTAGGTTGTCACAGACCCTGTAGACCAGGCACACTGTAGACCAATCTAAAAGTCCAGGTAGATGTGGCACTGCCCCATGAGATGGTAAAGGAATTGCTCTTAGGTCTTCCCTGTATGTGTCTTTCTTTATTCCCATTTCTCTGTGTAATAGGAAAGGCAGCAAGCAGGGCAGAATGTGATCAAGTAGGTTCATAAGTCCCCAAATGGGACTGCAGACCTTTTTTGTACAGTGGTTGCTGAGGAAATAAAGAAGGATATGATAAGTAGCATTTGGGAGGAAGGCAGCCCTGCTCTGACAGATGCAGTGCTCACACCCACAAACATAAGAAATGAATACATTCTGCAGTCAGTCTTATGAAACCAAACCATGACTTCAAAAGAAGCAAGGTGTGTGGATGCCAGAATGATATACTCAGACATTCCTTTCATGGATGTGGAACTGAGATGCTGATGAGGAAAGTAGGTAGGAGAGGTCAGTGGTCAGGCTTGGAAGGCATTGTCTTCTAAGTCTACAGCCAGGAAACAAACACATGCATTTCTTTATATACTTTCTCAGAAGTTAAATAGCACAGCCCTACTGATTGACTTATACCTCCAAATTCTATACAGTTTAGGTTTGTATAACAGGACCGGTTGTGCATTGAAATGTCCACATACACCACATGTTCAACATATCCAAAATGCCCATTTCTCCTACAAAACTTCTGTGCCCTTAACTTGTTGAGAGTTACCAACTCGTGGTACATCATGGATCTCTAAGTCACCAACCCATTTATCCTGCTTCATGACATTTGGATTAGCAACTTATTCTTCTTTTACATTGATCTCTCCTCTATTGAAATGTCCATTGTTTGAACCCCAACCCTCTATCTGCTTCAATACATCTACCAACTCTTCATGACCAGATTTTTCTACTACTAAAAAGAAAATCTGACTATTACTCCTCATTAAAGGTTCTTCAGTAGCAACTGAATTATTTAAAGTTCCCTTCGATGTTGCAGGCTTTTTATTACATCACTTTCTTTACTTATTGAATATTCCTGAATAGTTTTACATCCTGCTTAAGGCTCTACAGCTTTCTGCTCAAGGTATCTTTCTTCTGAAAAGGCCCGCCCTGACTCCTTCCAATGTATAACTTGTTTTTTACCTGTCTTTTTTCCATACATATACATACATACACACACACACACACACACACACACAAACATACACCTTATGTGGACTCACATTTGCAATGCCTGAACTTCTTTATAACAATTATGTGCGCATTTTAAATCATGTCCATCTCAATTTCTCCCCTGCCTAGCATACAGAAGAGTATGTATGGTTGTTTGTTTGTTTGCTTGCTTGCTTGCTTGCTTATCTGTTTGTTTAATGGATCAGTAAATAGAGGTGAAGACCGACTGAATATCTATTAACTATCAGAGAAAAAGCTCAAGGAACCTCCCAGGCATGGTGCATTACGTAAGTCCAAGCACATGACCTGTGTTGTGCGTCACAGTTAGAAACATTACACAGTGGTTAATTCCATTTCCCCTTGAGCAAAAAAGTCAGAAGGGAAAAAGAAATTTGGCCTTCCAAAACAGAAAGAGGAGGGGAGTAGCAAATTCATGGGCCCTCGGCTCCTATTGTAGCCTGTCTAATCCAAGCCACATTTTTGGCTTTCATCTTCCCATTCCCAGGCCCTGGCTTGTTTGCATCGCACTTGTTTTGTGTCCTTACTGCAGCACATAATCCTCAACTTTACACTTAGATCTCCCCATTCTCGTTCTCATCAGTATCTTTCTGAGCCTCCAGTGCCCTGGCAGTTCTAGCCATTCCTTAGGTTTAAATCCACTTCCCTCTTTTCTGATAGAGGGCCTTTCCATCTGCTAACCTTCATCTTATGAGACCTTGAAGTGACTTCAGGATTTAGGATTCTCTGTCCACTGTATATACAACCTTGTCTGGGGATGGGATGGGTATGCACTTTCATCAGTAGCAACTGTAGTAAAAGCAGCCAGCTTCTAAAGAGCACTTACTGTGTGCTGGTATGATGCCCACAGTGGCTTTCTGTACCCTCTGAACTTGTGGTAGGTAGCTGCATGCCTCACCAAAAGATCCTCTACTGATGGTTAACTGAACTGAGATTCAAATTCCATCCTATCTTTATTTTCAAGGTGGTCATGTTTATTAGAGCACCATAGGTATTCAGTCAGACTATGTTTTGAGAGGATGGATGAATGAATGAATAAGTGAATTAGTGAATGAGTGAATGAGTAAGAAAATAGTATCCCTAGTGGCCAGTGCAGATATTTGAAGGATACAGAGTGAAAAAGAAAGAAAAACAGAAGGATAGCAGGAGGGAGAATATAATGCAGGAAAAAAAGTGCATGAAGATGATGAGACATTAAAATATTGTCATGAATATTTTTGATATGCAAAATATTTTTACTTTTAGGTGATGTTTCATTCACTAGAACTATCCCCACCTTTAACCAGTCTACTTGAAGAAATATGTTAATTTCAAAGATGCTGTTTTTGTAGTGCTAAAAGCACGGTCCCGTAAAATACTCAAGGAAGACATGTTTTGACCCGTTGATAAGCACAGAGATGCATTTTGAGCTGAACTGAAGCATGCAGATGGCCTTGGTGGTTGAACTATGGTGCTCTTAGTGGAAGACTAGTTTGGGAGATGCAAGGTTGATTTGTCCTAGGTATTTTTGTGGGGTTCAATAACAAATGAAAATTCAGTGGGAGAGGGAAAGTTTTATTCCTCCCATATCTCTGTTCATTCAACCTTATAGTTAATAGGTCATTAGCAGGCAATGTTTGTGCCATATGCTAACCAAGGAGATGGAATCTGAAAAGAAGACTTGGGTGCAGTTCCATCCCCTGAGGACCTCCTAGCGCTTGTGGTAGAAGCCAAGGGGTAAACAGATAGATGACATCATCATAACTACTATAACTAAGCAATTAATAGAGCCCCGTGGAAGAGGAAGCAGGGAAACACTGTTGTGGAACACCCACGTTTATCATGGGACTAGATATACTCCAAGAATTCAAATCTGTAAGTGGCCTCCTCCATCTGAAAGGATCGGGGTGTTTGAATGTCTAGCTTTGAACTGGATACATTGGTGCATTATAAATAAGCTTTTATAAATGAATGACTGGATTTGAGATGGAGCCAAATAAAGAAGAATAAGGTGGCTGAAAGTAGGTGCTGGAAGGCCAGGAGCTTTGCAAGTTGATATATCAGGCTTTGGAAAAAGTCAGATACTGCAAGAAAATGCATTGTAAAAGGCATTGTCCCTGGCCTCTGAGCTGACCAATTGCCTGTTAAGATATATGTTGCTATTACTCATCGCTATCGCTCTGTCTTCATTCTCTCCAAGCAGCTAATGTGCTATCTCTGTATCTTTCTGTCTTTTCTCTGTGCTTCTCTCTAAGCCTTTGCAGTCCATCCAGTTCTAATTTGTGGCATGTGCTCCTGCTTCTCCCACACATCTCTCCTGTATCCACATGGCTTCATTTCATTGGACACTCCTCATGACTGCCAGTCTCAGGAACAAATTCCCAAAGTCTGGGATAGTGCATGGTCCAACAATTAGTTTTAAGTCAATACCTAAGTAGGTACATAATGCAAATTTGCAGAATAAGTAATCTCAGCTCCCCAGCACACAAATTGAGAACTTGCTATTCTGAGAAGAGAAAGAAATCATCACAACTTCCATTCCATCTTAAACACAGAGAAGACATAGGTCCCAGTTCCCCAACTGATTTCCCTCTATCTTAATGTCTTAAGATTTGGACCCAACCTGTTCAAGTATAGACTTAAAAGAGTTCAGAAGGTCACGTCCTACAGTTAGCTAGGATTCCACCTGCCCTTTCATGCCTGGAAAGCCTGGAGTCCAGCGGGAAAATGATCAGATCTAGATTCAACAGTGATGCAATGACAACTCAGAGCTGTCTCAAGAAATTACTGTGTATCTCTCCAGATCAACAAGTGCATAGCATGTGTTCCACACTGCAAGATACAGTCACGGATAACACAGAGCTGGTCCATGCCCTTGTGGACTTTGTGTTCTCAGGAGAATTGAAAGGCAATCACCTAGTAAACAATTGTAGCCAGTTATAACTTAATTGTGAGAATCATGGTTAGAAAATACAAATATCAAGCCTTGGAAAATGACTACTACAGAAAAACACTAGCTAGTAGGCTCAAAATGAGGCTTGCACAAAGGAGCAGAAAGACAGAGTGATAGATGTCAGAGGCAGAAATAAAAATGCTAGTAAACAGATCATGGTCAGGAGGACAGAGGCAGAGCTTATGAAAATCACTGGGAGATGTGTGTACAGAGAGATGAAAATAGCTTAAACCATGAGATGTAGATATTAACTAGATGTGTGAAGGAGTGATCAGAGAGAGCCTGTCAACGGCTTATTAGGTCATTAAACATTTTCCAGTAAGTGGACTGGATTACAAGGTGGGTGGGAGTCTCAATCTCAGCATTATCATGCTTAAATTTATTGCTGAAATTTTTTATTATTTAGTATTTTGATTAATATCATTATCATTTATTTTTGAATACCATTTCCAGCCAAAATACCTAATTTCCATTTATACATTAGACCAACGGGGAACAATGGGTTCTTTCACTTGGCTTCCGAAGAATTTGAAGATATGTATAGATCTTAAGTTTTTTTTTTTTTTTTTTGTCAACGTTTGTGGTTGTGCATACTTTTTTTTTTTAATCCAAAGTTTTCATCAGCCCAAAGCAGTTACTTAAATGCTAAGAAACAGGGAGCATCCCAGGTCATCCCCTGAAGGCTGTTCCCAGCACGAGAGTCTGAACAGTGAGAAAGATCTGTGAAAACTAGACTGTTGATGCCTAGTTGTCAAATCAGACTGAAGAATTGCACTTTTCATCATCTGCACTCTTGCTGGAGTAAATAGAATTTAGGCTTTTATTCCTCTAAGGAGGAATTAGGGTATTCCTTAGAAATATAATCTACAACTTTGTTTATTCAAACTCTGTTCTCTCCGTCTCTCTGAGTTTTAAAATAGGCAAAGTCAATTCTATTGTTGCCTGAAATGTTCCTGCTGGTATTTCTCACTTTGGATTTTATAGACTGATTTAGTTTAATCCATTCTAACCTTCTATCAATTCTTAAGCTCTTACTAGTTCCCCATTCCTTCTTCTTCCTTTCTTACATTCTTTCATTCATTCCTCCACACTTTCACCTGTGGATCTATATAAGTTTTCATTTATCAGGCTTTGGGCTAAGGACCAGGGCACAAGTTAAGAGAATGTTCTGGTTGTTAAGATACTGTGAATTCCTATTTCCTCAATTTCCCTAAACATTCCACTGAACCCTGAATGATCATACAGCACACTTTGAAAGCCACTCACTTTAGGAATCAAAAAAATTACTTTAAAAGAAATTAAAGTGTTCTATCTGCAAAGGTATGTAATTATTACTGTTTTCTGTAGGCCCTGGAGTCAGAAACTGCACTGCCAGACAGTTTGTTTTTCCTTTGCTCATTTGTTTATTTGTTTGTTAGTGTTAGCAACACTAATATTTTTGGTCAACTTTCTTTTTGAGCTTTGGGTCAACAGGTGGTGGAAAGCATATATAGAATGAGAAATAGAACCCAGCTCATAGGGAACCAACTACCTTCTCAGATGGAGACAAAAAAAAAGACAGCTGTCAGTCCCTTGGTTCCTTGTGTACATTACCTCAAGGGGCCCCATTCAGGACTCTAAGCACCTGTGATCTCTGAGCATCCCTGGATGTAAGAAGTAGCAAGAAACACTCATGATATGAAGTTGTTGCTGTTTCTGAAGCATTTTCAATGTGCATCTATTATATTCCCATTCACCTTGTAAAACAAGAATTCTCATTTAATACAATGAGGTCGTTGTATTCTCAACAGCAACCACATGGTTTTAAGGCTGTTAGGCACAACCTGCTTCTTTCTCCAACTCTTACTCTTACCCCCACTCTGCTCACTCTCCAGGACAAAGCCTTGTTTCAGCAGAACTATCTGTTTACAAACAAAGATTTGAAGAGGAAATGATCACCAGCTCAAACCAGCTGTGAAAAATAGTGTCCCTGATTCCGTCCTTGGGATTCCTGAGCACTGTGTCACCCACAGCAGCTCTCCTTGGAAGACACCCATCATTTCACTTGTTTGTATGTCTCGTGTCCTCTCACTCCTTCCACTGTGCATTAAAACTATGAGATTCCTAAGCTAAATGGGTGGTCAATGCTGGTCATGGGCATTTGAAGAGCTAGAAGCTAAAACTTAGTCAGGGATCTACTGTAATGATAAAGACAAACCTAGCATATGTAGCTTAAATGTTGCCACATGAAACAGAAGCTGGCAGAAGAAAAGTCATTAGCTGATGATGTATAATAGTTCTATGGAGAATAATTATCTCCATGGTCCTGAGCAACCAAGGGAGTGCTTTATCCATTGTCTCTGACTCAAGTCTGCTGTGGTTTCCTCTTACTTATAGTAATGGAAGTAGCTAATATATGGAATATGCACCCTAAGGCAGACCCTGTTCTAAGAATGTTGCCTGTGCTTTCCTCCACAAAAGGATCCTCTGAAGGATCCCTGTTTGCTAAGTCAGGGATGAAAAAATTTTTAGTGATTCCTGTAAACTGTACATTCCAGTCAGTGGTAGAATCCATCCCCTGGATCTGTATTGTAACCATGCTCCATCACAAATGTCCTACCAGATCGGAATGGCTCAGCATGACCTTCCACATGTTGTCCAGACTTAGTGTCCTACCAGTAGCTTGTAGTGAAACATGTTGAGACTAGTCAGCCTCAGCACCATGGAAGTTTTGGGGTGTGCAATTTCTTGTGAGTGCCTTCCTTTGAATTATGCCATCGTAACCAGCATCTCCAGCCCTTCTGTACCTGTCTGGAACAAAGTAAGTCCAACCCACTCAACAGCTGCTGTGACCAGAAATGGAAGTGATCATTTCCAAGCAACCTGCAGAGGGCAAAATCTATATATCTTGAGAATGACAGACTTTAGATTCATCATTAATTGCCTGATATCCTGATATTCATTGAAATCATATTCCCATTTCTTTGCTTCTTCCTTGACCTTATGGAATTGATGGCTTTGCTCCATTCAGTCTTCCATGTTTGATAACCTATTACACTCTTGATCTCATCTCAGACAGACAGGAAATACTAACATATCTGAGTAATTAATCTGCCAATTTTTATGCTTAAAAACATAAAAAGTATACCCAATTCCAAACTTTTGATTTAATCCACCCCTAAAGGTTTCTTAGGAATCTTGACTTTAAATGCTTAATGTATTTCACCCACATTTCACAGATTTCTATTGGCTTTGCCATATGTCATATAGCAAGATACTCAGCAGGGGTCTTAAGTTAGAGGACATATACCTGTGTTAGATTCATCAGCTGGGCTACAATGGGGCTTAGATCCACTCTGCACCCTCCTTCAATCTAATAGACAGGAATCCAGAAATAGAGTTAACTTAAATTCAGACAATACAACTAGAGACCATGATCAAAGTTAAACATAACACAAATTCTGAATCTCTGATAGGTGTCTAAATGTCACATGTTTTAAAAAGCCATCATGAGCTTGTTTTGAGTTGAGTCATAACTAATGATTTTATAATAGATGTCAAAACAACAGAAAATTAACATCTAGTTTAAAGTGCCATCAACCCTCTCCAAAATTTTAATTACACTCTACTCTCATCATTAACCAGCCTGCATTACACCAGATTGCTACTGCCGCAGAATCCTGAGACACTAATCCTGGCTCTCTGCCCTGTCACAGTGAAAAGAGGTGCCATATTACTCCTAACTAACGGTTCCCTATTTCTTTTCTTTAAAACTCCCAGAGATACTTTCATGTCTGTGGAAGAAAGTTAAATCTTGCTGCACGCCAAACTCAGCCCTTTGCAGTTTAGTCCCAAGCAGCCCTTGGCCGTTCGTTCCTTCCACTCTCCCACACATTCTCAATTCAGCTGTAGATGTCTTTTTCATCTTCAGGCTTACCTGTAGGTGACAGGTCTCATCTGTGCTCATCCTAACCTATCCTTGAAGGCTCTCACTCCCCCTTGTTCCCTCACAGATCCTGATCATCAAGGTTTAGTACTTTGAGATTCTTCTAGGGAAACTTCTTTGAGCCTTCCTGCCTAAGCCAAGCCCTCCTTTGTGTTTGTGTCATCAAGGGATTAGCCCTAACAGGATAGTGCCATTTCAAGGTTAAGGGCCTGACTGTGGGACTCAGACTGTGGCATTGGAGTCCATCTCTAATCTATCACTTTCTGAGGCTTGAGTCCATTATTTTCCCACCTATAAAATAAAAGCAATGACAACACATCCCTGTTAGGATTTCTCTCCAGATTCCCTCTAACAATCCATGCAAAGTGTTCAGCTCATGCTGGCACAGAAAACCGTGGCTAGCACCTCTCTTCATGGCTTTCCTTGCCCAGGAAAGGACTCTGGATGACAGTCCTGTGAAAGAAAGCGCTGGTCTACCTGGTCTCCTCCCTTCTCTATCTCTTCTTGCCATCTCTTCCTAAAAGTCTGACCCATCTCTGTAGCCCAAATAATGATGTCAGGCTTACCATGATCGTTTTGTCTTGAGTTCAGTCTACACTATCTGAGTGTGTCTTTGTGGAACAAGCTATGGACCTATGTCAGGAATGAAACTTATGTCTCTTTGCTTGCCCATCCCTTTTACCTCCTTATTTAAGAGGGAGAGATTTCATAAACCAAAGAAACACAATCCAAACTAAAACCCACAAAATCTTACTCAAGTATGGATGAGAAAGGATTGCAAAAGATACATAGCACATTATTATTATTATCTCCAAACCATAAAGTTTTCCCCTGTATTTCCAAGGAAAGCCATGAAAATTATTTCACCATAGTCTGTTCATTAGAGTTGACAAGGTGCACACCAGAGAACGTTATCAGCTAGGTTGTGTTTTCCTATTAATTTTCCTATTTTCAATAATCTACTGTAATGACCATGGTGGCAATCACTCATTCCATAGATGAAAAAACTGGAGGCCAGGACAGAAGAGGGTTCTGCACTAGTATGAGGATACTTCCAGCTGCCTTCACTTCAAGGCTCTCCATCCAGAACTGGAAAGACTCAATTCTAGTTTTCCCATAAGCCTTAGGCCCATTCATCTTTTATTCACTCATCTATTCAGCAAATCTTTATTGGGTATTTATGCCCTAGGCACCATGTGGAAGACTCTAGATGTAGACTGGTGATTGACATGCACTGTATGCCCTCATGGACTTATAGTTCAGCTTCAGAGGCAACATTAGAGTAGATATCTGAAATCAATCCTAGGACAAACAGTGATCATTGCTTTGGAAAAGTAAACAAAGAACCAAATAACATACACTGGTAAAGACTCAGGAGTGAAAGGCTCCACCTTATGATATTTTGTGTAATAAAATAACAGGCCAGATACACTATAAATTATGCAGAAAAATGTCCAAGATCTAACACCGGCTATGTTTGTTACAAAAGACAGAAATAGCAGGTAGTCATCCATGAGCCTATACTGGTAGTGCAAACTCATGACAGATGAAAGTCTAGTGGATGAGATCATACTGTTTAGTCTTCTAGACTAGGAGGACATAAGCAAAGGAAAGAGTAATGTTTCTAACCAGAGGATGCAGTGTGGATCAAATAGAAGGACCCAACAAGAGTCTGCCTACATCATTAGAAATAAGATAAGCCAAAGCTTTTATGGTAACTGAAGATGGTCTTAACATGGAAGGATCAGAGAAAGGTTTGTATGTATTGCAGAACTGTGGAAAATGTGACATTATGAATATGAATCTAATGATAATCTACAGATTATATCGTGATGGAAGTTAACTACCAGATCATAGGCTGGTTAAGAGAGCTCTGATGGTAGCAAGGATTACATTGAGAATCAACTATAAGCTTCCCCATACCCACTGTCACTAACCCTTTGTACTGGGTAACAGCATAATCATTTTATAAACTAAGAAGGAAAACTTTAGACAATTGTTATGATTTTCTTAAAATCAGAGATCTAAAATTATAACTCAGCTCAATCGTATAAAAGTAGGCATCAAAAAAAAAAGTAGGCATCACTACCTCCTATGGACTTTCAAGCTTGCAGATAAAGCTCTGTGTCCATGTAACTACATATAGACACATTTTTCCAATGAGAATGTGTGAATACCTACTAAGCACTACTTTCTGTCAAGTGATATATGATAAATTGTTTTAAACTTAAAATGGTGCACACATGCACACAGACATGCACACACAAATACACACACACACACAGCAGGGGTAGGACATGGAATAGCCAAGGAAAGCTAAATTATGATCAGAGTAAAACAGAAAAAAACATCATTAAATGGTGCCTTCCTTCTCCAAAAATTCATATGAGAATCATTGTCTTGATGCATGTTATATACAGAATGTAATATTATTGGTTTAGTGTCATTGATATGTCTGTGTGGTTATGTTTGTACGAACATGTGAAACTTGCTTCTGAGCATATTAGCTGCATCTGTTTTCTCTTTTCTCCAGTTCTCATCATTTTTTGTGGTCTCCCCATGTGCATTTGTTCTTTCGTGTCCTCACATAAATAGAGGATGCTGCTCATTTCTTCAGCACATATTTGATACCAGACACTTTAAGTGTTCTAGGAACAGTGTCTTATTATAGTGCTCTAACCAGAATTGCAGTGAAGTCATATCCAAGTCAGAGATTACAGATCTGTGTTTGCTTCTGAGTGGAGCTCTTAATCACTAGACAATCCACTCTGCTGTCACTCAAACAAACATTCTCATGTGTTCTCATTGATTTCCTCTGCCATGCATGTGTACATAGCAGCATCAGTCAGTTTTTTCTATTTGCCAGTCTTTGTGTTGAGGCTAAGGTAACCAAGAGTATCTTCGAGCTTCCCTTGCCCTCTGTTAATTTGCAGCAATGATCCTACCTGGACCAATATAGGATCCTTAAAACAGAAATCATCTTTGTTTCTGAAACAGCTTCTTATGTAGTCCAGTAGTTGATATTACCTGAGTTTGAACAAGAGTCCACTTACTTTGCTCTTCAAATTTAAACTATTCCTTAGATTTCCATGAACTTAGTATATAAACATGGCTACCAGTTAATGGTGTGAGGGAAAATGGTGCTGTTCTCAGTGAGAATGTCTCTAGCCACTAAGGAAAGTGTCTTAAGGCTGTAGATGCAGACAGAAGGCATCAGTGTGCTGACTTAAGATTTAGGACTCAGATTCTGGTTCTGTCCCTCACAAAATACATCAGTCTGTACCAGTCTTGGATCCTCACTTTTCACTTTTGTATAGAGCAAATCATCTCCATTTTGTCTCCTTCAGAGAGTACTGAAAAAAGAAGCACATTAAATAAATAAGATGCTCTGTAGATTTCAATCTCTCCAAGAAACTTCACATTCTTCTGTTATAACTAACAGAACATAAAGTCAGAGTGGGGGAAATTTAACAGTTATCCAAAAGAATAAATATTCAACTGATTTTAAGAGAATTCATATGTTTTTCATAGAACTTATAGTACAAGAATTAAATTCAAGTTATCATTGCAGCAATCTTGAAACTAAATTTTCTCATTGGTGAAGGGAAAATAGAACTTACCTCATGAAGCAGTAGTAATGGTCCAAGAAGATAACACATATCAAGCTTTTGGTCATGTTCATTGCACATCATAACTAGTAGGCATATTTATTTCTAGGCACATATAGCTATGACTAGAATTAGAAAATTCTTGTGATAGATTGAATAGGACACATGATAATGATAGGCTTTTCTAATGCATTTTTCTATCCTCTATTTGTATCTGTTTTGCATCCATATGTGTACCAGCAGGAATCATCAGTTCCTACCTAGAGAGCTTGTATTTATTGTTCCTTACCATGTCCCATGCTCCAAATATATAGCCAGGGCCTGATACAATGGATATCATAAGAATATGTGTTGAATGAACTGTTAATGAGCAAATTCATACATCAGATGAAACTTAGAAATATTAGTTTGGACCATTATAAATATCACAGACAATACTAGTCAACAAACTCAGATATCTCAAGTACAATTAAAGATACAGGCCACTCAATAACTATTAAGAGTTACTAAAAATCTGAACATTAGTCGCAGTTGGAAAAAAAGGAGATAAGTTAGTCTGTGTCTAGTACATTACTGAAACAGTGAGTAGGCCTTCCCAGGTACTATGAAACTCTTTGATTGTAGAAATATGAAGGGTCTCTTGCAAGATGCCATACAGGCGATTCAGCATGGTATGGAGTGGTAAAGGGGTTGATAATGGAATCTAGTAAGGAAATCTCCCTCTTGATCCTATTTGCTACCATGGCAAAGGGTAAGGATAGAGTTACCTTGAAAGATGGGGGACCAAAGGAACCATCTGTACCTGACCGTTTCCTCAAATATAACACTGTCCCTAAGTTAAAATGAATGAGTGTAGAGAGGAGTTTCTCAAGTCATCAATGTGAACAAACATAGAGATCTCTGTTCATAGCTCATGGCAGAACCATTACCAAAATCTGGTATCTGGTTTGAATTGTGAAACTTTTGAAGGTGACTGAAATTGAAATCCACCCTCACCCTAAGTTCTTCTTCCTTTTTTTTACCCCTTTCTTCTTCTTTCTCCACTCATGTTCATTCACAGGGTATGACAAAGAGGACAATGACTTATATCTCTGTGACTGACAATAATGAGAGAGAGAAACACAGTTGAAGAGCACAGAAGGAAAACATAACTCAATTCTTAGTAGATAAAAAAGAACACTCACTCTGACTATCAATAAGACATATAGCTACATTTATTGAGTGCTATGCAAGTGTGAATTTTCAGTCTCTCAGACCTTCCTATTCTGGGTGGGAAGTACTTGTTATACCACTTTATTTATGAGGAAACTTGAAGGAGAGGGGTTGAGGGGTTGATGGGAGGTATTGCCTGAGGCTTCTCTGCTAACAAGGAGCAGAACTGGGGCTCAAACAGACCAGTCTGACTGCACACTACAGATGTTTTAACACTTAGTATGTTGCCAATGGCTCTGTGCCAAGTCCTGACAAGTTCGTTATCTCTTTAATTTTGTCTACAACTGTCAGAGGAAGATAGGTTATTCCCACTCTGTAGATGAGTTCTAAAACCAGAGAAGGTTCCCTCCAGAATTACTGAGTTCCTTCACTGGTAAATATTAGAGCCAGCATTTGAAGTCAGATTTGTTGGTCTGTTAAACACTGAACAACAACTTCTTCCTTCTCTACCTTCTCCTTCTTCTTTTTCTTATTTTGATTTCTCCTCCTCCTCCTCTCTCTCTCTCTCTCTCTCTCTCTCTCTCTCTCTCACTCGTGTGTGTGTGTGTGTGTGTGTGTGTGTGTGTATGCACTTGCACACTTTATTAGATGTTCTATTGCTGTGAAGAGACACCATGTTCACAGCAACTCTTTTTTTTTAGCTTTCCTAGTATTTTTATTCGATATAATTTATTTACATTTCAAATGATTTCCCCCTTTCTAGCCCCCCACTCCCCGAAAGTCCCGTAAGCCCCCTTCTCTTCCCCTGTCCTCCTACCCACCCCTTCCCACTTCCCCGTTCTGGTTTTGTCGAATACTGCTTCACTGAGTCTTTCCAGAACCAGGGGCCACTCCTCCTTTCTTCTGGTATCTCATTTGATGTGTGGATTATGTTTTGGGTATTCCAGTTTTCTAGGTTAATATCCACTTATTAGTGAGTGCATATCACAGCAACTCTTAACCTGGACCTCTGGGAGCTCTGACACTGAGCCACCAACCAAAGAGCATACAAGGGCGGTATAGAGGCCCTGGCACACATGTAGCAGAGGCCTGCTTTGTCCTGCCTCAGTGGGAAGTAGTAGAGATGTGCCTAATCCTGCAGAGACTTGATGCTCCAAGGTAAGGGGAGAGCAGGGGCACACCCCACCTTGTCAAAGTCAAAGGGGAGAATGGATGGGGGAAGGGACTCTATAAGGGGGGATCAGGAAGGTGGCAGAGTTTGGGATTCAGATTAATTAACTAGCTAATTAATTAATTAATTAATCAAAGGAAATGATTTAATTGCTTACAGTTTTCAAAGATTTAGTCTTTTATCATCATGGAAGGAAGCATGGTAACATGCAGGCAGACTTGATGTTCATCCACAGGCGGCAGTCATAGAGAAAGACAATGAGCCTTAGAGCATTGAAACATCAAAGCCTACCACCAGTGACACACTTCCTCCAGAAAGGCTATAGCTCCTAATCTCTGTCAAGTAGCACCAGTGCCTAATGGTCAAACATTCAAATCTGTGAACCTGTGAGGGTCATTCTGATTCAAACCCAGACACTGTGTGTATGTGTGCATGGGCAGGTGCGTGTGCACATGTGTGTATATGTGCGTATATGATATGTGCATAGGTTTTAGGTAAATATGTAGAATCATGTGCAAGTGCAGGGCTCCTGAAAATGCCAGAGTATGAGTCTTCCTTTTATGTATTCGATTTTATGTACTAAGTCAGGTTTCTTGCTAAACCTGAATTTTACAAATTTGTTTAGACTATCTGGATGGTGAAATCTAGGAATTTTTTTCCCAACTCCATCAACCCTCCTTCCCAGAGCTATGGCTCAGATGGATACTTCTATGCCAAGTTTTTACATGGACTCAGGGAATCCAATCTCCCCTGATCTTCATAGGTGTGCATCAAGCACTTTATCACTGAGCCATCACTCAGTCCCAAACTATAACCTTTCTAATTTTTTGGTACAGGCTGCTTTTAGGAGGAAAAGATTCAGAATGAAAGGTCAAGAGTAGAGGAAAATTCAGGTGTTTGCTGATTTGTTTTGTTGTTGAGCTCCCAGAGCATTTTGTCAGTCTGAATGTATCGCATGGGCCCATGTATTAAGACTTGTGGGGTGTAGATAGATGTAACATTCTCAAATTTGCCTCATACCTGGATTGTTTAAAGTAGTTCTCAAGTATGTGTTCATTCATCTCCTTTACTCTTTCAAAGATACCTGGTCAATATATGATGCATGAAGAACCCAGACACTAAGAGCTTAAGACATTTAAGATTATACCACTTAGTGAAACTGCTAAGCTGCACCATGTAGTCTGCAGATGTACAACACTGGTTCCTAGCATGAATGAAGAATGTGGGCAAGAGCAGAACACATACATGACTGACTGACAGTGAACTTCACCTGAGCCAAGTGTTGACCACATAGTTGAGGTTACATTGGATATTTTTTGCTTCTCTGACACCAGGAGACCAAAATGCCCTTTGGTACCATCTCAGCTTTCTCTTAATGACTGGTGGTTCTGAATACTTCGGGTCATTTTGGGGGCCTCCCCTGAATAAACCTAGTGCAGGGACCATGAGTACACTTAACCCAAATCTGTCTGTTTTAATTACTCTCCATTGGACAGATAAAAGCTTTCCATAGGATTGCTCTCTCAAGCATTCTTCTGTGGTCTTGATACTGGCGATTAAATCACAGAAAGCAAAGCATAACAAAACAAAAGGCACCAGTGTTGACCTTTAGCTTTTAATTTTTTTTTAGCATACTGAAAGAAACTGTATCGTTGACCTAAATTCCTCTTTTCATTCCTCTGTTTGTATTCTCTTCTCAGATTCCCATAGATCATGGGTATTGTAAAGCGAAGGCCCTAAACTTGCCTCTTCTACCCATGACCCTACATTTCCCACAGTGGATCACTACTTGGAGTATCTGAAGAATAACAATCCTAGAATTCAGAATCTAGAAAATTGGATGGACCTTTAGGCCTATCTATTGTGATCCTCCCATCAGGAGAGGGAAAGGGGAAGCTCAGAAAACAATTGCTTATGTAGTGGTGCACAGAAGAGTGGTATCAGAGCCTCTGGTGGCCTAGATTCCCATGCAGGAATGCATCCTGGAATCCATATTGTCTTCAAACTCAGGTAGATAGGAGTCAGAATTGTTTCTTTCCAAAACCATAGCAGAGATCCTTGGCACACCACTTATGGTCTTCATATTCAATTTTCAGATCTGCCAAAGGCATGATAATAAAGATTTTATGGAGTCATGTAAGCCCCAAGTTATATATGTTTAACATACAAATTGTTACATAGAGGTTTTCAAAAACTGCTCTTATCATTATTCTGCTGCAACTGCTACTTTCTTATTGCAGGGAGAAATGTCCTCGGTAGACTTTTCTGTCTTCCTATCTGGATATTCTCCAAAGGAGAAAAAAATAAATAAACAATATTAGCTGAGTATGCAGTTGCATGGTTGTCTAATTCTCCTCCCAAGGCAGTGGCATCTATAAAACCAAATGTCAAACTATGAGCATCCAAGTAATGATATAGAGAAAGAGACAGAGTTGGGTCCTGCCCCAACCCCACCCCCCACCTGCTATGAAAGAATGAAACTAGACACTGTGATAACTAAATTGTACTACTTCCTACTGTTCAGGTCTACTGACTTTAGGAAGGGTACATCACTTCTCTAAGGCTCAAATTTTCTCATTGGTAATAAATGGCAGCTGTTGTACAAGGCTGGTGTGAACATCATAGAAGATAGCCTGACATGGGAGCAGCTACCCATGTACCCAGTACATTCAAGGTGTTTCAGGGAAGTCAATTTACACACAAACATAAAGCTTGCCTTACAGGAGGGAAGATTTTTCTGTGTGTCGGCTGTACCACCCATCTTTAGCTCCTCCTAATCGACTGTGCTTTGTTCAAAATAGAAATGGAGGAAATTATGTCAGAAGAATTGAAGCATTTGTGAACTGAGCACAAGACAGTGGGAGATGGACAAGAGTTTAGAGAAATCCCAGTGGGAGTGTTTGGAAACCATGCTCAATGATAATGCAACAGTCTGCTGGGGCTTGCCTGGTTGAGGCTCAGTGTTTGTGTAAAGGAAATAACATGCATCTCCTCTCTTAAAATCCTGGAGACTATGAGCCCAAAATTGAAGTCAGCTTGGGTTTATTTTCTTTCTCATGCTTTTATTTGGCTGACCTCTGTGGTTCTCCATGTGTTCTTTTCTCTGAACATACATGTGCGCTGAATGTCTCCTCTTATCCAGACACTAGTCATGGGAATTGGTCTTATGGTGACATTGCTACTATATGATTACCTCTTCAAAGACCATCACTAAGTGGAGTCATATTCTGAACTTCTCGGTGATGTGCCTTCACCATACACATCTTAATGAGGTCTCAAACATTGAGTTTACAACAAATAAATAGACAAAAGGCTATCAAATTATAATATAAATCTGAAGAAAAATGTAGACACCGGAAGCTAGGACAGCCCTGGATCTGTAGAGAGGCTGGCAATGGAAGTCTTGAAACTGGAGGACAAGCTCAAGAAATCATACCAAACTCTAAGTCAACAGATGCCTGTGCAGATGTTAGGTCCCAGTAGGATTGGATAAGTGCAACAGATTGTTAGTAGTAAAGACCTGCTTTCTGCTTCTAGTTTTAAGTCTAGGCAAAAGCATGTCACAAGGCTCAGCCTTCTGGCTTACACTCTAACTCAGCTTGCTTGTGTTGGCAATGCAGAGCTGGTACAAGTATTCTTAGAGGAGGCCAGGCCTTCAGAGAATCTACAATAAAATGCTTGGTGTTTGGCGCTTGAAGTAGTAACATGATTATAATCCTGAGAATCCTGTAAGTCCAAATTCAGCACTATTGCCTTGGACTTCCTGTTCTTGAGCCTCAGTTTACTCTGAGGAATACAGAAAAATGGCAGTGTGGATACTGGCAGCTTTATGGAGAAGGTTAAGGAGATAATGTGCAGCACTTGATATTCAGTCATTCCAAAGTAAGAGTAACATATTTATGTGGAGAAAATAGAAATAGGGATGCATACCCCCTAAAGTAGAAGCTTTAATGTGATTCATAAGAAGGGCTCTGTAACCCAGAGCATTCTACCAAGTCAAGGCTGTAGAGGCCTCTGAGCAGTTCTCCTGTCTTCAGGGTTTACTACCAGGTATGAACTTAAATGGAGAGGTGACAAAGTAAAAGGGCAACAAAGAGTTGATGAAATTACTCAACAGGTAAAGACACTTGCTGATCAAGGCTGACCCCCTGAGTTTTATTCTTGAACCTACACAAAAGTGAAAAGAGAGACCCAACTCCACAAATTGTCCTCTGTCCACCTCATGGGTGCCATAGCAAGTATGTACTCCCACATGCTATATAAAATAACATAGAAACAAAGGCCTGTCAAACATCTGGGAACATATGAAGGCCTTTGCATATAAAACATAGCTGCATGTAGACGGGGCATAGCAGAATGGCAATAGGTTGGTTCTCTGGTGGTCAGTTCCTTATCAGAAAGCCCAAGGATGGGTCCTTTACTGTTATTGTGACTAATCTGTATTCCTTCAGGATAATGTTTACAGTTGCTTCACTTACCTGCAAAAGGACCCTTCAAGTCACTTTCATTGCCTGGTTCTGTAGGCTTATATTATTTAGCAGGTATACACAAATTGTATGCAGATTATATGCAGAATTGTGTTTGGCCTTCTGTCTTGTCATACAGGGATATGTCCATTGAGACTATCTTCTAGTTCCACACAGATGGCTAGCTTAAGACAGACATTCACTATTTTTTTTTAAAACTATCTCTCTATCTCATTGAACAATTGTAAGAAAGAACAGTACAGGGTGATATGAGTACTCGTGGATACTCCAGAGAATGCCATTTTTAGTCTAAGCATGAGAATCTAAGACTGAGAATGGCATAAGGCACCCAGTTCAAACCAACACATACGTTTGAGCACTATCTACATACACAAGGGACCATTCTAACAGTGAACAAATGGGGTCTTAAAATTTAGGAGAGAATTTCAATTCAATTCAACCCCCACCCCAACTGACACTTTCAGGAGATGGAAATGAGGCCCAGCATCATGACTCTTCCCAACAAGCATGCTTGGCACACCAAGCCAAATCTCTGTTGCTGCGGTTTGGTTCTGGATGGATATATTACAGGAGTGCTTTCCATCCAGGCTCTTGGAAAGTCACTTCAATTAAGTTATTTTTCAATAGAAACTGACTCCTGTCCTCACATTTGTACCCCACTTCAAGGAAGTTCAATAATTTCCTTTCAGCAGTTTGCAATCCAGGTAACTATTTCCGTTTGAACTTCTGCAGGCCCTGCTTTAAGTATCTCATTCTCTTCCATATTTTTTCTCCTGGAGCCAACTGTCTTTCCCTTCTGCTTCTTGGGACAGGCCACCTCTTCCTCTATACCTCTGTATGGCAGGTTGAGGTGGTCTGAACGAGAGCTCCAGTCTCCAGAAAGGTTCTGAACTGAGGAAACCCTACAGATGTATAAATACTTTACATTGATAACAAGGCGGGTTTCTTTCCAAAAACAACAGGAAAAAGCAGAGACCAAAAGGCCCTGGCAAACTAAAAAGGGAAGAAAGGGGGGATATCATGTTTTTTATTAGAAAATCCTTCATTATCTTTTTATTGGATGATGAGATGAAGATGATGATGACGATGATGATAATGTGATGATGATGATGAGGATGATGATGATACAGAGAAATTAAATGGAAAAGAAGGGGAGGACACTGACTTGAGAGTTATGCAAGACACAAATATGATGGCTTTAGCAGCCTCTCATCCCACTGACATGCTAAGTGGACACTAAGACATGAGCTCTAGAGAAATTAATTCCAAATGTGAAGACAGCTCTTTGCCCTTGGAGGAAATCAGTGGGGAAGTAACTTTTAACATTTAGTTTTTTAATATTGTCTAAGTTGGTGGACATAATAGGATTTCTAAGTGGTTTTTTTTTTTTCTTTTTTGAGCCTTCACCCTGTAACGTAACCTATCAGGCACCATGATTTCAAGGCACCTCCTTTACAAAGGTGGCTCCTTTGTATTTTGTTTCAACTTATTTCCTACTCTTTCATTTCTAATTTACTCGCAGTCCTTTCAACGTCTTGAAAAAACAGCTCTTGTTTGTATAGCCTATGTGTCAAGGATACATCTCTTAAGTAGGACAACATATTTAAAGAGAGATACAGATGGGAGAATCAAGGTCCACAGAGATGAAATGATTTTGTCCCAGACATATGGCCTGCAATTGCTGTCATCATGAGTCAAAACAGGTTACCCTGGGCCCAAAATCCTCCCCCTTCCTTAACAGTAGAAATACATCTGTCCTCTGATTTTCCTTGTCCTTTAGCAACTGAGACATAAATTACTGCCTTCAGTTCTGTTTGCCTTTAAAACTTCTTTCTTTTTTTCATGTTTTGAATTACACACAGCCGTGCTTATTCATGGGACACTTATTAGGTGCCCACTGTGACAAGGGACAAGACAGTTTACAGACATGACCTAATGTGGTCATTACCCTCAACAACCATCCAATCTAGTAGAGAAGAGATAACAGAATGGAGACAGGCAAGTCGAGAACACGACATTTGATGCTGTTTTCTGAACACATACTCAAATCTTAGAGAGAATGATCTGTATTCACAGAGCTATCAGGGAGTGCCCCTTGAAAGATGTGATTTGTGTGTTAGTCATTGGAAAGCTTGGGAGAAAAAGAAAAAAATCAGACGTGGGTTGAGTATGTGATACAACACTTTGTTCAAAGACCCAGAGGCACCTATTGTACTGCCAATGTCACCCAGATGGTAGAAGTGGAATTACTATGCTGGGAGACTCTGTCCATTGCTGGAAAATGTTGTGAGTGGGAAGAAAGAAGAGGGTGGGCATGGAGCCTCTGCCAAATGCTGGCCATGTCAGATGCTAACATAGACATTTGTACAGATGCTAAGGTCCCAGTGTCCACAAAAGAGAGAAGACTGTGTGGGACTCCTCTATTGATGTTGCTGGACACTCTCCCTGTTCATTTGATGAGTATCAATGGCAGATGCACACTTTGAGTTACGGTGACCGAATTGATTCTCCAGTGAGAGCAGGAACTGTCCTTCCAAAACGAGCATCTTTTATTCATTCTTGTCTCCTTTTCATTCTCCTCTCTCCTGGCTTCATACAGCATCTGACACTTAAAATACACATGTAATTAGAAAATACTCTTCATCATCCAGGAGCTCTGCCTGTGCCAAGGTATAGTGATTACATTCCAGAAAGATTTGGGGGTCAGGAATTTATGAGTACAAAGTTAGTTAGATGTATAGGGAATCTGTTGAGCTGCTTATTGGAGTTTCTACATGATCTCTAGATAAGTACTTCTGCTTTCAATGTCCTGAAAGATCAACTAAATCTTGTGATAACTACCTTGAGTTTTCTTTGGTTGATGATAGAACCTGAAGGCTTGATAGTATTAGTAAAGGGGGTGTTTTAAAACTCGCACCCAAGACAGTTAATTGCAAGGTCGTATACCAACCAGCTGACCTCATATCTATCTTTTCACTTTTTTAGTATTCATATTAATCATTACACAAATCAGAGACTTAATATCACTGCCACAGATGTTATAAGTGTTCAATAAGCTAATTCATAGAAAGACCTTAGCATGATGCCATGTCTGTTATACAGTATTAGTTTATACTTTATTACAGTTAGAAGATCATCTATAAATGTGTGAATGCACACATATATACACATGTGTACAGAGAGAGAGAGAGAGAGAGAGAGAGAGAGAGAGAGAGAGAGAGAGAGAGACTATAGACACTGGAGTGTTGGATAAACAGCACTTGGTTCTTGGGAGATTTATACGTGATTTTGTAAAACCTTAAAAATGTCATCTGTTCTCTGTGTCTCAGTGTCCTCACTACTGATAAAGTGATCTTAGAAATCTTCCCCATTCAGCTATTAAGTATCTATCTTTCTTCTGGAACACATGCCAGGGATAGACAAGACTTGTATTAAAGACAGAAACATTGATTTTTCTTTTCTTTTCTTTTTTTATTGGACATATTCTTTATTTACATTTCAAATGTTATCCCCATTCCCAGTCTCCCCACCTCCTATATAGCCCCTATTCAATCCTCCCTCCCCCTACTTCTGTGATGGTGTTCCTTCACCCACCCCACTCCTACCTCCCTGTCCTCAATGCCCCTACATAGGAACATCTGTCGAGCCTTCATAGAACTAAGGACCACTCTTTCCATTGATGCCTGACAAGGCCATCCTGTGCTACATATGCAGCTAGAACCCTGTGTACTCCTTGGTTGATGGCTTAGTTCCTCAGAGCTCTGGGGTATCTGGTTGGTTGATATTGTTGTTCTTCCTATGAGGTTGCAAACCCCTTCAGCTCCTATAGTCCTTTCTGTAACTCTGCGATTAGGGACCCCATGCTTATTCTTCAAGGACAACCTTTTCCGCAATTCTGTGTTACAGTTCATTCACTGACTGTTAATGGCAGTTGTCTGCTTGTAGTTATGGTAATGGTCGAAGAGACAGTCTTTCTACATGAGCATCTTCCATTCCTTATCTCCCACTGTTTTCCTATCACTTTTCATAGCATCCTTTACTTAACCTCCCAAATTGAAAGCATACTTTTCCATCCTGAACTTTTGTAAAACCAATGATCTGCAGGCTTTATTATCCTTGCTTATTTTTTTAATTTTCTATAGTTCAAATAGCCATTCTTCTAACGGAAACTTTCTTGCATTCTTCATAGTAAAAATAAAAAAGAGTAAAACCTCATGTATTCATTTGAGAAATGCCATAAGGAGAAATATCTAACATTTTTTCTGTTAGTTCCTCTAGCTCTTACCTTGTCCTAGGGTTGCTCTCAGAGGCTCCATTAGTAGCAGCCAGGGTTTAAAAACAGTTCTAGAGTATCCAGATGTAAATTTTATGAGAGAAGAACAACTTACCTGCATCTACTTCTATGCTTTATTTATTCATCTTTCTCTTTTGGGGCCACATAGGGCTGTATGACAAATGTTCTTATACCTCACGTGATCGAGGATGGGTCGTGGGCATTCACACCATCAGTGATCAAGGCAACAGAGATCCACGCTACTTTTTCTCCTTGAAGACAGACCGGGCCAGGAAAGTGACCACCATTGATGCCCATCGCAGCTACCTCCCGGGTCAGTGGGTACACCTAGCTGCTACCTACGATGGGCAGCTGATGAAGCTCTATATGAATGGTGCCCAGGTGGCAACCTCGGCTGAGCAAGTAGGTGGCATATTCAGCCCACTGACCCAGAAGTGTAAAGTGCTCATGTTGGGGGGCAGTGCTCTGAATCACAACTTCCGGGGCCACATTGAACACTTCAGTCTATGGAAAGTAGCCAGAACCCAGCGAGAGATCGTATCTGACATGGAAACCCGTGGCCTCCACACCCCTCTACCTCAGCTCCTTCTCCAGGAGAACTGGGACAATGTGAAGCGCTCTTGGTCCCCCATGAAGGATGGCAACAGCCCCCAGGTGGAATTCAGCAATGCCCATGGCTTCCTGTTGGACACTAATTTGGAGCCCCCTCTTTGCGGGCAGACACTGTGTGACAACACAGAAGTCATCTCCAGTTACAATCAGCTCCCAAGTTTCCGGCAGCCCAAGGTGGTGCGTTATCGAGTAGTCAACATCTATGATGATCACCATGAAAACCCGACAGTGAGCTGGCAGCAGATTGACTTTCAGCACCAACAGTTGGCTGAGGCTTTCCAGCACTATAACATCTCCTGGGAGCTGGAGGTACTGGCTGTAAACAGTTCCTCTCTGCGTCACCGCCTCATCCTAGCCAACTGTGACATCAGCAAGATTGGGGATGAAAAATGCGATCCTGAATGTAACCATACACTGACTGGTCATGATGGTGGAGATTGTCGCCAGCTACGCTACCCTGCGTTTATGAAGAAGCAGCAGAATGGTGTGTGTGACATGGACTGCAACTACGAAAGGTTTAATTTTGATGGTGGAGAGTGCTGTGACCCAGACATCACCGATGTCACTAAGACATGCTTTGATCCTGACTCTCCACACAGGTAAGACTATCCTGGACAGATGTCCAGTTGCTAGCTCACTGTGATGTTCCTATTTTGTAGATAAGATGCATAAGCTCCCTAGGGGTTTGTGGCATTTTTCCAGTCTGTACAGCTGTCTTGTGAGCAGCACAGGTTTATTTTTAAGGTTATCAAGAATACACATGTACATAGTCCTTCATGAGACGACTTACTGAGTGTTCTCTAAGGACCATGAAGAAGGCCTCAAAATCCTGTTCTCTCAAATTAAATTGGGAACAATGCACTGCATGCAATTAGCTGTTGTACCGTCCATGGTAGTGTCTCTTACATCTGTCCCTACCAGTTCAGTAGCTTCTGGCCACAGGGTACTTCTTAAGTTTAACTCAGATAAAAGTAAATAGAACTATTTTTATTTTACATTTTTATGTATTATTTTGTATTTATACATTTGTGCCTATTACTTTTAAATTGTAAATAAATAAAACCAGAAGCATCTGATCATTCAAGCCTATAATCTCAACTACTTAGGAGAGAGACAGGAAGATTTTAATTTCAAGGACTTCCTGAGCTATATAGAATGAGTTCAGGGCCAGCCCGGGGAAAATTTGTGAGACCTTCTCTCAAAATGAAAGAAGGGTAGGTTTATAGCTAAGTGGCAGAGCACTTGTCTAGCTAGTACAAGACTCTAGGTTGATTCTTTAGCAACACACACACACACACACACACACACACACACACACACATGGGTACATGTGTAAATAAAACACATGAAGTGTGAAGTAAAAGTTAAGTATTTTATTACCAAATTTGCTCCATGGAGTTTTTGTGCTGGACAAATGATGCAGAAATCTTCCACTGTCAGGCCCAGTTCTGTGGATGCTGAACAGGTAGATCTTGTGTCAGTCAGGACCTTGGGTGCAGATCCCGACTCTATCATTTTCTCATGTTTTGATCTCCTAAAGGCTCTTCCTGGATCTGTAAGACAGAAGTGAGAAAGTGATGACCTTTTCAAGTGGCAGAGGTCAAAGAGGTGTACAAACTGCCATTTCTCTACATCAGTGGCCCGCACCTCAGTAGATCTCAATGAGTATATTTCTCTAAGGAAGGGAGGGAGGAGTCAGGGAGAACCATGCGAAGCACTCACCGTAAGGACTGAATGTGTCAGGGAGAATTCTTTGGGACAGGTGGAAATTCACCAAGGTCTTCGGAAGTAGTCATAATGGGAAGCACAACAGATGATCTTCAGAAATATAACACGGATAATAAATATGCACTGGACTTAATATTCATGCTAAGAAAAGTTTTCTTATCATTATGAAAAGTTAGCTGTGTGAGCTGAAAAATATGTTTTTTATTTTTACTATTGTAACCTTTTCCCTGTGATTCAATCCTCTCGAGACATGATTTGAACCTTAAATGATTACAACAGCATTTACTTTTAACAACAAAAATAATAGAATGTATTGGAGAGATGGCTTAGAGGATAAATGAAAGCAGGATGACCTGAGTTCAAGTCCCTAGCACCTATGTAGATACCATACAGGGTTACTCATGCCCACAGTCTTGCCTCCGAGGGCAGAGCAGTCAAATTCTGTGATCTCTCTAGCCAGCCACCTTAGTAATGGTGAGCCTCAAGTTCATCGGGAAATCCTTTCTCAAAAAACAAGGTGGGGGTTGACAACATAAAATACTAGAAATTATCCTCTGTTTTCTGTTTGCACACACACACACACACACACACACACGTGTATATACAAAGAGTAGGTATAATTTTTACATCTGACAAAGACTGAATTGAAGAAGACAGAAAGACAATGCAGGAACAGTGAATTTCTCTTGTATCACTCCTGAGAAGCAGGAAGAAAAGAAGCCTGCTGCTGAAGACTTTAGAGTCTGCCCTGGATGCTACCTAAGACCAGCAGTCCCAACATACAATAGGGTATGCTGCATTTTACATGGGACCTTCAGTTAGAAATTAGGGAAAGTGTCAACACCCTCTTTTCTGTTTGTCTCAGGTTCATGGGGGAACTTTTCCAGTCTGTCCAACACACAGAACCCTGGACTTGCTGATGGCTTCAACACATTTGCTGACATATGCAGGGTTTCTGCTGATACTTCTCTTTCTCTCTCAAAAGAGCAAGGGCCTCCCTTACACAGGCAAATACCTATGTTCAGAGAAATGAGGATTCTGGCAGGAGAATGGCCTGCCTGGCAGCAACTCAGAGAGCGTGGCTGCTCAGCCTGATGGTTTACGGAGGGCTCCCGGCACTCACTTGTTACAGACTCATGCAGCATACAAAGGAAGATTTGGTGTATATGGATAGTCCCTTCCAGGACACTTCTGCTCACATTCGAGTCACAGAAAAATATGACAAATGAGACAACATCGGAACTACTATGTTCATTTGCGTGATAGAAAATAGTGGGAATTTAGAAAGTTCAATGTACATGATATTCAGTAAAATCCTTGAGCAAATGGAAAATGCAGGTTTTCTGTGATTAGTGTAGAATGTTCTCCTAAGTTCGGCTTACATGAAATACCTATGTTTGAAGGCAAAGTAGTAGAAAGAAGAATGAGAACATCTGAAAGTCATGAACACATTGATCCAATTAACTATCTCTGATTCATGTGACAAATCATTATTCAGCATCTGCCAAGGGCCAAGAGACAGGTACCTTGACCTTGTTTTACTTAAAGAAATTCCAGATTCTGAATGATGGTGGGATACATTTCCAAGGCTAAGGTGTGGAAGACTTGAATTCAAACCTAGGCTTATTAATTCTAAAGCCATTGAGTGGGACTATGTTTAAATCCAAGGAACAATTCAGTCACATTAAAGCAATAGTTAGCTGCCAGTTTAGCTTTTACAAAGCTTTGGGAGACCTCCAAAGAGTCAGCACCAAAGTTAACTGGCTTTTTCAGAGTCCCATGCTAGCATACAGGGACCATGGGGCCCCAGGTTCCAGATAACTCAAAATCAGCAGGCAACACTGGCAAATTCCAAAGGCCTCCTCTTTTCTCATCACGAGACTGCATGCTCCAAATGTCTATGCACGACCATGTGCCAGCAGTGTGACCACTCAAGCCAGGGTCTGTTTATTCGCTGCCTGGGAAACCTGTGTGCCCAGGGTGAGCCCCACCAGGCCCTGTGTCATCATGACTGAGCTGGGGTTATTGGGTTCTGGCTGAATCAGCTCTTCTGTGTGCAGAAAGTAACCTGTGGAAGGTTTCAGAGAAATACTCACTTTTTGACTTTGAACAAATGAGATGGAGGAGGGAGAAAGGGAAGAGAAACAAAAGAGAGAAAAGATAAAGGCACAAAAGCAGGGAGGCAACTGGAACAGAAGCAGAAGCCATGAAAACCAGGCTGCTGTTGTTTAGGTAACTTTTTTTTTAATTTTTTTTTATTCGATATAATTTATTTACATTAGGTAACTTTTAATGAAGTACTCGGTTAAAACAAAACAAAGCAAAGCAGAGCAAAACAAAACTTGCCCGCCCCCGCCCCCGTTCTCTCTCTCTCTCTCTCTCTCTCTCTCTCTCTCTCTCTCTCGCTCTCTCTCTCTCTTGCTCGCTCGCTCTCTCTGTTCTTGTCTTTTCTCTACCCATATAGTTGTATTTCTCTCCATCATCTCTTTCCCTATGTCTATTGTTATTGAGTTTCTATCTCTGATTGTTTTAAACATTATTGTTGTTGTTGTCATTGTCACTATCACTATTATTTGTGTGTGTGACTATATGTGTACCATGTGTGCACCTGACAAAAGAAGCCTGACAGTCATAAGCTATGTCCCGTGGATGCTCAGAACTGGATTCAGATCATCTCTAAGAGCACGTGCTCTTAGCTGCTACACCAGTTTTCCTCCTCTCTATTTTTTAAGACTCCTCTTATTTCTGTGAAAATTTCACATATTCATAGAATATATTCACTACTCACTACCCACTCATCTCCTTAACCTCTCAGAGATCCATACTCCACTCTATCCTAACTTCCTCCTCCCCCTCCTCCTCTCCTCTTCCTCCTCCTTTTCCTCTCCTCCCCTCCACTCTGTAACTCAGAGAGTGCAGAGTGCACTCTGTGCTGCTCATGTACTCATGGGTGTGCTGCCGTTCGCTGGAGTGTAGTTGACATAACAAGTTCCCACCCCCAAGTTTAATCAACTGTTAATGGCTCCTCAGCAAGGAGTGAGGGCTCATGACCCCCATCCATCCCTAACAATTGCACAGAATGGTTAAGGAGAGTTGAAGGAGGGAAGATTTTGAAGCAACAACTACATACAATGGTGTATACAGTATTAAAAAGAACTAGTAACCTTAACTCTTCACTTTATGGTCATCAAACACGAAGAGACATTCTTTTACTTTTCTTTTGTAAAGGAAAAATGAGTGGGCAGTTGTAGTAACTACAAATTGTGGCTGGACTGAAAAGGCTTTTCAGTTCTGACTGTGGCTTTTATGAAAAGAAAGAAGCTTCCTGACCAAAAACAAACTAGAGGAATCAGTGTTATCTTTCTCTCCTGACTTACTCATGTAACACATAGAGGCCACTTTCCTGAGGTACAAAACAGCTAGTGGTATCTCGATGAGCAGACAGGAATGCCCAGAGCAGAGAGAAAGCCAGAGCATGCAGAAGGTAACACAGAGACAATCAGTGAGGAAGTGTGCCACTGGAAAAGGATGGCAAGAGAACAAAAAGAGTAAACCAAAATATGTTTCTCTTTTTTTTCCCACAGAGAACGTTGTTACCTGGTATCACTTTCCTTTCTTCCATTCCCACTCCTCATCCTCTCTCTCCTCTCCCCCCTTAACCCCCCCTCTTATGCCTCCTCTCATTTGCCTTTTCACTTCTGCTCTTCACTTTCTCTAACAGTATAGACTTATGGCACATTCCATTCTTGCCAATCCAATCCTGCCCCTGTGACATCATCACAGCATTGGTAAAACTGACCAGCAATTGCTCTACAGAGTTCACTACTGCTACAAGGGAATACCCCATAGTTCCAAGATAGGGTCATCAATTCTTCATAAGCATGGCTACCCTTTCTATGTGACCAGTCAGGTAGAGACAAGCATCACAAGTGAACCTCAATCATTCTTCCCAGGGCAGCGATAAGCCATTTTGCATTTTAGTTGTCTGCCTGGGAGACAAATTTCTCAATTCCCTTCCTTGGAACCCATACCATCCCCACCCCACACCTACAGCATCATTGGATGAATCACACCAGCAACCATGAATATCTATTTACATAAACTGAATGGGGAAGCAAAGCAACTCTTCTGCCACTATTGGCTCATAGGGAAGTGTGTGGTTTGCATCTGGGGTGTGTGTGTGTGTGTGTGTGTGTGTGTGTGTGGTTTTGGGTGGGATGGGGAGGTGGGTGTGTATAATGTTTTTACTGTGTGTGAGTATTCATTTATATGTGAAAATGCATATGTAGAGTGCAGAGGACGGTCTCAGGTGTCATTTCTCAAGTTCCATCAACTTTTTGTCTTTGAGATAGTCCCACACTGGTCTGCAAATCAACAAGTAGTCTGAACAAACTAGTTCGTGAGATGCAAGGATTTACCCATCCCTTTCTCCCCATCACTGTGATTACAAGGATTACCATGACCAGATTTTTAAAGATACATTCTGTGGATTTACTCTTGTCCTCATGTTTTCAAAATAAGTATGTTATTAAACTGGATAAGCTCCTCTTCCCTTTCTTTGCTTTCTCATTACTGTTGCTATTCTTATTTCTGAATGTGATAGTAATCTCCTGGAATAAGATTCTGGATCTCCTGCATCTTTGTTAGTTTTTAAAGTCAACATGGCTGGTGATCTCACAAGATGAGTTACATCTTGAAATCAATTCTGTAATCTTGCCTAGGCCCTTAGGAGTCCCATTAAATGATTTGACTTATAGTTTTGTGTTTTGTTTTTTTGGGTTTTTTTGTTTGTTTGTTTTTGCACTTCTGACTCCATAGATGCTCTTAGCCCAAAACAGTTGTTAAGGTATCAAGGATTATAAGAGCTTAAAGACATATGGGAGGCCTTTTGTCACAGCTCCTTCTTGCTGAACACGAGGAGCTCAAGCTGTAAAGGCGAGGAGGAGCTCTACCAGAAACGGATCTGATCTGGGACTAAGAACTGCCAGGAGCTCATCTCCTATTCCCATGCCATTTAAGTCCCTCAAGCTCCCTACCACCAACAGCCCAAATTTCTGAAGCCCCAATATCAGAAGCTGAGAGCTGGGGACTTGAAAGGTTATATCTAACATATGTATTTTCTTACCTATCACCCATATATTGTTAAGACATCTTTAATAGCTAGAGCACAGTGAAGGATTCTTCTGGATTTCAAGACAGAATCTTTTGTCTTTCCAGGAGTTTTTTTCTGCACTCTAATGGCCTGTTATTATAATCATCCCAAGGATGGGCAAGAAGGCCGAGTACTCATGTCCACTTGAAGTACCAAGACCATAAGTTCCCATGATATCTGAGAAATGGAAGAACCACTGGGATTTTGGGAAATTAGGGAAATTCTTTGTGATGTGGTAGAGACAAAAGAGGTTCACAGTATGGTCAGGCTTGACAATAACAGAAGAGACATTATGGGGAAAAGGGACAGGTTGTGCAATAGGGTAACTAAGTCTGAGATGGGGAGATTGTGGCAGAGAGAAGGAGAGGGCGAGTTGGCATTCCATGCATGTAGATGCTCCAATTTGTTCCTCAATTGAATATCTCAAAGAATCAGAAGGATTAGGAAGAAATGAAAATTCAGGGGAAACACACTGTGTCCTTGGCTGAGCAGTTTCTTAGCTATGCAATCTTGGGCCAGTCTCTTAAACTCTGAGTCTCCATTTTCACATCTACTGAAAGAAATAATATTTGATGGTACACATCATATATTATTTTATGTGACCATAAGGCTCATGTAAAAGTAAATATAATAGGGAGTCCTGGGAAGAGTTAACCAGTTTGCAGATGAAAAGGGGCATTGTTGTGTTGGTTTTTTTCCTTCAGTAACTTTGTTCATTCTTTTCCAGTAATCCTGTAAGAGAAATTACTTGGAATCTTATAATCAGAATATCAGGGTTTATTTAACGTGACTAATATTCATTAGAGCAATAACAGGAGTCAGGACTGGTGTAGTGGAAAAAATATGCACACTGGAGACTGACCAGGGTTTGAATCTTGGATCCACTCTGTCCTAGCTGTCTGACCTTGGCTCACTGTTCAATAAGAGTTGGTGGTTTCTCATCCATTAAAATTAGGTGATAACAGCTGTCCTGTGACATGTCAAAAAGCATAAATAAATCACTAGTGTGAAACACTTGGTTTTTAGTCCGGCCCATAGTAGGTATAGTAGGTGTTCCTCACATTCCTTCCATGTACCTAGACAGACTGCCTGCCTGTCAGCATTTATTTCACAGAGACTGCATTCCAACGGGCTCTTAACAAAGGCTGGAGCAAACTGCAATATACAAACTGAAGGCATTTAGCCAGATTACTTTCATTCTTAAAATAGTTTCTTTTAAGGACTGGCCACAGAACTGGTGCTGTTATATAAAGACCACATCACTTGCATCAAACTGATTCAGTTTGTACACTAGTTTATTTGACAATTACCCCAAATGTCTAGTTGTATTAGAAGACATATTGCCTCACAAATGGCTCCATGTAGTGCTGGCAATGGCACTGAAGAAGCAGAGGCACACCCCAGTTTGGTAGATGTTACTAGATGTTCTTACCATGATTGCTTTAACATTGAAACACAGTAAACCTGAGCAGGCACATTGATGTGCCTAGTATAATTTTCTCTAACATAATCTTGAGTTTTCTTGAAGCTGAGTAAAGTTCACCTTCAGTCAGAGTTTCCACCTGAGAACACTGTGTTATTTTAGTCATTGAAAGGTGGGTACAGGGGAGATTGTAATTAACAAAGACTATCCAGGTCTCTGAAACATTAGGAGAGCAGGAAACTGTGTGAAATAGCAAGTTTTAGAGACCAAGCATATTTAGAGTATACTTCCACTCACCCACCTGATATCATTGTATCCCTGTGTACCTGTCTCCTATGAGCTATCCCTATAGAAAGAACAGTCTGCTTCACTGTTTAGATTTGATGGAGTGCCACCGTAGCATATGTTTTACCTTTTGGGGTAGCACCTGGCATGACATGAGCACTACAAATAACAATGAGTTACCAGCTGTTGCTTGGGAATTTCCCATCCCTGGGAAATGTTCTGATGCCTTCCCTCCATATCCTATGCTCACCTGCTTCTCAATTCTGAAACCTCTGACTAGAATTTCATGGTCAGAAGAAGAGTCAGAGATGTTTGAATCTGTCACTGCTACCGTTTGACTTTTTTGCAGCGATGAGTTCCGTAGTATTTTCTTTAGATTTTATCTTTAAATTCAAAGAGCCTTATCCCTATGAAATGCTAATGTATTCCTCTTCTGGAGAGATAAGCAGCCTAGCATAGCATGACACACTAAGATACTATAGTTCGAACAAAGAAAAAAGGCATGTCTGGGGCCCAGACGGAGACTCACTGAGTATTTGTGAAGTCAAGAAACAGAAGGTAAAAAAGATGCCGATCATGTTGTCAGTACCAAACCCTGCAAGCAGCCTCCTGGTAACAGGCAGCCCCGCACAGTGGATCTTCTAATATGACAGGACCAGAGAGGCTCTGTCTCTCCCCCACTTTCTGAGGTTCAATGTGCATTCCCATCTGCAGTTCCCTGGACAGATGGGAATACTGGGTGCCCTTTCAAAGGCCTCACTAGGAGACTATTGGGGATTTTCCGTCCTAACTTTGGCAAACTCAGCACTCTCCTTCCCCCCCTCTCCATCCACTGGTGACAATGACAGCCCATGACAGCCTCAGCACTTGGTCAAATTCCCTTCCAGTTAGGAAACACAGCCAACGAGGCTGCAGGGAAAGGTTGGACCTACAAACAACAGTGTATTTCATTCTAGTGTAGGGAGGGGCACTTTCCTAATGTGATTGCAGCTCAGCATCATTCTGCAAATCACCAGCCTCAGCACCTCCTCTCTCACTTTCTCTAAACACCAAACTAGGGAACTAACATGTAAACACAGAGACCTTTTTCTCCTAGATTTGTTTGCATAAGTAGCTCAGGTTCGTAGGTCCCTGTTGAGAAGAACCTTCCAGTTTTTTCCCCTTCATCCTCTGCTTCTCTGTCTTTTCTTCTCTGTGCTCTAGATTGTGTTAGTGGTCTGGTGGTAAAACAGCAGGGAGAACACTGTCTCCATTTTAAGTTTCTGGTGTTTGTAATTCCAACCTTTTGTGAGGCCAGACAGTCAACCGCAGTCCTTAGCCTTGAGCTTGACTTCTGAACTTTTTTTTTTAATGGCCTTAGAGGGCAATGGTAAATGTAACACCACAGAAGCGTGAAGTGCCTCTGTGTCCTACACAGGATTGAGGAGATGCACAAGGGAAGTCTTTTCCCAAGTGGATTCCTGGTAGAAAAACACAATTTGCCTGCGGTTTGGCCATACACAAAGAAGAAGGGAACTGGATTCTTCCATAATACAGTGGCCAGCATGAAGTCTAACACTTCTTCACTCTTATTTAAAATTCTTTGTATGTATAAAAAATGGGAAATATCAAGGTCTATTCTTTGTTAGACCAAGACATTCTCAAATCAGGTTTTGCAATTCTGGTTCATATGCACTAAGGCTGGTTAGAAGATAGATAAACTGACACAAATGAAAGATTTTGATGGCTTTAAAAGGCACAGGTAAGTCATAGTGGACACTGATGTAACTAGAAAAATAAGATCCAGTTTCTTCTTTCAGGGAGTTACCCAGCTCCTGTGTCTAATTAGGTACAATGGGCTCAGCACGCCAGGAAAGGAAGCCAGGCTATATTGACAAGCAGAAAGCCCTATTAATAGCCCACAAATCTCAATGAATCTCAGTGGTGACACCTGAGAAATACGCATGTTTTCTACTTCATTTTTTCCTCAAGCTCTAAGTGTACCAAAAGTCAACTTGAATTTAATGGTACTTTCAAAGAACTTGACATACAATGTCATTTTTCCAGTATCGTTTCTTCAAACTTGAACTCTGTGATCACATGACCCTATGAAAGCCATCTCTGCTTTAGCTCCAGGAAAGACAAACTATGGAAAAGTTATTAGGTTTCTTAAAGGTCACCAACAGAGATCTACACCTACTGTTGTGATTGCATTATTCCCACTTCAAATACATTTGTTATTTGCCTAAGATTATGTGACTCATATGGAACCACAGTCCAGACTAAATTCCAGATGCTGTCTTATTGACAACTACTAGTGATGATGTAATTCTTGATTTATCCTTCCTAAACTCAGTATTATTTAGTTAGCCTTCCCATCTGTTATATGGCACACATGGCTAAAACTAGAGACAAAGCACCCAGAATCTGAATCACTTATTGTACCTAAAATATCATGACTATAACATCTCATGAAACGCATGTTTTTGTCTTTAATTGTATTGCAATGAGAAAAACAAACCCCAGAGCCATTATTGAGCTATGCATATTTCTTTCAATGTGGGCAACTGTACTGTTTATCAATTGTGGTTTGAGTTCTTCAGGAGGGAAGTTAGATGGTGGGAAGGGAAAGCTGTGAATCCTAGATCTCCATAGTTGTGTTGTGAAAGCAATAGTTTGACACAAATTGTCATATTGCTGTAATGGTACTTTTTAAACATAATATTATGCTTCAATATATTGTGTTTTCTTATGTAGCCAAGGATACTTCAAATTTTATGGGTTTCTCTAGAATTTAGTGAACTCTGAGCTACTGGTACTATCAAAGAAGTATTTCCTAACTGTAAGTAAAGACTAGAGAAAGAGAAGCCCATTTGTATCTAGTGCATGGGCATGTACTTAACCATGTGCCATGCTGAGCCATGGCTATACAATGTTGAACAGTATACAAATCCAGGCATGAACCTACCATCTTAAAATTTTCTATAAGTAAGTACTTATGTGAATAAATGCTGTTATGAAGACTTGGGTTCTGAGAAGGCACGGATGGCTTCTAGACATGGTGGAGTCCTGAATCCTGAGGAATGAGTCCTAAGGCATGAGTCACAATCCAATATGTGTAGCTGAGCTGGATAAGAATCAGGTGTTCCTGCACTTTGTCTTCTACCCAAGAAATTTTAAAGCTGGTTTTCAAAGGTTAAAAAAAAAAGAGAAAATAGCACATGTGTAGTTCTGAATAAAATTTATCCTTTGGAAGAGTAGAATTTTTTATTCTGTGAAAATTCTTACCACTTAGGTACCTTTTATGATATGGAAGACACCATTTTTGAATGCCTTCTTTATTTTGTGAAGATTATAAAACTCTACTTAATTTTATCTCATTTTAAAAATAAACAATCCAAATTTCTCATCAACCTTTCACTGCCAAATTTCTGATCAACACGCTACTGCCCCCCCCATTCGTTAGACTCCATATAACACCTCCTTTAATCCAAATATCCACACCCTTCCCATTGCATCTACTGTGGACTCATTATGACGCCTCTAAGTGACAGGCCCTAGGAAAAGAGGAGTTACTTCACCTGGTCATAGTATCTCCACATGTACACAGGAAAGATTCTGAATAGACTTTAAAAGTTTTATAAAACTTCAAAAGGATACTCCTTTGAAAGTATATCAGCAGGGTTAGTAGATAGAAAACTCCCTAAAGTTATTATCTCACTGTGTTGTTTTTGTTGGTGTTATTATCATCTGCTTATTTTACTTCATTCAAAAAACCTCTAGATTTTTACAGTATACATTTTTTCATGTTTTATGGGCAGTTTCTAGCTATGGTATATGGTAGAATTTCAATGAATGTTGATTGACATAAGTTGGAAAGAATGATTGAATGAATGATGCTTAGAGAAGAAGGAAATTGGGATAAAAGGAAAGGATGAAGGCAGACAACAAGGAATGGGGGGAGGAAACTGAGGAGTTAATGAAAGAATGTTTTGCTCAATAAATGAATGAAAGAATAATCAGTTTTTCAATTATCTTTGTTGCTGATATATTTTTCTTGCCTAGGGGTCAAACTTCCATATAAAAGCTATTATTTCAGAAAGCAAATATTGAAGATTCCATGAATTTAATATACACTCCAAGAAGTGTGTGTGTGTGTGTGTTTTGATAAAGAGAGGCAAACTTAGCCATTTATAATGATGAAACTAAACAGGAAAATAAATTCCAGATCATTAGGGCCCTTGGGATGGGATCTAAAACACAAAATTCAGGTTTTAGCAATGGTCACAGCTTGGAGAAAGCTTGTTATTTGGAACAAGAATATGGACGTAATAAACATTCTGAGGTTTATCTTGCTTTGATGGCTTGCCTTGTGTAGCTTTGATCTTTATATTTGATAATCATTTTCAAATGGTCTGGTGTGTTTTGAAAGTGAAGTAGCGGTTCATGAATCCATGGGGTTCCTTTGGAAATAGCAAGCTGCAATTGAAATTTGGAATTGGACAGTGCTGGGACTGAACCTTGTTCTGTGAGCCGGAGAAACAGGGCGACCCATCGTGTGAGGAAGGAGATACACACACTGACAATGTGATGAGATCCAGGGTCAGTGATGGGACACTAGTCTAAATAGGCAGTGGGAGATGGGGCCTTTCATTCCATTAGCAAGTTCAAAAGAGAACAATACATCTTGGAGCCTTATCATGACTTGGTTACTCTTCTAGTTACTTTCTGATAGGTCATCATATTGAAGTTTAGATATTTCCATCTATGTTGTATTTTATAATCTCCATTTAACAGGTGAAAGAGAAAGAGCCATGTGTTCAAGGTCAGAGGGCCACCGCACACAAGAAGAAGGATTCAAATCCCTCTGTGTGTGTCTTAAAATAGCCATCTGCTTCTTGTTCTTTTAACCCAAAAGAACTGTTTTTAGCTTGGCCCACTCTCAGCTCAGACAAATGCTCCACAAATTGAGGTCACCTGCACATGTCCAGCACCATCCTCTGTGACCAGCCTGCACCCATCAAAAGCCCAGGAAGCAGCACAGGAGAATAACACTCTCATTTGTGCATAGAGGAAGTCATCTGAAAGGTGACCTGCTTTTAAATCTGAATAAAAATCAGAGCACATAAGATTTGACCTAGGCTTCCCGTGAGCCATACCTCTGACCACCGTCGATCCAAAGGGATAATAACTATACCAGTATAAGGTGCTTCTAGCACAGAAGGACCTTGGTCTTTCCCAGATTTTTTTTCCCATGATTTCATGTAAGGATTTTGTTGTTGTTTTGCACTTTGAATGTGGTTCCCTTTTGCTTCTTTCAATAAAACAGGCCCTGACAGCTCTCTCATTCGGATTATTACAGAGTTGTACCATCTCAGGCCAGTGCATTTAGGAAATATGTGGTTGGCACTAACCAGCGAGTGAGATGCATAAAGAAAATATTCTAATGACAGTTGAGTTGAGAGCGCTTTGATCTCCCTCCAGAACTGCACTCATGGCTTTGAAATGCAGTTCTGGCAAAGGGGTAAAGTCTGGGCACCATGGCAATCAGGGCTGGGTTCCCTGAAACAGACATTCCTGGGGACCCACAACCTTCATTGTGGACTCCAGGTGCAGGAGATGTGCAGGAAGAAGAGAAACACAGCTTTTGGGGAGGGACCTAAGTTTAGCAGGGCCATGCCTGCATAGATTACCATTTCTAAACACTGTTGGTTGTGCTGTTAGTGGTATTTTGGCAAAGATAGAGGATGTGGCAGAAGTGGGGGCCTGTGATTATGGCCAAATGTGTTTCAGAACACTTCAAATACACTCTGTCTTGCTCCCATTTTGTTGAATGTAAGGTTATGAAAATGTCTGCAATCAAAAAGTATAAGGTTCTCAACTTGCTCAGGAAAGCATTTCTTTTTTTTATTTTAATTTATTTATATTACAAGTGTTATACCATTACCCAGTTTCACTACCTCCTGGAAACCCTCTATTCATCCCCCCTACCCCTGCTTCTATGAGGGTGTTTAAACACCCATCCAATCATTCCAGCCTCCCCACATTTGATTACCCTACACTGGGGCATATATGGAGCCTTCATAAGACCAAAGTCCTCTCCTCTCCAAGGCCATCCTCTGCTATATATGCAGGCAGAACCATGTATTCTCCTTCATTGGTGGCTTAATCCCTGGAAACTCAGGGGAGGGGGGTCTGTTTGGTTGACATTGTTCTTCTTCCTATTGAATTGCAAGCCCCTTCAGCTCCTTCAGTCATTTCTTTAACTCCTCCATTGGGAACCTGACCCTCAGTGCAGTGGTTGGCTGTGAGCATCCAACTCTGTATTTGTAAGGCTCTGGCAGGACCTCTCAGGAGACAGCTATATCAAGCTCCTTTCAGCAAGTCTTTCTTAGCATCCACAATAGTGTTGGAGTTTGGTGACTCTATCTGGGATGAATCCCCAGGTAGGACAATCTCTGGATGGCCTCAGGAAAGCATTTCTTAAGGACAAAGATTTGGTAATTCTTTTCATTTAAATATGTACCTGCTTCCTAAGTAGTTAGGAAGCAGGACAGCAGCAATGTAGTTCACAAGCTCATTGAAGAGTAGTAGACTTTAAGCTACAGAGCACACAGCAGGTTGTATGTTGAGAGGTGAGATGTGCCTAAATACACATGCACGTTCTCCATGGGGGTGTTGAGATGAGGAGATGAAAGGAGGCCACTGTCCCTCTTGTGATCAGTTTTCCAAGCTATGCAGCTTTACAAGGAATTGTTCCTACCTAAAGCAAGAGGGGATCTCACTCACCAACATAAAGGTTCTGAAATCAAAGATCACATATATATAAGCCTGAAGAATCAGATCCACAGCTAGATCCTTATCATTCTCAGGGATACAAGACCTCAGGCAAATCACCTCACTTCCCTAAGTTCTGAGCTTACACACTCTGGTTTGGTGCTACAAGATTCAAAGGACAAGTGTCCAATAGCTTCAAATCCGTACTTTCTCTCTGTGTGTTTTTGAGGAAGGTTTCAACAGGCACAGACATTATAATGATTTTGAACATAATTGTTTGAAGCCCATAGTCTCATGGATGAGATGGGTACTCACAATACAAACACAACATGAGCTATACATAGAAAACACACATGTGGTTGGGGGGGGGGGGGCTCTGAGTAATGAAACCTTTCCATCCTGCATAATAGGGGTTGCAAAAGGAAAACGACATTGGGAAAGAAATACTGGATTCTAAAACTGGGGGGACTATGCAGAAAGTAACTGTCAGCTCTACTTCAAGAGGGGGATGTAAGAGACTAGAAAATGTGAAGCTATATTGTGTGTGCTACCACTGTGCTGACCTGTTTCAGAGCTAATAGGCTTATACACAGCCTTGGGTCTCTCCATCCCTGTCCTCCTCCGTGTAACACTAGTAGCATGTAAGTTAGTGAACAGTGTTGAGAGTTATATTGTTTTCTCCTAGGAGGTAGAAGTTATTTTTTAATAATTTTGTCAAATTTGAAATACATGTACATGGCTAATGTGCTAGTTGCTTTTCTTATCACTATGAGCAAAATACCTGACAGATACAAATTATAGTCGAAACGATTCATTTTAGTCCATAGCATTACAGGGCTAACTCCATGTTGCTTGGCCTCCTACTGCTTAGGCAGAGCATCAGGAAGCGGGCACATGTGGTGGAAGAGAGCTGGTTACCTCATGGCATGCAGAAAGCAGAAAGAAGGAAAAGGACCAGGTATAACCTTCAAGTACCCTTTCAGTAATCTGTTTTCTGCAGCTAGTCTCCTCACTTCTCAGTTTCCCAAGTTGTATCATGAACTGAGGACCATGTGTTGGTGCTAGAGCCCCTGGGCATCTCATATCCAAACTATAACTGCTAGTCTTTCCATAGTTGCAAAACAGAAAGCCAAGAACAAAAGAAAGTCATTTTCTTTTGTTCAAGTTAAATATCCCTATACTACAATCTTTCTACTAAATTTTCTGCTTCTGGTGCCTTCTCTTCCATCTACTGCCTAAAGTGAAAGCTGAAAACTACATCATCTTCAAGAGATAAGCAGATGGATATAATAAAGAGCCACACAGACTCCTATGTTCAAAGGCTTTCCTGATGCCTTTGGGAGACATCCAGCTTAGCTCTGCATTGGTAGAAGACCTCATTCGACAGGGAAATCTTTCAGTAACAAAGCTACTTTTCCCTTTGGGTGGATTCCCCCAAACAAAAGAGACAGGGAGGAGAGAGGCCAGTGGGTCCAATAACCTAACCCCTTTTGGGAGATGGAGGCTTCCCAGGAATGAGAAAACCCCACATACGAGCCAGGGAGAAGATCCAACACCCACATTTCTGCTTTGGGCTAGAATGAATACCACCTCTTGAAAACATTGGCTCTGCAATTACCACTGAATAAACAACCAATTAAAATGTCTCCTCTTCCAGTGTATCTTCCTCTCGTGAAAAATTTTCATGTCAAACTGTTGAGGCAGACTTGTCTTTCTCTAATCAAGTATGTGTCTTATGCCTAAGAGATCAATGAAGGGAAAGAAGAGAGAGGGAAGGAGGAGAGAAAGAGGGAGAAGGAGAAAGGAAGGGGAGAGGAAGAAGGGGAGGGGGAGAGGGAGAGAGGGAAGGGGGAAGGGAAAGGGAAAGGGAAAGGAAACAATGTGGAAAGTGTTGCTCCAAGGAAAATCTAGCTCCTCTGTATTTTCATCCTCTACATTATTTTTCTCTTCCCCATGGGCTAGAGTCAGCTTAAAAGTGGTCAGTCAGTATTTTAACTATAATGGTATCCCCCAAATTAGCCACTATAAGACTGTGTTTGCTACCGCTATAACTTTTGTGTCTGACTAATCATCAAACTGAAGAATATATAGACAATTGGCTTCATAGAGACCTATGACTGGAGTGGCCAGAATGCAGTAGCTATCATATATTTCAGATTCTTGAGTCATGTTGAGGCAATGCACCCTCTGAGTCGGCAAACACAAACCCTGAGACCAGGATCTAGGTATTTTAGCTTCAATACTGGCCAATTTAAACTAAACTCTATCATTTTTTATTGAGGGCTTACTAGATAGAAAACCCTGATCGAAAACTAGGTACCAAGAAATGAACAAGACATCTTCTCTATACTCAGATGCCCTAAGAAGATGGTACATAGTATATTTCAACAGAAAAACATGAACACATTTCTAATTCTGTCCAACAATGACTGTCAGATACTCATAAGGATTCCTAAAAACAGGATGACAGACAAGAGTCAAGAGGGGTAGCATTGAAAATGAGCACAGAAAAACATATATGTCTAACCAAAGCGGAGAGAAGAGGCAGCTTCCCATACTTAGCATTTCTGCTCTGGTGAGTGAGTCTATCCAAGGCTATTATTGGATAACCCAAGATTATTTCTTGAGCACAAAGAATATGTGTCTCTTTTTTTAAACCCCCTCTCTGTCTTGTAGCGTGACCTTGTTGTCTGTCTGTCTCTCTCCCTTGCCCTCTGTCTCATCTTTCTCACTCACCTTTTGATGTTGTTCTTTAATTTTACTCTCTTTCCCTCTCTCTCTTCTCTCTCTCTTTTACCAAATGTCTTACAAATTTCTCTTTACATTGAAGAGACAATTACTATAGCATGAAGAGTTAATTTCTTTCCAAGATATGACCACCTCAATAACAGCAACCTTAAGCCCAACATCTTTAGTCTATTTTGCATGTAATGAAAGAATTTTACAGAATGCAGAATGGTCAATGGGTGGCAGCATGTTTCCTCAGTGGGAAGAGAATACATTTCCGAGCTATCCTGTATTAACATGATAACCCCAGCACCACATCTTTGGGTGACCTACTTAAAAACATTATACTATAAATTTCTCATCTTTAAAATAGGTTTGCAATGCCTCCTTACAAGAGTAATGTAGAAATGAAGAACACCTTCTACTGCATCTCCCCATTTCCCAAGTAGATGACCAAGGCCCATAATGAGTGAATAAGAGAGAAGAGCCAAGACATGCTATCTTGTTCATGCTCTGCATTCTCAGTCTATTCTTCTAGGTTGCCCTCTCCTTAGTCAAAATAGCACGGTCCTTAGAAATATAAACATTGGGTTTTCAACACATCTAGATTCAAAACTGGACCCAACTATTCATAGCCAATTTAATTTGGTTTTCTTTCAATAAAATGAAATAACATAACATTTTTCAGAGAAATGCAGTGGTGTGGTGCTAAAGGGTTTAGCTACTGTGTCCAGAGTAAGAGCTACTGATTATGTAGGAAAGATCCTACTGTATGAACACTACCTTTGGGGAACAAATGATAACAGCTAAACTCACTTTTATGTTTCAGAGCCTACTTGGATGTTAATGAGCTAAAGAACATTCTTAGACTGGATGGATCAACACATCTCAATATTTTCTTTGCAAACTCTTCAGAGGAGGAGTTGGCAGGAGTGGCAACTTGGCCATGGGACAAGGAGGCCCTAATGCACTTGGGTGAGTTTTAGAAGCTCCTTCAGAAGGAACTTAGAGCAATCGTTTGGATCTCAGTGTGAGGAGGACTTCAGCATAACCATAATGGTGCAAGCAATAGTGGTGGTAGGAATAATTAGTTTGTTTGATTCACAAAACGCTAGTATCTCTGGTGCTCCCTCTGGCCATCAACCAATTTTCTGAAGGAACTAGCTTTCTGGATGGAAAAAACTTAGACCCAGAGAGCAAGAAGGGTTTATCCAAGGTTATACAACTAGTGAGGAAGCCTCAATTAGAGTTCAAGTTTCTCCTGTATCCAGAAACTGCATTCTTCTTATACCTCCTTTTTCTAATTCATGCATACTTTTTGGTCCAGAAACCACATTATTCTGGCATAGCTGGGCTAAAGCAGTCCTGAAAGACACCAAAGAAACAATAGAAACACAATATATATAGGGACTTCTCTTCCTCCAGGTTCTGTCCACCAGCAACCTGGGGAAATCTTGACATTTAAATTATGCATATTCATAAACAGCACATCAGTTTGTGAAAGCTAATCTTTAAAACTCAAACATGGCAATCATTCCTGAACCAGTAGTTATAGAAAAAAATACAGTTCTGTGAAGTTTTATTTCTTCTGTATTCTTGTCTTGTGTATATAAATATGTAGAGAGACCATTTTTATTTGTGTAGACTTGAAATTATAATAAAGACACAAATTTCAATTCTGTTCATTTGATGTTCTCAGCATTTCCCTATTACAGGAGTCTTACAATTACAGAATTTCCTGTTCTACAATTTTTTTTTCACTTAGAATCACAAGAGAAAAGCATCCCTCTGGTCTATTTACACTTCATTAAAGATCATTTTTTGAAACAGCCATCCTAATATTCCATTGAGAAAGGCACTACAGCAGGTTTAACCATTTTCCCTCAATAAAATTCTCTCATTGTTGACAACAATGAGTTCTGATGACTCTGTGAAATTCATAGTTTGAGAATTCCTAGGCTCAGCAGGACATCAGTGCTGGATGTCCTCTCAGGCTAGCATGGTCAATAGTAACCCAGAGTCTACTAGCTGCACTTCTGGTTAATTGGAGGATGGCTAAATCTATAACTTCAGTTGAAGAAAACTGTGGTAAATCAAATTATGGTCTTAGTTCTCTATTATTATTCGAGGGATGAAGCTTGAGTGTGTTAGAGAGAGGAGAGAAAGAAAGGGAGAGAGGAGAGAGGAGAGAGGAGAGAGGAGAGAGAGGGGGAGAGGGAGAGAGAGAGAGAGAGAGAGAGAGAGAGAGAGAGAGAGAGAGAGAGAGAGAGAGAGAGAGAGGAGAACACTTTTTCTAACTGATATATGTACAAATAAATATCATCAACCCAAGTCTGCCCTCTAAGAGACTCTTGTCAGTTTTGGTCATTACAAATGGGATGTGCTACAGGCATCTAGTAAGTAGTAGTGATGAAATAAAATAGTCCACAGTGGTCTCAACAAGAAATTGGGTGCTCTAAAATGTCAATAATACTTAAGTCAGAAAACCCTGAGATCTGAGGTAAGTGATGAATACATAGACAGGCATCAGACATGGAGAGGTGGTGAGCAGGAGAGCTCATGCAACTAATGCAAACTTGAAAATAATTCCCTCTTATTACATGCCTAGTATATCTTAGGAAAGTGATGCTCCAGTAGAGGCAAAGACATTTTTTTCTCATTCTTTGCTGGATGGCCTTAGGCAAGATTCTTTTCTTGGATTTGTTGGCTAAAACATTGCAGGTTAACTAGATAGCCTCCCAGGGTCTTTCTAAGCTGTGAAATTTGCTCTTATTTTTAAAAAAACATCCAGAAGATTCCTGATCAGCATCTGGGGATGGCTGACAACTGGGCTTCTAAAGTTAAAGAGAAATACTCCTGGTGATTTCATAAATGTCAGAAGCTGGCTGAAGGCCAGAAATGGAGGAGGCTGTAAACCTATAGCATGTTATAGTATTTCAGGATGATGTCAGGCTCAAGTTATTCCACCTTTTAAGAGAAGCAATGAAACAGGACTCAGGGGCAAATGCTGTCATTCTATAGGTCAATTGGTGTAGAGTGGACAGAGCCAAGCTGGATAGTTTCCGGTCCTATCACCATTCCTGGGCTGGCCCTGCCTCTGTTATCTGCAAGTCTTCATAAAAAGACCAGGGGTAATTAGCACTGTTTTAGTAAACTAAGCACATGCTTAGTTTAGAGCTCCCTGGAGAAACAAAGTCTCTTTCTTAGGAGAAACAAGAGCAGTGTGAGGCAGGAGGATTACTAGCAATGTCATGCTGCCCCCACTAGCCAGCAAGCTGCCAGCTCCACATCCTAAATGCAGTTGATCATAAGCAACTCCAGTGCAGTAGTCTCAATCAAACTCAATTTATTAGAACCTCCTTTTTTTAGCCCTCCTTTCCTGATGTTACACCATTATTTCTGGAAAAAGCCTTGGGTGGGAGAGGGATTACATTTCAGATTATGACTGACAGAAAATAATGGAGAAAAATTTACTGTCTTAATTTCTTTTCTTCCTGCCTCTGCCTGGCTTTGTCATAACATACACACATATACACATACACACATACACACATACATACATACACACATACACATACACACATAAATACACACACACACACACACACACACACACACACACACACACATCTTTATCTTAAGAAGTCTCCAAGCAATTTAAGAATTTGTAGACCTCATGTGCCTGAGGACAAGCCAAGCAATCCAGCCCAAGACAAAACTTGCCTCACATCTGCTCTGAGCACCCCATTTCCACTGTACAATACCTTACTGCCTCGTCCTTCCTCCATGAAACACTTACAACTCCACTTCCAAGTTTCTGCTACCTAAATTATAAACTTCTCTTAAACACCAGGGTTTAAAGTTTAAATATTTTTTCTAGCGACCTGCATGCCAGTACTATTTAAGATGCACATGGAGCAAGTATTAGTCATTGCCTCCACTGAAGTTGGTTGTAGCTCTACAAACTCTGTTCTGTTTGGGGACATGAGGCATCATCATTTATGTCTCAAGACAGAGCAGGCAGATGAGTCATCCCCATTTCTTTTTAAAATGCAAATCCTGGTGCTAAGGGCAGAGTTAGGGCCTAAAACTCATTTCTGCTAGGTTTGTATTTTCTATACATTTTGTTCCCGTGTAGGTAGACAATAAGTAGCTATTTCATATCTGTCAGGGGTTACTCAACCTCCTTGGAAGTAATTAGTTATATCTCACAACCCTTTTAAAGATGAGTTATTCATCATCAAATATTCAACACATATTTAATCAGTACTCCAATTACATTTTGTTGATGTCATAAATCATTCAGGCCAAAAGCAACGTTTGGAGGAAAAGGTTTATTTGGTTTACACTTCCAGGTCACAATACATGTTCAAAGGAAATCAGGGCTTGAACTTGAGAGGAGAACCTGAAGGCAGGTGGCATGAGAGACTGCTGCTTTCTGGCTTCTTCTCTGGCTTCCTCTCTTACTAGTTCATGCTTAGCGTTTGTAGAACCCATGCCAACCTGCCAGAGGAATGGTGCCACTCACAGTGGGTTGGGCTCTCCTACATAAACTAATAGTAAATAGAGACCTCCAGAGACATGCCCATAGACCAATCTCATCCCGAAAATGCCTCAGTAAAAGCTTCTCCTTTCAGATGACTCTGGACTTTGTCAAGCTGACAATCAAGTCTAGGCAAGACAATCAGATGCTATATTCTAGTCTCAACCGAAGAATGTTGATTTCCAATTCCACCGTCACACTTCTCTTAAGCAGGGGTGGGTCATTTAGGAGCTCTATGAATGAATGTCTTTATGTTTAAGTTATGATATGATAATGGGAGCTGTCCTTTATAAAGACTCTGTGCACCATCTGAGGACACATAATAAATAATCAAGAAGCATCAGTCACTGTTATAAGAAATCTTGTAACAGAGCACAACCTGTGGGCGACTTTCCTGAGTGCACTTGCTTTTAGAAAATTAGAGATGAAGGCACGAGATTCAAAGATGGTAATCAAGTTTCAGGGTGTAACAGGGTTAATGAAGGCAAAATAAAAGTCAGAGCTAAGGAGTGTGAACCTCTTTGAGGCGTTCATCTATATAGCAGGATTTGGAACAATTGTGGAGCTTGGCATATATTACAGTCTAAGGTCTAAGTTACAGGAGAAAGTCCAGTCAAGCCAGAGATCAAAATCCTTATCAAAATAGTATGTTTTCAGAAGTTCAGCCTCAGCTTACACAAGTGCAGCTCCTCCAAAAGGGTAATGTTCTCTTTTCAAACAGGATACAAAGTGATTCATGAACCTCCTATCAGTTCTGGTAAGCAATCACTCACAGCAGTGTTGTGACAACCCAGAGGCAGTAGGGTCTTAGAGTGAAGAAGACTGTCAGTCTAAATAAGTAGCACTTTTTTCTCTTTGATTGACTTCTGGGTTCTTTTGGCGTGAAACAGACAGTTGCCTAATACTCTGGTTTTCTCCTTGAAGGCGGTATTGTCTTGAACCCATCTTTCTATGGCATTCCTGGACACACCCACACCATGATCCATGAGATTGGGCACAGCCTGGGCCTCTATCATATCTTCCGTGGCATCTCAGAAATCCAGTCCTGCAGTGATCCCTGCATGGAGACAGAGCCCTCATTTGAAACTGGAGACCTCTGCAATGACACGAACCCAGCCCCCAAACACAAGTTTTGTGGAGACCCTGGACCAGGCAATGACACTTGTGGCTTTCACGGCTTCTTCAACACTCCTTACAACAACTTCATGAGTTACGCAGGTAGGGTCCTATACATTCCTGATTGTAACCCAGTCTGACACAGGACCAAATGTCAGACTTGGGCTCTAGTTCAGGTTAGCCTTGAACCAACTGCTCATTTTTCTAAGATGGAGACTTTTCTTTCCAAGCAATCAGAATAACATCTAATTCACAAGCATTTCTGAAGTACAAGAAAGATGTTATACATAAATCATACCAGATGGTTGAGACCAAAGCCTATAAATCCAGATAGAACTACAGGGGACTGATGCTCTGGATCGTATGTTCTCTACCTCTGCTTTCTTAAAAAAGAAAACCCAAATCTTTCAACGGTCTAAAAGGTTACTCATAGTTTTGCTGCTGTCTTGTTCTTGTTCTACACTAGTGGATTGTTGTAGCTTTTTTATTTAACTAAGGTTTTCCATAGATAAATACAATTTTCATATGTTCATTTTCTATTGGAGGCTGGAGAAAAAGCTGTCTTTCTTGCAAACACAACATTGTCATATAGTATTGGGTATGGCATTTTTCCTAACTTCTTTTAACTTTCTTATAGCCCTTTCAGAAACCATATTAAGGACTCATAATCTAGGTCCCAGGATGTCCTCTACTTCCTCTTAGCACAGGTTATATCACGGCCACTTAAAGCCATTTTAGCAGATTTGGCAAATTAGATCAATCTGGGGTGGTCACAGCCCTGATTATGGTTTCCTGTGATCAACTGTCCATAAGTGCACACGATAGACCATTACTGAATTCTATTATAACATTTAATTTAGCCATCTATTCCTCATGAGAACATGCAAAGTATATGAAATAAGCAACAGCCTTTTATTGTGTCACAAAAGGAGGAAAATGAAAAAACCATTTTTCCACTTTATATTTTAGCCATGCTAATGTTTCTTATAAGCTGTATATATGATTGATTCTGCCAATAGTAGCATTTTCCTTTGTATAACCATTTATTGTCTATAAAAGATTTTAATGTGTTCCCTCTCCTTTAATTCTCACAGCGCATGCATGGAACAGGAACCACCCCATTTTGCAGATGACAATATAGAGGGCTACTTGGGTCAATTGCTTCCTATGACACATTGGATGCCAATTACTCTTTCCCCTCTCTGACTCATGCTATTCTTTTAAAGAGAACTAATGGATGGTTAAGTATGGAAGCCGAACAATCTAGATTTTCTTTTCACTCTACTTCCTGCAGTATAGCAGAGGATCTTTTGCTTGGTGTGGGAGTGAAGGTGAAGTTCCTAATTCAGGTTTGAACCAGGAAAGGCTGCTTCTGGCTATTCTACATTCCTGTAGCAGTTTTGATGAATATTATGATTGAAAAGAGATTTTGCCAGTGAAAACCAAAAGATTTGATGATCCCAATGGTCCTTACAGTTTCCTCCTGGGGACTTTCTATGTGTGGCTCTTACAACTTAAAAGTGATGTCACTTCCAAAGTGAATAACCCATTTCTGCATCTATAAAGTGTCTTTAGATTTGGTTCTAAAAACAGCCAGGGTGCTCGGTATTTCCTCAAAAGCAGATTCCAACTGAACTCCCATTCTCAAACACACTGACACTTCACATCCTGTGCCCTGCTTACATCCCATCTCTGTAGCACCTTTCCGTAGCCAGCTCAGCACACATGAGAAATAAACAATAATAAGAGTTTGGAAGTTTGCCTGCTTCTTAGGGGATAGGAGCTTCCACCAGCTACCAGACCTCCATAAACGAAATCTCCCTTTTGTTTCCCTTTGAGAAGCTCTAAAGGGTGATTAATTTACTATGGTTGTTTTGAAGGGATCTCCTCAGCTCAGTGACCCATTAACAGCAGAACTAATTCACTGAACTGAGATAACAAACTTACACCCCAAAAGCATCCTCAAAGCAACCCAGAGCTTGGAAATGTTTGTTTTCCTTAGGATCTCTGATAGATGAGGTGACAGAAGCCACTGGACCAAATTCAAAATGCAGAACAGGACGGGCTTTTCAGAGCTCAGGAAAGGGATGCACGGGGCTTCCTTCTTCAGAGCAGAGGGCAGTCATTGCCAGTTGACTTCTTCCAGCTGCCTCTCTTTGTTGGGTGCTCGTTCCTCAAGCAGATCTCTTGCCAAAACAGTCACAGTTTACGTGTGTGCTTTTCAATGTAATAGTCATCTGCTATATGTGGCTACTGATGACTTTAAATATACCTTGTGTAACTGAGGACCTAAACCATTACCCTTAAAGTATTTTAATTAATTTAAATGGAAAGGGCCACATGTATTGGTGGCTACCATTTTTGTCTTTGAAGACCAACAATAATTGAGTACCTCCAGTATGCAAGAAATAATGTAAATAACACCAGTAGATAGTATAATTCTTATATATTATAAATAAATGTGCATAATAATAATGCAATATAATAAATAAATAGTGTAAATTATCCCAAAGAGCTAAGTGATCTTATTAACATAATCAGTTTAGGGATGCAGAAAATGTCATTCAAATAATACAAGAAACTTGCTCCCATTCAAACACATGACTTAAATCCAAGCCTTTCTTACTTCATAATCTGAGTTATTAACCAGTCACTTTGCTATTCTGAGGAAGGTTGAAAGGCTCCCAAGTGGTTCAGACTAGTAGGCAACAAGCAGCTTATGTGTCAGAGACATTTCAGCAGAAAGCACCAACAAATATGTTTGTACTAACCTATTGGCAAAGCACTTGCCAGGTAGATGGATAGCAAAACATGCCCCCATTTCCTGAAGATAGCAGGCTGTATTGAGAATATTTCAAAGATTACAAGGCATAGAATATAGGATCCCAGGGCTTTTTTTCCAGCCTATGGAAAAAAGTAGCATCTTCCTATATGTTAAAAATGTTTAGTGTGCATTCATGCCTTGGCCCAATATTCATACATGCTTTAACACAAACAGACCTGTCTTTATAGAATATACCTGAAGCAAACAACTCAATTGATGTGTTTAAAGATTTAGCAGCAAGAAATTTTTAACCAGTGTTCACACTCTAAATATTTATTAAAAATTTAATATATGCCAGGCATAGGAAAGAAATGTTTGCCTATGCAAAAAAATAAAACTGGTTTACAAGCTTGAAGATAATGGAAACTTAAATGGATTGCATGACATCCCACATTACAGAGCACTGTTATAACACTGAACAAGGTATAGAGTAAGGCCAAACAAGAATGGCATTCAGAACAGGAGGTTTTATGTCAGGAAGCTGAAATCAAATGCCCTATATTGTAGTGTTTGGTCATAGGCATATTACTTCTTTTTTGGAGCCTTGTTTATTTTTCTAATTCATGGAGAATAAACGCTCTTCCCTTGAGTGATTATACAAGGAAATAATCTAGAATTGTCCTTGGTAGAATAAGTAATGATTGACAAATGATAAAGTGTATTAACTATTTGATATGGAGAACATCCTAGTCATAGTCATATATATGTCACATAAGTGATGAGAATTATATGTATATATATATATATATATATGTATGTATAATTAAACAAAATTTATATTATTCATAGGTACTGGACTTAGGGGGATGTTTATTTGGGACATATTTCAAAATTTCACAGTGAGCATAGCTTTTATAATAATTTATTACCGAGTGTATTGTTATAATTTTAAAAACAAAAACCAAATGACAAAATTTTACCAAAATTTACTCATGTACAGAATATCAGCAAGCTTTTTAAATGCTTACATCAGCTTTCTGAGGAAGGCTATCACCATCCTTCAAATTTTAGTGAGTGGAAATGAGGCTGGCGGGGTCAGCATTTTGTCCCAGGTCCTATAGGTAGTTGAGTTATTGAGTGTCTGTTATTATTTTACATGCAACATACCCCTCAGTACACGGCTCAGGTTGCAAGCCTGGAACACTAGCAATAGCTTGGTGGCCTCAGAAGGCTCTATAAGATCAGAGGCTCTCAGGGTCCCTTCTACTTATAGACAAAATGGGAACAAGATGAACCTGGAGGTCTAGGTGAAGGGACTGCAGATGGTAGAAGTGGTGCTGTTTGGGGCAGGAAGCCAAGTGAGTCTGACTTTAGACATGAGCAAATGGAGACAGAGCATTTTTGATAAACGGAAACCTTTAGGATTTTTACCAAGATTCTGATAGTAACTAAGTCTCAGTGTGATATCAGGTGGGACAGAAGTTTTTCAACTTAATAAAATTCAAATGGATCCCTATCCCCTACTAACTGCTATCACCTATCCATTTTCAGACTTTTTCCTATTGGCAAATGGAAAGGGTTACTATTTTAATTATAAAAGGAAAACAAACTTCTTTGAAGAAAAAGTAATCAGAAGTTCCTAAAGAAAAAATACATCATATTTCCATCAACATTCATCTTGGTGCTTTCTGTGCCCCATTTGAATCCTTAATAACCTTTGGTCGAGTTGACTTAAATAATCTTCATTTATATAACAGGAAGCTGATATAGAAAGTTAGAAGAGTTGGTAGTGTTAAGTTAGTATTTTGTTTTAGAAATGTCCTTAAAATGTATAGTCTGTGTTAATATTTTTACTATGGTAACAATGCTTCAGGAACCAGTCCTCTCCCTCAAGGCAATGATTTTCCTCATCTGTCTTAGTTGGGGTTTCTATTCCTGCACAAACATCATGACCAAGAAGCAAGTTGGGGAGGAAAGGGTTTATTCAGCTTACACTTCTGCATTGCTGTTCATCACAAAAGGAAGTCAGGACTGGAACTCAAGCAGCTTAGGAAGCAGGAGCTAATGCAGAGGCCATGGAGAGATGTTCCTTACTGGCTTGCTTCCCCTGGCTTGCTCAGCCTGCTCTCTTATAGAACCCAAGAATACCAGCCCATGGATGGTACCACCCACAAGGGGCCCTTCCCCTTGATCACTAATTGAGAAAATGCCTCACAGTTGGATCTCATGGAGGCACTTCCCCAACTGAAGCTCCTTTCTCTGTGATAACTCCAGCCTGTGTCAAGTTGACACACAAAACCAGCCAGTACATCATCTCTGTCCATCCATGTGCCAGTATTAGAGCTATGTGGGTTAGTATTAAATTGCAAAGAATTCCTGCTTCATATGCTGAGCTTTGATTCTTCCTTCTCCAAGTTTCACACACACACACACACACACACACACACACACACACACACACACAAGTTATTTGCTTACTTCTCCCAAATATGGGCCAGTGAACATCTGCCATGAAGCAGAGTTCTTGCGCCTCACACTCTAGCTCAGCCATATTATGAGAACACTCTTATTATCCCCATTGTTTCCACTTTGCAGATAGAAAATGGAAGTGCCAAGGACATAGAGACACTTGCTCCCTTGACTCTGTATCTTGTACATCTTCTTTTTTGAGCCATCAAGCCCTCCACCTGCATCTAATCTACTTAGAGGCCTTTTTCCAGACATTTTGCACAAAGTGTACAGATCCCAGTGTTCATGAACAATGATCTTTTGTCCTGGCCATTCGCAGGCTGAGGTGTACATACTCCTGGCAATATGCAGCCACAAAATTTCGGGAGTTACATGGTGGATCTGGGCTTAAGAACAATTTACTGTCACTCCTGTGCAATGCTTGCTAAGGAACACTGGGCTCTTCCGATATCGCCAGATTCTTAAAGCTTTCCCTCGGGGTGCTGAAAAGAAGACTGTCAAAATTACTAAGAGGATCCAAGCCAGCCTTGCCATATAAACTCTCACAGCCTTGTCTGTTCCCTTCAAGGTCATGTTCTGCTGCCCAGAACCTCTCCAAACTTATTTTCTGATAAGGAAAAGTGAGTTTATGCTTCTGGATTCCAGTAGCACTTTTATGTTTAAGATCTGGTGAGGTCCACACTCCTCTGTCTAGGGCCAGCTGTGGTAATCCTGACCAAGCAAATACCTCTGAGAAGGAAGTGGTACATTAGGAAAACAAGCCAACCAGTGCCTGTTTTTTTCTTGTTCCCAGGGGAGCTGAATCAGAATGTTGGGAAAAGATACAGAAGGCAAACCTCTTCCTTAGGGGCTGACTTGGGTCCCTGCCTTCAGTTCACACTCTGGAAAAGGAAGAGTAGAACTGAAGGTCATTCCATCTGAATACCTAAGAGACTGTTTCCAATCACCCTTAGGATAGAGCAGGGCTCAATCGCATGTAGAAGCCACCTACTGGAAACTTTACCCATAATATATTTCGTTTGTGCTTAGGGGGGAAATGTTATGGCATTACTTAGAAGCACACCTTTGTTTCAAACCCCAGAGATGCTTTTAACTCTATGCCACAGGAAAAGTGGCTTGCTTGAATACAGCTTGAGTTCCTAACTCCATAAAAAGAGAGAAAATAATAATAACTACTCCAAAAATAGCATGTGCTGGAAGATAAAGAATAACTGTCCAAAGCTTGTCATATCATGCCTGACTCATACTTACCACATGCTAAGCATATGTCTCAGAGACATGCGTACACTGTAAGGACATGTGTTTGCTCTTGTTCCTATCTGTACTGGTGAGTTTATCAGCAATTGATCCTAGCCAGAGTCACATAAGAAGAAGAAACAGCAGTTGAAAAAAAAAAACCTTTCATCATATTGGCCTATAGGCAAGACTATGGTGGAATTTTATTAGTGATTGATGTAGAAAGACCCAGCTCACTGTAGGTAGTGCCACCAATAAGTAGCTGATCCAGTGTTGTATAAGAAAATGGACAGAGCAAACCATTAGGAGCAAGGCAATAAGCAGCATTCCTCCATGGCCTCTGCTTCAATGCCTGCCTCCTGGTTCTAGCCTGCAGTTCCAGCCCTGCCATTCCCCTAAGATGGACTGTGACATGGAAGTGTAAATCAAGAAAATCCTTCCCTCCCCAATTTGCTTTTTGTCATCATCTTTATCATAGAAATAGAAATCCAGCTAAGGTAGCATTCTATATAGAGTCTGGGGTGTATATTCACTTCCTAACTATGTCACAAGCTGAGCTTTGCATGCCTCTAGCTGTGTAGTTACCTCTTCTGTAAAGCCACTTTCTCTCTTGACCTCAACCAAGTAATCTAATTGACCTCATTTGTACATCCATCTCTGGTGCCTTTTTACTTGGTCCTCTTCTCCCATATGCCATCTCTCTCAATTCAGTGATGATCTCCATCACATTAGTGAGCACAGCACAAACCTTGCTCATACGATGTGTTCATATCTCCTTAAGGTGAGGGACATTTTAAGTCCTATGTTTCCACAGTTTATAGCACTGACCATGAATTAGACATTTAATAGATTTGTTTTAAGAATAGTATCTTTGCATTAGGGAAAAGCAGAATTCATTAATGAATGAATGAATGAATGAATGAATGAATGAATGAAAAGGAATACAACAGGAAACTAATGAACACATAGATGAGTGAATAAGTAAGTGGGTAAAAAAGTGAATTAATGAAGAAATGGATGATAAAAGTGAATGGGGGCAGATGCATTGCTGACTTGGGACCAGAGGATAAGCAGCTTGCTTTGCCTTTGTCCTTAGCCATAATCTCTTAGTAGCTCTCTCCTAAGATCCAGGATTGCTTTTCCTGTTCTACCCACCACCCTCCCTTCCCTCCAGTTTCCTCTCACCTGTCTCCAGGAGTGATGACTGCACTAATTTGTTCACAGACCATTAACTTCTAAGCACTAGAAGAGGCTGCCCTGAGCTGGCAAGGACAGACTTGGGTGCTGGCTCTCTAGCTGCATGGAGACATGGAGACGTCATCCTTCTCTTGCGTGCCTGCCTGTGCAGCTCAGGGCTTATCTTTCCTCTCTCTTTATCTTTTCTCTCTTTCTCACTCTTACAGATGACGACTGTACAGACTCTTTCACGCCCAATCAAGTCTCCAGAATGCACTGTTACCTGGACCTCGTATACCAGAGCTGGCAGCCCTCCAGAAAGCCAGCACCTGTAGCTCTTGCACCCCAGGTTGTGGGGCATACAATGGACTCTGTGATGCTAGAGTGGTTCCCGCCCATTGATGGCCACTTCTTTGAAAGGTGAGTGTGCCCTGGGGAGTGTTGCTCATGCTCTCTCTCTCTCTCTCTCTCTCTCTCTCTCTCTCTCTCTCTCTGTCTCTGTCTCTCTCCCTCCATCCCTCTCTCCCTCCCTCTCTGTCTCTCTCTGTCTCTCTGTCTCCCTCTGTCTCTCTCTCTCTCTGTCTCTCTCTCTCTCTCTCTCTCTCTCTCTCTCTCTCTCTCTCTCTCTCTCTCTCCTCCTGCTAGGAAGGCAAAGACTCACAAGGAAGGCAAACTTGGAAGAGAATTTTTTGTGCTTCTTATTTTTGTTGAATAGAGACCCCCACTACTCAGCAGTGACTGGTACCCAAGGGCACACTGGTACATTTGAGACATATAATATAAGACTATTTTTAACAGAAATGATCCAGTAAAGATGCATATTTCCTCATGATTGGGAGGCTAAATTAGCTTTATTATTAAAAGCTTGGAAACCAGGGTTGGTGTGAAATGAAAATCTAGTACATTCTAATCTGGTCTTTAATTCCAGCACTTGGGAGGAAAAAGTAGGGAGATCCATGTAAGTTCAAGGCTAGCCTAGTCTTCACAGTGAGTTCTAGGCCAGCCAGAGCTACATAATGAGAGAAACTTTCAAAATATACATCCCCCCAATTTTCCCAAGTCTAAAAATATTTGGAAATTTCTATATCTTCTGGTGTTGTCTCCATTAACCCAGGATTTGAAATTGCCTCTGATTAGTAAGGAAAGCCTTTCATATTACATATGTATACATACATATATTTCACATTATATAAAATACAAGCATGTATACTATTCAGTTTGCAAACATGTATGGTTATATATTACGATAAAGTTTATATTTAGTATATATATTTTGAGAAAGCCAGAGACTAATCAAGTGTAAGACACCATAGATTTGATCCCTGTCCTTTTACTTGTCATCCAAATGCTACCTGACATGTCACTGCCCCCAGATTATTTTTCACTGTCTTTTCCTAAAAAAAAAAAAAAAAAAAAAAAAAAAAAAAAAAAAAAAAAAAAAAAATGGGTCCAATTATGTTTTCTGATAGTCATAGTCAGAAAGGGGAGACCTAAATAGTGCCATTCTATGAATCCTTCCACTATAGAGTTCCAAGGAGCTCAGGCTTTGAGGGAACCAGGTAAAAATACATCACAGCTAGGCACACAGTTCAATGGCAGGGCTCTTGCTAAGCATGTATGGAGTCAAGAATCCAACCTACCACTGCAAAAAATGAATATTCATGAATACAGTTTACAGCTATTTCAGAATGTTTCTGCCATTCAGGTAATCTTTTACTCTAATCCTTAGCTCTTCTTTGGATGTTTATCCAGCAATAAGGATATAGCATTGATGATGGCGCAGACAATGACCGTGTTAATCATGATCGGTCTTTGTCTGCTGAACTTGCAGCTGTCTGTCAAATGCTAACCTTGTGATAGATTCTGATCTGAATGCTTCTTGCGCAGAGTCTTACTTAACATTCCCAGTAACCCAGTTAAAGAATAAAAGTTTCCTTATGTGTCAGATAAGGAGAGCAGTGAAGCTGAAAGAGTTTGAGAAATTTGGCCAAGAGCTCATAAAGTGCTGGAGGCAGGCCCTCAACATTTCAGAGTGCCTCGTCTATGAATCCTACTTGCCTTCCTTAGATTTTCCCAACTAGGGTGTGAAGGGGATATTAACTTTCCTCACAAACGGTGGCAATGTGTATATATGTATTTGCTTATAAGAAAAAATAAGCACAAGACCACAGCTAAGATTTCTCAGAGGTAACTAGCTAATGGGTACATGTTTAAATGCTCACTCTCACAAATTATCAGGAAAATTGCAACTTATAACTGAAAGGATTGATCACCTCACAATCTTAAAATGGCTATTCCCCCCTCCCAAAAAAAGACACACTAAAAAATGGCAAGGCTTATGAGGAAGGGGAATCTTTCACAGTGTTTGTGGGACTGTAAATTAATTCAGTTGTTATGGAAAACAGTATGCATGCCTCTCAGACAACTAAACTAGGACTGTATGATTCAGCTATTCTATTAATACATATATACCCAAAAGAAAATAAATTAGAGATTGGAGAGGTAGTTCAGTGACTAAACATTTACATTTAAGCATCTGGACCTGATCGGATGCTCAAACCGCAGCAAATCCTGGAAGAACCTGGCCTGTGAGAGTGGAGACAGGGGATCCCAGAGCAAACCGGCTAGCAAGGCCAGCCATGACAGCGAGTCTTGGGTTTGACTGAGAAACCCAGCATGATGAGTAAGATGGAAGAGCAATGGAGGATGGCTCCTGACATCAGCCTCAGGGCCCCAGTCCAGGTGTACACTCGTGCATAGCATACACTCATGTGCAAAGCAAACCAATGCAAACACAGGTGCAAAGCATACAAAAAATATAAAAGGAAAATAAGGGACTATAAGTAGTTAGTTGAGAGGACACCCTGTTCCACATGCTCTGTATAGCACAAATCACATATCTAAGATAGAGAAACAACCTGAATATCCTTCATCAGGTGAAGAGGTTAAAAAAAAAAAACCCTATGTGTACTGTGGAATATTAGTCAGTCTTTAAAAAGCAGAAAAGAAACCTGTCATGAAAAACACATAGAATGAGTCTGGAAGTCATTATTTATTGAAATATGCTTACCTCAGAAAAACAAGCATAACTGATCTCCCTCATATGTAGAATTTTATAATGTTGAAGCCGTGAATGTACAAAGAATGAAATTCAGTGGTGGATCTAGCTAGATGGGAGGAGTGAAGAAGTTGGTCAAAGGGTACAATTCCACTTAGATTGCAGAAATAAATGATCATGCTCTATTGCCCACAGCTGACATTATAATGAGCTGTACTGCTTTGGATGTTTTCAAACGGCTAAAACAGTAGATAGTCAATGTTTTCATCATACAGACACAGAAAATGACAGGTATGAAAGGTGATAGGTTTCTTCATCACCCTTCTTTAATGATTATAAACCTGTGTATAAACATTATTTTATACTTCAAAAGTATTCAACTAAGATCTTCGTGTTAACAGTTTCAAAAATTAAAAACACATTATACAGTAATAGCGCATCAAACTGGGTCTCTAAATGTCTAGAGACTATCAGTCCCTGAATCTAGAACCTTCCTTTTGCATCCAGGGGAGAGTTTGCTCTGATATGAATGAAGCAAACTCCCCTGGCTCTCTGTAGGAACTCCCTCTTTCTGGCCCCAGCTGCCCTTACAGAGTTTAGAGCTGGATTTGGGAATGCTCATGTGACATTTTGGAGCAAGCTTTGCAGCAGCCTGTAGATTTATTTATTTTCTCTGTAGTGATGAGAAGTTTCAGACTTTTGGTCAAGCTTTGGCCTTGATTTTACTTAAAATGGAAGTTTTTGTAAATGAAGCTTCCTGTGTATGTATTCAATTTATATTTCATAAAGCAGTTATTGTCCATTAAATAAAATCCATCTGATTGGTGGAAACCTATTAGAGGGTTAATTGTTGTGTAATGAGATATGTCTCTATTACATAGTACTCTTGGCTTTAATCAATATGTTTTTAATAACCTATAGTCAGTTAGTACTTGAGGCGTATACAATAGCTATTCTGTTCAGGGTAATATTAACTAATGGAGTTATCACATGCTAAATTGAAACTGACATTTTTGAAACATGTAATTAAGGTTAGCAGCTATGCAAACCACAAGCTAAAGTAAGTTTGTCCATAAGTATTAATAAATGCTGTAGAGGACGGGTACTATATCCTCTGTGCATCTTGCTCCCATAAGCAGGGAGTTCATAGCACTGCAAATTGATTTAGTATGAGGCATATAAGCTTTGATGTCTGGTCCCTCACACACTCTGCCACCACCTCCCTGAGCTTCATTGCTCCTAGTAGATGAGACTTTAGGCAGGACGTCTGACTTTTCTCATTCTATGAGTCCTCCATAAAAAGGTGCTAACTTGCCCACATTGTCTGTGTTATATGGCGTAGTCAACAAATGACATCCACGACAGACCAAGCCACATATTCTACACTCAAGGAATGTTAGCTTCTACCTTGTGTGAGGTTTTCCAGATCTGTTGGGTTACTTGAAATTCCCCTTCCCTTGCAAAACCTTGGGTGTTTTCCACACCATCCATCAATGCCAGCATCTCGCCCCTGGCCATGTTCATGTCCTCCTGCTGTTCTCACATCTGTGGTGTAAGAGACTACAAGGGTTTCCCTTAAGAAAACATATTCTGATTCCCCCACAGACTGTGTCCTCACATAGGGGCAACTGAATAAATAATTTGAGGGCCACCCCTAGTCTTGCAAATGTGTTGACTGGCTGGTTTTAGTAACAGAACAATTGGATATCATATACAGGAAAGCATAGTGGACTAGGAACTATGGGACGATTGTCTAAAGTCCTTGCAAATGCATCATTATCTCTGCCACTTTTAATTTCAGTTTTCTGATCTGTAAGTTAAAAAGCCCTGATATTTCTCAGGCAGAATTTCTCCTCCATGTCTCCTAACATGTATAATAATTAGGAACTCTTTTTCTACAAAAGTGAGAAATACTAGAACCAGCCAGTCTAGTTGTAAAGGAGAGAAGCTAACTCCTTTTTATTTAGGATGGCTTCTTGAAGCACAGTTCAAAAGGACTTTACTTGTTAACGGGAATGTTTCTTACCTAAATTCACCAAGAGAGCATCTACTCTCCATCACAGTTGCCACATTCACCAAAATAGTGACCATAAGTATTTGAAATTATGACTGATGTAACCAAGGTTCAGAATTTTTAAATATAAATTGTTTTAATTATTTTAAATTTAAATAGCCACTTATGGCTGCTAGACTTCTCATTCAATAGCATCTATGTAAAGTTTGTGCTTTGACTCAGATAAACTGTGTAAGAAGATGAACATCCTCAACATTAGCATTTTTCAGTTATGTGTGGTGTGTGTGCCTTGATGCATTCTGTGTGTGTGTGTGTGTGTGTGTGTGTGTGTGTGTGTGTGTGTGTGAAAATCAAATAGATGCCAGAGTGAGTCATGGACACAAGCATCCCCTGGATGTACAGGACATCACTCATCACATTTGCTGCCAGCTGCATGGTGATTCACTTGTCACAGTACTTCTTGACAACCAGACCCTTGTTATAAGATCAGTGAAGTTCAAGGTATGCCTAAGGGAAATGGAGAAAGTCAGTAGCTGTGTAGGTCAGCCCAGTTCTTGAATCTATCCCAGGGCATGCATGATGTCACCATTTTATTATCAGTCCTATGACTCAGAGCTGCTGTGCACGGAAGCTGACATTGTAAGGGACCTCTGTCCTCATTAAGAGCTGAAAATTTCCCCCAACTCTCTCTCCCTTCCTCTCTATTTTCCTCATTCCCATTACTGTAAGTATAAATTGGTATAAGATAGACCTTTTCCAAAATCAATTCACAAATTACTGACATTTTTTTCTATTACTGAAGCCTACCTGAATAGCACCAAGGTAACAGTATAGGTTAAACTTGAATGAGACTGTTCTACATAATTTTATAGTAGATGTGTTTTCTATAAAATTTCATAATTACAGATATTGTAGAATAACTGTCCACTATTCTATTTAGATTATCCACAGAATGTTTAATGCTTTATTCTTTCACCATGTGTTAATGTGCTTTTATGATGCGTGTTCTCACATTTCAGCTACTGTGTTAAGAGGTCACACACTCTGATGTTAAAAGGTTTAGCTTAATTTAGCCACGACTATTATATATGTGTCTGTATGGCTAATATTTGATCACACACTCATTAATGTTACTCATCCATTAATTCCATCTATACATACTAGAAAACACTTGAGTTGTGTGCAGAACCCTCAAATAGCCTAGGTTATAGGTCTTGCTCTCAGGTGCCTCATAATTTATGAAAAGAACACATTCATATATAAACATATCAATACACAAAAATAGAATTAAGGTGAATCTAGCAGGATGAGAAACATCAGCCAGGCAAAAGCAGCAAATATGGGGTAATGTGACCCAATGTGAGAGAGAGAGACAAAGCTAGCATAATGAGGAGAGTTAGAGTTACTGGAGTTTGGAAAGACTCAAAAAGTTTAAGCAGGTACATGGCCTATTGAGAATAGGGTTTTTAATGATTTCATGACCCCTGACTAGGAATGACATCACACTATAATGTTCACATATATACTTCCTTACACTTTAACCCTAAAATCACAATTTCCTTGTTAGTGGAAATCCTACAACTTGAAATCTGGATGTGTCATTCTATCCTCTTAGGTCACCAAATCACACAGAATCCTTTAAGAATGATTGAAGAGGAATCACTGGGACTGTTTTATTTTGAGAAACATTTGGTTGGTTAAGACCTTACTTAACATCAACTAGAAATTACATTTGCCAAGAGTTTCAGCAGATGCCACTCAGATCTGCAGATGCTTTGGTTCATGAGAATACAGAAGATTCATTCCTGTCTTCTCCACCTAACCCTAACCCTAACTGCCTCCTACAAATGCCAAATTTGGAGAACCAGTAGGAACCCAGACATAGTTGTAGCCAGAGAGAGATTGAATCCAGATATACCAGACAGTTGGGGAAGCCACCATAATATTCCATTTTTGGGACTTGTCCCATTGAGAGATTGGCTCACCCCCTGGAAAGCTGTTCAAATGAGTTAGATGGCATAGGAAAGCAACTGCTTTTGACTATTAAATTGCAAGTGAGTCATTCATCCCCAGAATGTCATGGCTAGAGATTTCTTAGGCATCATCTCATCCAGCCCACTCATTTTGTAGTGAAGAAACCACACCTTCTTCATGTTTAGTTCCTGTGATGCAGACTCGGTCCTTGAACATAGTGGGTACCTGGAAAATATTTTTAGAGGAGTCATTCCTGAGGAGAAAAGGAGGCAAAGTATGCTCTCATGACCACACAAAAGATTCCCAGTGAAGCTTTTAATGCCAGGTACAATTAAAATTATTGCAGGTAGTAGGGTTTTTTTGTTTTGTTTTGTTTTGTTTTGTTTTGTTTTGTTTTTTTTCGGCCAGTTGTTTCTGTGCTACTAGACATCAAAGGGAGTGTAGGCAGCATCCGAACAGCAGCAAATTTAAAAAACAAAAACAAAAGCATAAGCAAATAAAATTCCTGGGCAGTAAAAGAGATTTCTCTTGTAGTCATTTTCCTAGCCATGGCATGTGCATGGAGACAAAGCAATGAAGGCAGACTGTGTTGCCTGTCCTATTGCTTTTGTCCCAGTCCCATCATTTGTCCACTCAATTGTCCTAAGTCGGTGTATTTCCTCTCTTTCCTTGGCCTCCTAGAGAATTGGGATCAGCATGTGACCTTTGCCTGGAAGGGAGAATCCTGGTGCAATATGCTTTCAATGCCTCCTCCCCCATGCCCTGTGGACCATCGGGACACTGGAGTCCTCGAGAAGCAGAGGGTAAGTCAGATGCTTACTGACGTGTGGTACAGAGAAAACAAGTTTAATGTACATGGACTGCTATTCTTTTTAACAGTCTTTAATACTGTTATTCATCCACTCATTAACTTTACAAGTGTATTTTAGCACATGTGTGCTATTTTATGAATGCTATTCTCATGTTACATGTGATGAAATAAAGTCACCAAAATATTAAATAAGGGTCAGAGGTACATGCTATATGGAAGTGTTCATATAACTTAAAGACTCCAGCACCCTGTAGGTACAGTCAGGTCATATTGGAGTTAATACATGTATTGGGGGACTACAAGGCCATCAGTCATTTTTGATTCTTCGATTATGACAAAGGCCACCTGAATAATTCTTGTATGTGTCACAACTCTTTAATTTTCCCATGTACCCTTTTTGTTGCCTGCCACTATCTTAATCTTCACCCATTATCATGTTCTGCCACATACAGATGGCATTCTCAGGAGTCTCAGGAGTCCAATGACTGAATTTCCTCAGAGCATCATTATTTCATACAGAAAACACCTCCTGTATCCTACAGAAATAGAGGCACAGCTTCGGCCGAATCCTGGCTGCTACACTTTACCATTTATCCCTAAAGCTAGACTGGATGAGAACAGTGACTCCCTTTACATGTAACATTTCCCTTTCCCTGCCTTGGGACATTTGACATTGACCCTGTCCCACTATAGTCCCACAAAGGTCCAAGACTGGTCAGATAGTGTTATCCATAGTCATTAGATAAGACAACATGACACCAGGTTATCAGAGCAAGTAGGACCCAGCCCCTTGCAGAGCCTTAGTGAGAACTCTTTCTCTGCCCTCTATATTTTTAGAAAGAGGGTTGAAAGAGAAACACCAAAGATAGACTAAAGGAAAGGAAAAGGATCAGAAAGGAAAGTGAAGTTGAAAAAATGAGGGTGGTCTTATGCTTTATTTTCTAAAGTAGCTTAAAATAAAAATGGAATTTGGATGTGCGAACTCTTGATAATCCCTCTGCAATATAAAGTAAGAGGGATGTCTGGGAGAACCCTTCATTCAGTCTCATAGGCTCACAGGCTGTCAGGCTTGGAAGGGATACCTGAGGCCATTGTGCTCCAGTCCTCCATGAAGGAATCTCCTCGATGATCTTCACGGTGGCATGCCCTTCCCCTTTAGTAAGCTATTTCTGAATCTACAGGCACAATTTCCGTACTCAGATAGAACCCACTATGCTTCTCTGACAGCAGAGAATGCTTTGCATACTGGCATAGAAGGTAGTTCTCTCTCTCTCTCTCTCTCTCTCTCTCTCTCTCTCTCTCTCTCTCTGTCTCTGTCTCTCTCTGTATGCCATGGGAAGTATGTGTGGGCACAGTCTTAGGTACACAGGCAAGAGTATTCTGGCTAGACACCAGAAATGAGATGGGCAGTGACCAAGCTGATCAAAGTAGAGGGTGACAGACTTGGTAGAAAGGAGGTTTTATCCAGGACTACAGAATTGGCCTTCCCACTAATTGTCATGAAACACTTTTGAGCACTAAAATGATTTTAATATTTAAAGAGGGGAAGTTTCCAAAGTTGTGGTCCAGAGTGTCCTCAAAGTCAAAATTATTTTTAATGTTATTATGGCATCATTTACTGATTCTTTCCCATTCTTTCCTGAAAACACAGTGGGGCTTCCCAGGGCTCCAGATCATGGAATGGTGTTAGTCCTCAGACAGATAACGGCGTGTGCACTATTCATATTGTAGCTTGACAGTGCTCCCATTATTTGACATACCACTGTATATCTATGAGTAAATATAATCCATCCAAACAAAAAGCTCTTAATAAGGCTGTGTGCATTTCTGTGGATTCATAAGTTGTGTGTTGAAACTTCACATAGGGTGGCATAAAATTTTGCAAAAGTAAGAGATTTTGGCACTTGCAACCCACAAAACTTAACTCAAAAGCATGAAATGAATCTGAATCATCTCAGGCAACACAATCCCATGTTGCATTGGGCAACCTCACTGAACACAGCTTTACTTTACATAGGTCATGCCCTTGAACCATTAAAACTAATGGATGTTTCATTAAAATACCTTAGATTCAAGACTATTGGATATTATGAAGTGTGATGGGTTTTGTTTTTTTTTTCTTTTTTTATTTATTAGGTATATTTTTTATTTACATTTCAAATGATTTCCCCTTTTCTGGCTCCCCACTCCCCGAAAGTCCCATAAGCCCTCTTCCCTCCCCCTATTCCCCCATCCACCCCTTCCCACTTCCCTGTTCTGGTACTCCACTATACTGCTGAAGTGCAATGTTTTTATTCTTCACTCAAAGAGGTTTTGCTTATGGATAAGACTAGTGATGCAATTACAGAAAGCAAACACTTTAATATGTCCCTATTGTCATGTCTCAGCATGCATCAAGTTGATAATGAGGGTTGTATCTTGTTATAATATTTATTTTTATGATGTTAGCATTGCTGATTTAAATTTCATTTTTAAAAAATATTAACTGAGCCTTGGCTACAACTTAAAATAGAATTTCCAGCAACTTTTGAAATGGCCCTAAACATACTTCTGCCATTCCTACATAATATATTCTGCAAAGCAGCATTCTCAGCAATGTTGATTATAAAATCAAAATATCAACTGTGCAAAACCATGGAAGATATACTACATCTTGTAATAGTAAATATAAAGCCAAGATTTACTTCTCTACATACTATCAGGCAAGCATATTCATATCATCAGTATGCAACTGTGCTCTTGCCTTTAATAAGTAACATTTTATGTATATAGAAAAATTCTTTTAAAGTGAAATTTTTAGGACTTACTGTCAAGAGATGTTTACATGCCTTCCCTGAGTAGGTGGAATAGTAAGATGTGCCGGTTCTAGAGACTGCTCTAGCTGCTCTGTGGAGAATAGCCTAAAGAATTAAAGTCCTGGAGGGAAGGGAAAGCTTTTGCTTGTTGCTAGAATTCAGGTGATCAAAGATGACATCGAGGTGATGGCTGAGGCAGTGATAAGGGACAAAAATCTCAGTTGTGAGATATGTGGGAGGTAGAATCAGTAAGTATTCCCCTTGGCTAAAATCATCTATTTTTAATTTTCTATATTCTTTGTTTAAATTCCAAATGATTTTCCCTTTCCCTGTTCCCCCCTCCCCATAAGTCACATAATCCCTTGTCCCTCTGCCTGTTCTCCAATCAACCTCCTCCTGCTTCTCTGTCCTGAAACTCCCCTATAATGCTGGATCAAGGCTTTCCAGGACCAGGGACCTCTCCTTCCTTCTTGTGGAATCATTTGATACACGAATTGTGTCTTGGGTTTTCAGAGCTTCTGGGCTAATATCTACTTATCAGTAACTGCATTCCATGTGTATTCTTTTGTGATTGGGTTACCTCACTTAGGATGATATTTTCCACTTCCAACCATTTGCCTAAGAACTTCATGAATTCATTGTTTTTAATTGCTGAGTAATATTCCATTGTATAAATATATCACATTTTCTGTATCCATTCCTCCACTGAGGGACATCTGGGTTCCTTCCAGCTTCTGGCTATTAAAAATAAGGCTGCTATGAACATAGTGCAGCATATGTCCTTATTGCATGCTGCGGAATCCTTTGGGTATATGCCCAGGAGTGGTATAACAGGGTCCTCCGGAAGTGTCATGCTCAGTTTTCTGAGGAACTGACAGACTCAAATTAAATTGAGAGAAACTTGAAGCAATCCCACTAAAATCATGGACTAGACGAGGCTGGTCCCTCTCTCCATGTCTTTTCAATATAGTACTTGAAGTTCTAGCTAGAGTAATTAGACAACATAAGGAGATCAAAGGATACAAATTGGAAAGGAATAAGTCAAACTATCACTATTTGCATATGATATGATAGTATGCTTAAGGAACCCAAAAAACTCCACCAGAGAACTCCTACAGCTGATAAAAACCCCCTCCTGCTTCTCTATCCTGGAACCCCCCTACAATGCTGGATCAAGCCTTTCCAGGACCAGGGACCTCTCCATCCTTCTTCCTTTTTCCTCTCCAAGTGGCAGGATATAAAATCAACTCAAGCAAATCAGTAGCCATCCTATACTCAAAGGATAAAGGCTGAGAAAGAAATTAGGGAAATGACACCCTTCACAATAGCCACCAACAATATAAAGGAGTTGGTGTGACTCTAACCAACCAAGTGAAAGATCTGTATGACAAGAACTTCAGGTCTCTAAAGAAGGGAATTGAAGAAGACCTCAGAAAATGGAAACATCTTTCATGCTTGTGGATTGGCAGGATTGATATAGTAAAAAGGGCCATCTTGCCTAAAACAATATATAGATTCAATGCAATCCCCATCAAAATCCCAACTCAGTTCTTCATAGAGTTAGAAAGAGCAATTCTCAAATTCATCTGGAATAACAAAAACCCAGGATAGCCAAAACTATTCTCAACAGCAAAAGAACTTCAGGGGGAATCAGTGTCCCAGACCTCAAGCAGTACTACAGAGCAATAGTGTTAAAAACTGCATGGTATTGGTACAGTAATAGGCAGGTAGATCAATGGAATAGGATTGAAGACCCAGAAATGAACCCACAAACCTATGGTCACTTGGTCTTTGACAAAGGAGTTAAAACCATCCAGTGGAAAAAAGATAGCCTTTTCAACAAATGATGCTGGCTCAACTGGAGGTCAGCATGCAGAAGAATGCGAATTGATCCATTCTTCCCTCCTTGTACTAAGCTCAATTCCAAGTGGATCAAGGACCTCCACATAAAACCAGGCTAAAATCATCTTGATCATTCTGCTACTTGTTTGAGCAACATAATTTCCAGATCATAGTGATTCAAACACACCTTCATTCAAACCAAATGTGACAGTCAGTGAAGTCTGTTCCTGGGATGTTCTGACTTTCCTAAAGGGTAGTGTGCAGTTAGTTGATAGTCTGATACAAGCGTGGAGGCCCCTCAATGTCTGAGCGATTCCAGCTGCTAAGGGCTACCTGCAAGCTCCTCTATGCATTTACTATATTCCTGCCAGGAAGAGGCACCACCCCATTCTTCAGGCATCCTGTTACACGTGCTGTGATGCATTTGGCTCAGACTCCTTTACTATTCTTGAAGAAATAAACTTTTCCATGAGTCAAACTCTAAAATTTATTTCACAACTCATTTCCAACCTATTTATCCTTGTGTGTTTAAATTTTGGGACTTCCTAAACTAACAGAAAACTCCCCAATTCATGAGCAATGCCAGACATATCTGTAGGATTGAGAAAAAAAGCACAGGGCAGAATTAAAAGCAGTGTTTCTCACCCTGTCACTGCCAACTACTCTGTGCCTTTGAAGTTCTTAAAGTACTCCTAAGATGGTATCTTGCCCACAGAATGAACAACCAAACTATAATCCCCTTTTTAACTCCATATTAGTAAGACCTAAGATTTTCATTTTTAACTATATGTTGGCTATCCACTGTACTCAATTAACTTTATTTCACAGTGGGAAAAAAGCTAAAAAAAAAAAAAAAAAGAAAGAAAGAAAGAAAGAAAGAAAAGAAGAAACATTTCTGTATACAAAAAACAGTTATACTCTTATGTTTAGAGCAAAATCTGCATTTCACAGGTACATGCTTTTTTAAAGTATTTACCGTGCTTCACTTATAAACCAGGAACTAGATGGCTGAATCTGGTCGATGGAAATCCCACTTAGCATCACTGATGCAAGTGTTGGACTTTGCATGAGCTATTGGCACATTACTCCCCTGCTTTCATTCTCTCATGTTTGTATGAATGCTTGCTTGCTCCACTGTTCTCCCTAGAATATTTCAGGAGTGCTGAAACTTCTATCTTAAAAAATAATCTTGGCACCATTTCTATGTTCATATCAACAGCTGCAGTGAACATATACTTAGTGATACAATGGATCTCTATATAGATTTTCATAAATAGAAATTTGGATCGGCAGAAGTATGTGTAAACATATTTCTGTAAATGTCTGTGACCTTCTTCCTGGTGGACTACTTATATAAACATGAGGTTTTTTGTGTAGTTATCATATATGCAAAAGGATATGTATTAATAATGAACTAACAGAACTTTATCCTTCTCTTTTAACTTCTCCCTTTTCCCTTACCCCTTTTTCTCCCTCACTTTCTCATCTCCTTCCCTCCTTTCCTTTCACTCTTTATTTTTTTTCTCAGACCCTCTCTGGGTCTTACAACCATATATATAATCAGTTTCACAGCTGTGTCTATTTCTGACCCTCTTTGAGGTCTTTAATTCATGATCTCTGACGGGTTCTTTGTCCAACCCATAGATGTATATACTACATTACCAGAACAGAAGCTCTATGAACACAGATAGCACAACTAAAAACTTCCTCCCAGGAACTAGCCTAATACAGGACATGTACTCAGGACTCTGAAATTATTATGTCAATATATAGATACATATATTGATGAATAGGTAGTTGTATGGGTGGGTGGGTGGACAGATGGAAAGAGACAGAGTAGTGAGACAGAGGGACAGATAGATGGAGGGATGGGTTAATGGATAATGTATTGGCAGCTGGATGGATGGACAGATGGAAGGATGAATAGACAAAGATGGATGATTGATGAATAAATAGGTAGTATCTATTTCTCTAAACAGTGGTTTATTTAAAAAGAAAGCTGTTATGTCCCTCTCTTGTGTAAAATTAACTATGAGCTCTTCATCAGTCTAAGTGTAAAATTCAGGTCCTTCAATGTGTCATATACAACACTTCCTGATGTGCGTTCTGTTTAGCAGTCCTTACTACTTTCTTTCTGTGAAACTGTAAGTCTTCTTAACTCACATTTTTTTCTCAACCATTGTCTATACTTGAAATGCTCCCTCCCCCCAAAACTTTCTGTCCTAGTCCTTCATTTCTTCTCATGATGGTACTTATATATGTGTGAATATTTATTAAAGATCCAATTTCATTTTCATTTTAAAACAATGTTATGAAGCAGGTAACATTAAAGTTGGTAACATAGCTGAAGCTGAAACTGGGATAGTTGGGATGTTAACTCAGCTATAATTGCTTCAAAGCCTGGCACGCTGCTTGGACCAACAATATCCAGTGATATTTTACTAACTATAAGAGGTTTGCTCAGCTATCTGAAGTTTTGTCTTCTATAAAATGAGTTTACTTGCTACCAGGATACAGAGAGCTGAGGCCTGCAATATGTTTGGTGCCTTGCCTACATAAAAAGGCTGGTAAGTATATGAAACTTGGTATTATTACTAATGGGTTTTGCGAAACTTATGGGTCTTTTTCTATTTAAGAATCTGTCTATAATAACCAGACAAGTAGAAGCCTTGCTAAAATTGCTATTCCTATGTATCTATTTGAGCAAAATGATCAGACCCTCCTTATCCTTTGGAAAGCATTTGGTCCCTCTTTTGATTAGCAAGAAAACAGAAAGGAATGATGAGTCAAACAGATTTGTCATCTTTGTTCTCCTGTGGCTTCCCCAATTGATAGTCATTTTATCCAAGAATGGGAGAAAGATCGCTTTATCCCTTGCCAATTCCAGGGAAAGCATATGGAAGGGGTGGAATGTTCACCAGGTGCCAACCGCTGGACAGCAGGCTCTAAACTCCCATTTCTTTTTATAAATGTTTAAATTCCCATATTAATTGTTGAGCAAATACTGAATGAATACCTACTATGCGTAATCTCCACAGACCAGATTCTGTATTGACCAAAGGCTCTCAGCATTGAGTAAAATAGAATTCTGAAATAAGGACAAAAATATTTAGTCTTACAAGACTTTGAATATGATGTTTTAACTTAATTACTAACTAGAGAATGTTCTTAATATTCTGTAAACTGTTGTTTTAGATAATGGATACTAGATTCACAAGACATCTGTGTGTCCTCACAATCCAAAATTGAGAGTCATAAATTCACTGTATTGTAGAGCAGATAGGAAGATTTCAGTTAGTTGAAGAATTATTGTGCTTTTTTCTTAAACCAAGAGTTACTTCTAGCAAGCATTTTCTATTAGGAGGAGATGAATCTAATCAAGATATAGTGTAGGAAATGTTGTAGCTATGATTGTATCTTTTTGGTCTGCTGTGTTATATATAAAAATATTTTTGTGTATTTTTCATGTCTCCATTTGATCTCTATTTCTCTTCAATCAACTCTGTAGCATGTTGATTCTCCCTCTATGAGAAAAGATAAGAATGTGGAGGATGTTAACCTCCACTGTAATGACAGCCCGCTACCCACACACATGCACACACAACTTTATTTTTTATGCTTATGTTATGGTTATTCCTGTTACACTGCAACCACAAAGTATTATAAGACTAAGGTTGCTTTTCTTCCTCTTTATTTAGAAGTATCCAACATACTCATTGCCTAAACAGACACTACTATCCAGTGATACTGAAGGAGCAAATGTTATGGCTACTAATGCAACTTAAAATTCTCTTATCTTGTCCTCACCAATGATCTCTGTCTCTTACTTGACTCCCCGAGTTGTGATTACTTTTCTCAACAGCACAAAAAAGGGTTGTCTGTATGGGTGACCTCATCGGTGAAGAATTTATAAATTGCTTCAGACTGAGATCAGTAGAAATGAAGCATCCTTTTTCTGAGGGAAAGTAGCAACATCAAATTTTTCTTTTCCCACTCCCCTGTCCTTGAGTGAAAGGGGGCATAACTCAGCAAAGTTCAGTGGTACTGAATGATCTCATGTAGGGAAATGGGAGAGTAGAGATAAAATGGCCCCAGTCTGACTTGTAGCTCTGTCATTCAGTTTAGTTTCTTCTCAGGATCTCTGTATAAGACTGTGTCCTATCTTTGTTCTCCTCTTCTGCTAGTTATTTTCTGGTGCTTCTTAAGTCTAAGCAGGTTGTATCAATGTTAATGATACTACTGGAATTCTAATTTTAATGATTCCTGCACCTAGCAGGGACTTTATGGTATAAACCTTTGTTCAATTAATTTGATATTTTTGAACCTTAATTAGATCATTTAGAAAATGAATTTATTCAAGAATTAAACAAGCTCATGGGACATAAAGGGTATTCAGCAAAATATCTCATCTTTCTTTCTATGTACAGCACCAAAGCCTCTCAATGGAAGTTTATAAAGGAAAGGCCATTTTCTTAGTAGTAAGACTCTTGAACTTTACTGCAAATGTTGGATGACTCATCTGAGATCTGTTTTGCAGGCTTACGGATGAGCTGAGAACTTTATATACAACAGATTTCCATGACACTAAGATCTACTTTTTTATCTCTAAATTCTCATCGGACATCTCATTTTCTGGGTCTGTTGGAAACTATGAAAATCAGAATGTAACAAGAACTCACTTGCATCTCTTTTCTCTATAGGTCACCCAGATGTTGAACAGCCCTGTAAATCCAGTGTCCGAACCTGGAGTCCAAATTCAGCTGTCAATCCACATACAGTCCCTCCAGCCTGCCCTGAGCCACAAGGCTGCTACCTCGAGCTGGAATTCCACTACCCCTTGGTCCCTGAATCTCTGACCATCTGGGTAACCTTTGTCTCCAGTGACTGGGACTCTAGTGGAGCTGTCAATGACATCAAACTCTTGACTGTCAGTGGAAAGAATATCTCTTTGGGTCCTCAAAATGTTTTCTGTGATATCCCACTTACCATCAGACTCCGAGATGTGAGTGAGGAGGTATATGGCATCCAAATCTATACACTTGATGAGCACCTGGAGATTGATGCAGCCATGCTGACCTCCACTGTAGACAGCCCACTCTGCCTGCAGTGTAAACCCCTGCAGTATAAAGTGCTTCGAGACCCACCCCTGCTGGAAGAGGTAGCCTCATTACTCCACCTCAACAGAAGATTCATGGACACGTAAGTGCATTCTCCCTCCCAGGAACTGATAAAATGGATGGGCTGTGGAAAGATGTGGGGAAAGTCAGAAGGTCCTCGCCTAAAAGAAGAAAGTTAATTTTCATCAGACTTACTTCTAGGGACTGTATCCCAGTACTGAGTATAGAATTCGTGTTAATAAGGCAGAGTTGATATAATAGGAAGGGCCACAGATGGGGTCAAAAGGGTCAGAGGTGAGGACAGTCTTCTATGATATTCATTTATCTCTCCAAACCTTTGGTCTTTTCAATAGCAAACAAGGGAGAGTGGATGGGATTAACAATGGCAAGTCCTTTATTACCAATGAAGATTATTTTTCTGGTAAAACAGAACTTTGCTAATAATTTATGTTTCTATAAAGTTGAAGCATATCTGTGCATTCTGATTATTTCTCTACTACATGAAATTGTTGAGTGAAGCAGCAGCAGCAGGAAGACTTGGGCATGTGCCTAGGCAACCACATGAAAACATTCCTAGACAATGAATACCTCTAGCCACAATCTTTCTGCTTGTTGTATTTCCTGAGGTAGAAATGAGTTCCTAACATCTTCGATCATTGAAGACCTTACAGCTATAGGGATCCACTGATGCTTTTGTAGGGAAAGAGATATTCATTATGCTTGTATTTAACATTTACTTTTTAAGCCATTTTCTTTATGTCCTCATGAAATGTGTCATTTAAAAAAGAAAAATGCCTGTGGTGAAGTCATTAGTATTGTGTCTGTGTATGTGCTTATCAGTTTTCTGTTAAGCTTTTGTGTCATCAGTTGTGACAAAAAATCATTGTCACTTGAATATTTTCTTACTCACCATTGCTGGAGCCACCGTGGTAGCAAACATATAGTAGGGTAGAGATGCTTCATGTATGCAGTCCTGAAAGTAATGAGAGAGTTTCATTTTATCATAGGGTCCATTCTTCAGAGATTGGTAAGTTTATGAATCCATGAATATATTAATCTTCTTGTTATACCAAAGCCTTTATGATCCAATCACCTCCCAAAGGCAGCCACCTCTGAACTTTGCTTCAGGGGAAGCTAAAGCTATGATACATGAACTTTCCTGTGACATTTAAGATCTAAACCATATCATCCTGTCTACTCGATAGAAGGCTATAATAAAGGCAGTGTCACTCATTCATTCCGTACACTCTAGAACCACAGCCCTACAGTCATTATCAATTTGCAAAGAAGGGGGAAGAGGCATTCAGACATGAGGTCACTTGTTTGGAGAGCAGTGAGAAGGAGATTGGAATGCAAGCCCCAGTCAGTGGGTCCAACTTACGTTCCATTAAAAGATTTGCTCTAACTTCTATTTTGGTCTTAAGGAAAAATGATGGCATCTTAGTTGCCTAATTTAAGTGAAAAGAGTCTGTGCAGTCAATCAGCAAACCTTATATAACACTATGCGCAAGAAATGCTGGTTGGAATATTTTGAATAATGGAAAGAAGCTCAGGAGGTAGATGCTTCGTATTTAGCCCTAGTCTACCCACTTATTAATATTAGGTAATTGGGCATCCTCTTTGAGTGCTCATTTCTCCTGTTTGATGAAAATACTGACCTGCATGACTTCTATAAGTTTCGTGTGGCTCTCCATTTGGGTTCTAAGATGATATGACACATGATCTCTACTCTGTGTACTTGAAAATATTTACTAAGTCCATCATTAATGGAAACCAAATTCTGAAAGGACAGTTTTAATCTTTTTAAGAGACAGGAACAATTTCAAACACTTTACCAGCATGCTTCCTTTTAAATGCCGGCAATTAATGTGCGCATCTCAAGCAAAACCTTGCCCATTCATTGAGTGAGAGATGAAGAACATCTGTTAAGAACTCAGAGAGAACACTTGGTTTGTATTTGAGAACATACTTAAAACTTAAGTACATTGTCTTTCCATGAAAATATTCCATAACACTGTCTCATCCGTCCCTCACATGTCTGGACTGGTAGAGTTCTGTAAATTTGTAGCCACTTAAAATTTCTTTATAAAATAATAGGGGAAAGAAATAATAGATGCCTTAAATCCTCCATTTAAACATGGCTTTCATTTTTTTTGCCTTGATTTATGAGCCTGTGAGAATTAACATGGGTTGATAAGTGCAGAACAGTGAAAATGAAACAGAAGAAAAGGCATCCCGAATTCTGTTCTCTGCTGCATCTCCAACTCACTCTGTGGCCGTGAATGAGTCACTTAGTCTCTCTGGCCTCTCCTCTCTGGAGTTGCTCTCAAGTTATGATTCTTAAATTAGGTTGCTCCTTTCAAAACCTTAAGACCCTTTCAAATGGCTCAGTTCTCACCTTCTGTTTCTCCCACCTGCCTTGTTGGTATTGATTTAATAGTAAGAATGAGCTCTGATGATCAGGACTAGTAAACATCTCAGGATGTGATTAATATAATATAATATAATATAATATAATATAATATAATATAGTTTCAGACCCACTACTCTTGGGTACCCGCCTGGCATGGAGCTATAGAACTGCATCAACCTCTCTTGGAAACCCTGCAAAGCCAAGTCCTCAGGCCCTGGCAACCTATTAAATAAGAAATCCCATGTACAGTGCCTCTCCGGGTGATTCTCTTGCTGGTTAAACTTTAACAGCTACTACTCTTGGTGAGCTCTCAGGGCCAAGAATCACCAAGTTTTCTTTCACTCTTAAAGCTACTCTTTTGATTTGCAAGAGTTGAGGACAGTTTATGTAGCCTTCTATACAGGCAACTAGGGATGCCAAGAATCACTCAGACTGGCCCCATCAATGAAAGCACTCAACTTGGAGGCTGAGCAGAGGCCACCCCACCCCCACCCCCGGTTTCTAGGACTGAAAGGGTAGTTCCTGCGCCACCTCATATCCAGAGCCTCACTGTTAGGCCGACACAACAGTATACCATTTAGTTTTTTTGTTTGGTTGGTTTTTGGTTTTATCATTTGGCAGCCAAACATTTTTTATAGTCCTCTAGTATTTGACAAGTGCTAAACTGAGGTACTGATTAACCTTCCTGATTGCCTTAAAAAAGTATTTATTTTTATTTTATGTGTATGTGTTGCCATGTGAACATATGCATACCACAAGTGTGCCCACAGAGGCTGGAGGAAAGCCTTGGCTCTCTCAGAAACGGAAATTACATAAGGTTGAGAGCCATACGAGGATGCAGGAAAAAAAAAAAAACCTCAGTTCCTCTAAAAGACCAGTGAGTGCTCTTAACCATTGAGCCATCTTTCCAGCACTGTCTTCTTGCCTTTCTTCAGAGTCACCAAAAAATTTTTGGGAACTAACAGTGGTTTGGACTGGGCTTTCTCAACTGAGTATATTCATAATCACTGACAAATAAAAGGAAAATCCATCACCCCAAGTCCATCTACCATTTCAACTCCTCTTATCTCTCAGTAATTTGAGTATCAAACCCCACGCAATTATGTGTGTGAGAGAGTAAGTGTTATTAGAGAGGGAGAGAGAGTTTGCTGCTTTTAAGTTTTTTTCATATCAAGTAAATTGGCTTTTATACAAGTTCTATATAAAGGCTGTTTGGAATAAAAGAAGAAGGGGGGTTCCTTTTTCTTCTGACTCAACCCATTACACGATTCCCTTTGACCTTAGTCTCCATTTTTTTCTCCCAACAAAAATATTTATTCTTTCTGTTATCTGCACTAGAGATAGTTTCATAAGGTATGACATTGATGGAGAGAGCCTTCTGTGCTTACTCCATGGAAGTTTCTGGTAGACGGATTACTTTTGGCCAGGATGAGAAAGAAATGTGGAATGGTTCCATCTTCTTGGGGGAAAGTTTTAAAAAAAAAAAAAAAACAAGAAAACCTACATTGTATGAAAGCTAACACTTGCAGAATTAAAGGGCCAGAACCAACTTTCCTAATAACTAACTCAGCACATGATACCAAGGCACATTTTATAACCTGTTGGGCCTCGGTTTTCATCCCTATAAAATATAAAATGAAAAGTCAGCACATTAAGATTTTGTGTGTGGACAAATCTACCCAGAAATAGTATCTTAGGTGAAAAGTGAGTTTTGTGCACTAAAAGCATTCAACAGGGATTGCTTAGAATAGTTAGTCTTTATGAGACACTAACTGGTTCAGAAAACCTTACTGAAATAGGTTATCTGTGACCAATAGCAGTGGTTTACTTTTTACTCTGGCTCAAGGGCCTTTTACGCACTTAAAAAGCGAGTAAGAAAGTCAAACCTCAAAATGATGGAACCATCCTTGAATGGCTAGGAAATGCATAGCCAGGTTCAAATTCCAGATCTAATCTCAAACTCTCATTCCTATCCACTCTGTGGCACACTCTCATATTAGAAGGCGTGGTTTAAGAGCTTGAGAAATGCACTGAATTGTCTAGCTTTCTTCATACAATGTGTAGAATATAGGAATTACAAGGCAGAAACCACCAGCCAACAATTAGGTCCAGTGGCCAGCTGCTGTGATCAGAGAATACACAGTACACAGCTGGTTCTCTGTGACCCTAGATTGGGAAAAAAAAAGGAGAAGAATATTTTTGTGAGATTTCTTGGCTTTCATATAGTCCTTAGATTCTCACAAAATAAAAACTCTGTATAAACAGACAGGTAGGCAAGCAGACAGACAGACAGATAGATACATAGATACATACATAGGTACATGTATAGATACATACATAATATATACATACATACATACATACATACATGATATATAGATTTATAAAGTAGTACTAAATTAAACCAGGAACATCTAATAGCTGCTCATTCATTCATATTTGCATCTGTCTATTTCATCCATCTAACAAGTCATTCAACAAATCTTCACTGGCTAAATATTTGGTGCTGTGCTTTGTGTTTGGAAATAAAGATGGGGTGGTGATAACTTTTCAAAGTTCTCGGGCTATATGAGAAACAATGTTACCTCTGTAAATGATGCTCTAATAGTAGATTATTAGCTGCAAAAATTAAAAATATATATCTAAATTTAGAACTGGAGTATAAATTCCTCAAATTCTCCATTGCTTTTTTTTCTTTTAATTTGGATCTGGAATAGAGGAATGAGAGGAGTGTAACATTCAAAGAGAATCAAAGAACCTAAAGCTAACTACATGTTTCCTACATGCATGGCAAACACTTACTAAATGCTTCACATAGATAACATCAATGACCTTAATACTTCCAACAATCCCCTCACTTCCAGGCTATAGATAATGACCTGAAACTTCAGGAAAGGGGGGAGATCATAGAATTTATACAGCTCTCAGGTGGAGGATCAGAATCTTGTTAAGTAGGTGGCTCTATTTTGACTTTAAAGTTTCATTCTTTTGGTTAGAACTATTCTCCTTATCTTCTCTTCAAGTGCAAAAACAGTATAGTTTTTATTTCCCAGTCTGCTTTTTTGTTTACCCCAGTGTATGCTCTTTCCGATGCACTCATATTCAAAATGGTGTGCGTCCAACTCTATTCCTGCTGGTTTTACCTTGTCTCCCTGGCATGCTCAGTGTAAGTTTGGAGTAAAGGAATTGCATTCTCAAGATGTCGGTGCATGTTCTTGTAACTCTGACTCCAGAACCTACATATCAGATTCCAAACACGTCCTTTTGTGTCCTAATGCTCAGAAACCAAGTTCACCAGTGTGCAGCTATTAGTTCACTCGTCAGTTTATGTTCTCATCCAATACTTTGATGGTTTTCACTTGAATCCAGGTACTTTCTAGCTGCTAAGCATGCAATAATGAGGGATAAAAAACGTTTTTACTTTGACTGATTCTTAAAATACAGTTGGGAAAGACAAAAAGAAGCAAGTACTCATATGCCAAGGTGGAGCAGATATGTGTTGCCAACTGAAGCCAGCATTTAGGCTAAGTCAGGGTCAGCTGAAGGCACGGGGGTGGGGGGTGGAGGTGGGGGTGGGGGGTGGGGGGATCTCCTGTGTGCTGCTTCTATGGCTCCTCAGCTGAGCCATTGTTTTCTTTTCTAAGCAGAATTTGTAGATCTTTCTCACTATTATGTAATTGTCCACTTGGTTTCTATATTTACTCATTTGTCCATTCATTAATTCATTCATCCACTAAATAACCAAAATCCAACATAATCATTTATAGTAACACATTATATTTAACATATTATTAAGTGTTTGTTTGGTGCCATGTACTGTGTTTAAACTAGACATAGCTCTGATCAATCGTTGACTCCATTTCCTCAGTTTAAAGAGAATGCAGACTGGCATCATGGATACAAGAACAGTGCCATGCTATAAGGAGCACAGTGGGATCATGAGAGAGCCCAGGAGTGGTGCTAGCTTGGCTTGAAAGGAGAAGATGGCTATCTAGAGTGAAATCTACACAGAACTGAAATATATGGAACATTTGCTTGAGGAAATTTGCCATGGCTCATAGCTGGAAACCAAGCTGTGTCCAGTAAGGATGATGAATGAGTGAAGAAATGGACGAATGAACAAATGAATGAAGACAGGTAGAGAAACTCATAGGTGCACAAGCTCAACCATCACCTACATCAAATGTAGAACCTTGAAGTAGAAATAATGGCATTCTGGTTTATCTGTCTAGTTCGTACATCTTTTTCTTCATTTTTAAGTTTTCAATTATTACGCAGAGAATGAGTTCATTATGATAATTCCATGTTCCCATATTGTTATACTTTGCTCATTTTCATCATATTTCCCCACTCATGATTTTCCAACTCTTATTATAGCTACATCTCTCTCCATAACAAGTCAATAGTACATAAATTTAAGCATAATTTCGACATTTGAAAAAAACATTCAGGATTTGTCCTCCTTTTCCTATCCATTGCTCTCTTTCCCATTAATATTCCATCCTTATATTTCTTTGGTCCCTCAAATAGCTCTCCTTTGTCTTCCATGTCCATCTGTCTAACTGTGTTTCAGAATGGGAACTATAATATATCCTGAATCTATCTTACTACGCTCAGTGTGATTCTTCAAGTTCTATCCAGTTTCCTACAATTGAAATCACTTTACTCTTTACTTAAACTGTTCTCTTATGACCACAAAACAAATATTCCACGGTTACTTAGTCAGATGCCATAAAGATTGGGTTTATGTTATTTGGCCTATTTTTATTACATATAAGTAAGGAAATAATAGACTGTATTTTCTATGTTCTCACTTCAGGAAATCTGCTGCAGTGGGTGTTCTTGTACAAATTTCCATGTAAGCACAAATAGATGAGCATTTGTTTCTGGCCAATATTGGTAAATTGAGTTGGGGACACATAAATTATGTACTTTTTTCATTTTAATGGATTCCACATATAGCATTCTGAGAATGCAAATTATTGTGCACCTCATTAGATTTTCATCCATTTCAATCCATTAATTCACCCCATCAGTAGTTGGTATAAACATGGTGCATTATAGCATAAATAGCAAATTCTGGTACACTGCAACATGGGATGTCTTAGGCAAAGGAAATCTCTTCTCTGATGGGTGAAGAGTGAGCATTTTGATGCTTGAAACAAGTTTTCTCTTTTTGTTGAGATGTATATTTAAATTTCTCTTTAGTTCATCCTGATTGTCAACTTGATGGGATCGTAAAGTACCTAAAACATTAGCAAAACACGTCTGAATGTAATTAATTGAAGGGGAAGATGAACTCTGAATGAGGGCTGCACCATATTCTAGGGGTATATATGGAGTAGGAGGAGAAAAGGAGAAAGCCTAGCACACATATTTTCTCTATCTCCCAGCTTCATGATACCAGCTGTTCTCTGGTTTTTTACAAGTCTTGCAATCCCATACTGTTCATGCTTACTCTTTGATACATTGAAAGGGGTTTATTTGTCTTTGCCCTCTTGGTTCATTTAATGACTTCTCAATGACATATTTCATTCTTGGTTGAACATCTTTTCAGATATTTCCTGGATATTCTCATTTCTTGTTCTGAGATATCTGTATTAATATCTTTAAGCTAGTATTCATCTTTCATCTCTTTGTATCACCATCATCCCCTTTATTAAACAGAGATTCTAAATTCAACCATCCCTCACTTTCTTCAGTAGAGTTAGGATCAAGGTGAAATAGGGAGTCAAGAGAGAATGAGTATTCATGAAGTGGTTTCTCTGAGTCATTCTTTATGGATTGATATATTTATCAAAATGTTCTTTATTGCACTCCCTTGCTGGGAACCAGGCCATGTTCTGAAGATAAAATAGATAACTAGAGCTAATATGCTGGCTTCTTTCATAGAACCTAAATTTAGTCAATGAGATAACCATTCTCATGTGTACTGGTATAAAGAGCAGCATTTCTTGGTATCATTGTTGACATTACTACCACCAAGTAGTAAGCACCTCACAGAAAACCTAGTACTTTTTATTAAGTCTACCAATAAAGTCGAGGTGCTAGCACATCTGATTTCTAGATGAAGAATTTAGAGGCTCAGAACGACAGCCATGAATTCAAGCTTCTAGAATGATTAGAGCTCTAACTACAGTGTCTATCTATTTGCCTGGACTCTACTCCCAAGAGCTGTACCTGGCAAAGGAACAGACTGTAAGCGTTGTTGTGATGGCTGACAAAGTACAAAGTCTTGATGAATAGAGAAACTGGATAAAAATAGCTTATTCTTGATTCCAAAAGCAACAGAATAAGAAAGAAAAGGAGTGAGAGTAAAATTACCCTTTAAACATTTAAGTAAATGAAGAGGAGGAGAATTAAGGAGGCACAGACATTGTCAGAAAAACAAGGTTTCCAGTAACCCACTGCTGACATGCAACATTTGGGCTGGCCTTCTCCCACATTTACTAAGCATGATTTTACTGATGCTTAGAGGTGCTGCCCAGCAAGGCACAGGGACACTATGATGACTAAGAGCTCTTTCTCCAATTCCAAAAGGAGTACCACTATTCTTAGGTCAAACCAAACATAGTGGGTAATATCTGAGTCTGTATACAGAGCAGGTAGATGGCTTTGAAAGAAATTTCTGGATCCAACAGCCTGTTGAGACTTCCCTTGAGTTTGCAGTGTCATTAAATACATCTAATCCCAACTCTGGAATAATTAAAAAAGCAGAGACTGGTATGACCTCACACACACACCCAACATCTCAAAGAGTACAATTGTAATTCAATTCTGGATTAGAAAAAGCGAAATAGTGAAGTACATTTTAGTTAGAGAAAGAAAGGTAGTAGGTTCAACATGATGTGCTAGCCCAGGGTCAGGAGGCTGGGCTCTAGTAGGAGTATTCTACTACAGCTTTTTCTATGTATAGAAGTTGTTGGATCTTTGTGTACTCAAGACCCCTGTCTTTTAATGAAGGAGGAGGTAGATGACTATGAAGGTGATTTCTGGGTCACGCAGCCTGTTGGGACTTTTTATTGAGTTCCCAGAGGCATTAAGTCTTCCCAATCCAACTCTGTTAGAAAGAAAAAAAGCAATGAACCTTCAGTAAATCTGGATTCTAGATTAGGTATAAATCAAAACCTAGAACCATTCCTTCTTTCAAAGCTTTAAATGCTATGTGAGACACTAGTAGTGTGTTTTAAATATATTTTTCATTAGTGGTAGGGGTGGCCAGTATTTACCTCCTTTTCCTCTGTCCTGAACATCTAGTACAAGGCCAGCCATCAAAGAGAAGATCAACAAATGAGAATCTATTCTCTGTGGCACATCAAAAAAGAGATCCAAGATCCATGATCCATAACTAAAGTTGTGTTTAGCACATCACAATATATTACATGCAACTCATAAGATGAAGAGGAAACTAAAGGATCAAAGACCAAAACTAAAAGGTTCTCCTCTCAGAACCTCAGTTTTCTTTTCCCTAAAGTGAGTCGAATGGGTCACATGTGTGAGTCGATCTTTGATTCAGTCAACAGTCACTTAATTATCACTGTCTATCATGCTCTGAAGACTAGCCTTCTGGGAACTTAGTGTCATTAATGTGAAAACTGGATCAATAAGCAAATGATTATAAAACAGAGGGAAATGTTCTGTTAAAGGAATCCCACTGACTAGGAGTTGTTCGTTCTGCTTTAAGAGTTAGTGAGAAGCCCCTGTGATGGATTGCATTGTCAGTGAAGGTCCATATGGTTTATCCAGAGAATGGAGTTGAGACTACATCCTTATGGTGATAAAGGGTGAAACTGAGAAAGGAGAGTGTGAGAAGAAATACCAAAGAATTTATATATGCATGTATGTTTGTATGTGTGTGTGGGGGGGAATATATATATATATATATATATATATATATATATATATATATATATATATATATTCTCTCTGTGTGTATGTGTGTGTTGCCTTTATCTCTGTCGGCGTCTCTCTCATCTCCCTGTGTCTCTGTGAGTGTATATCTCCCTGTGTCTCTGTGTGTGTGAATGTGTGTGTACACATGCATATATGTGTGTTGCTACTAAACAAACTGGACCTGTGAGACCACCAGTTTTCATCACCCACTGATTCTCAAAGTATAGTCCAATATTCTGAAAAGGTCCCCTGGGGGGCAGTAGGGTTAATCTTCCATAGCACTAACGCCTCTAATGTTACAGGGCTCTGGCTTTGTTTGCTACCCAGGATTAATCATTCACTCACGGGCTTTAATACAAGCCAGACACTACCTCCCCAGGCCTCATGCAAACCAGTGCCATTCCACTTCCATCCTGAAGTCTGCTTTCGAGTTCCTGGTGCCAGAGTGGAAGAAAGGTTTTGTTTTTGTTTGTTTGTTTGTTTGTTTGTTCTTTTATCCTAAGAAAAGATGGGTAACTCAAGTAGAAACTTGTTTATCAAAAACTTTCAGGGAGCTAATGTATAGAAAAGCTACTGAATATTTTTTTCTTGTTTTTGACTTTGTTTTCTGCTACACTGGAATCTGTCATCAACTTGCTCTGTGACTTGGGATGATTTCTCTCAGCCTGGTACCCATCCACACAGGCTTGGTACCCATCCGTAGTAGGGTACGATGAAGGGTTGGGGAGTCCCTTGACCCTGATTTCAAGTTTTGTCTAATTTGACTGAGCTAAGTTCTAGATATACTCTCTGTTATCAAAACCTTGATTACTAGAAGAGGGCAGTCTGAGATACTCAAATCTGTTATCTATAAATTAGACCCAAAAACTCTCAAACTTAGAAGGAGCACTGAATATCATCTAATCCAAATTGAAAATTCACAAAAGAAATAATTGAGCCAAGAAAGACAAGATAACTCCTTTAGTCATTTGGTGGAGACTAGCTCTCAGGGGTCCTAACCTGCAAGCTAGGTGTTCATTACCCATATAGCAAGAATGTTGGATTCTGGCCAGACATTGTGATTCCAATAGGAACTCAACTCTTGCTGATCATGGAATAAACTTCTGTAGTGGCTCTGTCTGAAAACATAGAAAGTTGATGTAGTAATGCCATAGTAGCTAAAGCAGGTAAGGAGCGACATAGAAATAAGTAAAACACATTTGGTCAAGTTCAAGGTCCACGTGACCCTCCAGAGTACTAATTTCAAAACAAACTCAGCCTTGTAGATTCAAGCTCTCCCCTCCCCAACAGAAATGTAACTTCCTGCTTCTAAGAAGCAGGACTTACAAAGTGGCTCAGAAGAGTCTGCAGACATCAAATAGTTGTTACAAAATAGCGTTTTGATGAGTTAAGTGTAAATGAATCAGAAACATAAGGATTACATTTTCCCCAAGCACACACTGGGTTTCAAAACTGAGAGGAAATGTAGCCTGCTAGCAGCACGCGGGCTTTCACCAAACCCAAAACGTCCGTGGGGATGGTGGGGGCAGAGAAGAAAGGGAAGCCCAGCCCCCAAATAGTTTTAGATCTAGTGCCAAATTCAAAAATGCTGTTGGGCTTGCCCTCTGCCAGTAATAAAATTGCTGGCCACCCAGAAAGGCTATGGGGAGGAGAAAGGAGATTGCTTTTCCTCAGTAACTCCTCAGAGCTGCTCAATCACCAGCTGTCACTGGGTCCCTTTGCTGGACTGGCTGGCCCCAACTTGGCCTCAATTTTCACACTATACTGCATGCCTTGTTTACATCCAACTGTATCTGGTGTTTTGGCTCCCAGAGTCCTTGGCGATCAAGCAGCTTGTCAAGAGTCTCTGCTCTATAATCAAGTGACCTGTCTATCACCAGCAAAGTGTTTGGGGAAATTGTCACATACCTCTTTCAGTTCCCTTCAAGAAAAAAAAAAAAGAATGTCCCCTGGGAATGCTTTCCACTCTTTTACTTTAATACTATCCAGGTGTGGACTTTCCCCGAAAATGGTAAATATACTCCATTCAGATCTCAGCATGACACAAATAACCAGTAAAATCACAGGATGCCTGTTATGCCAGGATCTTAAGCTCAGAATCCTTTATAATTTCCACATTGTCTCTCCATTCCTCCCCTTATGTTTTATTTCACTGCACCAAGAAAATTCATTTCAATTGGTGGTAAAAGATAATTAAAACAAAATAACAAAGGCCTTGGCTGCAAACTGTTAGTTTTATTAAATTTGCTACTGGGCTTTAAATTGGTACCAGGGCAAAGCTTTGGACAATTATATCAAAGACTTCTGGAATTAGCAGTTGTGTATATATATTTGCTCTATTCTGTGTCTTACACTGAGTAAAAAACAGCTATGTCGATATGAAAAGAATGAGTTTTGTATTACCTGTGTGAGAGATTCTATTCTAGTCCTACTGGGAAGCGATCCAAATACTCAGTAGACTCTCAGATCTTGACATCTCTTTCTTCATTTGTTGAACTCAGATCATGCACTGGAGTCCACAGTGGTCACCAGGAGGAATAAGATGATAGCTATTGCAAAACAAAACAAAGACTCTTTCTTAGCAATAAGACCTCAGGCACTTGTAAAGAAAGGATGATGCCTTCCAAGTGCCTGGACTGGAGAGGAGAAAGGATGGGGGGAATGAGATTCTTGATTTATGTAAAGGATGGATTTTGACTCAGTACCTCAATTATCATTAGCACCCTAAATTTTGAGTTTGACAGCTGCAGGTAGGGAAGAATATTGGGCAATTACTGTATTAACTCTGTTCTTCTTTCCCTAGAATCCCCCACCATTACTGAAGATCCCTCCTTGACTGTACACTCTTACTTGACAATAGTAGTAAAAGCTTCCTTATCTTATAACTAACTTGAAGGCTCAGTCTAAGTGAACTCTTCTTTATCTTAAAAGATTTACCTAGACCTTGTCATATGTCATTCCTATTGCTCAGAACACCACAGTCAATATTGTTATCTTCTGATATTCTCCCTCTATGTACTGTTTCAAACTATTAATTTACTTAGTTGATACTTCTGGAAAGCTGTTATGTGCTAGACAATTGTGCTGGAAAGTGAAATATAATGATGGTGGGTTAATGTGTCCTGTGTCTTCAGCAAGTAAACTGAAATATAATATGATGGATAGAAAGTGTTTGGTTTTTGAAAACAAGCATGAGGAACTAAGGATTCATACGAGAAACCAGCTTAATGCAGATGCCAAGAAAGAATTTTAACTAATTCTCTCACTCTTCCTATTCATGGTAGGTCCTGCTCTATGTTCACAATTTTCAAGCTATATCTTGTATTTCTACTGCATTCAATTCAGTTTCTCTCCCGTGTTTCATTCTGGACTATTTGAAGTCAATGACAGGATCTTCATTTTGTGTAATTCTTCTTTATAATTCAGTGAGGACAAACTAAACAGACAGAACTGATTTGTCTAAAATCACAGCAAAGTTAATGAAAAAATCATGCCCACTTTTCCTGACAGTTGATCCAGGAGCAGTTTCTTGGCCTGTATTTTTAACATACTCCTTCCAAAGAGAGTACTTTGTACCAAATCTTTAACAAACATCCTACCACCAAACTCATTAATAAAAGTTAGATCAAAACATTTCTCAACTTAAAGTAGAAATAGAACTTTCCTTTAATTCTTCATAGTGTTAGACATTAGAATTAAAGACTTTATGACAATTATAAATGAAAATCTTGAGAGTATGTATGTGTACTATCTGAGTGCAAAGAAGGACATTCTTTTTGGTAGAATAGTCATATTAAATGTCACTCCATGAGGTATGGCATGCTATTAGAGGTTTTAGCTCTCTTTAAATAAAGTAGGATATGAAAACACCTATTATAGTGTCAAACCTACATCTTCTATTCAGTAGACAACATTTCCTCTTTCCACACGCCAGCTAGCTGTACTGTTATCAAAGGAAAATATCAAGTCATTGTCAGGAAAGTCAAGTCTCTTGTTCTTTTGGCTTAACTTTTGATCTTTCTACAGTCCTGTGAGTGTAGGGAGCACAACATTGGGGAAGGGCAGGGCACAGGGAATAGAGGAATTGGGGAAACCCCACCTCTGCATCCTGCCAGAGCTGAACCCATCCCCCCTCCCATCCTGCCAGAGCTCATTGGCTCTGGCTAGGCAGACAAGGGAGACTGCCTCATGACCCCATGGGCCAATGAAAGCCGGGCATCCTGGCTGTGTGAGGCAGCCAGACCCGGCCCCAGGAGGGTGAGGAAAGCTCACAGTCTCAAGGGTTCACAGTCTCAAGGATTCTCAGCCTCAGGCATCACAGAAGGCTGCTGGATACCTCAGAAGAGCAGAGAACAAAGCAGAGAACAAAACAACCCAAGGCTGAAGGGGAAAGGGCCGGAGAGAAGGTATGCTAGAGTAGTTCCAGCACCTGCGTGCGAGTCCTAAGTCCAGTCTGGAGGCTGGAAACACTGGGAGGCAATCAATGGTTTTAAAGCTAGGTTTAAACTCCTTTATTGTAGAAAAATCGAGGCCAGCCATGACCTCCACGTGGAGAGAGGAAGAAAGGAAGAGGGAAGGAAAGAGCCCACAAAGGCAAGAGAGAACGGGAGAACAAGAGAATAAGAGAATAAGAGAGAGAGAGGAGGGGCCAAGCATCCCCTTTTTTAGTGGGCCAGGCATACAGAGCTGTTGCCAGGTAACTATGGCGGTGGAGTCCAGTCAGAATATCAGCCGCTTGGGGTATTGCCCTATGTGGCTGATAGCCACAGGATTATGGAGTTGAGGGCCTCACGGTGTCAGGAGTCTAGTGTCTGGGAGCATGGGCAAGCAGATCCTGCGTCCCTTGTATAAATCTCAAATGGGTCGCCGGAGTTTAAACCTAGCTCAACTAGAACACAGACTGCTTTTCGCGGTCCAACATGTAAGAACAGAACACTTCTTTATTAGAGCTCGTCTAGGATGCTCTCCTCATCAGCGCAGGCAATAGTAACCTTCTTCAGCAAACTCTACCTGTTATATGAGGCTAAATGTGTCCATTTTAATACTTCCCCTTTGAAAAAACATACTAAAGACAGAACTACTCTTTTTTTGGTTGGTATGGTTTGATTGTCTGTTCATTCATTCATTCATTCATTCACTGGGAGACAGAGTTTCACTGTGTATCACTGGCCCCGGCTCCATAAACCAGGATGGTCTCAAACTCACAGAGTTCTGCCTGCTTTTGCCTCCCAAGAACTGGAATTAAAAGAATGTGCTGCCACCACCCACCACATTTTATTCACTTTGTGTTCCAAGAATGGACTAAAGGAATGCCATGTGGGTAGAGGCGTAGATAAACTAATGGAATAATACATATATATTTGTTCAGAACTTGATAAAAGGAATGTAGCTAGCTAGATTGACATCTATGGACTGATGAACATTAAAGATTAAATGATATTATAAATTTATGATCTTATAGTAAACTGTATGTTCCTATGCATTAATAGATGTAAAGATGTTTACTTCACAGGCTTATGATCAGAGATTTTATTTTTAAAGTCATTAATTTTATGTAACAGTTTATATTAACCAGTAAGGACTATAACAAGGATCAATAGTCAACCAACATAAGTTCCAGAAAATGTCAGCCCTTATTCTAAAGGTCTTCTAGGGGACTGGAGTTCAAGCTTCACGCTGAAATAAATGTGTAATTGGCAAAAGGCCTTATCTTATGCTCAAGTATCAACCACACCAAAAATCACTCTACCAAAACTCCAAAACATTAGGGTGACATTTATTTTCTTATACATATCTACATAAAATATAAAATAGATGTCATTCTGAGTTGAGATCTTTAAAGCATTTTAGAGCCATAAACGGGAAACAGAATCTCTTCAAATGTTGCTATCTTCTGAGTTTTATTGTCCATCAGTTCATGGCTCAGTAATGTATGTTTATCCAAGAAATCTGCCAGAATACAAGAACAAGTTAGGGATCCTAAAATCCAACTCTTTGGCTCATATATTACGTTTAAATTATTATAGCCTTGATTTCAAAGAGATCATTTAACTATCCTTAGCATCAACTTTAAAATACAAAGCACATGAAGATTCAGTGATAATTTAGAATATTTTACCTACACAAAGATTTTTGTTCTTTTAAATATAATGATTTGGTAAATTATTATTGTTTGTTTTACAAATATATATATTTAAATTTTACTCGATACATGAGACAGTAAAACAAATCTCAACAAATATTAAGGAATTAGTATTTTATAGAAGATGATTTTTATGTTTATTTTTATCATATGATTTCTGTTAGGATACATATAAAGAACTAAATAAATAAAAACTATAAAACTTTCAATTGATGAAATTTCTGACTAATGATCAACAATTTTATGTAAGGTATTATTAAACATAATTCAGTAATGTATTGATATCCACAAGCCCAAAGAAATACACATACTGAGTCAAAGCTGGATTATTGTAACATGACAGATTACTTTAATATTAGATCATTTGTGCCAGATGCTGGAAAGAACCCAGGTATCCCTCAACAGAAGAGTGGATGCAAAAAAGTGGTATATCTACACAATGGAGTACTATTCAGCCATTAGAAACAATGAATTCATGAAATTCTTAGGCAAATGGATGGAGCTAGAGAACATCATACTAAGTGAGGTAACCCAGACTCAAAAGGTGAATCATGGTATGCACTCACTAATAAGTGGTTATTAACCTAGAAAACTGGAATACCCAAAACATAATCCACACATCAAATGAGATACAAGAAGAAAGCAGGAGTGGTCCCTGGTTCTGGAAAGACTCAGTGAAACAGTATTTGGCAAAACCAGAATGGGGAACTGGGAAGGGGTGGGAGGGAGGACAGGGGAAGAGAAGGGGGCTTACGGGACTTTCGGGGAGTGGGGGGGGGGCTAGAAAAGGGGAAATCATTTGAAATGTAAATAAATTATATCAAATAAAAAAAAAAAGAAAAAAAATATTAGATCATTTGTTATTATAATCCAAATTACTAAATTAACCTATTGAAATTTTTTAGTAGGGGTAATTATATATACACAAAATATATAAAAACATATAATTATACATGTATTCATATATTAGATATTAGATATATATGCAGGATCAGAATGTAGATTGATAGGAGAATGCTTTCTTAGCACATGCTAGGCTAAGTCCAATCTTCAGTACTTGAAAAAAGTATCAATGAAATAAATAAACAAAGCTGTCTTTCATCTTCTGGTGAGACAACAGCAACAACATATTATTGGAATTATTATTATATAATAATAAATAATAATAATGTGACTACTTGTAAATATGTTTTAATTATATCTTAATTATTTTATCACTCTAGAAAATTTGAATACATATACTTACTGTGTATTTAGAGCTACAATTAATTATATCATTGACAAAGATAGAATATCTCTTACGAATATATTCCTAATAAGCAAAGCAAATTTTTGTCAAAAAGTACTTTACACTGTTACAAAAAAGAGTAGTTAAATATATAAAAATGATAAGTTATGTGATTTAAGGGGACGATTTAAATCAGAAATATGCTCTTTTCCTTCAAATACATCTATGTATTCAATGAAATGGTAATAAAAATCCCACCAGGCATTAAAAAACAGAGAATCATCTAACTCAATTAAAGGGCAAATTTTTGAAGGAAGAAAACAGACTATAGAATGGATTCATAACACAAATCAAGATTTTTTATATAGATACATAAATTAAGATAGATTGCTACTGACAGTATGACAGAAAACTAAGATTCCAGGGCTAGGGATATCATTCAGTAGGTAATATGTTCTCTGTACCAATATGAAGACCTTAGTTCAGATCCACTGCACTAACATATATACCAGGCATGGCAATTTGCTCCAGAGCTGAGGAGGAAAAAGCAGGAAATTTGTAGCAGATAGCTGACTAGCCATTCTGGATCAAACAGCCAGCTTCAAGTTCAATGAGAAACTCTCTCAAAAACTAAGGAGGAGAAGCTGTTGAGGATTATCATCTGAGACTATGCTTTGGCCTCTACAGGCAAGCACATGCATGCATCATTATATATATGGATGCACTCCCACAATAAGTAAGTCAGTAAGTAAGTAAACAAATAAGACCAGTGCAATGAGATAATCTATACATAAATGCATATAAAATGCTAACTTTCTGCTAATGAAAAGTAGAGATCTAGGAGAGATAGTTCAGTGGTTAAGAACACCTATTTCCAGAGGATCTGAATTCGATTCACAGCACCTATGTTGATCTTTCATAGCCACCAGTAATTCCAGCTCCAGGGATACGGTGCCTACATCTGGAGTCTGTGGGCACCTGCACTCATACATAGACATAGCTTATCACCAACAAATATAGGAACATAATATAAAATAAAATAAGTATTTAAAAACATGAAAGAAGCTAGGTTTTATGGTATTGGAACATAAATCATGAGAGAAGTAAAAATTAGTATCCAACAAAATAGCATAAACATAGTAAAACATAGGGGACTAAAGACCTAGAAATGGTATTTTCAAAGTTGTAAGTTTTAAATAATTCCTATGCAGTATATACAAACATACTACACATTAATCCAGAAAAACATGCTAAAAGGCAATAGGATGGACAGATAATCCATGGGGCTAGAAATGTATGAGTCCAACAATTATATAAAAAGATACTCAGGCTTATTAGTAATGAAGCAACAACAAAATAATACAATAATTAAATATAATTTAATAACCGGTCGATTGGCAAAAAAACTAAATGTTTGGCAGAACTGAGTGCTGGCAAAGGCCAAGGCAACGGGAAGTCTGTTGGTAGGCTTGCTAATTGGTGCAACCATTTGGGAAAACAATTTGGCAACATGTAATAAGTTTGAAAATGCAAGTACTCCCTGCCTAATAATGCTATTGTTTGGTGTATTTCTCTCAGAAAACGCTTGTTCTGTGTCCACAGGAATGTGGACACAATTGTTTAAAGCAACATTGTTGAAAGTAACAAACAAAAATATTAAATAATAGTGATATTAAAAAATCAACCTACATTCCCATTATATATAGAATAGCTAATGAAAGTGTGACTTTTTTATAAACTAATACATTTATGGTGCTGAAAATAATGAACATAATCTACTTGGACCAGTGAGGATATTCTCAATACCATGCAGATGGAAAAAGCTATAAGATGATAGATATAGCATTAAAACCTCTCTGATTTAGGATACATAAACCAGTGCATATGTACAAAAGTATATAAAAATGATATAAAGAAAATGGATATAGAGATAAAACATAGCCTAATGTAAAACTTTGATAAAAACGAAGAGAAAGGCTCTGTACATTTGTTGCATTCCCCACACTTTTCTCTATAATTGAAGTATCTTCTAATTAAAAGAGCTGTAAGGGTTTCTCTGAGGTCTCTGGCACTTCTTCTCAGGACTGAAAAGTGATTGTTTCCTTCCTTCCCTATTCTTGGCTCCAAGCTGGTATCTGAAGTGCCCAGGCATTACCCTCTGATTCTTAGCCCCAGGCTGGACCAGGATGTTTGGGATCTTCCTGAGCCAGAGGCAGCCTAGGTGGTCTCACCATCATGTCTTCCAGCTCAGACAGTCTGGGTGGTAGGTTTTGACCTACGCCCATTCTTAACTACAAAGTTTTAACTCTAGTGGCAGTTTTTAACCTGTATAAAAGTCCAAGCCGGGAAGATAGACGTACACATTCCTCATAAAATTAGAACTATAGATTGAAGACCTGAGCATCATATTTCACCCAGATTCTATTCCATAGATTAATAAATGGAGGCTCAAAGAAGTATGGGCTTCCCACAGCACTGAGTCAGTAACAATATTTGAAAGAGAACGTGTGTCTTTTGACTTCTAGATCTTTCCAATTGGACTTCATCTGTAAACCATTTTAGGTTCAAGTTCTATCTTTTGATTTCCTGTCTGCTTTATTTTCCACTATATAACAGCAGGAAGCTTCTGTGACTGAAATAAACACTGTCTTGGAATGTGGTTATACAGAACTGGTTCAAGTTTCTACCCATGGCAAAAAATCTATAAGCAGGTAGCCCATTCTCTCTTCACTGTGTTCATCTCTTCACCTGAGTAAAATAACAATAATAACAATTACTCAAGGAATGTTTGTTTCAACTGAAACTATGCCCACAAAGTATAACATATTATGTTTGGCAAATAGGAAACAAAGTGGAACTATAGTTCTGGTTGTTTTTCTAAAAGGAAGAGTTTTAAAGAAATATATTCAGCTTGAAAATAAGAGACTATCTTGAGACTCTATGTGACACAAATGCTTTGATGTGGAAACAATTGGATATTAAAGAACAATCAAGGGATTCAGAAGCTTCCTGAAAGAAACAAAGTAGGATGTTATTAATCGGGTCTCCCTTCGATTCTTCCTCCAGTACTGCCTTACCTCTCATTCCACATTTTCACAGAGGCCTGGGACAATAGTACATGCTCTGCTTCAAAAGTCAGATGCCAGGAATTGTAATGACTTGATTATAGGTTTCTATAGGTTACAATTGACCCATCCTAATAGTAAATATATATCGATCATTTCAAATATCAATTTTAAAGTGAATATCTAAGTGTTTAAAGTGAAGGATTATTAGATATCTTCTGAGACTTTTAGATTCTTTTTTTTAAATTTTTTTCTTTATTGATTTATTTTTTATTTACATTTCAAATGATTTCCCCTTTTCTGGGTCCCCACTCCCTGCAAGTCCCATACGCCCCCTTCCCTCCCCCTGTTCTTCCATCCACCCCTTCCCACTTCCCTGTTCTGGTATTCCCCTATACTGTTGCACTGAGTCTTTCCAGAACCAGGGGCCACTCCTCCATTCTTTTTGGACCTCATTTAATATGTGGGTTATGTCTTGGGTATTCAAAGTTTCTAGGCTAATATCCACTTATCAGTGAGTGCATACCATGATTGATCTTTTGAGACTGCGTTACCTCAGTTAGTATGATGTTCTCCAGCTCCGTCCATTTGTCTAAGAATTTCATGAATTCATTGTTTCTAATGGCTGAATAGTACTCCATTGTGTAAATATACCACATTTTTTGTATCCATTACTCCGTTGAGGGACACCTGGGTTTTTTCCAGCTTCTGTCTACTACAAATAGGGCTGCTATGAACATAGTAGAGCATGTGTTCTTATTGCATGCTGAAGAATCCTCTGGGTATATGCCCAGGAGTGGTATAGCAGGGTCCTCAGGAAGTTTCATGCCCAGTTTTCTGAGGAACCGCCAGACTGATTTCCAAAGTGGCTGCACCATCTTGCAATCACACCAGCAGTGGAGGAGTGTTCCTCTTTCTCCACATCCTTGCCAACACCTGCTGTCTACTGAGTTTTTGACCTTAGCCATTCTGACTGGTGTGAGGTGAAATCTCAGGGTTGTTTTGATTTGCATTTCCCTAATGATTAATGATGTTGAACATTTCTTAAGGTGTTTCTCAGCCTTCCAAAGTTCTTCATGCGAAAATTCTTTGTTTAGCTCCATACCCAACTTTTTAATGGGGTTATTTGGTTCTCTGGGTTCTACCTTCTTGAGTTCTTTGTATATATTAGATATTAGCCCTCTGTCAGATTTAGAGTTGGTGAAGATCCTTTCCCAATCTGTTGGTTGATGTTTTGTCCTTTTGACAGTGTCCTTTGCCTTACAGAAACTTTGTAGTTTTATGAGGTCCCATTTGTCAATTCTTGATCTTAGAGCATAATCTATTGATGTTCTATTCAGGAACTTTTCCCCTGTGCCCATGTCCTCAAGGGTCTTCCCCAGCTTCTTTTTTATTAGTTTCAGTTAAAATAATGCTGTCATAATTTAACCAAGTTTCGATGTATATTTAATAAATATTGCCCATCAATATAAATTGATACATATATAGAGAAAGAAAGAGATGGAAAGACATAGACAGACAGAGAAAAACAGAGAGACAGATTTTCAGGCCATCCCCAGGCTGATCTAGCATTCACTAGGTAGCTTGGGCTAGCCTTAAAATTGTGTCAACCTTCTTGCCTAAGGCTCCCAAGGGCTGAGATTGCAGTTATGAGTTGCCACAACTAGCTTTATGGCCTGAGAAGGACTGTGGAAATCATGTCAATGATAAATAGAAGCATTTTTCTTAATAATTGAACAAACCTAAGGCAGGTGTGCTATTTGAGACCTTTGTACTGGACCAATGACTAGGATTCAGAAAGACTGTTTTAAAAGGACATGCAAGGGAACCTCAATATTAGCTAAACAATCCATCACATGTAAGTTTATTAGCTAAAAATACAAAAGTAATCATAGATACAGTTTGAAAACTGAGAATTAAATATTAGTAGGGATTGATAGCTTTTTAAGTGATAAATTAAAAGGAACATTCCAAATTCTATGAAGGAAATCAGAAAGGTGTCAAAATAAAGACACCTCGGATAAAATTCTAAAATTTTAGATCTGTAAGTAACTAAATAAGAGGTTCAGCAGTTTGATCTTAATAGCAAACTCCAAGAATGTTGAGTAAGCTTCTAGTTGTGGGAGAAGATAGAACTGCTAGAAGAGAGAGTGGTGGAGGCAGGGGAATGGGTTGGAAAAACAATTTGACATTTCTCCCCTTCAGCCAAAAGGACATACCTGACACTAATGTCCTGCTTTTAGACCAGCTGAAGTACACATTCCACCAAACCAGCAAAGTCCTCAGCACTCACCAGTCTGTCTTTAAATAAAAACAATCTCAGTTTGTAAAAACAACCTTTGTTTGGCACTAATTTTGGCTACCTTAAACGTAAACAAGTGCAGCTTTATCACAGGAGAGTCATAATCATTTTAGTAACAATTGTAAAGACCAGTTGTAACTCCTTTACTTTTTCATTGAAGTGATGATCAGAGTTTCTCTGCCCCTATTTGGGAACTTAAGATATTAGCCCATGACTCGGAGAACTGTTATTAGGCTTCAAGGCGTGACCCAAGAGACAGACACACAGTTGAGAAAAGAGATATCATCTTCTCACTGTGCATGCTGCTCCTAGGTGGGTCACTGGGTAGATGATATTAGAAGACATGTTTTATCTCAGAACAAAAGAGCCTGGTTTGTAAAATTCACAGCATCTGGGGTGGATTGGCTTGAAAGAAAGTGAGATGTGTGGCACTGAGAGCTTTCCATCACCTAAATGATGTTGTACAAGAAAGGTGGACCTGAAGATCCTGCAATACCAAAGGCAGATGGTAGCTCCATATTCATGAGTTCACCACACCAGGGTGTGAGATACATATTGAGATGCATACACACACACACACACACACACACACACACACATATATATATATATATATATATATATATATATATATATATATATATATATATATATATATATATATAATCTGACTCTTCATCTTCCCCATTAAAGACTCTATAACGCCAGTGACCAAAACTGTTGCTAATTAACAATTGATACTAATAGGTCAGCATTTTCTAGATATTTGTCATAAGCTGGGGATATTGTCTATGTTCTCACATTTAAGCTGTCGGAAAGCTATGAATACAGGTTTAGAATTAATTTGAAATAGGCTCAGAATGATAGAAAATAATATCATGTGGCTTTCTGGATAAAAGTGATAAAGCAAGAACTCAAAAAACCATGTTTGCTTACCTGCTAGTTGGTGATTGCCAAGGCAAAGGGCGAACATGGCAAGAAAAAGCTACAAATGAAGCCAAGGTAGGGATTAGAAGGAAAACATCCACAACAGATTAACCCATCACATTAAATATTTCAGTTACAAATCATTTGTCATGTCCCACACAACAACTTGAAAAGTACTGGTCATTTTGGCAAGTTTTTCTACAGAAGAACCCCATCTGTTCACACAATGAATGTAAGTTCTCTGTGGCCATGGCCACATGAAGTATATTTCTTATTTTATTTTAAAACATTGCCTGATTTGTAGTATATCTCCATATCTTAGAACTAGGTGACTTTATAGTAGAATCCATGTGTCCTCTTAGTCTCTCACTCTCTCCCTTCTTCTCCTCTCCTTCTGGGAGAGTCATTTATTAGCCAAGACATAAAGAGTCAAAAATGAGTATTCTGGTAATGTCATTCTGGGAGTTTACAATGCCACCATCATATCTATTCAATATTCCAAAATATCTGTGCATTATCACCCTGGATGTGTATCACCATAACTCTTATAGAATCTGCAAAGAAGTTTAGTTTGCCTTCCACATCAATAACTGCTTCAGTGCTACTCAAACAAACTCCCTTTGGGGATAATGAGTCTACTATTTTCATCAAGGGGAGTTTTTTTCCTCATAAGAATGGTTCATTGCTCATAAAGTCTATGGCTACATTGAGTGTCAGGAAATCTTCCTGTTCCTTGTTCACCCACCTGTTATCTTATTGACCTTGTCCAAATAGCTCCTGCCTTTCACAGCAGCTGAAATAACAGATAGGCAAGAAATCTTGAAATTTTCTGACATCTTCCTTCTGTTTATGAAATCTTCCTCCTTTCACCCTAGAATGTCCTCATTAACCTTTTCTGTTCCCACCCCAATGTTACAATTTTTATGATAAAAATAAATAATTAACACATAAGTCAATGCATATGAAGACCCACATATCCTTTTGAAAATGGTCAATCATGAAATATGAGTGGAGATTTGGTCATGTAGAATTGACACAAACATGCCTTTGTATTAGAGGATAATTGGCAATACCCAGGTTCCTTGGTGAGGAAGTCTGTACAGGCCCTGAAAGTCTTAAGCCAGAGGAGAGGTGCAGTTTTGGCATGTTGGAAATCTGGCAGGTACCAGCCTCCGGAATTGTTATTCCAGAACAAGACCCCTCTCTCCAAGAGCTGTGGTTATTGGGCAGGCCTGTGGGGATAAAGGAGGAAGAATATAATATGTTACTTGATAATATGCAATTGAAAACAATTGGCTTAACATCTCTATGCCTCAGATTCATCATCTGTAAAAACAACATAAAAATATGAGTACCCATGTAAGGTTGTTTTGATTCTCATATAAGAAAATATATAGCAAGTGCATATCTCAGGGCCAAGATTTAATTAATGAATACTATTATTATTTAGATAAAGGCAATAGTCATGGACAAGAATGAGTGCATAGTAGGAGAATCTCAATAACACTGTAAGGAAAAAGTTTTCTCATGTATAGTGGTGTTCATGCACAGGTCCTTAAATGTGAGGAAATGGTCAAATAATGCTCAGATGACCTGATATCCACCTCCTTTTATATCCAACATTAAACCAGGATTTCTGCTTCCCACAAACTCTCATTGTGTGGATTCCATACTCTCTGGTATTCTTCCACCAAGAATTGCTTTGAAGTTCAAAGTCAAAAGCATTTAGTACTGTGCATCTGGTACATCTGGTAAAGGCCATTTTATTGATGTGCATTGTAATGTAGTCCACTGTACTTAGCAAAGAAGCATAACCTACTGTATGATAGAGATTGTTGGATAACCAAATGTGCCTTTGATTTAAAATATAAAAAAGAACAAGAGTGAAAATGTGTACTCAAAGGAATTAATATTTCATTCTATGCCTATCAGCCCCTAGCACTGTTGTGTTTTAACTAACAGGTTTCTCTGCACTTTCCAGGGATCTGAAACTTGGCAGTGTGTACCAGTACCGGATTATCACCATTTCAGGGACAGAAGAGAGTGAGCCATCACCTGCTGCCATATACACCCACGGAAGTGGGTACTGTGGTGATGGCCTTATCCAAAAGTAAGTAGAACCACCTAATGTAAGAGGAGTTTTGAGGAAATGTTAATTAGGTCAAGATGCTTGAAGATCGGATCTTAGGAGATACCCCACAATTCATAAACCCCAAGGAAACAGTGACCTCCAAAACCCATGAGTTGGTTGGTACTCCATTTGCTGGCCTCAGAAGACAAACCAATGACTGTAGTGTTCTGAGGTCACACACATTTCTCAAGTATATAAGATATAATTTAACCAGAGGAGCTATTATGCTATTGCTCCCATCTGCTCTCAACTTGCTTATTTTCTGTGAGGCACAATATTAGTCTTGTCTGTGACCATTCAGTCAGTCAGTTCCTGCACACAGTTCATCTGGTTAAAACACCTTTCAAGATGCTGGTGAAATGTTCAGTCCATTCATTGCCTGGTCCTTGGGGGCAGGATCTACACATCTAGAAACAGGATCAAGAAATCATCAAACCTTACCATTAACTTCTAACTTGTTTTCTTCTAAAATAAGCACAAAACAATCAGATGCTGGCACAAAAATCGAGGTTTTATTTTTCCTATAGAAATGAAGATCAGACCAATCATCCTTCCAAATTAAGTATCTTATTGCTCCAATTGCTAGCCTGCTCATTTGCAAGTGGCACTATCACTAAGACCTCAAAAACTGACAGGTTTAATCTCATGCCTTATGTGTGTGATGGCGAAACAAGCTATTGGCAAATTCCTTCATTAAATGGCACTGTTGGGTGTCATATAATATGTTTGCAACACGGGATTGCAATTGCTATTCCTGTTGGGGGATGGGTAGTGTGAAGAAAGCATTTGCTTCAGGGCTGGATGAAAGCACTGATGTGCAGCCTATGAATTAGTGTGTGGCACGTGTATAAAACAAAAATGCCTGATGTCTATGGCTTGTGTTTGTCACCCACAATAATGCTCTAGGGAAGAGCAGTTTGATTTGTTATTGGCAATTGTGTGGGAGGTGTTGTAAACTGGAAACCTCTGTGTTTGGAAGAAGAGAGCATCTAGGACTAGATTTATTTCTTTTTTTGTTAGGTTTAGAAGGTAAAGGCAGTTCATAATCCAAAGTCCACTCACAGAACCATAAGTGTTTGGTGGCAATATGCTGTCCTTTTGAAAGATTTATTTCTATTGTATGAATATATGTGTTTGAGCGCGCGCGCGCGTGTGTGTGTGTGTGTGTGTGTGTGTGTGTGTGTGTGTGTATCTGTGTCTCTGTGTATCTATGTGTATCAAATGTATTCTTGGTACTTGCAGGGAGTCCAGAAAAAAAACAGTTGCAGATCACTTGGACTAGAGACACTTGTAAACTGCCCGATGTGGATGCTGAGAAATGAATCTGAATTCTCTGTTGGAGTAGCAAGAGCTGTTAGCCATGGGGCCATCCCTCCAGCTATAGCAGGGTGCTTTCTGATTGTGATTAGCAATAAGAGAAATGCATGAGCCTGGGTTATAAAGGGGCACACCTCTCTGAGGGTGACATCTATGATATATTGTGTGTATTTACTATCTGTATTTTTTAAATCCAGTAACAGAATATAGAGACGTTCCAACTGCGACAAAGTAGAAGAAGGAGGGCCAGTAATGAGTCTCTCCTACTTGGAAGCATTAGCTCCAGGCTTCTGAAAAGTCTGTGTATGATGGATTGTTGGACTGAGCCTAGAGCTCAGAGAGAAAGTTTCCCACTGTTGACTAGTCTCAAAATCATACAGTACATGTAGGGTTTCCATGAAACACTTCAGTAATTCCTAAGAACATGTAACTGTAACCTTGAATTTATAATTTATGGCTGTTATAGTTAGTGTGTATATTACTGAGAAGAGGCACAACTGTGATAAAGGGATACATTTACATGGAGATGGCTTACAATATAGAGATTTAGTTCATTGTCATCAGGACAGGAAACATGGGGGCCTGCAAACAGACCTGGAGCTGGAGAGGTAGCTGAGAATTCTACATCTGGATCAGTAGGCAGCAAGAAGAAACAGAGATAATGAACCCTGGCTTGGACATTTGAAACCCAAAGCCACAGTGACATACTTCCTTAAACATGACCTAATCTCTCTCAAACAACACTACTTCCTAATTGCCATACATCCAAATATGCGAGCTTATGAGGGTCATTCATAATCATACCACCACAATCACAAACAGTTTATCCACAAACAGTTTACACATATATTCATACAATAGAAATAAATCTTTAAAAAGGACAGCATATTGCCATCGAATACCTGTGAGTGGACTTTGAAACCTTAATTTATAGCTTGGTCTAACTATCTTATAGGTATATACAGCTGTAAACAATGTAAGACACTTTAGTGATCTAAAAGTGTCAGCAGTAGCAGTTTTATATTAAAATAAAATGCAAAAAAATTAAAGTGCTTTTCTCAAGCATTCACACCTATTAAGAAGTAGAACCAACATTTGTACTAAGGACTTGAGTCTCATCTGGATTGTCTCTTCTTTTTAATGTGAGAAGAGAAGGCTACAACATTAGCCAGTAGAGAGGTGGCTACATGCCATGTCCCTCATCCCAGGGACTGGATACTGTGCTGCAAGGATAATGAAGAATCTATCTCCTCCTTTGGCATCTCAGAGCCTGTTACAAGCACTCCAGTATTAGGCGAAGGCAGTCATTTTGACAAGTTCTGTGATAAATGAAACAAGTTGTCTGTGAACACAGAGAATGACGCCTACACACTTGAGTCTGAAAGGTCACAGGAGGTTTCTCAGAACCCAGGACAGCTCTATCTCATGATAGCCCCATCATGACTGAAGATATTTGTGATGACACTAATATTTTGCTTAAACCAATAAAATGCACTGTTTGGGTGGTGATGGAAGGAAAATTGGAAATATTGTTCATGTCTTAGGGAACCAGTCCAGACTGGGGGTGGAGGGCAATGGTGAGGAGGATGGGGAGGACGCGAGGATTCTGGGTATGTTTCCCTACACAACCCGTGGAAAAATCTAAGAAGCCGAAGGTCATTGTTGATTTCAAGTCTGTGAGATTCACTACCAGAGAATGCTGAGGGCTGCTAAGAGTACAAACCTCTCAGCTGTTGGTTGTGCTGACAGGGGAAAACTTGGGTTGCTCCTTACAGATGGATGCAGCAGCCTAGGTCATCTTAAGAATTGATTGCTAGGCCCTAACCTCCTATTCCGACACCTCCAAAAGACAACAAACATTGCCTGGTGTTAATTGCCCCTGGTAAAAGGAAAAGTCTGAGACCTGTTCCATGCTGTGACAGTTCCCAGCTGGTCTCTTAAGAGGGAGGGTCAGCTGCCACACACTCTACAGAGACCCCCCAAGGCAAAGAAGGAATGGGAACTGACTCTTTTAGCATCTGGTAGGTGCTACCCAACATACCAGACACTTTAAATCATGCTTCATTTTTGTACCCAACTCCAAGGAGAAGGTTTAATTATCTCCATTATAACACATAAAAAATGAGACTGGATACCAACAGGAGCACCATACAATAAATATGTCTAGGGCAGTGGACTTTGTTCTGTGCTGTCAAACATAGTGGACACTGGTCACATGCTGCTCCTGAGTACTTGACATGTGGATATTGTGACTGAGGAATGACTTCCAGCTACATTTGCTTTCAATAGATTTAAACTTATTAAAAGATCAGTTAGACTGGCCAAGGGACTTACACAGATCATGCGGCTATTTTTGGAACATGTGGTTCTAAACTGACCTTTTCAGTTTCTACGAGGATGGGAACTTTCCAGAAAGCAACCATCTATCTGGTTTCCCAGTTTCTGTGTTTCTTTCTCCTTGCCAAAGCCTGGTTTGAGGGAAGGGGGTGCGGGGAAGCAATGCTCATTTTCTGGCCATTTCAATCTCTGCCAAACCATCCCTAGGTGATGGAGAGGACTGCAAGAACAGACCTCACTCAGAGTGTTCAACAAGAAGTGGCACACTCAGTGGAGGGAGTAGAGCTTTCTAGTGAAAGATGGCTGAGCCTGGGGATGTGAGTGGAAGCAAACAAGTCTTTTGGTGTTGAGGCAGCAAGGAGTGTCAGCACAGGAAAAGATGAAGTTTGGGGGACCTTGAACATTTCCAACCCTTCCAATGAAAACAAATACTATTACAGAGAGCCGTGAGGGTGTTTTGTTTTGTTTTGTTTTTGTTGTTGTTGTTGTTGTTGCTGTTGTCCTGTCAGGAACAAGAGCTGGCCAGCCTTCATTTAATTTAAACCTCCATTTCTTACTATTCCTTGTCTTGTCAGTTTATGTGACTTGAGTTTGAAAGATGAGGGCTGGAGAGATGACTCAAATGGTAAAATGCTTGCCTTGCACTGGGGAAACATAGGCAAGGCTGGGAGAGGTTTGGATGCCCAGACCCACGAACACAAAGAAGAAAAAACAAAAGAAGTAAGATTTTTATGTTTCAAAAGTGCTTGCCTTGCTATTACAGGGGCCAAGCTTGATCCCCAGAAGCCACTTTAAAGACAGGTATAATGCTGCCTGCCATCATCTCAGCATAGCAGAGGTGGAAACAGTGGGAACCCTGGGTTTCTGGCCAATGCAACCAGCCTTATCAGTGAGCTCTAGGCCAATCAGAGAATGTGCACTGAAAAGTAAACTGGGCAGTGTTCCAGACAGTAACAACACACTCAAAGTTGTCCTTCCATATGCTTGTACAACCATATGCATATAGACCCGCACACATGTTGCATATACAGGCACTCAGACGTGTGCTCAAGCAGACACAAGCACACACACAAACATACATATGCATACATTAAAAAAAAAAAGATGTCAATACAATGGCCAGTTTTGAAAGAGAACTGTCCTTTTTTTCATGAAAAAGTCGTTAAGGCCAAAGCAATCTTATTTCATAAATCTATACCTTTTGCTCCGTTTCATTTTGCAGAGGCACTAGGCTGAAGTCAGGGAGAGAAACTGGAAGGAGATCTCATGAAAGTTCCAAGATCCCTGAGAGTGTTTTCCCTTGTTTAGCCTCAGTTCTGAAAGTGACCTGGGCTATTTCCCTTTTCTATCCATTGTGCAGAGACCAAGGAGAAGAATGCGATGACATGAACAAGGTCAACGGGGACGGCTGCTCCCTTTTCTGCAAGCAAGAAGTTTCCTTCAACTGCATTGGTGAGTCTCTGCCATGTTTTTGAATGATTGGCCAATTATAATAATACCAACAAGCATGACTAAATGAAATTCACTCATTTTGATTCCACATCTATCGAGCATCTCCTATGGGCCACACACTCTCAGAAACAGAAGTGAAAAACAAAGTACGACAGAGAGGCAAACATTACTGTCCTCAAAAACTCATGTCCTTATTGATAATGGCAGTGACAAGTGACATGTTTTACCTTACAGACATTGGTTTTCTTCACACCGACTGCCCAAGATAGCTAGTGACATAATATTTCATAGGATTTCTTCTTTAAAGGAGGAAAATATGGAGAGTTGGAGTGATTACAGTGTTTCTGGAGTCATACTGGTCAGCAGAGGCTCCTTCTTAAGAAAAAATGACTTAACTTTGATTTTGTGTGATTCTCCAGTTCCTCACCCTATTGTACACGAACAAGCTCTGGCTGGGAATCTACCTACTGCCTCCATCCTTGCTTCAGATCCAAACTGCACAATCTCAGGGATTTGCAACACAGGACAAATAACAGGCTAGTCCGTGCTTAGAAAGCAAACCTCCTTTTCCCACCTTTACTGAGTCCTGTGGGAAATGTGTTTTCCTCGGCCTTCTCAAGGAGTCTAGCTAGCCTATCTTGTTGTTTCAGCCCCACTTGGGAGGCCCTGTCCAGCCCCAGGGCTGGTAAACTGACAGGGTGTGGGGGCAGGGATGGAATTTTGAGCTGGCCCAGATGAGCTCATGCTTCCTTTAAGATGCAAATCGATACCTGAAGATCAAAGGTCCCCTGGCTAATCCCTTGGGCTGGAGGTGAAAACTAATCACAATTCATTTGCAAGTACAAAGGACAGAGGTGCTCTATCTGAAGGCAGCGACAGAGGGTCTGAAAACTGCGGTGGGAAGATTTCCCACTGAAAGGCGGTTTTCCAGGAGGACTACTGGGAAAGAGATGTCATCGCATCTTTGCATCTGTAGTGCATTAAAGCTCTGGGCTCAGACTGTGTTTCTCCTAGTAGACTGAGCTCGAAGAAGGTAAAAGTACTGCTTCACTTACTGTTTAGTCCATTCTGAACACATTTACGGAGCACCTACTATTTATCTTCTGCACCAAATAGGAGCAGAGCGACACATTGGAGACAGTGGTTTTAAAAGAGGAAGACACAGAATGAGGAAGGACTTGGCAGTTCCTAGTTAGAACTCTGCCATTATTATTATTATTATTATTATTATTATTATTATTATTATTATTATCATTATCTCGTCATCATCATCATCATCATCATTGCAGAAGACATTGCCCCAAGGTGCTCCTATGTCTGACAGCTTTCCTGACGCATCTAAGTCCAGTGGGTAAAGCAAGATCCTATGACCCAGAGAAACTAAAATACTATCTGTCCCTTTAACTATAAAAAACTTTCACTTGCTAATCTGTGCATCAGAGGTATTTGATTCTTTTGTAGTTTTTGGTGTAGAGAGTAAATGGAAATTGGGATGTTATTCTCCACTTATTACAAAATGAACTAAATTTTAAATATAGAGTGGTACAACTGAAAGACTCTTCTAGAAATAGCACTGAGTGGCTAGTCTAGAATCAGCTTCCCTTGCTTGGTTGGTCCTCATTTTACCTTTCACTCAGACTAAAATGAATGTTCCAGATTATAAGTTTTCAAAATGTTCTCTCTAATGTTTGTGAAGAAAAGGGTGGTGTTGAGAAGCTGCGACTTGGCTCCGCCTAAGTCCATTGTACAAACGTATTCTTTACTAGGTTCAAAGTGACCCATTGGTGGTGGTGGTGGTGGTTGATGATTATCTTTTGTATGCCAGGCATATTTCTAAACTATTATTCCCTGGACAACTTTTTTATAGATCACTGTTTTACCAGTAAAAGAAAGTAAGGTTTGTAGCAGACAATAAGCAAAGAGAATTAAGCTGTCTTTAAACCAAGAGCCGGTGTGATGGTACACACCTTTAATCTCAGCACTTGAGAGTCAGAGCCAGGTGATCTTTGTGAGTTTGAGGACTACCTGGTCTACCCAGCACGTTCAAGGACAGCCAGGGTTCTCTTGAACGAGCAAGCAAACAAACAATAAACCCAGGGTCTGATTGTGTATTTACTATGGAAAGTTACTTGCTAAAAGGTCACTTAATCACTCCTAATTTAAAGAGCTTTGAGGGTGAATGGAGACTCCACTATTATGAAGCAATTCTCATACTAAATTAGTGGAAGTGGAATATATAGGCTGCTTTAAAGGAAGACTTTCCCTTTCTCTTGTCTCTTTTATTTGTGTTAGAGAAAAGACATCAGCTGCACCCTTGACTGGTCATTTAGAATTCCATGATAGAGACTCACAGAGATACAGGCATTCCAGGCAGAATGGAACTCATTCTAAGATACCAGCTCCCAGAGACTGCATTCCAACATAAACTCCAAAGCCTGAGTCTGAAAAACATTCTAAGAAAAACAGCTCAATTATAGACAGAGAATTTTTCACACCCTGTCCCCAATAGCTTTAATGACTCAGAGAAGAGGGACAGGAGAGGGGTGGGGGGTGAGGGGTGAGGGCGGGTGCTTTGTAGAGGTAGGCATTCTTATCGTTGTATGTGTCAAGAATGATGGCCAAGAAAATAGGCCTCTGTGACTTGCGTTCACTCCACAGCTTGGATATATGATATAGACGAAGAATTGGTATTCTTATCCAGAAAATGTAAAAAGGCCTGGGGCTCATTTGTGGCAGATATCTAACAATAGTTTGAAGTGTTACTTTCTGAATCCTAGATTTGGGGAATCAAGATCATTTTTCCAGTGAGGTGGAGCCCAATCCTCATTGGAGCACTAGAGAGGGCATGTCCAAGTTACTCTGTAGCTTAAGTGGGGACCCATAGCCAGCCTTCTAGGCTTACCTTCTACCCCAGGAGGCAATCAACCCACAACTTGGCTTCTGAAGCCATATTGAACCTATTTTTATGACCATTTATGAAATGACAGTATCCAAAGTACTTTAGCATCACAACTGAGGCAACTAAAAAGGTATGTTATTTCTTTCCTAGGCTACTGCCTGGGCCAGAGCTTCTGCCTGAAATTCCCCTCACGGAATGCAATTTCTGTTCTCTGGCCCTCTGAGAGAGCCCTTCATCACTGAATGTTTCAAATAGATGCTTTATTTCATTTATTTTGCTTAAGCTAACCAAAACTGGTTTCTGCTGATTATGTTTTAAAATTCTAACTGAAAACTATCCTCACAAGATAGAAGGAAGTTTAGTAGCATTTCCTGAAGCTAGGCTTCCCTCTCTATATAAATGTGAGGAGTTGGGATACTATGGAAGATGAAGTATCAGCTACAACAGTCCTTTTTAGAGCAGCACAGTACTAAATGGGGTGACCCTATATTTCTCAGTTTTATTTAATATGAGCCTATATGTGGTTCTTATTATGATATGAGATCTGAGATTTATTCTGATGTTTCAACTGACTCAAGCAAGGTCCCAAAGGTATTGTGCTCCTTCCAAGTTGAAAATAGGACCCTGCTTTTTCTACTCAAGAACTTTGCCACTGGAAAGGATTTCCTTCCTTGCTTCCTTGCTTCCTCCTGCTTGTTTTCCTTCCTTCCTTCCTTCCTTCCTTCCTTCCTTCCTTCCTTCCTTCCTTCCTTCCTTCCTTCACCTTCCTTCTGCTTTTCTTCCCTATGTCTTCCTCTTGGTTCTTATCATTGTCTTTCTCCTCCTCCTCTTCCTCCTCCTCTTCCTCCTCCTCCTCCTCCTCCTCTGCCTTTCTTTGCCACCCTTGTCATCATTGCAGACTGTTTAGAAGGGCTATTTTCTCTGGGCCAGTAACAGCAGTGTGAGGGTGGGTGACAGATTTATGGGGGCATTCCCCTTCACTTTTCAGAAGCCCACACATCCGGAAGTATTCCCAAGGTGCCAATGTGTTATTGTGCAACACTCTGGTGACTTCCCTTTCCCACTTTCCCACCCCCAGTGCCCTAGTCCCCCAGCACATAATAAGTTTCTTATTAAAACAAACACCGCCCACAAGACCCCTCTTGAGTAATGCTGACTGCCTTCCCCTTTACAATGTGGAAATTATCTTGTCCTCTTTCCTCCATTTAGAATTATAACACACACCAGGCCTGGGGTTTCCTTTAGAAACCATAGTATCAGTGAAGTGATAACTCCCCCAGCAGGCGCTGGCCGGAGTCATTGTTCAGCAGCTGTGGGGATTCCTCTCTAAGGCACTGAGTCATAAATGGCAGACAGGCTGCTGATAAAAGCTGAAGGAGGGAAGGTAATGGTCGAATTAGTCAGACAAAATGTGCAGGATCCCCTGAAGGGCTTGTAGTTAGTCATATATCTTGAGCCAAAGCTGGAAACATGCTAATTTCAGAGAGGACATTTAAGCCCTTACAGAGGATGCAACTCTGGGTGCCTTTATATTCCGAGCTATGTGCTTCACAATGGTCTTGGACAGTTCAGTTCTTGTCCTGGTTTGGTGGTGGACCTCGTGCCGTTCAGCATCTTGGAACTCAAGTTTTTCCCTTTGTGAAAGGCTCTTTTTGTTTTCAAGATCCACCTAATACTGAGCATCCCCCCCACCCCCCCATGGTCTGAGGAGCCGCAAATGTTGCTTGAAGCTGACGTATAGTCAAGAAAACAAACTCATAGAGACTCCCACAACCAATCTCCCAGGACTGCAGGCACCTCCCGCTGTGTGGCTTTTTCTCCCAGCTCCTCTCCCCCAGCAGCTTTCAACAACACTTTGTCTCCCATCCCTGACAGGGCATCTCCACCCCTGTGTTAGCGCCAGGGCCAGTAACTCAATTAGCACTCCCTAAAGCCCAGCGCCCTCCATGTGAGGTAGATAGGCAGTAAGAGGCTGAAGATCAATCTGCCTTGCCACCAGTTGCTGGGAGGGCAGAGGGTCACCTAGCCTATGGCCCCTCTTTCAGACTGTCCTGGCCTGAATGAACCAAGGCGAGAAAGGCAAACAAGAAGATGAATCGTTGTGTCTTCTCGGTGGATATGCCTAGGAGAGTTTAGAACAACAATGACTAAAAAAGAAAACAGTATTTTAGGCTGGAGAGGAGGGAGACAGGCTATGCTGGGAGCTACATTTATTATTATTTTCCATTTAAACAGTACTTTCTGTGTAACTCTAATGGAAGAATCCACCCCTCATCTTAGGAAAAAAAATTAATTTAAGAAACAAAATCAAACATTCCTGGTTGCCTAATTTACTTACAGTTCCCTCTGTTTATATATTGTTTATATATATATATACATATATATATATATATATATATATATAGTAATTTTCAGTACTTTCTGGAAACAATGCTTTCCTTGGCTTAAAGGCAGGCCCTTATAACAGATAATAAAAATAAAGTTAAAACAAAGAGGAAGAGATAGGGATGGCAATGCTGAGGGTGGCAGTGATTGTGACAGAGTCAGGATATGCATAACAGAAGCAGAGCATCAGATGGCATCGTAGTTATCAACATGGCATCTGGATGAAAATTCTGATGCAGAGGCTTTAAACCTGTGACTTAGTTTACATCAGCAAAATATGATAGTTATCATTGTTACTACTTAAGAGTTGTGACAAGCAAATACAGTTATTGATCTGGGCCCAGAAGTTTGTCATAAGTTTGATCCCCAAAACAATACAAATGAAAAAGGGTTCATATATGCTCAGCGTTAAACGAGTGACACATGGTAGTTTTAAAGGAGCATGCATTGTTTTCTTTCATTTTTACTAACATGATTCCTTCAAAAGTTTTTTCCAATACTCCCAGCAACTCTAGAACATTACTAAAGTCATCACTCAGTTTGGTAGAGGATAAAACTGTGAACCTAAACTATTATGTACACTGCCCAAGGTCATACTAGATTAAGAGAAGCAGAGTTTTCAACACGTAGCCTCATTAGGCAAGGGTCCATTTGTTAGATGCCTAATTCCACCAGTATTATGCTAAGAAACATTCTGAAAGTAGGATATCAACCTTTCAGAGTAATCTTATACATCCTGCTAACCAGAAAATAGAGGCACTGAGATGGGTTTGAGCAAATTGTCAAAAGTCATCTCACCAGGTAGGTCAGAGAAGAGTTCAAATAGCAAAGATTGTGTCCCATCTCTGGATAAAGTCTTGAATGAGCAGGAGAGTATTGCCTGGTATTTCTGTTTGTCACCATTGAGGCCCAGAAGGAAGTGAGGTGAACATGCATGTCCTACTTGTGTCTTTATCATGCCATGTTTACAACTACAAAGAAACAATAACAAAAGCAAACAAAACTCAGCAATGGGACCCTCAGTACTCAAGTCTTCTCTTTTCCCAATTACATTTAACATAGGGAGAAAATAGTACTGAATTGGATTCCATTTTCGTGATTGCACTGGGAAGCTTGGAGCCTAAGATTGCTATCTGAGTAACCATGGGTACCTCCTGACTCTCAGGTTCAGTTTTCTCTTCTGAGAACTAGACATCATTCACAAGACCATAATTGTATAGAGTACTGAGTGTAATTCAGTGTAGCTCTTGGGTTCATCTTCTTCCTACTCCTGAATCTCAGAATTGACATGCAGAAGCAGATGGTACATCTGTAGCAGAGTTACTTCTGAGCCCGACCATTGTATCCTGACACCAAATAGCAGTGGTTGCCACCTTTTTCCAAGTCACTAGGCTTCCCACACACATCAGCATCAAGTGGTGAGGATGGGTTAGATGAACCCCAAGGGCTTTTGGAGTCTAACTTCTAGGATTAAAATTGCGGGTTGTTATTGTTTTAAAACTGTGCAGTTTTAAAAGAAGGACTCCAGGAGGAGAAAGGAATTCTTTTCACCCCAAAGGTCAAAAAGGTTTCACGGAGGACACAAAAGAGCAGGAAAAGGAGGCAATGGGGCGGAAGGCTGACGTGTGGGCAGGACCAAAGATCTGAGTCCTCAACAGGGAGGTCTGAGGAATACATTCAAATAATCCAGTCAGTATTCCTTAGGATCAAGCTTGCCTATCTGCCACAGCCTAAGGCCTGCTACCCCCTTTGGGAACAGGGGTAAGGGGGGTGGGAGGAGGGGAGGCTACCCCACAAAGAGGCAGAGGTGGAGTGAAAAGAAACAGGGGGCCTCTGACACCAGCAGGGAGGAATTCTAGCCCTTAGCTCTGGGTCAGCTTCCTGACTCTTAGGAAGGGGTCAGCATCAGGGAACCCACTTGAAGCTTTCTTAAAAGTAAGGAATAGAGACCATACTTTGAAGTGTGCCTTTGAAGGGTGGCCAGAGTCCCAGCACGTGAATCAGGACAGTTAAGAACAAGGAGTTCTTTATAGACCTGAAAGTGACCAGAAATCCATCTGCCCCAAAGTGCATCTGTGTACACTTATGGCTTAGGTAAGCTTGAAGAGGAAAGAAATCTCTAGGACTGGTATCAAGACTATTACCTGGGCTGAGGCTTGCTTCTGTTGCTTGAAGTCTGTGCTGAGTTGGAATAGATACTTAATATTCATGAGCTGTGATCTCCACTTGAAGGGAAATTGAAATCTTAAGCAAGTGAGGGATATAGTTCTAATTGTGTCTTCCTTTCCTTTTTTTGGAAAAAAGGTAATGTGCTTAAAATAAAATGATGGATGGACAGTCAAGGTGATGTGCGAACATCACTGTGTAAAAAAAAAAGAAAGAAAAAGGCAACTGCTTGCTTGCACTCAGACCCATGTTTAACGTCGTGCAAAATGCTTCTTACATCACCCTTCCTTCTGTCTCTTCCTATTGATTGTGCCTCCTGTGTACTCTGCTCTGTGCTCCTTTCAAGGAAGCAGCAGCATGCAAGGAAGGCTGGGAGCTGGGGGTACAGAAGCTGGAAAATGCCCCTGCCATTGATTTCAAAGTCACTCAATGGTTGGAGAAAATAAGCTAAGGATTCTTTCACTTGGAAAAGATCGAGAAGGATTCCTTAAAAGCATTCCTTAAAATCTATATCGAGATTGGATATTCTAAACAAAGGTGGACGTATTAGGAGCTATTAAGGTAGGGTGACAGTCATGACTGCTAGAAGTTGAGATGATTTAGTGTTCAAGGCAAAGAAGAGCTTTTGCAGTGTGAAAGGAGGATCAGCATGGTGGATTACAAGGAAAGCTGAGTATGAGCATTGAAGGCCAAGGTTCTTCAAGGCCTGTGATGACCGCAGTCACTTATAGCCTGAAGGAAGTAGAAGGTGTCTCGTAAGTGTGTTCTGTGCTCTGTCCTTCTTACAGTAGCCTCATGCATCCTTTCATAGACTGAGATCGGCCAATTTATGTCTATGGCCAAAGCCAACACACTGCCAGTTTTGGTAAACAAAGCCCTATTGAAATACATCTATGTCCCTTTGTTAATATTCTGTCACTATAAAGGGGCTGGGGAATATAGTGATTCAACAGAAGCCATGTATCATCTACAAAGTCAGATAGTTACTATCACTGTGCTGAAGATGTCCTTCATAGCTAGCTGCTATATAGGAAGATAGTAGGTATAAAAATAACAATAGGCTAGTGCAGGTGGATAAAAGAGAGAGGGCTGGAAAGAGAGAAAGTAAGGCAGAAAGAAAGCAAGAATGGGAGAGGGACAGAGGAAGGGATTCTTTTATTCACACCAACACTGGTGGCCCACATTTCTGTTCACACATCTGTTTCTTCACCCTTGAGCAAAGAAGCACTTCCGTGTTCCCATCTGCCCGCTCTAGTCAGTCACTCTCAGATGCTTACACATGTGTCATTTGTGTCTGGAATCAATGTATAGTTCACATGGCTTCTTCTTTTTAAAGGATCAGACAGCACCTGTCCCTGACCCTACCTGTGGAAGGCCCAACATGGCTGTTCCAGTAAATTGCTCTGAAGTGTCTCTTTTCAGACCCAGAGGGACCTTGGCAGCCAAGGTCACTTGCTGACCTCTTTATAGATGACTCAGAAAAGCTTCCAAATGTATGAACAATTCAGGTGAAAGTGACCTCCATTCAGTAAATACTTGTGGAGCTGAGAAATGACCACAAGAGGAGCAAACTTTCCCAAGTGTTACTCCCTGAGGCAAGATAGCTGACCCTACTTTCCTGATTCTCACAAGGCCATGGCCTGTGGTGGTGGTCAAGCTTTACAGAGCCTTAGGGAAGCAAGGTAGTTTGTTGGAAGTAGGTGTTAAGTCAGCCAGTTTACTCAACCTGTGAGTAAGTGATCCCTTTGAAGTTGGGGGTAGGGACTAACCACTCTTTCACTGGAATCACCTAAGACCACTGGAACACACATCACAATTACATTACAATTTACAACAGTAGCAAAATTACATTTAACGTGAAGAAGCAACAAAAATAATTTTATGGTTGGAGGTCACCACAGTATTAATGCATTATTAATGTGTATTAATAGTATAGAGAATAAAGAAAGGTGAAAACCAGTATCTTAAGTAGTGGAGTTGAGATTTGCACTCAAATCTTCTCCACTGAAAAATTAAGAGACCTTAGAAGCCTTCTATAAGAATGTCAGGTCTTCTGATCGGACCCATCTTTCTCACTCTCCCTGATAGTAGTTATAATAATACAAAAAATGGGTCCTTGATTATATTAGTAAAGTTAATTAAATAATTAATGACACACGATCCTATAAGGTATTGTGTAAAGAAATCAAGACACAGAGGTGTTCAATAATTTACTCAGGATTTTCATTCACCACTAAAGTATTCTAGGCCTGAAAGACTGGCTCTTGATTCTGGAGGCTGGACTATTTAGTTTATGTTACATCTTTATTTGTAGGTTTATCTAATAAAATGTGTACTCTCAAGAGCTGAAGGAACTAATAGCAAACAGATAATGAGAAGGGGGAATGATTCAAGACACGGGTGGAGACTCCAAGTAACAAAAGGATCCCTGGGTCTCTTTATGAAGAAACATTATCTGAATTGTTTATTTGCAGAGCATTAAATACTTAACAAAGGGCATAACAGGAAGTCCACTTTCTCCAGGCTGCCACTGGTTAAGGACCTAAAAGAAATAAGCATAAAACAAACTTGAAATTATAGTAATCATTAAAGGGGTGGTTTTTTTCTTTTAACTTCCTAGGCAGGATGATGAAATGCCCTGTGCTAGCAACGTGTAGTTGTGAGACTACAAGGTTTTTTTTTTTTTCCAAGTTGCCTTGTATGTTCCTCGGGCAGTGCCCAACAGCTGGAAATGAACGGACGTGCAGCTCTCGCAGAAGGGGTCTGTCTGTTTGAAGCACCTGCTATGTGTCACATGTCCTGCGCTTCATTTGGACCTTCACTGCGGGTGTGGGGGGGGGGGGGGACTAGGAAATATTCCCAAATGACAGAACTCAGATGCAAAGGAGAGTTGCACTATGAACCTTGAAGCTCAGCAGATATACTAGTCCTAGGGGATCCTAAGGCTTGATGCCACAAGAGGCCTGGGGTGTCTGGTCCTGTAGTGATTATAGGTTTCTATGCAGAAGTAAAACAGGCTAGAGCAATATTTTAAGACATCAACCTCTCTGAGAGGGGTGCTCTTCAAGGGCCAACAAAGTACTTTTGGCAAGCTGACCTGATGAGAAATCAGAGTAATTTTAGCTTTCAACACGAGTCAGAAAGCCGTCCCAAATTATCCATAAGTTTAAATTAAACTATCAACTGCCATTGGCAGTGAGGTGAACATTCTGCCAGGAGCCATCCCCCCCTTCAGCAGTCCAAAACCGCGCACATAACTTGGGTTTAGCCTCATTACTGTGGAAAACGTTGTGCGAACTACTTGAATCCCCAGCTTTTCTTTCCATTTGCCTCTGTTCTCTTCTGCCAAGAGAATGCACCAACAGACAGGGTAGCTGGCAGCCTGGACCCAAAGCATGGGAGCCTCCTCTTCTTCCAGGCTCATGTCCATGAGCATCCTTCTCTATGTTAGAAATGAGAGCAGTGGTCCTTACCTCAGCTATGATCTGTCCTTTCATGCACTTAATGAGTGTGTGCGATGCTCAGGTATTGAGCAACTCTCACCATGCCAGTCCTGTGCTATGAAGTCTGCATACCTTTTTGCCACTGTATGGGCCAGAAAGAGATCAATAAGCATTAATTATAATGGCTATTAAAATAGTAATGTTCTTACTCACAAGTACTCTGTCCCTGGAAGACAGCAAGCAAAGGTGTGAATCATTCATTATACAAGGAGGTCAGGAAGGAGATTCTATTAAACATCCTGATTAAACAAAATATGATAAGCATTTTTCTACCTATACTTGCCTAGCTTTTTTGGAAAAATAACTCTGGGTACTTCTGAAGTATTGGTCTCCTCTGGTCTTTCTTAGTTCTCTGTTCATTTTGCCACAGGCTACTCTCTGAAGTCCACAGTCTCACTCTCAGCTCTCTTCAGAATCATCCCTTTAGAACCACAATTTTCAGATGGTGTGTATTGTGCCCAACTGTACCCCATCCATACCCTGCTCTCTGCCTTGCACATTTAGGCAAGTATTCTCCCACTGTACCACTACCCAACACTGTCTTTCCCTTTTCCTGCAGACTCATGGATCTACTTTCTGTACCTGAATTTGAGAGTCATTTATATACTCAACACACGTGGAACTTTACCAGCTTTCTCCCCAAACCTTCTGGTGGATCCACTAACTAATAAAACATCTAAATAAGACTTGCATGAAACACCCACATTTTCTCCACCTTTCTCTTTACCTATATTTCAATAACTACCACTGCAACTTCATTTTGAAAATTAGTATTTCCTTCCTTATTAATTGCTCCCTATATTCTGCATTATCATTGTCTTACTCGAGGCCCCTTGCAACATCTGTCTAAAGTGTGGCAAGACAGCTCCCACAGACTCCCAGGTTCTTATTTTGTCGGCCACAATCTGTCCTCCAATAAGACGAGAAAATAATCTTCCTAGAATAAACACCTTTTCTGTCCCTCTCCACGGGAACATGTCCACAGTGGCTTTGCATTGCCTTTGAGGAAAATGTTAATTCTAAAGATTCAAGGAAAAAGATCATTGACACAAATCATTATGGCCAAATTAGTGAAAGCAAATGTTTTAAAAATTCATATATAAGATCTGCCTTCACCTAAGATAATGTTTAAGAGGTCAGCATGGAACATTGTCACGATAAGTGTTCTTTATAGCTCATGGCTAGGGTGTTTCTGTTGGCGTTTTGTCTAAGCTCCACCCCACATCTACCTGGCAATAGCCAGGTATGCCCTGCCCCAGAGATCTGGCCCACTATAAGAGGGGCTACTTGCCCCTCCTCTCTCTCTCCACTCTCCCACATACTCTCACCTCTCTGCCTCTTGGACTCTCCTCCCCCCCTCCACGTGGTCATGGCCGGCCTCCACTCCACTTCTCTACTCTCTCTCTCTATTCTCTCTCTCTCTCTCTCTCTCTCTCTCTCTCTCTCTCTCTCTCTCTCTCTGCCTCTCTCTACCACTAACTCCCATCCCCTACTCTGAATAAACTCTATTCTATACCATGCCTGTGTGTGTGTGGTCCCTCAGGGAGAAGAGGTGCCTGGACAGGAGCCTGCCTGGGCACCCCCTTTCCCACGCCACTGTGCCACACTCCCTTGACCCCCAATCCTCTCCTTTTTAAGTCTGCACATTTGGTGCCGAGACTTCAGATGAGAAACACCATGGGTTTTGCTTAAGCCCTTTCAGTTTCCAAATGAGAGATTCATTCGGCAGGCAAAGAGGTGGGGTACAGAAGCAGGACACGAGAAGGTAGTTATAAGAAGGTAACCATAATAACTCTTTAAAACAAAGGTAGTGTTGCAAGATGGTCACAACAACCTCCTGAACCATAGGCAAGAATTCCAGGTGGTCATAACAACTGTTTGAAACAAAGACATGATTTCTGTTCCTGAAAAGGTCAGTGTAGAACCATTTGCAGTTAAGACTACAAGTGGGGCAAACCCCAATTTTTGAGAAACAGTGATTTCGTCACAAACTGGAATAAATCTAATTTGTTTTTATTATGTGATGGCTTTCACACAGAAATGTAGACAGTTTGGTTGAGCAGAAAATCTAAATTCCTTATTAAACATAGCCTTCAAGCCAAGTAAGACCTGCATAGTCTGATGCAGTTGTTTGCAAGTTAGGTTCCAGAATCTTATTTTGGTTTGTACCATCTACTTTTTTTCTAGCATTCTTTCATTTATTGTTTCCTTTCCCCTGGCAAGGTGTCCATCCCAGTGCTGCCTCCTAAAGGGAGTTCTTTCAAGGTACCCCAAAATTGAGCTGAGGCTCCCTCTCCTGTGTTCATGCAGGATCAGATACCTCAGAGCAAACACAAAGCAGTCATAGCTTTCACACACACACACACACACACACACACACACTTCACTCACTGGAAAACTGGAATTGAATCCTAAGAAGTAGATTCTTTTTTTTAAAACATTTCAGTTTCTTTGGACTTGGTTCAGGAAACACAAACACACACACACACACACACACACACACACACGCACACACTCTGTCTGTCTGTCTGTCTGTCTGTCTGTCTGTCTGTCTGCCTGTCTGTCTGTCTGCCTGCCTGCCTGCCTACCTACCTACCTATCTACCTATCTGTCTATCTATCTATCTATCTATCTATCTATCTATCTATCTATCTATCTATCTGAGGTATCAGTAAATAGAAAACAAATGACGGAAGGGTATACTCCTTATGGGACTATTCAATTTCCTAGGAATTTATGTGTCTATAACTCTTGTAATCTTCAGAGTCTGACAAACTGGCTGAATGGAGACGTTCCTCTTGTCTAAAGTGGGACACTTAAGAGGCTCAGAGTGGTGATGACCCTGGAGCTGTGATATGTGTCCAATTCCTAGTTGTGACAAAAAGTGATGGGAACTACTTTTGCCTCCTCATCTACACAACAGCCTTGTTACTATGCTCAGTTCTGGGAAGCCACAGAGGGTTTTACAAATATCTGCCATTAAACTTTTTTTGACCCTTATTTTTGGTTCCTATTAAAAAGGAGTCTGGTGCAGACATGCCTCTCTCCTTCCCCACCTCTGGGCTTATAGTAGTCCAAACTCTTGAGGACTTTGAGTTGAGTGGTTATTTAGATTACCTGTAGGACTCTCTGATAACCCCAAATTGAGTGGCTTTTGAATATCAAGCACAGTCTTTGGCTAGCTTCCTTTTGGGTAGAAAACCTAATTAACTAGTAGCTAGAAAGACCTGCAGGCATGCCACCCCCTAGGCAGAGCATTCAAAAGGAAGTGGGTAACTCTGTAAATAGCGCTGCTTTAAGGGGCATTTAAGCCAATGCTCTTTGTTAAGGAAATTGATGGCTTTGTAAGTATTGTGTCTGAAGGGAGTGCTTGAGCTGAAGGCCCCCATCTTGCCTTGTCAATTCCCTAATGGACTGTGGGGCTGCAGGCTGGGCCCGCAAGTTCAATCATTTGCCAACAAAAACTCAAATTTCTCTTTTAGGAAATCAAAACGTTTAGTCAAATGCAAGCCATTGAGCCTATTCAGTTTAAGTGCAGGGCAAGATAGTAAGGATTGCATGTTTCCTTCAGGGAACTGGAGTTGACAAATCTGTTACAGCAGTTGTTTTCCAAGTGCTAGATTGTAGGGATGGGTGCTTGTAGTTTGTCTTATCGGTTCGTTTTCCTAACACCTGCAAAGTTAGTCATTATTTCAATAGTCTCCTGATAAGAAAAAGGCCTGGAATTGAAGGCTCTTGATCATTCCAAAGAGGTGACCACAACTACCTCATATCTATAAATCACAGAACATCCCAGAAGGAAATGGGTCCACCTATCACATAAAACCACCTCCTCTGTATTCATATCCATTTCAAAAAGATGGGAAGGAGCATATAGGCACGTTTTGGTTTTAGAATCAAACTAGGATGGATTTCATCCTTGATTCTGGAGCTGTCTTAGGTGAGGTAACGTTTTTTTTTCAAACCTTAATTTCCTTGTTGAACCATTGGGATAATGATAGCGCTTACTACAAAGCAATCTACAAGATTAGGTAATTGTAGGTATTTGAAACACTTAGCTAAGAGCCTGGCACTTAGAAAACCTTCCCCTTATTTCCTTTGCAAATGTAATAAATGTGATTTTAATTGGCCAAGTAGTTGATGCTATAGAAATACAACAAGGGGTGGCAGCTAGGCTTTCTAGAGAAGGAATGCCAGATAGGGTTTCTAGAAGCTATGCCTTGTTAGGCTGTGAACTAGAGATATATAAAGCCAGTCATAGGAAAAGCAGCTGGGACCTCAGACAAAGCCCCATCACAGGTGGGAGAGGTAAGGCCTTGAGGGTGGACATGGTTCCTTTAAGAAGCAGTCGCAGTATCAATCTGCCTGGATCAAAGAACAGGGTGGCATTAGTGATGAGAATATTGCAGAAAGAACTACGGATAGGATCACACCTGCCAACTGCCATTAAGCATGTCAGAAAATAGTAAATGAATGTAATTGAGGATTGGGGCAGATGGTTACATTTTCAGACCCACTGAAGCTTGAAAGGACTTCTGAGCCCTCTCCTTTGCAGGTTAGATATCTTAATACCTGAGTGGTTATTGCTTAGTGGAGGATTCCTCTTCCGTATCCCATTCTCTGACTGTAGTACAGCTCTTTGTGGCCAAGAGCTAGTCCCTAAGGCATGGTTCATTTAGCCTCAGGCAGCACATCCCTGACCACTGTTCTGAAGTCAATAGCTAGCAATGCAGTCTGCAATCTCTTGTCTTTGTTTGGGCAAACCCCTCTTCCGGTTGGTGGAAACTGACCTCGAGCAACCATGGCTTCTTAGAAGCTGTTTTGAACAAGAAGAGTCAGGATGACTTTTTGGTTTCTGACCAGAAAGAGTAGTGTAGGTACCCGAGGCCTGCAAAGCTTGTGACGCCATACAAGCAACAATTAAGACAATGTATAGGTCTGTTGCCAAGGCAACAGCTGCCGTTTACCCAGAATTCCATAGCCTACCTTTTCCTATAATTATGTCACCACCAGTATATAACCGGGCAGTGCTTCTTCCCCGTCCTCTTTTCTCTTCTCTCTTTCTCTCCTTCCTTCTCGCCCACTACCCCTTCCCTATCTTAAATAAAGTCCCATGTGGAACTGTTTGGCCTGGTGTATCTCATTGTGGCCCACGTCTCCACCGCATCCCCGCAGTGTGCGCGCATCGCATGCGAGTGAGCAAGGCGAGCAGACAGGACATTTGCGCAGAAACCAACAGGTAGTGGTTTTGATTTCTGTGTCCAAATGTTCTTCTAGTTAACTCAGATTTAGGACCAATGATCCCATCTTCCTCCTCTCTTTTGTCTTCCCTTTTCTCTAGTGAAAGAGTAGAAAGACGTAGACAATCTATTTAAAATACAATATGCAGTAAAACAGTACAAGTTTAAGAAACATACCAATTCTAATTGACATAAGATTTCATTCCTAAGCCTAAACATCATCGTGTTCATCACATAAGAAAGAACAAACTTATCCAATGGTGATTCTTGCCTGATTCCTGGCTTTTGATCTTTGTACACTCCAATGTGTCTTAATAGACTGGAATTAGAAGACATTGTGACTTGAATGCCTCATTCTTTTGCACTTTTCTGAACCATATGGCAGGAGGATGGTCTTTGAGGCAAGCCAGAACAATCAAGGCTCAGGATGGGGGCGGGGAGGGGGGGCATGATGATACTCTAGCTAGTCATGGGAGCACTACCCAGCATGCTGCAGTCACGTTAGTCATAGGAGCTTTGTCGGAGTATGGTTACTGGCTTGATTACAATGTGGTGCTCTGACTCATCCTCTAGTCCTTGGCCCACCACACTGGTACATATAACATCAGTTTATCCAAAAGCCTCTGCTGCCCAGGATGCTGTAACGGAATGATGGGTCATTGTTTCCCTGGATTAAGGAAGATACGAGTGTATGTATATATTTTATTTGCATGCCTGATCTTTCACTATGCTCACATATATAAAGTTCTCATAGACCATTTTTTTTATCAGATATTGTATTTTCTCAGTATTTATATAATGGTCCTTTATTAACCTCCTCAGTGCTCCATCAACAAACTATGCTATACTAGATTAGATACTTAGTTATTCTCAATTTTAGTTGTATTTGTGAACAGGATGTAAATGAGCTGGGTAATCACTGAAGATCATTGCAGTGCAAGACCTTCATTCATTCAGTATGCATGTATATGCAGATGGTCTTCTCTGCATAAACTCTGAACATAATGGTGACAAAATGACCTGTCCTTCTACTTTCATGGAATAGCTGTTCTATTTTTAAAGAAAATTGAATGATCAAATAAATATTTCAAGAGGCAAGTTAATGTTATGAGAAGAGTATAGTAGACATTGGTAGAGAGAAACCAGAGCAGAAATTAAAATTGCATTTGGGGAACATGTTTAGATAATACTTTATTGAGCAGACAAATGGTCCTGGTAAGACATGACCAATAAAATACGAAGCCAGTATGGTGATTTGTGGGGTAACATTTGATAAAGTAAAAACATTACTTGAAAATTTTGACACTTTCAGTATTTTCTATAGTACTATTGTATCAGATCTTTATAGCCAGTTTCCAAAATAGATAAGAAAAGTAAAGTTGCTTGAAAGAATAAATAACAAAGCAAAAGAAGAGAACCATAGAGAAATGATATAGGTTATTAGATAGCCAAGAGAAACTTAGGGCTGGCTTAAAGATTGAATTTTAATTTTTTGGTGCCAGATTTCATGTGCTTTTCACTGAAGTCCTCTTCTACATCTTTCAAAAAAGTTCACTGTACACAGATTTTGAGGATTTTAATTTCCAGTTGCCCATTTCAGACTGAAAAAAAAATACTGGCTTGAGGATTTAAGGGTTAAAAGAATCAAGAACCAAATAAATTTTAGAGTAAAATATTTGAAGTTTATAAAACTATTTGCTCTAACTTGTTTACTAGTTAGAAGGGAAAACTGCAGCCCAGAAAGAGAAAAACTTTCAAAGTAGATGACTCCCCCCTTCTTCTTGTTCTCCTTTCCTCTCTTTCCTTCCCTCTCTCCCTCCCTTCTCCCTCTCTCTCTCTCCTTCCTTCCTTCCTTCCTTCTTTCCTTCCTTCCTTCCTTCCTTCCTTCCTTCCTTCCTTTCCTCCTTCCCTCCCTTTATCCCTCCCTACCTCCATCCTTCTTCCTCTCTCCTTCATTTGCAGTCTCCTTCATTTCTATCTCCCTTCCCTTCTCATTCATCCCTTCCTCTCCTTTTCCTTTTTTTCTTTATGTGGTGATAAGATCACATCCAAAACATTGAGAATCTATTTATAGTATGCAGTCTTTTGTTACCTCCTTTGGGCCATTTTTGCATACTTTCTGCATATCGATGTTTAGGGTTTTTTTTCCCCCATGTATTTGTTTAGATTATCTAAGCCAAATTTCATTTTGCTATTTCCTGTTGCTGATTTTAGAGGTCTTGGTGTCTCAGGAATCAGTTGTTCCTGTGTTCACATCTATTTTGTTGTCACTAACAATTCACATGGTATGAATTGTCCCCACTCTTTGGTATCAAGAAATATAATTAGAACTCCAAAGAGACATAGATAGAAAATTATTTGGGGTTTTGACTATTTGGGTCTATTACATGTGTTTTCATTTATTTAGATCTCTATCTTTGCTACAATTTTTCAGCCCATTTAAATAAATACAATAAATTCAAGGTGATGTCAGCACACCTTCAATTCTAATTCAGAAGACTGTCAAATCTCTTTATTAAATTTCAATATAATATGTATTCCCTTTTCCATCTAGATTCTCTATTTCTTTTCAAAATTGCAAAAAGGCAGAAATTAAAACAATGTTTTGAACATATGGTGGGCCACCAAGAACCATGTTACTGTCTCGTTACAGAGTTGCACTGTTGCAATTAACATATGCCAGAGCTTGTGCTAGACCTTCCTTTAAAACTTCCATTAAATTCTTTATGTAGAATAATCTATTGAAATAACTTAAAATTAGGTTTGGCCCTCATTCTGGTTCTTTTTTGTTTGTTTGTTTGTTTGTTTTGCTTTGCTTTGTTGTTGTTATTGTTGCTGCTGCTATAGAGAGTGTCTCACTGTATAACCAAGTATCACAGGTTTTTGCCAGCTTGACAAAACATGTGGGAGGAGGGGAATATCAATTAAGGAATTGCCTCCATCATATTGGCCTGTGGGGTATCTCTACGGGCAATTATTTTTTATTCATAATTGATGTAGGAGGGTTCATCCCACTGCAGTTAGGCACGTGGGGCAGGGCTGTATCATGAAAGATACCTAAGCATGAGCCAAGAAACAAGCCAGCAAGAAGCATTCCTCTATGGTCTCTAGGTCAGTTACTGTCTCTAGTTTGCTGCTTTGAGTTCCTACTCTGATATATCTCAATGATAAACTGGGATCTGGATGTATAATCCATACAAACCGATCTTTCCCCTTCATACAAAACAGTGCTTTGTGGAGCTGGACAAATGACTTAGCACCTAAGACTCTTGCAGAGAATCTTGGTTTCCAGAATCCATGTTGGATGACTCAGAATGTCTTAGATGTCCAGTGTGAGAGGATCCACTGGTCCCTGACCGCTATAGGAACCTTCATGCACATGGTGCATATAAACCCATTTAAACAAAAACAGAGAAATCCTTTTAAAGTTTAATGGAGATGTTATTTCTCCCCTATCATGCTCTTTTTTATTTTTTTTTGGTTTTTTCTTTCTTTCTTTTTTTTTTTTTTTGGTTTTTTGGATTTGGTTTTTTCGAGACAGGGTTTCTCTGTATAGCCCTGGCTGTCCTGGAACTCACTCTGTAGACCAGGCTGGCCTCAAACTCAGAAATCTGCCTGTCTCTGCCTCCCGGAGTGCTGGGATTACAGGCGTGTGGCACCACTGCCTGGCCTCCCTATCATCCTCTTATATCCTCTTCAGCCCAGTTCCTTTTCTACACTCATAACTTTTGGGTTTATAGTGACTCTATTACTTAGGAATACTTGGTCAGACCCTTTAAGCCCCAAAGATATAGAAAGTTGAAATGACACGTATAATATTAATCAATCATCTGAATCAGATCATTAGATCATTTGAATCCATGGTTCTGATTTTAAAAGGAAGAACTCTTCAGAATACATCTACTCCAGTTTTTGCCTAGATTTTAATGAAAATCTGTCAAATTCTCCTAGACTTGATCTTCAAAGCTTAGTGGGTTTAACAATTCCTGCCTATCTCAAGAAGAGTGATTATCATGGGCTTTAGGGATGCAGGGGCAGAGTATTTATTTTTTTTGGTTTTTTGGTATTCTTCAGAATACATCTACTCCAGTTTTTGCCTAGATTTTAATGAAAATCTGTCAAATTCTCCTAGACTTGATCTTCAAAGCTTAGTGGGTTTAACAATTCCTGCCTATCTCAAGAAGAGTGATTATCATGGGCTTTAGGGATGCAGGGGCAGAGTATTTCATTCTGACGTTCTGTACAGATGAGAATAGGACATGAAATCTATGAAGAGCTGACAAGTTACCTGTCCGTCCACAGAGGGTCCATCTGCCTCACACTCTGGAAACTGAGCTCATTTCCTCCAAATGAAAAAGAAAGATTTTGCCTTCTAAAAACTCAGTTAAGGAAGATTGACCTTCTCAGTTCCCATCAAGTGTTCTTTCTGGGTGGACAGATTTCTAAATATGTCATTACATCTATAGGAATGAATCTGAGATGGTGATTTCCTCTTTGGTAGGAGAAGATGGGGTTTCAAGGAGAGATCAGACTGCCTAGTATAAGATTTACTGGAAGCCAGTCCTTTCTTGTGTCTTAGTTCCTTTTTCTGTCCTGAGACAGAATCTAAAGGAATTTCCAAAGGGTGTAGAGGCTCAATAGAAGTGCGTACACCAGGGAGTCTCTAGTTTAGTCATTCACTCACACATTCATTCATTCACTCATTCATTCATTCAACAAATACTTGTCAAAAGTCTGCCAGAGTTTCTAGCACTCCTGCCCCTACCCTGCCCTCTTCTCTCTCTACCTCTCCTCTCTCTTCTTCTCAATCTACATTCACAATATCCCTTTCACTTCAAGTGGAATATATTCCATTATAAATCTCATCAGGCTACTACACTGGAGGTAGGATGTCAAGGCGATCATATGCTGTAGACTTCAAATTCTGAACAATCACCAGCTCACCACCCAATGTAAAGCACTCAAGGAACACTAAGTAAATAGATGTAATGGAAACAAAAGTCCTGTTGGTTTTATTGTTCTGTTACTGCTGTCTTTGTTTTCCTGGCCACGCATTTGTATTCCATTCCTTACCCTGTTCTCTTTGATGCTTGAGGCAGAAGGAGTGAGGAAAGCAAGAGAATTCCCCAGACAAAAACACTGGCAGATGGAGTGTAGGGGCTCCCCTAGGACACTAGTAGCAAGAGAAACTGAATAGCAGAGTCCAAGGATGTTATTTTTAAAGAGACTAACAATAGCTTTGTCAGCATAATGTTGGAGAGGAGACGATGATACGTACTGGTTCTCTCTCTCTCTCTCTCTCTCTCTCTCTCTCTCTCTCTCTCTCTTTCTCCCCCTTTCTTCTGATTCCTTCCCTCTCCCCATTCATTCACTTTTGCTCTCCCTTTCTATCCTCTCCAGTAGTCTGGTGAGATTTATAATGGAATATACTCCACTTGAAATGGGAAAGGGATATTGTGAATTTAGAGTGAGAGAAAGAGTCCTTTCTCTTTAAAACTTTTAAATTGCATTTATTTACTTATTTGATTGATTGATTGATTGATTTATTGATTGTAATAAAAAGGGGTGACAGCTTGCATATGTCTCAGAAGTTTGATGCAGCTTGGAGAAGTGAGTTCTCTCCTCCACCATGTGGGTCTCAAGTATTGAATTCAGGATATCAGCCTTGGTGTCAAGTAGCTTTTCCCACTCACCCATGTCTCCAATCTTGTGATTCTCCTCTTCTTTTAGTAATAGCTGTTCTCTATCGTTTGAGGTTTGAGGCATATCTTTGGTCACCTTATTTTTTAGCTATGTAACTCCTCCTATTCCTGCCTATACCTCCGTCCACTCACAAAATCTAGTTCTAATCGGATTTATTGTGACTTAAATCTAAACATAAAGAAGTAAACCTTTAAAAGAACATACTTCTATCTAATTTTCTGCTATTCTGAGAGTGCCCTTTACCTTGGGAAATAAATTACGTCATTTTAGAAGGTAGATATTACCTAATCTTGTTACGGTTTCTTACTATCTCTCTTCATATTGTAAGAAGAGAAAGTGGGTACCAAAGTTAGCCAACCTCAACCATCTTATCCTTAAGAAGTCATGTTTTATCACCATTTATATAATGAATATAAATCTAAACATAAACAGCTCTCTGCTTAACATAAAGAGACACGGAGGCTAGGCATAAGAGTTCCAATTCTCACCCTCAGAGCATCTATATCTGTGGCTGAGAATTAGACATTATAACTTCCTGCAGTCCCCTTCAGTGAGCTTAGGTTTATGACAGATTGCCCTTTGGTTGGACCTAAAGTTTTATTGTATCTGAATTGGCTACCATCCCTGGTGACTATGAGACTGTGGTGAGTGCTGACCCTGTCTTTTTTCCATGTTGGAAGTATCTGACATGCTGGTCACTGAAGCTCTCTGCTGGCTTACACCCATCATCCAATAATTAAATTATAATGAATTGACTTACTCTGGCACATTTGATAGTATTTTACTACGTAGACTATTTGTAGGAATAAACAAAGAAATTTGGAGCTTGGAAGAGGCTCAACATTCTGCTGCCCCTGAATTCAATAACTCCCTTTACAGATAACAACATAAAAATTCAAGTGCTTTTCCCCCATGACCCTAGCTTTTTTCTAGAAGGTAGAATGTTTGAAAGTATTTCAAGTAAGTATTGATTTTACAAGCTGATTTAAATTCAGCCACTTAGAAAGGAATTGACCCTTTAGAAGAAATGCATATTTTCTTGACATGGGTGTTTTAGAATGTATAAGGCATATTTATGTTCTTTTCCAGTGGGGATATTTTCCTTTCTGGGACAATTACAACCACCTTGGGGGAGGGGGACTGGATTAAGAGGCAAAACTATCTTTTACAGTTATATGCAGTGCAAGGGACAGAGAAGAAACCAACATCTCTGACCTTAATAATATGTTACTCTCCAAGTGTAACAGCTTAGGTAATCAGTTATGCAGTGTGTCTCAGACAGTCAAGAGAGACAGCTATTTGAGAAGTCTACAACCGTTCAGACCAGTTACAGCATGTGGACACAGGGTCAGGACAGAACAATGAGTGTTAGGGTGGAGATGTCAGTGAGATAGGCACTTCGTACAGAAGGGACTGCTTAGCTTTGCCTTGCAGCACTGGAGAGTGATAGAGAAGAAAGGACACTAGTTTTAAAAGGTGACAGGATGACCTTTTATGGATACCCACTTTGCTTTTCCCTGAATTGTTCTATATTGAATACATAGGTCATATCTTCTTTGATAGCATTTTCCTCATGACTCCTCTGATGCTTGTCAGTACTGCCAAAGGAACATTGGTGCAACCAGCCACAATTTTAATGACACCCATAAACAAAGCAACAAATCAAAGCCAAAATTTCAAAAAAGGCTGGTGTTTGATCACTTGGCGTTTCTCTGAGACACTGAAAATGTTATCTAAGACCATTAGACTGGGTGCTTGGAGTCCCTGTAGTCTAGCTACCTTCTTTGCTCTGATGACTGAGCCCAGAGAAGAAAAGAGACTACTTAATAAAACACCAAAATGTAGTTGCTGAGCTGAGACTGAATTTGGATAGTTCTTTATGCAAAATTGAAATCTTCTTTGGACTTTAAAAAATCCAGGTTGCAACACCTACGGTGTTGGGTAACATGCTTAAGACTTGCAACGTGAGTTGGGTTCCTAGAGCTGGTACTCCCAAATTGTGTGACTTGGGTACCTATTAAAGACACATGGCACTCAGTTTCTATATGTAGAACATTTGAACTGTACTTAAATAATACCTTCATCACATTGTAATTGAGTCTCACTTGAAAGGTGTGAATGTTTATGAGTTTTGTTGCAGGTGGGGCAATAGGCCCACACAGATGAGTTCTGCCCTCCCAGCGTACTCTAGCTGTGCAGTCAGATGTGTCAACCATAAGCACACACCTGGGTGATAAATTTCTAGAACATTTTTCCCTTGCATAGAACCCATGGACATTGAATGCAGTTTCCAGCTCCTGCCCCTGCCAAGTGAAACCTGGGTGTTGTAGTTTCTACTCTCAGTTTCTACACCTGTGTGTGTGTGTGTGTGTGTGTGTGTGTGTGTGTGTGTGCGTGTCTGTATGTTGTGTGTAAGAGGAGTCATGCAGCACTGTGCTTAATTGATTCAGCACTACACACACCACTTTCAAATAAGCCATTGTATATGGCAAGACTTCTTTAATTTTTTCCCCTTAAGGCTGAGGAATATCCCAATGTGACTAAAGACCATATATATGTTCAATAGAGCTTCTTGTCTGTTCCACAGCTGCTGATGATAGTTAAGGCCAAAGAAGAAATATTTAATTATTGACACCCTTCCTATGTCCATTTCCCACAGATGAACCCAGCCGGTGCTATTTCCATGATGGCGATGGGATGTGTGAAGAGTTTGAACAAAAAACTAGCATTAAAGACTGCGGTGTCTATACACCCCAGGGTTTCCTGGATCAGTGGGCGTCCAATGCTTCAGTATCCCATCAAGACCAGCAGTGTCCAGGTTGGGTTGTCATTGGGCAGCCGGCGGCATCTCAGGTAAGTTCCTCGCCTTGCAGGGTTCCTGTTGCTGGATCCCTGTAACCCTGCTATAGTTCTCAAGGTGCCCACTTCAAGCACAGTGTCACAGAACATCTCTACCTGAGCATGACTGTAACCAGCTGTGACATCAGTACATGTTCACTCTCACTGGTTAAGGATATAGCATATTGTGGTGAAGGGATGGTAACCATCCTGGAAATAATGACTCTTCTCCTATGGACTTCTGACTATGATTCAAATATGGGAAAGAACTCGGTTTTGAATATACCATTGGAATTCAATGGGGGTAAGAAGGAATTTATTTGGAAAATCTCTTAGGGTATTTTGTTTTGTTTTGTTTGTTTGCTTGCTTTGCTTTTGTTTTGTCTGATTACTGAACTAATAGTGGCCCTACCACAAACTTCTACTGTAATGTCTCTCCACCATTTTAGTTTCCACTTTTTTCCCCTGGCTCTCATCCCTGTATTTAAACTACGAGTTAAGTTTGATACACTTCAGAGGTGTCTCCACTTCTAAGAAGTTTCTGTGACTTAGAAATATGGTCCCCTAATGCACTGTTTATATGACATGGTTCTCTCACAGGGTGCCCATAGCCTAGGTGAGGGAGGGAGAGTTTTGGGGCTACCAGAGATCTAGTGATCCTAGGATATCTGTGCTTCCCCAGAGGCCCCATTGCAATTATCCCGCTGAGAAAACACCTGCCTTCTTCTGAACTTGATTAGCCTTGTTGAGCCTAGTCTTCCTCTTGGCCTTGCAGATGAACCTTGATTCTTAGTCATCCCTCTCTAATACTGCTTATTTATTTCAAGTTTGTTGGAGTCTGGCTGGCATTTTGATGGATGGGAATTAGGGCTTTGGGCAGGGGTCCAGTGAGAGTTATTGAATATGCTGCAAAGTAGTTCCTCTCATATATTCAGTTCCATTTCTATTTGATCATCTTTTCATCTCTCCAACCTATGCTCACATTATTAAAATTTGTATTTACTCATTTGCATGTATGAGTGGATACCCTTAGGAAAATGGAAGGTGTGAGTTACCCAGAATCCCCTGGTGCCTCACTGCGGGTGCCTCACCAGTGTCGGCCTGACCATGAGTGGGTCAGCATTGTTCTTGTCTGTGTGTTGCCTCAGCACTAGGTGGGCTCACCTATATGGTCATAGCTTCATAGAGAGCTTCAGACATCTCAACTGTGTACCCTTTAACTTCCCACAGTGGGTTATTGGGGGTTTGAGAGTAGACTGCGGCTTCATTCATCTTTTCTCCTCCTCAAAGCACAGCATCTAGATATTACTGGGAGCCAAGACTGCCTGGCTTTGTTTTTACTGTAAATGTGCATGTGCATATGCACACATACACACACCTGCCTACAACTGACAATAAGATATGTCCACTCATTGTTTCTCCATTACATCAAAGGTGTAGGAATTCCAAATTCACCGAATATCCCATTCCTAGACATGCTTAAAAACATTCAAATGAGGTAATTATTAATGCTTTAGAAACCTTTCACACACAGGAGTAATGGGAGCAACTGTGCTTTAAAATTACCCAGATTATTGTTAATGTGATCAAAAAGAAAAAAAGAAAAAGAAAGAATTCCCCAGTCTCCCTTATTTTGAAAAAAAGAAAAAGAGAAAGAAAAAGAAAAGAGCTTTTAATGGGACAATTAATCCAATCTTGTAGGGAGAAGTCTGCCAGGAATTATCCTGATTAGTTCTTCCTAAGCAAAAATCCAATTTAAAAAAATCATTATAAATACTAGCTCTTCAATCTATAAAGATGAGGGGAGGAAACAAAATCACTGTATTGAATTATTCATTGTTCCCAAATTTATTTTAATGAAATCGACTAGGTTCTATTACTCTGAGCTTGGATATAGTCTTTGTTATAAGGAGAATTCACTTTAACTAAATTTGCCATTACAAGATCAGCTCACCATAGTCTATGGAGTCTGTATGTGCAGACTGGGTGAAGAATCAGGAAAACAAAGTTTTTCTGGGCGCCACAGAACAATAGTATCCCAGTTCCTTTACTTGAAAGCAAATGTGCCTACTGAACATATGTATCTGTGCTCATGCATACAGGAACAGCCAGGTGTAAGCAAACACATGCAATCATGGACAACACAAAGTTGGCTTCCTTCAGGGCAAGCACTATTCCTGAAGTGAAACTATTGCTCTTTTCTGACAACAGGGGAAGAAGAGTTAGAACTGTGCCCATCATTACCTTGATTAGTGGTTAAAGGAGCCCAGTAGTTAATTTTCACCCTCTCAGGGCCTCTAGTGAAGATATTGTCAGTGAGAGCAGAGAAGCTGGGAGGCTCTTGAGAGTCGAATTGAAGAATAAGATAGAAAGGGGTATCCTGGGTCCCTCACCTTCCCTCAACTTGGTCCTCTACCACCTTCTCTTCCTCTCCTCTCTCTTCATTTGCTTCCTCTTCTTTTCTTCCATCACCCCTTATTCTTTTCCTTTATCCCCCTCTCACATGTGTATATATGAATAGGCCCATAGGAGCTCAGTCCAGACACTATCCAAATCAAATACAGGAGGATACCATGAAAGGGACCAAAAATATCTGAATTTTACCACCCACTGTGCTCAACATCACACACACACACACACACACACACACACACACACACACACACACACAGTGATTGCCTTCTTCATGGTAAACACTCTACTGTCTACCTTGGAGTACTACAGGAAGGGCTGTGGTATCCTCAGTCAGTGTCATGTCCTACATGTAAAGAATCTTGTCTTAATCTTGTTGTAGAGGTAGATCTTATAAGATAGCAATGGGAGCCTAGAAATATGAGGCCACATCCAATGTTGGGAGGGGCCGGATTCCAGGGAAACCTGCAGAGTTCCTGATGGCATGTGACAGGGGCTCAGACCCCATATGCAGAGTCACAGTCTCTGGAATTGAGGATGCAGCCATTCTCTGCCACACACTGACCCTCTTCTGCAGTCTTTTGATCTTCACTAGGGCAAACTTGGCCTGAGGAATTATGAAACTGCCCGACCATTCCTATGTCCCCTTTACAATCCAGGTTATTCCACTCTCTTTGACCCTTTCTGTGGTGTTATAAAAATGGTAAAAACTCAGGTGTTTGCTGGATTCACACACCTATCTCTAAGTCTATGATATAACCCACAGAGGTTTAAGACCCCATCTCTGACATAAGCACTCTAAAAAAAAAGTTGTGAGACCTGTCTCCAAATTATAGCTGCATTAGAGTAATTCATCAGACATTTGTGACTAGTGAGAACGAGGGACATGATTTGTGTTATGTGAGCTTAGAATGCCAATCTAAACGTGAGCTTTGATTTTGTATAACCTTGCCACTTCTAATGATTTCCAGTCTCTCTTCCTTGTTCTCCTTAAAAATCTTTCCCAAATTTGGTTACAGTAAAGCTACCCATGAATGCTGAGTCTTGTATCCAAATGTTATCAGACATATCAAAGCTTCCTGGTTGTGCAAATTGAGCTGAATATTCTATAATGAGAGACATTCCTTGGATATTTGGGCTATGCACCTTCCTGACCCAGCTGGAATCAAGAAGTTCCTGTAAGTGAACAAAAATGGAAATGAAGAAAGACAATCCAGTTATCTCTCTTCTGGGAACCTCAGAAATGGTTCAGTTTAGTTTGGTTTAAGTGCTTGCAAAGATCTTGTCTTCTTCATACTTTGCTTCCATGCCTCACATATCTCCAATATTTTACACCAAAGACTGCCAAAACACAAAGTCAATATGTCTCCCTTCTGTCCTCATCCCCAGAGCTTCTCCCTAAGACTATTTCGTCCTGTGTAAACAGGCAGCCCCTCTTTGCCATGGATTAAAGAGGAGATGGAGTTGCTAAAAGGAGCTAGAATCTTCAGTGCTCTCATAGGGATTGCAGACCATCAGTCAACCAACAAGTTTATTGGGTTAAGCTTTTCAGGGTCAAACTTACACTGACCATTTCTAGGGTAGTGATTTAAGAAGCAATGTAAAGAAAACCTCTTCTGAGAATAAATGAGAAATGAGAGACCTATCCTCACTGAGGCAATGGCTGTGACACCATAAGCTCCTCCCATTCGGGAGCTTTCTGGCCAGTAAAGGCTAGACCACTGGTTCTATGGAGATTCCTGCATTGGAGAGAACACCATTATTTCTTTACTTGTGACTAGTTTTTATTGTATTTGACATTAACCTTTTGGGGGAGTAGATTAGTCCTTTGCAATTTCATTTTGAATTGCTATCATCTGGTCCTTGACATGCCTGTCTATTTTTTTTTTTTTACCTCCATTAAAATACAAACCATGTCAGGTTTAATGATAGAACAATCACTTACTTGTTTGGTTTAAAGAGAGATATATTTGTAACCTGTGTTGATGAATGTGAAGGGAGAACATACACAATAGTTTTTTAAAAAATGGGGATTCACAGTTTTGACATCTAAAGTCAAATAGATTGAGAACTGGCTTTGCTCCTCTCACTTCTGTTCCTGGAAACACTTGGCAAACTATTCCTCCAGGAAGCTCAGTGTCCCCCTTTGGAAAATGGAAATAGCACATTTACATTGTGGAGATTAAGGATGCAGAATAAACAGAAAACTGGCTTTTTGAACTTAACTGGCAGTACCAATGTCACTGACCTGCCTCCTACATGTTAGGTTCCACTATACACCTTCACCCAGAGCTGACCACAGTAACCCATACAGGAGAGACAATCAGTCACATTTCACCTACTTAAGCATAGTCCTATCAGCAAACATTTGTTGCTCACCCAAGGCTATGCTAGGCATGTTGGGACTCTGTAAGAAAGCCCAGGTCTTCTTGCTGCTCTCAGAAAGCTTATTGCTACACCTGAGGGGCGTATACACCTGGAAACAGTAGTCAAAGATCTCAGGATATAAACTCTAGAGGAAATTCCCCAGGGAAGAGAACACACAGTTGTTAGCCTATTCAACCAGCTGGGATGACAGCCAGCTCACTACATGGAAAAGTCCTTTGCCCACTTTCAGAATGTCTAGAATAAATCATAGAAATAATGTTTACAAAGTTCTCCTGGGCTCTGCATCAAATTCCTTGACTGTTACTTAAACTACTACAGAAACAGGATTAATGGTGACAGATAGGCACACTAAGACTTTGGCCTCAGGTCTGGAAAGGGCCAAATTGGGACACTGGCCATTGCATTCAGGTAGAGGAGGTAGGTCACATCTGCTTCCAACATGGATGTGGGAAAATGGTCACAAGAATGAATGTTGTCTGTGTCATCTTGTCTGTTACATGCATTTTAGGAATATCAAGAAAGTGGGGAGATCTCTTGCAATACCTTAAATACCACTCCACCATTCTTGCTGCCAAGATATCTAACCTTGGCCTCCATTTTTTTCCAGTAACTACCTTATTATTGGGCATGGTGATATACTTCATAAAAACGTTTCCATCCACAAACATCATTTAATTTGATTGTATTCACACCCTGAGCTTCAAACTTTCTCCTCCCTCCTTCAAGTCCTTTCCTGTGTCAGGTTAATCCTCTTCTATCTCTCTTGTAACTTAGTATAACATTATAACACACACACACACACACAGACACACACACATACACACAGATGTACACACCACACACACACACTATGTAGTATTCATTTTTGAGAGAGAACATTAAATATTTATTCTCCCAACTCTACCTGACTGTCTTAATGTGATTATCTCTAGCTCCATCTAGTTTCCTATAAGCAACATACATAATGTTTGTTAACAAACATGTTTGTCTTTATAGCTGAAGGAAACACCATTATGTGTGTACCCAACTTTCAACCTTTATTATTTTAGTTTCAGAAAACACACATACACACACACACATGTGCACGCATGTGCGTGTTTGTAAAAGAAAAAAGTCGCTGAACTGCAATTTAAGAGAGACAAAGTGATGGTCAGGGCAAGGCATGAATATGAAGAACATGTCAATAGAGAAACAGTCAAGCCAGGACAAAGACAGTATAAGAGACAAAGAGAATGACACACAGAAAGTAAAAACAAACAAACAAACATAAATAAATAAATAAATAAATGGTCAACGATTTAAAAAGTCAGTGAGTGAGGAGGGGTGCTTAGAGACACTGTAGATGCTTGGCATTTATTCTTTATCCGGAGGGCTGAGGAAAGTTTTTCTGAGACTTTAAGGAAGCGGCAAACTGGTCAGACGTTAAGATGGAAAGAACAGCAGTACTGCCTTCTAAACACCTCCTTTATGCCAGACCCCATGAAGTGCACCCATTCCCAGGCACTTCCCAGCCATGCTCCTGAACATAACAGGCTTCTCTCAAAGCTGTGTTTCAGGGTCAGGAGCCATGAGCTCATCATCTGTAGCACCCCCCTTCGTTTCTTCTATCTGCCTCACTACAGGTGTTAACAAGGACATCTCCACTCAGAAACCTTGTACTGAGAAGCATTCCCTCAGTGCTACTTATACAGTAATATCTGCAAAAACAAGGAGAAATCTTGGCCTTGTTAGCTAGTGCCGGGGAGACAGTTCCAAAGGCTGTCTGCCCCTTGCTTTCTTGTCCCTGCCTTCAACCAAAGCATTAGAAAAAGGGGCAGCCTTTGCCAATGGTGGGGAAGGAGAGGGAAAGGGAACATGCTGAAATGCTGGAGCACATAGATTCCAAGTAGTTTCCCCAAAGGCCCAAGGGATCTGCTTTCTCCTGGTGGTTTCTGAATAATTGTTCAAGAGCACATGTGCAAGTCATCTAAGGAGACAGAACAGAAAGTACCGTGGTTTGTTACAGCCTGTCCCACTCCTGGGGGCACCCCAAATTCCCTCCAAAGCAGTACAAAATAGAGTCTCTGAGCTGTCACTCCTCAAACCCATCAAGGGAACCCTTGGGCTTGAGGAGCCTTTAAATATATTAAACCTTGCAGGAATCTTCCTGGTCCTCCTCCTCACCCCTTCTCTTCACCCTTCACTCCTTTGCTTCTTCTACAGATGATGAATAGTTGAGTGATGAAAATTTGAAACACATACAATCAATTGGCATCTGCAATTCTATTAATCCTGGGGTCTACCATTTACTGGTTATGTGGCGCACGAGGTTACGTAAAAATTGTTTTTTCTAATATGTGTACAGATATTTTGTCTGGTTTTCTGTCAGTGCACCGTGTGTATTAGATGCCTTAAACTGGAGGTACGGATAGTTGTGAACTGTCATATGGATGCTGGGAATCAAATCCAGCTCCTCCAGAAGAGTAGTCAGTTCTCTTAACCAGTCTCTCCAGCCCTAGGATATAGTTTTTAACACTCAGCTTTCCAGTACCAGCTTTGAGTGGCTGGAGACTTAGAGAGCCCCCAGCTCTTACCTCATTTCCCAGTGCTTATGGAATGATTCTGGCATTCTGATGGAAAGCCAGTAGCACTGAGCCGTGACCCCCACCCTGTTGAAAATACTATTGAAAGCAATGGAATGACATGGAGATAAAGAATATAGCCATTACCCTCAAGGGACAAGGAATTGGTATGGGAGCCTCTATTGAGGTAAAACATCTTGTGACAAAAGTGCTCTAATATATGGAGTTAACCTCAGCAGGGTATACTTTGAGGAGAAAGGGACAGTTAGCAGGATAGTTATCTATGGAATTATTTTTCTTTATAGTTGGGCACTCTGAGGGTAAATTTAAGAATCTGTACTATCGCCACATTGTTATATAAAAGAAGCCTAGTTTTTGCATGAAGAAAGAACTTTTGAGCTATGTGATGACTGACAAATTACCTCAGTTTTTCTTATCTGCAAACTGGGCAGGCTCTTCCCTCTGTATTATGGTCTTGAGAATGCAATGAACTAGCATACCAAGCACAATGTATGGGCTTGTCCTTATTGGATATTGGAATAATTTCAGATCTCAGTCCCTCTAAAGCATTTGATACTGGAATAAACTAAGTCTGAGGCAGAACACAGTACTAACAGGGAGGAATTTACAGACAGTAATCCAGTCCTTTCAAGCAGGCACTAAGAATGTACAGACTTCGTGAGGACAGTGCCATGTGTAGCCCTTAGGACCATGTTTGAAGAGTGAGTCTCCATTTCTCAGATGCCTGAGGACTTGACTTGAAGCCCAAGAACAAGCAGAGCTCTGTGGCTTGAGGCTCAGTCCCCTCAGGTCTCAAAGGAGATCAGACCCTTCCCTTGCCAACCTTCTCCATAGCCCATCTAGGAAGATTCCTAGGCCTTTAAATAAGGTCTCCATCCAAACCTGCCCTGCCCCCATTCTGTTGCCCTTCTCCACACCACCCTTGTCAAACCTCATCTTCAGGATCAAGCACTCCTTCATCCCTGCCTTTCACCCAGACTCCCTTCTCTCTTTCTATGCTTTTCTGTAGGTATTTAATATTTTCTCTCTATGCCCCACCTCTCTTCTCTCCTTTCTCCTTTTTATTTCTTCTTCTTTTTCCCTCCCTCCTCTTCCTTCCTTCCTTCCTTCCTTCCTTCCTTCCTTCCTTCCTTTCTTTCTTTCTTTCTTTCTTTCTTTCTTTCTTTCTTTCTTTCTTTCTTTTCTTTCTTTCTTTCTTTCTTCCCTTTTGTACTATTGTTTTGTTTTAAGTGGGGTCACCGGCATGTAGCCAACGTGGCCTTTGCTGTATAATTTAGTTTCATGTTCTGTACCCAAGAAACATGTAAAAAATGTAAGCAGTATTCACTCTCTGGGGCTGTAATGAACTTAGGAGGCAAACGTCAGTCAAGCTTTGCTGAGCCTGCTGCTTCACTGGTATTGAATTCTGTCCCCCAAACCACATGCTCATTTCTCTATTCTGAAAGTAAACTTTCTCAAGCCAGGCCCGAAGGAGGCACTTTGGAAAGGAGCCGAGGTTTGGCTGGGCACAGGGCTCTGTTTTTGTTTGTGTGAGCACTCCTTTGTTTGTGTTTGTTTTTCAAGGCCCCTAAGCTCCACTCTCTAGCTCCCTTCAAGTCCTGAGTTTGAAAAGGTCAGTCTTGATGTGTCATCTGTAGAATCAGACCAGGAAATGCTTCCTAACTTCACTGTCACCACAGTAATATCTTTCTTACAACTTAAAAGTTGTCAGCTTGTCCTGAGCACAAGCAAACCTAGATACATTTGAACGTATTCAATCTTCAGGGGGAAATGGGCTCCAAGGGTCCCATGAAATGTTATGTTACTGAGAAGTATACATCATAGTTATAGCTTCCTGTTCACCCCCATGCACTTCCTCAGGTAGACCTATATGTATCCTTGGTGGAAGGGGACATTTAATCACTATCTGCAATTTTCCCCTTTCTGAAAAAAAGAGCTCCCCTCTATTCCCTTAAAGAGTCATTGGCTTTGAAGGGATCTGATTTGCTGATAAAGACTGTTCAAGGGAGTGTAAATGCTACCTGGGTGATTCCTTTTTCTGCAGTGCAGCACCTGACAGTAAGAGATGCAGAAATAAAGTAGCAGCAAAATGCAAACCAAGGCAGAAGTTAATTCAGGATTATGTTTAAAAGAAAACAAAACTGTGACATCATTGAGAGCTGGAGACCAGTGAGCTGTCCACTGGAACTTCTTACTTGACTAGAAATGCTCTACATTGACTCTGTTTTACACAGCAATCTTCATCCACCTATAACATCAAGTCATAAAATGTGGCTCATGTATTCAAGAAGGTGCAGTTTTCATTTAGCTAAATTTAAGTAGTTTCATGGAGGCTATGGAAAAAGCAGGTTTCGAGTGGGTATATCATATCCCATTGTTACTGTACAGAAAGGTATCTGAGCAATTGAGCCTTGCTGAACCTCTGTTTCCTCAAATGTGAATTGGGATATCTTAGATCATGAAGATTTTTAAAAACAGCTCACACAAAGTGCTTGGCAAGTGTGCTGGATCCATTCATCAAATTAAATCATTGGAATTTCATAGTGAAATAATTTAGCCATTTCCCAGATAAGGAGGAAGAGCTTCTCAAAGTATCTCACACTTTGTGACAGAATAGTAAAAGTACTCACTCTTTCTTGCATTCTATGCCATACCACCTTCCCCAAGATATTTTTTTTAAATCTCTCTTTTTTTTTAAATTGGATGAGGTATGATGGATTGATCATTTTGTAATAGAAAGCCTTAAACATTTTGTATGTACCAGTTCTCATGGGAGGGCTTTTGCCCTTAGGATACATTCTCCTTCATTCATGAGAAATAGATGATCTACATCATCAATTTTTAGTAAAGCTCTCTAAACCATTTCCCACAGCCAGTGAAATTCGGACCCTTTATAGTAGGCAAGGCCTGGTGCAGTTGGCACAAACTCTTCTATGTAGCCCAAGCAGCATGTTTTAGGCAGAATGAAGGACCTGGAATCCCTGGATAAGGCTTGAAATGTTTTTCCTCCTCTCCAGAGTTGCCAGCACTCCTTCAGACACATTTTAAGGTACATCATTCATGGTCTACATCTCTCAATTAACATTGGATTTTGATACTAAAAGAAAAGTGAACAGCTAAGGATTTGGGACTTACCTTCTGTCTTTAGTTATTTCCAGAGCCTAGAATAGGGTATCCATATTTGGAGAACATTTGGGAAAAAATGCTTCTGTATTTATAGGATGTAAGGGCATCTCCTTTGTAACTGGATTGAATCAACAAATTGTATCAGGAAGTGCTAAGTAAAATGTTTGGGGTCATAATTCTCTGTGAATTTATAGATAGGGAGAACAGGCTAGGACTTCTTTTTTTATATTTTTATTTTCTATATTCTTTGTTTACATTCCAAATGATTTCCCCTTTTCCAGGTCCCCCCTCCCCATATGTCCCATAAGCCTTCTTCTCTCACCCATTCTCCAATCACCTCTCTCCTTTTTCTCTGTCCTGATACTCCCCTACAATGCTAGATCAAACCTTTCCAGGATCAGGACCCTCTCCATACTTCTTCATGGGAGTCATTTGTTATGCTATTTGTGCCTTGAGTAGTCAGAGCTTCTGGCTAATTAATATCCACTTATCAGAGACTGCATTCCATGTGTATTCTTTCGTGATTGGGTTACCTCGCTTAGGAGGATATTTTCCAGATCAAACCATTTGCCTAAAAATTTTGTGAATTCATTGTTTCTAATTGTGTAAATATACCACATTTTCTGTATCCATTCCTCCTTTGAGGGACATCTGGGTTCTTTCCAGCTTCTGGCTATTATAAATAAGACTGCTATGAACATAATGGGGCATGTATCTTTATTGCATGCCGGGGAATCCTTTGGGTATATGCCCAGGAGAGGTATAGCAGGCTAGGACTTCTTAATCACCTGATTTATCTATCATTTCGCAAAGGATGATGATGATGATGATGATGATCTGAAAATAAGGAAGAATATGCTCCGTTGTTCTCCTTTAAGCCTCCAGAATTGGACCCTACCTCATAACCTACATAGCTTTTCTTGGTGATGTTTCCTTCATTCATTGCTGTATGCCCCAACATCTGACAAATCATAAGCTCAAAATAGGTGTTGAAGAATTAACATCGCATTTGCCAATAACTTTGTGCTGATACTAGAAACTGGCTAGACTCAAATTGATGTGGAGGAGAGGATCTAATCAGCTCCTTTGTCCCTGATACTGTGGAGAGATCAAGTGTCAAGAAGGCCTCTATGATTGGCTTCATAAAGGAAGTAATGCACACATTAGGAACGCCTTTTTAGCTTTCGAGGATTAATTTTTAATGTGGTCTCCAAATAAGAGGCTAAACAATAGAGGCTGTGAAGGAGTAAGAAACAGAAAGAAGAGAGAGCAAAAGTAGAAGGAACAAGAAAGGAAAAAGAGATCATGGGATATAAGAGTAAATGGAGAAAGGAAATGAATGGCCACACCACAAAACTAAATGGCAATGTAATTGTAAGAACAGTTGTTATAAAAGACCATACCAGAATGTGAAGCACTCTTAGGGTACCAATTCTGTATCCAGAACTTTAATACTGTATGTTCACATTCAAACATGCCAGCCATCTTATGAAGCAGCTTGTATAATTTTCACTAATTTACAGACAAATAAGTTATAAAGCATTCAGCTGGCCCAAAAGTAAGGCAAGGCTATCTAGAGCTCTTTCCCTTAAAAGTTGAAGAAGAATAAATGATGTAGAAAGGACAAACTTGTGGGCTCTAGTAAATGGGCATGGTGTGCCTACACCTGTGTGCATGCAGGAACTCTTTGAATTCCTATGCCAGTTCTTCTGAATAGAAGGTCATATCATTTTGCAGTGGGGAAATACAGACTTAGCAACAGGTTTGAAGTCATTCACTTGGTAAGTGGAAAAAGCAGAACTTCCAAAACATATAACATTGACATCAAAACATGCCTCTGTCCCATGGAATAAGAGTCAGGTGTAGGGGATGTGGAATAATTTGAACAGAGGATGACAAAGCACCTCTGCTGTGCACAGATGTGAGTTGACCTGTCCAAGGTGATGACAAAGATCCTCATCTTTCAGAGACTTTTGCTAATAATCTAGTAGACAGGAGTGGACACTTGGCACCTAGGAAGCCTTAAAACCTCCTAACTTGCTGATCACAGCTATTTTCTCTATTCTGGAATCTGGCATAGCAGGCTAGAGAGCCATGCTATCTATTTTTCTTCTTAAGACTGAGGTGCTTGTTCAAATTGCAATGTCATAAGGGCTCTGTCAACAATTACAGCAACTCTGTCCTCTGCCCCTTGCATATGTCACTGAAACCTTGGAATCTCTGTACAGGAAAAATGATACTGCAGACAGCCCAGGAAGGCACCCTGCCTCTTTGTGGAGAACAAAGTGAAAAGAGGCACACAGGTAGCTGCTATAGCAGGACATCAGAGAACACACATGCTCAGCAGGAAGCAGGGCCAAGGAACAAATATACGCAACCTGGCTATGTTGGCTTTTTGCAAGAGTCCTCTACAAGCATTGTGACATGGATGTCACCCTGAATACATTTTGTATCACTCAGATCTTAATTAGCAAAGCTGGAGAAGGCAGAGTGAGACAAAAACAAAAACAACCTGGTGACTCCCAGTTTTATGAACTTGAGAAAATTGTGTTCCTTTATGACACATGTTTTTAAGTGAAAAATCACTCTTGTGACCTTTCTGAACAATCTGGTGTGGTCAGGAAGGCCATTAACCACTGCTTAGCTCTTCCTAATCAAGAGTTTAAGTGGCTATAGCTTTGGTGTGATCATTGATTTCCTGATTAACCCATGAACATCTATGGATTTTCAGGGAATGGTGGAGAGGAGACTAGAGGGGACTGTTGACCTATCCCCCTCAAACTTTGGACTGGTTGGTAAGGATTTCTCACTGTAGAACTTTGATCAAGGATTAGCTATGACTCCCAATTTTTCTCCAGGGCCAATGAGCTCGCTTTTTGTTTTCAAATTACAGTTAACTTTATTTGTAATTTTTAACCTTTGTATCTAAATCTTAAACAAGCAGTTTTATAGTACCAGGATGTGATCAAAAGATACTCCTTAATCTTGTTCTAGAAAAATGGCTTCCTGTGCTATGGTCTGAAAATGGAATTTTTTTCATTGCCTTCTTTTTCTGGAACTAGCAACATCTCAAGACTCTGAAAAGAAATCTACTATGATCCTGTTCTCTTATCTGGAACAGGTGATGCCTCAGGATGTCTACCTACTGCTAGCCATGGGATGTATTTTTCTCTCTAGTGTCTAGTGTCCATTCTGGTTGTGATCTGATACAATCAGTATAGACTGACATTTTAGCCATTTATACAGTTCATATCAGTCATCTATCATGAGTGAGAATTTTTGAAACTTGCTTTTTCTATAAATTTAAAAGAAGAAAGGTCAGAAAACACAGAAAAATAGCATTTTTTTTTCAAAAATATTATATTGGGTGTTGTAGGCCAAATAAGGCACCTCCTCTTGACCTTCCTCCTTCATGCTTATGCAACTGACAACATCTGGAAAACTGGTTTTGTCATGGCTCAGCTGTGGCTCAGTTTTTCCCCTTCTCTAGCCTTTTTTTAACGCTAGAGTCTACTTGACACAGAGCATTTACACTTCAGATCTGGCTTCAGGCATAGTTTGTTTCAGTCTCTTACTTGTCCATGCTCATCCCTCAGACTACATGAACCTTGAAGCCAGAGCCAAGCTGATATTCCATACATGTCAGCTCACTTAATTCTTTACCATCATCTTCCCGTGGGTTTAGGAGTCATTTATTAGAAAGAGGTGCAGGGACTCTCTATTGTTATTTTCCTCTGGGTTTCATTTTCTCACATATACCATGGTAATAAAGATCTTGGCCCATAATAAGAGCTAAGTAAGTGTTAGCTGGATAAGTAAATTTATGAGAGAAAAAGAATAAATATAGGAGAAAGGTTTTATTTTCAGCACAAGAGAAGGAAAACTGATTCTTCCAAGAGAAACCTGGGATATCTGGAAATCCATAACATTTGACCTCTCTCTCAGGAACACAAGGGAGTCCCTCACCTTACTGTCCTTATCCTTCCAGCATCTTACTCCTGAAGGTGGCACATGAGTCCTGCACTTACCTACCAACCATCTTGCTAGAGATCCCGTGCTCTACTCTGGGAGAGCACATGAACTGAAGGGCAGTCTCCAGATGTTAGCAGTTTCTGCTCATTTTTTTCCTTCCCTTTCAACAACAACAATAATAATTAAAGCAAACACAGGCCTTGTCCCCCATCTGCACCCCTGAAATTACAAACAGGTGGGCTCCAGTGCACTAGTGTAGCCCAGACACTTACGCTTTGCAAGGCCTGCTTTGTACTGAGTCACCCAGCCATCCCAGCTTCTCTATGCACTGGGGCAGGAGCTCCAGTCAGAGATCATGGTCATGCCACAAGAAGCTCCAGAGCCAGGCTTTCCCTCTCCCCACCTCCCACCCTGAGGAAGCCTTGGCCTCTAACTTAAATGGATGTATTTTGGAGAACTAGGTGGCTTAAGAGATTAGTAATGAGATCCCAAGTCTTTCAGTACTGGGTCAGGAGTTCAGAGGCAGGCCTTGGTGACTGGTGAATGGCATAATTAGGAGCCAGGAGCAGCCTGTGAGGGCCTCTGAAATGAGCCTGGACGGGCTTTTCATGGCTGCAGTTGTCAGCTGCACAAAAGCCCACCACCACATCCGACACTAATCACTCTCCCTTGTTAGAGGATTTACTAGCTGGAGAATCCTGAGACCCTACCTAGCCTTCTAAAGAGCCGATGTCCAAAATGGGTTTAGGCTATTGCCTGGTTCTTTTTGTCAAGTGGGAAGTGCACATCAACCCGGCGGTATAGACACATGAGAACTAACCTTTCCTGTGCCTGTAGTTGTGAACTGGAATTATGTTGATTATTACTGTCATTGCTGTTGTGATTGTTTCCTCTCCCTATCTGAAAAATTGGACCATGAATCTCCCATGCTTAAGGGAAGAATGGACTAGAGAAGAATGGTCACTATTGTCACCAGATTTTTTTTATCAGCATCGTTTACACTGTGTGAACCTTGATTTCCTCACCTGTAGAATGGACATGGAATAGAAATCTGTCTTGGTCTAACACAGAAATCATACCCAGACTTTACCACATTCTCTGGGAGGCATGGTCCTGGCATTTTTTTTTCCTCCACTTCTGAGTCCCAAGGCATCAAAGAAGATATCTTGTTGACAGAGTTCCCAAGAACATGAAGAGTAAACTTGACACAGAAGCTGGCCAGTAAATGTTATGAAAGAAGCTCTGGTGTGCTCACCATCATGGATGCTGTCTTAGCTTCCAAGAGCAGCTTTTGCCTTAGAAGAGTGAGATGCCCATTTCTGTCCATCTGAAGACAGAAGCTTATTTATAAGAAAGGAGTGACCGAATGAGCAGATATGCCCCAATATAACCATAATAATGGTTCAGAGATATCTCTCATCTATGAGATTTAGTTAATCCACCAGGAAACCATGTTAGCAAGGAACAGAGAAAGTTATTTTAAAGAATTTCTATGGGAAAGCCCACCTTTTCCTTGTGGCCATTTGATCAGATAAGGGACTTGCACCACAAATCACAACAGTTCATATCTTGCGGAGGAGTAGGCTTGGCTGGCATTGAATCTCTAAGGAGTGCAAAATGCATAACATTGTAGGGACAGTTCCCTGGGGAAAAAGAGGTGCTAATCAGTCCCAAGCAGAGACCCAAGGCTGGAAAACTTTCAGCGCCAAGTTCTTATTGAGAATTGTCTCCTAGGCAGAGCCTGCTAGATCTGCTGTTAGTTCCAGAACTTTAGAAAAGTAAAGGTAGCATCTCTCAGTCCAGCTTCTTTGCCTGATTGCCCACACCTTACATACAGTAAATCATCAGACTGAAAGAAAGGCAGCCTCCCCCTCCCCCTGCTCTCTATCTCTAAAGGCAGGCATCAAAGGGGAACTTGCTCAGCAGGCCTGGGGAAAGTGATAATTGTTTCTAATGGTCGGTGAAAGAAAGCCTCCTCCCCCTCCTTTTACCTCCCCTCATTGTTATTAGTGTGCAGGAAAGAGGTTGGAGGAAGGGATTGGCTCTCTCTCTCTCTCTCTCTCTCTCTCTCTGTGTGTGTGTGTGTGTGTGTGTGTGTGTGTTTTAAGTACATCTGTTAACCATTCTTTCAAGTTTTCATGTTGGGGGAAACTACCCTATGAAAGAAGGTCTATGATAAGCACTGGGAGGAGCCTGACTCAGGATGGAGAGTTTGAATTGCATTTGTTCAATGTGTATGTCGACTGACATAAGTCATGGAAAGTAATCTTGCCCCATGCTCATTCTGCTATTCTGCTAATACTTTCTCAATGCCTCCTTTGGGTTTGTATGATCTTAATACTGACAATGCATGGTTAAGACTTCATTCTTGCCCGTAATGAGCCAATGTTCAAGTTCAAGGTATATAGTTAGAGCCACCTCCTAGGTTAGTTCTGGCCAATTTGAGTATTTGTCCATCTGTTTTAGTTTAATTAGTGATGTCTGTCCTGGGAAAGGACTGAAAAGTAGCAATGATAACCCAGCTTCCCCTCTTCTAGTCTAGCAGGCTCATTGTACTATAGCTATCAGTCTACTCCTTATCGAGGAGATAAGAATGACTCTAATTCCTTTCTTTTGGGGTGTTTTTTAATAGTAAACAAAATAAAATATTCAAATAAGTTTATACTCATTGGATAAAGAGCTATCATCATATATCTCATTATATCAAACAACACGAGTTAGAGTGTGACTTCCCCCTGTCTGGAATGATCCAGATATCCTGATGCCTTCCTAATACTATATGGTCATTACCCACATCAACATCTTTGTGGGTAACATTGAATTAGGCCTATCTGAGCTCCTACATTGATTTTTACCACCTATTGGCCTTGGAAAAACCACATCAATTCAGTGATTGCCGCCTAATTAGCCAAGTTGGACTCTGGTGACAAAGTGGCCAGCCATTGTCCTTCAAGTGCATCCAGGGAGAAATCAAGGGGTGAGCAATAGACCACATTGTGGCTGTATGATGGCAAGCACATGGGGCAACCATGGTTGGGATGGCTCACCACAGGGAGGAAGGGAGAAGAATACACTAAATCATACAAGTTTTGTGTGATGAAACGAGTAGTGTCTTCCCCATACTTTAAAGGTCTTTATCTGTGAAATGGAAAGCCAAATGCTTATTTTCAACAGTTATTACTGCAGTGAAATGAGATTATATGATGGAGACCATCCTATATGCACATAATATTTAAAAGTTGATGCCCATTCCATCTGGCAGGGAGTATTGAGAAGGGAACACAGTGGTGTTTATTGCGGCAGGTTCATTTCACCTGAGCTGTGCTGTGTCCAGGCTTCCCTCACCCTTTATGACTGCAGCCCGGAGAACTGTCTCCTAGCAGTCTTTCCCTTTTGTATTCTTCAGGACCCTGAGATCTTGAGGTTTGATATATTAGGAGTATAGCTTATTTATGGAACAGCAAGCCTGAAGGTAAAGTATAATCTAGGGAGAGCTGTTGGGAAACAAGGGGCCAGGTTATAATTTTGGGTGCACACTTGTAGGCACACAAGTGTTGTTGGCAATGTATAATGCCATTACATCGTTATATCCTTCCTTCCTCTCCTCTGTCTTCTATGAAGCCTATCATAGGTGCCTCTGGATAGGACAAGGAAATTGGAAAAGATAGGTCTAAGGTTTGAGGTACATGTCTTCTCTCCTCTTATTGATAAGAGGGCCTAGAAAAATATAAAATCAAAATTCTATGGAAACCTCATAAAATCTGCCCGTGTAAGAAAATGCCAGAACTTTTGTCCTCCTGTTCTCCCCCCATCTCTATACAATTGTGTACATCGTGTGTGGGTAGAATATAAAGTGGATTTAAAAATCCTTTGAAAGCAAAACATTGCTAACTCCTTTAATTGAAAGCAGCCATCTGCAAATGTGGGGGATTGGGATGTGGGTGCTCGATGTAGCAATTGGCATACATGGAGTTAATGAGAGTCCCCAGGTCTTTCAGCCACAGACTGGTTCTGCACACAGGCACTGCCAGATACTTCTAGGATAGGTGCTGGTCCACAGAGTCCATAGAGTCCACACAGCCCACAGAGGTAATGGTATCCTCAAGCTCCTCCCACTATTTTCTCCTCCATAGAATAAGATAGATAGTATAAATATTTCTAAGGACATTCTCAGCCCAGATATCCAGGAGACTCCAGCTCTAAGTGATAAACTTCCCTAGGTCACTGGCAACATTCAGTCATAAACTCAGGAAGGGAAAAGAAAGAAAACAAAAATCAAAAAACATATCTCCAGGATGACTTTAATAAAACTCTGAACTTCTCTTGTGGTTGTCATTACTAGAAGAAAGAAGGTAACTGCAAATTAGCTGTTAGGCTTTGAATATCAGACACATGAGACATTTACGTCTCAGATGTTGACAGGATGGTCACTTGGTTTACCATGAGACTTTGTTTGCTTTAGTTAGATCCCTCTTCTATGACAGTCACTTGGAAGTGGTTGGGAAGCTAAAGCGGGCAGCTTGTCAAAGCCCTTAGGAAAGAAATTCCTCTAAGTCTTTCTTTAAGTGGCTAGGGTGAGGGTCAGAAAGTACTCAATTAAGTCAGTTCTGGGAAGAGACCTTTTTCTTTTCAATCCAGGCTCATTCTTTTGCTCACAGTACCATAGAACAGACCTGCAAAGACCTGCTTTGGTCTGTTGAGACAGCTTCTATTTCCTGAGTACCAGGAACAGGAGAAATTCTGAATGCATGTTCTATGTGGCTTGGGACTCAAGCTATATATCTGACAAAGATAGATTGATTCTCTCAATATAACCTCAAAAAGTGTTAGGCATAATCAAGTCCTCTTTAAGGCAGCATCTATGGTCTTAGTCTGGATTTGAGTCCTGGTTTTACCAAAAACTAGTTGTGACCTTAGGCAAAATGGTAGGATTTCAGGTTTCTTGTCTATAAAGTGGGTATACTTGTCAGTATCCACCTCCACCTCATATGATTCAGCATAAATAAAGGGTTTTGCTTGTTTGCATTGGTTTGGTTTCTTTTTTGTTTCTGCTAAGATTATGTCAGACTCACTAGCAACCCAGGCTTCCATTGAATTTACAAGCCTCAGGCCTTAGCCGACTGAATGATGGAATTACAATAATACAGCATTATGCTCAGATTTATAGTCTTTGAAAACATTCAAGACTTGGAATAGGTGTCTGTGTATGTCACTACTGCTGCTGTGGCCTTCTAGACTATCTATCATCTTCTGCATCTATTATTTCCTAGTACTAGGGAATAAACTGGGATTTATGTGACTATAAAATAAGTTATCATTCTCAACTTAGAAATCTTTAGACTTTATAAGACTCTTATGAGATGCTCTGAGTAACTATAATCTAACTAGACAGATGCTATAACAAAGCTATGTGCAAAGAGTTATGTGGACACAGAAGTGATAGCAATTAATTCTGGCTGTTGGGTGAACTCTCAGAAGAGGCTTGTTGTCTGAGACAGGTTTAAAAGTATGTGTAATATCACACAAAAGAAGCAATGCAGAGACAAGGAATAAGTCTGACTACAGACAGCATGCAGGGAGTTTCCCCATGATGTTTGGGGAAAATGAGTCTTCAACTTACAAGAAAGTATCACTGTGGACATAAGACTCCGGCTTGGTGGGTGAAGAAAAAGCAGCTGCTTGTGAACCTGCTTTCAAAGACCTTTATCAGCTACTTCTAGGAAAACTCCACCCACTGTGCATGGGGTAGCCCATAAGTAGCAGGTGATGTGATTAGTTGTTCTAGTTGAAATAGATGTGTGTGCATGAATCTAGAGTGAGTGAGGAAAAGATAGTGTTCAGCTATGCCCTTTTTTCCATCAAGGGAAGCTGAAGTTTGTGTCAAACCCAAGCAACAGCTGTGTTGTTTTTCTATTAAACTCCAGGGCATAAAGTCAAAGGAATCAGTGTATGTATCCCACCCAGCTCTACATTCTAGTGAGCATGTGGTCTTGAAGGCATCGTTCATTGCCTCAGTGCCTCCATTTCTTCATGGTAAATATTGGATAAGGATTCCAGCCTTGTGAGGAAGAAATGGGACCCTGGTTGGAAAGGATTACTGTGGACATCTGTAAGCCTCTAGGGCTCGTAGCAGTCATTCACTGAAACCACTATATTCTAAAGATGAAGAAACTGCCTGTTTGAGAACTGTCTAGTTCATAGTTGTCCGGCTGGATGTTGTCCAGGGAGCTAATTGACTAAACACATTTGATTAAGAGTGAAAGGTTATGCTAAAGAGTAGAGTATCTTAAAAGGCCATGAGCAGGAAAGAGTGCAGCTGACCTGTGCTGAGCTTCCTATAGCAGGGGATGGTGAGAGCCTCAGCATTCCTGTCTGCTGTGCTTATCACACTATTTTAGAAAAAGAAGCTAAAGTCTCACTGAAGTTTTCTTTATACTAACATGAAAATCATGAGGACCTAGAATACTAGGGAGGATCATGGTTCACTTGTATTGATGGTAGCAGTGTTTTCTCCTTCTTAAAAGATAATAACATTCTAATATATATATATATATATATATATATATATCTCGCATGTTTTATATATCCCTTTATGGGCGTGTAGGTTGTTACAACATTTCATCCATTAGAAATAATGCTTCAGTGAACATAGGAATGAGAACTATGAAACAACTAAACTCCAAAGAAGGGCTACTTTATCTCTCTCTGAAAACATAAGGCCCAGATGCTACCAGGCTCTCTAGAAGATTCTTACTATCTTCTGAAACATCGTGAAAGATGGAAGACAAGGGAACAAGTCTTCTTCATACTAATGGGACAGGAATCAATGACAACCACAATTATCAGACTTAACTCTGTAAATTAGAATATCAGAGGAAGAATAGAATGGCTCCTCAATAGACTTCAAAGTTGTTAAAATTGAGTTGGGCAAGGGATATTGAGAAAAACTGAGGAGTACATAGATCCAGTCACCCTGGAGAAAGAGGTGGGATGGTGACAATGAGTGAGACAGAAGTCCTAGGGTGGTGGTAGAGAGAATTTAAGTGTCCATGAAGATGTGGAATGTATGTGTACCCCAACAATTTATTCACTAAAATCTTCATTGGTAAATCTTTGTATAGTTTTACTTGCCTTTTTTGGGGAAGGAACCAGAAAGGTGCCTGGATAAAAAGAAAACATTATCATAACATCAGTGTTCAACCTTATGCTACCGGAAGGCTCTGTGTTGTTCAGCACAGGTGAGCCTGACATGCCTGTATCTCTGCATCTTCAGTTTAGGCTGCTGAACAGGTAAATTTGTGTCATGCCCATAAAAGCAGGGGACCCTTAAGAATTGGAGTCTTCCTTTCTCGCCACCTCCCCAGGAACATAAAAGATTTCAAGATCAACTGAGAGCCTTGGGCAAAATTCAACTGTTTTTGTTTGTTCCTTTCTGATTTACTTTGACTGTCCTGATTGGAATTAGAGCCAGTCTGAAAGAAACACACAACTAAATAGGAAAACAAGAGAACAAAATAACAACACCATGTTCCACTAAGAACCTGTCTAGTCCTGATAAAACTGAAGAGATAAGAGGAAATCACAGTTAAGTAATAAGAAGGTTTTGTTCATGTTGGCCAGTTCTCTGAGCACGGATGCTTTAGATGCAGAGATAAGACCCCCAGCTCTGAGCTCAGAGTTCTGCTCCACCACACTCTGGGGAGACAGGCAGCTAAGAATGCAAGGAGAGTGCATTCCAAATGATACATGTCGAATTGCTGGCCAGGCTTTCAAATGCCATAGATAGTTTATGCAAAGTCTCACACTGTTCTAAGTCACGGCACAGATTACAGGCTGCACTGCCTAAGCCTAGTCCCAGTTATTTTGAGAAAAACAAAGAAGCTGAAAATGTCTCCTAGACTGTGAAAGTGGCTGGGTTTTATCCTCAGCCTCTGGGACTAATTCTGGACAAGGGGATAGGTGATTCTTGGCACCTTTGCACTTTCTAAAAATCTCCTGTGATATTTAAGAAACCAATATTGCTTTCCCAGGTCCTACTGGTTCTCAGACACAGTGGGAAAGTTTAGTAATTGATGGTTTTAACACTGTTTGATAATTATAAAACAATCAAATAAGTTTCTTAGATGAAATGTTATAAGGCAGTCAAAGACAAAAGGTTCACTCAGTTAGTATTAGGTTGACACCCAGGCCAACAGCAAGGCATTGAGAATCATGGGGACACATCTTTGTTTTGATGGCTAATCCAATAGTCAAATGCACAAGATCCAGTGAATTCCATAAAGGCAGGACCTACTTCTATTTTCTCCCTCTTGGTTTTGAGCCAACATTCACTAGAAGTAAGTCTACTTATCTAAAGTCTGCTACTGAACTTTCTGGGTGATATTTGATGATTGTTAATGTTGTGTAAGAGGTTTATTCTCCTCTGATATTTCCAGAATGAATTGATGAGAATAGGAATATTAGGGGAAACTGAGTGCAGTGTATACATGGATTTCTGCATTTTCTTTACAACCTCAAATATGAACTTATTCCATGATTTTCATTAAGAGATAGAAGCATTTCATGTTTGCCACTGTCAGTTATAGTGCAAGATGTGTTTTGTCTGAACATTGCTTAGTGTATCATTTCTGTAAATGGAATAGAGGCTTGACATTGTCTTTTTAAATTTGTTCTTATATTTTGTTATTTTGTTCCTTGATATTTACACACACACACACACACACACACACACACACACACACAATGTATTCTGATTACTCTTAACCCACCCTCTCTTATCTCCCTCCTGCCACTGCCCACTGTCCCTACTTCCTATCTACTCATGTCTTACATCTATCTTTGGTTTTGTGATCCTGAATTTAACCAGGGCTGACTATATGACTATATCTATGAAGCATTTGAACTATCCATTGGTACATGGTGGTTCCGCCAGTGGAGTATGTTACCTGAATGCAAGGACGATCCTTATCTCAGAACTTATCAGTGTACAATATATTATCAAAGAGCAGTAAAGACCAAGGAGCTCCTCTTCCATCCAAAATGAACTGTTGACAGGCCTAGTCATGCATACATTCAGTGCCAGTATCCAAAGCTGCTGAGACTTCATAATTGAAGATGGCAGTTTGCAGCCATTCACTCTGTCTTGGGGCCTTACATTTTTTTCTACCTCCATTTCTGCACGTTCCCTGAGTCTTAGGGGTTATGTGGTATAAATGTCTTCTTTAGAGATGAACAATCAAGCAAAGACTTGACATTTTCTAAAAGCCTCTAGAAGCTATAACTATTCCAAGACATGATGGAGAGAGGGACACTGGAAATTGAGCATTTGTATAGGTGGGATTCTTGGCATATTAAAAGAAGGCTTTGATGATGCTCTGGTAAAGAAAGGTTAGATTTTTTTCAGAAGAACCTGACTTAGTCCAGTTCTCTGGAGACAATGTACTAAAGCACATTGTTAAAGGGAGTTTATACTGGTGGTTTTATATCTATTTTCCATGGCTTTATAAGCTAATTTTTTTTTTAATTAATTTTTTTTATTATTCGATATAATTTATTTACATTTCAAATGATTTCCCCTTTTCTAGCCCCCCCACTCCCCGAAAGTCCCGCAAGCCCCCTTCTCTTCCCCTGTCCTCCCACCCACCCCTTCCCACTTCCCCGTTCTGGTTTTGCTGAATACTGTTTCACTGAGTCTTTCCAGAACCAGGGGCCACTCCTCCTTTCTTCTTGTACCTCATTTGATGTGTGGATTATGTTTTGGGTATTCCAGTTTTCTAGGTTAATATCCACTTATTAGTGAGTATAAGCTAATATTTTGGGGATTGTATTCATTGGATTTGAAAAAAAATGAACATCTATGCTATGTAATCCATGCTGGCTTTGAACCTTTTGCCTCAACAGGTTCTACTTCGGTTTTCTAACTAGCTATGATTACAAGTGTATACTTCTAAGCATGGCATAGAGAATTTTATTTTCCTTTGAATTCATAATCTAAATGAAACAATATAAACTGAAGCAGTGATGTCTGTCAAGCATATGCATCACATGGCAAGTGTACACACTACCTGGATTGATACTTGTGTGGATCTAGTCTTGCTTGCTTCTTTCTTATTTCTGTAAAATAATCCACTGCAGATAAGATTGAACACATTTTCCTCTCCTTCTTTGATACCATTGCAACTGCCACCTTAGAAATCAATGCATGCTTTCTCTCGATATGTGCAACCCAGTATAACGTCTGGCCATGTACAGAGATTTTAATGCGTGCTTTTAACAAACTTGTTATACAGTGAGCTTAGACACTTATGCATCATTATCTTTTCCACTAATTGTTGCCATTGATACATGTTGTTGTCATCTAATTCACCACTAGTCTTTCAATTTGATTGCTCTGGGTGCATATGAATCTAGTTAATTCATTTTAATATTCTATTGCTCTGTGTAATTCAACTATATGAATATTTCCCACTTTGTACCCTGTTCCCAAGAGATGAACACAAAGACTATCTTCAGTTTTGTGGTACCATATATGTATATGCATATGGACATATATTAAAGAACTGGACATATTTGATTATTAAGAACTATTCATTTTGCTCTTTGTTTTATTTATTTATTATGTTTATGGGGTCCAGTCTGATTGACTTTCTATTGTCTTGCTGTTCATTCATTCTCACAGCTTTTAAGATCTTCTGAACTTTCTAAGTCAACTTCTCAAATAATTAGACTATGACCTGGAGGTGTAAAATAGCAGGCCCAAGTGCACACAGAAGTTCTGTGAGAGGAGTCACATTGCAGATCAGAGGAAAAGTGTTAATTCAGGATAATCTTCTGCCAAACATCTGGCCAATCTCAACAGTTCCAATGTTCTTCCCTTTCCCCCACACTGAACGTTGGTCAGTTTACAGTTGCACACATGTGAGGGATTACTAGATTGATATTTGCATGGTGTGTCTGCTGTCCACCTTAGTTTTATGTGCATTTGTTCCCTAGTGCTTGATCAGTAGTTTTTTTAGTACATAGCATTTGAATGAATCAGATGACTCAGTAAATGGAATGACAATTGGATACGTAAGAAACCCCACTAATTGAAAAAAATCTGCCCGTGTATGCATTCTTCTTGATAACTGTAACACTTTAGGATTAGCATTATTGAGAGAAAGACACCAGTGGGAGTATAGGAAGAGGAAGGAGGGAGATGGAGAGGAAGGGTTCCGTGGAACTGATTTTTCTTGATTGCACAGAAACCAGAGCTCACACTCTCAATACTTTCCGAACAATGTGCATCTCTGAGCACATTTTTCAGAGTCGCTTATGATACTCCACATGACTTTGAGAATTCAGTAAAACCAAGCTCATAGCTTTCCTTATTGTAGCTTTCCTCGAGCTTTCTGATTACAAGGTAACTTATGATAACTTAGTACTTCTCTGTTTTCTTTTGAGCCTTCCCTTCTATGTCTTTCTGCCTACAATGCTTTTCATGATCAGATTCAAAGTCAACTCCTTCAAGATTTGTTCCCACGAGTATGCCCCTGTCACTTTGCAGCTGAAATATGTCATATATCCTTTGCTTTCTATAATTGGAAATTTTATCAACAATAGAGTGTGAGTTTCTCAGGCAGATTCAATCTATTCACTCCTGCTTTCTCCGCCATTACCAACCAAGCACATGGATGGTAAAGGTTTATTAGCTTTAACTGAATTCTCAGCACCCTTGAAATATTATGTTTTCCTCCATCTTTTGCCAGGTGTGTCGAACCAAGGTGATAGATCTCAGTGAAGGCATTTCACAGCATGCTTGGTATCCTTGCACCATTAATTACCCATACTACCAGCTGCCTCAGACCACGTTCTGGCTCCAGGTAAGCCCTAATCTTGAGAGGTATGTTGTATAGGTCTTACCTCAAGGAAGTAGTGACTGCGATGATGGTTTTTTTCTTGAGATGATCTTTCCACTCTTCAAGACTATAGATTTGTAAAGACAGGAATCCAAAACTTATTCATGGGATGCTTGCTGCAACCAAATGCCATAAATGTTCATAAAATGCCTCCTTCAATGCTTATATTGCAAAGAATTTGAAGTCTTCCTATTATTTTTATTCAAAGCTTTAAAAAATAATCCTTTCCCCAGTGGAGTCTATACTGACCCACAGAAAGAAGTGAACATTTGACTCTTTTTAGCTCAGTATATGCTTGGTCACTTGCTAGACAGCAACCTTCCCATGACATTTCACATCTTTGTGTGGCTTCATCTTCTTGGCTAGAGATTGTGAATTGTGTTTACTTTTATTTATGTATCACTAACATATTTTAAGCCCCATGGTTCACAAAATTTCCAGGACCGTGCCTTATTTGGCTTTATCATGTTGGGATCTAGTAGACAGAATAGTGGGGATAAGTGACAGGTAATAAACCTGCAGTGTGTTTGGTGTCCATGTGTAATTTCACTATGTACTACCCTTGTGCTACACACTATATTCTCTTTGTCTTAATAGAACTTCACAGTGACCCTCTGAGCCATTTTCTTTAATCAACTATTTGAAAATGAAGAAACAGTTAGGCTCAGAATGTTCCAGGCATCTACCAGTATCACACACACACAAAAAAGCAGAGGCAGAGCTGAGTCTGGATAAAGGTTTCTGGCTTAGGCTCTCCACTGGGATCCTCTGTCTCCTCCTTTCCCAGTGAAAGAACTGGTTGAAACAAAGCAAGACTCCTTTTTGCTCCACTCTAATGTGATTGTTTTTTCTACCATGTGGCCAAGTAAGTGACTGACTCTCTCATGTCTTCTCTATTTCAGACATATTTTTCTCAGCCAATGGTCGCCGCGGCTGTTATTATCCACCTGGTGACTGATGGGACCTACTATGGGGACCAAAAGCAAGAGACCATTAGTGTGCAGTTGCTTGATACCAAAGATCAAAGCCACGATCTAGGCAAGCATATTTGGCTTAGTTCACCCTTGGATCTCTCCCATTTAAAAAAGATCTTCTCCTTCCTCTTCCTTTCTCTGCCTCTTTTCTATTTGGAGTTCTGGTTGTCTTAATCAACAGTTCTTGGTGTATCCAGACAAACACAAATTTGGCAAATATGAAGATAAGGATTCAGTGACAAATTTTGAATTTCATTGGCTTGCCTTTTCACATACCTTTAAACTTAGGCATTTACAGAATCCTCAAAAGATTCTGGGAAGGACACTGAGCAAGCCCATTTCCCTGCCATATGTTATCATCTGAAATTCATTGCAAGGCACTGGGAGACCACTGGACACAAAGTAAACCAGGACTGAGAGAAGCCAGATTTTAAAATCATATCTCTAACAGATGTCTCTGAAAATCTCAATAATGGTTGTATATTTGGTGTATTTTCCAGGGGATATACATGTGGAAACAGATATTAGAAAACTTTCAATTATTTTTGGGGTTTGAGAATTAAGTGAGAAGGCAGGTCCTCCCTACTGGGGGCAAGGGCATGAGGGGTATTCACTTATCCTGTGGGTATCTCTACACACATCTGGGCAGACAGAGTATAACAACTTGTATAGGTTAGAAGGAAATATAGTTCAACATAACTCATTCTACACTGTTGGTTCAATCTTCTAGTGTCTGGCACCAAGCACTTTATTAAGGCAAATTTAAGTACCATACAATTTGGATATAAAGCTTTCCTGGAGTAACATAATCCCCTCTGCACAATTGCATGGACTCTTCCCTTAAATAAGTGTTACTTCTTACATGGAGATGGGTTCCGGAGATGGGCTGCATGTACTATTTTGTGGGTCAAGGAGAAGATGTGCTGTGACCTCAGTTATATAGATAACATAGAAGTCATTTAGGTTATTGGCCGTCTCTGGTCCTGGCTGTGGGAGTTTTCAGGAGTCAGGTATGATCTGACCTCACAGATGGCACAAGGCTCACCTAGGAACATGTTCCACATCTTTTCTTTTGAACAGACAACACTGCACTGTGAGGTCGAGGACTTTTGTCCTCCCAACACTGTACCACCTGAGCACATTCATTTTTGTCTTGATATCAACAGAGGAGTGATTCTAAAATTAAGTCTCAAAATTTGAATCCCCTATTGATTGTTAACTCACCTTGAAACTGTGAACAATTTTATTGATATCAGAGTACCCTGCTCAAAGCCTGGCACTTTTGGATGGCATTGAGAGATGTACCATATGATTAGGTACATTAGAGACATTACCTGTCACTTATGTGACTCTTCCGAGTATGGAACTTGGCACTAGCCACGTCCTATTCTCATTAAGAATATTGTTACACACTGTTATCACCATCTACCCTAGAGAACTTTGGGGTATTTACTGCAAGTGCTTAGAATTCTCGGTGAGACGTGGAGCTGGTACATCCAAGCTGTGTGCACATTATTGTGTAGGAGAAGCCCTGTCAAAACTCTGCAGAAGCAAGCAGACAAAGGGTCAGTTCAGGGTCAAATGAAAGCCAAAGAAGCAAGAAGAACTTTGCTGTTGTGTTTATATGTTTGTTTATTTTGTAGTTTTAAAGACAAAGGGAAAACATATCTTGAAGAAAGAGAAAGAAAAATCCCTTAGGACTTCTCTGGATTCCTGGGAAGTTTCCCAAACTTACAAGCAAATATTTTCATAGTTATCCTGGCACTGCAAAGGGTGAAGAGCAGACAGTGGAAATGTCAGGCTCGCCAAAAGCTCCCTGGATCACATTGTTGTTATCTAAGGTTCCCTGTCCCTCCCCATCCGATCGCCCTGTTCTCTGTCTACTGAGTAGAGGCTTAGTGTCACTGACAGTAGAAAGCAGAAAAAGAACACCTGATCGCCCAGGGCTTCCTCCTCCCATAAGGAGAACTCTCCCATCTACCAGCACACGGTCAAGCCCACATTACTCTTACAATATAGAAATGAAGGTTTAAGAACTTGCTAGAATTCCATCACCAGCAAGTAGCTAAACACTGAAGCCTGCTTTTGACCTCCTGACTCTATCCCACCTGCCAAATCTACTCCTTACTCTGGAATCCATGAGTCTTTTCTCTGTGCTACCATCCCTCCCTTCCTAAACCTGAGAAAGGAACAACAAAACAGGAGAGACTCATCTGAGACAAATTTGGGCTCTACTTGTATTTTGCGCTGCAACCGTGCTGTGCTTGTCTGTGCACCCCAGTTTTCATCTTTGAAGATTGGGCAGAGATCCTCCCCACCCAGTGTTGGTCACAGGCCTACTGATGGGCCAGCAGTGGGCTTTTGACGCTGGGAAGGGCTTGCTCTTACAAATTATTTCTCCCATCTTTATGAGAGCCCAGACAAGCAGCATGAACCCCCCCCCCCCCAAAAAAAAGGCTCAAACCTTCAAGTCCTGCTGAAGCAACGTGGGAGGGAGGGAGAGCATAGACGCTGGCTGAGGGTGGCCGTTTGGGGGAGGGAGAGACTGTGGGCTTTAGGTGAAGGAAAGCTTAGAGGCCAGGGAGGCAGGGGGATTGGAAAGATTTGGATGCAAGAAAAAAAAGGGAGACAAAGAAACTTTCAATCAAACTCAAAATCCTCACTGGCCGCCCAATGGTGCTTTTGTGGAGTGACATGAAAGGGTCTTGGGGCTTCGGGGAAGAGCCCGTTGGGGAGGGCGTGACTGGCCTTGAGTAATGAGCCTGGCCCCTGGGCCCTCTGTCTCCCCTGACAGGCCTCCATGTCCTGAGCTGCAGGAACAATCCCCTGATTATCCCTGTGGTCCATGACCTCAGCAAGCCCTTCTACCACAGCCAGGCGGTACATGTGAGCTTCAGTTCGCCCCTGGTCGCCATCTCGGGGGTGGCCCTCCGCTCCTTCGACAACTTTGACCCTGTCACCCTGAGCAGCTGCCAGAGAGGAGAGACCTACAGCCCTGCTGAGCAGAGGTAAGCGACCAGGGCCTCCTCACCCTGATCATTCATAGTAAATGGGGACAGAGGGTCTGAACAGCCACTGCTGCTGCTGCTGCTTCAATTCTGCCTGTTTCTCCAGTCTCCATTCTCTGACTTCTGGGTCAGCATGTCCTTCAAGATCTTGAAGACCAAACGTCTTTGAATGTTGGAGTGAACTACTAGAAACTAGAAAGGTACCCTCCTTTCACCCGCCCTGCAGCTACCAAGTTGATGACAGGATACAAAGTGAACTAGAAATAGCAATTTTCTGCACCAGGCTGCAATATCCCCATCTGAACAAAGACAGGGCAGGTATATCAACTCTTGGTTCTGAGCGTTCTATTTTGATGATGGAGACACGATCCTCCTCAGTTGCGGATGCTGTGACTATGGTTTGCTTCATTCCAGTTCACTGTATATTTTAATGAGTGAAACTCCCGTATCTTCTGCAGGCCTAGCCCCTGATATTCCCCCCCCCCCCCCCGCCCCGAGATGGAGTTTGTGTTTTCAGTGCAGCACATCAATTAGTGCCTTTGGTATCTGGTATCTGGTAATGTTGCTCAGCTTTTGCCATGAAAAGACAGCATTTATTTGGAAGAATGAGTTTGGGGAATATGCTGATCTTGGGGTTTAATCTCCACACTATTGAACCTCAGACACATATCCTAGCATGAGTCATGCCACTTTTCAGTCTTAGTTTCCTATTTAGGAAGATGTAGATGATGACTTCTACCCATAGGGATAATTGTGAGGCTCAAGTACTACTCTGTATGTGAAGATGACCTTGCAAGAGGTCACTGTGCAAAGTTAATGTATCATTGAGGACTATTAACAACGGTTACCTTCCAACCACAATGCCAGTGCCTCTGTGTTCAGAAATCTGTCTATTTCTCTTCAAAGTCAGAAGTGGAAGATATCTCAGAGATGATCTAAGGAAAAGAATAGATTCAAACTTAGTGTCACCATCTAGGATTGTGGGGCCCTGTAAAGGGACATGGTCTAGTGTGCTGAGTGTTCCTCGTGTTTGTTTAATAAGATCCAGAGGGAGAATTGGTATGTTGGTGGCCTCTGCAGAATGAAGTCCTCTACATGGCCATTTATCCCTGCTCTGTACACCTGGGGGCAGAGAAAGGGAAGAGAACTGGTGATGGGAGGAGGACATTAGCCTTTCCCACGCCCCTGCTCTCACAGAGGACACAAAAGGTGGTTGCAAAATCCACATTGTTTTGCACCCACAGTCTCCAGCTTCTGTTGTGCAAAGTGTGTCGCAATCACTGTGATGGGAGAGCTCCTGAAATATGCCTCATTGTCATATTCCATCCCAACAGCACTTCTCTATCCCCAGCTCTCTAGCCTCAATAAAAGTAAGTTAACTCTGAACCCAGGAAAACCATGTCGATGGAAAATGCAAATCCATCAGATGTATCCCACAATGTGTTCCCATCTTTAGCTACTTCTCTGTACCATCCAAAAACTGACCAAAGCCAGCACTGACTTTTTGTGGCTCTTAACTGATGATTCCTATGTGCTGGGCAAACCGTGTTTAAGCTTTGAAACAAATAGGTCGATATATGACCACACAGTTCTTTAGTGGTAGAGAAACAAGGATATGGGACAAAGCATCATCCTGTCTGTTTCATGTGACTGTGGACTGTAGTCACCCTTACTTCTCTGAGCCTCCATGTCTCTTTAAGAGATGTGGATGAATAGTATATTTTCTGCAGCTCCTTCCAGGTTTCACAGCCTGCAATTTCAAGAGCTAGGAAAAGTAAAATGAGAGAGGAAGGAATTAACTCTTAAGCCTATGATAAGGGCATTACATTATTTCATCATCATACCTGGTTTGGGACAGTATGACTGAGAGAAAGAGCCAGTGAGTCCATGAAGAGTAGGCAGTAAGAGGGACAACCCCTGCCCAATGCATCAAGGACATGATTGAGAGAAAAGGAATCTTCAGGACTTGTCATGCATGAGCATGCACCCTTCTTTGGATAAGGGATGCGGAAGCAGCCGGGAAGGCTTTGGCTTACTGGAGCCTGCATTTGGATCAGGCTGCACAGAGGGCTGAGGTTGCAAAGCTGCAGGATACTTCTGAATACCCCAGTGGGGAAAGGACAGCAGCTGTTCTGGGGAGCTGCAGAGGCATTGACAAAAACAGGCTGGACTCTACAATCATGCAAATGTAGTAAAAACAACCCAGAAGACAAGAAAAAGTAAGATAAGCAACAATGTGTACAAAGGCCTGGGATATGGTCCTTCATTCTTGAAATTGGCAAATCAGAGAGGTCAATGTCAATGGTTTTTACAGCAGAGACTCCAGTTGGCTCTTCTTAGACCAGTCCACTTTATTCTAGGCTGTTTTCCTGGCAGGAAAAGTTTATTTTCCCTCTCTTCCAGACACTTTTCTCTCCTTCCTCCAGCTCTTCCTCTTCTCCCTCCCACTTTCTTCTACAGAGAACCCTATGAGATCCAGTGAGCTACCTTGAGAGAAGTGGTGCTACACCAAAATCAATCTAGATAGTAGTGTTTTCTGACCTGGATTCAAAGGTTCCTAGTACCTGGACACTATTTTGTGTGGATTCAGAGCCCTCCTCCACCAATAGGATCAGATTTCAAGTTAGAGGTCCAGTTGTGGAATTCAGCTCTACCTACTTAGAGAATGATGCACAAATGAGAAATCATAGTGGTAGAGTGGAAAGCTAAAAGGCTTTAAGGAGAAAGACTGTAGTCATGACAAGAGGCCCCAGTGTCTGTCTCTACATAGTCCATCTCCTTTTCCTTTTCTTTCCCCTTTTACACTGTTTATACACACACACACACACACACACACACACACACACATCCATCATCCATCCATCCATTAACCATCTGTCCATCCATCCATCCATCCATCCATCAATCTACTCTGTGGTTCTTAATAAAAATCAAACACTATATTATAAATTTCAGTAGACTAGGTATTTAAACAGTTATTTTCACTTCTCCCCTTTCCCTTCCTCTCTCCTTTCTTCCCCTTCATTCCCTCCTACCTTCGTCCTACCTCTTTTATTTTCCTATTCTCTTCCTCTACCTCAAACTTTTCCCCTTCTAAATACTAGCACCTCTCTAGAGGTAATGCTCATACCTAATTTTTAAAAGGATCTTTGCTAGATACAAGTTCTTCATGTGACTCTGATGAACTCTTTTCAGTTGGAGATAAAAAGACCTAAGATGGAGACAAACACTCTTGGAGTATACACTTCTAGGACCCCAAGTGCCTCATGCAGTACCCAGAATTTATGTATAGCATTTCAAGCTCATGTTGAAGGTACTCCTGGTCACGTGGAGCTATATAATAAGTCAGATAAACTGAAATCCACAGGCCTCTGTTTACAGGGAAACCAGACTAAAGGAAAGAAGCACTGATTCTGTAGCCACATACTGGCCAGGGGGCAGCCACCAATTCACCTTGAGTTTCAGGAGTTAGAACACTGATCTTGCATCTCTTACTCTTCATTGGTGTTTATATCCTACCACCATGAAGCAATGGGTTGTAAATGTTTCATTATCACTTTCCCTTGACCCCCATTTCTGGGCAGGAAAAAGAGGCTAACTTTTTTCTGTTTCTCCCAAATGACCTAAAAAGTTGGTGCCCAGGTTTCCCATTTCCTCTCATTTTCCAGTTTTGACCATATGGCCATCCATCTGTTGTTCTGATGGTGGTGACTGCTATTTAATGGCATAATTGTAGCTAAGCAGAAGGCCATAGGAGTTAAGAAAGGACTTAAAGAGCTGAGCCAGAAGAAAAGTCCTTTCCAGCCCTTCAGTACCAGCTTTGTCCTGGCTGGTAGATTTGCCTAGGTGTCAGTCATTAGGTGTTGGATTTCCATGTCAGTTCTCTATAAGATTGCTGAGGTATCACAAATGGTTCTGCCCTCATAAAGATCTTGAACTTGTAAGTAAATAGAGACAGGGGAGTATGGGCACATGTACACACACACACACACACACACACACACACACACACACACAGAGAGAGAGAGAGAGAGAGAGAGAGAGAGAGAGAGAGAGAGAGAGAGAGAGAGAGAATCCCTTTTGCCTCAGTGTGAGAACTTGGTACGTTTGCTTTTTCTAGCCACCCAGAACCATATTCTTTCTTCAGAGAACTAACTTTCTTTTGTTCCTTCTTTTTTTATTGACTGTTCATCACTTGTGTTGAATTCCCCTCTTAAAATCAGAGCCTTTTGTTTCATATTCCTTGGTTTTGGATCTTAGAAATGAATCACAGCTGTATTGGGGTGGGGTATGTGAGACATTCAGTCATCATTCTTCTTCAGTGTATGCATACAACCTTTTCTAGATAGTGGGATAGAACTGGAAAGAACAAGACCTCAGGGAATATAGTGACAGATGCCTATTGGAACTCTGTTCAGGTTAAAGTGCCCTTCAGCAAGCATCTCCAAATGAGTATTCTCAAATGGGAATAATATCTTTACTTCAAGGAGTCCCTGCGCAGTTGCCAAGAAGGTGTTATACTGCGAGTCAGTGGCTAATGCCTGGCATTTCTTACTTCATTTCCTCTTTTTTCTTTCTTCTTTGCAAGACTACAAGCCAGGTTCAGACTGATATATTGAAAACCAAAGGATGCTTTGGAAGTCCAAAGTGCATTCTAAGAAAATATTGGTTCTAAGAATTTCCCCATAATAGAAGGGATATTAGATTTTGAAAAATAATCTCCCTTTAGGCCATTCTGAACATCATCATAGTGCATCAGAAGATTCAGTGTTCTGATAAGGTCTAGAATGTTTCTCAATATGTGGCTCACGAACACTTTTAGTGGCAAACTACTTTTTCACAGGAGTTGCCTGAGACCAACAGAAAACATTAATATTTATTATTCATAACAGTAGCAAATTATAGTTACGAAGGAGCAATGAAAATAATGCCATGGTTGGGGATCATTGCAACATGTGGAACTATATTCAAGGGTCACACTATCAGGAAGGTTGAGGACACTATTCTGGAATAAACGAATCTCACTGATATCATTAGTACACTCCTACCCATTCTTGTCTAAGCACAGAACCATTTAATAAGGAAGTTCCCAAAAGCAGAAAGAGAGAGTACAGAAAAGCCATCTTGTCATGGAGTCCCAGAGCTTCAAAGGCATTTATTCTGTATTAATGTTCCCAGTTTACAAGTACACAAGGCTCCATCCCATCATGGTTCTACATACCTCCTCTCCACCTTGCCTCGATCCCCGTGTCCCAAAACTTTGTAAAGTTCATCTCCACATTTCATCCAGTTCCTACATAGAATTTCTCTTCCTCATAGGCCCATCCATTAAAATGAATCCTGATCCTCCCACCAAAACAACGGCTTGTTATAATTTCTCTTTGATTTTAATGTCCTTACTGTATGTATCACGGTCTGCAGTTGTGTCAGTACTTGAGTACATGTACTTCCTCTCCAATACACAGGGTGATAGGCACCTGATGATAGGTACCTAACAGTACCATACCCAGTGAGATGCCATGATGGCATCTATTAAGTGGATGAATGGATGGCAGTTCGTTTGGTGACAACTCCAAATTTGAGAGGCAAATCAGGCTACTGCTGCAGTTGTCTGGATTAGGAGTCCAGGGTGTTGCACAGCCTTTCACATAGAACACATGATAAATTATTGAGCTGTACCTTGAGCTTAAACTTTCCTCACTCCTACACTGTTTCACTCTTCGAAATTAAGCATTGCAGTTTTTCATACTCCACTAAAGAAATGTGGTATGCACAGAGCAGGGAACAGGTTGTGGTTCTCCTTTAAACACCCCAGGATGCTTTCCTTCTGAATGCTGATAGGATGAAAAGGGACCTTCTGAGAGTGCAGAGTCCAAATGTCTAAATGATCAGGCAGAGGTCAGAAAGACAACTTGGGAGCTCCCAGCTTACAGAGTAAGCTGTTTAGTTCATGTGGCTCTTTTCTCTCCCAGCACTTGGACAATGTGAGCAGCGCAATGCTTATTGTCAAAGCACATATGCTGACTCCACAGTCACAGCCTCTCCCAGGTCTCTGCATCGGTCCAGCATGATGTTGCCCTAATAGCTCAACAGGGGATACACAATGCCAACTTGTTCAAAAGTTTGTAGGAAGGGGAGGAGACAACCAAGCTACATTAAGAGAGTCTGAGCCCCATATGAAATGATTGTCCTTGTGTGGCTATTTTAAAAACTAGATTTGCTCATGAAATGTTTTGTAGGTTGTTACTTCCTCAAAAATCTCCTGCTTTGTTCCTCACTAGGTAAGCTGGGTAGTTGAGAAGATGAGTATGCAAATCCTCTACTCCCTCCTATAACCAAAATACTGGTGAGGAGGAGAACAGACATCATGAAGGTTCAGAAGATGAAGGTTCAGCATCTTGCTTATGAAGATGCTCCTGGCCCAATTTTTTTTTAGATGAAAAAAAAAAAAACCATGAAAACAAATGCCAGGCATAGTAGTACATGCATTCAATTGCAGCACTTGGGAGGCAAAGGAAGATGAATCTCTGTGGTTTGAGGCCAGACTGGAGTACATAGTGAACTCAAGGGAAATGAAAGCTACAGAGAGAGACCCTGCATTGACCCTCCCACCCCCCACACTTAAAACAAACAAACAAATACATACCAGGAAAACCAAAGACTTGAGGATCTGAATGCAAATCTAGCCACCTATATAGCCCTATAACCTAAAAGCAAGGTTTTATTTAGGATGGACATAGAGAAAGGTTTATTCAGTAGCTTTTGCTGCTGAAAACAATATTTCAACTACTATAAAAGTTTCAAGCCATTGAAGGTACTATGACCAGTTGCTTCTCTCTCTTTAGTCAACATCTGGGTTCAGGCCATATTTCTTCATAATGCAAAGTATAAGAGGCATTATTCCAATCCACAGTGATGTTCCTATCCACAGTTCAGAACCTAGGGTAAAGCTAGCTATGAAGCCATTAGGGTCGCACAGAGGAGTGGGAATGTAAACAAGTAATTTATTCTTGCCAGGCTCTAATCTTTTCAACTGTAAACTAAAATAACACTTAGTTCATAAGGTTATTGCAATGATAAAGTGAGCTTGTTTAGATACGCTCTCTGTGATTAATTACTAATGTTCTTGAGTGCCTGGGTACCTATAGCTTAATGGGAAAGGTTATCAAATCACAAAGGGGATTATGTCAATTTTACTTGTATCCTCAAAGATTAGTAAACTTTTAGATGCCTGGTAGGTACCTACATCCTGGACTTGAGTGGGAGGCAACAGTATGAAAGACAAGAAGGCAAAATGTCTGTGATGGAACTTATCTAGAGATATAAAGGGATGCCTCCTATAGAATTAACTCTGACTTGAAGACTGTGCAGAACTCAGATTGGCTAAACAGTGAAGAGAGCAGCCAGAGCAAAATATAAGGCATGGTTTCTGTACATTTTCCTCCAGGATTCGCAAGTTACATTACAGTTCTGAAAGATGCTCCCTGCCATTGTCACTGGGCCTCATGGCTCTGTGAAGTGGGGTAAACTCACAGGTACATTGAGGTGCCAATAAAAAACATATTTGCCCAAGTCACACAATTTCTAGGCAACAAATACAGCAGGCTGTCGTTTAACATTAGCTACTGTTGATTGAGGCTTAGAATGTGTTGGAGATTTGGCTACATGTGTTTTATAAATTTTCTGATCCAATCCTCCCCATGACTCTTGGAAGTCAGCATTCGGAGAAGCGTTCAAGTGAAAGGATTTGAATCCAGGATTGTCAGCCCCCATGTCTTGTGTTCTTCATAAGCCAAAACTTTGACTAGCAGAATCGCTTTTGCCTGACTCAGTACTCTTTCTTCTCTTCAGGGCTCGCTTCCTGGAATTTGGGAAGAGGCCTTCTAACTGGAGTAGAGTTGGCTTGTGAGGAAAATCCTCTTCACCTTCTTATTTCTTCCTCTCCAGCTGTGTGCATTTTGCCTGTGAAGCCACGGACTGCCCAGAATTGGCTGTGGAGAATGCATCTCTCAATTGTTCCAGCAGCCACCGTTACCACGGTGCCCAGTGCACTGTGAGCTGCCAGACAGGTTATGTGCTGCAGATACAGCGGGATGATGAGCTAATCAAGAGCCAGGTTTGTGGATTCAGAGAGAAGAGCTTTTTTGCAGTCAGGGAAGGCTGGCAGGTGTAACATGTCTTCTCTACAGAATCCCCAGCATTGGAAACACTGTTACCACAGAAAACAAATAAATACAACTCTCTCCTTCCTCTTCCTTACTCTTTCTATCCATTTCCCTCTCTTTCCATCTATTTCTCAGATATATGTATACACACAACACAATATACATATATGCATATGTATAAGTATACACACACACACAACACAACACACACACACACACACACACGCTTGCATGTAGGTTTACTGCAATGAATGGATCAATCACAAGCTAACAAACAAATCAGCTGGAACTCTCTAAGAAGAGGGCTTCTGTTCAAGAAACATTACAAGCAGCATATGTCAGTATTGTTACAGAGGAAACAGATCTATGATCTAGGAATAAGATCATATTGGAATGTGATGCTGACCCTCAAAGTTCTGTATAAATGGAATGAGTCGTTTTAAGTACATGGGTGTTCTCAGTCTATGAATGTCTTTTCATTCTTTCATTCATTCATTCACTCATTCATTCATTTCAAAGCAGGAGTTCATCATAAATCAGAGAATGTGCTGGGTCCTGGAGAAAGAGAGTCCTTAAGAGTGATCTGTTCCACTCCTCCACTGCTGGTGGGGTTGCAAATTGGTACAACCACTCTGGAAAGCAGTCTGGCGGTTCCTCCGAAAACTGGGCACCTCACTTCCAGAAGATCCTGCTATACCACTCCTGGGCATATACCCAGAGGATTCCCCACCATGTAATAAGGATACATGCTCTACTATGTTCATAGCAGCCCTATTTATAATTGCCAGATGCTGGAAAGAACCCAGGTATCCCTCAACAGAAGAGTGGATACAAAAAATGTGGTATATCTACACAATGGAGTACTATTCAGCCATTAGAAACAATGAATTCATGAAATTCTTAGGCAAATGGATGGAGCTAGAGAACATCATACTAAGTGAGGTAACCCAGACTCAAAAGGTGAATCATGGTATGCACTCACTAATAAGTGGTTATTAACCTAGAAAACTGGAATACCCAAAACATAATCCACACATCAAATGAGATACAAGAAGAAAGCAGGAGTGGTCCCTGGTTCTGGAAAGACTCAGTGAAACAGTATTTGGCAAAACCAGAACGGGGAATTGGGAAGGGGTGGGAGGGAGGACAGGGGAAGAGAAGGGGGCTTACGGGACTTTCGGGGAGTGGGGGGGGGGGGGCTAGAAAAGGGGAAATCATTTGAAATGTAAATAAATTATATCAAATAAAAAAAAAAAAAAAAAAAAAAAAAAAAAAAAAAAAAAAAAAAAAAAAGAGTGATCTGTTCCGTAGTGACTAGCAGAAAGTGTGGAGACAGAGACAGACATACAAGGTTTTATAAGAATCGGAGTCGGGGGAGGGAGGTTGCTTAAGGAAAATGCCCTGGAGGAAGTGTCATAAGAACTGAGAAATGGTTTGATGGGCAAAGGTGTGTCTGCAGGACACAGGCTAGAAACGTGTGCTCTGGTACTGGCACAGGAGTGTATGTAGAAACCTGCTAGTTCTGTAAGTGTACCACATGTGGAAACTGGGTTTTCTTTTTTGAAAATCATGCAAGTCATGAGGCAGGAGGGTCAAACAGAGTCCACAGGTGCCAGATCCTGCCAGTTTAGTTGGGAAGTTTGAAGTTGTTATAGCAGCAAGAATCAGTGGAAGGTCATGGCATGATTAAATCCTGATAAAGAAAGGCCTCATTTGGCTGCCCACGTGGGGGTGCCATGGAATGTAAGCGGTGAGACAGACAGCACACAGAACCCAGGGAAAGTTATCGATGGAAGCCTTGTAAGTTGGGATATGTCCTGCATGAAACTGTTGGTAGTGTGTAGAGATAATTTACACCAAAACCTGGCTTTAGTCTGATGTTGCTCTGGGAGTCTCAGGTCCAAAGGGACAAGTGAGCGGGACAAGTTTAACAGTCCCAACTTTTGAGAATTCCAGAGCTGACTCTAGATGCAGCTTTTCCACAGCCCCACCAGTAGACCAGGAGACTATTTGTGCTGCTACCACACAGGGGTATATTTGTGTAGAGCTTCTGGGCTGGCTTCTCTTAGACACCTACTTCCGTGTGTCAGACATGGCAGGTCTCAACTCCTATGGAAACAATTAGGCTGACTTGGCAGCGAAAGACCTCTGCTCCCTTTGATGTGTGCTTAGGAGAGGAAAATGTCCTTTGCTTTTAAAAATCCCAAATCAACATTTGGCCTTCTCAACCCCCAGGGGTTTGGCTGCTTCCTCTCTGAATGGAAGACTCTGGGCTGCCAATGACAGGTCTTCTCTTGGCCTTATAGTGTGGCCTCACCCTTCCACCTACACAACTTTGCCATTTTCTAGTTTGGTTTAAATCAGCCAGACAGTTCCCTGTTCCAAAATGTGTTTCTTTTTGATGTATTTTTTTCTTGATTATTCAAATGTTTTTTTTTCCTCTGGATCCACCAAATTCCAGAATAGGCAGTAACATATAGTGTTTCCTTGTTATCACCAGAATAGGCAGAAACATATAGTGTTTCATGTTATCAGTGGGAGACTAAGAGAGAGAACCTTCCCATGGAAAGTCAAGTCTCCTATACCTAAAGGCACTACCTAACTTAGTACCAAGGATCTACTATCTATCTCTAAGCAAACTCTTTGAAGAATAGATACCAAGATCAGCCTCTGATATCCTTCTATTTAATGTCTTTTAGAGTCAAGTTTATAAAAAGCAGTCTTGCTCTGGGAGGTCTCTGATCATCAAGACCCTTATCATATGATGATCTACGTGGAATACATTATAGATTGCATTTCTTACCACGTTATTTGGGTCGTATTCATGCTTAGCTTTTCTCTTCGTGGGTAACCTGAGATTGCTTATAAAATATTTCTAGGCTTCCATTTCTGCTTCATCTAATGGGGATTAAAGTATCTAATCTATACAGTTGAGTTATTAAAAATGACTTTGAGTCAAACACTAAGAATGGATTAGCTCTTTCCTAGGTAAGACTCTGATGTACTGCCTCATATAGGAACACCCATCTGATCCCCATCATTGTATCTTTCTCTACCTCTCAGGTAAGGCCAAGCATCACAGTGACATGTACAGAGGGCAAATGGAACAAGCAGGTGGCATGTGAGCCGGTGGACTGTGGTATCCCAGATCACCATCACGTCTATGCTGCCTCCTTCTCCTGTCCAGAGGGTACCACCTTTGGTAGAAGATGTTCTTTTCAGTGTCGTCACCCTGCTCAGCTGAAAGGTATTCTGAGTTCTTTATCTCAATCTGGACTCCATCATCTCTGAGAACTTGGTGGCTGTTTCCCAGACTCCTGAGTCTCAGGCACCATCAGATAGATGGAATTGTGTCTGTTCCTGGTTTCTTTTTACCATTTATAGTCATGTAATCCATCTTGTTGTACAGCCAAAAATTAAAACATGTGTATAATAATTTATCTGTATAAAAATAGACATGAATACCCCTTTAAGATTTTGAAAATCTTATAAGAAGATGGTGATGAAGGGGAACAAAAGGGGTTAAATTTTGAACTGATATATCTAGTTTACTGTGGATGATTAAGAACCACCACAGTTTGTGAGGTGTTACTAGTCTTTCAATTTTCCAAAGGAAGAATCCAATTATTGGGAATTAAAGAACTAACCTAAGTTTGCCATATTAGTGATAGAGACCAAGCTGTAACCCAGTTCTGACTTTGCCCAATGTCAACTATACTCTTTACAAAGAGATACTGAGTGTGGAGAAAAGCAGATGTAGCCAGCAAACATCCACATCTCCTACTCTGAGCAATAGCAATATGAAGGTGAAGAAGAGCTAGTCTGGTAGGCTGAAGAAGAGGCTATATTTTGGAAATGGGTGAGAAACTGGCCTGGAGGCACATGGCATATTTCCAGAAATGAAAATCTTAAAATAGGTCTCAGAGCCCATCCAGAACAACTAGAAATACCAAAGACCCAAAGTACATCAAGGAAAGGAGGGGACATTACAGAACTCACTAGCAGTAATTTTTGTTCAAGTTTTGGAGACCGTAAGGGTTCTATCCTCCACAAAATTTGATAGCAGAAGCATATTTCTCGAATATCAACAACAATATCTAACTTCCGATGGTGGTGGTGCACACGCCTTTAATCCCAGCACTTGGGAGGCAGAGGCAGGCGGATCTCTGAGTTCGAGGCCAGCCTGGTCTATAGAGTGAGTTCCAGGTCAGCCAGGGCTACACAGAGAAACCCTGTCTCAAACAAAACAAAACAAAACAAAAAAACAATATCTAACTTCATCATAGAGTCTCATATTTTGGCTTATCATGCCAGAGTGTGCATGAGGAGTTTTGTTGAGTGTGGGAACTTTGGAAGTATGTCCCTGAATTCTCTTAATAGGTGATAAACTACTGTGTATGGCTGAGATTTAAGTACTGTGGATAGTGTCAAGAGTCTCACCAGCTTTTCAAAGGAAGATTAACCCCAAAGGTTATATGACCTCACAGCCTTTGTAGGCAATGGTATGTGGTCAGAAGCTAGTGAAATGACTTTTACTAACAAAAGTATTGTTATGACTTGTACTAACAAAAGATAACAAAAAGTATTGATTGGGTGCCTAAATGTTGTTATGGAAAAGGAATACAGGAATATAAGATCTAAATTTAATTATAAACTGAGCCTTAAGAAAAGCAGAAAGTGCTTCTGGGCTTCATCCCATAGCTCTTCCTCATTTTCTATCAATGATGATTTGAATAAGATAGATATAGAATTTTCATTTGAGATACTATGATGATTAAAATTAAAGAGGGAAGTAAAAGAATGAAACTATGAAGGGGTTGTTCTGAGGAGTTGCAACCACAGGTTAAAAACCCCTGATAGAATCTAAGCAATCCAATGCCATTACGTGGCTCTGTCTGTCAATAAGATGTAGGGTATATTAAGTACAAGAAAATCATACCTCTCTTAATTAGAAGCCCATGCAAAAAGAAGTCAAATAAATTAACATTTATTATTAAAGCTCTCAGTATGGCAAATCCTTAAACAAATCTTTCTGCCACTGTTTGTGTGACTTTGCATGAAGGGAATGGACATGGCTATAGAAAGGTGGTTTCAGGGGAGCCCTCGTTTTGACATGTGTTGATTCCTATTTTGCCCATTTCTTGAGAATTGAGCAAAACACCTTGACTTTCCACAGTTGCCTGTGAGCACCAGCTGGTAGTCCATGTAGCATTGTTTTTAGCACTATCTTACACACAGATTCTTGCTCTGAGCTTTCCACTCGGACCTGCTGGCAGCAAGGACTGGATGACTTGTACTCCCACTTTGAGGTTATTAATGGTTCCTCACTTATACTATCTTGTGCGTATGTGTATGTGTGTTGGGTTGCAGGAATTAATGACCGTAGAATCAGAAAGTTCCATGTTGGATCCAGCAAAGAAGCTAAATGGGTAGCTTCCATATGGTGGCATGCATGCATGTGCCCAGACATGTCACACATACATGCATGCAAATGAGTAAGAAATAACAAAAAAATAAGAAATTCCAGATACTGCTGGTTTTGTCCTTTGCCAGCTGTTTGATCTTAGCTGAGCAACATTGGTTTTATGACCTGTCACAGTTGTACTTAAAAGATAAGCTTAGGAGTGTTCACCATCAAAGAGCTTAGATCTTCCTATGTCTCACACTTGCTTTCCTCCATTCATGTTTGAACAGAAGTAAGCAGTGTTCCAGATTCCTTTGTTTTTCACCTTAGAAAGGATTTTCCATTAATGGTACCTGAAAATGAGCACTTTATAGACTATTCTTCTTCCTCTTTATTGAATATTTGTAAAGAAAAATGGGTTACCTTAGTAAAGGAAACTACATGTGAGGTGCAAAGCTAGGTGGTTGGTAGCATCCTACTGAGTAGCTGATCCACCACTTATCTGAATACTTTATTCCATAAACCTTTCAATGAATGCAGTTTTGCAGTTTTTCTTTGCTTCATTGGTAGGACTACCAGTGCGGTTGAAGAGTCTGACAGACCTTCTGGGAATGCCAAGTCTGATGTAGCCTTAACTTCTTGGGGTCTTTGTAGCCTAGAGATATATTTAGAAGATTAGCTATTTCTTTTGTTATCTCTACAAATCCTATTCCTAATTTGTTACTTTTTCAAGGTCTATACATGGCTGAAACTCTCATAGGTTACTTTTGAGAAAGCAGTCTAAAGTCCGTTGTGCCTGTGTTTTCTGCCCCGCTCGAATCTCCCTGACCCCCCATTATTCCATTTCTTCTCTAACTTCTGTTAGTGTTTATTGCTCACCAAGAACAAGGAAAGGGAATATCTTTGCAATCCTAGCAGTCATAGCCTTAGGCTAATACAGTCTTTGGAAGGCTTGCTTGTCCTTAAGTCTAGTCCAGCAAGTTGAATTCTTGTTCTCTGAAAACTGTGAGGGAGCAGTATTCTTTCAAATCTTAAAATGTTAAACTTAAAAAGTTGATTGTGAACTCAGAAGTAGGCTAGGACTAGAGAGACTGAATAACTCTCTCAATTCACCAATAAATTCTGATGCTCCATTCATGCAACAAGTGGAAACTGGAGAACTATTATATACTGGACTGTAGGCTAGGCTCTGAGAATAAAGAATAAGCACAACAACAAGGAGCACCCCAACAAGGACCACATATAGAGCAAACATGAAAAAGACAATACAAAAACCATCCAACAAACCAAACAAAATACATTGAAGGGATGACACTTCATGATTCTATTTTAATTACAATTTCAGTGCAATGTTTCCATGTACACACTCTGATGTCACATATTTTGGGGACACAATATGATGCTTGGATACACATGTAAATTGTGCCTTGATCAAAACAGGGTTACTGGTCTACCAATTGCTTTAAACATTTATAATTTCCTTATGGTGAAAATATTCAAAATGATTTCTTCTCATCATTTTGAAATGTACAGCATAGCCTTATCAGACATGGTCACCCTATTGTGTCTTAGGACACAAAAACTAATTTTTCTTTAAAAGCATTCTCAAAGGGACCTGGTCTACTGTATAATATTTTAAGTAAGCCAACCTCAATGAACACTATTCTTCTGTCACTACTGAATGCTTGAAGTTCTTTCAGGCATACTAGAGAGGAGAATTTCCTTAATCAAATTTGGAGACAGGCTAAACAAGACTAATTTGCTGACTTTAAAAGATCACACATATATACATATACATATGTAATAATAAGAAAAATATGCCATTATTTTGAAAAAGAGCAAAGAGAGATATACATATGCAGGGTATTGTGGGGAAGAAAAGAGAAGAGGGAAATGATATAATTATATGATAACCTCAGAAAATAAAAGAAATAATTAAAAATAAAGCTTTGCAAGATAAAGAGTGTCTTGAACAGTTAAGAACACTTCCAGTTTTTGCAGAGAACCTAGATTAGATTCCCCAAACCCACATAATGGCTCACAAACATCTATAACTCCAGTTATAGGGGATATAACACCCTGTTCTGTCCTCCATGGGCACTAGTGATACACAACATACACATACATACTTGCAAGCAAAACACTAATACAAATAAATTATAATAAAATTGTATTTATTTACACACATAAAAATAAATAAATCTTAAAAAATAAAAACAATAAACAAATGAGATAACGGAGTACCCTGACTTGTGAGAACCTAGTGTCTTATATCTATACTCTGATACTTTGCTAGAATGTCAGCCTTCACTTCATTTTATGACTTAAGTCACATTCTCTAGAAGCACATGTTGGGGAATATGAAGAGGGTAGACATGGTACTGCTGAGGTTGTGTCTCTTCTATAGCAGTTAAAAAGAGAAACAATGAGAGTTCATTGGATATGAGGAATTTGGAAGGAGAAATTAGAATATGCCTGTGTGGTCAAAACTCTAGTTTTTCTATAAGTCCTCCAACAGTGATTGGTTTGATGTTGATACCAGAAGCATTCACTTCATCTTCTTTTGAGCATGTATTAAAAGTATGTATTTGTAATCAAAACCAAAACCTCTCACTGTAGTAAACATCCTTTAGAGTATTTGGCCATTGTCAAAGGCATAGAGTGTATATGCCATACAGTGTGTTCTTCACAGCCACTTGGTAGATGTAGGAGGAAGAATAGATAGCTAGGGACTGTAAATACAGATCCTGCAGAATCCATTGTCTGTACTTCTAGACTGGTTATGAGGAGGAGGAACATATACATCCCGTGAATCACAGTCCCGCTCTACCCTGCTCATTCATTTAGCACTGTCTGATAACTCCTCTTTGCTCTCTTCTAGAATGGTCATTTTCTGTTTGATTCTTTCCTCTTGGTTAGCATAGTGCAATCTTCATATCATCTCACAACAAAGAACTATGTCCATTTCACAGTTTATAGCATTTGTAGTTGATACAGCCCCAACACTTTGGTAAAAGCACCCATACTTTAGTGGTGGATAATTTATCACCGTTGAGCAATTTGGAAAAGGCACCATTCTCACCAAACTAATGATACACCTGGCATTCCCAAACACCTTGCCACAATAATTAATCCCTACAACAATATAAGGAAGTTCTGCTCGCTGTTGCCCTGGAAGTCCCTTTGCTTTGATGAAAGCTCAAGGAGTCATCCTTTCACCCTTCCATAGGATGTGAAAATATCTAGCTATGGTATTATAGCTCACCAGGGAGCATTTTCTGTGGGGTTTGCAAACACTGTTATCTCATGTCATCCAGCTGAGGCACACTGACAAGGCAGTGAATCACAGGAAATTAATGGTAAGAGGAGACTCAGAGGAGTGTACACAAAATTATGAAACAGTTCTCTTGTCTTCCTCCTTTTTTCATTTTATCCTAGGTGGTATTTGCTACCACCTTCAAGAATACTAGCAATCATATTTGATGATAATTTGTCATTTTCCTTCATATACCATTCGATTACAAGCACTGTATACATGTTATTTTGTCTTGTCTTGTCTATTGCCTTGCTCCTAACATATAAAGTACCTGGCATGCCACAAGCACTACACAGAAGTTGGCTGAAGGATTGTAGGTCACTGTGCATCTCACATGTGTCCTGTCCCACATTCTTATGTAAGTATGATGGTAATAGAGTGGGCGAAAGGAAGGGTACAGGTTAATGTGGAAACAAGGAAATTAATGGCACTTTGATAGACACTTTTTAAAAACAGTGTCACTGTAATTTAATCTACTGAGTTTTGGAAAAGCAAAAATCCTCCATTCTTCCTATGGACACAAAAGGTTGGACTATCCTGTGTGGAAAATAAAAGGATTTGCTGAACATATAGACACAAGCTCTTATTATACAAACAACTCTATCTGAAGTTAGACAAACTTGGTTTTGAACCTTTTGTTTTTTGCTATTCCCAAGCTATAAGAGCTTGATCAAGCTATCCCCTCCTTTTGCAAATGAGAATTAGCATGCTAACTATCCTGCATTTCGAAAGCACTCTGTGCATTGTAACTCCTTAATAAACGTCCATTTCCTTCCTGTCACTGATGGTCTCCCTGCTCAGCTTCCAGTCCAGAGACACCCATGTGCTTCCAGCAAACCCCATTTGGTGTTAACCAATCAGAAGTGATCAGTGGCGAAACACCCAATGCAGGTCCTCCTCTAATTGTCTTGAGCTTGGGAATGGCTATGCCTTCATAATACACAAGCTGGCAATGAAAAGCCTAGCTTCTGGCTTTTACTTTTATCTTCACTGACCCCCATCAGGCAAGTATCCTGAAGGCAATCAGCACTCTGTAAGAGCTGGCTGGAGCTAGTGGCGGGAAATAATGCTCTCTCAGTTTCTCTGGCAGAGCTTCACTGAGCGCTGGGATCTGAATTAAAAAAAAATTTATCCTCGTGAAAAGATGGTATTGTCAGACCCAGGTATGAGGAATCCAGGACAGGAACAGGGCCCAGCTCCAGACGCACCCCTAGGTCATAAGGTTTAGTGGGGCTGACACCATTTAAGCTAGTCCCACTGTCTCAGGCAAAGACACACACCTGCAGGGCACAGGAATGATGCAGGGCCAGGAAGGGTTTTTGGATTTTGTTTTGTTTTGTTTCTTTTCTGTACAGCATATGAGGTGTAGAATGGTTTGGATTTTAATGCACTGTAAAAAATGGGCTAAGTCTAGCTTCCATGGATGCCTGCTTTGCAAAAACTTCCCAGCGCTCTTCAGAGATACTGAGTTCTTAGAGGAAGGCACGGGAATTCTAACCAGGGATCCCAGGGGGGATCTCATGTTGGTTAAAATCCAGGCAGCTCATGTGTTATCTTAGCTGTCAGGGAACTTATTCCTCTGCTAAACCCTGTCTGTCTGTGTCTTCCAGGCAACAACAGCTTTCTGACCTGTATGGAAGACGGACTGTGGTCCTTCCCAGAGGCCCTGTGTGAGCTCATGTGCCTCGCCCCACCTCCAGTTCCCAATGCGGACCTACAGACAGCCCGGTGTCGAGAGAACAAACACAAGGTGGGCTCCTTCTGCAAGTACAAGTGCAGACCTGGATACCACGTGCCTGGCTCATCTCGGAAGTCCAAGAAGTAAGTGGCTAGGAGCAGAGTCACAGACTTTAAGAAGGGGGAGAGTCAGAGCTGGCGACTACCTCTTTGGAAGGAAACATTTCCAGCTTTGTTGGAGGCCATACCAAGTAGTATCCCATTCTGTCTTATAGAAAAGACATAGAAGAGGAGATATTTCATGGGGATAGTGACTTATTTTGCTCAGGCCTTCATTTTTTTTGAAGAATAGTAAGCCTCTAAGTTACCACACAGTGTTGTCATGATGCAGAAAACATTGCAAAAATGCCTTACATAAAGTACTTGCTTAAGAAACAATGAATATTTGTGTCACCATTGTACAGGCACCCATCACCACACACTGGAAGGAGAAGAGAAGACAAGGGGCTGGTGGGGATTGAGTTTGATCCTAAACCACATTTCAATGACAGCCTGCCTACCTCCAACAATGTTGTTCAATGGATACAGTTTCCTTCATTCTTTATTGTTGTTGTTGTTATTATTATTATTATTATTATTATTTTAGATTATATTATAGCTATACCATTTCTCTTTCCCTTTCATCTCTCTAAATCCTGTCCATGTTATATTTTCCCTTTTCAAATTTATGATGAATTATTTTTGTTAAACATATATGTGTATATATATGTGATATATATACACACTATATATATACACATAAATATGTAAATATGGTCTGTTCAGTTAATATAACTTTATATACACACCTCTATCTATCTATCTATCTATCTATCTATCTATCTATCTATCTATCTATCTATTTACCTATCTACCTACCTACCTACCTATCTATCTGTATTTATGGAAGGAAGCCTATTTCTCCTTCTCACAGCATTCTTTAAGTCATAAGCTTCCCCTTTAAGTGTTTACAGTCTATTGGTGCCATCCTTGTTTAAGTCATATTTAACCAACCGTGTTGATGTGAGTTCATGGTGCTACCTTGCTTTCTAGCAAACTTTTTGTTCCTCTGGTTTTACAGCTTTTCCGTCTCTGGTTCTGCAATGATCTCTGAGACTTAGATGCAGGGTTTGTGTTAGAGATGTTTCACTTGACACTGGATTCCATAGTTGTTGCTTTCTGTAAGGGTCTTTATCATGCTTGTCTTATGCACCCCTTATGCAGGCAGGGGATTGTGATTATGAAGAAAATGGTAGGTGCCCAGTTAGTGCTCAGGTTCAAACCATGTGATCCTTACAATAACTATTCTTTCATCTTTCCCGAAGACGGGCTTTCAAGACTCAATGTACTCAAGATGGCAGCTGGCAAGAGGGAACTTGTGTGCCGGTGACTTGTGACCCACCTCCACCCAAATTCCATGGGCTCTACCAATGCACTAATGGCTTCCAGTTCAACAGTGAGTGTAGGATCAAGTGTGAAGACAGTGATGCCTCCCAGGTAAGCCCACTGAAACCTGAGATCATGGCCTTCTTCCCTCTCCTTAACAACTGCTATCTACAGGCTCTATCTAGACAGCCAGGCTTACATCATTGCAGAAGCTGAGAAGCAGGACTTCCAGTATCTTCTTTTGTAAGATCTCCTAGCTGTATTTTCTCTCTATAAGCATATTTTATTCGGAGATTCTTAGCTTTGAGATTTTTTTTTTAAGAATTAAAACTATTAGATACTTATTGAGAAATGTTTAAATAAACACATGCATGCCCTCTTAGCCTTAAGATTATCTGCTGCACTGAGTCTTTCCAGAACAAGCAGTATAGGGGAATACTAGAACAGGGAAGTGGGAAGGAGTAGATGGGGGAGCAGGGGGAGGGAAGAGGGCTTATGGGACTTTCGGGGAGTAGGGAGCCAGAAAAGGGGAAATCATTTGAGATGTAAATAAAGAATATACTGAATTTTTAAAAAAAGATTATTTGTTATGTCACTCTGATAGGAGTGCCTGGGACTTTGATTAGCTCTGCCCACTTCTACTATCCACATTTGTCTTAAAGCATTTACAGTCACATGGCCACCATGATCATGGTGATTCCCACCAGTAGGCCAGGGAAGCCTATAGACAGAGCTTTTTTCAGGTTCGGAGAACATTTCAGAGCACAGTGAAGAACAAAGGAGAATAGAAGTGGCCAGCATGGGTTTGAGTTTTATCTCAAGCAGAATGTAACTAAAGGATTAAGTCTAGTGCTCCTGCCTGCCTCTGCTGAAGGGACTTTGTGAGAAAACATGCTTTAGCCTCTATATCCAACCTCTCCTACCCAGGCAGACAAGTAGGGAGGCACAAAAGCAGAATGAAAGTTGAAAAGAATGCAGAAGTCCACAGAAACTCCATTTCCACAGAACCTACTACTCAGATTTGACAGGCTAGCTCTGTCACTCTTAGGTGTGCAATGGTCACCGAGCCCGGTGGAGCTGGAATATAGCTGCCTATATTCCTGTATGACTATTTGAGGGTTGAAGACTTCTTTATTTCTTAGCCTCCAAATACTAAACACTGTGAAACTAACACCCTTAGCACATCTTTCTTCTTTTCCCCACATTTAAACTATTTCCAAACCTACCCAGTCTTCCCAAAATACCCCCTAAAGCTGTTCCCTCTGTACCCAAAGCAACTACCCTAATTAAAAAACAACAAAAAAAAACAAAATACCATAGTCTTTTTCCCCAACAGTGTAGTCTCTTGATGGTGTCTTTTCTTGTCATCCCAAGTCTCTGGCTTCAAGCCCTTCTTGGCCAGCATCTTTTTTTCTTTCCTTGGGGTAAAATTCAACCCTATTAGGCAGTATTTCATACTTCATTCCTACTCCAAAAGACCCAGGTTCCCTATCCTATTTATGAATTTCTGGTAAGCATTTTCTGCATTTGGTCCAGATGCCTAATTACTTGTCTTCCATCTTTCTGAGAAGCAGGACTTCCAGTATCTCCGTTTGTAACATCTGTGAGCTGCATTTTCTCTCTACAAGCCTATTTTGTTCAGGGATTCTCTGATTTGAGTAACCCTTCCTCTAAGAGTTCTCAGCAAGTCCGCTCCACTCCTGGACTCAGCTGTACCTCCCTCAAGTTATTACCTCACAGCTGCAGCTACCCATGCTAAGTTTCTGATTTATTTTACAGTAGTCCTCTACGAGACTGTAAAGTCTTCCATTGCCTCTTTCAATGACTCTATGCCTTTAGCATTTAGTATGGTGCCAGGCACCTAGTAGGTCCTTAAGAAGTAACAGACAAATTAGGAACCTGGTGCCCCTTCTGTGGATAAGCTTACTTTCGTAGGTTTTGCCTTCAAGTCTTGAGCATCATACATTCACAGGTGTCTCGGGCTACTCTAGTGTGCTGGTGGTCACTTCTGGGAATCACTCCTGGGAAACATGTGGGTCCTCTGACATCTAGGAAGCAGGAGTTCTGGAAAAAGCAGGGACTCCCAAAGACTGATCAACTTCCCTTTCACTGCCTCACATAAAACTGTTGGTAACAGTTATCCCTAAGCCAAATAATATTCTGGCCATGGCCATGTTATCAAACTGAAACCCAGTCTGCCTGCCGCCTGCCAAGTAGCTTTCATGGGCAGTTTGTATTTAAAGGAGAGGAAAATGTAAATTCATCTGAGGACTGGAGTGTTGCTGTTTGGCAGTGGATAGAGAGGCTAGACTCAAAGGAGCAGGGTATGGCTTGTCAGCTCAAAGAATGAGGGGTGTGTGCCAAATGGGCTCTTTACACAATTGACGTTTCTAGTTTGTACTAAGAATGAATTTCCTCTACCCTCAGACCAAGGGCCTGAGAGCCAACACCAGTCTTCACCTCAGATTCCCTCTTGCTGCCTGTAAACATAGCAGGAACGCAAGTCCCACGTTCTTGAATCCCATGGCTTATATGGAACAGAGATTCTTAGCTTTCCAAACAAGTTACAGAACCTGACATAGAAGGGCAGAGGCTACTACAAGGGAGAGCCCCATATTCCCTCACTGCTATTATTAGCAGAATTTTAAAAATTCCACTTCATTGAGTCCTCCAAGGGAGCCAGTAGGATCTGAGTTCAAATGCTGACTTTACCACCCTAAGCCTCGCCTGAGAGCCAAGTTACTTAGCCCATCAAGCTTCAGTTTCCCTGTGTGTAACATGAGGAAATAGCAAGGCTTGCCTCACAGTGTATTGGTGGTAGCCGGGAATAGATGTGGGTAAATCCAAAGATGTGCAGTGAGTGGGCCTATCCCACAGTAAGCAGCAGTCTCCAGGAAGGTAGGAAGAGACTAGTGTGACTTTATGGTCATAGCAGTAGAGAGATCTCTGATGCTGATTTAAGCTTCCATAGAGCCCCAGAAACATAGGCAACAGATTGAAAAATGGCTGTATGCTGGCTACAGCCCCAAAGTCACAAAAGTGGCACTTATCCATATAGCTGTGTGGAACCTTCTTAACTAGCCCAAATAGAATCTGTGCTTACCAGATCTTTTCTGTGTCTCCAGACACATAATTGAAGTACTTACAATATGCTTATAATATACAGGTAGTTAAATATTGAACTACACTTATTATTACAATGTTTTTAAAAATATGAAGTATACATGTTAGTGTCTATAACTACTCTCTATATGTGGGAGATGGAGACAGAAAGATTAGCAGTTCAAGGCTAGCCTTGATTACACAGTGAATTTGAGGCAAGCTTCAGCTACATGAAACATAAGACCTTTTCTCAACCACTTTATTTTACCTATTTGGTTTTGTTTGTTTGTTTATTTTTTATATACTATATATAATGTTCCTGCCCAACTAAATCAGGTCTAAATGGTTATAACACTGATGTTTAATGTGAGGATTTTAAGGGTGCCAGGCTGGTGTTAACAGACTATTTTTTTATTCTGGTAGTTCAAAACAAATACCCACCCCCCCAAAAAAAAGGAATCTTCTCCCCACTCTACAGACACAGAAAAAAGGCCTTACAACATCTAAATCTTTGTCTGTACCTCTGAGTTTTTAGGTGGTATTGAGACTATTCAGTCATACTTAGACACTTCCAGGGCAGCCTGGTGGCAAAGGGTGAAGTTTGCTCTCCAGACAGCTGGGAAGTAGTAAGAAGTGCTTATTCTCTCTAGATTTAATGGTACATAGAAAGTATTGAGTGAGTGGAGAGATAATGTGGTCCCGAGATGTAGTGAAAAGCTCTGCTGGAGTTTTGCAACTGATTAGAGGAGTAGCCAGTCTTTGGGTAGGATCAGGGTCTATGGCAGACACTTGAAGCAGGAGAGGACAAAGGTTAAGTGCTTCATAGGCCAAGTAGTACATCTAAAAATGGGTCTCCAGAACTCAGCAGGAGTCCCTGGAAAACAAGAAGTAGAAGAGGAGAATCAACAGCATACCCATTTATTTGCAGGGAAGACTGGGTGACTACATAGTCCATTCTGCCATGATAGCATAGAGCCGGCTCAAACTCTATGAGCTCTGCCATGGATGCAGACTTCCACGGTTGTATACTCTATGGGTGTAGATTCTGTCTTGTTTCAGGGTTACCTTGAGAAAGAGAGAAAAACTGCAGAATCATGTGCCATTAGAGCAAATGCCCAGAGATTGTCATGCAACCACTTAGCTTACAGATGGCTCCGCTGACACAGGAATGGAAAGCCACACAAGTTACTAGCAGAGCCAGCTCTCAAACCAAATAATAGCACAGTGGTCTTTTTCTAGCCTACCCTTGCTCCTAGATATGCTCACGACATTTGCACGGCTGCTTTATACTGATTCTTTCACATAAATACTTTGGGCATTTATATTCTGCTTACACATGCAGACATGGAAGGGTTTTGTGGGGAGGGACCTGTGCTGTGTTATACAAGTAGGAAGAACTTGGTAGATCCAGACTTCCATGGCTGATGCTCATCCCGTCCCCTACCACCTGCTTCTGCGTGACTTTGATGCTATAACAACCCTTTGCCATGGTTTGGGTTATACTTTTCCTCTACCCATTGCCCCCCCCCCCCCTTTGTTCCCATTCCACAGTAGTAAAGGCACAAAGGGTTGCCTTGATTCCCAAGAGTCAGTGATTGCAGCAGGGAAGTTAGGAGCTATGGTTAATGCATAGCTCTGTGCACACATGTTACATCTTAAACTCTTCCATAAATTGACCACTTGCTTGCCATGATGACTCCTTTAGGCCGAAGACTACATGCCCCTTAACAGTTGAAGAAGCTGAAGCACAGGTACATGAATAAACTCCTTCATGTTCCAGAGCTGGAATATTGCAGAGCTGATATTTGAACTGGTGCAGTTGTAAGCATCCATTTCTGGTTTCTTTCCTGTAGTGAGCCTGAGTTTTCAGATTTGACATAGGATATGGTTTCTCTTCTTCCCAGTAGTTAAAATAATTCTTTAGAACATTGAGCATGCCGTAGTTCCAATAATATAGTTGTAAACAGCTTCAGCTCTATGTGACTTTCTTGGCTAAAGAGATAGGGGGTATAAAGAGAGTGGAATGTGACTTTTATAGACATACATAAGCACAGAGAGGAATGCAGTTTTGGTAAAGGATGCACAGTCCTCTTGTTCAAAATTTTACTTTAGCAGGTAAAGTTATGTCTTGTGCTGGGACTTGGCTTGTACATTTGGAACCAAACACACTCAACTTGGTTTGGTTCCCTGACAACGCCCACAGACGTAGTGCTCTCAGATTGGATGCTCAACTACATTGGCTCATCTGTGCTCAAATTAGACAGAGCAGTCAGCAAGGATGTCCTCACTGTTAGATGGTCAGCAAGTGCTGAACACTACAGAAGTAGCCCTAGCAGAGACTGGAACATATAGAAGCTCCTGCAAAACTGCCATTTAGAGGGAACAGCACAAGCAAAGGTTTGGAGTGTCGTAAGCCAGAGATACAGGCAGGGAGATGATGTGTTTACTTGAGTAGAATGAAGGGCACATGTATAGCCAAGAGGTGGGTCTTGAAATCTCTGTGTTCCATATGGAAGCTATGGGAGTGCTAGCCCACTAGCTTGCCTTCTTCTGAAGGCTAAAGTGCCTTAGCAGGTGGGTGCCATATTTTTAAGGCAGATTCAGCCACAGAAAGTACCAGATGAACCTAGCAGAAGAAGAAGAGAGAGGGGGAGTCTTGAGAAAGTAAGACCAGTACCTTATGTTCCCACCTTCCACAGTGAGCCTCTGGGATTTAAAACTCCCTGAGTAGTTTCCAGTTAGCTCTAATACAGCCTTTGCTGCAAACCTTGCTCCTTAGCCAACTCTGGCCCATGTAGTGCTGAGGTCTGCAGGCCTTGAGAGGCTGGAGGCCAAATGCATCACAGTCCCAGGCCAAGGATCCAGGAAATTGGGGTCAATTTCCTACTCCCCTGAGGACCCAGCAGAATCATGGGGCTTAGAGCTTGGGGCTCCAAGAGGGAAAGTCCAAGTTCTCTAAAGTCCCATGAAACTGCATAAGCTTGCCACAAGCTCACAACAAGCCACTGAAAGAGGCCCTCTTAATTTCTGCATAACTGCAAGCTCAGATGGGCCACATTCTCCCATAGACAGGGAGGCTTCTCTTTTAATGGTGCCCATCTCCTGCTGGCCAAGGACAGACCTTAAGAGGGTACCCTTTTTCTTCTCAGTCCTGATTCCATGCAGCTGGTGTGTGTATGTGTGTGTGTGTGTGTGTTTAAAGACAAGGCAGCTTCAGCCCATATTACCCCTTTCACATTCTATCTCCCAGACATTTTTTGTTTATTCCGTCATTCATTTGTTAAGACATTTATGCCTCTATTTTTTCTGCCCATGTATCAATTTATTTCCTGATTAGTTAAACAAAACAAAGAAACAAACAAAAATGACATCCCCATCCCATATTTAGCTAAGCAAGTAGTCTAAATGAACAAAAGCATCTGCAGAAAGGCAAGTGATAGACTGAGTGGCCTTCATTACCGACAGTCTATGAGGACATAGATGGGGATGAGTCACAGACGTACCCAGGCTCCTGCAGAGCCTCTTGATCCATCTGGAAGTGGTAGTTCTCCACTTGTTCTTGGAGTAGAATCCAGTCTCCTGAAGCCAGCATCAGAGATTCACACCTGCTGCGTTCTGCTCTGCTTTACTCCTCCCTCAAGTCTTAACAGACCCACATCTTCCTCAGCCATGGTTACTGCACTGTCCTACGTTTGTGCGCGAACTTCTCTCTTTCTAGAATGTCCTTCCATTTCTTTGTTGTCTTCTGAGAGCCCCCAAACTTCTGGTCTGATATGGTTTTGCATATTGAGTGGCTCATAAAAAAAAGGGTATATCTTCAAACTGCACTCTCCTGCTTGCTTACAGAAGAATGATGAATGAACTGTTGCTTACCTTAAAGAAGCAAGAGTAGAGTTATACATATCCCCCTCTGATCCCTCTTGTGGCCATCATGGCTGAGAGTACCTTGGAAGAGAAAGCTCACCTGGGCTGCTTTCTCAGGTCTAAAAAATGAAAGAAAATGCAGCGCACACCTATCGTTTTTTATGACTGCCCAGGCAACTCTTACATTTTATTGTCTGTATACAAAGAGTAGATGATGGGTTTCTCAATAGAAGCAGCAATAACATAAAACAAATATAAGGCCTAATTAATCCAGTTAGAATTTCCCAAGGACCATTATTCTAAAAATTAGTAAACCGTGGAATTACTCAGTTTGGGAAGTTTGGAGCAAGTTTCTCTTTTCCTCTGAGTCCTCAGTTTCTCCATAAGGTACTCATAACACCCCTGCTTCAAGATGACTGGGATTTAGCTATTAGTAACAAGTTATTTTGGAACAATTTTAAGCCTGTGAGGAAATGACACATTGAAATGGCATCTTTCATTCTGAGATGCATGTCCTTTGCACAGCTGCAGTCTGTCATGTCCTAAGTGTGTTTCTCTGGTGTTCAGGGCCGTGGGAGCAACATCATTCACTGCCGGAAAGATGGCACATGGAGTGGTTCCTTCCATGTCTGCCGAGAGATGCAAGGCCAGTGCTCAGCCCCAAACCAACTCAACAGTAACCTCAAATTGCAGTGTCCTGATGGCTATGCCATAGGTAAGATGGGTCTAGATGGGGAACAGTGCCATATGCATGTCCATCCGTGAGCCTAGGCTAGTGCCTCGTGCATTTCTGATCTTATATCCATATGAAACCTGACTCTGTGAGGGACACAGAGAAGAATGAAACAAACTGTCTTCCCACCAATGAACTCAGGAGCAGGATCCTGGTTGTACTATATAATATATGGTGGGCAAATGTGCACAGCTGTGGTACAGAAAAGCTGCCAATGACCTACTGGGACAAAGAAGTACCCAGAGGAACTGATGCTTAGCCACAGATGTGCTAGACTTTGTCACATTTTCTAAGGAGAAGAAGCTGAAACCAAGAGACCAATGAATAGAAGTATGACAGCATACAGGATCCACTATGCCTGATTTCATGATGAATTATAGAATACCTCATGCAGAGCACTCAAGAGCATTTGGTGCCGGTCAAACTCTGGTCCCCAAAATGCCATCATTACTGATCCTTTTAACTAGCTTTAACAGATGAGAGATAAAACCTTGAATGGACAAGGGAACTTGCCCAAGTCCTGAGGTTTGATGTGCTCCAGAGGCTCATCTCTCTTCCTGGCTGCATTTAGAGAATAAATAGCTCTTTCAACTTACAGTCTGTATGTGTGTGCATGGCTTCTCTGGGGGAAATTTAGAGGCTGTAGAACCTGATTTAAGGGCATCTTACCACATTAAAATGATTCCCTGATTAACCAAAGTGAGATCTCCAGGAAATTGAATGTCCTTACTCAGGGCCAGTGTGATTTACAGGAATGTTTCCAGGGATTCAGGCACAGAAGGTCAACTGAACATATACAAAGCCAACATGTTCTTTATGAAGCATGCTGAGAATTGTCACTGTGTGGCCAGGAACAAAAGGTCTATGGTTGGTGATAGAAGGTGTCTAGGGGCTGCCCATCTCTTTTTGAAGAGGAAAGTATAGAAAGTCAGAGAGTAGAATTTGTTGCCATCTAAACTTAGATTTAGCACCAGCACTCCTCCACATTTTTATGGTACTAACTCCTGCCAGGGTCAAAATACAGCAAGAACCTAGTATGCTCTCTTTGAACAAGATTTTACAGAACTACTAAGGTGGCCAGACAAGAAGAATTATGGAGAAATGAGGGCTTGTGGTCATTCTAGATAGTTGGGGCAAGTGTCTGAAACAGTGGCTGCTGTTTTTCAAGACCAACCTTTCTTCTTTTTCATTATTCCGCATGAGTTTGCATGTCTGTGAATACCTATGAGACAGGACAGTCTAGAGACATAGGAAAGGGTGGGTGGTGGTATTCGTCATTTACCCAGTGGGACTTTTATATAGCCAAAGCAGGAAAGAGATTAAATTCCTATAATACCAGTCCTATGGTGCTTTCCTATCCATTCAAACCCATGTTCCCATGGTAGCCTGGATGCTCATCCTATGGATATTCCAGAGTTGTCAATCAGTGGGTGGGAACCTCCAACAGGAAAGCAGAAAAAGAAGGGGATATCATGAGAATACTGATAGAAGCAGAAAAAGAAAGGGGGGAAGATCAGTTTTTCCTCTACTATTCCTTACTTTCTAGTATCTCTCATTTAGCCCCAGGAAGATCCCTACCCAGGATTTCTCCTTCCCTATGGAGAGGAGTTTGTTTATAAACCTGGTATTAGGGCACAGTAGGGCCCACTGGGAGTCACTCTGACTATTTCTTGATCCTTTCCCAAGCATGTGTGCCTATCATGAACTCCAGCGGAAGTCATTGGGAGGAAGGGCCTGGTAAAATCAGAATTCTGTGATGATGCCAGCTGTGGCTCATATACCACAACATTGCAGCTTGGTCCTGAATCTGGCATGTGGGAGAAGAGCCAGAGCAAAAACGGATAGAAGAAGGAGGGAGAGAGGGAGGGAGAGACAGTGCCAGAGAACAACCAGTTTTCCTCTTCCCATCATGCCCTTTCTTCATTTCTTGGGATGGAATGCTGTTGTCTATTATCCAGAGGAAACATCTTTTTTCCCAAGATAATTTTATCATTACAGCTTCGATTCATCTCTGTTCACTCCAAACTTCTTTAGAATTGGTCTCACAGTAGCATAAGGTGTGCCACAGAATTTCTCTGAGAGCCCAGTGACATCTGTCTCCCTATTCTCACTAGTTTTTACCTTCTTGTGTCTTCATTTATTGTGTGTGTGTGTGTGTGTGTGTGTGTGTGTTCCCTCACTGGTGTCTTTACCTCCCTATTGCCACTTTTCTATGTAACTGTAGCTTACCCATCACCAAGCCTGAAAATTAGAAGATCTGCATGAGTCTGGGCCTTTTGCATGGCAGCAGAGAAAGGTGGCTTCCTCTATGCTTTTGCTCCTAGGTTATGGTGAAACAGATCTTAACATTGGTTTAAAGGTGCAAACCCAGTTGTCACTTTCTTTTAGATGGAAGAAGTTGTTAATATGGTAACAAGGAGGGCACTGGATAAGCTCTCTCTCTCTCTCTCTCTTTCTCTCTCTCTCTCTGTGTGTGTGTGTGTGTGTGTGTGTAAAGGGATGTTTAGAATGGCTCATTCGAAAGGTTACTTGTTAGAAAGATTTGGCCTACTATTTTTACATAGAGTGGCTTGTAGAGGATTAGACAGGCTTTCTGGTGGAGACAACGCAAGGAAAAGTGAAGCTCTGAGCTAGTAACTGTGGTGATAGTTGCTGTGAATGAATGGCAGATGAATGGAGCTAAAGGGATCCGAGGTGACTCTCCTTTCCACCGACTGTGTTGATAGCCAAATCAACCGAGAAAAAGAAAAGAAACAGTGCCTCACCTCAGCATGGCTCCCGGTAGGTAAGTGGAGATGTGGCTGAGCCATTACTTTATCTTGTGCTTCCTCGTAGGGTCAGAGTGTGCCACCTCGTGCCTGGACCACAACAGTGAGTCCATCATTCTGCCAGTTAACTTGACAGTGCGCGACATTCCCCATTGGATGAACCCCACACGAGTCCAGGTGAGTGACTAGGGCCATCTAGCTTTGGCCAACAGGGAAGAAAATGCCATTGCTGAGCTCCTTCTATGCCTTTGCTCTACCCAAGTTCAACCCTCTTTGTATAGGATCTCACTTAATCACATCAGTTTTCTGAGGGATATTTTCACCACAATTTTCCATCTATAATTTTTTAGTACACCTTTTAGTACAGTTTTTCCCCTAAAACCTTGCATTTATTTTCCCACCAGGTGCCTGGTTTACTAGTGAGGACATTGAGACACATGCGCATGGGCAGGGGACATGGAACTGGATCCTGCTCTACTGTCTGCCAATGTAGTCTGTACTCATAAGGATAGAGTTGCTTTGTGTCTCTAGCAGCTCCGTGAAATTGTACTTAACATTCCTCAACCTCTTCCATCTTTCTCCAATGCTTTCCTTACTTGTTGGAATGCAACTGTCATGGGATATTCAGGACAGGTGACTAGTCCAGCCTGGAGTTAGTAGGGTTCATGTTGTATTCAGGTACCTGGAGCTCTGCATACAGGACCACTTAAACATCAACCAGTACTTGCAGAATCTGCTATCTCAGGTGTCCCAGAAAAAGAGATCAGACATGATGCTTCCTGTCAGGACTGACCTTTCTATGGCACCAGGCTGTCTGGATCCTGGACAGATGATGGTTGATGCCCCAGAGTGGTACCACTACCAAGCTGACCTTGAGAACAACCATTGGCTCCCAGTTCCTCTTGTGTTACCTGACCAGTCAAGAGCTCCAGAGACAACATAGTTCTGAGGTTCCAATTAATTCCTTTGAGAATGACTCCTGTCCTTGGAAAAGCAAGATGAGGCAACAGGATCAGAGTGTGGGCAGGCAAGTCTCACCTGTATCTCTAGCCGCCAGCTTTTCTGCCTAGGATTCAGGAGTTACTTTCTGCCTGCCTACTACAGATGGAGATCTGGATAGCTTGGTATAACCTGATACAGGGTGTACTGTTTCTCAAATGAGCTGAGAGAAGAGTTTCTTCAAGGGCTTACTCAGCACTCTAGCGTGTGGACTTGGCCAGAACCCTCAGCTCTCCAACTACACCAATGTCCGCATTTCCTCTTTCCCCTCCCTCTTTCTCTTCTTGCTCTTTCCTGCCTATACTTTTGTTTCTTAAACATTGTTTTTGCATTTATCCTGCTTCTACTTGGAAACATTGTTTCAGTTTCTCTTATTCCCCATCTCTTTCATCAGGTTCAACCTCACTTCATCCCCAATCTGCCTTTCTCTCTGTAGCTACACGGTATACCATTCTAGTGCTTAACTTTAGGTTTCAACATCTCAGGGTACCTTTCCCCATTCTTAACCAGACAAATAAGGGGATTGATTCAGTCTGATTCCCCAGTGTGCTTGATACAGCTGAATACATGCAGCAGTAGCCACAGATTCTGTTTACATGGAAGACATCCCAGAGAGTTGGAGGTCTCTCAGTCCAAGCCCCAGAGTTTACACTAGAGAACCTGAAGATTATAGTCTGAGGACCAGCTCAAGGTCGCTTGGATCTGCATCCTGACCTACTGACAAGGACTCTAGACGGGTAGAATCTCCCACTGCTTTCCTCCACACTACTTCCCACATGCACCTAAATAGAGGAGAATTCCCTGACAAACTCACTACCAAGGCTCAGACCAGCTCCTACTTATGTCCTTTCTTACCCATTAAGTGAATTCTTAGCTTTTCCTCTATGAACTCTGGGTACTAAAGTGTTCAGTAGTAATTCATCATGAAATAAATTCAGGGATTTGAAAGACCACAAGCTGCCCCGCTCCTTGAGTTGCCCACCCGCTGCCTGTCATAACCTAACCCCCCTTCCCTGGTTTGCTTGCCGTTATTGATGCTGGGCTACCAAGAGAGCTTGTAACGAGGTTCAGACCTCCACCAGTCTCTGGAGGCCTCATTATACAAGAGGAAAAAAATGTAGGAAAAGTGAGGGGGTGAAGGGTATAGATTGATGACTTCCAGCAACAAGGCAGAAATGCTGGCCTCTGCTGCACCCTTGCCCCTGAGCAGTGAGAGCTACAGAGTGGAGGAGGCTAGTGCAGGCATCCCCAGACACAGGGAGCTTTTGGATGGCTCCTAGGTCTTCTAAGAGGTGGCTTCATATACCTGCTGTGAGGAGGATGGTGGGGAATGTGACTCCTCCCATTTAGCTACCTTTGCCCTAGAGTAAGAGTGTGAGACCAGAACTGATATTTAATAGACACCTGCTGTGAGCAGTCATTTCCCATCCATCTCTGCCATGTACCTAGTCTCCCATCCACCTACCTGCCCCTGCATACACACACCATGTGTGTATGCATCCCTATGTAGTGGCTGGAACTGGACTTCTATTGTTTCAGTGGAGGAAATGAAATCTCAGAGAAGGACACCCCCACCCCCACCCCCACCCTGAAGTTGAAGTTTATTGTAGCCACCCCTGCAGTTCCTATGGGACGTAGAATAAAGGCAAGGCATGTATTGATTGATTTCGAGGGATGCTCTGGCAAATGCTTAATAAGAAGGCCTGTGCACATGCATGCTCATATCCACATGCAAGCATATGCTTAATAAGAAGGCCTGTACACATGCATGCTCATATCCACATGCAAGCATATGCTTAATAAGAAGGCCTGTACACATGCATGCTCATATCCACATGCAAGCATATGCTTAATAAGAAGGCCTGTACACATGCATGCTCATATCCACATGCAAGCATATGACCTCTGATTTGTGTCATTTCCCATATCTCTGGTATAAACCTTCCCACTATGTAAGATGCCAAGGCTTCTCAGTGCTTATCACTGAAAACCAAGTTGGAAAGACATGAGCAGTTGTCACCCTCTGAATCCCATGCAGCCCTCAGCTACAGTAAATAATAAATAGTTCCAAAATCGTATTTCTGTTAGCAGTATCATCACAGACATGAGAAAATAGTTAACACAGCATGGCACCTTCATGTAATATGTTCTGGAGCAAATCCAATTGTTTTTCTAGGCCTCATTTTCCCCATTATTGAAATGGGAGTTGGACCCAGGTCAGGTGTTCAAAGCTCAAATGCATATAGATCCAGGCAGGTGGGGTAGATGGGGAAGCTAGGTGAACATATTGCTTTGTATGTTATTTTATACAGAGAAACATATTAGTTTTGGTAGCTGGACTGTTTACTGGAAATATTTCAGAAACTCATAAAGAGGGACAACTACAATAGACACTCCTGTATATATATCCCAACTTAAAAGAAAACTTTATTGGTGTAGAGAAAGTGTCCTACTTTTCCTTAATATGAAATGTATATGCTACTATTAAGCTTGGGGCTTGGTAAGTTATTATGTTTTTGTGTGCCTGTGTAACCACTACCATATCAGAACATAAAAGTTTCCAGATAGCCAGGAGATGACTGTATCACCAAGGCAACCAATGTTTATGTATTTATCACTATAGGTTAATAGTACTTATTTTTTGTACTTCATATAATTGGATTCATATATTATATGTCTTATGGGTTTCATTCATGAACACATTTAACTGCTATGATGAAAGAGACCCTTTTTTAAAGTAGGTTTTTCCTTTTTCAGAAACCCTTGATGCACATATACCATAAACTCTTCAGAGGTACAAGGATCTTCTTCTAATTGAGAAAGTGAAGTGAAAAAACCCAATAATAGATAGAAATACCTCTAGATTGGTACTAGACATGCAGTAGGAAATGCTAGTAATTATAGAAAATCATGAAAGACATCATTGCTATCATCATGTGTGTGGCGTATATGTCATGTTCCTCCATGTGTTTGTGAAAGTCAGAAAACAAGCTTATGAAGTCAGAACCACCTTATGGTGGGTTCTGAGGATTGAACTCAGGTTGTCAGTTTCTCACAGCAAGCATTTTACCCACTAACCTGGTGAAAGTGCCCCACCCCCAACACAGACATTGTGGTTAAAAACCTAGTTCCAGATAGAGGTTGGTTCTTACCAAATAGAGCAATGTGGAAGTGTGGCTTTGTATGGCCATATTTTCATGTGTGTGCATGTGATAAAAATGGAGTTTTGTTTTTGTCAAAATATCTTTTTGCTTTGAATAATTTCAACTCTAAAATACTAGTATGCCAAAGCAAACATTTCGATGGCTTTTTTTCCCTGGAAGCTGCTGGTTTACAACTTTTGGATGAGAGAGCCTATTCCAGACAGGATATCTAGAACTATGGAAGATTCTCCCCTGTCCTGATGAAGGTCTCCAGCATAATCACCCCTTGCTAGTGCTATCAGGAGTGTTCCATAGTAGAAGGTATTTTTCTAGCAACATAAGTATCTAGCTGTTCCAGGTGACTGAGTCTTTGGCTTTTACAATTACTTCCAGAAAAGGAATGGATGGAAGGAAGAGATGAATAGAAAAAAGGATAAAGAAATAAGTGTTATGCCCATTTATGGATAAAGTGTGTATTGTATAGTTTGCTATTGGTCTTTTATATCATTTCCATCACTTTGACACATCACAGCCCAGTAATATAAATGCTGTTCCCTGGTGTTACATCTGTCTCACAGCTTTTTTTTTTTTTTAATCTTTTCAAACCTTGGTTTTCCCATTAGTCAAAAAGGAGATACTGTATGACAATAATTTCTGGGGTGTGAAGAATGGAAGGTTAGAAGCCTTATTTGTTGATGGTCACCACCTACCATGTGATTGGAACAACTTGTTTATTTTCCCATTGCTTCAGTTTCCAGAGTCAAAATAGTTTTCTCAGAGTTCTGATGAGGTGTCAGTGAGATGCTGTAGACACTGTTCTTGGAGAATATTCACTTAAGAGAAGCTTTTGTGCTGAGGATACGTATGATGCTGGTGGTAGTGCTGTTGACAGAGTTGGTAGTGGCTCTGCTAATATTTTGATGGTGATTATGATTGTGCTGATGGTAGTGATACTGTAATGATGAAAACAATTGCTAATGATGATGGCAAGTTGTGTGATTCACTTTTTACCACTGTGAAGAAACATTTGAGCAAACTTATAGGAGGGAGTGTTTATTTCTTGCTGGTAGCTTTAGAGGCTTCAATCCATGGCAACTTGACTACAGAGCATCAGGAACCCTTGGGTTAAGAAGTCAAATATCGTGGTGAGGACATGTGATGTCTCAGAGCTTCTTCTACCATAGCAGACAAGAGTAAGAAAGAAACAGAGGAGGGAATCAGAGATAAGATATAGATTCTTCAAAGTCATGGTCTAGCCTACTTCCTCAAATCAGGACTTACCTGTAAAGTTTTTACTACCTCCCAAGAGTCTAGTAAATTATAAACTTATCAACACATTGATTATGTCAGATCCTTCTTGACCCAATCAAACTCTAAAACCCCATCAGCTGCTAAGAAAGGCATAAACCTGTGAATGTTTTCTGGTGGCTTCTCTAGTTTTACTGCTGTTGTGAGAATGGTAATTACAGTCTTGAAAGGAAGATAGACCAATATTCCTCCATCCCAAAGCATAAAATGAAAGCCCTGTTGCAAGACCTTGTATGAATAACTCTGGCTGGGCCTGATGTCTCACTGACATTAAGAACAAGGCTGACATTTGAGGGGCCCCACAGGATCTCCCAATTTATGGTGCACTCAGACTACCTTCTCCTTTGACTCTCACTGCCAGTCTCCTTTCTTGGTTTCCCTAGCACACAGAGGGGCCCTGTGGCAAACAGGTGCGGTATGCAGCCTTTAGTAGCAGTGGAAAGTCCAAATACTTGGAAAGATAAATAGGCTCATGCAGATAGCACAAAAGTCCCTTTTCTGAACTCACGTCAAATAAACCTCAACCGACAGAAGCTTGTGCAACCACACCAACACACTCTTACAGAAGGATGAAATTAGATCTCAAATAAGGAGGGCAGCATGGTTATCAAGTCCCTGGTGGATCCTAACATAGATGTTTTCTTTTTCTTGAACCTTTACTAAATACTTTGTAATAGCCCTGGCCTAAGGTTCTGAACAAACTCTTGGACTCACAGAAAAAAAAAGTCTTATTAAAGTTTCTCAGAGAAGTAATGCAGGTGGGCTTGTCCACTTTGGCCCCACAGCTGGGATGCCAAGGAAAAAATGAGTGGGAAGCATACTTACATCACTTCCTATGTTCTTCAGTTGGGCACCTTGCTTGGCTCTGAAGAATACAGGGGTATCTGAAAGCGGGACCCACGCTCAGGAAGTTAGGTGCTTTGTCTAGGAAGTCATTCTTAGTTATTTGCTCATCCCAAAGTGTCATCAGAGCAAGGTTATGGCTTTTTAGGACATATTTCACATACATCTTTAACAGCAGTTCAAGGTAAAATTGTACTCACACATGTTTTATTTCAAATTCGGTGGTGGCTCTGGTGTTGCAGCATAGATCTTTCCAACACTTGGAAAGTTGAGGCATGAGTGTTTCAAGTTTGAGCCAGTCTGCGCTACACAGTAAATGCTTTTCTCAAAAAAAAAAAAAAAAGGAGGTAGGTAGGGCAAAATCCTGTGAGTTCACATGTCAACAGAGGTGAGATAGTGGATACATTATGCTTTTTGAACAAGATATTAATTTTAACTCAGACTATGCCAACTAGATTGACATCACTGATATTCTGATACTCATGAAGTAAGGAAGACAAGTGGATAAATTATTGTCCACTGGAAATAAAATAATCTCTACTATGAGATGGATCCATTCCTTCATTTAAATGAAAATAAAACAAAACTATTTACTGAGTAATCTATGAGGGTAAGGCCCTGTCCCAGGCAAGGATATCCAATTTGTGATCTTGAAGTGCTGTAGAACGGAGGAGAAAATTACCTTACTTAGTCTTAGACTGGGGTCATGTGACTTCCTCTGTTAGAAGCGTGCCAAAAAACTAATTACACTTTGGCGCTCATGTAAGTCTGCCCTCAGGGAGAGAATAGGATGGTCACATGCGTTTCCCACTTTCTGGCCCATGTGACTGTTCATTTCCTAATTAAATTAATCAACTGGCACTCATCCAGGAGTGCAATCCCTGCCCATACATATAATTTCTATATTTTCATGGCTGGTCCAAGCCATAGCTACCTTTAGTTCCATAAACATGCATTTATTTCATTTTCTTAAAGAAACAATTGTAATGCTACATGAAAAGAGAGGCTTCTGAGAGAAATTTTTAAAAGGGGGCATTTAGAATTTTTATATTATTATTCCATTCTGGATACTTTGTCACCTTTTGGTTTTCTCTATCTTTCATTGTTCGTCTATGTTATGAAATATTGAGACATTGGATTTTATGTAATAAGCCAACTTAAATCATTTCTGGAATAAATGTTGTCAAATCCTGAATTCCACCACTTGACAGCTATGGACTTTAGGAAGTTTATGCTACTATGACACAAGATTAACGTCTACTTCACGTCTGGGTAGTAAGAAATAAATAAGATAATGTCCAATGTAGTTAATGCCAATAATGCACTTAATATATTTTAAATGTTATTATCATCATTGTAGTTATTAGTGCTAAAACAGTATACTGCATGTGGGCATGCATATGTGTGTGTGTGTGTGTGTGTGTGGTGAACATGTATGTGCATATGTGTGTGTGCATGTATATGTGAGTGTGATTGTGTTATATCTGATGTGGTCATGAAAAGCACCATCAAGGAAAAGAGGTGTAGAGATATTTAGAGGGCAGGTAAAGATTCTTCAGATGCCAAAATGGGACAGGTATTTCAGTGAAGAAGCACCAGTTCTCTGTGAAACAAAAGTGTGTGTAGCTTCAGGAATTCGTCAGTAGAGCATGATAGCAAGAAAGTGACTGCCTGCCTAAGGCTTCACACCAGAGCTTCCATCGTTCCTGAATTACCCCCATTGTTCTCAGATAATTATGTGGACGAGCAGCAGCATTGGAAACACTTACCCTTCAGATACAAAAATTACAGTCCTGAACTCAAATATTTGGATTCATTAGAATTTAACACAGAGTAGAAAAAATCTGTCTTCTTAAGAAAAGACATTCCCTACAAGTTCCAATAAAAAATGATCCTCAGGTTGTTGGGAGAAGGAGCTTATACTGGGAGAAGCCTTATTCTTTACTTTTCTCTAATGATGTTACTATAGCCACAAATGTATACACACACACACACACACACACACACACACACACACAGAGAGAGAGAGAGAGAGAGAGAGAGATCCTTCTTCTCCTACCTTGTCCCCAATGAGCCAAGGGTCAATCAGAAATTTTCTGAAAGGCTTTTCTGCTTTTCTTTCCTTCCCCACAAGTCTGCTTCTCTTTAACCCCTATTCCTGCCACAGCAATAAAGAATCATGACACATACAGTGAATACAAATATTATTTTAATCTTACGGCTCCTGTTATTGCAAGTACCTGGGCAGTGTCTTCATGTAAATACCAGGGTGAGGTCAGGATTTGGATAGTCCAAAAGAGGTGAGGTGGTTTAATGTGCTGCCAACAAAAAGTTGATTTCCTCCCAATCCCAAACTCACCTGATCCCTTTCTCCATCTCTCTGCAGAGGATTGTCTGCACTGCTGGTCTCCAGTGGTATCCTCACCCTGCTCTGATCCACTGTGTCAAAGGCTGTGAGGTGAGTCACAAGATGAGATGTCTCAGTTCAGAAGTACTTATGGTGTTGTTTTGATTATGGTGGATACAATTTACTACACCTACTAAGCAGTGTACACATGCCTTGGTACAGTTGTTAGGAATGAAGCAGAACTATCATTATATTCTACAGATGATAGAATCTAGATAAAGAGGTATAAAGAAGCATACTCAAAAAATAAAGTGAGTATATAACAGTTCTGAGAGTTCAAGGCAAGCTTTTCTTTCTGCAAAGCATATAACCATATTATTGGACCATATGAGATAGGAAGATGGTCAGTCAGAAATGTAATTAATATGCGAGCTTGAAGATATGAGTTCAGATCCAGCACTCACACAAAACAAAACATCAGACAATGTGGTATATACTTGTAATAGTAGCATCAGGGAGGTAGCTCCAAGAGCATCCTTGAAGCCAACCAGTCAAACATTATAATGAACTTGCAATTTATTAAGAGATCCTGGCTCAAAAAATTAGGTAGAAAGTAACTGAAAAATATACGTGACATCAATGTCAGGCTTTCATGCACAAGCATACATATGCCCAGTCCCTCCCAACATGTGCATATGTGATTAAGGAAAATAAGAGACAGAAGTCATATTTATATAATGTAAATAATGTAGCAGGTACTACAATAGCAATATATCATTTAGCTTATATACTGCCATATGTGGTCATCTTTTAATTTTCATTCCCCTAATGACCTTTGCTACTAGCTGAATTCTGTCTCTACATCTCAGTCACTTACCAATCTTTCAGTACCAGAAATAATCAGGACACATTTCACTGGACCTTTGAGTTTAAGTAGAAGATCCTTTCTGACCCTCAAAGTCCTTGACTTCCCAGTTAAGCCATTTCCTGGCCTTGGAATTATGGGGAGCTAGCTCTATCAGTGACAGTTGGTATGTGGTCAGCAGGCAAGTTCTTGGGATACAGCTGTGTTATTGACCAAAGGCTTACATGGAAACCAAAACTATTTCTCTGCATTAGTCTGACACTTCCTTGACACTTCCTGAGAAGATACAACACATTGTCCCTAACAGATGTATAGAAGGAAACAGGTGCCCTCAGTCTTCTCAGATGGAGCTGAAAAGGAACCTCGCAACCGCTCCCAAATGAGTATCCAAGCTCTGCATTCTCAGACTTCAGGTAGAGGATCTTGATAATGTCCTAGAAAAGTCTGTGTGAACCCGAAATGTTCTCTAAATAAAGAGATCATTTAAATAAAATCATTCATTAAAAGATAGGGAAAAAGACCCAGGAAACTGTTTCCAGGAGAATTTGGTGGAACTCCAAAACTGATAATATTCCTAACATGACCTAGCTCTACCTGATTGCTACATGAACAGGAAAATTAGAGTCAGAGATGGATAGACTGGTATATGTGAGTATGGAATGATAGACACAGAGTTGAAACATGAGTCCAGATGTTCTGTCTGCTAGCCTGCTGTTTGTTCTTTCTTTCTATCTATCACCTGCTCATAGCCATTTCCTGTAAGTGTTACAAGACATCAGGGGCCACACACTTCTTTCTGCTGTGGCGAGTGATCGTATATGTATTTTTCAGGCTAGGCAGCATGGTAGTATTCAAGAATTACCATTCCTTCTGTCTTCATCCAGAATGACAAAATATGGCCATGGACTTGCCACTGTTGCTTCTTTCCATGTCTCTGAATCAGTGCTGTGGTTGTGGGAAAGGCATCTTTAATTACCTGAGCATTCATTATGCTGAGCTGGCAGTCTGGCTCTTCAGTGTGACAGCAGAATTTGATCCCTCCTTTGACTCAGCACTGAGCCAAAGACCCTCTATCAGTAATGGGCACTGAACCCTGACAATGATGCTTATCACCCTTGCCCCCCCATCTTCTTCGGTCCTTCTCAGTTTAGAGCTAATACTCTGTGTCTTATTGAAGATAAAAGGATGCTCAGAAGAGAAATGAATGCTGGGAACAGGAGTGAGATAATAATCCCTAAGTGTCTAGAGTAAACCATGATACAGACAGGACCTCTGTGTATCTTCCTTCTGCTCACAACTGTGTTCAATTCAATATTACATTCATTTATTCAAAGTCTCTTTGAGTTTATTATATGGGCAGCCACTATTCAAAGTTCTGTGTACACACAGTTTCATGCAAGTTAAAATAGCATCTATGTCAGCTATGACAGCAAGTCACCTGTGAACATTTGTCCCTCATATATCCACTCAGCATACACCATTTCATTAACCATTTTGCTAAATATTTATTGATCATATGATTAATATATTTTTGTGAGTTCCCAGACATTTTGTAGAAAATTTGGTATGAAACCAGAAGACATATGTCTAATCTGTTGAAAACTTACAGTGATAATAAAGAAGACAAAGATGAAAAAAAATCTACCATCATGCATCAAACTATATATAAAATGAGTACAAGAGGGTGTGGGAGTAGAGAAAATTCAGAGGCCACTAGAGAAAGCACAAGAGTGGGTGGAGATGATTTTTGAACTATATTCTGAAGGATGAAATTTTTGGTCTGAATTATTATTTAAACATTATTATTCAAAGTACTAACTGGATGTGGGATAAAGCTCTATACAGCAATTGTTTCCATGGTGTTTCCTATCTCTAACAATGTTTCTCTCTTACTCCACCTAATTAACTTTTATTTATGATTTTGATCTCCATTTAAATGTGATTTCCTTAGGACATTTTCACTGAGCAACATCAGACAAGTTCAAAAGCTTTTCTGTAATAGCACCAAGTGACTATTTGATTAAAGACCCTTTATTTCATAAAGTATACTATCTGGGTACACTATCTGTGTACGTAGGGCAAATGGATAGACAGAAGTAGATCGATGGGTGAATGGAGGGATAGATGGATGGATGGATGGATGGATGGATGGGTAGGTAGATGGATGGATCAATAGATTTGTGGATGGATGATTATAGCTATAGGAAAGGTCACCAAGGGAAAAGATCACATGCAGAATGGCAGCTCCTCCTTTTCCAATCCAGTTTTATTTATTATATGAAAGGGACTGTGATTTACCTTTACTAATCTGTCCATAGATTATCTGCAGAAGAATTCAAATAGAAAGGGGTTTATGTTTTGTTGTTGAATATGAATGTAACAATGTGTTTGCTGTGGAAGTTACATAGAAGAGTCATTACTCAACGTAAAGCCGTGCATGTATGTGTGTGTGTGTGTGTGTGTGTGTGTACTCATATATATGAGCTCAGAACTATTCCTAGCTCCAACTTATCAATATCTATCTTATATTCTAAATGGGAAATAATGAAACACAAATTTAACAGAGCTGCAGGCACAAAGGCTGGATGAATGAGAATTTAGAGCACTTGTGGAAAAGTCAGTCATGAAACACATTGGATTCCCTGTGAACTTGGTTCTCCTTTGAGTCAGCCATGATGGGAAGGAACAGTGGTCACAGGTGAATCAATGTCAGTGTGATGGGATGAGCCAGTCTCAGACAAGTGATGACATGTTTCTTATACTATTAACTCGAATCAGGCTTCTAGATGATTGGGAGAAATAGATGAATTGAATATTGTTTGTGTTTTTAGGGGCTCACAATCTCCTACCATCATAAATAACACATAATATACTGTGTTGATTATTAAAGTGGGGAAACTCTCTCTGTGTCTCTCTATCTCTGTCTCTGTCTCTCTCTTTCATTTGTAGAACTCATTGAAATTTATAGAACTCATTGAAGGAAATAATTTGCTGTGAACTAGAACATTATAGAATAGGTAGGGGAATTGGGGAAGCAGACAAGTTTAGATCATGATTATTATTAATTTTTTTTGCCTGTATGATTTTGATCAAGTTTTTTGTTACTTTTATTCTCCAGGTGTTGTCATATAAAGTGGGGAAAGTCATGGGAACCTCATATGTATCAGGAAAATGTAATAAGAGACCTACAAAGGCTTAAGACCCTGAGTAGATCTGTATTTTTTTTCAGAGAGGCCACTATTAATACACATGTTCTTGAGCCTAATCCCTATGAATTCATAATTTTTATGTAATTCTGATAGTTTACATCCTGATTTCTAATTTGTCTGCATATAATTTATTAAAGAATATACAGCTAGATTTTATGTCTTAAAGTAAAATATACCTTCCAATTCAGAAAGAAAGAATGAATGAAAGAAAAAAAGAAGAAAGAGAGAGAAAAAAGAGTACACTGTGTTTTAATTTTCATACTACAGCAAACAAGATATATTTCTCAGCATAGTCATATTCCAGCAGGGAAAAATATGGCACATAAAATGTTTATAAATGGTAAAAAGAAAAATGTACCCAAGGGGGTGTTGGGATTGAAGCCAAGTTGGCTGAGGATAGAGGTTTGTAAGAAGAGAGACTGCCAGACAACCGTAGAAGCCTCAGTCAAGTGTTGAGAGCATCTCCCTCTCATGCCAGGACAATAACATAGCCTCATTTCCTCCCTGCTTCTCTTCCATTTTCCAGCCATTCATGGGAGACAATTACTGTGATGCCATCAACAATCGAGCCTTCTGCAACTACGATGGTGGAGACTGCTGCACCTCCACAGTAAAGACCAAAAAGGTATGCCAATGTTAGCCTCCTCATCCCGGCGTCCTCCGTGGCTCCTCAGCCTGCTCACCAAGATCTCTTCTACACAGAAGATTACTTGTTGTTGTGGCTATGCTCTTGTTCTGTCTTCAGGCTTTTCTATCACTCAAGATTTTTTTTTAATTGCTTTTCCTTTAGTTAGTAGTGAAGCTGCTATTATATACTGGGTGCTAGCTGGTCTTTGCAGAGGTGGTCATCAAAGCTTAGTGTGCAGGTGCAGAAGCAGTTAAATAAAAGACAACATACGCTTTAAGAGAATTCTGAGCAGAGAAGGCTAGTCACAGGAGTCTCTACAGTGTGAGTAGTAGCTATGCTACAACAGCAAGGAAAGGGACACAGAGATGGCAAGGAAAAGATCATTTAAAGCAGGTGACTAGCTTGGAAATTCTAGAGGGAATTTATATTCTAAGTGATATATCCAAAGCAGAAGGTAAGAAAATACACAGGGAACTGGCAACTAAAATATCTATTCCCTGTGAGCACTCTATTATCTGTTTTGTTTTTTTGTTTTTTGTTTTTTGTTTTTGTTTTGTGCCTGTAGAATAGGTCTGTGAAGGGCCTTGTCTATGTGTAAGAAGAGGGCTTCGAGTGTCATTTTCTTTGCTTGGCATTAGAACACACACACACACACACACACACACACACACAGAGAGTGGTTCAATTATTTTTACTAAAACAGGACCATTAGAGTGAGATGCTCATCAGCTATCCCCAAAAAGTGTTCACTCTGTTAACTTCCTGAGAAAAGCTAATACCAGAATTTGAGATTCGAGTTTTGAAAAGAATGAGACACTTGGGCACCCAGAGCTTAAAAACATCCATGTGACAAATGTGGCCATGGAGAAAAAAAAATTCTCTGGTCCTTGCAGCCATCTATAACAGGAGACAGAAGGTCTTTCCATCTCAGAGATAATTTTCTCAAATATTTCATCATAAACAACTGTGAACTGGGTCACTAGAAAAGAAAAGAATCTACGTGACAGCTGAGGACGCGGAGATTGTCCCACACAATCTCCCCATTTCATTACTGGGACATTGAGGCCAGGAGGAGGGTGATTTGTGCCAGATAGCAGAGGAAATGATGCAAGCTTTCTGGCTGCCAACCTAAGCCCTCGGCTATTGTAACAACCTTAAGATAGTTGGTTGCTTTACAAAACATGCTCAGGCCTCACATTTTAGAGACTGCTGAGCACATACTCAAACCCGAGAGCTGTTAATGGCTGACCAATAAGATTGCTGGGGTGCTCTGGAATCCAGTCAGTCCCAAGTGGGCAGTATTTTCGCAAAATGCCTGACCTTTTGTGGTTTTGGTTTTGTACTGTTGCTAAAAGACTGAAGATACATATTTTCTGCTTAATATAGGAGAATAAAAGCAATTTCCTGTTAATAAATTTTATGATTTTTGTCCTAAAAAGGGAATAATATATATCTCACTCTTTGGGAAGTCCAGAAAGAAAAGTACAGAAGAAAATAATCTCTTTCAGCCTGAAGAAAATCATAGTTGCTTTTTTTTAAAAAAAAAATTTTTTTTTTCTTGCTTGACTATTTCTTACTTTTCTATAATAAATTCTAGTCCTTTTTACCCCTGATTCCCCCTCTCCCATTGAAACTCTTCCTTCTGAACAAGTCCAGCTCCTACTTTCTAGCCTTCTTTTCCTGTGTGATTTCTTGCCTGTAGCAAGAGCAACTTACTAATGGTTATATCACTGAAGACACTGACCTTTCCCTTTGTTTTTTGTTTTTGGTTTGTTTGCTTGTTATTTTTTTCATATTTTGTAAGTATAAAGGTATGTATATCTCTACAAATCACTACATTCTCAGTTTGGGTTCTAACTTCTGTTTATTTGGCACAAGAAAATTTATACACATCAATGATCCGATATTTCAGGTATGGTTTTTACTATGCTGGTGTTTATTAGTCGACTGTGATGTACAGCATTTGTGCTAAGTAACCATTTATTTTTAACTCTTATCTTGAACTTTGGAGTTATGTTCATTTCTTTGTGCATGTAAGTACTTTCAGAGCTCCAATTGTTTCTTTACAAAATGATTTCTGGGACAAAAATGACTAGAATTGAATGTGAAAGCATTTGTAAGGTTCTTGATGTCTGCTTATAGTAAATATAACCTATCATAAATCATATATTTTAGCCCATCAAATAATCTGATTTTTCTTTTAAGTAATGAAGGCTATAGTTCTATTTTAAATAGAAGTTTCTTTAGAATTTCAACTCTGATTGGGCTCAGAAGTTGGTCAAATGTTGCCTCTGATTAAAATAATTTTATACTATTATAATTTATAAATGCAACTATCATAAAACTATTTGGGAGTCTTCTTAAATGTATTATTTTTACAAGAATGCATTGTGGGGAGATGAGGTAATATGATTGAAGTTCACATGTAGACTCCAAGTTGTTATAGTAATTTACCCTGTGTGTCTGATCATTTGGTTCTCTGTTCCAGAGTTGGGTACATCTGCAGGGCCCCGTAGTCTGGATTTTTCTCATTCACATCTTCTACTTTCTGTATCTCTATCCTTCTGGATGAAGCAGTATATTGCATGTGTCCAGAATTTCTTTTCCCAGTGAGATGACTGTTCACTGAGCATCTTCTCTGGACCAGAATGTGTAGCCACAGTAGGACTAGATGGATACAACTTTTATGCTTGTGAGACTTGAGTGTTAGAGAATCTAATAAGAAGCAGTGACAAAGCAGTCCATCCAGTTGTCTTTGTGAATGATTCAGGACTTTGGGGAGAAAGGTTCCCTGAGGATGTATATTTAGCTCTAAGGAGGGGTGTCCCAGTGAAGGTAAATATGGCTCAGGACAGAGTAATGGGTCTCTGTGATCCAGAGGATGGATTAGAGGCTAAAGGACTTTCTCAGGACACTTGTGGCATTGTCATAGTTATTCAACATGTTTTTAACACTTTCAAAGTGTAGGTTCCAGAAGGAAGAGGGAAAGTATCCTATGCTAACATCACATGTCTTCCCTTTTTAAATTGCCCTAAGTACCTTCTGAATAAGCCTCAAGCCTCAACTTCTTGAAGCATCCTTTGTATACACTCAGCTACTCTCTACAGTAAACTGGCTTGAAGAGGATGATAGGCAACAAACCAAACCAAAATACAAACAATCCAAGGATAGCAAACATGTACATAAATCACCTCATGGGCCAGACTCTCTCCTGGATTCTCTCTCTCCTTTTACTAAAATTTGAGAATTCTACATAGATTACTCTATATTTCTTTCATCTACACTGCCATTCCCTTCTTCTGTATTTATTTTGTAGATATAAAATATTGAGCCAAGACTCTTTTTAATCCCCATGTCAACACTGGCAGGTCAATATTATTACCTGTATATAACAGACAAACTAACTTGGACTCTAAATAATTATGAGGCTTGCCCAAGTTCATTTGACCAATGATTGGCAAAGTCCAAATTCAAATCAAGTTCTGTCTGACTCACAAGTCCTGCTCTTTCTTCTGCACAGTGCTGAGTCTCAGAAGGCAAAAATACCTGTGAATAGGGCCTTGTTCTCCGTGCACCTGGGCATGGCGCTCTCAGTTTAGGCTACAGACATTTTATGGTATTCCACGGCTGCCAGGGAACTTGGGTGGGGGACCCTCCCTGTGGCACATGAAAGCAGCTATCCCAGAAGCAGTGTTGCCTAGGTAATCCCTGACATCCCAGGATGCCCAGTTTAAGGGTCATTCTGTGTATACATGGGACAGAATAAAGGTCTGTTTCTTTTTCCAGCTTTCCCAGTAAGAAACTTCTTACATGAAAGGAGAGGCTTTCTTGATTGTATGTTCGCGACCTTACAATTTATTTCTATTTTATTATCACCCATACCCTTGGACCCTATGCTTGGAAATTCCCTTTCCCTGATCAGCCAGTCTGGTATTCAGACACTGACCCACAAGGCAGGGGTGCTACAAACAGAAACATGTTCCTGCTGAGTACTTACTATGCAGTGAATTGTGGTGAAAGTCTCTTGTGCATGGAGTTTCTAGATCTGTCCACCAGGGACATATGAGGACAAGGTAACATAGTTTTATGTGGGATTTAAATCCCACACTTCTAGAGAAGTGTTTACAGACAGTTGTCTCATCATCATGCAGAGCGGTAACTGCTTTTCTCTGGTATTTCACTTCACCAGTACCGTAGCTCTGTTATAGATGTTGATGAAACTTGGGCTTAGAAAGTCTCACATCATCCAGGCAGTAAAATCAGATCTGAGATACAGATCGATGGTATTTTATAAACATGCCCCAGCCTCTAACCTTTATGACCATCTTTCAATGGACTTGTGACTTGTCAAAGCATCTTGCATTTTTACTTGTAGCTTGTGTCTTCTTTTATACATATCCATACTCTCTAGGCCCATGGTTAAGATAGACTTCCCTAGACCTAGGCCATCCTAGTTATTCTGCTCAGTGTAACATCTGTGAACTTTCTCTGGTCTTCATTTTCTGTCTGTGTATATACCAGCCTTTACCACGATCCACCATGTAACACATCCTGGGCCAGGTTGGCATACAAAGGCAATATTGGATAACAGGACTTATCCACCCAGACACCTGTCTTCTGCTATGAGGTAGGCATAAAGGGGTAGGCAGGCATCTGCTTCTTAAGATGTTGGCTTATTATTCTTGCTGGAGCTACAAGCCTTGAAACAAAGCAGCTGTCCATGATGACTGTTCTCATTCTTATAAAAATGTAATAATTTTAGTAAGTGAATTTCAGTAAGTTAATGTGTTGGGGATAATACAGCCAATGAGGTGTATTAACAAAGAAGTCTAGAATCTGTTACATAGCAGATGAGACATTACATTTTCATATGGTCTTGGTTGAGAGGTTTAAGACAGGAACAGGCATGGGGTGAAAGAAAGAGTATCTTCGGCAGAGGGCACAGACTATACCAGAACCCAGATATCAATTAGTGAAATTGTAAAGGAAACCGCATCTTGCTTTATAAATGTGGTTAAGAGCACAGAGGAAGAAGAAAGAAGCCTAGAGGGATAAGTATTTTACAACTTAAACTAGTGTGTCTGATCAATAATGTAATATAGGTAATGGGGAAGTAGAGTAAGTATTGCAAGTATTGCACCAGCTTAGGGGAGCCAAGAATGTTCCTTAGAAAACATGGTATGCCACACTGAAAGGATTAGTAGCACAAAATAAGCAGCTACCTAAACCAAGCATCCCAACCATTTCATGGCTGATGATCACAGATACCAAAGGTGTTTCCCTCCCCCTCCCATTCAAGGTTGACCATGACATATTCATGTGCATCAGACACAGAAAAGACTTTTAATTTTTTCCTGTGAGAGATCCAATTACATTCTCTCAAAAAGTTATCTTCCCTGTCACTGTCACTGCTATCAATATCATCCATCACTTCCATTATCTTTACCATGTCACTATCAATGCCAGCATTGACATGACCAATATTACCATCACCATGACCAGAAACATTATGATCATTATCACCATCACTTAATGAACACATATTTTGTGGCATGTATTGTGCTGATTTCCTGGATTTCATACCTTGTGGGAAGAAATTTCTCTTGATACAATTCTTATTACCTCCATTTTTATTGAAAGAGAAACTGGAGCTCAGAAAAGGAAGTGGTTTGTTTGAGAGAATACCTTAAGTCTATTACAGGGCAAGAGCTCACACCTAAGTTCTTCTATCTCTACCAGTACATTACCACATTATACCTATGTACATTTTCCATCAATCATGAATAATTTACCCACACTTGAACACTCTACTCTGTCCACTTATTATTGTATTGAGTCAGTTACTATATCTATCCCACTCCCAAGAATCATATTGTTTGTATGTGTCATGTCTTTATCTACTTGTCTTGTTAACTATTTATATGTACACTGTACAGTCCCTGAGATTCAGGGAGATACAGTGACTCACCCAAGGTACCATAGCATAGAGACCTTGCCATGTAGTAGCAGAACTAAAGCTTTCAGACTGTCAACAAATGATAACCTCTTGTTTCCTTAACACACACACACACACACACACACACACACACACACACACACACACCCCATATTTACCTGCTCCCTCCCTGTTGAGTAGGATACAGAATCTAGCCCTTACCTGTCTCCCAGCCTGAGACAAGAGCCACAGCCAGCGCTTTGTGGTACATTTGCCCAGGCTGCATTCCTAAGCCATTCATACCCACAGATGAAGGGGTAAGCATGGGCAGCTGACCCAGATGGAGAAAACCCAGGTCTGAGCACAATCCTTTAGCCAAGAAGAAAAGGGAGAGAATCTTCCCTTGACTCAGTGATTCAGTCTTGTTATCAGAGCCTGACATGAGACAGCATAGCTACATGGCTATTGGGCATCTTTAAATATTATCTGGACATGATGGTGTGTGGCAGATTTTCAAGGGAGGCAGCATAGAAGGGACTCTAGACAGGGATTCAGAAACTGGAAATTGGGCTCATAGTTCTTACTCTATCAAACTGTGATTCTTGTCCCTATGCCTAGGGCTCTTCCTCTTGCATTGAGTTTGACTCCTGTTCTTGTTTTTTAGGGGGACTGGGCATGGAACTGAGAAATGATGATAAACACAGATGCAAGTTCCTGGCCACCTGCCAGCTAATGACTCACTTCTTTGCATCTTAGTTTCCTCTAAGGTATAAGACAGGGATAGCAAGAATAGCTACCTTATTAGGGTTGCTGGGAAGCAAAGAATGAGATAATGCATATTGAGAGTAGCTCAGGGCTAGGTTCACCATAAGGGACAATGGTCCAAGAGTTGGTTTGGAGAGGAGTTGATTTCATTAACGCTAACCAGCACATTGTGGAGATTTTATGAAGGCATCATATCTCACATGGAGCCTACAAGTTAATTCCAAACTACTACCATGATCTCACTAATATATCTATATTGAAAGAACATGATAGACCCAAGAAGGTGTTGGACTCGCTTTAGAACCCAAGCCTTCTTTACTTTTATCATATTCTAATTACATTCCATACTGTTTACTTTCAAATTTGTCTGTTTAAGAAATGTTAAAACTTCCAGGGTTGTCCTTGCTAGGTTGGAGAATAGAAGTCTCATTCAAACATAACCAGACAAGTATGAGAATCCGTTGGTTGCAGAGCTCTGCCTGCCAATGACTTTTGAGAAGTTAATGCAACTAAAAAAGGTAGGAAAAGAAACAGGCAAGGCAGAGTTTCTTGGCAAAATTCTTTGTGTCTAGTTTCTAGGTAAGAGATAGGAGTAGTTCAGTGGGAGAAAGCTTGCCTAGCCTGTATAAGACTTAATGAAACACACACACACACACACACACACACACACACACACTCACGAGCTCCATTATTTAACTTTTTTTTTTCTCGACAGGGTTTGCTTTCCTACTTTTCCATACTGAGAAATATTTTCAGCCATATTGGATGATAGTTCATAAAGTTCCATGCTTACTATACAAATCAGGAAACTCCATGACGTGTGCTAGTTATATGTTTTTGCATCCATGAGCCCATCCACTGATGATTCTACTCAAGGCTATCACTTGGCTAAGCCCCTCCTCCTTTCCAGACTGAGCAGATGCACAAGTGAGAAGCAATTCTGTGTATGAAGAGTATAAAAATATACTGTGATATCCTAAGACCGAAGAAAAGGGGGATGAGACTTGTGATAAGGCATGTGGAAGAACAGTTAGGACAGAGGAAACTGAAAGGCTAAAGACTTAAATATGGGAAAATATTTGGATTGCTTAGAAACTCTCTAAGTGAATACACCACAGAGCAGGTGGGAGAAACAGTCCAGGTGAGGCATCATGCAGTACTCAGATGACATCAGGCCTTAAGATTATGGTGGAGTGATCGAATTTTCTTCTAAGAGACAGAATTTATGAAATACTCAGATGTGTGGGACATAGATATGAAGTTGCCCTGGGCAAACAGAGCTCAATGGGAAAGAGTTACAGGGAGGGAATAGAGAAGCCAGGAAAGGTAACTGGAAAGCTTTAAGGACAGAATTTGAGCAAGGTCAGGAGAAAGAGTTGGGTGAGGGATGAACAAGTTGAAGGCAAAGTCTGGATGGAGGTGGGAAGAAGGTAACAAGAGGTTGGGTAGATGGTGGCATATGTGAGAGAAAAGTCTGACTCTGTGTCTTATTCTTCACTGAGCATACCTTAGGTGTTGGACTATGTTCTGGGGGGATTCTGTGTGGGTGGTTCCTCATTTCTTATCCTCACAACCATATGACATGAGGTCTTGCTGCTTTTTAAGCTCTGTTTTGTACATGTTGAAACTATGGGCTAAGACTGGAGAGATGGTTCAGTGGTTAAGAGCACTGACTGCTCTTCTAGAAATCCTGAGTTCAAATCCCAGCAACCACTTGGTGGCTCACAACCCTCTGTAATAGGATCTGATGCCCTCTTCTGGTGCGTTTGAGGACAGAGACTTTGTACTCATATATATAAAAATAAATAAATAATTCTTAAAATAAAAAAAGAAAAGAAAAAGAAACTATGGGCTATGAAAGAGAAAGAATTTGCCCAAACTGTTCAGTGAGTATGGAGCAAAGAGATGTAGTCAGTCCAGGCCTTTGGGCTGTCAGCATGGTCCTCTTGCGACTAGCTCAGCAACTGGAGTTTGTTTCAGATCCTTACTTGCTTTCTCCACCAGGGAGAAGGGGATTTCTCTTTATATATTTTCCAGTTCTAATATGCTCCTGAAGATGAAGAAGGTGTGGAAAATAAGTCTCAAAAATACTCTAGGAAGAATGCTTGAAAATGTTTTTGCTTTGTTTTGTTGTTTTTTGTTTATTTGTTTTGCTGCTAAATTCTTAAATTCTAAATTCTTAGAGGCTAGAATGTAAATGCAAAAAAAAAAAAAAAAAGGAAAAGGATGTGAGTGTAAAGTTAAAACCAGGTGTTTAGTGGGAAAAGACTGAAACTGACCAGTAGCAAGTCCCTGTTAATTGAAATGTACTATGTAGAGATATCTTAGACACGGGAGGAGCCATTGAGCAAATAAAGATTAACTCACTCTTTCTGTGACTTAACCTCTAAGAAAATAATTCTGAACAATATCGACCCTATCTATCTCAGTATCAAAGAATTATATTAATGTGTTAATTAATTGTACTAATTAATACAAAGATGTATTAGTGTTTTATAATGTATGAACATGAATATATGTCTGTATAATTGATCATTTAGTTTATCAAGCCCCATGCTAGATATTTTTCATGAGCTATTTTATATATGTTTTATCACAGTGTCAGGAGATATAAGGATGTATTTTCACTGTTATTATTTAATGAATGAGTTTGCTGAGAATCCAGAAATTGTCACAATATACAAGGTTTTCCCTGAGATAGGTAAAAAAGAGAGGCTAAGGTTAAGACTTAAATTTAAATTACTGCAAGTATTTCACGTTGGAGAGGGGTTGATAGTTATGGAGAGGGGGAGAGAGAGAGAGAGGTGGCGGGAGAGAGAGAACTCTACAAGTACATAATAATAAGGGAGAGAAAGATACTCTCAGAGACAATTGTGAGCACTTGGAGACCCTGCATAGGCAGGAGGCGAATGAGGTCATTAAATCCATCTGCGCAGATGGGGGACCCTCTGGGGAAAGTTATAAGCAAATGTCATGATGCAATACGGTGCAATCGACTTGTGTTAGTTCAGCCTGGGACTCCAGCAGGGACTGCACTGCGATCTGTGGAAAGATGGATCATGTGCAGGATGGGGAAGACACTTGCTCTGTTGGGCTTTTCCTACCACTTTCTAGAAAGGCCAGCCAGCCCAAGGTCACAGAACACTTGAAGGGATGGACTGGAAATGGAACTTTGGCCTTGCACTTTTTCTTCTGCTAAAATCTGTTTCCAAGAAAGGTCCTCCCAACACATTTAATTAAAACTTTTATATAAAATATTCCTTGTTCAGGACTTCAGGTCCCATCCAAGGTCATGCAAAATTGTTTTATGTATTCTTTTGATTTCATTTTGCCTCCCCAAATCAAATATACCACTATGTATAGAAAGTTTTGTTCTTTTAAATGACATTTTCACATCCTTAATTTTTTTCATGACAGAAATGTTACTTGTTAGATAGTCCATTGTACAGTTATCCTAGGAGACTGCATCAGTACTCATGAGTTTTCCCCATACTGCTCAGCCCATGGAGTTTACTCAGTTCCTTCTAAGGTGCAGACAAAAGTGGTTTGTCATCGTTTAAGATGCAGATGGGTCATTTACTTTGAGGAAATAGTCCCTTTTTTGGTTTCAATTTCATCATTGGTAAAAATGTTGATTAGTATATAGTTGTAAGAGGGAATCAGATTCAATATTTTCTTATCTAAGAAGTGCATTCCATGACAGAGATTTCTTCCAATGTAATCTGCTATGATAATGACCATTTGTTATGAGAAAAGGTTATTGTAATGTTATCAAAAAGTAGAACCGTGATTTGAACTTGAATTTATTTTTCAAATCTAGTGACTGCCCCTTCCTCTTTACCACCTCTCTGAAACTCAGACCAAAGTATCTGATTCATTCATGGTTTTCTCTCTGCAGGTCACTCCCTTTCCTATGTCCTGTGACCTACAAGATGACTGCGCCTGTCGGGATCCTCAGGCCCAAGAACACAGCCGGAAAGACCTTCGGGGATATAGCCATGGCTAAGGAAAGACAGGTGTCAAAGGTTTCCCAGCGCCAGGACCCGCATCCCTCTGGTATTGATTTCACAGTCTGCTGCTCAATGAAATGGCCTCTCCACACCAGGGATCCTTAGCACCCAACCGGTCTGCCTTTAATTTCACCCAGGAAGGACCAACTGTGGGGCAATGAACTGAATCTCACCATGTTGAATGATGGAGTGGAATACTATCCTGTAGTCTAAGATGGATTGAACACACAGCATGTAGTCCCAGAGCATCTGAAAGTTCTTTCTGTTTCTCACATGACCATAGCCCAAAACAACAACAAAATTGTGTGTGTATCAAGGAGTATGCACATCTGTGGTTAGTACCCAGGCATGCATACACACCCACGCAAATGTCTGTGTGAGGGCAGTTTTGGTAACTAAGCAGAGAATAACTGGAAAAAAAAGTGAACAAAATCCAAAAAGTTCAATCTTTCATTTCCCAAGCTCCCAAGGAACACTGTCCTTGGGAGAAGTGGATTATAGAAACTAAGACCAAGTACTCAAAAGCCAATACATCTCAAAATCTGAGGCTCAGAATATGTAATATGTTACTTCATTTCATAGTGCTTTGGGACTGGAAGTGAAAGGTTGTACTCACCAACGTTCTAGGGAACTAGGGCTTCCCAGATGGCAAATATTGCAAGGTGTGCAAAGCTCCCCAAATTTTTTGCTGCCATGGGAGTTTTGTTCCAACACCAGGGTGCAAGGCTGAGCTGGAACCGGCTTAGGACTGCAGAATTAAGGTATCCTATCAGCTCCCTGCTTGAGGCTTGAGGTCTTCATATCCCTTCCAGAATCCACCCATTTTCCAGATCTTACCTTGGGACCACATTTGCTGCTACTCTTCCTGCTGCTCTGTCTAACACATTGAGTGCCCTAAGATGGTAGAACTAGGTTAGAACAAACTCCATATAACCAAGTAGACTGCCTCAAAAGTGATTCATATTTTTCCCACAGTTCCTCACTTCTTGGCCCATCTATATGAAAAAAAAAAAATCCTTCATGGGCTTAAGTCTTTCATGAGTAGATTTCTCATTCTGGGAAAGAGTTGAGGGAATGCCAGATGCTGGAGCCCTTCCTGAAAGTCCAAAATGTCTAAGCCAGTGTTAGATTTTCTAATCAAGTGGAACAGTGTTAAATTTGGGAATGCTGGAGCTACCCAGAGACTGTTTGAACAGCAAGGACTTGAGTTATTGTCCTTATCCTAGTCTTCCTAGCTCTCTAAGCTAGAACAATCTTTGGTTTTGAGACTCCCACTATTACTTCAAGCAGATACAGTTGTGAAACATCTTGGATATTGGCAATGTAGACTGTATACTAGAGGAACATCAAAGGGAAGCTCTGGAGATCCAGACTGAGCACCCAACATAGTCATCAAATTTTCCACATAATTTTTCAGATGTTAGGACATCTTTCCACATCCATTGCTGGGCACCACTCCTTTCCCTCCCATATTTAGTCATTAAATGTTAAGAGGAAATGAGTCAACTATACATGGAAGCCAGCAATGTATGCAGGGCCTTTTTTTCTGCCTCTTTTCAGTTACCTATATATCTACTCTGAATTAATATGGGAAGACCTAAGACAGGATGATGTGGATAGAATAGATAACTTTGACATAATTTATGAAAGGTGGAGAAGGGAAGAAACAATATGGGAGGATCTAAATGAATTATATAACAGAAAGGTGACAGTACATCAACTGATCTCAAGTCTAGTGGAGATAACCAACCAATAAAAGCAAAGTCTGGCACAGAATGCAAAATGCCAGCACATGTGCAGCCATCTGCATATAAGACATTGATTATTCAACCATCAAGTCCCCTTTTCTAAATGGAACAACAGTAACTTCACCAACTGTGTTTTCATATTATGGCCAATAGCTTTTTCCTGCTGATCAAGAACACTTGAAAAGGTATCTATTGACCATGTGTGGTCCATAATATCAAGAAATGTACCAAGATATTTTGGCACTGGTACTCACAAATATGGATACAGTGATGATATTATGCAGCTTGTCCTGTCATTTAGCCTCTGGGGTTGAAGTCTAGAGTGGGAGAAGTGGCCACCAACACAATGGTCAAACATGTTGGCGCCTCTAAAATCATATCTCATAGTGTATTTCCCCCTGGGACTTCTTGGACCAATCTTTAGCAAAATGTAAGAACAATTTTTTTCTGGTAGCTGGCCTAATCATAATCATCTCTCCAAGATCCTCAAACTTTCGTCAACTCTTCAGATCCTTATCTTGCTCTGATGTGCTGTGTCAGCTTAGAAGGGACAAGTAAAAGAGTGGTGACAGGGCCAGCCCTCTAGATAAGTAATCCAGAAACTTCCAAAGACCCAAAGATGACATTATCAATAAGAGGGTTGTAGAAACTAAGAAAGACCACAAGATCTTCTCCCAATCAATCCTCATCCAACTCTATCTTGGGTCTCACTGTCATCTGTTCTTATACTCTCCAGCTGGACAAAGATTCCTGGAGGCTGGCTTCTCTGTTATGATTCATTGATGAATTGGGGGCAGGTGGGGGGGGGCTTTCCAGGAAGAGTCACATCCAGTTTCCTTCTTACTGCCATTCAAGCCTGTTATGAACAAATTCATATTTGCTGAGCCTAATAGATAAAAGAGTCTACTCAATTGGTAGCTTGCCTCATGCCCACAAGGGATGTGTAATTCATAAGGTCTTCTCAGACCTTAGTGCAGGACAGTCAGCTGTATTTTTTCAATGCACTGCTTCCCAGTTTCATTTTCTTCCTGAGAATAAACTCCTTGTCAGATCTCCTCAGTCATCTGTTTTGGACAATGGGATAATCAGGAGGAGGCGGGTCTGAAGCACCATTGTACATCCACAGCTTAAGGGGCCCTAAAGCACTTGGGAGTTCTGCAGCTGAAGCAGTATGTCTGTTAGCAGCAAGGAAGCAAAGATGAGACGGACAGTTCTCTGAGCTCCATCTGGGAGAGTGTTCCAAACCACAACACACTGTCTGCCCAGAGGACTTGAGTTACCCTCTAGATTTTGTGCCAACAGCCTCATGAGGGAAGTCAGGGTGGGAAGTCAGTCAGTCCTTGGGAAGTCAGTGTGGGTAGGTGAGGTGGGGTGTAAAGCAAAGGAGAGATTAACGGTCTTAAATAGCAGGGCTTTGGGGAAGTAGGGAATCAGCTGCTGCTCTTGGCCTCAGCACACTGGGCCACTGCCGAGACCATTCTCTGTCTCATTCCCATGTTGGCCAATGTTTAAATGCTATTTGTTGAAAATAATTCTTTGGGACAGATTTCAGCTACCTCCCTTCCAGGTTTGATTTAACTTGGTTGTAAATGTCAATTTGTTAAAGGTCTTACCTGTGTGGATTTTTTTAAAAAAAGAAATAAATAGAAAAAGACATGAAAGAAAGAAAAGAAAAGAACAGGAAGGAAAGCAGTCATGTTAACCATTTGAGTGTGTGTGTGTGTCTGTCTGTGTCTGTCTGTCTGTCTGTCTGTGTGTCTGTGTGTGTGATATTTTTCTGAAACTACTTCAAGCGAGAAAATAAATAGAAGGAATTGAAGGTGACAAAGTTGTAAAGACCAAAATAGAAGACAACGTGATTACAAGGGACTAAAATGCATGATTAAAACCTAAGAATATAAGCCCTATTTTTATGATTCCTTGAGGAGACTATTCTATAGACTGAGTAGGTAGAGATGACATAGAGATTTCTCCGAAAGATGTAGAGTGGGATTCTATGATGCTGACTAACATTTTCTGAACATTGTGGTATGTTCAGGAAGTAAGGCATATTCTCCCTTGAGTTGTTAGCTAAGCATTTGGTTGATTTTTTTTTTTTTTTTTTTTTTTTTGGTGACTGTCCATGGTAGAGGGGACAAGGGAGGGTTTCATGTTGATTTTTACCAAATATTAAGGATATAAACTGTGTCTCTTTGTCATTTTTACACTATAAGATATTTGTACTTGCCAATATGGCTCTGAACTCTCTAAGACTGCACTCAGAGCCACACGGCACAGCTCTGTTTTAAGAAGCTGATCATGGCCAGGCAGGCGAACCCATTGAATAATAAGAACGAAAACAAACCAAGTAAACAACTGAATAGAGAACACACTTTCTAAAACACCTCCTTTCATGATTTATTTTATTAGACATCATTTCCTCTGTAATAAATAGTGTAATATTGAGCAAGATAGAAGTTTATGTGTCTGGCACAAAGCTCCAGAACGCTTGCCTCCAGCCTTCAACTTACTCAGTGATCTTGGATACGTCATCAAATTGCCTCCATATTTGCCTCAGTTTCTCTAGCTGAAAAATGGGGATACTACTACTTACCTACCTCACAGTAGGAGGATCATGAGGCCCTGAGGATATTAAATGGACTGTCCAATCTGTAGAAGACACAGCACAGCCTGATGCAAAATTAATAGGGATCTTTTTTCTTTTCTTCCATAAAATGCACAGGCTCATGGCCCCTTTCAGAGACAGGGAGTGCTTGATTGACATTTCATGGCACAAAGCTGGAAGGCTGGGATTACCATCCACCTTAATGAGTGTACAGGGGAATATTTACTCTTCAGATAAGTTTCGCCTCCATTATTCTGGCCTTTACCAATCCAATGATTTCATCAAAATCCAATGACTTCCTAAAATGTAAAAGTCAATCTACTGTCATCTAGTTAAGACTCGGGGGTGCATTTCCAATTTACAGAGTAAGAGGGTCTGACATCTCTTCTCCAGCAGAATCTTTACTTCTCAGACTTAGTTTCCACATCACATGGTTCATTAAGAGAAGAGATAACATTCTGAGTGCAAGTTGGGCTTCTTAAATATCACACCAGCAGCCAGTGAGGAGAACTTTGAACAATTATTGAGTTGCTTTCTTGGGTCTCTATAATCAATAACCTGTCTGCAGATATCTATCTATATAAAGATATTATATATAAATAAAAATTTACATATATATGCACATGTATATATAGCTGTACATATATGTGTGTATATATATACTTAAATGTAATATTTACAAAACTGTGATCTCGTCTAGAGAAAATGTATTCATATTACAAACTGCTCTTCCATATTTATGTATCATATTATACCTTTTTATTACTGTCATAATTATTGAGGGTATTTCTAATTATTATGATGTTAGAATCTGTTTAGCACCTTCTGGAAGCAACCAAAATATGACTTTTCATTGAAGTGCTTAGAATCTATTCTCATGAGAATTCTACTGGTCTACTGTAAAACAAACAAACAAAAAAAACAAAAAATGAAAGAAAAGAAGAAAGATAGAAAGAAAGAAAAAAGAAAGAAAAAACAAAGAAAGAAACAAAGAAAGAAAGGGAGAGAGAGAGAAAAGAAAGATTAAAGTAAACAGCAAAAACTAAATACAACCCTAACCTTTCTCCTGTACCTCATGCGCAGAAATGTGCTGCTCTTGTTTTGGGTTTTAATTTTCCTGTTCATGTGTTTTTATGGATCTAAGTTAAGTCTTTCAGCAATATATAAAAATGTAAATAGTTAACTTTATTTATTAAGAATGTCATCTTTTTTAATTTATATTTACACAATGGTTCATCTAATTTATTTTTTCTATACGGTTTTAAATACTCAAACATATTTTTCTGTTCATGGTATTTTTTATGCTCTTCTCATGGATTTGTGTTTCCATACTGTTTCCTCTGGTCTCAATTACAGGTTAGATCTGACACACACACATATACACAAATAATGTCAAAGACAAATATTTTGCCACTGTTGATTACTATACCTTAAAGTTCTATATTATGAAAATATATAATAGCTTGTCTGCTTCAGCATGTTGTTGTGTGGTTTTTGACTGTTATAGAGTCATATAGAATGGTCATGCGCGTGCTCACACAAACACACTCACACATCCACACACACACATGCAATAACATGAAAGAAAACATCTGAGCTTATAATTTAAAATTTAAAAATAATTTAAAAAAATCAATGAAAAAAGCATGAAATTGAATACATTATATATCAAATCCTCTATATAATTCTTGAAAACTATCTATATTTTGTACATGCAAAAACTGGCAAACATTATTATACATTGTAGTATATTTCCATTCTATGACACTAATGCATATATCCCTTGTCTTTATATACTGCTATTTGGACTCTGTCTTCAGCAATATACTCTGAGAATATTTTTATTTTCATAACTACAAAAAAAACAAAACAAAACAAACAACAACAACAAAAAGGAACTGAATTTGTGTCCTGGATGTCACACTACCATTGTAATCCTGAACTCACTACAGAGGGTGATATTACATAGGCCCTGAAGAAATCTGGGTCCTTCAAGATTACATCATGGATGAGGGATTGAGGGGCTAATTATTATGCCTCTCTCCCTAAGGAGCTATTGACAGTTGGTGGCAGGGGGAGAGAAATATCATTTTCTTCAGTGTTGAAGGAATTGGCAACAGGCCCAGGCTCCAATAAATAAATCTCTGACCAAGCTCATCCAGGAAAACCTCATTAAATAAATGTGAGGACCAACAATATCATCATCATCATCATCATCATCAACAACAACAACAACAACAACACATGAGAAAAGTAACTAGGAAGAAGGGTATGTGCAGGGTTGGGGAAGGGAGAGACAAAGAGTAAGTGGATAGAATCACCATGCAATGTATATGTATAAAGTTTTCAAAATGATATTATGTGAAAAGTAATAAATGAAAAAGAATGAACACTTAACCACACAGTCCATCATGTGAACCTGCACTGTCTCTCTAGCCCATTTTATTGTCCATCCATCCCCCAATAGTAAGTAGCTATGCAGTCTTTGGAAAGTTTTTAAATTGTTTTAAGGTTTTTGTTTTACTATCTGTGAAATGAAAATAAAATATCAACTTCATAAGATTCTTAATTGAGTTCTTTTTTAAAGATAAGTTTTCAGTGATTCAGAACATTATTGGACACAGGGTGCATTGGCTCTTGTCAGGCTGAGACGAAAGCTGCTTGTGACAAGTGACAATAACATTAATTTTACTGTTGGCCTTATTTTTTTAAATGAATGAGAACAATGTATCTCGAAGACATGACACTTGCATAGATATCTCTATAACATTGGCCCTGTACACTGAGCTGTTCGCTGGCATTTCAAAGTATGTTCTTGTGTGCTGATGCTTAAGCTTTGTACAAAAAGAATTGTTTGAGGGGACATCTGTTGGATTTATTTTTGAGATCACTATAAGGCAAATCAAGACTACCCATAATGTATTTTTGAAATCATTAAATTTCAGTATATGAAGAATCATGAGGGAAGCCTCTAAACCAACCAACAAGAAGCATTGCTAAATATTCCCCTACTCCATAACTAGGTTTGTTTGTTTGTCTGTTTCCAAGACAGGTATTCTCTGTGTATTCCTGCCTGTCCTGAGACCAGAGTGGTCTCAAACATAAAGATTTCACTGCCTCTACTGTGATTAAAGGCAAGGTCCTTAACTAGTTTTTAAAGATAAGGTTCGTGTAGCATATTTCCTGTTCTACAGTTACATTCAGCTCATTATGAAAAAAATAATTTATAAAGTAAAATTTATAGGATTACTTCATAAGTAGAAACAAATATTTCCCAAGTAAAAAAAAAGATTATATTCTATGGTATTGATATAGCACAGTATTCTACAGAGTTTTGTCTGAAGAGACAAAACTTCTTTGTAAGCTCTAGCTTACAAAATGTCAAGAATGTCTTCTTTCTAACCCAACAGAAAGAGAAGTGGAAGGGAAAGTAGGAGGAAGAGAAGCCAAGTGCAAAGTTAGCTGCTTCTTTATGGCATTTAATGGAGAAATGGAGTCTTTCTGACTTCAAATCAGGCAAAAGTGTTTATCATTTATAGTTAAAAGCACAAGAGGAGCATTCCATGATGCCATACTGGCATTAGCATATTACGGAGTGGCAGTAATCAGAACAGAGGACAAAAACACAGCCTGTCCGATATTCAACCGAAGGATCCTTAATCCTTTGCGTGAATGTTTTAAACACCACACCAAAGGAAGAAGGTTTAAGTTGAAAGTCAATGTTGCTATGGAAGGAACCAAGTTCAGGGACAATCTGCCCTGTGACTTTGAGCAAGTCCCTTCCCTTTGTGAAGACAGAAGGAGCTGCTAATGAGAATATGCAGGTGCTGTGATTAAGCAAATGAGACCAGCAGGTGCATCCATCATCCTATGAAGGATTTTAAAAGTAAAACAAGAGGCTCCTGGCACAGATACTGCAGATTTTGAAGCTCAGTCTGTGTGCCTTGTGTAGCCTCAGTGAGAGAGGGTGCACCTAATCCTGCAGAGAATTGATGGGCCAGGGGTGAGGATACCAGAGGGGCAACTTCTCAGAAGTGAAGAGGACAGGTAATGGGAGTGTGTGTGAAAGAGGATTGGGAGGGCAGAGTTTAACATGTAAATAAATAAATAATAAATTCACATAAGAAACTGAAAAAGACTGAGGTATTAGATATTTGAAATTTGAATTACCTTCCTGTTAAATGATGTGATTAGATAAAGTTATATTTAGAGTCTTGTACATTCTACAATTTAGATAATAGAGAAAGTGAGACCACATGATCAAGATTTGGAAATTCAATAAATGTTCTTTTGCTCATATGATTCAGTATGTAGAGTGTCAACGACCACATGAAAAGTCCTGGGTATGATTCCTACATTACATAAAACCTGTCTCATAAACAAGCCAAACCAAATAGAATAACTATATAAACACAGTTAATGATCTTACAAGGGGTATATCATGATGAGGTCTCAGTAGGAGGAAGGCTTTGGAAAGGTCTGAAAAAGAAGCTGGGATCACAGCTGCTAACATGTTGCATTATCCTGAGCATTACTCTACCTCTTAGTTCTGTTCAACTCTCTCATCAAAACTGGGGTGTCCTGGGAAAACAACAAACAGTGTAAGTGAAGTGTCTAGCAAGGAGTATGGTAGGCACTCAGCAAATACTATGTACCAGCCCAATTGTCTTCTACTTTTCTCCACTCCATCTCTGACTTGCAAAATAGGAAGTATGCAGCAGAAAAGGAGATGAGTAAGTGAAGGTGTCTTACAGAGTTCTCAGCTCCTTTGTATTTACATGGAGAAAAATTGCATCACTTTTTTTTATCACCAATATGAATGTTCTACAATTCATTTTGCTTATTTCCATCTCTATGAAACTAGACAAATCTTGGCCAAAAGCCAAACATATTGAATAGGTCCAGAGTGAAGTCAAATTTAAAAATTTTGTACAATTCCACAGTTCCTGGAATGTGTATCAAAGGGATAACAAGAAAAGCAAGCACAAAGTTGCTCTTTCTTTAATATGTGGGAGTGAATTAGTGTTTTCTTTTTATTCTATCAAAATACTGTGATTATAGAATCACAAGAGTCAGTCTTGCAGATGAGAGAAACTGAGTATCAGAGTTTTACTGAGTTTTTTTCATAAATAATGAATCCCCCCAAATCAATGCCCAATCATTTTGAGATGTATACAGTATAGTACAGATTTGTTCTTGTCATATTTTGAGTCTATTTAAAACAAAAACCTATGTTGATATTCAAATACTCCAAGGATGGAAACCACTTAAGCTTAATATCACAGAAGCTACTGATAGCCATTGTAAGGATGGCTCAGGATGAAGTCACAAGAATCATCTAGACTTTATCATTCAATCTCAGAGATTAGCACCCAGCTCACTGGCATGCAGTGTATTTTTGGACATGGCAGTGTTTTAACCAGGAGAAGTGGGCAGGATAATAATGTGAATCAATCTGACTTAAAAGAGTGAAAGAGGGCATGGCTGTATAAAAACAAGCAAGTATTAATCTCACCAGAGCCTACTTTGAGAAAAAAGGACTAAAGGACCACACTGGGAAGGACAGGTTGACAGGAAATGTCAGAGAGTTATACAGAGACCAAATCGCTAAGCATGTTTTAGTTTGTGTTTCTCCAGAAGGCAACACAAAAACTGAAATGCACGGGTTTATCTGTATAGTGACCTTACTATCAGCATTGTTGTATAGAAATTTCTACCAAGATAGAAACTTCGCTTGATCTTAGCCAAAAGGCTGAGAAGGAATAGAAACTTCTAATTTATTTTTTTTATTTCTTTTTTTTATTCGATATAATTTATTTACATTTCAAATGATTTCCCCTTTTCTAGCCCCCCACTCCCCGAAAGTCCCTTAAGTCCCCTTCTCTTTCCCTGTCCTCCCACCCACCCCTTCCCACTTAGGGAAGCTTATTAAGACAGAATTTTCTAAAAGGATGTGAGATATTTTATCCTGCAGGAAGTTCCTTTAGCTCATTCAGTGACCAACCCAAAATCTCCAAGAAGCCCTAGGATCTTGTCAGACACACTAGGTATCTTCCACCTTAAGAACCTATAATCAGGAAAATGGGAGACCCTTTCAGAAAAGATAAGCTGCCTAGAAGAGGCTAAGACAAAATGGGATACCCAGAAAGGATGCTCTCCAACCTATAGAGCTGCCTGAAAGTTGTCCAGTATGCTCCATGTTTCTAGTTTCCATGAGACATCACTCATGCTAGGGTAACCTTTAATAAATCAGCTGTCTCTGAATCATTTCTGCTGCAGTAAGTAACTCTTGACTCATATTCCAGTAAGTAAGCATAATAAAATGAGCTCTGGTGGTATCTTTCATCTATAATCATCTCCCTATTCAAGGTGAGTAGATATTTGCTTCTCTCTACAGGAAAAAGTGTCACACAACAGTTGACAGCATAGGAATATGTATAAAAACCCAAAATGGAATTGAGACTAAAAGAGAATGTATTTTATGGTACTAAAGTCTATTTTTCTATCTTTAGTGAAAGTCCCTCAGCAAGTAGGATGGGAAGCTATGGTACATATTCAGTCTCCACCATGAGCCAGTGGTCAAGAATTCCCCTCAGGGTGAACCTGGCACACCTGCTTTTCATGCTAGTAGGAATGTGCATTCATGCCAACCATAAAGGTTTTCAGAGAAAGTAACATGGATTGTTGAAAGTCAGACCAGCATACCTTAGAGTTATATGAAGGAGTAGAAGTAATGATATAACTTATATCATAGCAAGAAATATGGCCACAAATTAGTTGAGATCTGCTATAGCTAGAATGTATCTAAGAACTATTCCAAATTTGATGGGGGAAACATGGAGATTTTTAGGGAAAGGAATATCTTGAGTAAATTTCAATTGCTACAGAAATACTTTGTTGGGCTGGAGAGATGGCTCAGCGGTTAAGAGCACTGTCTGATCTGGCAAAGGTCCTGAGTTCAATTCCCCGGAACCACATGGTATTTCACAACCATCCGTAATGAGATCTAATGCCCTCTTCTGGTGTGTCTGAAGAGAGCAGTGGGTGTACTCATACATAAATAAATCTTTTTTTAAAAAAGTAAAAAAAAAAAAAAAAAAAAGGAAATACCTTTGTGTGGAAAAAAGGCTTGTAGGGGAAAGCCAGGACTCACCAGGACCAACTGAGTGGTTAGAGGGTTGTTCTGTTTGAGAAATGACCTGGCAATATTGGGTAATAAGTGGAAATAACAAAACAGTAACAAAAATGGGCTCAAGACAGTTACTAGAAGTAGTAATGAATTTGATGGATTTCATCAAAATGAATACTTGGGATAGAGGTTCCAGGGTATTTAAGGACCAAACAATAGCAAGAAAAGTTATGAAGTCAGAGTAAGTTAAATGAGCCCTGATTCCTTTTTAAAACTAGAAAGGAGACTAGCATTCCAGTGACAATGATGCTGTGAGAGATCTGCAAATTGCATGCATTGTTCCACTAAGTCAACCCCTCATGGAACTGCCTTAGCAGTTCTCAATATGAAACCCTTAAGATAGTAAAGAACTTTTCCTCCATGGATCATAATGTTCTTGAGTTCCATTGAAGCGTGAACTTAATGTTGGAGGAATTAAGACATTTTCATCACAGGGTTCTGGCCTCTTCGTGACTGGTAGGTCTTTGACCTTAACATGTGTTCAACTACATTAAAACTTCCTAGGGGACCTTGTGCAATGGAGGAGCTAGAGAAATGACCGAAGGCACTGAAGGAGCTTGCAGTCTCATAAGAGGAACAATATGAACCAACCAGTACCCAAAGAGCTCCCAGGGACTAAGCCACCAACCAAAGAGTACACTTGGAGGGACCCATGGCTCCAGTTGTATGTGTAGTAGAGGATGGCCTTGTTGGGCATCAAAAGGGAGGAGAGGCCCTTGGTCCTGAGAAGGCTTGAAAGCCAGCATCGGGGAATGCCAGACAGTGGGAGTGGGTGGGTTGGTGAGCAGGGAGAATGGGGATGGGATGGGGGTTGTCGGAGGGGTAATGTGGAAAGGGGATACCATTTGAAATGTAAATAAGGAAAATATCTAACAAAAAAATTCATGAGTACATTTCCAAATACTTGAGTGGAAAACCAAAATTCCTAGGGTCCACTCATGAGTTGCTTCACTGGCTATGTTGTAGTAGGCCACATAAATGTACATTAAACCAACCAACCAACAAACAACAACAAAAAAAAACTTCCCTGCTCATTGATAATGGGAAGGACACTTAAGTAAATCACAGATATCAGTGTCTCTGACAGTCCACAAACTACACATCTATTATAGGAATAAGTAGAGATTCCTTCATGAATAAAAGGGACATGGCTCCTGTGCTTGGGGAATTTTCTCTCTGTTGGTAAAGTTATTTGAATTGCAGTATCGAAAACCAAGCCTTGGAAAAACTCAGCAGCCTTTGTGCTAACAATGTGATGAGCCATGTGGAATTTCCTTTATGTCCAGCAGAGCAAGATGAATGCAGGGAGTGGTGAAGACAGAGGGAGTATCCTGGACAAAGGCTAGGGCAGGAGAGTGACACAGAAATTTATGGAAAGAACTACCAAGTCGTTAGACAATTAGTGCATTGTCTATATATGAATAATTGTGGAGACAGGATTAGAGAAACCTGGAGGTATCATAGGGAGACATGTATTTCTACATCACCATTTCTTCTTCCTACAAATGACAGAGGAAGCATAGAAGTGTTCTGTGACAAGAAGTCGACTAGGAGGATGGTATTCCTTTAAGGTCACTCCAGAGGTCAGTCTTGCCTGTGTACAGAAAGGACTGTCTCATTATGATTAAGACCCTTGTACAATGAAGAACACATTTTTTTAAGGAGTAAAAACACCTTAAGGCAACATATAGCATGTGCAAGAAGGAGGTAACTAGATATTACATTATCCTCAGTCTATGCCACATAGTACATCCCACATCCGTCTCACTGTCTTCAGTTCCTCCTTCCCTCCCTCCTTCCTTCCCTCCATCCCTTTCTTCCTCTCTGTTCTTTCTTCCATTCCTTTCTCTCTCTTCCCTTACTTGTCTCCTCCCCTCTCTCCCTCCCCATCCCTTTCTTTCTTCTCCTATTAACTGCAGCAGCATACAACTTGGAAACAAAATTTCCAAGAGCCAATTGCAAAACTAGTGTAAAAGGAGTCAAAGTTAGAATTTGGTTTCCACACATTCAGCATACTATGCAAGACTGTGAATGCAAACCTGTGCATTTTGTTTCTGTTACCAGAATAGATTCCCTACAAGTTGCTACAAATATTTCTTCGTGTTGATATTTTTAAAAGATTTTTCCACAAACTCCCTGCCAAATGCTTTCATCCCAAGCACCTGCACACATTAACAAAGATTCAGTTGTTGAAACTCCATTTACCTGTACATTTAAGTTATCTTCAGGGTCTGAAGTTTGTAAATATGCTGTTTCAAGAACATTGCTCTGTGAAGTCACTTAGCTACCTTACACTTTTCAATAGCTTCCACACAACTTGCTAGTCTTTTTGTTTGTTTTCTAACATCTCCTCTAGCTCTCTATCCTCTTTTTCAAAAATAACTTCTTTTAGTTACTTTAGCAAGCTATCTTCCCACAATTCTGACTTTTAGATTCATACTGTTTCTTTCCCTAAAGCACTCACACTTAATGCTAACTACTTCGTTTGTATTTTTTCTTCATGTCTCAGCTTTGATGGGCTTACTCATTTAATATACACAAAAAGCCATTAAGGAAGGTCTAATCATCACTATCTTCATTTTACAAATAGGAAAACTGATGTGAGGAATTTAAGATACCTTTCCCAATGTCACATAGCTGATAAGGTGAAATCTGGACTTGAACCAAGACATTTGATTCCAGTTGTCACTTGCCACAGTTAGCTAAAGAGCCAATCAGTTTGATATGCTGGAAGCAGAAGATCTTCAATGTTTTTAAAAGAACTTGACGAGAAGAAAACTCACACAGAAAGAGACACAAACACACACAATTTCATTATCAGTGTGCACATGTGACATCTATTGAGATGATGATACTTTGAATCCTTGAGTTAATTAAAATATATTATTGTTAAATTGCGTCTCAGCTCCATCCTTTTGGGGTTCTTCATTTGCCTATTGACTAACTAAAATGGTCCAAGTGGCTCAAACTTCATATCAGTTCAGCACCATGACTCCAAGTGTTATCTAGTGCTCAGCTTCAATTCTTAAACTCTTCTTAAAGTCTGTGCTCCACACAAGCTGGTTTCCTTTAACTTCTCCATTCTGGTCGTTCTTTGTTACTGCAAAGCTGCTATGCATGACTTCAAACACATACACACACACACACACACACATACACACACACACAGACACAGGCACACACAGACACACACACACATGCACACACACACACGCACACACACAGACACATGCACACACAGACACACACACATGCACACACACACACACACACACATGCACACACACACAGACACACGCACACACACACACACACATACGCACGCATACACACACACACACACACACACACACACTCCATCTCTTTTTATTCATCCTGTAGGGAAGAGTTTAGGTATTAGGATAGAGTGTGTTCAGCTTTCTAGGTTTGAGTTAATGATCCCTGTCTGTGCCTCAGAACTCTCTGTTTCCACCCTTAGCAGGATTTTCTAGGCTGTCAGGGTTCACCCACACTGAACATTCAGGACTGTAAGCAACAAAGTAAGCATATTTGTTGTTATACATAGTACCTGGCAGGTGCTTAACAAACAAAGGGGAAAGGGAGAAAAATACCATGAAACAGCAGTACATCAATAGCATCCAACATTGTACCAGGAATTGGCAAACTTCACTCAACATATTTTGTAAAAAACAAAAGCAATAAGCAAAAAGCCACAAAGTTTTATAGAAACACAATCTTGGGTTCATTATCTCACACTCTGTATATGGCTGCTTTAATGTTGCAGAGACAAGTTGCAATGACCGAAATTATATTCCCCCTCCAAACCTAAAAGACTTGCTGTGTGATCTTTTTATGAAAAGTATCTGCTCCCTGACATATAAGAAAATGCACATATTTTCAGACACACTCCTGTTTCCATGTCCTGCCACCTCTGCCACCTACCCATTCAGATATAGCAAAACACTGGCAGCACCAGGAAGTTGCCAGCACTCCCATGCTCACCCATCCCAGGATTAGAGTATGCCACAGCTCTCAGCATTCTTGTGACAAATATCATCATTATTACATCAGATATAATAAAATATGATCATTTATTATGCCTTTCCCTAGATTATGAACTACTCAGGAGCAAGGGTCATCTATTCATTCATTCATTTAACAAGTTATTTTTTTTTTAAGAGTCCAGTGTTTGCTCTGAATTTTAAGGAGCAAGAGATGGAATGATCACTGAGACAGGGGCATGTATAACCATGGCATTGTATGTATAACCAACCACAGGTACACATTCATCTTTATATTCACAATGCTATAAAAATGAAGTAAAATCATGAATCTGCTCACTGCTATTCTCATGTTTAACAGGAAGATAGGCTGGCAGGAAGCGAAGGCCAAATGCACAGATTTAGGGGGAGATGTGCAGTAAACAGTGGTGGTCAACTAGTATCAGCTTGAGTGAGGCTCTGGGCTCTGTCACTAGCATCAAGAGAAATAAATGACAAAGAAAGTCGATCTCCGAAATACACTGTCTGGTTTTAAAGTCTGGTCTTCCCACTGACTCTCTGGCTTGGAACCTTTGTGTGACTTATCGTACTAGTCTGTGAATTGGTGATAAGCATGTCCTCTATGAGGAAATGCCATGCAGATTAGCCAAACTACTGGTGTGAAGTGTTTAGGCTAGTGTCTGGCCTGTAAAACAAAACAAAACAAAACAAAAAACAAAAAACAAAACAAAACCAGAACAAAACAAAGCCCTTTGTAAGCGCCTGCTCCTTAGTCTTGATTGTCGTTCTTGGTGCAGTCACCGTGGACAAAAGGACTCTGACAGTTTTAGGGCCTTGCTAATCAAATGGACACAATGCTACCTGCTTTGCTGTGAGGACTCAGATTAGAGGTTCCAGTGACACACACTGAGCTGGTAAACTGCTCTCCAGATGTGAGCAGTGCTAGCAACATCTCCCAGATGTGCGTGACAAGTCATCACCAAGCAACTGCAAGGCGCAAACATCTGGAAGTCTCGCACATGCCACCAACCCAGCCTCTGTTGCCCTTGATGCTTACAGCCCTGTTCTCATTCTGGGCACCCTGCCAGTGCCAAGGTTGCAGTGAGAATAACATTCTTGTGTTCCCCATCCAGTGTGGAAATTCCATCCCTTGGCAGTTTCCATCATGTCAGAGTTGTACTGAAGGTCCATTAAAGATTCTTATGGAAAAGGAGGAAGGTGTGGGGGGAGGGAGGGGATGGGAATCCCTTTTACTGGGGTTTTTACTAGCACTCCGATGAGATCATTCCATCCAGTCACCAACATGCTTATATGGTCATGACTACCACTAGAAGGTGATTTTAAAAAAATTAGACCAACAGCAAAAGAATGCCTCATTGAAGCAAAGCACACATCTACCCTGACTTTTTTCCAGACCTTTTTTTTTTTCACCCCCATTTGCTTTCTCAAACACAGCAGTGCCTGGCTTAGTTCTCAAAGCAGTTCTGCATGTAAGGCTGAGTCTACTTTGTAGGGAGTCCCTGAAATAAGTTGATTCATTTCAACACACACTGATTTAGCATTAACTTTCTGCCAGGCACCATGCTGTCATTGAAGGCCTAGAGGTGACTGAAGCACTCAACTCTCTGCCACTGGAGAGTACAGAGACTTTGAGAAACAAGTCACAGGGCCTAGAACTTTACAACCAGCTTCCATGTGGGTGCTTGAGAAACTCACAGGAGGAGCAAATTTCTGTTTATATGTTGCCTACACTCAGTACAAAACCTAGGATGTGGTAAATCTTCCATAAGAATAGTAGTAGCAAGGATGTCAAGTCCTGCCTTAGAAGGTATTAGGGAAGCTTGTAAAGAAGAGGTAGAGAATGACTGAATATATGTGTCAAGGCCCATAGATAGCAAGGGGAAGTAACCCAACATGGCTCATGAATAAGTCACTATATGTGCTCGGTTGTTTCACAGGTTTAAGAATGGGTAATAGAGGAAGGTAACCTAAAAATATAGCTACAGCAATGTTACCAATTGCAGAATCAAAGACTGTAATTGACATTGGTTCTTTTACAGTATTTTGTTAAGAACATGTCTATGCATAAATATACATATATCAGCTGATGTTTGTGCATTCTCATATTTTTAAATCATGTAATCAACATTGAGATCTTATCAGCTAGTAAGTGTTGTAAATTTATATTGTCATATTTAAGTTATGAGATAGTAAAAGACTCAGCATTCCTCAAGGGATATTACTCCTATTTTAAAATATAGAATATCTGTGGGTTGAATGTTGTTAAACACTCACATCATGTTAGGCAGAATTATCACTTGGTTACTGGTTTCATTTGGAAATTAGCATGTCTAAAGAAAATGTGACTATGTGTCAGAGTAGCCAGGGTGATCTAGTGATGGCTGACCTTGCTTGTTTACTATATCTGTAATTAAATGGGACACAAGCTGCTGGCTGCTCCCGTGAGTATATTTCTTAATATCTGTAGCAGAAAGACCGAAATCTGTACTACACCTACTGGTGACAGCCCAGGTAAAATGACATGAAAGTAGAAAGCTCTATTTGTTGCCTGCTTCCCCTCACTATAGCTGGGAAGTGAGGTTTAATTTATCTTGACGCTTTGGCTGGTAATAAATCTGACTTTTTCATGATTCCAACACAGGCTAAGACCTCTCTAGGAATCATTCCCAGACTCCAGAGCTGGACCACTAAGACATCTATCCTCAGAGACTGAACACTACTGGATTCTCTCTGTGTGGGACACAGTCACTGTTGGTCTACTTAGATAACATCCTGTTAGCCAATCTAATGAATCATATATATGTGATTATATATATGTAATATATATATAATTGTTTTATATATATATAATTGTTTTATAGATAGATATAGACATAGATAGGTACGTACATAGATAGATATGATTATACATATATATGATAAATATTCATTTTACTAGTAGTTCTGGCACATCTACATCACACCCCACAGATATATGAAGCCTCAGGAATATTAGCAGAAGAGGGAGAAGAAAGACTAGAAGAGTCAGAGGTTTTAGATAACTGAGAGGAAATGGTGTTTTCTGGACAAAACTGTGCAGTTGCACACAACTCATGATGATTGTCATAACATGCACAAGACCTGAACAAGATCAAGTCAGACAAAATCCAAGCTACAAAGAGATGTGTGTACTCATATCTACACAGTTCTTGGCATGTAATATCTTCTGAAAAAGAAGTGTCAGTTTTCTTTAAGGGTGAGAGCACTGGAAGGTCTAGTATACACAAGACTATTTATGTAAGTAACAGAGACTAGACTCCATGGGTTTAAAAAATAAGCAAAGCAGCAAGCAAGCAAGTAAGCAGACAAATGAAACTCTATGGAAAGAGTTGGGGTGTGAGACTATGATCACAACACTTTTGTAAATATGATCAAAATTCATAGTGTGAATTCTTAAAGAATTAATAAAAATAATTTTAAAACACAATTTTGATTGTACAGATCAGTTATAATATTTTTCTGTTGAAGATTCAGAGCCTTCAAGGTAGGATTATAATTGGCCCACATGCCATCAAATGCCTGTGTGTTGAGTGCAAAAGTTATCTGGAATGTAGAAGCTATTCCAAATAAGAAAAGTAAGGATGATTCTTCACTTCCCCTATCCAAAAAAAAAAAGAAACAGAGAAGGGGGAGGGGGACAGAGGGAAAGGGAGATGGGGGAAGGGAGGGGAGAAGGAGAGGGAGAGGGAGGGGAAGGGGAGAGGGAGGAGAGGGAGAGAGAGAAAGGGAGGGGGAGGGGGAAAGGATGGGGAGAGGGAGGGGGAAACAAAGGGAGGGGGAGGGGGAAAGGATGGGGAGAGGGAGGGGGAGACAGAGGGAGAGGGAGAGGAGGGGGGGAGGGGGAGAGCTTGCAGTTGAGGACTGTCTCAGAACAAAGCTGTGGAGGGACTGAGAAAGTAGAACCAAAGTAGCAAAGTATAAACAGCTTTCATATTGCTTAGATACAAGGCATAAAGCAAAGAATTCTAAAGAAAAGCTATGGATACAGCAAAATCTGACAAAGAATAAGCTTGCTTCTGCCTTGTGGTGTCATCATGATAACAAAAGAAGTGGTAAGGTTTGGTGTCATTCTTGTCTGTGTGGACTGCTGCCTTTCATGTTGTTATTTTCCCTCTACAAAATACTGTAGTGGTTGTTATATGACATGGACACTGGGACAAATAGATTACCTAAGTCCAAATACTATTTGCCCAATTGCAGATGTGCTGACCAGGTGCTGGCTGAATATGACCCATCCACAAGTAGAAGTTTCTTTCATTGAAAAGAACAAGAGCCAAAGAGTTTCATGTGTAGCCAATGACCCATTTTCTGGCTAATGAAGGAAACCCGTGTCCCTAAATTGTCCTTTGTTCTGATTTTACTGTTTGTGCTTTAGAGCAAGTCCCAGTTTCTTATACACTAGGGTATGAGGTGTAGAGCTTTTCCTTTCTGATTAGATTTTGTAGGAACTCATGTAATGCCAAGGATATAGACAAGTGGAAGCTAAAGAAGACCAAGCAAGAGCCCTCATTGAGACCTTGGTACTCACCCCAATCTAGACCATCTGCTTTCTTACCTGGTTATGACATCTTCCATGCTTTCTACATATGTAGAGAGTCTAGTGGTTTCTGTTTTACTGATGAGCAGACTGTGGGCCAAAGAAGTTAAGTTTTCATTTGGGAGAAAGCTTCGATTTGAACTCTAATTTTACAGTAAAGAATCACTGATGCTTCAGAATGTAATTTCTGTGCCCATCACCAACTATTTCCATAGGTATCTTGCTCCTCATTCAATGGGTGTCATCTCTACTTAGTTACCCCTTGATATCTAAGTCTTATACGAAGAGCTGAGTACCACTACATTCCTTCACTCTACCACACCCAACCAAGCAGCATATTTAAAGGAGAATCCCTGAACAAATGCAGTCTTTCTCTCAACTGTTGTTCTGAATGGACCCCAACAAAAAAGACAACTGTTACTTCAGATGAATGCTGACAGTTGAGATAAGTGAATATGAGACCAGACCTGGATATAGTCTCATATCTGTGTAAATGTATAGACTATGCTCTGGTGGGAAAGTAACTTGGAAACCACCAAATCTATAAAAAGACAGGACACACATCAAAGCTACCTAGAATAGATTGTGAAGGTATAAATTACTAGGCAGGCTCCCCTGTAAGATTTATTTAATTGGAATCTAGTGAATAAGATCCAGAAATTGGTTTTGTACCCATGTAAGGTCCCAGGTTGTTTAGCTATTTCTACTAAAATCTGTAAATTACATTGCATGGGGGAATTATGATCCACAGAAAGAATAAAATTTTCCGAGGACAACAAATCCCATAGTCCACGATTTTATTTTCTAAGAGGGCAAAGCATGTCCAGTGAACTTCTGCAGAGAGCCCTGTCTAAGCAATCGCTTCTTGTTCTGCCTCAGGAAGACTGTTTATTCTCTGTCGAGCTGAATAGCTTGCAAGTGAGTGAAGAAACTACGTCATTTCTGACCGTAAAACCTAGTGAACCACAAGCAAGCTGTTGTTTGTGCTACAGAACCACCTGGGGAGGCTAGCCTGACTTGGCACATACCCTGAGCCTGAGGAGAGTTAATTTTTTTTTTTCATTTTCCTCTGCTTTCACTACCTGCCCAGAGTTCAGGAACAACTATGGGCCTCAGGTCACTGTGGGGTTGAGAATGTTCTAGAGATAAAAATCAGGGGATAATTTACTCTTGGTTCTTCCACCTGTATGAACTTGGCTGGCTCCATTTTCCTCCCTGACTCTTGGTCTCTGCACTTCCAAAATGGGAACACTGCTCTCTGAAATACTTATGAGTAGAGTTGTTAAGCTTCTATGTGTACAGTTAGATCGGTATCCTGGTTTCTTCCTAACTTTCTATGACTCCAGGAGCCACTTCCCTGAGTCTAAAGCTCTGTTCTCTGAGATGGGAGTGTTGACAGCTGGCATATGGAGTGTGGAAAAAAACTAAGGGAGATGTTGTAACTAGTATGTTTGGCACAGATCCTGGCTGTGGACGGTGCTCAACAAGTGGCAATCGTTCTCGTTTTTGAAATTTGTCTTTCTCATCTTATTCTCTAACTGAAAGGAAAGATGCCAAGGCTAGTCCTTCTACACATACTCTCCAGTCGTCAGGGACCCCTCAAGCATCTCCAAATATATTAGTCAACTGCAGAGGAATTTAGCACAGGAAGGAAGAAGCATGCAGCCCTACTCTGGCTAGGAGATCCAGTTGCAACTCAAAGCCTATCTAATCTTCTAAGTCCTTATCCACGAGGTGTAGATCATGAGGCCTGCCCTAGTAGGTACAAATAACAATGGTTCTCAGATGTCACGGCACAGCATTAGGACAATTTTTCTGAGCTGTTTATAAATAGTGGACCTTATCCTGAATACTAGAGACATGCAGCTTTCCTGGAAAATGTCATTCCGAGAGTTTGCTTTGTAAACATCAATGTCCTCTGCGAACAGGCAGGGCTGTTTACCTCTAAGTATTCCAACATCAGGCCACAAGAGGTTGCAAATCCTAGAACACTACAGCAGAATGACTCTAATGACTCTACAAGGAAGCTGAAGTGAGAGCAACTTGCTTAGAAAAAGACACTTATGGCACACATCTGAGAAGAAACTGGCTCTGGAGAGAAACCAAAGCCTGCTACTGTCACAGTTGTATCAAGAATATGAGTTGGGAACGTATTACCACCTGAAATAAAAAACTCCCTAACCTCTTTGCCACACTTACAGAAATCACGAACACACACACACACACACACACACACACACACACACGGGAGAGGGGGAGGAAGGAAGTGTGGAAGGGAGGGGAGGGAGGGAGAGAGAGAGGGAAGGAAGGAAGGAGGGAGAAAAGCGGAGTGCAGGGGAGGCACATGTGACTGCTTCTCCAACAGGACACACCTGTGGGTCCTTGTCCTTTCCTGCTGCCAATCCCTGTAAAATAGGCAAGCAGAGCAGCTTGGCTTTGGCTATAATAAGTCCAAACACACAGGGCAAAGTTTCCAAAGGGAGAGAGACAGTGAACATCCTTCAAGGATTGGCAGTTTTATGGGCAAAGGTCAATTAAAAGTACACACCCCACAAAGCTCGTGGCTTCTGTTTGGCTATGGACTTCTCTCTGGGCCCCTTGTAAGCTGCACTGATAATCTAAATTGGAAGGGCCACTGTTCTCAAAGGATCACAGGTCTTCTTCTGTTTCTGAAGAAATCTTCTCTCAAGGTCATCTTACAGAAGCAAGCTTCTGTAACAATCTGTAATCTAAGTCCAGTGTAGAGTTCCAGGATCTGTATAGAATTTGACCCAGACCAGGCCTTTGTGTGGTTTATAGTCCTATGAAAAGAATAACAAGGGATATAGAAAGAGCTGAATTAAAGAAAGTCACAACTCTGAGAATCCAGAGGGAAAAATACCAGGTTTTTCTATGAACAGCAACCTTTCTTGGGGAACTAATTAATGACACTTAAACCAGGTCTGCCTGAGTTATAAAGTTTTTCCCCAAAGAGTGAAAATGCAGAGACTGAGAGATATAAGTGAAAGGACAAGTTTTAGATGTTTTATGTCATTGGAAACTAATGCACTTAATATAAGAATGACCACAATGATATACACTTACCTAGACTGTCTTACATGCTGAGTGCTGTTCTAAGTATCTAACATGCATTGACCTATTTAATCTTTCCAAGGACTGTGTAAGAGACATAGTTATTTTTTCAATTGGCAAAAGATAAATAAAAGCATGTGTGAGTTGTCATTTGCCTAGACTACTAGGTCATTACCAAACAGTGTTTTTTTGTAATCATAGGAAAAATATGAAAAAGTTGAGAGTCAGCAGACCTCAGTTCTTCTGTGGCCAGCTCCTTACTGAGACTTGCATGACTTTACTGAGACTTCAATCACATCTAGGGTAATCAGAAAAAACCTCAAACAGAAACAGTGATCAGGAAAGGTAGATAAATGAAAACTCTTTCTTTGTGTACAAGTCCTCATGTAATATAATGTTTCATGCCTAGAACACATACACTTCTTCTGGTTTGAATGGATACTATGGAGAACCGAGTTCCTAGAGGACAAGTAGCTGCTCAAAGCCATATAGCATTGCACCAGTCCAAAGGGACCAGAACCCAGAGTTTCCTACCTCAAAGAGTAAGAGAAGATAATAGTAATAGTGATGGTAGATAGGATCTGAGGTAGAATTTGGGTCTGTCACAATAGCTGCAGACATTAGGAATTTTCTGAAATACCATATCATCTATAAAATGGGTATGTTGATCCATGAATTATTTTCTGAAGAATCTGGAAACAAACCTATTAAAGGAGGATACTGATAAACATGAGGAATGTGATGATGATGTTGATGATGATGGCAGTGGTGGTGGTGGGGTGATGAAATGACAGGAAGGGTAAGAAGAGATGAAAAGGAGGGAAAGGATGTTAGAGAAAACAGAAGGTTAGCCTCTCACCCAAAGACCCACACTCTAATGACCCTTCAAGGTTGAAATGGAAATGAGCTCTTTTGACCCCACCCACTTGTTACCTGTCTGCTGGACTGTAGATCTAAGGATCTCAAAGAATGGGACAGAATACAGTCTAATCCTATAGACAATTGTACTCAGTGTCAGTGCGCTCTTATACACACATGTAACAAAGAAAGCAGTGTCGTCTGAGTTCAGAAAAACGTGATCAGAAAAACATGTAAATAAAACATTAGTGAGCACATACTAAAAATTAACAGAGCTGCCCTTCCTCAAAACTTTCTCAGTACAGATGAATTTAAACGCAACACCTGGCACATTTTACAGATCATACCTGTGAAGGGATAAAGGCACAGCCGAAGGCCATAGCCAGGTTCAGTGCACACTGGACTGAGTGGTTTCTATAACTTTGTTCTGATATCCAACAAGAATAAACTTGTCATTTAAATGAAGTGTAAATGTTTGTCACAGAAGGCATGAAATCATGTTCAGGGACAATCCAGTGCAATGAGGTAAAGGCCCTCTGCCTTTTCTCCTGGAGCCTTTCCCACAGTTCCCCAGCCATTGGTCACCATGGCTCATTCTTTTGACCATGTTCTTACAGTAACCCATGAACCTCCATTTCATTTTGGGATCGGCACAAGCTATAAATGGAGGAAACATGATGTGGGTAAAGAATGTAAGCCTTAACAATCAATCAGCCTGAATTCAGTTTCAACTCTTGACTGTTACTGGAAAAGAGGTCAACCTCCCTGTAGCTTTGTAGCTCATTGTTAAACAGAAATGAACACCCTCTGCATAACAGTTTTGATGTAGATTACATAAAAAGCACCACCAACATTCAGGGAAATATGTTCAATAAATAGAAGTTATGATTGACAAAAAAAAAGAAAGCAGAAGGAAGAGAGGATGAGGAAGATGAATCAGAGGAGGAAAAGAAAGGTTATTAGAGAAGTAGAATGAGAAAGAAATAGATGAGGAGAATAAAAAAGAGGAAAAGGTGGAAGGGAGGATGAAGAAGGGAAGGACTAGGTACTTTTGACTTAAATCCTGCATTTCATTATCCCACAGATCTCTCCAGAGTTAAGCAATGGCCCATGTGTGGCTTTTGCATAAGTGATGTTCTTGACTCCATCTTGACTCCAGCAGTAGTTCTCAGCCTGTGTGGGTCATGAGCCCACAAAGACCATGGGAAAGCACAGATGTTTACATATGATTCATAACAGGAAAATTACAGTTATGAAACAGGAATGAAATAATTTTAGGTTTGGGGGGTCACCATAACACGAGGCACTGTATTAAAGGGTCACGGCACTAGGAAAGTTGAGAACCACTATATACTATACCCAAAAGTATTCAAATGATACAAATCCTGCTTCATCCATGCAATTCTAATTGAGCGCTTGTGAATGAACTCTGTTCTACAGCTACAGCCAGGTGTACCCATCCTGAACATACCAGTGGCCTTGAGTCAACTTACTTAACATGCTCCAAGTCCAGTAGTTCTTTGCCCTAACCTTAGCTTAGGTTTCCCCGTCCCGGGACTCCCTTCTTCAGATCTAGCCTCCCATCTAGTTTCTGTGCCACTAGGTTTCTACCATGAAACCAGATATAGGTCTCTAGAAATTATCTTTGTAGGTCACACTCCGACTTTCAGCCATGGGTACAGATGGTTCCGTCCTCCTCTCCAAACCCCTTCTATTTTATTGCTCTATTATCTATACTTTAATTATAGCATACTTTCAGGGAAATGCTGCTCTTTTTTCTTTCTCCTCTGCTCTGCTTGCTGGACTCCTATACATTTATCCATACAACAATTCCATCGATGAAGGAGACAATAGCACCTGTTTTTTATGAATAAATAAGTTATTGCACCATAACTGTTTAAACATAAAATTTGCTAACATTATCTCCAGTTTTTAATTTAGTATTCTCAGTATTCATGAAAAATGGTGTATTTAACCCCTCAGCAGATGAGGAGATTGAGACTTGTAGCAGTTTAGATGCTGTCTGCTAACCTAACATGAGGTTCTTAGTGGACAAGACCTGTCCAGTTTGCCTTCCAGATTTCTCTCCAAGTTCAGCCCTTCCCCAATGTAAACTGCCTAACTAATATTTGAAATCAGATTGGCTTGAATTCAGAATGTCTGATTTTATCACACTGTGTTAAAGAAGTCAAATTCTCAAGGGCAGAATTGAGTCTTCTTTGTCTCAGTGTCCATCACCAGAAAATTAACCCTTAGATCCAAGCTGGAAAGTAGACTTAACTTTTGACTTAGGAAAGAACACGGTGTTGCATCTCTTTACCTTTGGTTGTAGCAAGCATAATGTTCACCAAATAGAATTCTTTAGACATCAGTAATCTAACATCATCACTTCTAAGGTACAGAGTTTACAGCGAGTCTGTCTAAATCTTAGTTTTCTAAAAAATGGAATGTCAACCGGGCATGAATGTTTTATACATGGTTCAGTAAGATAAGTGCGTGGATGTGTGAAGACATTGATAGGATGTCTTCCTAAATTGAAGCTATTAGCATTTGTCTGTGTAATGAACTCTCATGAAGTCTGCCTAAAGTAGTTTTGTGGTGTGTGTGTGTGTGTGTGTGTGTGTGTGTGTGTGTGTGTGTGTGTGTGTGTTGTATGGTATATATTTGTGTAATATAGCATTTATGTCAGCTGACATCTTCTATCTTTTATCCTTCTTTGTCTTATTGCCTTTAGACAGGGTCTTTCATTGAATTGGAAGCTTGAACTTCTAAGTTTCTAGGCCCTGCCTGACTGTCCTTCAATGACATAATTCCAGGTCAGTTTGCTTTATGTCAGTTTTGGAGATTTTATATCAGGACCTCAAAACTGCAGACTAAGTGCTTTTACCTGCTAAGCTATCTCCCCAGTGCTTAGACAATAGTACTGGATCTTTATAAAGTGACCATTAAGGGATAACTTCTCATGCACTTGTATATGTTTGCAACTCCCTTATCTGATGATAGAAAGACTACATGGGAAGTCCCACCCTTGCCCCTCAGTGAGATGTCAGTTCCCTGGTAATTTCTGTGGTAACACATGAATCATACTGCCTTTACAAATGCCAGGACTCCCATCCCAGCCATCCTAGCAGATGCATTCACACTTCAAAAATTTTCCTTTTTCCAGTGAAACATCTTAACAAATATTGGTCTAACCTCATTTGCTGCAATGGCAGAAAACATAAACACACACACACACACACACACACACACACACACACACACACCTGTCTTATCAAGCTTCTGCCTTCCTACTATTGTGAGCATTATGATGGCTGAGAAAGGCAACAGACTCTACAGAACAGGGAAAGAAAACTGAAGCCAGGGAGGGAGTGGAGGGGAGGAGGAGTTAGGAGCAGCCTGACAGAAAGAATACCAGGGATCACCACCATCTTTGAGAGCTTCAGGGGAAAAGCACATGGTTTGGGGAGGGTGACAATCATAATATTGTGCAAAACCCTGACATTATGACCACTTATTTGTGAGTTAAATCTCTGACAGTATTTATGTTATCATAACTCACAGAACAGTTAGTCATTAATTCTGTCTTTGTGAGGTGTGTGTGTGTGTGTGTGTATGTGTGTGTTTGTGAATATGGAGGCCAGTTGATAGTTAATGACAGTCTCTTCCTTTTTGCCACCCATCTTTCTTTTTTGAGATAGGGTCTCCCACTAACCCTGGAGCTCTGCTTATTTTCACTTCTCAGGGTTAGGATTACAGATGCTTGCCACAAACATTGTACTTTTAATGTGGCGTTTGGGGACAGAAACACAACTCCTTCTGCTTTTGCAGCAAACACTGCTGACTAAGCCATCTATGGAGCTACACACATTTACCTATTAATAAGAGCTCAATAAACTTTCTTTCAGACTGGATTTCCTAGTGATTTCCCTAAGATTCACGTTGTTCCTAATATAATATTATAGTATTCATATTTCCATTAGGATTAAAAAATCTCTACTATTACTTCTGTAAGTGTTATCAGGTATGTCCTAGAGCTCTCTCTTCTCTTCTCTTCTCTCTCTCCTCTCTCTCTCTCTCTCTCTCTCTCTCTCTCTCTCTCTCTCTCTCTCTCTCTCTCTCTCTCTCTCTCTCTCTCTCTCTCTCTCTCCCCATCCTAGCTCTTATCTATATAACTTGTATACTTGTACAGCAATTCTACAAGGCAAGGATATTGTTGGTCCAGTTCACTGACAAGAAAACTGAATTTAAGATGTCAAGTTACTCACCTAAATGCTATGGTAGGTAAACAGTAGAACAGAGTCAAAATTCTTCAGGCTCAGCTCACTGCCTCAGCATACTGAACAGTTTCATTTTTGTCAACTGTTGGGCTGAATTTTCCATCATCTTGAGTTTTTGTCGTTGTCTTTTTTCCTTTTTCTTTTTCTCTTCTTTAGAAGATGGTGTTTCAAGACAGAGTTACACCACTATGTAGCTCTGGCTCCCCTAGAACTCAGTATGTAAGTTAGGCTGGCTGTGAACTAACAGAGATCTGCCTGCCTCTGCCTCGTGAGCTCTGAGACTGAAGGTTCATGTCATGGGGTCTGGGTAAATTGAGCCCTTTCTGTTGCTATGAAAAGTTTTAGCAGTGTGCTGGCTCAGAGAAAGCCTAGACTTAGGATTTAGGAAAAGCTAAACACAGAGGCATTCAGAAGAGGGCTTTGCATGCAACAAGCACTCGGTGCATGGTAACTATTACTTTTTTGAGTCTTTATTTTTAATTTTTGGTGAAATGTTGACTTCTATTTGAGAAAATGAACATCACCACTACAGAAAAACTCACCATCAAATCTCTACCTTTATATTTCTGGGTATGTGGTCTCCATCATAATTAACCTTCTTCAGGGAAGATGATGCTGAAGGTTAAGGAGATCCCTATGCACACAAATTGTTGAGAGAATTGCAATTGGCATTCACATTTCCTTCATACTGATCAAAGCATTTGTGGAAATGACCCAAACTATAGGTTTTCAAGACACGATCTTAGAAGTTCTGATATAATTAATTAATTAATTTAAAAAATCAAATGTATTTTAAAGGCTTCAGCATCTTTTCCTCCTCTTGAGCCTCATAGTGCCCTCGACTCTGTTTGGAGACAGGTACCATCTTTTAATGATGACATAATTTTGTCTACATCTCATTCTCTCTAGGGACTAGAGACTAGTGTAACATCCATGAGGCAACAACAAGGTATTGGGAATGTAAAAACACCTCTTTAAACATATCACAACTCCTGCCCATGCCCAGGGAACACGGGGTAGCAGTAGGATTGCCGTTCAATGGAAACCTCAATTTTGCCTCTTTATGTCTGCATAAAAATGAACAATTAAAATAAGTAAGTCAGTAAATATTCCATAGTTGGAAGGTGACCTCATGACTCTGGGATCTAGGCTGCCATCGTTATTACTTGCCAAAAAAGACATAATAGCTAGCTTTGCTTCGACGTTTCCAGTCTATCATGCATACTATAGCTGGAGTGACTTTTCATAGAGATTATTATTTGATGTCTTAGTTAAAGTCATACAACAGTGCTGAATTACTTCAAGGTATGACATGCTAGTTGACCAAGATTTCACAAGTTGCTAACCTCCCAACCTCTTTTCTACTACACCTTACTTTGATTCCTTTATTTTTAAATCTTCCAGTTTTTTAAAAGAAAATTGTTGACAATGTTATACATACACATACCAAGTGTTGAGCACCCATTACCCTGTTTTATATCCCCCCTGTATACTTTTCTTCTGTACATGACACAATCATCGTTTCCATGATCTCACCTAATAAAGTTGTGGTTACCTGCACAAGAGCTGTGGAAGGCTGGACCTGATGTCATTTCACGATGTGTGAATAAGGGGTTCATAAGGTACCACTCCTCACTGAGAGATTATGGGGAGTTGATAGGTGCTGGAGGAAAGGGTATTATTTTCTTAAATAGTATGGCCACTGAGAAGTTGTTTATGATTCAGTAAATAACATGCTACTTGTGCTCATGCTAAATTCACTATTTCCTACTTTTAATAAAAGCTTCTTTGGCAAAAGTTAGATTTTATATTTCCCTGCTTTTGATCATGGCTTTTACTCTTCTTGGACCATATCCTACATTTGTTGATTTTGTCTGACTTCCCCTCCTTCTTTGGGATAAGCTATTGTGTTTTCAAGCAAGCACTTTATAACTCCTCCAGCATAGTTTATGATCCAGACACATCTCTAGGAAGCATTCATTCATCTCTGACCAACCCATGCCTACTAGATTGCTTCTCTATAGTAACCACTAGACTATAAGCTCTTACAGGTCAGAAAAATTCTATGCCTGTTTTGTTCAACCAGTGTCTTCCATACAGTACCTTATTAATCAATATACGTTTGATGCACAGAGATTCCTCAAACATACTTGATCGGTAAGAAACATCACCCAAGCAAAAAGAGAGACAATAGGAATTTTAATGCACAGAAAGTCCTGTAGAGACCCACAAGTAGAAGAAAGAAGCAGTGGGCCTGCAAACTCAATAAGAGAGAGAGAGAGAGAGAGAGAGAGAGAGAGAGAGAGAGAGAGAGAGAGAGAGAGAGAGAGAGGTGGGGGAGAGAGGGAGGGGGAGAGGAAGAGAGAAAGATCCTTAAAGACCCAAGCTTCCTTGCTGCAACAATTCTAGGGCATTCTTGCTAATGCTGAAGCAGTCAAATTATCTCTCCACAGGTCTCTTTTCAGAGGTCCATGGCAGGAGGCAGGAAGAAAATGAAAGTCTGCTTGGTCTCCACCTGAACGTTCCTGCCTCCACACTGACTTCCATCCATAACAAAAGGTTTAAAAAGGAGAGACTTTTGATAGAGTCAAATAATATCTTAGAAAAAATAAAAGAGAAAAATGAATAATTCCATTGGTTACGAAGTTCTCTGTTGTCTGTCCATGGAGACACAGTTTGCTTTGGCCTTGCTGGCAAGTGTCATGTGCCAGGCCCCGCAGCTGTCCCCCAGCCCACCCAGGCCCCAGGATCCATGAAAGTCGTGCTCCCCCTAAGAGCGTCTCTGTGCTCAAGGAGGGTAGTACCCTCCCTCACCGGCCTTTGGTTTCCCCATACATGTTTCGAGCCATAGACACCATCTTCTCCTCGCATGTGATTTTGGTGTCTTTAAGGATGCTGTACCACACCATTCCTGCAGGCCGGACCTCCTCACTGCGGCAGAAGAGATAGGGTATGGTGTCCACACGACTCTGGATGTAGGCGCTTCTCAAGAGACTAGAACAATGGCTGCTGACCCTCTCCAGCCGACGCAGAATCAGATGAGCCTTCCTAAGTGGCACAAGGAGACAAAAACACACACGGTGAAGTCCAGAGGTCAACAGTTGTTAAAAGATGTTTTACCCAAGCTATATATTTTACCCATTTCCACCTTTAGTTTGGTACTTTAAATTACTCTACCTGGGACTGTGATGGAATGTTCTTATAAATGCAAGCCTCTAGCTGAGTACTGAAGCCTCCCTCCTTTCCCAGAAGAATGACTTTACAATCTGTCTTTCTCAGTTTCATTCACTAAATTGTGATTTCTGACATAATACCAGTCTTAGAGCTCTGACCAACAGAAACTACTACAGTAATGACTTAAAAACATTCAGAAAAATTATAATTGGACACCAAATATTCAATGAATATTACTTCATGAGCATTTTATATATTTATTAAATGTTTTGTGTATTTATTATATGTTTGCATCAGTCCTGAATGTTGGTTTTCACTCTCAGTTAACAGACAAGGAGACCATACTCAGAAAAAGAAAATTACTTGACCAAAGTCAAATATTAAGTTGTTGATCATTCTAGCCAGGTTTGAGTCCAGCCCTTCTCCAAATGTATCACTTTGGCTTGGATGACTCTTGTGCATTTTTTTCCTCTATCATGACATTTGGAAATCATGTCACTTGGGCTTTCCATTTCATCAAAATCTAAATATGAATATCCTCAAATCAGAACTTCCCTGGAGTCCTCCAGACCGTCTCTCAACTAGTGATGGCTGCCTTGTCTTCCTACATTGCTTCTGAGAGCAGGCATGAGATAGGTCTAGTGTCTTCAAACAGCAAGCTTCCAATATATTATTACCATGATGTGTCAGGATCAAGGTTAATCTGAATACTCATCTAAGCAGGTATCATTCCATGTCCTGGTCCCCATTTGGAACTTATGTGGAATATTCCTCTAGTAGTAGCGAGTGATAGCTACATAGTCCGAGCTAGGTGAGATCTCTGGTATCTCCTAGTCCAAGTTTTTTTTTGTTTTGTTTTTTAGTAGTACTACTATTAATTTTTTCCTGTAGGAACAATCATGTAGGATGCTGAGCACCATCCTGCAGCTTCATCTCATCAGGTATAAATAGCACTACACATTTGTCAGAACAATAAAATTGGTTCCTGACATTTCAACATAGCATTTCAAGGAACCTTTTAAGAATCACAGACTTACCTAGCCAGTCAAACTCTTATCAAAGATGTAGACACAGAAGCTTAGAGAAGGAAAGCAAGGCCTCTTCCCCAGATCATACTCCATGTCAAACATGTTTCTCTCCATTTCCACATCTTTTAGATGCTCAGGGGTCCTGGAAACTAAGGAAAGTCTGCATCTGTGTCTTTGTCTCTCTGTCCTTTCCATGAACCCTTGAGACTCTGGGAGAGAAGGTATTTTATAATATAGACCCCACAAATTGGAGACTATGCTAGGCACCTGTGTGGTGACTGAAAAGGGACTGGACTTGTGTATTACATTTCGTAGGCATGATTTATGAGGTGCCTTTCAAAAAGTCCTCTTTGTATAGCTCACCACTTGGGTGGAATATTTTGTGAGAAGCCAAGAATTCGCCATTTTATGATTACACTCTATCCACAGGCCTCCCTCCTATTAGGCAATTGCTCCCACCGCTACAAGGAGCTCAAGGAGTACATTTCTCATCCTTCTTTGTTCGAACTCCTACTTTGTTCTTGCCTTTTTTTTTTTTAATGATTTATGTACTTTATTTTATGTGCATGACTGTCTTGCCTGCATGTATGTATGGTACCTCATGCAAGTTTGGTTTTCACAGAAGTCAAAAGGACTTACTGAATGCCCTGGAACTGAAGTTATAGATGGTTATGAGTCACCATCTGTGTTTTGGGAATGGAACCTAGATCTTCTGCAAGAGCAACATGTGCTTTTAAACCTAAGCTATCCCTCTAGTCCCTCTGAACTTATTTTTGAAATATTTACTTACATATATGTACATGTTTATTTATGTGTGAGGGTGGTCACATGTCATGGTGTGGTTGTAGATGTGAGGACAAAGTTGGAAATTAGTCTCCACCTTCTACCTTATGTGAGTCTCTCTTGGTGTTTCCCTTCTGTGCTGCATATCCCAGTCTAGAGCTTCTGAAAAATTTCCAGTTTCCTCCCACATTCCTATTAGAGTGGTGCAACTGCAAACACTCACCTGTGTTTCTGATTTTTACATGAGTTGCAGGTATCTGAACTCAGAATATCCTGCTTGTGTGGCATTTATATCCACTGAGACGTCTGGTTCTCTTTTTCCATTTGTTAATAGTTCTACTTCTTTGGAAAAAAAATCTATCTGTGCTCTATAAACTAGCTTTCTTAAAAAAAGGGGGGGGGGTGTTTGTGATGCAGCTTAAAGGAGATAACGTAATAAATGTTTGCCTATTAGTTGAGAGTATTTTATAGCCAGGCTTTTATTCAATAGATTCTGTGAGCCAGGCAGTGGTGGTGCATGCTTTTAATCCCAGCACTTGGGAATCAGAGGCAGGTGGATTTCTGAGTTTGGGGCCAGCCTGGTCTACAGAGTGAGTTTCAGGACAGCTAGGGCTATACAGAGAAACCCTGTCTTCAAAAACCAAAACCAAAACAAAACAAAACAAAAAGGTTCTATGAGAAAGGAGATGGATGAAGATTGTGATACAGGAGCCAAGAGCAATGAATTAAAAAGTAAGTGACAAGTGTTGTATGGACATAGAAAAAGGTATCAGCATGGGGTTATGGTTGTCCAAAAAAGCTCCCTAGTGCAAGAGGAACTTGTATTGACTGTTAGATGCAGAGTGGAAGGCTTAGCAGGCACAAGTGACAAAGAGAGAAACAGGGGAATATGGAAAATCCCTGGAGATTTGGGACAGTGCCAGGGGTGGGTTGGGGAGACTGAAGCAACAGGAGGAAAACAGGTTGGTGTTCCCATATCTATGTTCCTGAGTTATATCCACTGTTTACAGTAATCCCATCTCAGTCACATGCCAGCTAGGTGATGGTCAGAAAAGCATTTCACCACTTCTGCCTCAGTTTCTTTGTCTTAACTATGCAGTGTGAATAATTGTTTATATAAGATATTGTTGCAAAATAAAAAATAAAAAGTGGAGAGCTGTGGATGTTGCTCAGTAGGCTGCCCTTCTAGCATGCATAAATTTCTGGGTTGAGTCCCCACAAATGCACAGGCCTAGCAGAACAGCATATGCCAGTAATCCTAGCATCCCTAAAGCACAGCAGATAGTCAAGCACTCAAGGTTAACCCTTGACTACACAGTGAATTTGAGATCAGTACAGACACATGCATTTCTGTCTCAAAAATCAAATGAACAAATACAACAAAAAGAAGATAATAAATATACATTAAAGTCTTCATAGGTGCTCTCTCTGGTTACATAGTTGCAGGTAATGGCAGAGATTGGGAGGGTAAACCAAACTTTAAAAATATATGGTTTAAATTTATTTTCTGAGAGTTTCAGACATTTATACAATGGAGTTTGTTCATATTCATTTCCAATTTTCCTTGTCAGGCTTAGTAGATAAAGCAAATTTCGATATGATACAGTATTATCATTCATAAAGTTAACACTCAAGAATCACCCAATGGACTTACAAAAGAAAAAAATTAAAAAGTCTTAAAATGTTTCACATGAACAATTTTGTACCAGGCCCCACTCATAGCCATATTCAGCCTCTCTGAACTTTAAACAGAGAAGGGAATTGGATAAGGTCTGTATTATTTGAAAATGTTTTTTGATGCTTTGACAAGCAAGTAGTGGAAGGTAAGACCAACAGTGAAAAAAAGGCTAGGAGTACATCTGGGCACTCTCTCTTTGTCCTTGTTATACTTAGGGATGCTGGTTTGAATTTTTTTCTGGGATGGTGAAAAGCTATCTGTTCTATTTTTTCAGTTACAAAAAGGAACATCAGATGGTTCACCTTACAGGTTTACAGTAGGTCTTAAGTTAATTAGTACATGTAAAACCATGAAAGCTATAGCGCAGTAGTCTTAGGAAAGTCTACATAGGAAACATGTGGTACATATTGGAAAATGTCTTCATTCTAGCGTGCAGCACAGTCATGGCCACCGCTGCCACCTTCAGTGTCACAGCCACTGTCACCATTACCACCATCAAGGCTAATGCTGTCATTATGGTATCATTTGCTGTTGTTCGTCAGTCCAGCAGTGGGGATAGACTGTGATCTGGCTAAAGCTCTAAGTGTTGTGGTTGGAGGAGGCTGACAGTCACAGTAGCTCTCTCTCATTGAGGAGCAAGAATGCTGAACTGGAAAACATGAAGATGTGTATTGGGAGACTATAGACGATGAGAAAGGAGGTGGGGAATATGGACCTGGGATAAGAACTCGGGAAAGTCTTCTCAAAGAGTAACATGGCAGAGATACATAGTCAATTACAAAAGATATGCTTCAGATTAGTTTAATTAAACTAGTAGTTGAATAAAATGGATGGTAAAAGGAATATGTGGTCAGCCATGCAGACATAAGACCATCTAGATTTTCCTATGCCACACTCAGATTTTTTATTTTATTCTCAGGGCAATAGAGAACCATGGATTGATCTAGGCAGCCACAAATTGAGGCTGAGAAGGGTATTTTTCCAACATGCCCAAATACTTTCCTTCAGAAGCCTGGCAATTTCCTCAGAGAGTTTTAGAGCTCAATTATGCAAAGCTTCCCTTTGTATGGATGGGGAAGCAGAGCATTGGTATGAGGTTAGGGTTAGGGTTCAGGTTAATTAGAAGAAATTGCATTAAAGGAATGACTTCTGTCAATAGTGGATAAATCCAGAACCAGTATTCCTAATGGAACAGAGTTGAGGCAAAGTCCTTAGTCGTACTCTCCCTGATTACTTGACAGCTCTGTGGATCATGAGCATATTCTTCAACAGTACTCTTACTTACTCTTCCATAGCTATAAAAATGAAATGGTAAAAGTGATGGTGGCAGAAGAGACAGCATAGGGTTTACTTAGCTCTAAGGAAATGGTAGGGACATGTGGCATTGCAATTATAAGGGAAAAGCTTGGCCTTAGGACCAATTACATTGCTTTGATCCTCAGTTTCTCATTTTTTTTAGAATGATTTTTTTATTCGATATATTTGTTATTTACATTTCAAATGATTTCCCCTTTCCTAGCCCCCCCACTCCCAGAAAGTCCCGTAAGCTCCCTTCTCTCCCCCTGTCCTCCCACCCACCCCTTCCCACTTCCCCGTTCTGGTTTTGCTGAATACTGCTTCACTGAGTCTTTCCAGAACAGGGGGCCACTCTTCCTTTCTTCTTGTACCTCATTTGATGTGTAGATTATGTTTTGGGTATTCCAGGTTTCTAGGTTAATATCCACTTATTACTGAGTGCATACCATGATTCACCTTTTGAGTCTGGGTTACCTCACTTAGTATGATGTTCTCTAGCTCCATCCATTTGCCTAAGAATTTCATGAATTCATTGTTTCTAATGGCTGAATAGTACTCCATTGTGTAGATAAACCACATTTTTTGCATCCACTCTTCTGTTGAGGGATACTTGGGTTCTTTCCAGCATCTGGCAATTATAAATAGGGCTGCTATGAACATAGTAGAGCATGTATCCTTATTACATGGTGGGGAATCCTCTGGGTATATGCCCAGGAGTGGTATAGCAGGATCTTCTGGAAGTGAGGTGCCCAGTTTTCGGAGGAACCGCCAGACTGATTTCCAGAGTGGTTGTACCAATTTGCAACCCCACCAGCAGTGGAGGAGTGTTCCTCTTTCTCCACACCCTCTCCAACACCTGCTATCTCCTGAATTTTTAATCTTAGCCATTCTGACTGGTGTAAGGTGAAATCTCAGGGTTGTTTTGATTTGCATTTCCCTAATGACTAATGAAGTTGAGCATTTTTTAAGATGCTTCTCCACCATCCGAAGTTCTTCAGGTGAGAATTCTTTGTTTAACTCTGTACCCCATTTTTTAATAGGGTTGTTAGGTTTTCTGGAGTCTAACTTCTTGAGTTCTTTATATATATTGGATATTAGCCCTCTGTCTGATGTAGGATTGGTGAAGATCTTTTCCCAATTTGTTGGTTGCTGATTTGTCCTGTTGATGGTGTCCTTTGCCTTACAGAAACTTTGTAATTTTATGAGGTCCCATTTGTCAATTCTTGCTCTTAGAGCATGTGCTATTGGTGTTCTGTTCAGAAACTTTCTCCCTGTACCTATGTCCTCAAGGGTCTTCCCCAGTTTCTTTTCTATTAGCTTCAGAGTGTCTGGCTTTATGTGGAGGTCCTTGATCCATTTGGATTTGAGCTTAGTACAAAGAGACAAGGATGGATCAATTCGAATTCTTCTGCATGCTGACCACCAGTTGAACCAGCACCATTTGTTGAAAAGGCTATCTTTTTTCCATTGGATGTTTTCAGCCTCTTTGTCGAGGATCAAGTGGCCATAGGTGTGTGGGTTCATTTCTGGATCTTCAATCCTGTTCCATTGATCCTCCTGCCTGTCACTGTACCAATACCATGCAGTTTCTCATTTTTAAAATAGGATTCAGGACACTTAATCTGTAGGAATGTTGTTATGCTGAGATGAAATGATTACCGTAGGTATCTAGGACAAGTATGTAGGTAGCAAATGCTAAATTAAAGTGTGCATTTTGGACAACAGCGGGCACTGGAAATGAAGCATGTACTGATGGGTTGGAAATGCCTAGAGACAGGAGAAGACTAGGATAAGTGAAAAACACCAAAGAATTTCTCCAGATCGAAGAGGGCAGAGTAAAGTAAGTGAAAACTGCATTTCTTCTGCCCCGGTCAGGCCACAGCCGGGGAACATAGGCCTGATTTGGTACAAGTGATATATAAGTAAACTGTAGTCAGACTTAGATGTTGAAGAACTGACAATCTGTCCTGCTGAACTTAGAGCTGTGGGAAAGCAGGGGAGAGGCATGCAGACAGGGGTGTCCTTTAAGTAGCTGTGGGTAAGAGATAGAGTAGAGCGGCAGATGATGATTACAATCGAGCGGCCACTATTTGTCAGGAACTACCCATGCAGGGTCATCTAACTCAACACCCATCGCAATGTCAGAGTGTATGTTATACTCCCATTCTACATGCAGCCAAAATGAGCCAGTGGCAAGTTATGTGACCTGTCTCACCTCAGCAACAATGTACGAAGTGTTAAAAAGAAAGTCATGCAAAAATTGCCACTATAACATCATTTTTAACAGTCTGATAACTAGAGTCTTTGAAATTTAATGTGATTCTTTCAATATTGTCACAGATTGCTTCCTTCCTGTACATGACCACAGTAGTACATTTTAGAAAAGTAACTGCCTATATCCCAAATCAGAGTGGGTATTTTGGTGACTTTTTTTGTGTGTGTGGTGCATGTATGTAGCTGTGTGTGTATAGATATGTATGTATCATATATACAAGTTTAGCATATGTATGTGTAGCTGCATGTGCACAGATGTGTGCAAGAGTTCCATGTGTATCTCTGTTCAGTACATGCAGGTATAGCTGCATGCATACAGTTGTGTACATGTGTGTGTGTGAGTTTATGTTTGTGTGTGTGTGTGTATGTGTGTATGCTCATGATTGACATGGAAAGTCTTCCTCATTCACTCTTCACTGTGTTCATGGAGGTGGAGTTTATCAGGTTGAACACAGGGCTCACTGACATGGCTAGTGTGGTTAGACAGCTCACAATGAGGATCCTTTGTCTTTGATGTAGAAGTATGTCATCATGCCTATATATTATTTACATGGTTGCTGGGTTCTAAACTCCAAACTTGTCTTTATGTTTTCCTCTTGTGCTAAGTTATCTCTGCACATCCGTTTTGTGTGCTCTTCATGAAAGGAAGAGGCCTTGGTTTATAGAAGAATGCCATCCAATGTACCTCTGAGCAATTCACGAGGAACCCTAGCATGACACAGTGTCCAATGCACTGTACTCAGAGAAGGGCAGTACTTGCTGAGGATCCATTCAAGGACAGGCTGAAATCTCACCTTCAGGAAGTCTTTTGGATCATCCCCACTTTCTGTCATGCTTTTCCCTTTGCTGGTGACCTGTTTGTATTTCTCTGTTGAGCACCAAAATATATCCTCTCTTAGTTGTGCATACATTTTGGGATGTAATATATCACATGAAATAGAATGCTGATTTAATATGGCAAGACTATACTTTGAATTTGGGTTCTGACTCATTAGTTATGTGACTTTGGACAATTTACCTATCAGGAGGGCTTCTCTATTGCTTAATTGCCAATCTTCTATTCACAAGATAAGTGATATATAGATGTCCAGGTCTATAATAGTTGCTCAGTTAACATTTACCAGGTACAAGAAGAATGGATTAATAAATGCAAACTGACACAAATGAAGGATATTTTCTGTCCTAAAATATCAAAACACAGCAGTTTTCTAGCAAGAGGTGGTAAAGGCAGCAGAATAGCACAATTACATCATGTGGGCCTAAGGAAGGATTTAGACAGTTAGCAGGGTGGTTGTGACAAATTCATCTTTAACGGCAAAAATATCCAGTTGGTATATAATAGAGAACTGGAAAACCATGGGATACATTCTTATAACTGCATTACCACAGAACTTAGCCTAACAATACATTTAGATATATGCCAATGGAAAAGATACTCAGCTAGTGTATTGATAAGATATGAATAGGCAGATGATGGATGGCGAGTACATTTGGTAAAGACAGCAGAGATCATTTATGATGTGGTTGTGATTATAGATATCACGAAACTGTGTGTATCCCCCTTTCTTATAAGTATGCATGTCTATATTCACATCTGCCTATGTAAAGCTATATGCAGTCAATAATTTTGCATCTGGGGTAGAGATGAAATGACAGCACTCATATCTACAAAATTTCCACAATCTATTTTGTATATTGCCATATGATTTGTGTGCTGTTAAATAAGTAAAACCGATTTTGGAATGAAATTACAGTATTTCCTCTTGGAGAAGGTACATGCACTAATATATATTTAGCTTATGTGGTGAACTGGAGCAATGAAATCATGCTCCCACAGCTTCTTAATAGTTCATGAGCATTACTTTCAAAGTAAACCTGTGTCAAAATTTAGCCTCTGCCTCTTACCCCAACAGGAAGCCAGCACTGGGGATGGATGGATGCATATGCCAATGATGCCAATGGATCCTCAACAGGTGAGTAATTAGTGAAAATGGATGCATGCATTGGCTCATTCTCCTCCTTGATTCCTCATAAGAAATTGTAGAATCCATTTTCTTTGTTTCTGTTTTCTTCAACATAGGGCCTTTCTATATGTACCAGCGTTTTGTTTTTGTTTTTGTTTTTGTTGTTGTTGTTGCTGCTGCTGCTGCTCTGGTAAAATCACCAATACCAAAAGCAACTTAAAGAACAGTTCTAAACACGTTGAGTCTACTCTAGTCATATGAACAAGAAGCTAAGAGATCACATCTCAGTCCCACACAGGAAGAAGAGAGAATGTGAACAGGAACTAGGAGAGGGGCTATTAACCTTCAAAGCCTGCTTTCCCAGTGGCATACTCCCCTCCAGCAGGGTTATACCTCTGAGAGGTTCTACAACCTCCTCACAACACGACTATCTAGGGGCCAAGTGTTCAAATATATAAGCCACCATGGGCACTTCCCAGTTAAATGAAATTCTGTGGGTTTTTTTTACCCATGTTGTGGGGTTTTTTTTAACCCATGTTGGACTCTGACTTGAAATCTCCCTGCCTCAGCCTCCCGGGGTCTGGCTTTATGAGGACACACTACTAGGCCTGGCCCATGAGACTTGATAAGGAGTTACTTTATTGACTAAAGGCAAAAATGATTGACCAGAAACTATTTCAGTTGAAGCTGATAGGGACATAAAGATTATACCCATCCATTAATCCACCAGTGAGGAACCTTGGGGCACTTATTAAATTGGAAGTCATACTTAATTGTAACAGTTTTCACCAGAACTTCTCCATTTTAAGATACTGTGGAAGAAGAGGTATAACTATTCACTTTAACAGCCTTTCCCTGAAGAGTACACTTAATGTATATTCATTTTATAGAACTCAATTTAATTCCCCAAATATCAAAATATGCAGGAAAAAATGAATATTGTGAAAACGCACCCCGGAAACCAGATTATTATTTTTACCAGCATGTTAGCTATCCCAATGTTGCTGATACAATACATATAGGGAAGGAGTCAATATGATCTTGGAAGACTCTAGAGTATGGTTTTAGGTTTGCTTACAATCTCGCTAAGAGTACCACAATGGTAGTACCAACTCTTCTTAGATGAGAAACTGAATTTTCTTTCAGGTTGAGAAAGATATCAGTTTGAACCAAGCCTGTGATAACTCTGTGATCTGTTAGAAATCTCTGCTATGGAAATCAGTATGACTGACGAAATAAATAAATCGTTTATAGCTCAATCGTCTGAAACCAAATCTCTCCAAGTGTTTTCTCTCTTCTCACTACCCTTTCAATCTGACCAAACATAACTGAAAGTATGGAGGAGCTCATGAGTGGTCAAGGATGCTCCGAGTGGAGAAAATCCTGGTCCCTGGCCACCTATGAGCTCAGCTTTTCAAGTCTCCTAATAGGAACCTTATGGTGGGACAGCTGGGTGTCAGCAGGTCTTCTTTGAGCAGCTGTTTGCAGTAACCTATAGTTGTCATGAGAACCAGACTCTGGGGAAAACCAGCTTGATAGATTTATTAGGCAGAGGTAAGAGATGCCCCTTTGTCACTAAATTTTATGGGCGTATGCAAACCCAGACCAGGGAAGTAGTTGAAACCATTTGGGTTGGAGATTATATGGGCTGAGAGAATTCTAACAGGGTTCATCTTGTGTCAACTCTTGGGAAAAGTTCTTTTCTCCCCAGGCATCCTAGGTCTCCAGAAACAGGATGTTGGGCTAGAGGTGAAATGACATCCATGCTGCCTTCATTTTCTGGTTGCTGTGACCTTCAGGGCTTTCTGGTTTCTTGGCTTGCCAGCTGGAAGAGACCTTAAAGTTAAGCCCTTTTGCATTACAAATGAGGTCCAGAATAGAGGTAGAATTGATTCCAGGTCTTACAGTAAACAGGTGGCAAAGCCAGGACATGAACTCTGGGCTCCCAGCCCAAACAAGTGTCTTGCCCCATCTCCTTATCATGTTGGTTCTGGACATTTGCTAACCCTTAAGAGGCAGAGCAAATTTATTTAAATTGCTCTTTTAAAAGCCTTTACATAACTTCCGGGGTAAAGAACAAACTTCTGAGAGGGACTTCGCAAGAGCCATCAAAATCTGACCCTAGTTAAACTCTCCAGCCTTGTCTTTCATTTCTTCCTTCTTGTCTTTCACCTTGAACTCTCTGCTTCAGTGATATTTATAGTTACTGACGACACTCTATTTTCTTATCTCACCACCACTTTCCTCTTCACACTGGCTTCCTCCTGATGAAAGTGTCCATCCCCCTGCACCTGGCAGGCTGTTCATCCTTTGGCTCTAAGCACTAGCTTCTCTTTCTTTTGGCAGGGATTTTTTCCCCCTTGGGTTTGGATCTGCATTTGCTGCTCTATCTACACACAACCATAATCTTGACACTATTGGGTGCTTCTAGACCTACAGTATCATTGTTACCTGATAGTGTGTTCAAACTGCAAAATCTGAGGCTCCCCTCAGCTCATGGAATGGACATTTTAATGTGATGCACGTTAGCAGTTGAGATACTCTGCTCTACACATTCTTTCATTCTCCTTCTCAGCGTGCCTCCTATGGCGTGCTCCAATGTTACTGCCTGCTGACAGTACTCTCTTCTCTAAAGGCTAAATTATGAACACAGCCTGACCAGTTTTATTCATCATTTCCAGCTCTCAGCAAAGGGCCTGATAGGTTATTACATAAAACACACTGATAAATCAGTTAATGAAGCAAAGTCTCCACATTCCTTTAATATCTAAATGGCCACTTTATTCTTTGATCTTAGAATTATGGATGCTGTTATTTCCAAATGGAATCTATACATCCTTGAGAGCATGGAGAGTATTAAGAGACATTTGAGTCTTAATGTGTGGAGGTACACAGACAAGAATCCGAAGGGGGACTGTATCAGAATGAATCCATGATCATCTGTGCAGATACTCAAGGATTCCTACCACTATCCAATTGAGCACCTGGTGATTAGCATCTGCTTTTAAAAGTGAATGAGGCATGAAAGATCAATAATTATATATAACAGGCATTGTATTAGGGAGGACAGCAAACACAGAAGCCAGTAAGATACAACTAGTGAGTTAAATATAGATAATTAAAACATGAGTTTGACCTAGAGTAAAGGGATGGGCATTTTACAAACTGTCCGTGGGAGTGGCAGTCTGCTAAGACCTGGGGTTCTGGGTTACATATATTTAAATCCACTGGTGTGTGTGTGTGTGTGTGTGTGTGTGTGTGTGTGTGTGTTCTGTGTGTGTCTGTGTGTGTGTGTTTGTGTGAGTGTGTGTGTGAGAGAGAGAGAGAGAGAGAGACAGAGACAGAGACAGATACAAAGAGAGAGTCAGAGAGACAGGGAGAGAGACAGACAGACAGACAGAGAGAATGCTACTGTGTTAGTTTATCCAAATCATCTTATTAACAAGCTAGCTGAAGGACAGAAAAAGGCATAGCCTTATAGTTGTACAACAAGTTTACTAGCAGAGTCAAGATGCAGCCCCTTCCACAGAACCTCTGTTTTATTCTTGCTGAAATGCCAGGGTCACTAGAGCACGCTCAAATCCCTTCTCAGGGATCTAGAGAGACAAGAGAAGAAGAAAACTGGGAGGCATGTGTAGGAGCTAGCAGATAACGACTGGGGACTTGGTATCTGAAGGTTAATTGATTATTATTGTCTATTATCAAATAGGCAGACTTATCTCTATGGGCAGCCAGAAGGCCTTACTGGATAATTTATGTATTGGAGGGTCATGAGAGATGCTAGCAGGTTATGAAGAGAGAAGCAGAATTCTGGGTTTGTTTCTACCCAAATTCTCTGAGTCCTGTGGGCAAGCCCAATAAAGCTGAATGCCTTTCTAAGCCCAGGGGTATGATGGCACCGAGGGGACTCGTGTGGTTTTCATCGGAGGCTCTGGACTGCTGCCGACCAATCTTCTTTTAGCTTTTATCTAAAGAAGTTTCCTTTCATGTCAAAGGAAGAAAATTACAATCCAGGACCCAACAGAACTGATAAGACCCACTGTGGGGAGAGATCTCTATTTTATCCTTTGAACAACTGTTCATCAAATCACATAGCATTCCAGAGGGGCCTTGAATTCATCTCAGCATGGGAGATCCAGACAGCTTTTTGCCACCATCTGCAATTCTGTGACTCTAGGAAGTTCATGGAAACCACATGGGATCTCTACTTCTTTATCCCTGTGACATGGGAATGATTATCCTAAGGGGACATTTTGAAGCATGGACTGCTGCATGCTAGTATTTCAGAAAGTCACACCTTTCTCTCCAGTGCTACCTCACACTACTCTGTCTGAGAATACCACACTGTCACCCTTGGCTGCTATCACAGCCAGCATACAGGAGGCCTCCTTTTGGCCTCCCCACCTGTGCTCTTAGCTTCCAACTGTAGTGGAGGAATCCTTCTCCCTTTGAGTTCTGATAATAAGGTCCTCACAGCCCTGTGAACAACACTTGAAAAGCTGCTGTTAACTCAAGGGGATAATCCAAACTCCTTGACCCTACCTACTTCAAGGGCCTTCAAGATCTGGCCCCTGCTGATTTCTCCCTGTCCTGCTGCTAATCCTTTTGCCCACAAAACTCAGAAATTCTTTAGTGCTTCCCAACAGATTGCTCACCCAAAGCTTAGAAAGAATTCCTGTGGGGCAGAGGAAAAGGATTTAGGTTGGTACTCAATATGATCTCAGATGGAAGGTTACAAAGCAGTGAGGAACTTTTGAAAAAGTGGTTAGATTCTCTCCTTCATTCTCTTACCACCCTTAAGTTGCGTAAAACAAACAAAACAAAACAAAACAAACCTTGGTTGACTGCCGTGTCTTTTTTTATTAAAAATTTTTATTCAATATACTTTGATCAAATTCTTCCCAACTCTTCCTAGATTCTTTCTTCCTCTCTAGCCACCACACTTCCGGTTCTATCCTTGACCTGTCTTTTATAATATTTTCACAGGGTAGCTTCATGCTCTTTTAGAATTGAACAATATGCTTCTTTTGTTCCATTTTTGTTGCTAGTCTTGGATTTTTTTTTTTTTTTAATGATTACAGTTACTTTTCTCCTAAGGGCAAACAGCACTGGTATTTTGTTTGTTTGGTTGGTTGGTTTTGTTGATGGTTTTATTTTCTCTACAAGATGATACAGTATTGCTTTATTCTAATACACTTCCAGTAAACAGTAGTCTCTTCCTATTTCTCACCCGTATTCCAGACATGACTGTGTTCATCACCATCTACCTTTGTTTCTTTGATGCAGCCCCCTGCCATTATAGCGAGAAGATAATCAGTAAGATTGATGAGAAGCAAAAAGCATTTCGCTCTCCACTCACACACCTAAACCCCATACCTTGGTCCTAGCTCATCCTCGCTCCTCCAGACGAAGTCACCAAACTTTTCATAGTGAGAGTTGTAGTGATGCTGGACACGGAAGAGCATGGAGGCGGAGACTTCCATCAGTGTGTTGTATGCAGTCTGCTGCTCCTTGCCACTGGTGTAACCATTGTATAGATTGTAAATCTTGTCTGCTATCTCTGTGGAGCAAGAAGCACAGAATGTATCATGGAAAGCAGAGGAAAAGCTGGTGGTGGATGAATGTTTCAAAAGAAGCAAGGCATAGCTGCATGCGGGTTCACTTGAGTGGTCTTCTTAGAAAAATCTCCATTCCATCTGAAATATGTCATTGACTAGCCAAGTTCAGTTTTTCTATATATAACTGAAGATAAGGATATCTAGTCAGCATTGGACACATGGTGTGTACTAGGATAAATAAATTAGAAAATAAATGCAAAAGGATCAATGCTAGTCCTGATAGAAAGTTAGCACTCAAACTCTGAGCTTAATTAAAAGGTGCTACCTCTGTGTTAAGGATTTAACAGAAATTCCAAAGAATTACTGAAACTTAAATGAACTGTTGCCTTTTCTCAATGTCTTCCTTCTGTCTCACCTCTGAAATGTTACCAATGTGTTTCTGTAGTCAGGTCTAATAGATCTATGTTCAAAAACCTTGTAAAGGAAGTCCAAATGTTTCATCTTGCCATTCAGGATCATTCCCAGGCTTTCAATCTCTGCTAACCATTGTGATTTAAGTAAATCATAAAGAAATGGTGCATCCCTCAAGCTCTGAAGGTTCCAATCAAAATTTCTATGTGTTTCCACTTCATTACTCGTATTAGTTGACTCCAGAAGAGTCTAAGGTACTTGGAGTCAGAATAAGAAAAGCACCTAATTTGTACTATTTCTTCCTCTAATTTTCAGCAGTGTATCCATTGTTTTAAAATCATACTGGAACTATCCAGAAGACATCACAAATCTCCTCATCTTATGGATCAAGAGCTCCTTGGCTCCTCTTATCTATTAGCACATACAAAGTTATTATCAAGCACTTTGTTAAGTTAATAAAAATCTGTGTCTACCAACAATGAGAACTTCCAAAGTGTACAGACTTGCCTCTAATACATTGCCTAGACCACAGCATTGGGGAAATGTCTCCACAATGTAAGGCAGTCCACTAGGACCTGTGAGCTATGACCACAGCTTGCTAGTCTAGATATATAAACTGTACCTGAATGTTAAGCATGTGGTTGGTTTGATTGATTGTTGTATTATGTATAGATGCTCTTATCTAATATTTTGAACTTCTTGAATCAGGAGAAGCTAAAAATGAAACAAAGAAAAAGTTTAATCTTGTATGTTAAATCTGACTGACAGACACTAGTGGTTGCCCAGAGCTGAAGGTTCAAATGCAACCTCCTATGGCTCAGAATGAAGCAATGTGCTATCAGTTCATGTCAACAAAGGTTTAAAAAAATTACTCTACAAGGTGTCACTGACTTGCCAACTCTAGCACAGACTTAAGTAGAAGAAAGTGGTTGGTTTCTAAGGGTAGAATATAGGCTCTGATCCTCAACATTCCTTGCCAATGGTTGAGCAAGTCTAACTACCAGCAAAGATATTAATAGTTCATCTCAATTTGTTCTTCCTCTATTATGGTTAATTTAATTCTATGTTCTTCCTGTTCTTTTAGTACACACACACACACACACACACACACACACACACACACATACACACACACACCCTCTATGTGGTAGTGACAGTACTTAGAGAGGAGAAACGTGGGACTTCCCTGGCAAATGCAGAGATGAATCACCTACCTTCTGCTTTGTTGTCATCTACCAGTGGACAGGCTGTCCTCAGAGTCACTGTGCTGAGCTCTGAGTGTCTCCCTCGAGTATCCACAGCATACAGAGTGAACCTGCAGCACAGCAAGACAACATCAGAGTGAGACTTTGCAGAAGAGTTCTGAATGCTGGAAGGAATACCACAAAACCACGGCCATATAGAGTGTTCCCCAAAACTCAGGAACCCCTAAGCTGCATGTATAAAAAATAATTTTTAAAATAATGATAATTATAAAATTATAAAGCACATATTAAGCTTTGAGTGCCTGCTGGGCACTTGGCAGTTAGTCTTGTAATTTGCAGTTAAGTAAACCCCAAAGGCCAGGATATACCATGAAACAAACATCTTTCACAATGAGGGTGCTGAACCTTATAGTGGGTCTTTCGGACTCATTGTTCTTGACAGGTAGAATAGAGGTGTGGACACAAGCAGTCTAAGTCTAGGGGGTGCGAAGTGTGCTTTAATGATAAACTGCTGGATAAACATGCTCATTTACATGTTCAATCACCCATTCATTTGTTCCTTTATTTTAAAATCACTTACTGAACACAAACTGTGTCCTGGGACTTGTTTTAGATGCTAAATTTTGAATGAAAGAGTTCACCAAAACATTAATCAAAAGCTAAAACTACAAAATGTACAACAGAACAGCTGAAGGATGGCAAATGTAATGGGAAATACAACAGGCTCCCACAGGAGAGGTCAATGTGGGAGTGGGAGCTGCGTGAGCTTTTAGGAAGGGATAGACCACAGGTGCCTTCCTAAGCAAGTTAAATTTTTAGCTAAGACCTAAACAATGAGGAAAAAGCAATGTGAGGTGGGGGGTGGGGAACATCAGAGGAAGAATACCAAGCTCAGTAAATGCAAAAGAACTGCAAAGGAATAGCAGTAAATACAAAGGCCTTGAGAAGAAAATGAGCAGATGGAGGAATCCGCAACTGATGTGGCCAAGACAAATCCAACTGAGAGCGAAGGACAGTGGAATCTATGACAAGGAATTTGGAAATGATTCTAGCTACAAGGCTGACCCTACCTTCTCATCCCATCATCTGAAGCTCTCTGCTACCTAGATGGGATTCAGCTTGGACATAACTGTTTACATCAGGCCTGGCAGGCATATGCAGAGAAGAGTTCCATTGAGCACAGCATATGTGCAGAGCAAGGCAGGTCTAGGGCCCTTCCTGTCTTCAGGTTTCTAAGCATTATCACTGTAGTTTATGCAAAGATAAAGGAAGGAGAAGAAACCACTTTCCAGAGAAGGTAAGATGTAGAAGCCAGGTACAGTAAGAGTAGAAGGGCTGTACATGGGAGTGGCTCCACATGGTTATACCACTGTTCTTTACTGGGGCACAGACAGGTGTGTGAAGTGGGCAGATAGTTTCCTAGGATAAGTTAAAAAAAAAAGCCGAGTCCTGCTGCCCCTCTCTCCTTCCTTTCTTACTTATTCAGCACCCTAGTTGAGCTCACGTTGTTTAAAATGGACTTAGCATGGCTATGAAGTTGCAGAAAGGCCAGGACTGATTGACTGTGCATATTGGGCCCTTAATAAATACACATTCCTTGCACAGATTTATTAACATATAACATTAAGTAAGACTTTAAAATGAAATGCTCCATGCACTGAGCTAAACAGTTTATTTTACCAAGCAATTCTAAAGGAGATATACAATTACCTTCTTTATTTTATACTTGAGACTCAGAAAGGAAAGGCATCTTGCCCAGAATCACATAGTGATCACTGGGACAGACTACTTAAACCTAAGATTGTTTGTGAAGCGCTTGAATGGAATTGCTGCCAACCACTGTCACCAGGACCAAGATCTGCAGATATCAACTGTGTACTGATATAATTCCAACTAGCTACACTTACAGAACCTCAGCTCTGCTGAGCCAGTGCTATCCCATGCATTTTACAAATGTTATGAAACCATCCTAAAATAATCATCCCTATTTCCTTGTTTCAGAAGAGGAAATCTCAGGTAAAATAATAAGCAATCTGTACAAAGTCACAGGTTTGAAGAGTAAAAGAGGCAAGCCTGCAGTCTGGTGAAATCTAGATCCTCTTGCTCTGACTTATTCCATCCAGCACCAGCTCTACCATTCACTGGCTGAACCAGTCTCAGCCTACCTAGGCCTTCCAGCGTTGACACTCTGTTTTTTTTTTAATGAATATTTTCTTTATTTACATTTCAAATGTTATCCCCTTTCCTGGTTTCCTCCTCCTTCTGGAAACCCCTTATCCCATCCTGTTTCTACAAGAGTGTTCCTCCACCCACCCACCCACCAACTCCTGCCTCCCTGTCCGCCATTCCCCTATGCTAGGGCATCTGTGGAGTCTTCATAGGACCAAGGACTTCTCCCATCAATGCCTGATGAGGCCATCCTCTGTTACATATGCAGCTGGAGCCATGTGTACACCTTGATTGGTGGTTTAGTCCCTGGGAGCTCTGGTGGATCTGGTTGATTGATATTGTTGTTCTTCCTATGCAGCTGCAAACCCCTTCGAGCTTTGACACACCTTAACGGCAAAGTCTTAAAGGTTTTTTGCGTACAATGGTAAGTGAATAGGAACTTCTCAGTACAAAGCAAGGAGGTAATGGTAGCAAATGGAGCCTGGTTTTAGAGATGAGCAGACTTGTGTTTTAATTCCAGTTCTGTCCCTTTGGGATGTGACTTTGACACAGTCAAGTTTATGTCTTTGAGCTTGCTTTATCTCTCTGTACCAAGTGTCAGTGACAGGCAGACCCAACTGCCTTTTAGGTTCAGTGTTGATGGATGTGAAAGTTAAGTATTCTCTGGAAAGCTATGCAGAGAAGAAAAGATAAGATAAAGAAGATACTCAGAAGCTAGAAAGATATGCAGATATTCAAACATAAACACAGTCCTCTGCAGGATGAGGGAAGAAGGTTTTGGGTTCAAAGCTAGCCTGGTCTAGATTGGGACACTGAGGCCATCTTTGATTGCATAGCAAGACCCTCTCTTAAAACAGAAACAAAAACAAATAAACAGTAACATAAACCTTCCTCACAAAATGGAGAAAGAGAAAAGAAAAACAAAAATCTGGAATGTGAGACTATGTAATTTTCAAAGTCAAAAGGAAAGCCTATATTTCTCTGTGAAAGATCACAGGGGGTGTCCTATCCATCTGCATAGGGGCTCACCTAGAAGCTGCTGAAGGTAGGGCTCCGATGGCAGTGTGTAAGTCCAGCATAAGCACACTTCAGCATGGCTGTGTGCATCACCTAACACAGCTCTAGTCACTCAGTAGTTGTGGAAATCAGTGAACTTGGAAAAAAACCTGCAACTCATTACTCTCTTACAGTTTCTCCATCAACAAATTGGAGAAAATGTTACAGCATATGGCTATCTCCAGGGTTATGAGGAATGAGGCATGAGGAATGGCTTGCAGTTGCAGATTTTTATAAAGACCACATAGACAATAATGATTTGTACAATAATACATAGTTTTTTGAAAATCATTTTATTTGAACATGAAGAGGAGATATGTCACAACTGAAGAACAAATAGATATTTTGTAACAAGCGAGTTAATATACTAGTTAGCCTCAAGACAGAAAGATTTAGATGATGTTTAAGGTTTCTTTCTCATTGGCCAGTTTACATTTTGATGATGCTTCTACTTTTCTCTGCTTCTTCAAGTAGCACCAATAATTCCATTCTAGGGAAAAAGTAGCCTTAGGGTTGTTTTACCTGTTTGTAGAGTTAGCAACTTAACCCAAGTCTTGCATATGATAGACAAGAGCTAGACCACAGAGTTTTATCCCTTCCACCTCAAATACCATCCTAAAGACTGAAAGGTGTATAGAAGCCTTGCCTTTTCCAATCACATGTAGAGGATTCTTTAGGAAGTTGTTTACCACCTCTGACTCTCAGGCCTCTCATTTACCAGCTATGGTAACACAAGCGGAGGATCAAGACTGAATAAGATGCCAAGATAATAGATAGGCATAATTCAATCTTTGGTCCTTAAAGTGTAGTTTGGGCTTTTGCTAGCACAGTGTCTAACCATGTAAGCAGAAGTACCAAATAGACAAGGCCTTAGGCCACCTTCCTTGATGTGTGTGTCAGAATGGTGGGGCAAGGTATGGAAGAGAAGAAGGAAGGTATCAATCTCACAGACCTGGGTCAAAAGTCATAAGGCCATGGGCTTTCTGCCTGTCTCGGCTGTAATTGGAAAACTACTCTACAACCACATCTGAAATCAGTTAGAAGATCAAGCTGGGGCTGGGGCATTCTTTATGAGAGTAAAAAAGGGATGGTACCTGACATAGATGGGAGGATACCCAAGCACACAGTCAGACTTTTAAGGTTATGGGGGGGTGGGGGTTAAGAAGATCTCATCTATACTCTGGTTCTCTGTGCTCCCTGAGAAGAAGACTGAAGTCCAATGATAGAATGGATGGAAACCCTGGAGCTCCATCCTGTAGCTTCAAATCCTCTTTTCATTAATGGCCAGAGAAATGCGGAGAGGAGAAATGAATGGCACAAGGACCCACAGCCACTAAATTCAAGATAAAGATGCAAACCTCCCTGGGTCCTCCTGTAAGGTCTGGCAATGTCTTAAACAAGTGACTGGCTTATGTCTATGTAGACTTCGGAGAAGATTTAATGGTTATAGAAGTTGCTTTTAGAGCAAAGTTGGACTTCATAGGAATCTGAAGCACTAGGTTTAAACTATTTCTCCTTCAAGTGCTGACCATTTTCCAGAGGGAAAATTTTCAATCAATGTGGTTGAAAGGTAGGGTTTTGGTACAGCACTTGAGACTGTGCTGTAGTGTCTTAGGCACCTTAAAGTAATGTGGTCCTCTGCATTGAGAATCTAAAATGAATCTGAGAAATTTGTAGGGATTTGTTTGAGATGACAGCTCACATGAAAAGGATTGTTTCCTCAGTGTCAAGACAGTGTCATCCTCTTGAGCCTTCAATCATCCCCCATAAATGTATAATTCTCAGCTAGAATCTTTACTGTTCATTTATTTATTCAATGTCACTTTGTCTCTGAGCTCAAGGAGCAAACTTGACAGTAGGTCCAGTCTTATTTGCTGATCTTAGCTCCCTACCGCTTTCCAATTAAGGTGGGTCCAAGTGCTGCCTGCTCCAGAGGGTGGATCCCACCTTTTGTCTTCTCATAGGTGTTGACTCTTCTGGCTGAGTTACTCTTCTCCCTTGTCTTGTCTTTGAACTACCCTTCAAACATCACCTCTTTAGGGAAGCCTGTTTTTTATCCCCTCAAAATGATGCAGGGCCTGCGCACTTCTCTATTCCTGAGTTGTCTTCCAGACATAGCAGCTCTCTGGAAATACCTACCTGCTACTTCAACAGTCAGCAAATACTAGTCAGAATGAGTAGTAACCACCTCATGCTATTAAAGCCACAGCCATTGTCTGGAAATGAATTTTTCTATCTGTGAAACGAACAAAGGATGATTGGATTGAGGGGTTCTAGGGAGAATAGCAGAAGGAATTTGGCAATTTGGTTTTCATATTGAGTTCCCAATTTATTGGATATGTGAGGGTTTATCACAACTTACTCACCTATAAAATGGAAATCACAGCATTAAAACCTGCCATGGAGGGGAGCTGGTTTACAACCAAAAGTGTCAGAGAGCATGCCAGTATGACATCCAGCATGTGCTAGGCAGTCCTTGTACAATAGCCCTTGGTCTTGCTATCACCACTGCTATTATTTTGCTTCTTCCCAAAGCTCTGATTTCAACCCTACCAGGGATAAGTAGCCCTCCTAGAGATCAGAGGTAGGTGGGTGGGTGAAAAAGAAGCTGTTGCAGGTCCCATTCAGGACCCCCAGACCTCCTAGCAGCAGGGGTGAGAGATTGAAACTGAGAAGTTAATTGGCGGTGAGAGCTTCTCAGAATCTGACAGGGGGTAAGAGTGAGGAGGGAGCCCCAGAGGCCTATGTCAGGCTCAGGTCCCCTAGAGGACAGGAGAATGTGTTTGAAGTCTCTAAGCCAACGCCTGCTCTTCCCCAGTCACCACATGATTTAGGCATTCTGGGGAGGCAAAAGTCTCTCTGCTGATTTGAAGGGAAACAGATGTTTCCAGGCCAGAGGCCCTGGTCTTATAAAATGTTCCTTCCCCAGACAAGGCTTTGGCAAACAACTTCCCATTAGCACACACCCACCCCTTCACCTCTCCACCCCCAGTTCTCTACCTCCCCACCCCCATTACTATGGCTTTGCTCCCTGACTTTACAGCACAGTGGGGTTATGGGGAAAACACCAGCCTTCCAACAGATACTTCTGGTCTGCACAGCAAGATCTGATACACTCCTAACTACCCTGCTCAGAGTCTCAGTTTCCAGTCTCTATAGGAGGACATGGAGGCAATCTAATCTTTGGAGGTGGGTTAGATCTGATATTCTAGGAACAGAAGATTTTCTTCTCAGATAGAGCTGTTTTGCTCTCTTCCAGATTGCCCTTTTTGGGAGTCCCATGCAAAGAGTCTGTTGTAGTTTTCAGTCCAGGCTGCACTAGCTCTGGGGCAAGTGACACCTTTACCATTACACTTTGGTATACAATAAACATTTTGTTTCTGTAACTTTAAGATGGGAGACAAAGTTCAAACTCACAGCATCATGAAAAGAAACTAGAATTCAATCACCTGGACCATATTTTAGAATATGCTGTACCATACTATGTTTTCCCTTTGCTACGCTTAGCAATGCCCACGTAGTCTAGAGTCGAGGACATGCTGAGCAATGTTTAAAATTAAATGCTATAAGGAGAAGAAAAGACCATTTCCATGATGCCAGTGAGACAGTCACTACAGGGGTTAGAATGGACTCTGGAACCTGACTGTCTGGAGTCAAAGGTGGTTCTACAATCTACCAAACTTCCTCAAATTCTCTGTGCTTCAAAATGTGAATGACTATATTCGCTCCAGAGAGACACTCTATTTGGAGTAGTGTTTGGCACACAGTATATTCTAATAACACAATAAGTGTGTCTTTAAATTATTAATGTTTTCAAGGGTAGAATAAGTTCTATTGGGTAACTGATGCTTCTTCTTGGATTTGGAGTTGGCTCAACAGTGTTGATCAGGAGGGTACAATGGCAGAAATGCTGTGTTATTCCTGTGCCTGGTTGTAGGAATCAACACCCCTTCCCCTTGCTCACTAAAGCATCTCACTTGGAATTCCTCCAATAAGAAATCGGAATGCTATGCTGCCTCTAGAGTATGAGGAAGTCACTCCATCTGAAGAGGCTGCCTGTGGAAACCTTAGTAGGCTTGGGGTCCGGGAAACTTAGATCATTCCAGCCTGAGAAGTGAAGTCAAGCCAAGCTGAATTTTTTGTACCTCAGGTGCCACACATCAGGGAGAAGAAAGAACCTAACTTGTGTCCAAACTGAAGTTCAGAATCACAGAATTTATGTGCAGTACAAATAGCCATATGAAGCTACCAAGTTCAGGAATCATTTGTTAAAAAGCTGTCTGCTTTTAAAAATAATATTTAAATGGAAAACCATTTCTTTTTATAAAAAATGTGGTTTCTATGACTGTTTTCATACTAGAGAGACAAACAGGAGATACTAACAGCAACCATAGATGCTACAATCTTCTCTTCTAGGGAGACATTTATAGAACTTGATGGAGAACTCCAACAGTATCTAAGAAATTCATTTTTCCTATCTTTCTTCATTTTATCTCAGAGTTAAAAATCACTCCCATGGTACCCATAGGCACAGAATATTCAGGCAACTGCTCTGAGTTCATAGCTCTTCTGACTTCTAGTCTAACACCTCTATGGCTAGCTGAAGACATGAACTTCTATTTGAGAACTGATTCTGAATGAGTAGCAAAGCTTGGGGCAAGCCATATCATGTTCTGCCCTCTGTTTCCCAGCTTTGGACATGAAGACCATTGGGTAAATGGTCTGCAATGGGTGTCAGAATTAATATGTCCTAAGTTACCCTGATCTAGGCAAATGGCCTTTGTTTTCCTTTAGTATAGGCACACTGAAGTGAAAGGGCAGAATGGATAAGAAAAGACTGCTATGGATTCTTCTTCTGTCACATATAGCCACTTACCCTTAGCACCAGACTTCAAACTTTATATTTTCCAGGTCAGGCTAACAGCCTACAACATACCAACATAAATTTTAGTTCTAGCGTCTGCCACAAATGATCCAAGTAGCCTAGTAGTAGTAGTACCTATGTTTCAACCTTTCAAACAGCACAATCTGGGTAGTGGTTGTGACAAATGTGAGGTAGTATATGGTTAAATTCTATATCATTCCAAAGACTTGTGTGTGTGTGTGTGTGTGTGTCAAGTATGGTTTATGCACATGAATTTCCAGAGAGGGCAGAAGTTATTAGACCCCAACAGGGTCAACTTAACTGAATCCTTGGAGGGTCCCAGAGACGGAACCACCAAGCAAAGAGCATACAAGGACTGGACCTAGCCCCCCTGCACAAAGGTAGCAAATGGGCAGCTTGATCTTCATGTAGGTCCCCCAACAGCTGGAACATGAATTGTGCTTGACTTTGTTGCCTGCCCATGAATCCAGTTCTCCTTACTGTGCTGCCTTGTCCCTCAGTAGGAGAGGATTTGCCTAGTCCTGGATGTGCCAGGGTGGGCTAGTACTTCCAATAGGGAGAGAGGGGTAAAAGGGAAAAACTGTGTGAGGAGAGGACTGGAAAGAGAGGGGGGGCCTGCAATTGGAGCATGAAGTGAAAAATTAAATAAATTAATGGGAAAATAAAATAAATCAGAGCACATCATCTCTATGCATAGGCAATGGTCTTAGAGACTGGTCTCAGCGAAGGGAGCAATGCAATCCACCAGAGTCATATAGAGTTCATCTTGGCCACTGGATGGATAGGTGAGTCACACTATGTCAAAGCATAAGAGATAATATGGTAGGCACTGGTTGAGCGAGGGCAAAACTGCATGTAGCTTGTTGGTCAACCCTGATTCTGCTGCCAGTCAACACAGTGGTCCTGGGTAATGACTTTATTTATTTATTTATTTATTTATTTATTTATTTATTTATTTATTGCCTAATTGCTTGCTTTCTCTTCTTGGTAAGAATGGGTGGGCCACATGATGTCATTGGGAATTATCACTAATCTTCAAAATCCCTTTATATAAATAACTGAGAGGTAACACTACTGAATAATTCAATGAGGCTGAAATTACTTTGACAGCACAAGAAAAGAAAAAAAAAACTACATGTATGTAGGCCAGTAACTTTTACAAATGTAGAAATAATAAACCTTGAAGCAAATGAAAGTACTGTCTTAAAGACTCAGCATGGGCTGGGGATGAAGTTTGGTGGTAGAGCACTTTCCCAGCACATCTGATCGCAGTAAGATTTCATGTACAGACCAATGGAATATACCTGGGAACTCAAAACTGAACCATATATTTACAGATAATTTTGTTTTGACCAAGATGCTTAGATAATTCAATAGGGCAAAGCATGTTCCCTCCCTTTCTTCTCTCTCTTTTTCTTCTCTCTCCTCTTTTTTCCTCTCTCTGTCCTCTTCATTTTTTCTCATTTGTTCATCATATTTTTTCAGCATTATTTGTTAACCAACAACATAGCAGGTACAGAATGAATATATCATAGTGATATACCTGCATTCTTCACTTTAAAAAATACAACACATTGTTGAAAGGGTAAATGAATGACTTAGGGAACTTGATAATTAACTATGGAGATCATGCATTTTAACCAGACTGCAATAGTCCCCTAGGTAGAAATACAGAATCATTCCCTAATTTTAGTAAACTATTTTAAAAGGATGTCTAAAGCCATAGGTTTGACCCCTAGCACCATATAAACATTTGGTACACATCTGCAAGACAGCTCTGAGAGATGAAGGCAGGAGGATCAAGAGATCAAGGTCATCCAAAACATAAGGAGTTTGATGCCAGCCTAAACTATGTGACACCCTGTTTCAAAAATAAAAGAAATCCATTTGTCAATTCTTGATCTTAGAGCATAAGCTATTGGTATTCTACTCAGGAACTTTTCCCCTGTGCCCATGTCCTCAAGGGTCTTCCCAAGTTTTCTTTTCTTTTCTTTTCTTTTTTGGATTTGTTTTTTTTTTTTTTTTTTTTCTGAGACAGGGTAGCCCTAGCTGTCCTGGAACTCACTCTGTAGATCAGGCTGGCCTCGAACTCAGAAATCTGCCTGCCTCTGCCTCCCAGAGTGCTGGGATTACAGGCGTGCGCCACCACCGCCCAGCAAGTTTCTTTTCTATTAGTTTCAGTGTGTCAGGTTTTATGTGGAGGTCCTTGATCCATTTGGAGTTGAGCTTAGTACAAGGAGGTAAGAATGGATTGATTTGCATTCTTCTGCATGCTGACCCCCAATTGAACCAGCACCATTTGTTGAAAAGACTATCTTTTTTCCACTGGATGCTTTTGGCTCCTTTGTCAAAGATCAAGTGACCATAGGTGTGTTGGTTCATTTCTGGGTCTTCAATCCTATTCCATTGATCCACTTGCCTGATATTGTACCAATACCATACAGTTTTTATCACTATTGCTCTGTAGTAAAGTTTGAGGTCTGGGATACTGAATCCCCCTGAAGTTCTTTTACTGTTGAGAATAGTTTTAGCTATCCTGTGTTTTTTGTTATTCCAGATGAATTTGAGAATTGCTCTTTCCAGCTCTATGAAGATCTGGCTTGGGATTTTTATGGGGATAGCACTGAATCTGTAGATTGCCTTTGGCAAGATGGCCATTTTAACTATATTTATCCTGCCAATCCACAAGCATGAAAGATTTTTCCATTTTCTGAGATCTTCTTCGATTTCCGTCTTCAGAGATCTGAAGTTCTTGTCAAATAGGTCTTTCACTTGTTTGGTTAGAGTCAGCCCAAGATACTTTATGCTGTTTGTGGCTATTGTGAAGGGTGTCATTTCCCCAATTTCTTTCTCAGTCTGCTTATCCTTTGAGTATATAAAGGCTACTGATTTGCTTGAGTTGATTTTGTAACCAGCCACTTTGCTGAAGATCAAGAATTCACAAATGGGACCTCATAAAACTACAAAGTTTCTGTAAGACAAAGGACACTGTCAAAAGGACAAAACATCAACCAACAGATTGGGAAAGGATCTTCACCAACCCTAAATCCGACAGAGGGCTAATATCTAATATATACAAAGAACTCAAGAATGTAGAACTCAGAGAACCAAATAACCCCATTAAAAAGTGGGGTACGGAAAAGAATTTTCACATGAAGAACTTCGGAAGGCTGAGAAACACCTTAAGAAATGTTCAACATCATTAATCATTAGGGAAATGCAAATCAAAACAATGCTGAGATTTCACCTCACACCAGTCAGAATGGCTAAGGTCAAAAACTCAGGAGACAGCAGGTGTTGGCGAGGGTGTGGAGAAAGAGGAACACTCCTCCACTGCTGGTGGCATTGCAAGATGGTGTAACCACTTTGGAAATCAGTGTGGCGGTTCCTCAGAAAACTGGGCATGTCACTTCCTGAGGACCCTACTATACCACTACTGGGCATATATCCAGAGGATTCTTCAGCATGCAATAAGGACACATGCTCCACTATGTTCATAGCAGCCCTATTTGTAGTAGCCAGAAGCTGGAAACAACCCAGGTGTCCCTCAATGGAGGAATGGATACAAAAAAATGTGGTATATTTACCCAATGGAGTACTATTCAGCCATTAGAAACAATGAATTCATGAAATTCTTAGACAAATGGATGGAGCTGGAGAATATCATACTAAGTGAGGTAACACAGTCTCAAAAGATGAATCATGGTATGCACTCACTGATAAGTGGATATTAGCCTAGAAACTTTGAATACTCAAGACATAATCCACATATTAAATGAGGTCCAAAAAGAATGGAGGAGTGGCCCCTGGTTCAGGAAAGACTGAGTGCAAGAGTATAGGGGAATACAAGAACAGGGAAGTGGGAAGGAATAGATGGAAGAACAGGGGAGGGAAGAGGGCTTATGGGACTTGCGGCGAGTGGGGACCCAGAAAAGGGGAAATCATTTGAAATGTAAATAAAAAGATATCAATAAAGAAAAAGAAATTTTAAAAAAAGCAGAAAAATATGAGAAATGATTGACTTGACTGGCTGGACAATCTTTTCCAATTGTAAATTTCTATAACTTTAACAAATATGTGTGACATTCCAGTAGCTCTTAAACAATCTAAGTGATTTCACACTTCACTGTAATTCATGTATGCCAAGCTACCAAATCATTATTCAGTCATTTGTGTGTGTGTATGTGATGTGGTCAAGTGGGTATCCATAGATGCATGCTCTTATACATCCTGGTGCATGAGTATACAAAGGTACACAAGCACATGTGTGCACATATGTGTGGGAACTTAGAGTTGTTGTGAATGATGCTCTCAATCATTCTTCACCTCATTTATATATGGAAGTGGGTCTCTCAGTCAAACCTGGAGCCTTCTGATGCAACTCTTCTATTTCTAGTAGTTCCTGTCCAAAATCAAAGTAGAGTTTCTATATTACTCACCAATTCTTCTCTGTGTGCGCGCGTGTGTGTGCGCACACACACACACACACACACACATATTTCCCTATGGAAAAAAAACTTGCACAGGGAATTTTATAGAAGCATTATTCCTAATGAAAAGTGTAAAATGATCCAACTTGTCACCAAATGATGGATAAACAAAATCTGGTATAGCCATAAAATTGAATATTATTCAGCCATGAAAAGAAATGGAGTTCTTACTCAAGCTACAGTTTTACTGAACTTTGATAAAATTACGTTATGTAAAAAATATTAGCTATACAAGATCAAAATGTGTATGATTCCATCCATGTAAACTGTATGCATCAGGAAAATACCTAATGACAGATAGCAGATTAGGGGCTACCAGGAACTAGGTAGAAGGGGGTAAATTCCTGTTTCTTTATAGGTGAGGAAAATGTTCTGGATTTTGTTGTGATGATTGCTCAACTTTAAAATGTTTGAAGCCTAAAATATATTGTGTACTTCACAGAGGAAAATTCCATAGATGTGAATTATACCTAAAAGATATCTGTGTGGAAAATGAAGGGGCTCATGTGTGGCTTGGTGGTAAAAATGTATGTAGTATGAGGGTAGCCCAGAGTTTAATCTCAGCAAAAATAACAATAAACAGAAATTGGAGTGAGAAACCTTCCAAGATAGCAGTGGCCTTGACGAATGTTTGGGAGCTGGTTCTTCTTTATCATCCTTGCTTCAATCCATATCTCTTATCTCTTTATGTAACCAAAAAGCTTTAGTTAAGTAGAAAACTAGAAACCTTCAATGAAATCCTAAGTTAACATCCATATCTCTGGTTTGTTTGTAAATGTGGGAGTATGACAGCTGCAGTGGAACTCTTTGAATCCTTGGATTGTTATAGAGAGAGCCGTGCTTCTCAACCTGTGGGTCACAACCCATTTGTGGGGTCCAGTGACCCTTTTACAGTGGTCACCTAACTAAGATCATCTGTCTATCAGATATTTACATTATAATTCATGACAATAGCAATTTATAACAGTTATGAGGTAGCAATAAAATTAACTTTATGGTTGGGTGTCATTACACATGTGGAACTATATTAAGGAGTCACAGCATTAGGAAGGTCGAGAAATACTGGCATAGAATCTAGGAGCATGATCAAGAAAGTGGAGAACATTCTTGATTTAATTTTTTTTTCAACATTTCAGGTGTTGACTCTTGTTAGCATTTAGTCTCTTTAAGTCTTGGTTCCATGACAAGAAAATGGATGAAGTTTTACCTGACTCAGAGGGTTATTTGGAGGATTCTGTGGAATGGATAAGATGGAGTTAGAATTCATTCCTAATCTTAATGTCCTACTCGGGACCTTTCTGTTAAAAGAGAAGTCAGTACTTGCCATCTAGTGGGACTGCCCCTTAAGTCCCAGCATGCTTTAGTAGCCTGTACTGGCTCCTGATTCTCCTTTAAATGTTCGCATCCCAGTTCGTCCCTCATTTCCTTCAAATATGTGTGGTTAATTTGTTTTCAGTGACATTCCCTTTAAAAATTTCAACTATGTCAAACTTCTGATATCATTGAGTCAAATCTAATCTTTTCCTTAAAATATTTATGACATCACAATATGCTGAATGTTCACCCGTTCATTATGTTAAAAGGTCCACCCTATCCACTACTAGGATATTAAGTTCATAAAAATGAGGAAAGTCATAAGTCACTAATGTGTATGGAAAAAAAAAACCTGTCAGATTGCTAGGTAAACCCTCAGTAAATATTTATTAAACATGAGCATATGCTGCAATGAATGGCCCTATACCTATCTGCATATGATCAACACAAATTGGGTTTTGTGTTTTAAAGGAAAAGGAGAAGAGGAAGAAGAGGAAGAGAAGAAGGAGGAGAAAAAATATGAAGTTGAAAGGAGAATTGGGGGTGGGGTAGAAGAGGAGTGGAGTGGAAGGGGATGTAGGAGTGGGCATAATCTATTTAAATACATTTTATCCATATGTGAAATATTCAAAGAATAAAAAATAGGTAGAGCACATGACAGTGCATTTAAATTTGTTTTGCACAGGTACTAAAAACCTTTGAACCTCCTTCTAACACTCCCTTTCTTTGGCTAAATACTTATCATAATTGTAACCAAAAATAAAATAAAATAAAATAAAATAAAATAAAATAAAATAAAATAAAATAGGAGTACGATATTACTTGCTCAAGCTCATTCTATTAGGAAATGGCAAGCCAGTTTCAGAACCCAAGTTTGCCTGATTCCAAAGGCCATTCTCTTTTGCCTACAATGTGATGCCCCCATGGGACATTATTAAGTACTACACCCCAAATGTACTCCCCATTGATCAACTGCCTGCAATGTGCTAGCAGGGCTATGAAACCATAGTGCAATATCTAATGGTCTATTTGATCATCGTTACTGTGCCAGACAAAGAAATGAGGACAGGGAGATTAGGCAACTTACTTAGAAAATGGCAGAGCTCAGTTGCTCTCCTAGACAGTCTGGCTTCAAATCTATGGCCTTTAAATTCGTCTGCCATTTTATATATTTCAGTTCCTAGTTCTAAGGAGCCTTCACCAACTGCAGAAGCGAGAGACATGGTGTTGGAGATGAGGATCAAGACATTGTTCATCTGTGTTTTCTTCATTGCTGATCACTTTACTGTGTCCCAGCTATGATTTCTACCATTTGTCCTTTAATACCCTATGATCTGTCTCCTTGATAGCAGGAGCAACATCTTGAAAATATTTGTGTAGCCAGAATATGACAATCTTTGTCTATGCAAATGAAGTAGTATCTGAATATATATTTGTCATTGAATCTACATTTATCTGTGCAGTCTTTTGTGGCTAGAACAAAAATAAAATTTGTAAATTCATTAGTTTGGTTCTAATGTATATAAGTATGGACAAGTATGATTAGAGTAAATGGGATGTAGTTAGGTGGTAGTAGAGCCCATGTTTAAGGATTTAGCTTTGGGAGTCAGTGTTTGTAAGAATCATACATCTACTATTGGTCAATAATGAAATTTTAACACAAAGACATTATATCTTCTAGGCTAACTCTTATAAATTGCAATGTATATGTATTGAAGGTTACTAAAACAAGAGGCCTAAGGTGTTTACAAATTTAGATATAACAGTTTTCATTGGGAGCAATTTTATATCCAGTCACATATGGATAAGTATATCTATATCTGTGGTGGATGTGTGTGTGTATGTATTTATGTATGTATGTATGTATGCATGCATGCATGTATGCATGCATATGTATGTAAACTTTGGAATAAGGAGGCAAGGGTAAAATGTAAAACAATGGAATTACTCAGGAGAGTGATAGATTTTCCCCTCAAAGTTAACAATGAAAGTCTTGGGAAAGCAGGATATGGAGAAAGAAGAGAACAGAAACACAAGAAGTTATTCTATACCAGACATGGTACCATACATGAATTCCAGCACTTTGGAGGCTGGTGATTCTCTATGAATTTGAGGACAGTCTAGTTTATGGAGCAAGTTCCAGGACAAGTAAGGCTGTTAATACAGAGAAACCAAACCAAACCAAAACTAAAAATAACAAATAGCAAACAAACAAACAAAAAAGACTGAAGCAAAAACAAAGAACAAATAAAACAAAAACCTGGAAGTTCCACTATTCAACAATACATTGACCTAGAAAATCTACAACTTACTATGGCTGTGAAGTGTTCATTTACTCACTCCACACTAACACTAACACTACTCTGTCTTCACCGATGCACATTTGGTATAGCTGATGTCAATATCATTACAACACAGCAGACTTGGGTATCAGTAGACATTATAAAAGAAATTCAGAGAGGATTTACAGTGCTACTCCTCAAGGGCATCTATCTAATTACTACCCTTCTCTCTCCCCTATGAGTGTACGTGTGTGTGTGTGTGTGTGTGTGTGTGTGTATAACTGTGTATATACATGTATATATGTGTATATTTGTATATATGTACATATATATGCATATGAAATGGGACACCTGAATCACATATATGATCAGTTTCATGGCAAGATCAAATCTCACCCCTAAATACATGAGCTTTTTGCTATGCAGCATCCATGCCATGAGTCAATAATGTCTTGGTTGAAGATGGTTAATACATTTATATTTAGTAAATAAGACCCATTCGCATAAAAATAAAATAAACAAGACAGGATAGAAGGTTAGCACTATTCACACATCCAAGAGAAGATGTAAGGAAGTTGTTAAAGACTCTCTCTAGGTGAAAGCTGCAATTTGTCCCCTTCACTGATTCAGAAAACTCTCAGCAATAAAGGAAGGAGTCGGGTGATGCCAATAGTAGAGCAAAACAATCAAATTCCTATCCAGGCAATCAATAAAAGGTCAGATATAATAAAATACTGTTGATGTCCAGGTAGTATTCAAGAGAGGTGAAAATGTCAGAGAAAAGAATCAGTGGACAAGGGCTATGCTTCTGTCAATCCTGAGTGCCTAAGGGGTACTCAGATTATGTCACTACTAATGTTGTGAGCAGCAACATTCTGTCTTGCTGAATCTCCATGCAACCCCCTCATTTAAATTAGGATCAAGGAAGCAGTTGATATGCCCTAGGTCACACAGTGAACTCAATGCAAATCTTAGGTCGGATCCTGTATAGACCCTCATCATGGTGACAAACACCACTTTGGCATTCTTCATTGTGAATGACATTTAGTCAGGATTGAGAACAGTGCAAAGAAAGGTTCCTTTTCCAAAATTCTTGCCATGATTCCACTACATTTGGCCTAAAGCATCAGTGAGGCTTTTAATATTTGTAAAGAGAAGTTTTTCTTCCTGTTTGGGTTTTGTTCATTTACTTGCCTTCCTCCACCCTTTGATGTTAAATCTCTGGCCTCAGTGTTCTTGTTTTTAATATGGATCTACTTCTTCCCACCAACCATCCATGTGGATAGTGCAGTGGTCCTAAAGGCACATTGGGATCTGCCTCTTCCCTACATTCACAAGAACCTTGCAGTGAGGTAAGTCTCCCACATTGGAAATAGGCTCAGGGCAGTGGTGAGGTCACTGCATAAGGACATATGCATGAGATATGTATAATGTAATATCAAAGCCTCCTATGTCTATGTCCCCTACAAAAGCTGTATGCTCCTCACCATGATAATCTTTGTTTTACCCAGGAAATTTCATTGCGGTTTTGAACTCACACAACCTTGCATAGCCTTCATCTAATATTCCTGTGCCACAATCACTATCCGGCTTCCTTTGTCCCATGTAGATAAACCTCCCTGGTCTATTGGACACAAAAGTTGTGGAAACCTTGAATTACCAGAATGGGGGCAATGGGCTGGCCAGGCACGGTTGAGGCGTTCAGTGCTGATAAGACCTTGACATGGCTGGACAAGCTCACAGAGACGTAAGGCTTTGCGTAAGCAAAAGATTAGAAGACAACATTATTCAAATATTTATTTTCTTGCAGGAATTGACATAAAAAGGGAGTGGAGGAGAGTCCCATGAGAAAGATAAGACTCTGTAGGCCTTTCTGTGGTGTGACTTTGAAAGTGTGGCTATTAGAGAAATCAAATTAATATTAACAATAAACAATACAGGCTGCAAGTGTCAGCTGGAAGCAGCCGTGATTTCAACTTGCTAGCATAAGAAGCCAGGGATGAAAGTGTAAATTAAAGAATAAACAACAAGGAAATGCAAGCCTACTTTGCTCTTGGGCCAGACTGAGACACATTCAGGATGAAGGTGATATATTCAGAGGGAGGAGTAGAATGAGCTTGATGGGGCGGGCAATGTTGTCTTTAAATGCATCTCTAATTTTGATTTCTTTGAAGCCTAGAGCAAATGTGACACAGTACTGACATGCATGGGTAGCATGTGGATTATTATACCTTCCTTATACTCTGTGCTTTTAGTTTTGTGTCTCAGGATTAAAAGAATCAGACACATCCCTGACACCTATCAATTTACACTTTGCAAAGCTTATTGTACAAATAACCTTGAGAGCAAGACAAAGCAAGGTTTATTGGCCACATTTTGCATTTGGTGAATTTTCTGTTTGTGAAGAGGAAGTTGAGGGGGCTTTGAAACCAAGGACACATTGTTGGAAAGTGATAGAGCTGGCACTTAGTCAAAGGCTGACCCAGAGAGCTTTTCACTTCATTCACCTTGGCTTTGAAGACACAACTGTTCCTCTCTTACAGGAAAATAAATCTCAATAGGGTTTCTATGGGTCCAAGGACTGAGACAGTACCGAGGCATGAATGAACTCCAGCTTCTTGGCCATTCAATTTCACCTCACTCCGTCAAGCAGCAATACATCTTGCCATCACTGGCTCAGCAATAGTTTCCCGAAGCCCAGATATGAGGCTATGACTCCCATTCACTCTTTCATGTAGTCTCCTTTCAGAGGTTTGCCTGTGCCACGTTAGTGGGCCCTTTTGCTTTCTCCTCCCACTTGAGATGGAACCTCGAGTATCTGGTGGTGGTGGAGCAATGCAGTAATTAAAGATCAATGGCATTGGCTTTGAAAATCCCTTAGAAGTACACCCTTTATGGACTTCTGCTGGGGTGATAAGACTTTGTGCTTTATTTGTTTCCCTTTCCAAAGTATCCTTCCTCCTTTGGAAGAGCAGTACCTGCTGAAAACCTACCTCTCAACCTCTAAATGGAGTTTGGGCATCATGACTCACACAATGTCCTGGCCTCCCAATGCAGAAATTGTGACATCACTCAGGCAACCAGAGTCTAACTTCCAACTCGCTTCCTACAGCTCTACCTTACCATGATTCTATTACTATTATATTGGTCAGAATGAGGCTTTGGCAAATCTGACAATGTCTACTGAGCAGCCGGCTCAAGATCTCAAGTGTTTGCCTTCACCTTCTTTTTTCTTTGTTTTTTTTTTTTTTCAAGAATTATTTATTTATTTTAGGTATATGTGCATACTGTAGTTGTCTTCAGACACACCTGAACTGGGTATCAGATCTCTTTACAGATGGTTGTGAGCCACCATGTGGTTGCTGGGAATTGAACTTAGGACCTCTGCAAGAGCAGTCAGTGCTCTTAACTGCTGAACCATCGCTCCAGCCCACGTTCACCTTCAGGTTAAGAGTTCACACTCCTTAGGTTGGCCTAAAGTCCCTTCATGGTTTGAGCCCCACCAATGCCATTAGGACTGATACATCCTTGTGTGGCAGTATTGTACCAGGATGACATAATGTGATTTGTAAACCTGCTAGGTTGTCCTGCTCCTCAATAACTTTTCACATGAGACTTCCGTCCCTGGGAAAGCATTTCCTTTTGCTCCCAATCTTTCATCTTACTGATCCTAATCAGCTTCTAAAGTTGTATGTCAATGTCCTTTCATTCTTTCTATCCAGCTTTCCCTGGGCAGAAAGGCCCTGCTCCTGTGAGGGCTCACACCACTGACCACATATTATGAGTTCCATGGAAGCAGAGGCAATGTCTGGTTTATCTCTGAGTTCCAAGAATGCAGTACAGAATGCTACAAAGACGTAGACACAAGCCAGTGGCATAAACAAACACCCATGCAAATAAGGCAGATGTCACATTTGTGCAACTGCTCAGAAACTAATGATTGGATAAAGAAAAGTAGGGGAAGGGGGCTTATTTCCTGTCCCCCAAAATGACCCCAGAAAACAAAAAATAAAACAAAAAACAAAAACAACAACAAAACAGAACCTTCTTTGTTGTCTCAACCACTTTTCCCCATAGCTCATAACCTATATATTACAAAGGTAGTTACTAATTGATTAATGTGTGACATAGTGGTCTGTGCATGCTTGGCTCCTCCCGGAAGAGCAGGACGTCCATCAGGGCAAGTACTACCTTTCTCTTCTCTCTGTGTCCCTTATGGGGTTCTAGCAGAAGATAGTACTGTACAGTCATCAAAGGGGCCTTGAGCTTAAAGATTGAAGTTCTTTCAGATGTTTCTTCTCTCACTCTCTGGGACAATAGCTAGTTTATTAAGCCACCAGAACACTTTATTTACTTACTTTTAGAGTAAAAAGAAATTGTTATGATTATATCTAGAGGTGTATCATATAACACATTTATATGATTTTATAAACATTTTTATAATAATTTATTATAAAAATAAATATTCATTGTCTTCCCTCGTGTTGCAGCTAAATATATACAAAGGAAAAAAATCTTCTTTACCTCACAAACTACCCTAACAGAGACCATATATTAACACACATTTAAATAGGTATTATCAAGTTTGATAACTATAGCACAAGAAAGGATACACAATTTAGATGATAGGGAGCCATTCTAGGAAACGACTGAAAAACTAACAAAATTATCTGAGGGGGGAGGGCGAGGGGATAGGAGAAGGGGATGGGGAGAGGGATAGAGAAAGCATATGACATATGGGCATGTGCCAAAGGCCTGTGGTAGGTGAGAACTGTCCAGAGGCTTATTAGATGCTAATGTGGATTCTGAACTAGTTAGTTATTGGGAACTTGGCCTTGGGAGCCAGTCTGCTGAGTTCACATCCTGGCTCTGATACTGAACTTTGTAAATGTTTTTACATTCTGGGGTTGATTTTTTTCATTTGTAAACTGGCAATAATAGACTATTGTCCTCATTGAAAGGTCTAGGTAACCTAACTTATGGGAAGCATTTGGAATTGTGTCTAGTGCATGGAAAGAACTTTAAGTATTTGCATTTCAGACTGTTAATTCTTTTCCTGGGACTCCATGAAGACACTAATGTAAACTAGAAGCAAAATGTCTTCTTTGGAAAAAAAATATTCCAGAGAAGAACCAGGGGAGATAAAAGAGAAAATTGGGGGTGGTATAGGCCTTGTGGTATAAACCTAGAATCCCAGCTACTCCGAAGCTGAGGCAGGGGGATAGCAAGTTCACAGTCTGTTACAGGTTGTATCAAATGTCACTCTGGACTACTTGAGGAAATACTTTTTAAAAAGCAAACAAATAAAAAACACAACAAAAGGAGGCTAGAGATCTAACTTAGTAATTCAGTGTTTCTTGGTCATGACTAAGGCCCTGGGTTCAATTCTCAGTACCATAATTAAATAAAATCTCTCTCTTTCTTTCTCTCTCTCTCTCTCCCTCTCATACACACACACACAGAGAGAGAGAGAGAGAGAGAGACAGAGACAGAGACAGAGAGAGACAGGGAGGGAGGGAGAGAAGAGAGGGAGGAGGGAAGGAGGGAGGGAGGGAGAAGGAGGGAGGGAGAGAGGGAGGGATGGAGAGAGAGGGAGGGAAGGAGGGAGGGAGAGAGAGAGAGAGAGAGAGAGAGAGGGAGAGAGAGAGAGAGAGAGAGAGGGAGAGAGAGAGAGAGAAGGAGAGGGAGATTATTAAATAAAGAGCAGAAGAGCCAGTAGCTTGGTTTGTTAGTCTACAAAGGGCATCACTCTTGTCCTTAGGAGCAACACACTTCAGATTAGCAATGTTACTCTTGAGATACAATGAGGGACTTGTTTCTTTGGTCTGCCATTGGCTATCTAGATGTTTACAAGGGTATTGCGATTCCTGGAAAATGCTATGATGCTATGATGCTAAGACAGATAATATGGAAAATTTCACAAAATTAAAGCTAAGACAAACACAAAACAAATCTGTGGGAACCACCTCTGCTTTCTTTCCCCTAAGGATGTTTCTGTGGCTTTCATACACACCAAGAAACCAGAAACCCCCTGTGTACTTGTCCTGTGGCTTCTGTGTGACTTCCTTGCTCTGAGCAGTGCCTCTTCAACCTGTTATTGGACTTAGATATGATTGAGAAAGAGCAATTTAAGCATATTAATTTCATGGCCTATGATAAGGGTGAGAGGATTCGCACACAGCGCTGGAAGTTAGATCTACAGCCACTCACCCACAACCTGCCCACAAGCAGAGCAGCTCCTAGGACCTTCTGGGCTTGTTTCTGTGAATGTTTCCCAGAAAGAAATACGCACTTCTTCTTTTTCTGGCTAGAGAACCTGATGAAATTCCCTGTAAACAGGGCCTCTCCCTCCCCTTTGCACTGGCCTCGCACATGCTAATGCAAATCAGTCCTGACCCAGCCAGGGGTCTATGGGAAGGCTGCCAGGCGCTGGGGAACAAACATGCAAAGAATGTTATTTCATTTCTGGCATCCTGGGGAAAGAGGGCTGAGAGAGAGGGAAGTTGGGAAGTGAAAGAACAAACTGGGTGGAGAGAGAAAAGGAGACAGGATTATTATGAATGTATACAACAAGTAAGAGTCATGAACACAGGAAGGAGTATGTATGGATAAAGGGCCTACTGTGTACCAGAAATTGCTATCTGAAACTTTTGACTTAAATTGTTTGCGTGAATTTTTAAAGTACAATGTATTGTTTCTGTTTAATAAATGAAAACATAATACATTTATTTATTTATTTATTTATTTATTTATTTATTTATTTATTTGTTACACACTGTCTGTTTGCTACAGGGTCTAATTCTTAGCACAGAAAGTCCTGAAACTCACTGTGTAGTGCAGGGTGGCCTCAAACTTGTAGTAATCTTCTTGCCTGGTACTTCATATGTTACTCAGTGGCCAACTGGTAGAATCAGGATTTGAACGCAGATTTTAAATGTTCAAGTCTTGACCCTGACCGTCTTCACGAGGCTTCGTGATTAGTTGTCCTTTGTGATACTTCCAAAGGAAACTCTGAACACCACTGTCCCACATCCTGTGATTCTCACCATCTGTCTCTTTCCTCCCATCAGCTGACACAGATCTAACGGCAGAGTAATTGCCTCTTATCTGAACTATTATAATCACTCTTGGCTACTCTCCTCAGCCTCAGTCATACACCAGAGATAATATCTCTTAAATCCAAATCTCCCTTCTCGCTGTTGCTCAGAATGAACCAGTGGCTCCCTAGCCTGCATCATGGGGCTTTATCAGAACTCTCCAACGTTGTTTATTATCTTCTACTATCTTCAACTGTCTATCTTCCTCCACATGGAACTCTTCCAATGTATCATCTCCTTCTGCTAAGTTCGTGCAACCATTTCTTCTACTGAGGATGTAAACTTTCCCATTCTAAATGTTCAGTGCTACCAAAATCAAGCTCCAAGATTCCTTCCCCAAGGATCACTAGACAACAACGATTATAGCTTCCTTACAAGTCCATGCTTTTACCTGGAACCAATCCACCTTTGCTCATCATCTTGTTGCAAGTTTGACTCCACCACCAGATGAAGCTCATCCAGCAAGAGCCATAAGACCTCGAGGTCCAACTCAATCTATGTGTAAAAGAGGTATGTATAAAATTTTGACTCTGGAGCCAGAAAGCGTCTGTTAGAATCAAGGTTCTACCACTTACCAGTTAAGAGCATGACAAGTCATGTTTTAGTGTTTCTTTTATCTATAAAATAGACCACTGCTAACCTTCAAAGAGCTGACCTAAGAACCTTAACACAGTGCTGGCAGGTAACAGTCAAGTTTGACAAATACTTAATGATGATAAGGGTAGGCAGGCACCTGCCATGGCTTTGTTTGTGGTTAACGCTAACTCCATCCTCTCACTGAGTGATCATTATTACTGATCCTTGGTGCTTGCTGAATTAGGCATCAACCAAGTGCCAGGCTATCTGGTTGTTATGAATTCTCAGACACATAACACATGATTCCTAAAGTCTCTCTACTATTGGTCAGTGGCAGATTCTCTGTGATTCTAAAAACAAGAACATATTCAAGGAACTCGTAAATAATAATCAGAAGGAGGCGTAAAACATCTCTTATTTTATTATATGTTATGGGGAAATAACCCCCAAACTGCCCACACTATGTTGAAAAAATATCAACGGTCTTGTTTCCCATTTTAAAATATTTCCATTTAAAGGACAATCTTGCTTGTGTTTGGTACTTTACGTGTTCCTTTGGTTATACTATGCCTGGGAACTCTCCATGAATCCTCGGCGTGAATATTTATTTCACAACAAAACTCACATATGAGCTAAGTAGTTCACACCTTCAATTCCAGCACCCAGGAGGTGGAAGCAGGAAGCTCCCACATTGTAGGGCAGCTACTCAGGAAGAGCAAGCACCATGTCAGCCTGAGCGTCAGTCGATCTCAGTAAGTCAGTCACAGACAGAAAAAAAAGTAAGACTCTCTAAAGCGAGCAGTAACAATCCCACTATTTTACGTAGATATGGAAATCTTGATACCCCTCCAAAAAATAAATATACAGTAAAAACAAAACCAACCAAACACACAAACAACAAAACCACATGAGATTGATCCTAGGGCAGTCTGTCACAATTATATGACCTTAGCCTCAGATGATTTAGAGTACTTGACTGTATGGATATAGGACAAGAAAGCAATCGTAGATTTTAGAGCCCTGATCCAATCCATTCTGACTTTGAGTAACATAGGATAGACCTTGGGGATGTGTGGGTCATGGATATCTGATTCCTAGACACTGCTATTCTGCACTTCAAATAGAAACACAGATTGGAGTTACCAGTATATGGAAGGGTCTGTCCTCAGGAGAAAAGAGAGCACATAAGAATGCGAAAATGTCAGAAGTCTGGATTTTGTCTCACCTCTGCCTCTCTACACATCATTAATGCGGATCCCCTGATAGTCCACTCACACTTTCACATTATAAGTCTGCTCAAAGTCTCCTCTTTCACAGTTATACATGGAGTAAAGTGAGGGAGAGACAGGGATCTGGGCAGTGCCTTTGCCCATAGCCAAGATGCAGGAAACTGAAAGAACTTAGAGGACCTGGCCTTTCACCTGGGTTCATTCCTGAGTCTGAGTCTGAGCAGGAGAACATGTTCCCACTGACCAGCTGGTAGTACTGGTGAGGAATGTGAAGTTTAAACAGACAGGACTCTTGGTACATATTCCTAAGATGACTGACCTAGGTGAGAATTGTGATCACACAGGGAAGACATCTGTTCCCATTCTGAGTTATCTCTATGCTTGTCCCCAAAGGTGATGCTAATGTAGAGAGTGATAGTAACAACCTCCTGGGAAATGCCATATGTCAAGAGTTAGGACTGCTATGTGTTAATCCTTCTTTTTCTACCTGCATCAGGTTTATCCGATTCTCCATCCAGCCCAGCCTAATCTCCACACTATAGTTAGAGTCACAACCTCAAAGCACAGGTTGAAATCCACTCAATAACACCTCAGAAGATTCTGACAGTTCTCTATATCCCACAGGAGAAAGTCCAGGTCATCTGCTTGTCAGTCATGGACTATCTTTGTAGCTGAGAGTTAGTTTCCACCCCCTTCCACCCTGCACAAGTTCACATGAGCAGTCTGTGCCCTGTCCTTCTGGAATTCTGGCTGGTGTCCCATTCCTGGATGAAATCCTGATGCAGTCTGAGGAAAGAAACAGGCTGCCTCAGAGTCCCCAGCAGGTTTTAGGAGCCTTGCTGTCTGTCGGCTGAAGAACAGCATTATTTTTCCTCTGTGAGTCTCTCTTGGCTTGGAATACGTGGCTGTGTTTGCTTCTGGCCTGAAGACAGCTCTTTCCCCTCTCTGGGGCCCCAAACGTGCATTTTGAAGAGGTCAATGTGACCTGATGTTGAAGAGAATTAAGTCACTAATCTGCCCCCACTCACCCTCATTTCCTCAACAATAAGATTGGGCACCATAGCCAAAGACAGTCCACACTCCTCCTGATTGGGGTGACACCAGAGGCCCTGGCCCCTGGTGACATCAGGTATGCTTGACCATTCTCAGCTGGCTCCTAATAATAAGCTGCTCCTGATCCATAGGCGAGGGTGTGGTATGAGAAAAGGCGAATGGCGAAAACTCACATAATGGTGGGAGAAGTAAAATCCTGAGATTGTTCAAGGCAGGCACTGAGAAAGAATAAGCAAAGAGAATGGGACAGAAGGAAGCTGCAGCCAAGGAGACAGCAAGTCATACAGAGGTCCGTGAAGAGATAAAAGTTGGACAGGCAGGATGAGTGGCATGGAGTGGGAGGTGGTACCCGTGACTAAGAGAAGGAAAATTAGAGTGAGGAAGAGGATAGACAGGAAGAAAAAGAAACAATAAAGGAATGGATAGAAGTGAAAACAAAAATGAAATTAAGAGTTAGAGAGCTTGGGAGGAAAAGAAGGAAAGAAAGAAAGAAAGCAAGGAAAGCAGCGAGGGAATGGGGAAATAATAAGGGATGGAGAGAAGAAAGAGGAGCACAAAGAAAAAACAGAAAATTGTGCAGTGTTAAGAGTCAGGAAAGAGCAGGGCAGGAGTTACATCCAGCCCTTTCTAGCTTCTTTGTCTGGTGTGCCCTAGATCTGCTTGCGGCAGCAGCCTCATCCCATGTTGGTTCAGACACTGCAGTGTGGGCAGCCAGGAGGACTTCCTCTCCGTTCCTTTCTCTAGGAGCTGGAAGTCTCTCAGATGTTGTCTGGGTCATGTCTGGGACTTGGCTCAGAAGCCAAGGGAAAGGAAGAGAACTTTAGCTGTACTCTGAATTCAAGTCTTCTATGTGGACTGCTGCTGGCCTCCCTGGCTGCCAGGGTCTTATATCTCTTCACATCTTCTAATCTCGGGAGATGTACAAGTCCTCAGTTTTGAAAATGTCTTTGGAGGTAGCCTCTTCAAGTCTCTACAAATGGATAAGCTGAAACATCCCAGTTGTAAATCACTTGGCCAAAGGCTCATAGCCACTTAGGACAAGAGACAGGGTGGCCCTTGGGTCTCTGGCCTCTCATCAACTGGGCAAGCACTTTTGAAAGCTAGCCCTAGAAGACTCCTGATGACTTTCATTCTGCTTCCAGTAAATTCTGTGCTAATTCTTGGCATGAGGAGAGAAAATGAAGAGGGTAAGGTAGGAATGTAAATAAAAAGAATGGTTAGGGTGTCATCTAATATATAATGATAGCAGGCCTGGCAGTGGCCTTAACTGCTTTTGCAATGGGCTTCCCAGTCTGTACCCAAGAAAGAATGGTATCCTGAGGGTGGTAGAAAGCCCAAACACTTTGCCCTAGGCTTTATGACCCCTGGAGTATTTGGAAAGGCATCTCTAGGCCAGTTGACTGAACTTCTTCACAGAAAAAATGGGAGTCTAGAGACTAGGGAACTCCTCATCACATGAAAGCTGGGGCTGTGACCAACTAAAATGCCATTGGGAATTTGTTCCATGGCAGAATAAGAATCACAGACACTCACAGTTTCCTGTTTGCATAGTGCTGTGAGGACTGGAGGGCATTGCAAATTTAGTAGCTCTGGAGTGGCTAGTGTAGTATTTAATGAGAAAAGAGAAAATTAGTTTTATATATTGTTCCCAATCCATACGCTCAAGGTTCTTCTTTATGTAAAGGGTTCTGTTTCAACTCCTTGACCTGTATCATCTTTGTTAGATTCTTGTCATTATCTGGTGAGGGTAGTGTTGAATTCAGGCACTGGACCTATGTTGGCCTAGTATATGTATTTAACTTCTCCACTTATACCCTTTGTGGCTGTGGTAAAGTTTTCAAGCTACTCTGTACCTTAGTTACTCTACCTTGATACAGAATTTTTTAAAGGGCTGTTTCAAATAAGATTTTTAAAAAAGAATTATGAGAAAAGAACAGACAGAGGGAGAGAATGTGTGGTGTGCATGTGTGTGTGAGAGAAAGAGGGGGGAGAGAGGGGAGAGAGGAGAGAGAGAGAGAGAGAGAGAGAGAGAGAGAGAGAGAGAGAGAGAGAGAGAGAGAGAGAGAGCTTGTAGGGATACGGTAACAGAACAATCACTTGGGTACATGATGAGAATTTCTTTTTTTTTATTTTATTTTTTATTTTTTTATTCAATATAATTTATTTACATTTCAAATGATCTCCCCTTTTCTAGCCCCCCCACTCCCCGAAAGTCCCATAAGCCCCCTTCTCTTACCCTGTCCTCCCACCCACCCCTTCCCACTTCCCCGTTCTGGTTTTGCTGAATACTGTTTCACTGAGTCTTTCCAGAACCAGGGGCCACTCCTCCTTTCTTCTTGTACCTCATTTGATGTGTGGATTATGTTTTGGGTATTCCAGTTTTCTAGGTTAATAACCACTTATTAGTGAGTGCATACCATGATTCATCTTTTGAGTCTGGGTTTCTTGACTGGTAATGGAGGAGAGGGTTGTAAGTAGTTGAAGAGAATTGGGTGCATGCTCAATTTTTGCACTGAATTAAAAACCTATCCAACATTTAACAAGCTTAAGATAAAAGCACACTAATCATTATGGCTCTAGAACATGAGCCACGTGATGTGAAGAAAGGATGTGATGGAACATGAGGAACCACCAACGAGAAAATTCAGGGGAAAATACAGTTCAAGTGGGCACTGGTGGTAAATGCCTCAAGGAAATAGGTGTTCCTGGTGGTGATGAGGGAAGGGCCAGAGTTGGGGGGTAAAACAACACGGTCTCTCACTGGAATGTGGTGACCATCAAGCTGCCTACAGAGACCATGGAAAGCATTGATTCTGAAGTAAAATACAGCATCATAAATAGTAGAAACAGTGACTATTGTTCTTATTCTTGCATTTTGTCAAGTACCAGTAATAAGGGAGGTAGTGTTTATGTCTTTTTCATGTATCAGTTCACTTATGAGGTAGGTCAAATCATCACCTTACATATGAAATATTGAGATGTTAAGAAACCTGTCCAGGGCATAAAGTGTTTAAATCAAAGTGTTGTTGCCCAGATAAAACCTATCTTTGTCTACTACAAAGGCATGATTGTGTGTGTGTGTGTGTGTGTGTGTGTGTGATATGTTAATAGGTATGTAGATTCACAAGCTCTCTTGTCTTTCCTATTGCTTCTCTTTGATAACCCGTCACATGTGTTTACAAACAAAGGACATATAAAACTGTTGTCTCACCTAATATGTAGGGTAATGTTTGGAAGAACAGTTTGTTTCTTCCTAGTTTACAGAGGAAGTTAATGTCTCCACTATATAGATGGGAAAAATGATACCTTAATTACTTTCTGAGATGCAAAGGCTGTGATAGAAGTCTTCTGGCATCCATGTCTATTATTCCTCCCATTGCAATCAGTGTTGACTGCTACCACAAAGCCCTCTTCTGGTTCCTCTACAACTCCACCCAATTGTGGGGGAATGAGCATGGCTCAATGTTGGAGCATTGGCAGCACCTGGGATATAGACTCAGCTCTAGTACTTCTTTGTCATGTGATTTGTACAAAAGCATTACCTTCTTAAACCCCAGTTTTGACAGTATTGATGTGGGAGATGATAAGAACACAACAACTATGTCAGGGCTATGCGGGAAATTATATGAGATTGTGTGTTTGCCTTGCATTGTACCTGGTACAATGACCTCTCTGTGTAAGAATATTATTACTGTTATCCAGAAAGTAAATATATAGTTCTGTGAGAATCAGAATTTTGCTTTGAATTCTGAATGTCTACCTAGTATCCAAGTATTAGTATCATTGAGTTTAACTTTCCTTTATACAGGCAGAACCTCATTTGTGGAGAAGGAGGAACTGGCCCAAGGTGGAACTGAGCAGTGAAGATGGCTGTCTGCCTTCTGACCTCAGAACTTCATTTTATGCAATTCTCTTCTTCCTCCGGGGCCTTGGTTTCTCTTCTACTGGTACAGCCCCACCCACCCCTACTAAGTCTTTCCCCTGAGACTGTTCCCACCATGGATGCTGGCACTTCATGCAGTACCCAGGCTTCTTTGGCATTCCTTTCATAGAGCAAAAGCCAGAGAGGTGAAGGTGGGCCTGAGGCAAGCTTCTGAATGTGTGGGAATGAGCCCCCCACCCCAGGAATCAAGCCTGGCTGCTTCTGGCATGTTCACTGAGGACCCCTTGGCAGCCAGCCATTATTTGAGGAGGCAAGGCAGCCAAAACAAGACGGAGGCTAATTACCTTGAGTAATAGGAAATTGGAAAGCAGTTATAAGAAGAGTGTCTAGGCCCCTAGCCAGGTAAGGACAAGGACCTTGGATGCCTAGCCTGGCTTCCACCATTGGTCAAAGAGGACACTCCTACTCAAGATCACCGTGGATTTCAACTACTCAAGGGATAAGAAGCTGATCCCACTGTTGGGCCTTCTGGAGATTCTCCTTTTTCTGCTCTTGTTTGTTTTCATTCAGAGCAAAGCAAATGAAACAAACAAGGAAATTCAATTTAAATGGGGCACGGTTGCTGATGTTTCTGGTTTGTTACAGGAGGGTGAGCTTAGGACAGAAAATCAGCCTTGACTTTCACTCCTTCAATTGGTCTTACCCTGAAGCACTGTGTAAAATTACATGGATGGAGGGGCTGCAAAAGCAATTTGCCTTCCTAGGTAGGATAGAAACGAAGTTTGGATGAGAGGGAGCAGAGGCAAAGATTTAAATGAGTAATAGAGCAGAGAGACGGATATACACTTGGATAAATAAAACCTCCAGAGAATAACAAATAGGAAGGAAAATGACAGACACAGACAGGCATCTATAGAGAAAATAACCAGAGAAAGTTTATAAGAAAATGAGATACTAATAAGGAAATACAGAGGCCCTGTATGGGGCAGAAAGGAAAGTGATGGAAGCAGATAAGCTCTGAAGGGCGGGAATCCTGGCACTGGGAAGGAAAATGGATCCCATAGCAAACCTAGAATATCCAGAACTCTCAAGCTGTAGGGTCTCTTATATATTTGGTTGTGAACCTAGCCTTTAACGGCTAAGCCATCTTTCCAGCCCACTGTAGGGACTCTTAAACACCTTTATCTTAAAGTTGCTGCAACTTCAGACCACGTAGAGTATATGGAGTTTCAGCAGAACGGAAGTGTAGGGATCTGGGAGTGAACCCAGACTCATTCGTAGGCACAGTGATTATCTTCTCTACTGTCAGTTGAATCTTTCTAGGAACTTGGATGGAAGGGTGATTGGCTTGACTGTGCTAGAAATGTACACCTAGCTTTCTAAGCCCTTCCTCCTCTGAATCTGTCCCTTCCTCTTCTCTCACTTCCCAAGAGGACTCTTTACAAAGTTGGTCAGATCCAGTCTTGCTCAACTCCTCTGAAGTTCTCCTTGGAAGAAGAAGAAGAAGAAGAAGAAGAAGAAGAAGAAGAAGAAGAAGAAGAAGAAGAAGAAGAAGAAGGAGGAGGAGGAGGAGGAGGAGGAGGAGGAGGAGGAGGAGGAGGAGGAGGAGGAGGAGGAGGAGGAGGAGGAGGAGGAGGAGGAGGGAGGAGGAGGAGGAGGAGGAGGAGGAGGAGGATAAGGAGGAGGAGGAGGAGGAGGAGGAGGAGGAAGGAGGATAAGGAGGAGGAGGAGGAGGAAGGAGAGGAGGAGAAAGAGGAGGGAGAGGAGGAAGAGGAGGGAGAGGAGGAAGAGGAGGGAGAGGAGGGAGAGGAGGAATCTGATAATGAGGGATTAAGATGGAAGACTGTTAACCCTTCCTGCTGGTCTTCTACGATCAGGCAATCTGGCAAACTCTGTGCATTTAGTATTTTGTATTCTTATTAATAAAGTTCTCTGTTCTTAAAACTTGTCAGGCAAGAGAGACTCTACCAACACTTTTTTTTTCCAAGAGGAAGAATTTTTCACTTACAATAGTGAAAGATCACATGTCTGGGACCAATTTCTGAGCACACAGGGGCGGAATCAGGATTCACACCCAAGCTAGCCTGTCTCTAAAGCCTGTGTTCTTTACGATGCCACATGCAGTGTTTTTGGCTCAGAAGGAAGAAAACAAATTTTGCTGATGAATGAGCAAGCAGAAAATGTGAAACCCCAAGAACAGACATGGGAGCTATTTTAAAACTCAAGACCAAGTTGGTCAGACTTCACGGGAAGACAGCCGCCAGTGGGATGGGAGACTGTTCCAAACAACACCCTAGCTCCCTGTCAGAGCAGCCCAGATCGAGGGCCATTAATGAAATCTATTTCAAAAGGAAATAAATAAAACAAAGGCAGTCCAGAGATAAGGAAGGCAAAGTCATGACAAGCACATATCCACAGCAGAGGAAAGAAGGTGACCCTACCTCAAGAGTCAGAAAGCAGAGATGGTGCCAGGGAATTGGATAAAGAAGAAATGAAGGAAAGTCTTTTATCGTTTAAAAGATAGTAGCCAATTCATCAACTTTTGGCATTAATTGATTTGGGGCATTTATAAACACATCTCATTGCTTTTTACATAACAGGATTGTAGACATTAGCTAAGTTAACATCAAGTTTCTACACTACCACCTGTAGGGCTACTTCTTCTGACTTTTTGGATAAGAACCTACCAGGTAAGGTTTTGATCTGTTTCCTATACTCACTCATCTGACCCATCAATCTGATGATAGATGAGAAGCAGGGGAAATTCACGACTGCCATAACCCAGTAGCAACAGCAACAGAAATAACAGTTAATTGTTGCATACTAACTAGGGGCTCACACCAAGCAGCCTAGAATGAGAGCTAGACACATGAATGGGTGGATACATAGAAAGTAAGGGAATGGGAAGACTTGGGGTGCCATGCACATTCTCATAGAGAAGAATCTAGAGACTCAGAATAAATGCCAATAAAGAAAAGGGCATAGATTTGAACCAAGATCTATCTGCTTCTTGTGTATACGCTTAAGGAACAGCATAAGAATCAGAAGTCAGCCATCAGGTAATGTTCTAAAAATTCCACTTTCTCATTCGCATCACAGATTTTAGTGTCAGAGAAGATCTGACAGCATTCCTTTATCTGTGTGCTTGCTATATTGCACAAATGCAGTAACTGGCATTCAGACATTCAGCACTCGCTGATTCTGAAGCTGTAGAGTTAAGTTCTCAAAATACAGATTCTAGTGCTAGTATTCACCTTTAAGACTATGGCCATTCTTTAATGCCTTTTGTACATCATACTTCTCCGGATAGCTTGCCCAGATATATCTGATTGAAGATAAAGTTTGAATTGTAACAACTCTGATATTGTACAGTCAGGGTTATAAGATCCAGTTCTCCACTCACAGTGATATTCTTGAGTTTGTTCTATTGATGTATTTATACAGCAACTTATTTAAGTGTATACAATTAAATATACCCGAATCATAAATATATAGTCTTTCTTATCACTGTTGGGTTGTACATCATCTGAGGATAAGCCCCTTTGTATCAGACATATGCATATCTGAGATCTTAGTGAAGTATGAAGACTTAAAAATAATCCTTACAAAAAGTGGGAGTGAAAAGAGAACTCAATGTATGAGTATATAAAATAGATGGATGAATTATATGTATAGATAAGTAGAAGAAGAGACAGAAGAGATAAATGGAGGACAGGTTAATGGTTGAGCAGATAAATTAAATGATGCAAATAAAAGAATTATTTGAGTAACTGTTGAAAAGCTTAGCACCTACCAATTATAGCTTTCTAGAGGAATAAAAGAAGGTGACCTATGATTTCATCATTAACAATATGATAAGCTGGTCTCTAGAACTCCTTATTGTTATTTATGATGCCTGCTTCCAGATGTGGCCATACTCATGAGGTTGGAAACAAATTTATATAGAAAATAAAAATATAAAAAAATAAAAATATAATATACAGAAAAAAAGCCTCCTGTTTTCTCTTATATTACCAAATGAAGGTGAGAGTGACTTTTAGATGTTTGGCTACAATTAGTCCAGTAAGTTCTAATATATATTCCATACTTATGTCTGTATACATGTATATAGTTACATATACTCAGACATAATCATAACATTAATCATACACACACATCAAAGAAGATGCTATGTGAGCTGTAAATATCAGTATAACTTAATATGTACATATACACACATATACACATCTCAGAGACATTATGAAAAAGAAACATTGGGCTTCTCTGAAAAGACTGACTCATGTTATCCCTCCCAGCGTAAGCCATCTTCATTGCTTCATCCTCCCCATGAGCCCACCACCTCTTACTTGTAAAGACCATCTGGCTCCAGGCACTTGAAGATCACCGAGTAGACACTGACTTCAGGAACCTCTCCATGGCTTCGACCAGCTGCTACACAAGATGTGCCCAGGCCAGAGAGTAAGTCATCAGCAAAACTCAGGAATTCTCCTGAAAGGAAATAAACAAAGACAAAAACAAAAACAAAAAGAGACCAAATGAGCTCTCTAGCACAAGCTGTGGCAAAAAGAAATTACCAGGGGAAAAGGCAGATCTGAAAATGTTGCAAATTATTATCTTTATTGTCTATTTGCTATACAACTGATTATTTTGGAAAGATGGGTTCTTGCTGTGTAGCCAAGCCTGACTTTGCAATTCTTATTCTCTTCTTCAGTCTACCCATTTTCAGGGATTATAGTTGTGAGCCACCATGACAGGAACATGATGAGTGTTCAAATTTATGCCTGAATTTTGGTACCTGTGAAAAAAGAATACTAATACTGAACTTTGTCAAATATAGCAAAGCTAAAAGGAGGTACATTTTTCTATAATAAAATGTGTGTAAGGGCAAAGGAAGTATTTCCTCTTTGGGTGTAGAGTAGCTGTTGTTCCTGTCACTGCCATTTTCTTCTGACTCCATGACCAAAGATTTTCTTTCTTAGACCAGCAGGTTTTTCCTTGTATATCAAAGGAGTTAGACTTAGAAAAAAAAGAGGCTTCATATCACATGGCCCTTCTTATGAGCTCATGTGAGATTCATTGAATGTTATTTGGAGGTGGATAAAGATAAATTAGGGAAGAAGACTTCTGACTAATTAGTAATGAAAGTCACAGGCACAGAAGTTGACAATAGAAGATATGCTAAGTACTTATGAGTCCTTGATCTCTGTACCTGCTAAAAGCTATCTGAGCCATTGGACTTACGGAAACATTTGAAGTTAACCAGAAAGAGAACTCTACAAGGGAGACTAAGAAGTAAAGCGGGAAAGTAATTGAACTTTTAGAATCTAATAATTTAATATTAGCTCAGACAGGAGTTTATTGATTAATTTGAATAGAGAAACCCACATTTCTGCACTTTAGTTTTCTTCTATGTAAGGTGAAAGTACTCTAATAATTCTTGAAAAGTAACATAGATAAACATGTAAAGACAATAGCATACTATTTAAAAACACATATTTAGAGAATACTATATATTCAGTAATATAGAAATGCCTTTCGACTGTAGCTCAATGATATAAAGGGATACTCCATAAATATTAAAAAAAAAACTTCTTATAAGATAGGAAGGTAAATGAAAGAACATTTCTGAGATATTTAAGATAAAAAATAAAAATAGGACTCACAATTGTAGAATATCATTTTTGTGAAAATTTCACACATGATTTCAAAACAGGAGAAAGAAAAATATAGCAAATACTTCTAGTGATTTTGAAGTAAGATAGTGAACAGTCTTCTACCTTATTTTAACTTATTCTTTGTTTAAAAGTTGTCTTCAATAAAAAATATGCAGTCATTTATAAAAGAAAACTCAATCAAATCCAGAAAATAGATAGCCTAAAACCTCTTCATTGCTTTTGAATTACAATTTTGGTAATTTAAAAGCAAAACAAGAGTATGAGGAAGTATTTTACACCACACAGTATGAAGTGTTACAAGTCCTACAGCTTAGTGCTTCCTTATTTATATTTACATAAAAGAGTTAGTTACCCTAAAGAGGTAATAATGTTTCTCCCAGAAGATAGAGTTGGCCAAATGAAAAGATGCAGGACACCACCCCTCAAGTTGTTGGTCATGCGAAACCCATAAATTCCCCAAACAATACAGGATATTACTGAGGCTCTTGACTGCCTACCAGAACTTTTTGATAAGATCCTATTATTGAAAACATGATGCATGATGGTCATAAGCCACAAAGAAATAAAATTAGTAACTGACCATGAAACATCCTCTCTGTTGGCTAGCTTTCATGATCCCAGAAGTTTTCATACAGGCTGATTGATAGAAAAAGTTGACCACAGCATTACCAAGCTATGAATCCTGTGAACTATAATAACAGTTACAGAAAAATGTATGTCCATTGATGTAATAGTAGTACAATTATTATTGGAGTAACCAGCTACTTTCTGAGTGAATTTAATGTCTAATTTACAGAATATATGCCTGGTACTGAAAAATGGCCATGAATCAAAGTTTGAGGAGATCAAATGTGATAGACATGCTATTATTACTTTACTAAATGTACACATTATTAAAATGCCCTCTAGATTCTTAATTCTATACTAAAAAACTAAAACAGCTTTAGAATCTTAATGGAGAAGGTTCTTTGTGCAGTGTATGGTGGGTAATGTACAAATTTACAATGGTTACTTAGACTATCAATTGAGTACTCAGCCACAAATGCATAATCTACATTATAGCCCTCCTCTTCAAGGCTCAGAGACCATCATGAAAGTGGAGGCAGAAAAATATAAGGGCCAGAAGTCAGGAATAATTATAGAAAAATAGTGTCTTTTAGAATTGGCAGGACTACTGCCCTTATGAATTCACAGTAGCTTGTGGTTGACTGCACAGTACATACAAAAGATCAAACCACTCAGAATTTCAGCTATGGTAGAGATTGACTTGGGAGCCCTAACTAAGGAGCAATTGAGTTGATGTCTCCTGGGGAAGGGAGTCAGTTTTCTTTAAGAGTGTGACCTGTAGCAGGTCATCCATGTACCAGTGGATAGTTCTATATCCCTGAGTATATGAATAGTGCAAGTTGGACTATGTGGGTCAGAAGTTGAGAGTGGGTGGAAGGAGTATATCGGGTGGGTTTTTGAATAATTAGGGGAAGAAGCAGAATAAATATGATCAAAATGTACTGTATGTATGTATGTATGCATGCATCCATTATGTATGTATGTATGTATTTATGTATGTATGTATGTATGTATTTAATATTTCAAAATTACTAAAATTATTTTTAACTGTGCATCTCATCTGTGACGCCTATGAACTACAACAAAGACCAGCACAAAATCCCTAAGGGTACAGTAGTGGTATACCATGCATAACCTTAGCAGTAACCAACAACTCTGTAACTAGCATTAAGGTCCACTCACCAGGAAGGAAATGAAATGGAACTAGAAGTCTAGTGTATAATCCAGGGCTGATTTTTCATGGATCTTAGAGGAGAACTTCTTTACTGTGCCAGCATAATCCCTGACTAGACACTAAATATCTGTCCTTATATACACAGTTAAGTATAGTTCTCATCTCCCATCAAAAAAAGTTTTTTTTTAAAAGAAAACCACCACCAATAAAAATACAGAGTGAGGGTCCAATCCCTGTTACTATGGCCCAGGGGAAATTGAGGAAGAGGCAGCAGATAGATTGTAAGAAACAAGAGAATCCAGGAGTTTCCTATTAGACTATTTCATATTACTATTTGAAGCTACATCTCACATAAAATGACTGCCCAACATCACTTAGAAAATAAAGAGTCTAGGAAAAAAAAAGGTGTTGAGAAGCAGAGGCATGCTGACCAAGAAGAGCTACGTGGAGCCCTTATCTAGTGTAGCCTTAGATACTTCACGATACCACTGTAGACCTGTGACCTGGTAGCCGAGTCATAAGCCACCAAACCTTTCAGTTCGAAGTGGTATCAAAGCAGAATGCTGTATGAGACCACACATTAGAAAGAGAAGAGAGAACTGAATAGACTGAGGGCATTGTTTAACTTGGTCTCAGAATTGCAGATTTGGCTGTTTGTACTTGTTTTCCTACAGCATGCTTCCATGTCTGTCTGCTTTTCAATTTATTTCTAGATAGCCATTGAAGAAATTGGCTCTTCATGAGGGAACTCAGTATGCTTGTAACTAATATTAATTGGCTGTCTGGAAGCTAAAAGATGGCTGGCATTCCTTTTCAAACAAGACACAGCTTTGCAGATATTTCTATGAATCTCAGAATCATTTGGGTTATGGATTAAAGCCTCAAGCATGTTGGGTCATTCAGCACAGTTCTAACTTCTATCTAGCTCCAAAAATTATAAATATAGTTCAAGTGAAAAACTCAGATGACCTGGAGTATAGCAACTCATAAGGAGAGTACTATAGAAATGCATCGTATCCAGCTGCCATTGAGATTATATATGCAAATAGCGACTGAATTAATTTGGAGAGGAACGGATGCTTAGTATATACTTCACATTTCTGGTTAATCCGTAAGGCAACTAACAAGTTAAATACTATCACTCCATAGTAAAGTATCTGTTAAAGTTACAAAAGGGGTGGGGGTGTCTAAGACTTGAACTTTGAATCTTCCAGTAGGGAAGCATCTTTTATACTATGCTGCCTCCTAGAGAGGACTGTAGTGGGATAGTGTTGGAAAGCTGGTTTTCTCCGAGCTATTCATTTTACAATTGAGTTCATGCCACCCTCTTAGTGCTATGGGCTCCTGGAATGCAACAATAAAAGAAATGGTCCCTGACCTTATGCAGCTTGTAATCTGACAACAGGAAGGGTTGTTAAATACAAGACCAGACCCATAAAGTAATCTGTAAGATTGCTTTGCTTGGCTCTGTACTTTACACCTCAGTATAACAAATGTGGAGACAGGTGAGGGAATGTCCCTTCAGTGAACCTAAGAAAGACTTCTGGTCACTTCTCTATGTACAAATTCAGATCAGAAGAAGCCCTTCGTGTATATTGCGGTTCTGCCACATACCATACTCTGAATCGGGCAGTATCACAATCTACTAAGTACTAACATAACTTAGTATGTAAGAGCGCAGGCTCTGAATTTATTCTACAGAGGACTTGAACCATTCATTGTCCACCCCCACGCACTGCCTGCTTTTGATAGCATCCTTCCATCTGTGCATTCATTTCTTTTTTAATCTGGAGAAATATAATGGTAGAAATTGTAATAAAATATTGCAAATATGTAAAATGTCACATATAAATTACTCAATAAAATGGGAAGAGCTCAAAAATAGCCATTATTGGTGATTTTATTTATAGTTGCCACCACAACTGTGTAGACAGGAGGATTTTTAGAAATTATTTCGACCATGTTCTCTATGCACTCATGGTGACTGGAGAAAAGATGTTGCCCTCACTCTAAGCACATTGAGGTAGAGTGGCAACTTCACTTTGTTAACATATAACACAACTTTTCTCAGGAACCCTAATACACAGAACCTAAGAGATTTTCAAGTTGTCACTGAGTGCTTTCCTCTTAAATTTCTGACTTCTTCATCTGATATGAACACTGTACACACATTTCCTGGGGATTTTCTATGTTTGGGCTCTGGGTCAGGTGCAAAAGTCTATCCTGCCATTATCCTCACCTGCAATTTCTGAGAAAGATAAAAAGTCCACAACAGACAGAAGAGTTTAAAATGGTCTCTGGACTAATAGATTCTTACAGTGCTTTGCAAATTACAATTGATTGAATCCAGGGTGAGTGCTGAACACCTGGGGAGCACCTATATATAGCTTTCAATCATGCTGACAACCCATGTATTATTTAGTTTGTTATTTGATATTTATTTCAATCTATGTGCATGTGTGTGTTTGGGTTTATGTACATGAGTGCATCCATCTACTGAAGTCAGGGGCATTGGATCTCCCTGGAGATAGTTTCAGGTGGTTGGGAGCAATCCTCATATAAGCACTGTCCTCCCAAGAGCAAAAGAGGCATCTGTGCACGTAATCATAGAGCCATCTCTTCAGGCTTATTTAGTTTTACTTTAAAAATATGAACCTGCTTATACAAACTTGGCTTAAAGGGCTTCTTTCCACTTTGTAAAATGAAAAATGAAATTTGTGTGTGTGTGTGTGTGTGTGTGTGTGTGCTATTGTTGTATCCCACACATGTAAGACCAAGAACAATTTAATTTTGTTGAATCATTCTTTTTTAATGTTATATTTTTAATTTATTATTATTATTGTTATTATTATTAATCATTCCACTTGTTTACATCTCAAATGATATCCCACTTCCCAGTTACCCCCTCTACCAAACCCCCATCCTGTGCTACCACACTTACGGGGCTACCTGTCTTCCACCATCCCCTCCATCCTACCTCTGCCCTCTTCTCTCCCTTTTGCGTGTATGAAAGTACTCCCCTACCCACCCACACTCTCCTGCTCCACCGCTCCAGCATCCCCCTACTCTGGGGTATCAAACCTGCCCCCCCCCCAAGAGCCTCCCTTCTATTGCTGTCCAATAAGGCCATCCTCTTCTACATATATGTCCGGATCAATGCATATGTGAATACTTGGAGCTAACCATCAGACTGAACTCAGGGAACCTGGAGGGGAGCTGGCAGAAGGACTTGAGGAGCAGAGGATTACAACCCCATTGGAAGAACAACACAGGCTGGCCTGACCACCCAGTTCTCCCAGAGACTAAACCACAACCAAGGAGTGTACCTAGAGGACTCATTCTTTATTCTACCTTTTTTTATTAGATTTTTTTAAATTTACATTTCAAATGTTATCCCCTTTCCTAATTTCCCCTTCAAAAACCACCCTAACACATCTGCCCTCCCCCTGCTCACCAATCCACCTACTCCTGCTTCCCTGTCCTGCCATTCCACTACATTGGGGCATCTAGTTTTCACAGGACCAAGGGCCTCTCCTTCCTTTGATGTCCAACAAGGCCATCCTCTGCTACATATGTAATTGGAGCCATGGGTCCCTTCATGTGTACTCTTTGGTTGGTGGTTTAATCCCGGGGAGCTCTGGGTACTGATTGGTTTATATTGTTGTTCCTCCTATGGGGCTGACAGCTCCTTCAGCTCCTTGGCTTCCAGGCATACACTCAGATCACAGTTACTCCGGATACTCATGCTGCTTGAAGCATTTGAAGCTTACTCAGAGGTCAGAAACAAATGCAGCTCTTTTGCATCTGAGCCTCAAGCACCTCTTGCTTGCCCACCCTACCTGGCTTCCCCTTCCTGGCATGATGCCAGGTCTCTTGGTCGAGACCTGCGAGATCGCAGTCCGCTGCCACTGTCTCGATGCCACACCCTACCCTGTTTAAATCTTAACATTCTTTGTTGTTTTGTTTTGTTTTATTTCTCTTTTCTTGAAAACAGATAGGGAGTTAGGAGTTGTTGTAGAGGAATGTGCCTGTTCCCCATTATAGCTCTTTAGGGGCTGCAACCCGAGTTGGCTAGAGCCAGACCCCCACACATTTCCTTATCCACTCACTCTCCTTATGTTCCACAGAAAAGGTTAACAGCCATTCTGCTGCAGCTTCAGCATGATTTTCTTAAAGGCCTCACCCCTGCCTCAATCTCCTCCCTTCCTCTCCTTTCAGCACCCTACTACCCCTTCTGCTTGTTTTTCCCTCCTGCTTCCCCACCTACCCCCACCCCCTTTCTGATTGGGTTGAGGTCACAGTCAAAGCTGGCCACAAGAGCAAATTAAAAACAGGTCGGGAACAAAGCAAGCAATCCAAAATGGAAGGGGAGCTCAGGTGGGGAGAAAGGTCTACAAGCCCTGGACTCCATAGGTCTCAGAATATACCTGGAGAACTTCTGGCAACTCCAGGGCCGGCCTCTCTATAACCTGCCAACTCCCTCTGCCAGGACACCAAGAAGGTTCTCCCCCCTCACCCCACAACTCTTCCCTGACTTTTTACTTGGACATGAAGACATGCTTTCTGAGAGCTTATCAGAAAGAAAATATGCTTCAGGGCCTCACACCTATCAGCTACAGTTGGTTTGTTTCTTCTAAAACATAATGCTGTTTTAAATCAGAGGAACCAGTGATAATGATTCTTGGCTTTACTGTGATAGCAGTATGAACTGAAGGAAACAGAGTCAGTTGAGGGGTAAAGGAAGTCTGGTTTGGAATCCACACTCACCATTTTTGCACTGTGTAGTTCATCCAGGAATGGATGATTACACTCTAAGAGGTAGCTTTTTCATCTGCAAAGGAGATGGGCATGTGTATTTCAGAGACTCCAGCAAGGAGTAAAGGCACTAATAGTATATGTAATCCCTCCTTATAGGATTCTTTGTATATGTTGCTGGTCCTTCATTCCTGCTACCTGACCTCCAGCAGTTCTTAGTAATCTCCCTGATGGCAAAACTCATAGTATTCAAACTCATTTGCTTTTCAAGGCACTACATACTATACATCCTTCCCTGGTGCTTTGGAGGAATATAATTACTTCTGAAATAGGAGAACTTGAAAGAAGAGAAACGAAGGAAGTGTTTATTTCTTTTTATGGCAGACACCTTCACTTACATTCTCAAGTTAAATGCTCCCAGCAACCAATCCCCATAAATTGCATACAACCAAATGGATTTCGTTTGTTATGCATTTACAGGGTAGAGAATGGGCTTCAGGAAGTTTAATAATGTGCCTAGGAATGGTGACGTAAATGATAGATGTCAGGGACCCAAAGTCTTCATGTTGTCTGCTACATATTGGCCTGCAAGAACTGTGTTTGGACTACTGCTGTGTCACCAGTCCTTGGCACAAGCTGGCTATGCAGCTGTTGACAGAATTCTGTGAAATTAACTTCCGTAGTTGGATCCTGGATCTCATTCCCTCAACCCCAGTGGCATTCAAAGAAGTTTCTCTTGGGAGACCCATGCTGCTTTCTGGGTTATGACCTTTCAGTAGTAAGTATGACTCACATGGTGTAGTAGAGACCGGGAGAAAATATTCCCTCCAAACGAACCAATGGTGGACTAGCATATATGCATGTCCCTATGAGCCAGACATTGTGGCAAAGGGGCGTTTGATTCATCTGCATGCACACTCTAGTAAACATTTGTTGTTATTACCTGTTTAAAGGCATCCTCTCTTGGGTTGTAGTTCCATTGAGAGTTTAGTCTACCTAATCTCCATTTCTATTCTTTAGGTAGAGGTGAGGGCTCTTCTACTATTCTGAAGTTGATGTATGTTCAAAAGCCATACATTTCATGTCAGAGACAAAACAATAAATGGTTCAAGGACTCAGCAGCTACAAGCACTGACTATTCTTCCTGAGAACTGGGATTATATTCCCAGTACCCACAGGGTACTGAAGTCAGCTTCAGTGCCAGGGAATCTGACACCTTTTCTAGCTTCCAGGAGCATCAGGCACACACAATGTGTTGCACAGAAACACATGGAGGCAACCTGGGATAAAGACCAAGTCATGTTAATACCATCAAACCTAGGACCCAGTTCTTCTGAAGCTTGAGCTACCCGTGGATATTCAGATATACAAGTCAGTCATTTTCCTTTTCTGCCAAATGGGGTTTTCATTTGCTTTGTGTTACTTGCAACCAGGAGTCCCCCAGAACTGCATCATTGAGGTTATGCTCATGACTGTCACTGTACAAGTAAAATCCAATAGTTAAAAAATATAAAACTATTTGCAACAAGTTTTATTCTGTCTAAATTCAATTCTCTCAGACTCTAAGACCCAGAGGTTGCCTACTATAAAACAAGGAGTAGAATGAAGAAGGCAGCATCTCCTCGTCTACAACAATGCAATGTCTCTGAAGAACTGCTTCTTTGATCCCTTCAGTTCCTTATTGTCTCTGTTCCTCCTTCCTTCCCCATGCATGCCAGTCATGGTGTTCCTCTTCTTCTAACATGGCGAGTATCAAGCTGCCCCTGGGCTTTTTGCAGTTGTGATTTCAGTGTCTGGCTAGCACACTCATCCTGTCTTCCTACCAAGATCCCGTTACTTCTTCAGAAAGATATTTTGTCATTCACCATTCTAAGGGATGAATTTTAGCCTCTTGTCCCCTCTCCCTACTTTACTTCAATTAATACCTCTCACGAATAATGATTTGCTGTCCTATTTGCATCTGTGCATGGTACATTCCATGAGGAAGCTCATTTAGAATGGTGTTAGCCAGTGCACAACAGGTTCTCCATAAATATTTGTCTAGTGAGAAAATTGACCTACTGCATCCTGTAAATCAAACTTAAGACCAGAAACACAAAGAAGAAACTCTCGTTAGCATTCTCTTAAAAGTACATGTTAAGGTAATAACATGGATGTATATAGCTTATCCAGGAAGCAGGAATGGAGAAATAATTGAAAAAAACATAAGAAAGGATAAATGTTTAAAATAATGGCCAATCTGGTTTGCTACTGTGAGTAGCAGAGGCTTGATTCTGTGATGACATTTGACAAAGTGAATGGGACATCTTTCAGAGTTGTCCTATTGGAATTCCAGGAACTTGAGTTCTCAGCCTCTCTATGCTGATTCCTATTAGTTGCGTTCTCCCACTTGGAGTGCTAAAATGTGATCTTTGTGGACCTGGGGTGCTCGCTCAGTCTGTGTCAGGCTGTGGAACACAATGTGAGCATGGGTCTGAGACCCATGCCAGCTGGAGGTGATCCTGAACTGCTCAAGAAATTCTTGGATGAAATATCTCTGAGACAAGGGGATATAACAGAGCCTCTGGGCACACTGTCTACAATGATGCATTCTTTGTTTTTGTGGAGTTTTAAAGAACAGTTTAAGTGCTTTCCACATATATATTAGGCTAATTTGTGAGATCTACTGTGGTAAATGTTCACAAGCTGTTGTCAGAACACCCACTAGGTGCCGTAGAAATGATTACAACTGCATATGTAGGTCTGAGCCACATAAACAAAATCCCTTTTCCGGTGCTGTTCACATCTTAGCAAGGAAGAATTGTGAGGGTTGCTTTTGTGTGAGACCTACTGAGGAGTCCTGCAACTTATTTTTAATATAGACTTTAATAGTAATAACTCCAGCATTAATATGCACTTGGCTAATGGAACCATTCCTTCTCTACAGTTGGATTAATTACGGCCATAAAAGCCCTCGTCATCTCCACAGTCGGCTGGACAAATGATGCTAATGCACTTGGCTGCAGTGGGTATTACTACCATGTGTGAGGCGAGCTGATTTGGGGACCAGACTGGGAAAGATGAGGCAGCCAAATATCCCCACCCCAGCCCATTTGCTCTTAAGGACTAAATGTGTGTCTGCTGCCCATGATGAACTCATTCATGGACAGCTTTCTTTCTTTGCTATTGATAAGTTAAATTCTCAGATGTTACACTGCTGCAAAGAGGGAGAACTAACCACAGAGCGCACCATACAGATAATACTTCTTTTGGGGCAATTCCTCTCCTCACACTCTCAAGTGTTCAACTCTGGAGTGAACACTTCAGCTAACATCTTTCTCTCAGTCTCAACAGGTGAACCCCATGAAGTTGCTGCTGGCAGGCTCACAGTGTGATGAAACAGCCCATGCTGGGTTGAGCAGGCAAGGCAAGAATTATTGTTCTCAACATGTGAGAAAGGAAAAGAATGGCTCAGAAGTTCAGGTCAGCAGCCCAATCAAACAGCTCCTTCCAGCATGGCAAAAACTGATTCGATGCCATGTTCTCCTCATTCCAAACTCAGAGGGTTGTTTTTGCTTTTGTTTTGAACACGACACAATTTTTTTAACTGTCCTGTTCTATGATCCTCAAGTCACCTTGTTTCTAAAACGAACATGTCACTGTCTACTCTGCTAGGAGTTTATAAAGAACTAAGTAAGTCGACAGAAGTACTTTCCAGTCTTCAACATTGGATGCATACAAAAGAGGTTATACTAAGAGAAACACACACACACTACCATCCATCTTAACTGTCAAGTATGTAATTCTGGAATATCAATATTCAGCCCCAAGGACACAGCAGGGATCAAAAAGCATGAGAGTGAGGGCCCTTTACAAACTAGGAAACATATCAACAATATGGAGGAATTGAAGAGCCAATGAACTAGTGGACTCCACACACAGAAAGTAGTTGGGAAATTAGGATACTGTACAGATGAGGATTAACTTGGAAACTCAAGAATTCTTCTCCCATTATCTTCCTGAAGATCACATTCTATTCTTTTTTCTGTACAAGCAATTTTCTCCCTCCTCAAAGCTCTCTCTACTATCTAATTTGAACCCACACCAACTGTACTTAACTGAGTTTTTTCCCTCTTTTTCAACTCAATTTTTCATCACTAGGAAAACTTGCAGTGATTGTTGTTGGTTTATTGCTTCTTCCTTGTTTCATTATTAAAATGCTAGCTCCATGAGTTCATAAACTTTGTACATCCTGTTCATGATATCCCCATGTCCAGAGGTTGTGGAGAAAGCAGTAGTTACTCATTAAAGATCTGCTGAACAAATAGAGGGAAAGAAAGGTAAAGCTAAAGAGCTAATGATTCTAGAAAAAAATTGCAAACATGCTAAGAAAGCTCATGCTCACCTTTTAAGCTTTTGCTCATCAATGGTGTATCTGAAAGAGTTCGTCCCATTTGACTACACCCTATTGGGTTGAAGGAACCAACCTAATCTATATTCCTATATTTCAACTGTACCTCTGCTCACTGTGGTTCTTAACTCATTTTTAGCAATTTTTTCTCTGTCCCCCATGGATTGAGAAACATTATGTAAATTGCCTCATCCTGTCTCATTTACAATATGAACCCCAGTGTTTGAATTTATTCACAATAAGTGGGTCAATGAACAAACATAGCTTCCTTTCTAATTTGAAAATGGGTACATAGAGTGAGGGCTGAGGAATGTTAGGGCTTTCTTGTCCATCAAACTTTTAATGGTATTAGAAAGACTCGTCCTATGAGGTTACTGAATCATATACAAAAAAATAAATAAGTAGGGTCTTGGGAGATTGGCTAGTGCTTCTGTATCCTTGTGAGGTACTGCATAAATTATTTTACCAATTTCTGCCTAAACAAATGGCTACCAAATGCAAAATACTCTCCAGGTTATCTTTCAGCATTTATATGATTTGGGTTTACAACTACATCCAACATTTCATCTTTTCAACATATGCATATGTTTTCTTCTGTTTCCCTGGCTCCTCTGTCTAGCTAAATGTTCCTTATCATAGTAAAATTTCCTATTTAACATTATTGCTGCCTTTTTCTTCTTAATATTGGAAGATGAACTTGCATCCTAATCCAAACTGAAGAAATATTCCACCACTGAGCTACATCCCATTCCTGTTTTTATTTTTGAATTTTGGAAGAGTGTCTCACCAAGTTGCCTACATGGTTTCTTCTTATAGCCCAGGCAGCCACTGAACTTGCCATCTTCCTGTCTTAACTTCTTGAGTAGCTGGGATTAAAGGCTTGTGCCATCAAGTCTGACTTAATGTTATTGCTTAGTGATGTTTCTTCAATCCTAGCAATTCTACCCAGATAGTCTTCCTGTTGTTTACACTGTTCCTTTAATACTGTGACTCCTTCTCCCTTGATACCAAAGGTCTATAGTATCTGTATACATCTGTCTCCTTTGGCAAAGCCCTTGACTATTTGCCATCAGCACCCACTATCTAGTCATATTTCATCTTCAAAAGGGAAAGCTGAGTTGAGTGCAAGGTAAGTGTGAAGATTCCCACTGCACAGAAGAGAAAGAGAAAAGACAGGAAAGAAATGCATCCATCTAAAGATGTCCAGGAACTAGATCATTTCTTAACTTCTAATTCTCAGCTTAAATAGGAGTGCCTTGTGCTCCCGTCTCTTTATTTGGGCAATGAGCTAAACATTTGAGCCACCCTACAGCATCTAGCAACAACTCTTCCTTTCTGAGCCTTCTACACATAAGCACTGAGTTCAACAGTAGCATTGACTTAGGGCACCCCACAATGCATTTCGGGGGGAGCAAAGCATCATGAAATATCGTACTCTCCAAAGGCTGTGCTTGAATCCTGACCGTGCTATACTGATCATTAGACTCTCATTTTCTACACCTGAAAAGTGGAAGGGAACAAGCCAACCTGACCAGAGTCAGTAGAATCATGCCTGGGCCTAATTTGAAGAGCAATCAGAGCATGTGGCATGCTGCCAACCCTCCATGAGTGGGAGCGACATTGGCATCATTATTGTTATGGAAAATACCAATTCATAAGACATTTCCTATGAGATAAGTAAAAGAAAGCCCAGCAAATTTGAGAAAGCGAGCTGCCCTCCTGAATTTAGCACATCTTGTCCTCCTAAACCAGAACAGCATACACTAGGTGCCCAAAGATTAGAAATTGCTGAATGCCCAAAGTTTCCTTTTCTTTTCTAAGTATAAACTTCAAAGAAGGTGGTGAGAGATAGCATGGGTATTTAAAGCATATAAACAAGCCTGTAGTTTCTCATTATCCAGTAGTGGGAGAAAAATTCTCTTTTCAAACTCGCCAGGACCCATCAAAAGAAGCCTCTGGGTCCCCAGAAATGAGCTGGGGGTTTAAATTAGACCCTGAGCCTATTTCCTTCCCTGAACGTTTCCTTACCATTCATGAACACACACACACACACACACACACACACACACACACACACAAACACAAACACAAACACACACACACACTGCTTCCCATTCATCCCTGGAAGAAACCAACTTACAGAAGGGTGGAAAGACACCCTGGGCAAAAATGAGTCAAATTTTCTGTTCATGCAAGTAACACCATTTCAACAGACTGACATGAATCATTAATAGGAGGTAGGACTGTAAGGTGACAGAAAAGGGTAAATCTAAATGTTTGTATGTATATGTGCAAAATAGGTGTGTATGTGGGTGTGCAAACTGTAAAACAATAGAGAGAAATAAAGAGAGAGAATTAAAGATAAAAAGATACAAACATCAAGACAGAAACAAGGAGAAAATGAGGAGGAAATAAGGAAGCTAGAGAATATTCACTAGAGAAAAATGTCCCAATGCATTTGAGAAAGCAATTTTGGCGACTTCTATTCCTACCTCTCCCCAGAGTTAGATGGTCTAATGTCAAAGAAAACAGTGAGGAGGTGACGACCACTCTCAAGCACCTCACTCAGTTTGCATCTCCCATATGAGTGCTGCTTTCATTCTCAATTAAGCTGGCTGCCTTGATGCCAACTTACATTTAATATTTCTTTTAAATAGAAAAGAGGGACCCAAGAAGCTCTCTTTTTAGTCAATGTAAGCTATAAAAGTATTTCTAAGATTGGAAATTTTGGTTGGTGATATTTTCCTAATGTAAAATACAAGCCTTGGGTTACACTGAATGAGTAAACATATTTTTTAAGTTTCTAACTCATAGCCACCCCTGTGAGTTTACAGCATCTATCTATTTATTTATCTATCTATCTACCTATCTGTCTTTCTGTCTTTTGTCTGTCTATCTATCTATCTATCTATCTATCTATCTATCTATCTATCTATCTATCTGTGTGTATATACACACATATATAATGCATACATATAGAGAGGATTTAAGTATCTTGCCCAAATCTCATGGCAATTGCAGATCTATGATTTGAGTTTTCTTAGAAAAGAGTGGAGAGTAGAGATGCCCTCATATTCTCTGAGGTTGAATGTAGTAGTTTTTATTCTGCATAAATATTTACAATCCTTTTACCCCAGAGGGATTCACTGTTATCCAGGCAAGGGAATGATTTCTTGTGGTCACTTCATGCAAAGCCCAAAGAAGAAATAAGAGATCTCTGACTTAGTGTGTGTGTGTGTTTCATTTCCCAACATTTTATTTCATCTCATTAGTTACACTGAGGATGTAGATGAAGAGGGGTCTCCCAGACAAATATCCAAGGACTCTTTTCTCTGGTGACACAGGCTTTGCTGTCATCTAACTGCCCTCTGATATCCATTGTATTTCCTTATTTTCTCTCTCCTTCACTAAGAGCTCAATGGATGTAAATGGTATGGTGAGACATCAGGTATTTTCAAAACAAGGAATAAATCAAACTAAACCCAAACCAGTAGTGTATTATGATGGACCAAAGGCTAGTTTTGACTCCTGTTCAAATGGGTTTCTTTTTGTAAAGTAGGAAGAAGAAATTTATCCATTGCAGTGGACCATTTTAAAGATTGGATATAATATAAACTCTTTAGACAGGGCCAGCAAGATGGCTCAGCAACCACATGGAGGAAGAAGATAATTGAGTATTATAAGTTATACTTGGCAGGACATATGTCAGACAAATTCCACATATGCCATGGCATTCCAAACAGGCACAAGCACAAGTCATTTTATCCATGTCAACTCCTCATCATTCTTTGTGACACAGGACACCCAAGAGCTTACTTCTTCTCTAGTAACTTCTCCTTTTTTTCTGCTCATTATACTTCCATAAACTGTGTACACCTTGATGTTCCTTGAGCATGTTCCATTGTCTTGAATATCGCTCTGCTCTCTGTCCTCTGAAGACTCATCCAGATAGTCATATGTTCTCTCTCTCTCTCTCTCTCTCTCTCTCTCTCTCTCTCTCTCTCTCTCTCTCTCTCTCTCTCTCTGTCTCTCACATCTTTCAGGCTTTTATTAAGAAATCACCTTGACAAAGAGAATCATCATCTTTCAGCATCTTCCCTTATTTTTTATGAAACACAATTTATACATGAAATAGTTTTGTGCAGTTAAAATTTTACCATTATCTTTACCCTCATCTGAAACATATGCTCCATGGTAGGTGTTTGCTTAAGATACCTGATTTTATCCTTAGCTTCTAGGATAGTACCTAGAACACAGTGTCTACTCAATATATGGCTTCTGAATAATTTAAGACCTCAGGTTGGTAACAAAATGGTTGAAAGCCCTTCATCTGCAAGGTAATAGAGTTGACATCACTGAACTTAACTATCAAACTCAATCCAGTGTATTTCCCCCTCCACTGATGTGGATATCTTATTATTGCTGCTTTCACTTCCAAGTTTATGTTGAGAATTAAATGAGAAGTCACAGGTGTTGGTAAAATGTTGAGTGATCTTCCAATGTTTTCCCTACCTAGACACAGTGAAAGAAACAAGAACTCTGTTTGAGAATGAACAGCAGAGCTAATAACGACTACTACTAGCATCCAAAGTACTACTACTACTAGCATCTAACTACTAGCAGCCAAAGTAAAGGAAGAAATGATCTTCAGTTTGGGAGAATGAAAGAAGACAGGGAAAAATATCTCCAGCCATCTCCAAAGCTCCAAGGCGTCAGAGATGTGTCCAGTTGCCCTTTCAGTGTTATTCTCACTCCATAAAGAGGAGATGGCTTTATTGCCTCCACATTTCCACTTGTCTCTTGGCCATGGCCAAGCCCTGCAGGGTAGGGAGCAGCTTAGTGACTGTCAGATCTCTGGAGGGGAAAGGAGTCAGGTGTGAACTTGGACTGTGATTTGCCTTCATTTTACTCTGTGACTCACCTTCCCTCACTGGACTTGGTTTTCTCTTCTATTTAAAGACTTTTGGGGACTAAATGAGTTCTGAGGATTGGATTTGAAGAGATTGCGTAAAGAGAGGTATGTGCCTCTGCATGTGCCAAGTTGCTGTAGGTCAGGGTCTACTTCATTGTGTTCTACATAGAGGACTTTTCTAATTCTTGTAGTCCCTCCAGGAGATTGATACCATCATGCTTATTTTTACACTAGTAAACCCTAAACTCCATAGATCGTGTATAATAGATTTGAGATTAGAACTCACAAGTATTAAAAATTTTTAATTCATAACCTCAAAATGTTTATATTGTCATTTGGATCAAAATGAAATCCTTATAGAGACCAATGAGGTGAATCCTTTCTTTTTTCAGGTGCAACAAACAAAAGATACACAGAAAGGAGAATGAGTTCCTAAAGCCATGCAGAGGAATGAAAACAGACTCTAACTAAAATTGAATCAAATTTGTTAAACTGAACCAGAAAGAGAATCTATATTCCAATGTTCTATGCACTTTCCTTATTTTCCAATTAAGACAGTGGGGTGACTACTGTGTGTGTGTGTGTGTGTTTGTGCATAAAAGACCCATAATTTAGGCAACCTTGACTTCAGAAGATTCATCAGCACACTTGTTAACATGCATGGTAATTCACAGTTTACACAGCATTTTCCTTTTATTTCTGCATTTTCACCCTCATAACAATATTCCAGGGCAGATTTATAGTTTTAGGGGAGTAAAGTTTAGTATTAGAAAGTCAGATAATGAGGAAAAGAGACTTTCTTTATTGTGAAAATTCTAGAACCTGAACCCAGGTCTAACTCATTACCAAAGTCAGGCACAAGATGAGGTGTTGATAAGTAAAGAAGGAAGTGTTTCCACTGAAGAGCTTTTGAGAGGCATAAGTTGGGGCTTTCAGTAAAAAAGCAGTGCTCTCCGAAGATTCTTTCTATTCTTAAGTTAGAAGAAAGCACATCTCTGATTCAGAACACAGCTTCATATAAAGCTGTGAGCTCTACAAGCCATTTGGTGGTCGATGTCAGGCTTCTATCTTGCAGCCACTTAAAACCAAATGGACATTTGGGGAGAAGAATAAGAACAGGATGAGGATGGGTGTTGCAGAATTTAATTTTGAAGAAGTTCCCATGTCATCTTTGTATTGCTTGACTGAGCACCACATTTGGAGAATAGCTGACTCAGACAACTGTGTAATAATTTCCCTCATAATTATGTACATATAAATATGATTAGATGAATAAGATCTCAAAAACTAAAAATATAGTTTATAACTATAACCATGTACCTGGGAACTTAAGCGGAATGTGTTTCACTAGGGCTATCTCACTTCATGTGTGTAATGAATAAATAAAGGATAAGTTTAAGTCTCTAGATCTGAACTACTTTCTGCTTAGACAATTCAGGATAGAAGACATAGTGATGAAGAAATAGTCCGAGTCTTATATTTTTATGATCTGTCTAAAGACTGCAGTTAGCATGCATCTGAGATCAAAAAGTAAGTAACTGATGTCAGTATCCATTTGTCATTGTCATCTTCTAGCATTTATAATTACTTTCTGCATCTATATTCCCACTTGATATGCCTATGAGAGAGATAATTACAAAAGTACAAAGGATGGTGAGGCAGCTAGAGGGGAAGGGAGAAAATAAGGCAGAAGCAATGTGGAAAGGAAAAGACCTTTCTCATCATACAGGTTTAGAAACTGAACCAAACTGAGTTGATCCTGTCACACCACAACAAGATTGCTGAGCTCATTCTCAAACTCATGCCTAAATGACATTAAATTATGTAATTTTAAAAAAGAAAATATCTTTTCAGTGAATTAACAGATGTTAGCTCTTGATAGGAAAAATAAAATTTAGGAATTCTAGGGATTTATCACCTTTTAGTACATTGTTTATTTCCTAATACTCAATGAGACACCTTCATTTATAGAACCCCTTACACACACACACACACACACACACACACACACACACACACACACACACACATACACACCCTGCAGCAAATCAGGATCAATACCATGAGACTTTAGGAGACTGTTGTATACCTCACCTAAGGGTTACAACCTGATCATTTAAGATGAGAGCTCGGAGGAATGTGTTAAGCTTAACTTTATGTAACCATAAAGGAAGAGTCAGAAAGACTTTTAATAGCAATTACATAAACTTAAGATAAAGTTTGTGAGTATTCAAATGCTTGAATTGGAACTTGTTGAACAAAAGGAAGGAGAAAAATAATTATATTTCTTTAAATAACCCAAAGTATTAGGTCCCCTTCAGAGGTAACGTAGCCTCCTTTGAAGTCAGGGTGTAAAAACAAGTCTGGTGATACAAAGTGGATCAGTAAATGTTTCTGATTGTCTATGTTCTGAGTGGTAATATGGAAGTAACTATTACTATCCTCGAAGAATTTAAGCCTTATGTTCCAACCCCAAAGTAAGAATGAAACAGGACATTCGTGTTACTTTGATAGTGATGGGCATGTTTGTAGGGAAACAAGCAGATGGGGGATGTAGAGATCTACTCCTCTTGGCATGGGGAAAGAGAACACTTTCTGGTTACCCAGGATTTTGCCATTAGCTTCAAGTGTCATTTCTAACGTCACAGTCTGCTAAGCCACGCGGTTCTTGAACCTTCACAAATTGCTGCTTTGTTCATTCAGAAGCCTCCTTCTAGCATGGGAAGGGAATATAAGGACAGAGAAAAAGGAGGGAGGTGATTGGAGAATGGATGGAGAGAAGAAGGTTTATGGGACATATGGGGAGGGGGGATCCGGGAAAGGGGAAATCATTTGGAATGTAAACAAAGAATATAGAAAATAAAAATATTAAAAAAAAGAAAAAAAACGAATTAGCACTTCTCAAGGCAGGCAAAGAATCAGACCTGAATCTCATGAGAATGTTCTTGCTGGGTCTAGGATGCATGTAATCTATTTCATGTTCAGTCTTGGCTGGACTTTTAGCTAAAAAGGAAAGCCATAATGTTAACAAAAATATCACACAGTGGCAAAGATTAAATACTTAGATTTGGATTGACATTTGTTTTGTTGTAAAACTCTATTGTGGATGCTCTTTCCCCTCTTCATTAGCAGATCATTTCTAAAAGGAGCTAGCCTCTTGACTGGCAAACAGAAGAGAAAAATGATTCATGGTACAAGACATATTAAAGGGGCTCCTATTTCTGAGTAGCTTCTGCATATGTTGTGTCTCTCACCAGTCACTATCTACTTTGTAATAGCCTTACCTATAAAAGGCAGCTTTGTGACCTATAACTAACTAGATTGGTTGGGAGAGGGGGTGAATGAATTGTTCCAACTTAGCATTTTTTTTTATCTGAGCCATAGACTGGAACCAACATGGGTTCAATTGTTTCCATGGGAAAGTAGAGTCAAGTATTCCTTTCTGCACAGTGGTGCCAGACACACCCTTGCCTTGCAAGCTTTCACTCATCTCTGGGACACAGCATGGTGTCTGGGAAAGAGCTCTATATTTAGAACATAATGATCTGAGGTCCAATATCCCTTTCCTGTTCTGCCTGCTAAGTGATCCTTAAATTCTCCAAGGCTCAGTGTCCATATATGTTGATCAGGCATGAAAATTCCTATGTTCTTAAGCTATTGTGGCCTAAAAGGAAACTAACAGTAGAGAAACTTTGAAATAAAGTTAGAAGAGTTGGCAGTAAGTCACCAATATGTCACAAGTCTCAGAAAAAAACTGAATATGCTCTTTTGAGTGGCTCTACACAGAGTTGTGCTGGATGGTTCTAGACATGCTCTGTCCACAAGTCATCACCTCTAGGCTGAAGACCAAACAAATCTCACTAGTCCACCCTTTATTTTGCTTTATTTTTGTTTTCTAGGCTTTTTTCTTAACCTGATAGATCATTTTACCTTGTCCCCTTGCCTGGCCCTCCCATTGGCCTTTTATTTAAATTCTACTCATTTCCAAGGCTCAGCTCAAGTACCAGGTTATTTGGATTCCTTGGGTTTACTCTGTCAGGGCTGGAAAGAGATATCAATCATTAAAAGCTCTAACTGCTCTTTCAGAGGACTCTGGTTCACTTCTCAGCACATAAATGGCAGTCACAACTATCTGTGCCTCCAGTTCTAGGAGGTCTGACACTCCCACACTAATTCATTCAAAAAAAAAAAATTAAGAAGGCTAAATTTACCATGACCCCACAACCCTATTTGTCTATTATTCTGTAATACAATAAGGTTGACCTCTGTAACTTCATTAACAAATCCATAAGATTCACCTTCAAATATATCTGGTCCCCCTTTGCTTATTTTAAATAAAGATAATCATAAAACTCATACTAATGTGTCAGTGTGAGAAGAAATGTAATAAAAGATGAATTCTAGCATTAGACACTTGATCAGTACTTTGACATTTAAGATGGTATTTTTCTTAATTTCTTGCTACGTGGATATAAATGTTTAGATTCAATTCTGCCTCTGGGAAATGAAGGTTGAGAAACAGACAAATGCAATCAAACAGAAACCTCAGAATAAACTTTCATGTTAACATAAATTAATTTTTTACCTGAAATATTTCACAATAGGAAAAAGATAATGTCTTCAATAAAAGGTGCTCAGTATGGGCACAGGGGAAAAGTTCCTGAACAGAACACCAAAGGCTTAAGCTCTAAGATGAAGAATTGACAGATGGGCCCTCATAAAATTGCAAAGCTTCTGTAAGGCAAAGGACACTGTCGGCAACCAGCAGATTGGGGAAAGAACTTTACCAACCCTACATTCAGTCCAGAGGGCCAATACCAAATATAAACAAAGAACTAAAAAAATTAGACTCCAGAAAACCAAATAACCCTATTAAAAATGGGTACAGAGCTAAACAAAGAGTTCTCAACTGAGGAATACTGAATGGCTAAGAAGCACCAAAAGAAATGTTCAAATTCTTTAGTCATCAGGGAAATGCAAATCAAAACGACCCTGAGATTATACTTCACATTAGTCAGAATGGTGAAGATCAAAAACTAAAGTGACAGCAGTTGCTGTTGAGAATGTGGAAAAAGAACGATCCTCTATTGCTTTTGGGATTGCAAGCTGGTATAACCACTCTGGAAATAAGGTTTCTGGAAATCAGAAAATTGGACATAGCACTCCCTGAGGACCCAGCAATACCACTCCTGGGCATATACCCAGAAGATGCTCCAACATGTAATAAGGACACATGTTCCACTATGTTCATAGCAGCCTTATTTATAATAGCCAAAAGCTGGAAAGAATACAGATGTCCCTCAACAGAGGAATGGATACAGAAAATGTGGTGCATTTACACGATGGAGTACTACTTAGCTATTAAAAACAATGAATTTATGAAATTTTTAGGCAAATGGATGGAATTATAAAATATCATCCTGAGTAAGGTAACCCAATCACAAAAGAACATACATGGTATGCATTCACTGATAAGTGGATATTAGCCCAGAAGCTTGGAATACCCAAGATACAATTCACAGATCACATGAAGCTCAAGAAGAAGGAAGACCAAAGTGTAGATACTTCTGTCCTTCTTAGAAGGGGGAACAAAATACCCATGGGAGGAGATACAGAGACAAAGTGTGGAGCAGAGACTGAAGAAAAGGCCATCCAGAGACTGCTGCATCTGAGGATCCATCCCATATACAGTCAACAAACTCAGACACTATTGTGGATGCCAACAAGCACTTGCTGAAAGGAGCCTGATATAGCTGTCTCCTGAGAGGCGCTGCCAGTGCCCGACAAATACAAAGGTGGATGCTCTCAGTCAACCATTGGATGGAGCACAGGGTCCACAATGGAGGAGCTGGAGAAAGGACCCAAGGAGCCTAAGGGGTTTGTAGCCCCATAGGAAGAACAACAATATGAACCAACCAGTACACCCAGAGATCCCTGGGACTATACCACCAACCAAAGAGTACACTGGAGGGACTCAAGGCTCCAGCTGCATATGTAGCAGAAGATGGCCTTGTTGGATATCAACGGGAGGAGAGGCCATTGGTCCTGAGAAAGCTCAGTGCCTCAGTGTAGGGGAATGCCAGGACCAGGAAGCAGGAGTGGGTGGTTGGTGAGCAGTGGTAGGGGTAGAGCATAGGAGGGTTTTGGAGGGGAAATGAGGAAAGGGGATAAAATTTAAATTTTAAATAAAGAAAATATCTAATAAAAAAATAAAATAAAAGGTGCTCAGATCACTGGGAGTTTCCCTGACATTGAAATTGGAGCTGTTAATAGGACACTGTCAATAGGACAAGTGGCAACCAACAGATTGGGAAAAGAACTTTATCAACCCTACATCCAACAGAGGACTAATTGCACAAAAATTGTGCAAAAAAAAATTAGTGTTCTCATATTAAAAGAGTCTTCTTTCTTATTTTCTTACTCTTGACTAACAGGATGTTTTCTTTTTATTTTTCATTCATTCATTCACTCAGTAAGCAACTCATCAGACTTTAATTTATTTCTCTTGACAAAGCTACGTATGTTTATATGTATCTATGGCTTGCATCCCATTCTGTAAGCACCGAGGGATAGCTCAGCTGTGCTATCTGGCATTTCCATAAGCCCACATAGTTTGCTTTCACGCACAAAAATTGCTTTCAAACCTATTAAAAACATAAAAGTAACCTCTGAATCTAAAAATCATTGAAAATTATAGAGAGGAAGAAGGAAGTTCTGTTGCATTGATTTGATGGTTCTGATATTGCACTGAAATACAGATGATAGACTAAAACCAGATAAAAGGAGGTGTATCAATCTATGTTTCTGTGCAGTTAAGGGCAAACTCAGCAGTTAGTGAGCAACCTAATGAATGGAAGGACATATTTTTAAACCATCCATCTGATAAGTGGTCCCTATTTAAAACATATAAAGAAACTAAAAATAGAAATGAAAAAAAATAACCTAATTTAAAATGGGCGATATATATATATATATATATATATATATATATATATATATATATATATATATATATATACATTCATTTTTTTAAATAGAAAAATAGCTAACTAGGGACCTGGAGTAATGGCTCAGTGGTTAAGAACATTGGCTTTTAGTCCAGAGGACCTGGTTTCAATTACCAGCACCTTCATGGCAGCTTTTCTGTAACTCTATTCTAGGAGAACCTTCTCCCTCTTCTGGAGTTTGGAGATAAGACATACACATGGTGTATGTATATCCAGAAAAAGCATCCATACACATAAAATAAAATAAAAGTCCTGTTACTGTTTTTAAGTATTTAACAGAAAATGTTCAGAGTCACTAATCATCAGAGAAGTTAACACAAAAATCACAGTGATTAATGCCTCACCATGTAAGAAGGGCTGTGATAAAAAAAAAAAAATCACAGGCTAGAAAGATAGCCCATAAGCTCAGCAGGTAAGAGCACTGACTGCTCTTCTGGAGGCCCTGAGTTCAAATCCCAGCAACCACATGGTGGCTCACAACCATCTGTGATGAGATTGGATGCCCTCTTCTGGTGTGTCTGAAGATAGCTAGAGTATACTTAAATATAATAAATAATTAAAAAATTCACATAAGACAACAGGTGTTGTGACAATGTTAGTAGGAATGCATAGCTTGTGGGAATATAAATTAGTACAGCTGTTATAGAAAATGCAGTGTCATGGGATCGACCAATTCCATGATTGGGTAAAATTCCAATGGAAAGGAAAGTCACAGTGGACAAGATATGGAATCAACTCTCGTGTTCATCAACTAGTAAATGGACAAAGAAAATGTCCTCTGCACATACCATGGAGTTAATAACAACTTAGACCAGCTGGGAGCACCCTCTGGTAAGGGACATAGAACATGCAGAGAGAGTCAATACACAACAGAAGCAGAGTAATGTAGTAGTTATGAGTCAGGGCATGGTGAATGGAAATGAAAAGTTGTTAAAATGAAACATCATTTTCACAAGAGAAAATAAGTCCCAGAAATAAATTGTGCATCATGGGACTATACTTAATAAAAATATATTATATACCCGACAATCTCTAAGAGAGATTTTCTCACACTATACGCTCACAATCAATCTCAGATAACTATGGGGGCTTATGGAAATGCCAGATAGCACAGATGAGCTATCCCTCGGTGCTTACAGAATGGGATGCAAGCCATAGATACATATAAACATACATAGCTTTGTCAACAGAAATAAATAAAAAAGTCTGATGAATTGCTTACTGAGTGGATGAATGAATGAAAAATAAAAAGAAAACATCCTGTTAGTCAAGAGTAAGAAAGTAAGAAAGAAGACTCTTTTAATATGAGAACACTAAACTAGAATTTTCTTGATGGAATTTATAGATGACATATATCACTTCTTATCCCATTTACCATCGTGTGAGTTGCTAGTATGTGTCCGCGGGATGATATCTATCCACTGCACTGGACAAGCCCCTAATAGCAGAAACTATTTCCCTTTTGCTCAGTGAATATTCATCATTATGCTTGGGAGATGACTCAATCAGTAAAGTGCTTGCCCCACATGCAGGAATAACACATAGCTGGACATGGTGATGTGTGTTTATAATCCCAGTGCAGGATGTATCCAAGTGGATACTTAGGGCTCACAAGTTAGCCAATCTAGCCCAATCGGTTTGTTCCAAGTCAGTGTGAGACCAAGCCTCAAAAACGAGAATGGATAACTCCTGAGGAACATTTAAAGTTGACTTCATCACAGGCTTGTGAATAAGTGTGTGTGTGTGTGTGTGTGTGTGTGTGTGTGTGTGTGTGTGTGTGTACAAGCATGTATGCACACTCATGCACTCAGCACCTAGGACAGAGCATGAAATTCCACAGGCACTAAGGCTATACTCATTGGTTGACCAATTTTATTTTTAAAAAAATCTTGAAAGGTGAAAGGTAAAAAATTAAATTAACTATTATTAATGTCCTATGCCTTAGGTCTAGTAGTCCAGACCTGTCTGAGTTCTCATTGCTTCTTCTATTCTTCTACCATGGAAATATCTATTACCAGATCTAAGTTTATTGTTGTCTATATTTGTTAGATTATGAACTATGATCTTCAAATCAGAACTACCTTTTATTTGTGTTCCTGCATTAAGTGCAAATCTACAGACACTGAAACAGAATGACAAGCAGAACTGCAATTGTAAATCACTGTTTGACATGCAAATCCCTTTGCATGCTGGTCTCACACCTTTTTCTCTTTTCATTTTGAATTTTACTGCCCACCCACATTTATTTGTGTTCACATAGTGACATCAAGAACAGAATTATGACTTTGATCTCACAATTTATATTTATAACTTCAATTCATTTGATACATCTACCAAAGTTCTGACAAGTTTTTCTACACCAAGGAACAGAGGCCAAGGGACATGTGTTGTGATGTGTAGTGAGTGGTAGGGACATTGGGACAAAACAAGCTTATAGGAAAGCACTGGGAGGTACATCACTGAACTTTAGAGTGAGATTACAACCTTTGAGTTTCCAAAGCTAAAAAACCAAAGAGAATTTCTTAGAAAACATTCTGTGTCCCAGATCTTAGAAAGAGCAGGCACTACAAAACAGTTCCAATGAGAAAATTCCAGAACTGTCACACAATGTTAAAGAAAGCAAGAATCCAGGTAATCCAGGTCTAGTAGCCCAGGCCCGTAAACCTAGGTACTCTGGAGGCTGAGTTATGAAGACTATAATTTCTTTTTTTTCTTAAATATTTGCTTTATTTACATTTCAAATCTCATCCCTTTTCATTGTCCCCTCCAGAAAACCCCTATCCCATCCCCCTCTCCTGAGGACTATAATTTAAAGCCAGCCTGAGAAACTTAGTGAGGTTCTCGAAAAAAGGAGAGGAGATTTCTATCATAGCAAGGAAAGAGAGTAACTAGAATAGTTTTTTAATATAATAAACCATATACAACTGGAGAGCAGCTGTCCTACAACCTTTCTGATAGAAGAAAAACATTAATTTTAGTAGCAAAGAAATGTATCTTTGAAAAACATAACAGGATTGCTAGATCTCAGAGTCCATTGTGGAGGGCTCAGGCCCAGTTGAGGACTCCCGTCGATGTTCACTCTGAGAAACAAAAGCAAGTCATAGAAAAACACTGAATCATAAACACACAGTGTACCACAAAGCGGGATTTTGGTATGAGCCACATATTGGAATGGACCACATAGAGTCAGGCTTGGCACCCATGCCAACACCAGGGAACACTGTGTTCTGAATAGGTCTGTTTCAACAATTTTCTCTCATAGCTAAAGGTGTTCGTCAGGTCAGATATCACATCTACTGTACTTGCTTTGAGTTCTAAGAGTACACCATAGAGGGAGGAGGGACCTTTGCCTATATGGTACCTAACTTCTAGATCAGCAGAAGTCATTTTTAAATGACCACTGCCACTGCTGAGAAAAGACAATCTCTCCTCTCTCTGTCTCTGTCTCTCTCTGTCTCTCTTTGTGTCTCTCTGTCTCTGTCTCTGTGTCTGTCTGTCTCTCTCTCCATCTTCCCTCCCTTCCTTACTCTTCCCTTTCTTTCATTTACCCTTCCCCTACCCCATTCTTAAAATTATAACTGGCTGAAACTACAGTTAGATGTTCCCACCATTTTAACTCACAAATTCTACATTCTGAATTACATTCACACTGGAAGTATGTAGATACAACACTTAAGATTGAAGAATTAAACAGACTGATTATAAAAGTGGTGAACAATAACAGCAAAGGAGACAATACCCTGAATCAACTCAATGGAAATATGAGCATATTAATAAAGCATTTAAAATAAAATACAAAAGGGAGATTTAATAAAAAATATTTAAAAATCAAGTTGAAATTTTGTAAATGATGTTCTGAATAAGTCAAATAAGAACAGTGAAAGGTTTACTAATAGAATGGATCAAATGGGAGATAGAATACAGTGGCAGGAAGATAATGAAGAACACTCCTCCACTGCTGGTGGGATTACAAGATGGTGCAACCACTTTGGAAATCAGTCTGGCGGTTCCTCAGAAAACTGGGCATGTCACTTCCTGAGGACCCTGTTATACCACTACTGGGCATATATCCAGAGGATTCCTCAGCATGCAATAAGGACACATGCTCCACTATGTTCATAGCAGCCCTATTTGTAATAGCCAGAAGCTAGAAAGAACCTAGATGTCCTTCAACGGAGCAATGGATACAAAAAAATGTGGTATATTTACACAATGGAGTACTATTCAGCCATTAGAAACAATGAATTCATGAAATTCTTAGACAAATGGATGGAGCTGGAGAACATCATACTAAGTGAGGTAACCCAGTCTCAAAAGATCAATCATGGTATGTACTCACTGATAAGTGGATATTAGCCTAGAAACTTTGAATACCCAGGACATAATCCACACATTAAATGATGTCCAAAAAGAATGGAGGAGTGGCCCCTGGTTCTGGAAAGACTCAGTGCAAGAGTATAGGGGAATTCCAGAACAGGGAAGTGGGAAGGGGTAGATGGAAGAATAGGGGGACGGAAGAGGGCTTATGGGACTTGTGGGGAGTGGGGACCCAAAAAAGGGTAAATCATTTGCAATGTAAATAAAAAATATAAATAAAAAAAACAAAAAAAGATCAGCCAGGCAGTTGTAAAGGGAAGTGATAAAAAAAGTATGATCAGAATAAAGGAGACATATGGCTCCATAAAAAGTCCAACTTTATAAATCATAAGTATAGAGAAGAAAAAAGTTTAAGGTGAAAGCATACAAAAATAATTCAGTAAAACCATAACAATTTTTTAAGTCACAGGAAGAAATGGCCACTCAGATACAGGAAGTATTCAGAATTCCAAACACATAAAACCAAAAAGAATCTCCCAAAATCCCAGTTTCATTAATTCACTCTGCATACAAAGTAAGAAAAAAATATTCAAAGCTGTGAGAGAGAAACAATAAATTACACATCAACATGAATCCATGAGAACAATAGCAGACTTTTAAACAGAAATGCTCAAGGCTAGGAAGACATGTATTATATGTTTTAAATTCTGAAAGGTAATAGCTGCCAACCCAAACTACCATACTCAGCAAAACTGAAGATAGAAAAACTTTTCATGATAAACACAAACTAAATGTTTCACAACCAGTAATGTGGTTGTGAAATACAGTAGAGGATACTAGAGGGATGTTATACATCAAAGAGACAAACACATAAATGAGGATACAGAATGATTATCCCTACCGAAGCATCTATCTATCAGCTACCGATAGCCTTTGAGAATATGGGGAATTTTCTTTTCAGAGTGTGATCACAGGTTGAGCTCCTGTACAATAGGAACATCATTGCTCCTGGCAACACCATATACATATTGACACCCCTAACTGGGCATAGTGAATTATCAAGAAATGTAGAAGAAGAGTAGGAAGAGGAGAGGGAGGAAGAAGAAGAAGAAAAGAAAGAAAGAAAAAATAAGTGTGTTGGTGGATATGAGGGAAGTTGAAGAGGGAAATGAATATAAATATAATATTTCTCTGTATACATGTATAAAATTATCAATAAATATAAATATAGGAAGAGTGTGTGAAAAGGACTTCAAAAACTCAGTAAATAATCACAAGAACTGGTAAATAACATTCTATGAAAGTAAAACCTCCTGCTGGGTACAAGAGACAGTCTATGTAAAGGTAAAACATATATATATATATATGGTAAATGTATTTACCATATATTTACATATATATTTCATATCTAAGATACATATGCCTATAAATAACCCAAACTATAATCAATAAATACTGAAATGAATGGATGGTCCAAAGATAAAGTACAAATTAACTTTTGGTAAAATATACATGTGGCCAATAAACATGTAACTTTTCAGCATCTATCCACCATTGAATTGCTAATCAAAACTAAACTGAGGTTCTGTCCTACATTAGTCAGGATGGCTATCATAAAGAATACAAGCAGCAGGACTAGAAAGAAAGGATTTAACTCACTAGTTAAGAGTGCTAGATGCTCTTTTAGAAGACCTGAGTTTGATTTCTAGCGCCCACACAGCAGTTCATAGTCACCTGTAACCCCAATCCCAAGAATTTCAACACCTTCATCAAACTTCCAAGGTCACAAGGCTTGCATTGGTACACAGATATATAGGCAGACAAAACACATACTATATAAACAAGAAACAAATGTAAATAACAACAAACACTGGGAAGATTCGAAGGGAAAGGAACACTTACACACTGCTGGGAGGGTATGTACATAAATGCAGCCATTAATGAAATATGGATGGACATTCCACCGAAACTGAAAAATGGAACTACCATACTAACCAATATCCCTTCTAGGTATTTATTCACTAAGTTAAAGTCAACATACCACAGAGGCACTTGCAAGTCCATGTTAATTGCAGCAAAATTCATGACATCCAAGTTATATAGTCAGTCTCAGTGTCTACTAATAGGATAAAAAAAAACTATGGTAGGTAAATATATAAATGATGTTTTATTAAGCCATGAATAAAACTAAAATTATAACAATGATTTGAAAAGGATATAATTTTTTATCACATCTAATGAAATAAGCTATGTTCAGAAAGTCAAACCCCATGCCATCTCTTATGTGTTAATCCTAAATATTACAGAAGGAAAATTGGGAGGGTAGCTAGAGAGATGGAAAAGTATATAGGGGTGAATTTGGTCAAAGTATACTGGCATAGTCCCTTCTTCTACTGTGTGCATCTCAGGGACTAAATATGGCTCATGAGCCTTAGTACAAGATGACCTTACCAAGGTGACCACCCAGCCAGTCTCATGAGAAGTCTCTTATGCTAACATTTATTGTAGTACTATTCATAATAGTGGACTTAAAATCCATTCTAGATGTTAATAAACAGAAGAAAAAAAGAAAAATACAACCCCTCTCACATAGTAAAATATTCAATGATAGAGAAAAATAAAATTTTACCATTTCTATAAAAAATGATTGTCATTAGAAGTCATTATGTTAAGTGAAATAAACCAGGCACAGAAATGCAGGTGTCACACATTTTCTCTATGTGGAAATTATAATTAAAAAAATACAGACAACTTAAAAGAAACACACAACTCCTGCGAGAGAGAAGGGGAATGTGAAAAGGGGGAAACAGAGGATAGCTAGAGAGATCAATCGATACAGTAGATCAGAACAAAAGAGACAATGTCTGCATGTATAGACATATCACAGTGAAACCCATTCATGTATGCTATCAATATATACCACTAATACATTTTGAAACATCTTTGAAAGTATGATGGTATCAAGTTATAAGATCTGTAAAATATAGATAACATTTTATCTGTAAAATATAGATAACATTTTTGAATAACTGAATATCGAGAGTCATATTCACCAATGTACTCATTTAAGAGTTAGCTTTGCAATAACTGATATACCTTACACATCCAGTCAAAAAAACCTTTTTATAGTATGTGTATAGCATTTTGTATCAATTTTAAAATGAAAATTTACTCCCCTAGAGAATCACTAAGAAGGAAAATATGTAATAGGGCCTTAGTGTTAATTTTCGTAGAGTAACCAGGAGCAATAGCAATGACGTGTAATGTTTGCAGAAATCTTTTGAAGAAGACACCACATACTTGAGTTATAAACCATGGAGAAATCAAGCAGATTATGACTTGCTGGCTATTTTCCTCAGTGCTGGAAGAAGCTATGCACACCCCTGGAAGAATCATTAGTCTCACCCTGTTGCCACCCCTGTGAACTACAGTGATGACTGTCTTGGCAATATATTTTCTCTATGTGGAAATTATAATTAAAAAAATACAGACAACCTAAAAGAAACACACAACTTCTGTGAGAGACTGTGTAATAACCCACTGATGTGAATTGTGTAAGAGATGTTATAGGAGTTATTACACACTTTCTGACTGGATTTAAGGCCTACTCTACAGTTGCAGGAAATCTCCAACCCAAATAAGCTTGGCCAATGAAAACTCAACTAATATGAATACAAGCTCTACGGCTGGATTAGGCAGATCTACCACTGTACTACCATGTTATGCATCTATGAGACCCCCTTATAACGTTCAGTTTCTCCAGGCCATAAGCTTCTGCTCCACTTTCCTTCCACCTCCTCCTTCACTGTCCTCTTGTTGTCCTCTCTCCTTCTCCTCCCCACTGCCCCCACTAAAACCTTCAGGTCCACCTTCCTTTCTCCTGCCCAGTCACTGACTCTAGCCTTTATTTTACAAACTAAGGAGGGAAGAAGGTTTTCAGGAAGTCATCTGAGTGCTGACTCAGTTGAAGCCCCACCCAGGAGAATAGAATTAGCACAAAAATACAAGTAGCCCCAGGGCTGTCTGTAACTTTTCCCTCTTACTGTCCAATTAAAAGACTCTATTTGTCTCAGATATAAATTGAACACAACTATTGTCATTTTGTAATTTATAAAGTACAAGGTAGACAGAACTAACACCCAGTCTATCATCTTTGTCAGTGAAATAAAACCTCTGTCATCTATCCTGTCTTAAAAGACTTATAATTCTACACCTGAATCATGTCCTGGGTTTAGGTTGAATGCCATAGTTTTAATCATAGCAATAGGAACTATAACTAAGGTAAACTCTTAATGATTTCATGCTATACCCATAAATTAGTGAATATCTTGACCCTTGTCCTAGAAGCTTCTTTTTGTAGTAAATGGCTACTATGTCTGAGACCCACAGCTGGTTAATGTGCAGAGAATAAAGGACTATGGAGTACACAACCCAAAATAGGAGATCTATATCACACACATACCCCAAAGACTCAGGAATCTTTGCAGAAGAGGGCAGAAAAACTGTAAGAGCCAGAATGGTAGATGACAACAAGGAAGGAATGTTTTCTGGACACTAGAGGAAATTTGTTATGTATGAATTGACACATATCATGCTGTTATGTACATGATCTGCACAAACTTAGGAAGACAATATATCAGTATGGAAAACATGGGCATGTGAAAGGATAGAAAATAATACAGCCTAACTCTAATGACCCCAAGAAGTCAGAAGTTTAAAATGCTATCTTGCTTTGTTAGAAACTAGGTAAAAGGTCACATTCCAGAGCCTGCCCTTTGTTTAGACCTAGCAGAAAGGCCTTGAATAGGTGATCCAGGCCCCACAAGGTAACTGGAAATGGGCTAAGCTTATCTTGCTTCTGTAAACTGCTTATGCCATTACCCCTAAGCAGGACTTCATGCAGCTATAGACATTCAAGAAAATAGGAAACTAATTGGTCCACTGAGCGTGGGCTCCGATAATTTAAACTGATTGGCCTAAAAACTGTGGAGTAGTACAAATCGATTAGCTTGCATTTAGCGGGCTCTCCATGCTAAGAAATGATTGGTCTGTGATTCGCGGGTTTTGTTGTAAACTTGGCACTCGTGGTCCACAGTCCTCTAACCCTGTGTGGTGTACAGCTGTGGAACCCAGAATTCTGGAATAAAGAAATCCTCATGTTATTGCATCGAGACCATTTCTCTCGAGTGATTTGGGTGTCGCCTTCCAGGGTGTAGGGTGCTGGGGCACCCTGGGTTTTTGGAGGGTCTTACACATGCACTCTAAGTCTCACCTATTTTTGAAGAACTATTGCAAATTAATAATTTCTAGAGTGAGAGAGGAGATGGTAATTTATTTTTTTTAGTGTGACCCATGGTAAATTCACCACACTCCAGGCCAGGTTAATACCCAAGAATATTTGGCAACATAAGCTGGATATAAACATGGATGTGTGTGTGTGTGTGTGTGTGTGTGTGTGTGTGTGTGTGTGTTTGTGTGTATGTGTGTGTGTGTGTGTATATGTGTGTGCATGTGTGTGTGTTTGTGTGTGTGTGTATGAAAGAGAGAGAGAGAGAGAGAGGGAGGGAGGGAGGGAGGAGGGAGAGGAAGAGAGTAAAACATCAGGTTGTATGAGTTTAGAGGTGGGGTAGAGCTGGGAGGAGTTACAAAAGGGGCCTCTACCTTCTAAATGGGGAATAGGGGTTATAATTTGGTTGCAAAGTGAATAAATAAATAAATTAATGAAAAACATTGAGTTAAATTCTCAAAGAACTAATAAACATATTATTTTAAGACAATTAGTTTTTTCTTTTGCTGATTGAAACTATAACAAACGGTTTTTGTCTGCGCTCGGAGCTGATTCTGTGCCACAGTGCTCCATACCTAAATACTACTAGGATACAGCTGGTCTCCCAGGAGTGTGGACATACCTGTGAGCACAGACAGGTAAGACCGCCATTTCTGCTCAGAGGGACTCACCCAGAGACCTTAGGACACTGGAACCTTGAAATAGCTTGTGAAAGGATCCTTCTGGTTTCTGTCGGCATCCTGGAGCTGACCCTGTAACACAGATCTCCATACCAAAATTCTTCCTGGAAAGAACTGGTATCCCAGGAGCACTGACACACAGGCTTGCAGGCAGGACAAGCCACAGTCAGAGACAGCAAGCCCAGCTAATACCAGAGATAACCAGATGGCAAGAGACAAAGGCAAGAACATAAGCAACAGAAACCTAGGCCACTTGGCATCACCAGAACCCAGCTCTCCCACCACATTGAGCCCTGGATATCCCAACACACCAGAAAAGCAAGACTCTGATTTTAAACCACATTTCATGATGATGATAGAGGACTTTAAGGTCATAAATAATTCCCTTATGGAAATATAGGAGAAAATAGATAAACAGGTAGAAGCCCTTAAAGAGGAAACAAAAAATGTAAACAAAGCCCTGGACCACAACTCTGCCTGAGTCCCTAGAAGCCTCCTGCTACAGGAGGTGGACAGCCAGGTGAAATCCCCAAATCCCAATCCCCTGCCCATTGGGTCCCCAAAAGGCCTAGCAGCCATGAGATCTGCCCCTTCTCCTATGAGCTCCATCTTCAGTTCACACTTTTACTGCAATCCCAGATCTGAATTTTACTCCCTGGGTAACAGCTCTGCCTGAATCCCTGGGGACCTGTTGCTACCCAGGACAACCAGAGGACTGCTGCCATCAGGTACTACCAGATCTACCTAAGGTCCCAGAGGTTTGCTGAGACCAGGCAATACCATTCCAGCCAAAGCCAGAACCAACTAGATGGCCAAAGGTCAACATAAAAACTAAATCAAACAGAAGGGCCTAGAGAGATGTTTTACAGTTCCTAAAGGACCACAAATGTCAGCCCAGACTACTATAATCAGCACAACTTTTAATCATCAGAGATGGAGAAGATAAGATATTCCATGACAAAAACAAATTTAAGCAATTTCTTTCCACTAATCCAGTCCTACATAAGACACTAGAAGAAAAACTCCCATACAAGAAGTCTAACTACAACCAAGCAAACACAAGAAATGAATAATTTCACACCAGCAAAAACAAACAAAATCTCTCTCTCTCCTCTCTCTCTCTCCTCTCTCTCTCTCTCTCTCTCTCTCTCTCTCTCTCTCTCTCTCTCTCCAGCATACGCTGGAGAAGATGTGTAGCAAGTGGAATACTCCTCCATTGTTGGTGGGAGTATAAACTTGTACAATCACTCTGGAAATAACTCTGGTAGTTTCTTAGAAAATTTGGGATAGTTCTACCTCAAGACTCAGCTATATAACTCTTGGGCATATACTGAAAAGATGTTTCACAATACCCCTCAATGACAAGTGCTTCACTATGTTCATAGCAGCTTTATTCATAATTGCTAGAAACTGGAAACAACCTAGATGTTCCTCAGCTGAAAAGTGGATAAAGAAAATATGGTTCATTTATTCAGTGGAATACTCAGCTATTAAAAATAAGTACATTGTAAATTTGTAGACAAATTGATGGAACTACAAAATATCATTCTGAGTGAAATAATCCAGACCCAAAAGGACATGCATGGTATGTACTCACTTATAAGTGGATAATAACCTTAAAATACAGGATACCCATGATACATTTCACAGTCTAAAAGAAACTAAATAACAGGGAAGACCCAAGGGAGGATGCTTGAATTTCTCTCAGAAAGGAAAATAAAAACGTCATTGAAGGTATGTATAGGAAAGAAACTGGGTAAGAGAGGAGATAGGGAGGAAAACAAGGAGGGGCATCAGGTGTAGATAAAGCAGGGAGAGACAAAGAAAATCATTGGACTGGGAGACAGCTCTAGGGCATGCTAGAGACCTGGGATGGGAGAGGCTTCTGAGTGTCTTTAGGGGTTTTTCTACCTGAGATTCCTAGCAATGGTAGATATGGATACTGAACTGTCTACCTTCTGTATCCAGGCATAGCTGCCCATTGGGGTAAAGACAGCAACCCACCCATAAAACCTTCGATCCAAAATTTGTAAACACAAGAATTTCAGGAACAAAAAGGGAGCAGAGACTGCTGGAATGGCCAACCAATGACTGGCCCAACATGTGACTCATCCATGGGCAAAAACCAATCACTGATACTATTAATGATACTCTGTTATGCTTGCAGACAGGAGCCTAGAAAAACTGTCCTCTGAGAAGCTCTACCCAGCAGCTAAGTGAAACAGACACAGAGACTTATAGCCATACATTGGACAGAGCTCGGGAATCTTGTGGAAGAATTGGGTAAAGGATTGAGATACTGGGAGGGGATAGAAACTCCACAGAAAGACCAACAGAGTCAACTAATCTGGACTCTTGGAAACTTCCAGAGATTAAACCACCAACAAAAGTCCATACATGGGCTGGACCTAGTCCACCAGTTACAAACATGTAGTAGATATGCAACTCTATCATGTGTGTCCCCTGACAACTGTTGTGGGGACTGTCCTTGAATCTGTTGCCTGACTATGGATTCTGTTTCCCTATCTGAGATGCCTTTTCTGAACTCAATGGAAGAGGATTTGCCCTGTTCCTGAAGTGACTTGATGTGCAATGGTGGGTTGAGTTGAAGGGGGGTGTACTCCCTCTTCTTAGAGGAGAAGGGGAGGAAGATACAGTGGGACTATGCTTGTGTTGGACTGTGAGGAAAAGCATGGTTATCATCAGTTGTTAAATTAATTAATTAATTAATTAATTGAACAAACAAATAAATGGAGACAAATATATAAAAAATGAATAAAGGAGGCTCTTCATACTCATTCATTTGGAGATTTGGGCATGAAATTAGCCAGAAACATTCTTCTACTGATTGTCATAGTTTTCAAACAAATTGTCACTAAAAGTATCTCAAAATTGGTTAGATTGTCAGGAGTTCAACAAGATCAGATACCTTGTTGATATGCAATAACCTATGTTGCTGAATTGGTGCCTTTATATTATGTTTTCTTAAGACAATATTTTCTCTATTCCTTATCCCACTTTCTTATGTCCTCTCTAGAAAAATCATTATCATCTGCAAATTCTCATTGTTGTAATGGGCTTTGTTTACTTCTACTGTGGATTTTGAGCTGGTAAAAGCTTCTCACCTCATTGATAGGATATGATGACAAATCTGATGATCTCAGAGTTATCTGTGACATTAGGATGGTGCCTAAGAAGTTTCTTTGTTGTCTTCTTCACTCATGAGGATGAAAAGTTAGACCTTGTTATTGTCCCCCACAAAGCCAATATGGGCTGTGGAAGATGAATAAAGCCTTCAAATGTTTCCATGTTAGAGCATGACATAATTGAGTTCTAACAGAGAGAAGAGAGGATGAGTTAGCAATGCCCAAACTACCTGCAGAAGCTCTTGGGCAGAGACTGACACTCCCCACCCCTTTAGACTAAGGAGGCTTTTTGTGGATGATATTTTAATATGCTTTGATAAATCATTCTGCAAGTTTGCAATGAACCAACCATACTACAGGCCAAACTGTGTTTAAGGGGCAGTGAGATATCTCAATGAAAGATGGAGTGTCCCCGGATATTGAAGAGGAGAAGAACAGAATGAGCCAGAAACCCTCTTCATATAATTAACTGGCTTACCTTGTGATAGCACCGCCTGTTGTATTGCCTCTAAAAGACGTATGGCATGAAAAAATAAGTCTCATTAACAAAGGACATGTGTACCTTAGACATGGAAATAGTAGGCCTTTCCCTGAAATAATCTACCTTATATTTCTTTTTTTTTTTACAAGTTATTTGATATTTCTACACATGCTGCAAAAGGAAAAAAAGGGTGATCTGATTCCTGTACTTTCACAGATTTCATGTGATTTTTGACAGCTCTATCACATTCCTGACAGTTACATATTTTCCTTCATGGTCTACTTGGTAGACTGGTTCTTAGGGATATTAGAAGTTTACACTGGAACTTAGTAGGGGCATGTAGACCTCCCACTTCTGCCACCAAAGGTCACCATTTGGATTCTGTGCTTGGGGACCAGGCTTTCAGACCACAGCCCAAACACAAGAGCAATTTTCCAGGAGCCAAATCAATGGGAAACATGGCAAAGAGGATGAATCTAAGAGACATTTTTGTGGCTGTTTTAAGGATATAAAAAAGTCATGAAGCATTAAAAAGCCTCAGAGGGATTCCCTCATTCTCCCAGCTGTAGAAACATTCTGCCTCATGTGTTTTGGACTCTGTGCCAGAAGACCCTGGGTGAGAATGCCCATAGCTGGCTCCTGGTCCAGCTACCTACTCTCTCCTTTGCCATCACAAGCATGGATGGTTTCTGCTCCTACACAACCCATGGGACAGTTCCTTCCAGCTTCCCATCAATGTTCTTGGACTGCACCAGCGGCTTCTGGCTCTAACTTAGGCCAAGTGCCCGGGTAGGCCAACTCACAACTAGGGATGCCAGACCTGGCATTGGGGTCCGCCTGCCTGGGGCCATGGGCTATCCTCAAGAAAACAGACTGAGAGAGCATGGAGTCATGGAGCTGAGAAGTTGCCAGTGGGTTCCTGCAATTATATTGCGTTCTGAAATGGTGCAATTTCTTCAAAGATTTATATAGAAAGTGTTGCTTACAAAACTGGAAAAATGGACTGAAGACTTCACAGCACTCACCATGCTATATTCAGCACCTCTTTTGGGAATACCTCACTTCCTTTCTTTGACCTTAGAGGTAGCCATTCTGAAAACCTTCCCAATGCAATAAAATCCACCTTTAAAAAATCCTTTATTCATGAATCTTCCATGAATATAGGGGAGGAGAAGTCTGTCAAGCTGAAGCCATCACATTCTGTCCATCATCCATTCCAGTGCTGTTTGATTCCAGTGCTGTTCTCAGTCTATCCATAGATCCCTTAACATCTCAAGAAACTCACTCAAAATATGTGGTTTAAGGAGTTGTAGAAACAAATCCAATCTTTCCTAAAGTCTAGCTTTGAAATTATCAACTTTTGACAGGAAAGACATTTAAAAAATTTTGCACATAATTGCTGTCAGAAATGTGAGCATCTCCTGACTAGAGAGTATAAGCTAAGCACATCTAGGAAGTGAAGATACAGGAGAAATGAAGATACAATTTAAACAGCAAAACAGACCTTATTGATGAATGAACTTCGGGAATCCATTTGTGCCTATTTAATTCTCTGTTGATTTACAACTTTATAAAACAAATTACACAAAGTACACAGGTTTTTATTTTCACAGGAATGCCTCCCTATTTTACCTAAAATAAATTCAGCTCCAGAGTAGACAGTGAACTTAGAGATGCAGACCCAGGTTCTACTCTGCTTATTTATACTACATCAGTGTTTCCCTAACTTAATTGGTTTAGCAAAGAAATAACTATAAAAAGTGACTTAGAAAGAGAAGAGATAGTGGTGAGGCCTGAGACTTCTCACACATCAATAAAGACTAAAGGTGACAGGTCTTAAATGATGGTGTAAAAAAAATCTTTAAAAAGCTGGAAGTCAGAATGTAACAGAAATGACACTAAAATTAAATACACTATTTGATGTACAATGAGTTTCTATTATAAGTGACATTCCTTTCTGCCTCCAAAATGCTTACTGCTAGCACATGGCTGGGAGCATACCTGATCTTCCTAGAAAAGATCAAGACAGAGTAGCAAAGAAATTAGCCCTATCTCATCAATGGAGAAACTGAGTCAGATAAAATCTGCCTGGTTTTTTGTTTTATTGTCGGTGTTTTGGTTTGTTTGCTTGCTTACTTTTCTGGAGATAATGTGGTGTGAAACCAGAGCCTTGAAAATGCCAGGCAGGTGATCAGCCCATGAACTGTTTATCCAACTTTTTGTGTCTTGGATACAAGAGCTCAGCTGCTTAAAATCAGAAAGGGAAGACCTCAGCAGGTAAGGGCTCTTTATCTTGAGTTTTATGTGTTCAATTTACATTGAGTTAGAGAACAAAATGGACCCAGATTGTGGCTTAGGAGCAATCCAAAAACCAGAGAAGAGAGAAAAAACAATGTTCTAAAGCCATTATTGTATTGTTGATATTGTTGTTTGTGCTGTATTTGTGCATTTAAAGGAGTGTTTGCACATAGAGACCATAAGTGAACACTAAGTGTCTTCCTTGATCTCTTTGCACCTTACAATTTTTCAAAGGCATATGGAAAATTTGCCTGCTAGAAGTGTCTCTGCCAACAGAGGCCAGAAGAGACTGTTTGATTCCATACGACTGGGGTTACTGATGGATGTGAGTTCACATGTGGTGTTGGAAATTGAACCCTGGGAATCAGGAAGCACAAAGAGTGCTCTTAAACACCGAGACACTTTCTAGGCCCTGTGCCTCATTTCTCAAAACAGGTTCTATCTCTGAATGTGGAGCCTGTTTATTCAACAAAGCTGTCTTGCCAGTGGGCTTCAAGGGATCCACCTGTCTCTGTCTCACCAGACTGGGATTACAAATAAGGACACTGATATCTGGTTTTCTACATGGGTAGTAGACATCCAAGCTAGGCCTTTTATACATGCATAGCGAGAAGTTTACCATCTAAGCTATGTCCCTAACCCTGAAAGTAACATGTATAGAACATGAATCGTAACTTCAAAGTAAAACATAGCTGCTCTATTTTCGATTTTTCATTAGAATGAGGAAGGCAGACACAAAGAAATAAACGTCCAGGGCAGTGAGTTCTATAATACAGATGGGCATAGAAACTTCTTTAGTTGGTATTACAGCCATCAGTCTCCCATCTCCACCTTTCTTTCTCTTACACACACACACACACACACACACACACACACACACACACTTGAACACACACAGACCAACTTGGATAAGGAAAATAACTGTGGCAGAGCCTGAATTGCTAGCTCTTATGTCATACATTTAACCCAGAGAAAGAATAAGAGTTGACTTCTTGCCACAAATTCCAAATCTCCCAATCTCTGTACTCGACCTAGTGGTTCACAGCTTCTATGAGAGTCTACAAACATGCATCTGGAGATTGTAGTAATGCAACATTTAATCTGCTGTACTTACGTGATGTGGTATTTATCTAGAAACTTTCATCTTGGACATGTAAAGTATTTTATAAACACATTCTTATTATTTTCTCTCTCCCCTTCCTCTCCTCCACCTGAGTCCTTGGGAACAAAGAGGTTGCCAAGAATGGCCAAGGTCACAAGTGCGGACAGGTGTGTCAGGGGTGGTGGTTCCCCATGTGTGGACACAGCTGTGTTTGGTGATAACAGAAATAATCTCTTGCATTTGTATATCCCTTCGCTATTTACTAATCGCTTTCATGTCCAGCTTTTATTTGATCTTCACATCTGTCATATGAAATAAGCAGAGAAGGCATCCATTTCCAGAGGAAACCCCTGATGCCCAGAGAGGTCATCTCGTATCCAACCCACGTCAGAGGACTCAGTCATATGACAAAAGTGTTCTGCAGTGCCTGAGCCTGAGCTCTGGCACCAGACTGGTTTCAGTTTGAATGCAGTAGTGATTATATAATGCACTTTAATGCCTATATTCCTAGGGCAGAGGACTTCATATCTGTGATTTTTCTCTCCTCTTCTATGCACTAATCGAGCTAATGTTCCCTCCATAGTAGTATGTGAAGAATACAGACAAGAATTTTGTATAAAGAACAGTGCTTAAGACATAGAGGGTTCTCCATGAATACATCCACAAGAAAGAGCCCAACTGTGATATCTTTCACCATGTCAAATATCTCTAGGAAGAGGGTTTGGAGGTTGGATACAGCTGAGATGGTCTGTGTGGAGGCAGGATGGGGTGCAGTCGTTTACTGAGCTGCCACCCAGGCTGAGATCTGGCCCCACATTTCCTCCCTGTAGGCATTGACTTCTATGTGGGGCACATTCTCTGGAGGCCTGCTGGCAGCAACTGTGGGAGGCATGCACTCCAGATACACAACTCCTCCCCACCCCCAATGAGCTCTGCCCACCTGTCTCTGGTCTTGCCTCTGGCAGCCCCATTTTGCCTCCAAGAAGAGCAGCAAACCTGCGTCCTTAGGTGCTCTCCTCTGAGCTCCCCAACTCCAGGATGCAGCCAACAAAAGCCAAAGAACTATGTTTGTTTTCTAAGCCAGAGCCAGCAGTGATTCCCGGAAGGCACTGCCTGGCTTAATGGGGCTGTGTTTGGGCTTCTCCTCTATGCCAGGCCCTGGCAGAGTCAGGAGGCTGCTCTCCTGAGGCCCTGGCATTTGCTTAAGGTGATTCAGATTTGGGGCCAAGGGGACAGAGATGGCAAGAGGAATAGATCTAGTTCTGTCCACACTGACTCATTCTGGGTATGTCCCTTTACCTCTTTGAGGCCTCAGTGCCGTTGTTTCTTTGCCCTTAACAAAAGGTAGCTGTTTATAAAATGATGGTTCTTTAATATACAGGAAAATCAACTGAGGGAATTTAAAAAAATCCTACAGACTTGGACACTCTCTAGTAATTTCTTATCAAATTGATCTGGTCTGGGGATGGAGGGTATCCAAGCAATATAACAATTTTAGAGGATTTTTAGTAAGCAGCTAAATGCTGAGATCCCTGGGAACTATCCCATTTAAAGAATCCATTTTTTTGGGAGAGGGGTTGGATTTGTTTTTTTCGAGACAGGGTTTCTCTGTGTAGCCCTGGCTGTCCTGGAACTCACTCTGTAGACCAAGCTGGCCTCGAACTCAGAAATCCACCTGCCTCTGCCTCCCAGAATGCTGGGATTACAGGTGTGCACAACCACCGCCCGGCTTAAAGTATCCATTTTTTAAAGTACAGTTAGAATAGACAATTCTGGGAGACATGCTGATGGGCTCTTGTCTTTAAAAGACCTTCGAATGACACTATTATGCTAGGGAATTGGAGGAATTAAGGCACAAGGGAAAAGAGTTTGAAAGGACCTAGACAACCACTGATGCTCTAGATGGGTATCCTGAATCACACTGCCAATAGGAAATCATAGAAAATAAAGGTTTCAAGGGAATAACACAATGATGTTGAAAAAAAAAAAAGGAAAAGTAGAGGGGAAAAAAAACAAAGGACACCAAGCAGAACAAAACAAAAGAAAATGGGAGCTAAGGGGAGGGAGGGTGAGGTACAGAGGAAAGGGGCCGATGGAAGCCACGGCAGGCAGGAGCTAGAACAGCTCAGATCATTCCCAGTGAGACAAGGCAGCACCGAACCACCCTTGGCTGTACAGGCCGTTTTCAGATAGTGAAAGCGAGGGAGAACTTCCTTCCCAACTGGGGCCCCAAGCTTAGAGCTGGAGCCTGTGCCTGCGCCTGCGCCTGGGCCTGCGTGGGGGCAGCCTGACTCACAGCTGCTGCCTCGCCCTGTGTCCAGCTTCTTGCTCAATCCAGGCAGGAGGAGAAAGAGATGCCCTTTTTCAAGATGACTCCTGCAGTGAAGGGCCCTGTGACCTTTCCAAAGTAGTCTGGTTCAGAGTAGAAACAAGATCAGGAGACCCTATAATCCTGCCGTGACAAAGAACTGAAGAGTTCATTAAGAGCCCAGTTCTTGTCTGCCTTCAGGCCTTTGTTTGAATCCCATTTCTATGGAAGTCTCCTCCCTATGACACCTTTCCTAACATGCCATTCAAATCTTGCTGTAATATCTCTGTTGTAATTATTTACATTAGTTTTCACACTTCCTGTAAGACCATGTGCTTGTGCAATCTGAATAGAGGCTCCCTACCACCCACATTTGTTTATGATGTGGCTAATTACCCTATGCAATTGGACCAATAGACATCATTCTCTCTCTCTCTCTCTCTCTCTCTCTCTCTCTCTCTCTCTCTCTCTCTCACACACACACACACACACACACACACACAGAGAGAGAGACAGACTGAGACAGAGAGACAGACAAAGACAGAGAGACAAAGACAGAGAGAGACAGAGAGACAGAGGCAGACAGCAGACAGAGAGACAGAGAGACAGAGAAAGAGACAGAGAGACAGAGACAAAGACAGAGAGACAGAGATAGAAAGACAGAGACAGACACACATACACAGAGACAGACAGAGAGACAGAGACAAAGACAGAGGTATAGAGAGAGGAGAGAGACAGAGAAAGAGAGAGAGAGAGAATGGGAGAGAGAGAGAGAGAATGGGAGAGAATAAACTGCCTAGAGCTATTCCCAGAAATCCTGGTTGAGTAACCTTGGGGTCAGCACAGTCATCTCCATTATGAGCATGCTCCCCATGAAGATGCAGATATTAATGGACCACACACTGCAGAACACTTTGGTACTTTGTCTGACCTAAATCAGCTTTCTCTCACCCCAATTTCATGTATTCCCCCTAACTCATCTTTTACTGAAAACACAGGATAAATTGATCCCCTCTCCTTCACTCTACCATCACTCACAATTTCCACTTAACATTTCACGTAGGTCTTTGATTAGGAGAAGGATCAACTTTGCCTTCCATAAAACTAACCCTTGTCTATGGGCTCCATAACTTTGAAGTCCTCCCTGCTTTTGACTCTTTTGGGACTGAGTTCTTTTAGCATGCTGTGCTATCTCTCTGACTCTGAGATTACTTCCTCTCTACTCTTGTAAATTGGGAGAATGTCTAAGACTCCATGTTTCACCCTTTGTCCATTCTAGTTTCTCCTGAAGCAGCTTCTACATGAGCATACACTCAACGACAAAGTTCTAAGGATTCTGATTCTCACCAACTGCCCATGCCCAGCAGAGCCCTTCTGCTTTAGTTCTCACTTCTCCCTAAAATGATATACTCTAATGGGCAGGGAATCAGAAAACGAGAAGGTAGGAAATTAGACTAGCAGCTAGGGGCCAGGAGCTTCTGATCTCAGCTTAGACAGAAAATTGCAAGAGCTACTAAAAATTGGAAGGAGGCAGAGAAAAGTAAGATATGTTCTAATGAAGTGTGTAACTCTAACCATAAAGATGCAGTCAAAACTACAGAGGGGGATGTTCTAAACCAACCACTAGACTAAGCACAGGGTCCCCAATGGAGGAGCTAGAGAAAGGATCCAAGGAACTGAATCCCATAGGAGGAACAATAATATGAGCCAACCAGTACTCCAGAGCTCCCAGGGACTAAACCACCAACCAACCAAAGAGTACACACGGAGGGACCCATGGCTCCAGCCACATATGTAGCAAAGGATGGCCTTGTCAGACATTAATGAGAGGAGAGGCCCTTGGTCCTGTGAAGGCTCGATGTCCCAGTGTAGGGGAATGCCAGGACAGGGAAACAGGAGTGGGTGTGTTACTGAGGAGGGGGAAGAGAGATGGGATGGGGGGTCCTTGGAGGGGAAATAAGGAAGGGAATAACATTTGAAATGTAAATAAAGAAAATATCTAATAAAAAAGATGCAGTCAACTGATCCTCAAATAGTCTGTTATATGTGTGCATGAGTACATATGTATGGACACACTCACACACACACATACACACACATAGACATACATATGGCTCAAGCACACACATGCTTTCTTGATGATAGATGGATGGATGGATAGATAGATAAATAGATTTAAGACTAAGGAAACATACTATACTCTTGTGAAACCAAATATTCTTAAGATTCTTCCAACAAGGGACATGTGATTGTGTAAATGGAGACCACAATTATTTTCTAGGTTTTCTAGCCATTTGTCTCAGAGATTTTATCTAGAGTGGTCATTTTTAACAGAAAAATAATATTTTCTGTTTATTTTTTTGGGGAAACTGGTATGCCTACATATGAAAATAATGAGTATTTTCCAAAGTGTTTTTATTTAAACAGAAATCATTTCTAACACAACCTCACAAGAGGATCCAGAAAATATAGGTAAAGGCTTTGGCTGTGGTAGGGCAGGCACAAATTTCTATCCTGCAAACTGAATTTGCCTTTTGTGGTGACTCCTATTACATCCCACAATAGCTTAACATTTAATGACATAACTCTGAAAACTGCCCCAATCCAGTTTATTATTGGGAGATGCAGAGAAAAAGACCGGATTGCTGGAGTTGCTGCTCAGGTTACTGAATACCTGGAGTTGGTCCCTTGATTCCTTGTGCTCCTTACTGTCCCTCCATCAAGGTGACTCTCCTGCATGGACTCATATCAAATTTATCTCAGAAGTCAAGGGAAAAAATGAAGATCTTAAGGTCCCTCGTCCTGGAATTAGGCTTTACCTGGGACCTTGGGGCCAAGCATTCCCATCCACGCTTCTGCGAGCACAGTCACTAAGTGTATTATGGCATTTCACAGCTTCCTTGGCAAATCTATAAAATTATTTTTGTCATGAAGAAAATGAAGAAGGCCACTAGTGTGGCCCACTAGAACTCAGCAGAGAGAATATTCAGCAACATATAATATCTAAGAACAGGGCCAAGCAGGACAGACAGACCCAAAGGCCTCCTCTAGCTCAGTGCCTTAGAAGATCTATGAAGCCAGAGTGAAGCAAAAGCATATAATTTTAGAAATACTAAAGGATAGATACCTCTCTCTTTCTCTTTCTGGTTTGAGGGATATTCTGTGTGATCTGCAAGCATGTCAACAAAGAAGCCAGAAAGTCTACCTGTGACTCTAAAACAAGACTAATCAATAACCAGTCTGACCTCACTTCATTTTGGTTCCAAAATTAAAAATAAATAAAAAGATACAACTTTACAGATGCTTATAAAACTCACCTCAAAGTGGTCCTGGTTGAAGGATGGAGTCTAGGGAGCACTGAAACATTAGTCAGTGGTTCCTTCTCTTCCATCTTTTTCTCTGGTTCTCAACTTCCAACAATTATCCTTATATTTTATATGTAAGGATAATTATCTATATTTTATATATAGCAATCATATTTGCAAACTATGTGATAGAGTAGAAACATAAAAGAAAGGCACACTGTACTCAGAATTCTCTTAAGCATATAGCTCAAACATGCCTAGGAAAAGGAACGGAAGTTTCAGAGTCAGAAAGTTTTGAGCTGAGCCTGAGTCCAAATGCTATGCTCCAGTCTCAGTTCGGGCTGATGTGACATAAGCAAAATATTCAGTTGAGTCTCTGTGATAATTGAAGAACATAACAAACTGCATGGGAGGTCAATATAGATGTTGTACAGAACAACAGGCCCCAGAGCTATTACTCAAATTTCACCATACAGAAGAGCACCAAGTTGCCCCTTTTTAAGATTCATTCACTGTGATAAAGTGGAGGTCTCACCAAGGGAAAAAGAAAACACTATTGTAATAATGTCAGTTTTTCCAGCTACCACTTTGAGTGAGCTTTTTGATACATGATGATTTAGATATTTTTGCCTTGATTTGAATACTATACAACATATGCATATATCCAAGCATTGCATTGTACCTCATTATCATGTATGATCATGTTCCTCTATATTAGTTGTAAAAAAATGAAAGTAAGCAAGGCTCTGGCTTAGAAGCTTCCAGAGGTAACAGTGTCTGCTGAGAATGTGATAAAATTGTTTTGTTTATATTGTATTGATTTTTAGAGTTCTTTACTATTTATGGCAAGTAATCCTGGTTTCCCACTTACCGGCAGTGATATAAATTTCCATTTTGAAATAATTGATTTTAACCAAAAATAAAAAAAGAGGAGTAAATTCATGAGTCAGTTTTAAAAACACATGATGCTAATACTCCAGGTATAGCAAAGATGCAAAGGAGGTAATTGAAAGGTAGGCAAAAGAAATCCCATCTGATGGTTTCCCAGAATCCTTTAAGGAGGAAAATGGATTAAGTGGGTTCTTTGAACCCCCAAACTGCCATTCAAAACATCCCTACTGAGGTCATATGAACTTTGTTTCTGAAAAAAGCAAATTTGCCTAAAGTGATACCCAGACTTAGGAGCAACTATGTTCTTCATCTTGTGTCTGTAAGGGAAAAATAGCAGGCGTGCAGATGCCCTAGAAAGAGTCAAGCGCCTGTAACTGCAAAGGCCAGAGAAAACAGTCTGCAGCTGCCCAGAGCCACCCCAGCAAGAGGCCCTGGGATTGCTCTGAGCTCCCCCAGTTGGAGCCTCTCTGCTCTCTGGCCAAGAAGAGAGGCAAGGCCAGCTGCACAGACAGGCCTTCTAATGCAGGGCTGGGATAGCAGAGCCAGTGTGAGTCAGGGCCCCAGATGTAGGCCGCTTCGCCTGCACTGCCCCTGTCCTCAGCTTGAAATAGAGCAAAGCATGAGGGTGAAATCAGGACAACCCCACACTGCAGAAAAAGGGTTTAAGTGGGATAGGGATGTGCTTTCTGTCCCCACCCAATGGATGTTACCCACATACCCACCCCATACAATTCCCCCCCAGGACATTTCAACTCACAGGAGACCTTGCTGCAGATGAGCCCTGGGAAAGCTATTGGAGAGTGTTTTAATGTCAGAGGAGAGGGCTGAGGGAGAAGGGAGCGTTAGAGGAGGAGTAGCTCTAGATAAGGAAGGGGAAGAAAGGAATATAGATTTTTCGATGTATTTAGGACGCACTGAACAATAAACAAAGTCAGCTGATTAAAGAAAAGAAGAAAAGGAAGGAGAGGGATCACAATCTCGTATCTCACAACTGCAGGCCATGGAGAGAGGAGAGGCCTCTGGGTACAGGGGCATGGGAAAGCTAGATTAACATTTTGGATCATTAACATTTAAGTTCATATGCTGCTAGTTCTTAGATGCTTCTGTGTGAGGAAGCATCACATCCCATCATTTGGATGTACCATAAATTCAGGCGATAGCATGAGAGTGGGCCCAAAGCATCTCTGCATACACATCTACCCACCTGTTCAGCAGCACTATCTTCCATTCCTACTATGTCTACAGCTCTGTGCAAGGCACTGAGGCCAGTGAGAATGTGGTAGACTCTTCAATCATACTTCCAAATGATGTTATTATTACCATTGTTGTTGTTATTGTTATTTGTACATTGGGCTTGTCTTATGTACCAGTGGCTCTAATGATATAAAAAGGAAGAGGAGAAGTATGGTAATAGCTCAGCTACATGATCACCAATATTCTTCAACTTGTCTTTCTAGTATTTGATATGAAAATGTCTAAGTATAATTCAATAACTATATCATAAGCAAACCTATCTCAACCATACTCACAAGTTAATGCAATTTTCATACATGTTTCTCTCTGTGTGTTTCTGCTTGTGCTGCCATTTACTTAGTTGATCAGGATCTTGCTATGTAACTCAGGTTGATCTGAAACTCACCAACTCTGTGACTCAGCCTCCTGCATGCTGGAACTACATACAGTGTATCAGAAATGTATCAACCACACTGTACCTAACACCATCTACCCACTTTGTTCCATTTGGTTTCCTGTTGGTTTCCTATTGGTTAAAATCAACCTGGGAAGTTGATTTTATTAGCACATGTGCACACACATACACACACACACACATACTCACACACACACACACACACACACACACACACACACACGCATGTGCACACTGTACTTATAGCATATGCAGAATATAGATATACAGATGTAGAAATAGAGATGGATAAAAATACCCATGACTGATCTTAACTTACTGTTAAATTCAGTAGACTACTACCTGAAAGTATGGAATTTCTGAGTTTTATTTGTTATGACTCCCAAGATAGATCATTTGGAGGATGTTAACATTCCATCTTTATCCTTGTCTTTCAAATGGGTTCTTGGTTTTTAATTCATGACTAGGTATAAGTATACAGTTATAGCACTCAGCATGGTATTGATCCAGTCCAGGGGGGTAAGTGTAATATTCCTTCTTCTGTCTTATGTCCCTTCTTAAACATCAAGGTAGGGCACATTCCATTTTCTCTACATTCCCTTTTTGCTCTCAAATAACACAGGGACACTAACACCTGGAAAGGTGTACAGAAGCAAAACTGTAAACAAATGACTTGAGTAAAATATGGTAGTCTACTGACTAGTATATACAAATAAATGGAAAAAAGTTACACAACTTTCTGCAGTAACCCCACTTAAAAACATGACTGACATTTTGCTGTGTATTTTACATACTATTTCCAAATCATATATAAATAAATATAATGAGTTCTATGTCTTCAAGCAACTATAAACTCTAGGATGAAGCAGCTGTAGCAACAACACAGACAAGTCATTATAACATGTAAGGACACACCTCTACAATTGTGATTCAGGTCCTTAGCAATTCTGTACTAGTACCTCAAGTCCTGCACATCTTCCAACTACTTATGTTTCAACTTGTTTTCTTGAAACCTTTTGGTTTTAAAGAAGTTTCTTCACAGAGTTGCAGGCTTAGAATTGTAACAATTGTGCCCACCCCATACATCAGATTTCCTTTCAATGACTGAGGTCTGGGAGCACGTTATGGGCCATGGACACTGAGAGGTAAGGCAGAACCTCTGTCCTTCCTCATGATATACTCACAGTGCCAGAAGTTGCTGCTAGTCAACCTGAGTTCTGCACTCAGCTGGTGATGTAGTTGACCAGCTTGAGTCTTTCAGATAAAATCACAGTTCAAACACTGGTGATGTTAGCAGCTACCAGCCTACTAATCAAGACTGAGATACTTTATATCCAAACACTGTCTATAGCTTACTCTGTGTCCTTAAAACTAAACATGACCCACCTTTTCTATTGTACTAAAGGTATAAAATGTGACTGTTTAAGGTCAGGTAACCAGTGAGTAGGTGAGTTAGAACTATTTCCTCCTCTGTGTTCTCTGAAAATGAATGGAAGAACATTGCCTTTGTCTCAGAACCATGTGGTAACAGGACAATGACTTGGCCTTGGTGGAGTCCAGGCTCCATTTAGGGAGATGGACCTAAGGTACTCAGGGAGCATTAGACTGAAAAGGTCTTGTCTTTCTTCAAAGAGTTTCACATTCATTGTGATGAACCTTTTGAAGACTCATTACGCTTCCATGCTCTGCCTGGGATGGCAGAAGACACATGACAGATCCCTGGCTAGCCTGTCTTCTATGAGGCAACTGATGGTCGGGACACAGAAAAGAACTGGGGCTTAAAGATAAGATAAGGATCCCAATGGCTTGAGTTTCAGTTTCCTCAGATATAAAAAGATATAACATTAATTATTATATAAGAGGAAAGTGAGGATCAATGAAATAATGTGAAGCTATCTGACATTAATGCTCAAGTAGGTGTTTGATAAATGCTTATAATTAATATAATGGATATTGACTATTTCTCACTTATTTGACGCTCTTGGTAGAATTTAGAAAACACCAGTCACTGGAAGGGCGGCGGCTGTGGCAACAGCAACAGCAGCAGCGGCTGGTCCAGAGGAAGGGCCATCAACAGTGGAACCAAGATGACAGGGTCCAGGCAGATCCTGTGCCCATGACCACTGGCCATTGCGGAGGATTTACAGCGCCTTTCACCATGCAAAAGCCACTTCAGAACTCTGCCTCCCACCAGTCAGTTACGAGAGACTGGCCTCCATTTTGGCTCTAGGATGCCAGAGAGATCAGACAGACTCAGGTATGCAAATACAACCTGAGACCAACATCGAGGGGTTCTAAGCCCGATGGGCATTGGCCTGCACCCAGGCCCTGGGCTGCTGGGTGTGTGTGGGGGGGACACCAGTGTGCAAACCCGGCCAGGAGGTTGTTTGCCCGGGCTGGCATGTGTGCGGGCACCCCCGCCATTTTGCCTACGGGAAGCCAGAGAGTCCTAGCAGGCAAAACCAGCTAACAGGCTAGCCCGAGGCTGACATAGCTGGGTTCTAAGACGGTCAGGCCCTGGACTGCCCCCAGGCCCTGGGCTGCTCGGTGGGCCATCTGTGTGCTAACCCGGCCAGGAGGTTGTTAGCCCAGCAGACTCTCCCAGCACTCTCAGGGAGCACACGCATGCCGCCATCCTGGCCACCTGACAGACCCAATTAACACTCACAGCTGAGGGGAACTTTGCTCAGACATTGGCCTGCCAGGCTTTTGCCTAGACTCAGGGCCTGAGCAGCGAGGCTAACCTTGTGTGCACCAACCTGGTTGGGAGTTCCGCTGGCCAGCAGAGTGATCAGCACTCAGAAAAGGTCCCTGCAGAATATACCCTCAGCACTCCCTGAAGGAGCAAACGGGCACCATCTGGTTCACAGACACAATCTGGGGCAAAGCACACTAGGGCTGCAAGGGCACCCAAGAGGAGGACAGCACATCAGCAATCTGCAACAAGGGAAACCCTGCCATCCAGTGTTGCAGAAATAGCCCTAGAGCCTCTCAGGAGGCTGAAACACCAGCCAGAGACAAGAACAACTAGCTCCAGAGAACAAGATGGCAAAGAGCAAACGCAGGAATGCTACTAGCAGAATTCTAGGCAATATGGCAGCATCTAAACCAAACTCTCCAACATCAGCAAGTCCTGGTTATGCCAACACACCAGAGAAACAAGATATGGATTTAAAATCACTGTTCATGATGCTGCTAGAAGAACACAAAAAGGACATAAATGAATCTCTTAAAGAAATACAGGGGAACATGAATAAGCTAGAAACCCGTATAATGGAAACACAAAAATCACTTAAAGAAATGCAGGAGAATAAGGCCCAAGAGATAGAAGCCAATAAAGAAGAAAGGCAAAAAAAAAAAAAAAAAAAAAAAAAAAAAAAAAAAAAACCTTAAAGAAATGCAGGAGAACTTGCATCAACAGGCAGAAGTCATGAAAGAGGAAACACAAAAATCTCTTAAAGAATTACAGGAAAACACAAACGAACAAATGATGGAACTGAGCAAAACCATCCTGGATCTAAAAACAGAAGTAGAAACAAATAAGAAATCACAAAGGGAGACAACCTTGGAGATAGAAAACCTTGAGAAGAAATCAGGGGCCATAAATGCAAATATAAACAACAGAATACAAGAGATGGAAGAAAGAAACTCAGATGCTGAAGATACCATAGAAACCACTGACTCAACTGTCAAAGAAAATGCAAAATGCAAAAAGCTTGTAACCCAGATCATCCAGGAAATCCAGGATACAATGAGAAGACCAAACCTAAGGATTATAGGTATAGATGAGAGTGAAGATTTACAACAGAAAGGGCCAGCAAATTATCTTCAACAAAATTATGGAAGAAAACTTTCCCAACTTAAAGAGAGAGATGCCTATGAATATACAAGAAGCCTACAGAACTCCAAACAGACTGGACCTGAGCAGAAATACCTCCTGTCACATAATAATCAAAACCCCAAATGCACTAAACAAAGAAAGAATATTAAAGGCAGTAAGAGAAAAAGGCCAAGTAACATATAAAGGAAGACCTATCAGAATCACAACAGACTTCTCACCAGAGACCATGAAAGCTAGAAGATCCTGGGGAGATCTCATGCAGACTCTAAGAGAACACAAATGTCAGCCAAGATTACTATACCCAGCAAAACTCTCATTCACCATAGATGGAGAAACCAAGATAATCGATGACAAAACCAAATTTACACAATATCTTTCCACAAACCCAGCTCTGCAAAGAATAATAGGAGGAAAACTCCAATAAAAGGAGGGAAACTACACTCTGGAAAAAGCAAACTAGTTACCTTCCTTCATCAAACCCAAAAGAAGATAACCACTCAAATATAAAAAGAACATCAAAAATGACAGGAAGTAGTAATCACTATTCCTTAATATCTCTTAACATCAATGGTCTCAATTCCCCAATAAAAAGATATAGACTAACAGACTGCATAAGGAAACAGGACCCTACAATTTGCTGCATACAGGAGACACACCTCAGTGTCAAAGATAAAAACTACCTTAGAGTAAAAGGCTGGAAGACAATCTTACAAGCCAATGGTCACAGGAAACAAGCAGGAATAGCCATTCTAATATCAGATAAAATTGACTTTCAACCTAAAGTCATCAAAAGAGACACAGAAGGACACTTCTTGCTGGTCAAAGGAAAAATCCACCAAGAAGAACTTTCAATTCTGAACATCTATGCGCCAAATGCAAGGGCACCCTCATTCGTAAAAGAAACTTTACTAAAGCTCAAAGCACAATTGCACCTAACACAATAATTGTGGGGGGGGGGGACTTGAACACTCCACTCTCCTCAATGGACCGATTGGGAAAACAGAAACTAAACAGGGACACAATGAAACTAATTGAAGCTTTGGACCAATTAGATTTAACAGATATATATAGAACATTCTATCCTAAAACAAAAGAATATACCTTTTTCTCAGCACCTCATGGTACCTTCTCCAAAATCGACCATATAATTGGTCACAAGACAGACCTCAACAAATATAAGAAGATAGAACTAATCCCATGCCTCCTATCTGATCACTATGGAGTAAAAGTGGTCTTCAATAGCAACAGAAACAACAGAAAGCCCACATACACGTGGAAACTGAACAATACTCTACTCAATGATACCTTGGTCAAGGAAGAAATAAAGAAAGAAATTAAAGACTTTTTAGAACACAATGAAAATGAAAACACAACATACCCAAATCTATGGGACACAATGAAAGCAGTGCTAAGAGGAAAACTCATAGTCCTGAGTGCCTCCAAAAAGAAAATGGAGAGAGCATACATTACCAGCTTAATGACACACCTGAAAGCCCTAGAACAAAAAGAAGCTATTTCGCCCAGGAGGAGTAGGAGGCAGGAAATCATCAAACTCAGGGCCGAAATCAATCAAGTAGAAAGAAAGAGAACCATACAAAAAATCAACAATACCAGGAGCTGGTTCTTTGAGAAAATCAACAAGATAGATAAACCCTTAGCCAGAATGACCAAAGGGCACAGAGAAAGTATCCAAATTAACAAACTTAGAAATGAAAAGGGAGATATAACAACGGAAACTGAGGAAATCCAAAAAATCATCAGATCCTACTACAAGAGCCTATATTCAACACAACTGGAGAATCTGGAGGAAATGGACAATTTCCTTGACAGATACCAACTACCAAAATTAAATCAGGACCAACTAGACCATCTAAACAGTCCCATAATGCCTAAAGAAATAGAAGGAGTCATAGAAAGTCTTCCAACCAAAAAAAGCACAGGACCAGATGGCTTCAGTGCAGAATTCTACCAGACCTTCAAAGAAGAGTTAACACCAATACTCTTCAAACTATTCCACAAAATAGAAACAGAAGGAACACTACCCAATTCCTTCTACGAAGCCACAATTACGCTGATACCAAAGCCACACAAAGATCCAACAAAGAAAGAGAACTTCAGACCAATTTCCCTTATGAACATCGATGCAAAAATACTCAATAAAATTCTTGCCAACCGAATCCAAGAACACATCAAAACGATCATCCACCATGATCAAGTAGGCTTTATCCCGGGAATGCAGGGTTGGTTCAATATACGGAAATCCATCAATACAATCCACTACATAAACAAACTCAAAGAACAAAACCACATGGTCATTTCATTGGATGCTGAAAAAGCATTTGACAAAATTCAGCATCCCTTCATGCTTAAAGTCTTGGAGAGAACAGGAATTCAAGGCCCATACCTAAACATAGTAAAAGCAATATACAGCAAACCGGTAGCCAGCATCAAACTAAATGGAGAGAAACTTGAAGCAATCCCACTGAAATCAGGGACCAGACAAGGCTGCCCCCTTTCTCCTTATCTTTTCAATATTGTACTTGAGGTACTAGCTCGGGCAATTCGACAACAGAAGGAGGTCAAAGGGATACAAATTGGAAAGGAAGAAGTCAAACTATCATTATTTGCAGATGACATGATAGTCTACCTAAGTGACCCAAAAATTCCTCTAGAGAACTCCTACAGCTGATAAACAACTTCAGCAAAGTGGCAGGTTATAAAATCAACTCAAGTAAATAAGTGGCCTTCCTATACTCAAAGGATAAGCAGGCTGAGAAAGAAATTAGGGAAATGACCCCCTTCACAATAGCCACAAACAGTATAAAGTATCTTGGGGTGACTTTTACCAAACATGTGAAAGATCTGTATGACAAGAACTTCAAGACTCTGAAGAAGGAAATGGAAGAAGACCTCAAAAAATGGGAAAACCTCCCATGCTCATGGATCGGTAGAATCAATATAATTAAAATGGCCATTTTGCCAAAAGTAATATACAGATTAAATGCAATACCCATCAAAATCCCAACTCAATTCTTCACAGAGTTAGAAAGAGCAATTATCAAATTCATCTGGAATAACAAAAAACCCAGGATAGCTAAAACTATTCTCAGCAACAAAAGAAATTCTGGGGGAATCAGTATCCCTGACCTCAAGCAATACTGCAGAGCAATAGTGTTTAAAACTGCATGGTATTGGTACAGTGACAGGCAAGTAGATCAATGGAACAGGATTGAAGATCCAGAAATAAACCCACACACCTATGGCCACTTGATCCTCGACAAAGGGGCTGAAAACATCCAATGGAAAAAAGATAGCCTTTTCAACAAATGTTGATGGTTCAACTGGAGATCAGCATGCAGAAGAATGCGAATTGATCCATCCTTGTCTCCTTGTACTAAGCTCAAATCCAAATGGATCAAGGACCTCCACATAAAGCCAGAAACTCTGAAGCTAATAGAAAAGAAACTGGGGAAGACCCTTGAGGACATCGGTACAGGGAGATTGTTACTGAACAGAACACCAATAGCGTATGATCTAAGATCAAGAATTGACAAATGGGACCTCATAAAATTACAAAGTTTCTGTAAGGCAAAGGACACCATCAAAAGGACAAATTGGCAACCAACAAATTGGGAAAAGATCTTCACCAATCCTACATCAGATAGAGGGCTAATATCCAATATATATATAAAGAACTCAAGAAGTTAGACTCCAGAAAACCAAACAACCCTATTAAAAAATGGGGTACAGAGTTAAACAAAGAATTCTCACCTGAAGAACTTCGGATGGCGGAGAAACATCTTAAAAATGCTCAACTTCATTAGTCATTAGGGAAATGCAAATCAAAATAACCCTGAGATTTCACCTTACACCAGTCAGAATGGCTAAGATTAAAAATTCAGGAGACCTCGCAGGTGTTGGCGAGGATGTGGAGAAAGAGGAGCACTCCTCCACTGCTGGTGTGGTTGCAAATTGGTACAACCACTCTGGAAATCAGTCTGGCAGTTCCTCCGAAAACTGGGCACCTCACTTCCAGAAGATCCTGCTATACCACTCCTGGGCATATACCCAAAAGATTTCCTAGCATGTAATAAGGATACATGTTCCACTATGTTCATAGTAGCCCTATTTATAATTGCCAGAAGCTGGAAAGAACCCAGGTATCCCTCAACAGAAGAGTGGATGCAAAAAATGTGGTATATCTACACAATGGAGTCCTATTCAGCCATTAGAAACAAGGAATTCATGATATTCTTAGGCAAATGGATGGAGCTGGAGAACATCATACTAAGTGAGGTAACCCAGACTCAAAAGATGAATCATGGTATGCACTCACTAATAAGTGGATATTAATCTAGAAAACTGGAATACCCAAAACATAATCCACACATCAAATGAGGTACAAGAACGGAGGAGTGTCCCCTTGTTCTGGAAAGACTCAGTGAAGCAGTATAGGGCAAAAACCAGAACGGGGAAGTAGGAAGGGGTGGGTGGGAGGACGGGGGAGAGAAGGGGGCTTATGGGACTTTCGGGGAGTGGGGGGCTAGAAACGGGGAAACCATTGGAAATGTAAATAAAAAACATATCGAATAAAAAATATTCAAAAAAAAAAGAAAAGAAAACACTACTCAGCTATTCAAGCTTTTGCCGTTTGGTGGCTACAATTTGGTGGTAAAGGAAGGTATCCACAGCCCATTCTATCTTATATTCTCTATTGTCAGTCTGTGGCAAAGGAGCTTGCCTTCTGTGTGAGACACAAGTCCTGCATGGCTCTTGGAGACCTCCTTTCTTTTCTCAAGCAGACAAACTTTCTCAAGCTTTTCTCAAGCTTTCTCTGGAGCTTCAGAGATGCTTCTCTTGGGCCCTTTACCCACTGTGAGTCCTGTGCTCTAACCTTATTCTACCTCACTGGCCAATTTAGACAGTTAAGACCTTGGAAGTCTCATCAGAGCAGATGCACAGGAGTGTCATCTGGGAAAGGAAATTCAAGGCACACATAATGAATACATATCTCCACTCATCTCAGCCCATACTGCTAATTCAGAGAAACAGCATGGACATGTTGACTAGGTTCTTCTGCTAATTACATGGCAGCCAGTTACAATCTGAATTGCTTATGGTTTGTGTGGGATTTCCCTCTTTAATTCCACTTACGACATTTCCAAATGCATATGTCTAGCTGAAGGATATATAAGTTTGAATATATAGGCTGTGACTGCAAGTACAATGAAGATACTATAGAAAAAATAAGAGTGAGCCTTTATAAAAACCCCAAACAAAATTTGGAGTCCCAAGCTCATCTGCCATCTAGGAGATTTGTGGTAATATAACAGAATATGCATTTCAACTTGGGTGATCTGATTCAAGACCCAGAGTCCTTGACTTCTGAATAAGTCTACCTTCTTTCTCCCAGAATTATGATCATGCACTGGGCACTTTATTCTTTCCTCACATCAATAAAAGCATGAGTTACTATGATCTCTTCTGTTTTATTGGTAAAGAAACAATTGCTTAGGCTGGCTCAGTAGTTCAGAACACTTGATCGCCCAAATGACCTAAGTTCAGTCTGTATTTCTGGTGACTCAAAACTGCCTGTAACTCTAGCTCCAGGGAATCTGACTTTCTTCTCTAAGTCCATGATTACCTACACACATTGATAAAATTAAAATAAATCATAAAAAAGAAACAAAGCGATGTGTGCTGGTCCCCATGGCAAGACTAAGGAGTCGGCAGACTCTAATGGTTTCAATTATTGCCTTGCTGCTATGCTACCATAGCCTGGTAAGGACCAAATCCACTGCAATAAGTTGTGCCTTACAATTTCTTTGTCATATATGCAACCCACTTATTGATTCCATATATGTCTGACCACTGATATTTATAAAATAATTTCAGCAGATATACTAATATTTTCCACAAATATTAGTATTTATGGTAGCTTATGGCATGCTTTTCCCCTGGTTATATGGAAGACAGTGATGAGTGAACAAAATTGGCCCAAATTTAGGATCAGTTCCAAGGGCTATGGTAGATCCTGGGATCTGTCTCTCTTCCTCTTCACAGATGCTCCATTTGCAGAAGCCTCCAAATAGTATAAGCACCAGCCCTCATTCCAGCTGCAAGCTAACCCCATGTTATTACATGTGAACATAAGTGTTCTTATTTTCAGGACTGATTCTTAGTGTTTTCATCAAGTGATATGTTTGTCTAATACACTAGACTGCAAATGTTTGGTGGCCAGGGCCCATGCCTTTTCTTATTAATGGATGTACTCCGACCTCTGACAAAACATCTAATATGTATTTCCCAAATCTTTGAAGGGATAGATTTTTTTGAGATATAATTCAATTGTTAGTATTTAATTCTTGAAGGGGGCTTAGAGGAAAGAGAGAAAGCTTATCAGTGGATGTGAAAGTGACCTACTTGGACTGCAGCATTATGACCTGTGGCTGGCATTTGAAGGCGGAGGGAAGAACAGCAGGGAAATGGGGAGCAATGTGCGCACATTGCTATGCTGTGGAATGAGCATGAAACTAACTAGCTGAGCCCACATGGGTTGGTAAATGAACCTGAGAAGTTTGCAGGGCAATAAATGTGAAACAACCTTATATGTTAAAAGCCAAATCCTTTGAAAAACCATGTGCTCTTCTTCAAGTTCACCTCATGATCATACATCTTTCAAATGCTTCCACTCTATTTCCTTCATGGAATCTCCTAAGAGAGGAGGCATCATGTTGCCTTTAGTTACCTGCAGTTATATAGATGCTTACGATGCTGGGACAGAGGCTAGAAATTATTTATAGTTGTCTTCTCAAATGCTTATTTTAACGGAACAAAACTAAATATATGTATGTGTGTATTAGTGTATATGTAAATGTAAATGTGTATGCATGTGCTTAGGTGGACATATGTGTATGTGTGTATATGTGAGTATGTATAAACGTGTATATGTGTGTGTGATGTATGTGTATATTTGTGTACATTTGAATGTATATATACTCTGTGCATATATGTATATATGTGTGTATATTTGTGTGTTTATATATATTTGTATGTTCATTTTGGTGAAGTCTGTTCTGTTTTTCTCTTACAGCTATCAGTTATCTATTTACTAAAGTTTATCTAGATCATCAAGTTTCAGGTTAGAAAAAAAAATTCAATCCAAAGTTATGAGACAAAGGAGACCACCAAAGAGAAAAAGCAGAAATAGAGAATGTCTTTGAGAGAGACAGACAAAAAGACTGAGCAAAACAAATCTCCTTTGTGAAAACCTGGAAGGGGCCTGTTGGCATTTCACACCAGCCCTGGGGAGGAGAGATAAAAATCCCATCCCTATTGGTATCAAGCTGCATCTATTACATACCATTGCTAATTTAATTTATACTGCATGAACTGACCTGCCAAGTGTGTATTGTTAAGACTACTTGAGAGGAGGCTACAAAGCAAAAAGCTATGCCGTCGTCATGCACAATCTGGGGTCAGAGGTGGCCCCTCTTCGTTCCCTTGTCATCCACAGGCTGAGGTCAGAGGTGTCCCTTCTTCATTCCCTGGACTTCCTCCCAATTTTCATAACCATGGCTCTTTATACTCTCTTAGAGTTTCCCTGCTGGGCAGGGAACTTTCAAAGTCTGAGGTCATTTCTCCTTGAGAGGCAAGGAGAAGGTAGAAATGAAAACCAAAATGGCTGCCCTGGGCTATAAAGCTATAGTGACAAGGGTTGGTTGAGGGTAAACCAAGGAACATTCTGGACAAAAGGAAGATCACCAAAAACATTTAACTTTATGTTAAAAACTGAGTTCTTGCCGGTCTCTCCATAAGATAAAATGTAACACAAATGTCCCTTGAACTACTCTTCTCTGAGATTCATAGTACCTGATACCATAAGCTCCCTGAAGTCAATAAGTGAAGAACTGGTGTTATCTTTGCTGAACCATTGCTTAATCTGACTTGTGTGAAAGCTCTTTTATGTGTGCTATGACTCATACATTAGCATTTCATAAGACCAGTATTCTCCTGTACACGCTCTGCAGATCAACTCAAGAACTCTGAGTAGAGTCAACATAAACGAAATAATGGAAGATTCAAAGCTTTTGTGTAACCCTGAACATTAGCCAATCAAGAGGCATGGATTAGGCAGAAGAGCGAGAGAAGTCTCATATGTCCACTTAATACTGTACTCAGTAAAGATCCACAGGGTGCTTACTGTGAACTAGAGAACATTCTTGGTGTTAAAATACAGAGAACCAAGGAAAGTAGGAGGTATCAACAAATTCTTCATGACACTTATATTCTAGAGAACAGACAGAGATTTAAACACATATGGGTTATTCTTCTACCCAGGATGGTCAAGAAAAGTATGCAGAGACTGAAAGTCACTTTAAAACTTCCCAGGCAAAACAGAGAGAGGCACAGCTGATATTCCTACTTTCTTTTGAAAATACCATACATGCTCAGGGCCTTTGTGTGTACTCTTCTCTTCCCTGAGACATTCTTTTTGGTCTTCTTTGTTTCATGGATTCCCCTTCTAACTGCAATACTTAAAATCAGGCAGCCTCTTTCTTCTTTCTTTATCCTGATTTTCTTTTTGTTTACTTATGATATCACTTATCAGATTTCAGAAATGATATTCACTTCTTCAACCCCCTCTAACCCTGAGGAAATAATGGCCTAAGGGTTGTGCCATATTGAACCCCATTCTCCCTAATATTTGCTAAATAAAGAAAAGGAGTTGGGTTTATTTTTCTCTTGTATAATAATTTGACATACACTAGGAATCCAATAGTTATTTATGTAGATATTTATTGAATAAATGAGTTAATGAATGAATGAAAAGCCTGGGAAATTTTAAGGACAAAGGATGACCAGAGAAGATAAGGAATTGTGTCATAAACTCTTCACAAATCATATGGCAAGATTTCACAAATCAAAAAAAAAATCAATTTATCATTATATAGATGGATAAACTAAAACTCTAACAGTTTAAGTGGCTTAGCATAGTGTTAACCAAAAATCTACTGAGCAGTCCAAATTTAAGCACAACTATGCTTCCAGTTGCTGAAATGGCTTGGTCCTTGTCAAGCTTTAGTGATCCATTTCGGAGCTCATTCTTCACTTCTAGGGAGTTCCCTTCTTTCATAGATCATGCAGCTTCTGAAGTAGCCAGAGGACAGGGAACGGATTGGCTCCTATTCATGGGACTGAGGAATAACAACATGGTAGCATTCAGGGCTGAGGATGACTCAGCACACCAAGGCTGGGGAAAGAGTCTTCTTTCCCTGCCCCAAACCCCTTATCCATTCTCTGATGCCAGGCATCTGGCCAGTTAATAGCTTACCTAATAAATGGGTGCATGACAAAGTCTATTGCAAGGACATCATAACTTCAAGTTTGGACACATGACTCATTCCACCTGGCTGTGGGTCATTCAGAAATCCTTCACTCCTTGGCTAGGAGACTACAAACACACAGTTGGGAGTGTTCTCTCCCTGAGCCCCTACCAATCTTGTTCGCTTCCTTTGTCACTTCACCACCAGAGTTTTATATAGTTGTATATCCATTTAAGTACTTTTTTTCATTACTTTATTCTACTATATTAATTTTTGTCTGCATTCATTTGTAGAGGCAAACAAAGACCCACTTGCTTTCTTAAACATCTCTGGTGAAGGAAGTGATGTTAAGAGTTATTTGATGTGATAAAGTCACTTCTCCAAACAGACTTAAAGTAGAAACAGGTAGAAGGGGGGCATGTTTCTGTGTCTGTTAGAATTAAGCATCTCTTGCAACATACAAATTCATGATCTCAGGATATGCGAGACATAATCCTACCCTACTGGAGTTCACAAGCTTGACAATTTGCATTTTCTGCCCATCTCAATTTGGTAGTACACAACTTCACGTGCATATGATACAAATCAAACAGGACCATTATGAAATACCATCCTTACCCTTCCTATCTGTACAACACAATCCATAACCTTACATTTAAATGTGGGCCATGCCACAGAAAATTGATTTCACAACCATTTAATAAGTTATGACTGGAAGGTCATAACTGTTTAAACTGTTGTAAACTGTTTAAAACTGATCTAAAAGGGTCTACAGAAATATGTTTGGTTATACACAAGGATATAAGTTCAGAGACCAATTTAAACTCCCTCTCTTAGTCTCTCCCAAATTCAGCATTCATCTATTGATACAGGCTACATCTCCTTATTTATTAATTTACTCTTGATCGATCTTACTTTTTACCATTTACTGGACCACTCAACCAGCCTCCTCCATCCAAAATGGACCAAACTATCTGTCTGACTATCTGCTTCCTGTATATTCTCCAAACTGGAGTCATAGATGCTCTAAAATAGACACTCCCAGGAATTCTATAACAAGATGTATCAATTCCCTTGGCTTGGCAAACCTTGAGTTTCCCTCCGGGGTTATTTCTCACTAATTTTACTCTTTGGTCTCACACTGAATCAATGTATAGTCACATATGAAGCCCCTAGGACTTCTCATTTTTCTTCATATCTCTAAACTTACTATACTTTTTCTTATTTAAAGATAAACACTGGACTTATTCAAAGTTTGCTTTCCTAAGCAGTACCTTCTAGATTCCTACTTACCTGGCATGCTTTTCTGAATATGCCCATTACTCTTGTCTATATACTCTGTATTGTGACTATACACTTAAGGGCTGTATATTTGAATCTCTGATACACCTCTTCTCCCACATAGGTCTTTCCATATGTCAATCCTTGCATGTTTTATCTTATTTAAGGATCTCTTTCCCAGACAACCTAAACTAACACTCTATTCTCAGTGTATAATTGAAGAAGCTGAGGCTCAAGTTAGTCATGTGACTTGCAAACAACTGGTGAGACTGAGGTTTAGCTGAGTGCTGGCAATGTTTAACAACTGGCTCTCTGGGGGAAGAAAAGGTGCTGATTTGTAGTGCTGGCTGATTTCCAGGGTGTAATTACCTCCACCCTGGGCAATTTCACACTACCAATGTGACTTCCTGGACATGGAGTGGGGAGGGTAGTGCACAGTTGTCCTTAGGAGCCAAACAAACTGGCTGTAGCACATTTATGTGAGACTGTTGCCTCTGCTGACATCTTTGACAATTCCCCCAGCTTTGGTTTACTCCAGAGTGCTCCACTGAGGAGATGCCATGTATCCTGTTATTCTGCTTGAAAGTTTATACACAGGCTTTATACACAGGCAGTTTCTCCATTGGTTTAAGGGGTAGACAGGAGTTCTCTAGTTCCTAGAAATGTAGATTCTGCTAGGTCAGGTATAGCATCAGAAGGCCTGAAATATCAACATGACCTTTGAATACCTTTATGGATGTGATGTGAGAAACAAGATCAAAAGAGAAAGCAGATGCAGAAAGGCTGCACAGAGGTAGTTTTAAAAAGAATCATGAAATTAGAATGAAAGACTGTGGTATAAGGACTATAGGGAATCACAAAAAGAAGGCAGTGAGGAGAAAGGGTGGTAGGATGGAGGGAAAGAGGGAACATAGTCACATCACTGGCCAGTATCTGTGCCAAGCATTTTCTCATTTGAAACTGCCTTTACCCTATTTGCCAAGAGGAAAATGATTATCTCAGCATCGCAGATGTAGAACCAAGCATCAGCAAGATGGCTGGCTCCTTTAGTAATGACATAGGTCTCAAAAAACGGCAACTCACATGCACAAGGCCTTTGAGTAGCATGATTGATCCACTTCAATAGTGTGATTAAGAAAACATGAAGAAGCTGAGACAGAATTTCAAAGACTTACTATTCTTGACCAAGGTCTACATATTTTGTTCTACATGACACTAAGAGTTTTGGTGAAGCTCCTAAACATCAACTTTCATTTCTCCTTTCTAGATCTGGAACAAGATAAAGAAATGTACCATGTAGAATGAGTATGATCCATTTCAAAGATGGATAACGCGGTGTCCTCTCACAGATTGGACAAGGAAGCTTAGCATTTCAGTTCAATCTTTTTCTAGAAGACCAGCTTTGAGTCAATTCATCACATGGAAGGAATTTTGGAAATGTTCGCTAAAGACCAAGAAAAGTGAAGGAGAAAACTTAATGTATTTGAGAACAAAGGTAGTCGTTAACTTTCCCATCCTGGGAATTTTCAGGAAATCTCAGCAGACAGCCAAATAATGCCAACATAAATCCCCCTATTGAGTAAGAGACAGAGTAAACAATATTTGACTGCTATAGCCTTCCTAGATTTAAAGGTAGTATCCCACCCTTAAGTGGGTAGACTCTGCCAACAGTAACCTCAACAACCCTGGGTAGCTCCTCTTCTACCCCAATCAGAAACTCAGTTCAGCCTCAACTGAGGGACGTAAGCTCTCTAAATGAAACAGAAACTTCCACTATTGAACTAAGCAGGACTTATGGAGTTGAAGGACAGAATACCCACCTTTCCAAAGAAACAGTATTTAGGTGAATCATGAAAGAGACAATAGAACCCAGGTCAGAGGAATGGCACATTTTTGTACCCCACAAAGTTACTTCTAGGTAAAGAGAAACTTTTCTCAAATGATATCCAACTGAAAACAATTGACAAGGTCAAGCCTAGTCCGGGAAGTACAGGGAGAGAAGCAGATGAGAGGTTTGGAGCTGGGGTGTGATTAGCTCAGTGACTTTGATGATGACACCCTCTCCTAGGCCAGTGGTTTACTCATTGTAACTCAGAGATGAGAGTCCCTGCTCTCTTTTCCAGGGTGAACAAGAAAACAATACAACAATACATTAGGCCAGAAATGTTAGAACCCAATAGTCCTGGTTTGAACATTACTGCTACCCATGGTTAAACAACTCTTGTCACTGAAAATCTCTGAGCCTCAGTATGCTCAGGTAAAAGTCACAAATGAAATACCTGCCAACAAGAACACTTAAATAACACACCATATGTACTTGATAAACTAATGATAACATAGTTCCTTGCATGATACTGTTGAATAAATATTTACTATTATAATTATCAATTGAAATCCAGTACAGAAGTAATCAGTGAAGGTATCATTGCTCGTCCCCTGCATTCCCACTATGAAACAATTAGATAAGCTCAGAGTTTCCTTCCAATTTTACTGCTACCTGAAAATGAACGACAGAAATACAGTGATCTACAGAAGGAACAGACATGTAACTAGAGAACAAAAATTCTCTCCACTGTGTATCAGGCCGCATCCTTGTCTACCATAATGAAGTGCATGTGTGCATGTGAAATGTGACTGTTGTATGTGTACATGTGTGTCTAAGCATGAGGATAATATAGCTAATCCTTCTAAATGATCTCTACCTCCAGTTTTTGGGACTGGGTCTGTCAGTGATGCTGAACGTTAAAGAGTCAGCTAAGCTAGCTGATCAATGTATTTTAAGAATCTTAGTGTCTCTACCACTAAATCGCACTCAAGGCTTGACACATGGACACCGACACTGCTGTGCCTTACTTTTTTGGTAGGTTCTGGGGATCTGAACTCAAGTACTCAAGTTTGTATGACAGGCACCTTATCAACTGAGTTTCCCAGCCCTGTTTACATATTTTACTGGCATTGCTTCCTTTCCATGCCTATAAATGGCTGCAACTAGTCGAGAAGCCAGCAGCATATGCCTGACACCCAACCCACACGGGAGGCATCAGAATGACAGCTGAAGAGGTGTACCATGTAAGGCCAGAGGGCATGACCAGGGATGTAAGAAGTCTGTCAGGCCTGATGCTAAACCCTCGTGCCAGATCTAGAACCTGAGGCACTTGGGAGGTCTGCAGCTTGGCCTGACTTTATAAGGATTGTTCTTCCAGGTGGGAGAGTCCAGTGTGCTCCCTGGAGCTTTCTACCTTGGTGTCTCTTTACTTTGGATCATGCCCCTTTCTGTGGGATCTTGCTCAAGATTTACAAAGCTAATGAAGATAATTAATTATACCCATGTTGCAGAAATGCAAAGTGGTGTTGAAATCAGGCTTTCTAACTCTGCCATCTGTGACAACTGACTTTATATCTGTAGTCTTGTCTTCTTCATCTGTAGTATGATACTGGTAATCCTTTTTATTTTCCAATTTTTAGATAGTGTGTGTATACTGCCCCCAAAGAAGTACCTGTACCAGACTTTTAACTAATGCCTCCCTTCCTCATCAGTAGAAAAGGAACCATGTTCTCTACAGTTCCCTATCCCTCAACCCCCACCATGTGACATTTACATTATATAGGTCTGTCTTCTCCTAGGCTGCACACTTTGGAAGGTGGACGTGGGTTTCTTAGTTTTACATTCCAGCATCCCACAATAGTCTGGCCTAACTTGGCTCTTTGAAAAAGTTTGCTGATGTGAATCTATTTCACTGAAAAGTCTGAGATTCCAAGAATTGACTTTTATTTGGTTAGTTACATAATAAGCAAGATTTGCTTGAATCATGTACCATCCTGACCTATCCTGTCTTCTTTGACAAAACAAGCCTTCTTGGGAGCACTCATTTTTTGTTAGTTTGTTTGCTTTGTTTTGTTTTTTCCTTTTGGATGCTTTTAAAAAGCAATGGAAAGTACATTTCCTGAAAGTTTGGCAAAGTTTCTCACTAACATTCACTGAGGGGTGGGGGCGGGCCACAAGATGTACATGGCTTACAGCTCATTGATGAGGACAACTGAGATGGGTGGAGTTGAAGCAGACATCTGTGGAGATGAGCTGGCAGCTGCAGGGACATGCAGGAAGAGACATAAGAGATGTGATTTGGTGCCATTGTTGTAGCCGAGATTGGGGCTCAAGCTCTGGCCTTGAGCTTTAGGCTTATTCTGACGAGGACACCCTTAGCCCTGCTGTCTCTGTCTAGCCTCTAAAATAACAGTACTTCAAATCAGTGCTATAGTCACCTAAGCTGAGGAGAGAGAAGCTGACTACTGTATATGATGCTGCTTTTCCTTCCCTGTAACTTCTCCAAATGCTGCTTTTATTTATGACCCTATCTTTCTCCTTTCACATACCCACTTCCCCTGCTCATCTTCATGTCTGGTTCTCTTATCAAAACCTGTATTGAATTCTGAGTGTTTTGAATAAACATGGCCTCCAGTCTGTGCAGTATGTTTTAGCATTGTACATACTGTGTGCTGCCTGGACAGATGTCGTTTGATGTGTTACCCATGCCTGTGCATGCTTGGTGAACTGACATGGCATTTGGCATGTATACTTTACAGTATGCCTATGGGGCTGTGGATAAGTTTATGCATCTCTGTTGTTTATCCATAATAGCACTCCAGGGGGATTTGCTATGTGTGGAGTAAGAGGTCCACATTATCTGTGTGTACTCTGCTTTTAACATATTTTGGATGGCTGTGTGTGCAGTGGTCTACTGGTTCTCTGTGCTGTCCGTGTGTGTGTGTGTGTGTGTGTTTGTGATTGTGTGTCTTTACAATCTAGTTTACACACCTTTCTGTATTGTACAGGCTCTCAATATCCTCAGAGGTGCTTACACATGTTTAAATGTACTGTGTACATGCACGTATTGTCTTTGCAGCTTAGCTGGGTGGGATGACTGTGTTGTGTGCATCTGTGTGTGATGGAGTGAATTCACACTGTGGTTTTGTAATATGGGACTCAAAAAACAAAACCTCCTTGTTTGTATGCTGAGTCTGAGTAGGGTATGTTATAGTTGCTGTTTGTAGGTTTGCATTCATGTTCTGTGCTTTCCTTGGGCCTCTGTCTTAGTGAGATGTGTATTTGCGTGTGTTCTCTGCCAGCTCTTCCTCCCTTTCTGGTGCCCCAGCCTCCCTCCTTCCCTCCTCCTCCCTAGGCTGTGACTGCTCTCAGCTGACACCTCGGCTGCTCTGGCAACCCAAGTTCAGCCTGGAGAAAGGTCAGCTGGCTGCCTTCTCCCTGTGCCTGCCTAGAGCCTTCCACCCAATGTTGTGGTGCAGGAGCGCCCTCTATTGGCTATGATATTCATAAAAGGTCCTAGAAATGGGTTTAGGCTTCCCTGTCTTGATAATCCCTGAGATTTCCATCTTTCCTAAGTAAGAGCCTAGAAGGTGAATGGGTCAACACAATTTATCGTTCAAAGTCAGACACTCTTAAGAATGATAGCACTATTAAATATACTCAGACACTGATGTATGCAGAGAGCAGATGACCTAGAAAAAACTGTACTGGACCCTTATTCAAGTCATAGATAGGCCCTTGAAAATGAGTCTCAAAATGTGTGCTAGCACACACCAGTGAAAAATCCGACTGCACTCTACTCATATTCTGGGGAGAATCTCAAATCCGTGCTTTCTGGTGACTTCATGCAAGTCTGGAGACACTTGGCAGCATTTTCCCAAGGCTTTGATCTCCTTTGCAGCAGAGGCCCAAGAATGAGACCTAGGCATCCTGGTACAGAAAGCAGAAAGCGATAACTGCAAGAACTTCCCAGGGCACTTAACACAAGCCTGTCAAAAACACTCATGAGAACAGGAGTACTCATGGCTATGCCAGAAATCGCTCAAGTTGTTTCTTGTAGCTTTCTCCATGAAGTCACTTGTGAAAACATGTACACATTCATACACACAAATCCCCCAGGAGTCAGACACTCAACATCCAGCATGGTCAATGATTTCATAGATTTGAGGACAGGCACCATTTACTACTTTTTGAGTTCTAGAAGAAACAGAACAAAACTAAAAGTACACTTCAGGTGGAGAAAAGTGGGTTTCATTCTATTCCTTTTGCCAATGATTAAAGATGAGGCAATAAATAAATAAATAAATAAATAAATGACGAGGCTCAGATTAGAGGACCTGTTTCTGTAAACTTGGGCTGACATTTATAGTCAGACCAAAGGACCACTTGTTCCATTTTGTTCAAAGAGCATTTTACAGAATTTTACCTTTTATGAAACAGGGACAGTCATTTCACATAAATTTGAAAACTACAGGGGTAAAACAAAGTTAAGCAGACTTCTTTCTCAAGGGGTGTCTTAGAACACTAAAATTGGTGTCATAGATTTCCAGAAAATGAAAGGTGGCCTGTACCCACTCAGAAATGATAGGTATGGAGGTAATTTGCCCTATCAGCAATCCCATAGAAATGCATCATCTTACTAAAAATTGTCCTTTATTTCTTCCTTTTGTTCATTTGTTTTGGTTTAACTGACAGCTCTCAAACAGAATGTACAGGTGTGATGTGGGCATAGTGGTGAACATAGCTTTCTCCAGAAAGTCAAAATATGAACATGCCCACAGGAACTGTACAGAATTCTTAGAAATACCCATAAGGACATACATATAAAAGTGACAAATGTGTTGGCACACAAGCCTATAATCCCAGCACTCAGGTTGCTGAAGCAGGAGAACCGGTGCAAGCTTGAGGCCAGTCTGCATTAGACAAAGTTAACTCAAGGCCAGATCAGGCATCACAGCAACACTCTGTTTCAGAAGACAAACAAAGAAAGGACTGGGAGGAAAGATGGAAAGGAAAGAAAGGAAAAGAGGAAAGAAGAGAAGAAAAAAGAAAAAGAAAGGAAGATGGAAAGAATGAAGAAAAAGAAAGGGAAAAGAAGGAAGAATGAGAGAGAGAGAGAGAGAAAGAAATAAAGAAAGAAAGAAAGAAAGAAAGAAAGAAAGAAAGAAAGAAAGAAAGAAAGAAAGAAAGAATAAAAACCAAAAGAAATAGGACTATGCTACTGGAAAATAGTATATGACAAGGTAGAGGAAGAACGTGCCTATAATCCTAACAGGGGGAGGCTGAAGTAGTTGGAGTACCATTAGATCAAGGTCAACCCTGAATACCTCATGGATTTGAAGCCAGCCACATCTATATAGTAAGACTGTTTAGAAAAATCTTAGTAGTTAGTAAGTAGCACTGTCCATCTGAGGTTAGAGAACTCAGCAGGAACTGGCTTGATCGGTGCAAGCTTTCCAGAGAAGGCACATTGAGCTATGCTTTCAAGATGGAGATAGCATCCTTAGATCAAGGGCCAGCATCTTTTTAATGTAAAGCACCAGGTAATAAATATTCTGCTTTGTGCGCCATACAATCTGTGGTGAAAGCACTCAGTGTTGCTATCATAGCATGAAAGCTACAGCAGATAATATGCAAATGAAAGGAAAAAGCTGCGTGCCAATAAAACTTTGCCTGCAAAGTGTCAGCCAGTGCATGGGTTGTAATTGGCCAGGTCTTGCATTTGAAGGAGGGCAGAGGGAAGGGAATGGGGCCAAGGGGACCCTTTTTATAGTACTGGGAAGCAATACACTCAAAGGCAGGCCACAAAATCTGATCTATTATCCCCTTTCCTAGTTTCCCCTTCCTCTGCTCACTAACCCAGCCACTCCCACTTCTCTGTCCTGGCATTCCCCTGCACTGGGGCATTGGGCCCTCTCAGGACCAGGGGCCTCTCCTCTCATTGATGTCTGACAAGGCCATCCTCTGCTATATATGCAACTACTGGTTGGCTATTGTAGCTCCTCCTATGGGGCTGCAAACCTCTTCAGCTCCTTGAGTCCTTTCTCTAGCTCCTCCATTGGTGACCCTGTTGTGGATGCCAACAAGTGCGTGCCGACAGGAGCCTGATATAGCTGTCTTCTGAGAGGCTCTGTTAGTGCTTGACAAATTCAGAGGTGAATGCTCTCAGTCAGCCATTGGACTGAGCACAGCGTCTGATCTATCTATCTATCTATCTATCTATCTATCTATCTATCTATCTATCTACCTATCTATCTATTTATTTATGTTGGATATATTTTTTATTTACATTTCAAATGTTATCCCTTTTCCCAGTACCCCCCCACCCAGAAAGCCCCTATTCGTCCTCTCTCCCCCTACTTCTGTGAGGGTGTTCCTCTATCCATCCCCTCCCACTGCCCTAGCCTCAATTCCCCTACATTGGAGCATCTATTGAGCGTTCATTGGACCAAGAACCTCTCCTCCCATTAATGCTGACAAGGCAATCCTCTGCTACACATGCAACTGGAGCCATGTGTACCCCTTGCTTGATGGCTTAGTCCCAGAGAGATCTGGGGGGGGGGTCTGGTTGGTTGATGTTGTTCTTCCTATGAGGTTGCAAACCCCTTCAGCTCCTTCAGTCCTTTCTCTAATTACTCCATTGGGAGCCCCAATAGTTGGCTGTTAGCATCTGTCTCTGTGTTTGTAAGGCTCTGGCAAGGCCTCCCAGGATACAGCCATATCAGGATCCATTCAGCAAGCATTTCTTGGCATCCATGATAGTGTCAGGGTTTGGCGAGTGGAAATGGGATGAATCCTCAGATGGGACAGTCTCTGGATGGCCTTTGCTTCAGTCCCTGTTCTACACTATATTTGCTCCTGTGAGTATTTTGTTCCCCTTCTCAGAAGAACTGAAGCACCCACACTTTGATCTTCCTTCTTCTTCTGATCTTAACTGTTCTATTTGCTTTCCCAAATCCACCTCAAACCTCTTCTACTGTGTTTTCAGCCCTGAGTATAAGCCTACTTCGGCTATGCAAAAAGAAAGCTGCCTGCATTTAAGATAAGATAAATAACCAGTTCCCTGCCGAAGGTGCTTATGAACTGTCTCTAAAGTTAGTCTGTTGGGAAGAAAAGAAACACAAAACAAAAGAAAACTAGTGTCCCACTGAACAAAAGGATTTGACTCGCCCTCCCTGCCTCACACCTCCTTTTTCCTACTATTAAGAAGTCAAAGCCAAGGCTAAAATAGTATTAGAACAGCATCTCTGTTTGTTGGTCTCTCTCACAGGCCCCGTACTGTGTTATGTCTTTGCTCATTAAATTTCAGTAATGTCCCACTTGGTAGAATCCAAATCAAGAGCCATCGCCTAGAATTCAAAGTAATGTACACAACCTGATTCCTTTCTGTGTCTACTCAACTACCTCAAGCTTGTCTCATATCCTGTGGTTTTCTACATTATTTATAAATTTTAACTTTGAGATATTTACACTTCCACTTCTAATCTCTCTCTCTCTCTCTCTCTCTCTCTCTCTCTGTCTGTCTGTCTGTCTGTCTGTCTGTCTGTCTATCTCATCCAAGTCCTACACTATTCTCTTGCTTGTAAAGAAGCCCCATCCTTACATTTGAAGTTCTCTATCCCAGACACTAATTTTTAGCATTGTCACTTTCCCTGGCTGTTTTTATTGCTTGTATTCTCAAACAAAATGAACAGTTTCACAATTACAAAAATGCATGACTTACTGTTTAAGATTCAAGAAGTCTAGACTCAACACTGAGAAAAATTCAGGAGACTGGCAAGGTTCAGGAAGATGAAAAGGATAATATAATATAGCCTTAAAAGGAACTTAGTGTCTTTGGTCTTTGGTTATAGCTGAGAACATGGTTCCATCCAAAGACCAATGCGAATGAGACCGGTGACCTGGCAGGGTCCAGAGCATCTTAAATTCTGTAGTTTTCATGAAGTCTTGATTGTATATTGTCAGAGTAAAAGCTATACACGACATATCCCAACTAAGTGCTTAGCTTGACCCACAGTAGTCAACTCATAAATATCTGTTACATTAATGTAGAGCTCATTATGGAGTCTTAGGAAGAGAAATTACCCCTAACTGGATTCCCTAACACTAATCCTGTAGGAAAGGGATTGTATGAGGCTGTGGGGCAGAAATTTCAGCTGGCTTGTGTCCTACAGAAGGTCCCATAAACTGATTCCTTAATCATTTCCCATCCAAAACATTAACTGAGTGGCCCCATATGTTGGCCCATGTATCAAAGCTAAGCAGAAGACTGTGAGTGGATTTTTCCAGTGAGTTGATGATGGTAATTTGAAGAATACATGCTAGAGAGTTGTCCATTTATGTACATCTCTGCAAGAGAAAAGCTCAGAGTACTGGAAGGAGAGAGAAGGAAGAGGAGGGGAAAGCCCATAAATGCCCCTTGTCCTCATACTGACCTTCTGAACCCGGGAAGCATTTTACTGAGTAGCAGAATTAAAAACTCCAATAAACAGAATAGGCCTTCCTCTTCTGTCTGTGCTTCGGCATCATTTGGCCTCACTTTGAACATTCCCCATTGCAAGAACTCATCCTATGTCCAGGAAACCACTGTAGAATAGGGTCCAGATGCAAGTGCAGACCATGGAAAGAGGAAGGAGACTAATCCTCTAAGAAGCACTTACCATATGTCAGGCCCTGACTCAACATGCTGCCGGTGCTGTTTCATGTAACCCATGTGACAACCTTGTGAATGGAGATTAATATCCCTATTTACCAGGCAAAGAAACTTGGGCTCAAAGATTTTGAGTCATTAGGCCTAATTACAATAAGTAGCGAAGCTCGAATTCAAATTCAGAATGTTCTACAACATAGGGCATGGTGTTTCAGTAAAATGAGAAAATAAAATAGAACCGATAAGATCAAGCAAAGGACAAGACAATCAATGTAGCCCCACAGGGCAGCAAACTCAGAGGGGATGATAGCAGCAGTTGGGTTGGGAGGGCCTTAGGGAGGGTGTGAGAGGCTGCCAGGCTGAGGCAGGCAGGCGGGAAGTGCTTCAGGACAGGATTACTGCACACTGGCAAGGACAGCACTACCAGCTCAGGAGTTGTTGGCTCTCCCTCTGCCTATGCCCATGCCTGCCCCACAATGAATATGTTGGGAATTCTCCACTTCTCTCTCTAACAAGATGAAGAGAGAGAGAGAGAGAGAGAGAGAGAGAGAGAGAGAGAGAGAGAGAGAGAGAGAGAGAGAATACGGTTCAGGGGATAAAGAGTGCCCTGGCTTGATCCTATAATCACATAAAACAAGTCTCACCTTGTATCTGTTTCCATGTCTCCTTTGAAAACCATCAAAAAGTTCATCTTGTACTCTGTATGATTATAAAATACTTTCATCCTTTCAACAGTCATTGTTGTCTCTGGGCTGGGCACTAGGGATGCCTAAATAATAGCATCAACAGTGATAACTCACAGGCATAGAAGACTTCTGTGTGGTGACAGGAGCTATGTATGCAAAGTACTCTCTGCGTATTTTCTTACTTATAGCTAACAGCCATTTATGAGAGAAGATGGCATCCTTATTTGTGTTTTACAGCTGAAGCCCATCAATGGTCAGAATAATTGTCTTAAAAATACAAACAGTAAGTCACGGAACAGGTCTCTGACATGGGAATCCAAAATAGAACCATGAAACTCTCAAGGCACAAAGTAAAGGTCATTAAAAGAGAAAAGACACCAACCTGTGGATATGGCTCCGTATGTAAAGTACCTATCTCCTAAGTATGAGGACCTGAGTTTTAACTTCAGAATCCTCATTTAAAAAGTCAGGAGTGTTGGAGCAGACTTGTAATTCTAGAACTAGGGAGGCAGAGACAGACAGATCCCAGAGCTTGCTGGCCAGCCTACCCTACTTGGAAAGCTTTGGACCAGTGAGAGATCCTATCTCAAGAAAAACAATGTGTGTAGCTCTTTAGAAATGGCAATGGGTATTTTTTTTCCTGACCTCCACATGTAGATATTTCAGAATCTCCCTTATGTATCCACACAGAAACAAACATACACAGAAAACACATTCATAATGAAAAAGGCATAGAGCATGTTTTTATGATCTAGTGTGTTGAACAGAACATGAAGAAAGAATACTTATCATAGGAAAGCGTTTTAGTGTCTGGAGATGAACATATTATGTTGATTGCCTCATTCATTTCATTCTTTTACTCTGTGAAGAGGGATTTAATCAGTTCATTCTATAGAGGAGCAGTTTAGACAAACTGTGAGGTTGAGGAGTTACTTGACATAACTTGTAAATCTAGTTACTTAGGACCTTGCAAGCAAAATTACTAAGAGAGTTGCACGTTGAGGTGGAGGCCTAAGGTAGACAGGCCAGGGCATTTCAGTAGACATTTTAATGTTGACAGTGATAAGAACTAACAGGTGGTCAATATGAGTCAATAAATTCTATAATGTCTGGAGATATGACTCAGTGATATATCACTTGCCTCCATGCAAGAGGCCCTTGAATGAAGGTTTATATAATAAACCCTATAAACCACATCATCAAATGAAAAAAAATTCTATTCAATGACAGAAGTAGAGCAGACACTCAGTGAAAAAATACAAATGGTCAATAGACATCTCCAAAAAAAGTGTTCATAAGTTCTTAGCCAACACCAAAATGCAAATGAAAACTCTATAAAGCTTCCATCTAAGGGCAATCAGAATGGTCAACATCAAGAAAGCAAGCCAGGAATTCTATTGGGATGAGACTGGGATCTGTGCAAAAGTTCCTCAAACAAAGACATAAATGAATGAATGAATGAATGAATGAATGGATGGATGGATGGATGGATGGATGGATGAATAAAAGCAGGCATGTAAAGCTAGTGCTCAAGAATTAGAGGCAGGAGGATTGAGAGTTCTGGATACCTTGAGCTATACAGGCAGACTTTTTCACAATACAAACAAAATAGAAAAAGAGGAATAAATAAAAATAGAACTCTCACATAATCCAGTCATATTATTTCTTAGTATCTACTCCAAAGAATAAAAGACCATCTACTGCAGTGATATTTGCCCACCCAGGTTTGGAGGGATTGTGTATAACAGTCAACTTGTAGAAGCAACCTAGATGCCCATAAGCTCAAAGGAAAATGAAATTAAGTCAGCTGTAGAAAAACGGACAGAACTAGAAATCAGTAAATTAAGTAAACTCTCATGTAAAAATGATACATATCAAGTTTTCTCCTATTATGTAGAAGTTATGGCAAACAAAACCAATCAAAACAAAAACTAGAAATGCATGAGACTTAAAGAACTCTTGGGAAATAGCAGAGGAAGGAGAAAAAAGGTAATGTAGGATAGATAGGGAAAAGGAATAGAGGGGAACTTTAGGGGCAAAGTGAATTATATGCATGTATGCAAATATAAGAAAATGATTTAGGAAAATTCATGCACACAGATAAAAGTAAGACCAATAAAATGGGGATTTTCGGGGGCTGGAGAGATGGCTCAGTGGTTAAGAGTGCCTACTGCTCTTCCAAAGGCCCTGAGTTCAAATCCTAGCACCCACATGGTGGTTCACAATCGTCTGTTATGAGATCTGATGCCTCTTCTGGTGTCTGAAGACAGCTACAGTGTACTCACATGTCGTAAATAAATCTTAAAAAATAGAACACCAATAGCTTATGCTCTAAGATCAAGAATTGACAAATGGGACCTCATAAAACTACAAAGTTTCTGTAAGGCAAAGGACACTGTCAAAAGGACAAAACGTCAACCAACAGATTGGGAAAGGACCTTACCAACCCTAAATCTGACAGAGGGCTAATATCTAATATATACAGAGAACTCAAGAAGGTAGAACCTAGAGAACCAAATTACCCCATTAAAAAGTGGGGTACCGAACTAAACAAAGATTTTTCACATGAAGAACTTCGGAGGGCTGAGAAACACCTTAGAAATGTTCAACATCACTAATCATTAGGAAAATGCAAATCAAAACAACCCTGAGATATCACCTCACACCAGTCAGAATGGCTAAGGTCAAAAACTCAGGAGACAGCAGGTGCTGGCGAGGATGTGGAGAGAGAGGAACACTCCTCCACTGCTGGTAGGATTGTAAGATGGTGCAACCACTTTGGAAATCAGTCTGGCAGTTCCTCAGAAATCTGGGAATGGCACTTCCAGAGGTCCCTACTATACCACTCCTGGGCATATACCCAGAGGATTCCCCAGCATGTAATAAGGACACATGCTCCACTATGTTCATAGCAGCCCAATTTGTAGTAGCCAGAAGCTGGAAACAACCCAGGTGTCCCTCAACAGAGGAATGGATACAAAAAAAATGTGGTATATTTACACAATGGAGTGCTATTCAGCCATTAGAAACAATGAATTCATGAAATTTGTAGACACATGGATAGAACTGGAGAACATCATACTAAGTGAGGTAACCCAGTCTCAAAAGATCAGTCATGGTATGCACTCACTGATAAGTGGATAATAACCTAGAAACTTGGAATACCCAAGAAATAATCCACATATTAAATAATGTCCAAAAAGAACAGAGGAGTGGCACCTGGTTCTGGAAAGACTCAACGCAACAGTATAGGGGAATACCAGAACAGGGAAGTGGGAAGGAGTTGATGGAGGAACAGGGGGAAGGAAGAGGGCTTATGGGACTTGCGGGGAATGGGGACCCAGAAAATGGGAATTCATTTGAAATGTAAATAAAGAATACATCGAATTAAAAAAAATAAAATTGAATGAGTATTTTATTGTAAAGGTAAAGAAAATTATGGTGGATTTTTAAGATCCTCCCATTATTATTTACATTTTTTGATGGGATGGACACAGGTTATTTTTATTTACTTATTTATATTAGATATTTTCTTTATTTACATTTCAAATATTATCCCCTTTTCTTGTTTCCCCTCTGAAAACTCCCTATCCTATCCTCCCTCCCCCTGCTCACCAACCCACTCACTCCTTCTTCCCTGTTCTCACACTTCCCTATACTGGGACATTGAGCCTTCACAGGACCAAGGCTTTTCCTCTCATTGATGTCTGATAAGGCCATCCTCTGCTGTGTATGTAGCTGGAGCCAGAGGTCCCTCCATGTAGATGCTCCCCTTTAAATGTCAAAGCAAATGTGAATCAACATGGTCACAGGGTGGAGGAAGAATAGTTAGGAAATTGTCACAGGAGAGCAATGATAGGCAAAGGAGCTAAGGTTAAAAGCTAAAAGGTAGTATGCTCAGATATGACAAGACAAGTTTCATTCCATGTACCAAAGGAAACTTGAATCTCAAAAGTAAACTCATTGTTAGAACTGGGACTCTAACTATGCTGTCCTGGTCCCAAGTGCTCATTACATCCTTTCTTCAAGAAATCTCTCCTATACTCATTTTTTTATTCTTCTCTTATATATTACATCTAGACTTCACTTTCCCCTTCCCCCCTTTCCTCCCAGTCTCTACCCGATCTTCTATTCCCCAGATTCACTCATCCTCTGTTTCATTTTAGAAAGCAGCTAGTCTCCCTGCGATATCAGCAGAACACTGCCTAAAAATTTACAAAGAGACCAGGCACAAACCCTCGTATCAAGGCTGGATGAGGCAACCCAATAGGAGGAAAAGGGTCCCAAAAGCAGGCAAAAGAGTTAGAAATAGCCCCCTTAAAATACAGATTCTCCTGTATCTTTAAGTACTCATTTAATTCTTACAAGACTCAGTAGGTACTATTTTTCTAATCACAGCTTTTAAATTATGAAATCAGCAGCAGAGGAAAAAGCAAACAAACAAAAATGTCAAAGATCAGGCTAACAGAGTTACAGAGCCAGGATTTGAACCTGGGCTGTCGGTTCCAAGCCTCTGTTCTTCCTATTTTACCTTGCCAGGCTCTGAAACAATACCCATGCTTCTTCTTCTTCCCCAAGTCCTGCCCCCTGCCCAAGCCCCAACACATTTTATTTTTAAAAGTTGGGTTTTCAAATGGAAAAAAGTACTGACTGTGGAAACATAGTATGTAATACGTTCTTGGATAAAGTTATTTTTGTCCAGTGTTTCTCCTCTTTGGAAGAATTACAGAAGGTTCAGATCAGCAGAAAAACAGCCTGGAAATTTCATGCTTTAATAAGTTCCAAATATTTTGGTATTATTATTTACTTATTTGCTTAGGAAGTAACTTCTGCAGTCAGAGGAAAAGGAGGCCAGAGAGTGGACACATTCACAAGTTTGTATTCACTCACAAGAAGTTACCTGGAAAAATAATCGCCTCCACTACTACGGTCAACTTTATACATGCTGATTTAGCTGTCCCAGCAATCCTAGGAGGATACTTCTTTTCTTCATCCTACAATGAGGTAACTGATGCCTAGAAGGCTCAAATAACTTTCTCAATAACTCTCAGATAAAAATACATGGGTCATGCATCCAGGATGCAATGGTTAGTGCTTTTGGGTTCTGAAAACACTCACATATAGGATCTATCATATATAATAAAAGTTTCTCTTTCAACTATTCCATCCTCCCTGGGCTGACTGTTTCTTTGTCCAGTAGACACAAATGAGAGTCAAGGAGTGGAAGGAGTTTGAATTGAAAAAAATGCCTCCATAAGACCCAGCTGTAGACAAGCCTATAGGACATTTTCTAAATTGGTCATCTATGACAGGGGACAGAGCACATTGTGAGAAGGGCCACCCATGTGCTGGTGGTCCTGGGTACTATAAGGAAGCAGGCTGAGCAAGCCATGAAGAGTAACCACTAAGCAGAACCCCATCATGATATCTAAAACAGATCTTTCTTCCAAGTTCTGGCCCTGCTTGAGTTCCTGCTCTGATTTCCACCAGTTATGAAGAGTGAAGTGGATGTGTAAACCAATAAACCCTTTCCTCCACAATTTGCTTTAGGTCATGGTGTTTAATTACAGCAATAATAACCCTAAGACAAAAACTGGAGTTAGGATAGTGTGTTGCTGTGACAGACCTGACAATGTTTTGGAGAAATATTGTAGAAGGACTTTGGAATTTTAGGCTAGAAAAGTCATTGAGTGTTGAAACGTGGTGGAATATTCTGGTGGAGCTTGGGGACAAAAGAATCTTTAAAATAGTACAGACAGTGGATATTCAGCTTGTGAAAATTCAGAAGGAAGCAAAAATGCTACCAGACATTTATGTGAAGGACCTGTGGTGTCTGATCTGCTGGAACAGAAGAATCAGCTGTGTTTAACAAGAGACCAGAACCACTAAGGTAAAACCTTCGCTTTGCTGGGACGATGGATGCTCGTTAGCTGGGACTAAAGAACCAGTTATAATTAAGAAGAGATTAGTATCATTATCAGTATCATTGAGGTCAAATCTTCTGGGATTTGACCTACTGAGACTTAGCATAGAAGCTATGTTCTAGAGACAGCCAAGATTGTAGGCTAAACTTGATAGTAAAAGAATCCCCCACGTGGCACTGGTTTTGAAGTCATTGAGTCTTAAACACTATGTGGCAGGGCTGGAATCCCTAAAGAGAGTACAGGAGATGCAGCCCAGTTACACAATAGACCTAAGCATTTTGGAGATCCCAGTACTATTGGAGGATCTGTGATACAGCAACAGATATGGAGTGGAGTCAATCTGAGCCTAGAGGACAATTTGTATGTGCTACAAAGGGCAGAGACAGAGACGTGATCAGAGCCCAGGTGATTGGGGGTGAAAACTCAGACATTGAACACTGCATTATTTACACAGTTGGAGTTTGGTTTTGTGTAGATTCAATTGTGAGTGAGTCCTGGTTCTTTTTTCTTGAAGTAAGAAAGTATGCAATTTATTTTTGATTTTACAGAAGCTCACAGGTGAGACACTTTACATGTAAAAACAAAAACAAAAAGACCAGATCTTTTAAAAGAGGCTAACTATTTTTGAAAAGATTTTATAAAATATTTGAATTTATAAGACTATAGGAGTTTCTAAGTTTGTAAAATGTTTCATATTGTGATGTCAATATTATATGTGATCTTGGCGATGAACAAGGAAAGGTTGTGGCTTAACAGTGCGGTGTTTGTGTGCCAGGTTGAGAAGGGGTCAGTTGTGCTGGCTGGTTTTGTGTTAACATAAGCTAAAGTCATAGGAGAGGAGTAAGCCTACACTGAGAAAATGCTTCCATTGGATTTGGCTGTAGGCATTTTCTTAATTGGTGATCTGTGGTGGAGAGCCTAGCCTATTGTGAGTGAGGTCACCCCCATGCTGATGGTCCTAGAAGCAATCTGAGAAATGTAGGTGGCAAAATTGTTATAGCGAAATTGACTATGTATAGTATGGAAAAGGCATAGACTTGAAGCCGGAATAGAAGCAAAGAAACATGAAATAAAGAGATCTCTGAGATCTACAGGAGAGAGCCCAAGGTGAAAATTCTGTCCTCCTTGATGAAGGATTCACAACCCTAGACAAACATCATCCAGGGTTTGACTCCAAAGTGGGGCACAAAAGGGATCAGAAGAGAACAAGTTGTTCCAAATGCCCTGGGACACCCTGTGTTTTCAATGCTTCTCTTTGCTGTAAGGCGGCTGAGCTGTTAGCATTGGACAGCCAGACATAACAGCAGAATCAGCTTAACCTAGCTCCACTCTCCTTCCCTGGCTGCCATATTCACGTGGAAACCATAAAAGATCCCAGAAATGGGAGTTGCACTTAATGGGTTTCTTTGGCACCAAGAAATTAATCTTTTTTAAACTGAAGAGATTTTTTTTCCTAAAGATCTTTGGCAAACAGAAGCCAAATTGCTTCCAGGCCTCATGAAAGGTATTTTGTGCAAACGAGGTGTGATTTACACTTCCTTTAATTAGTCTGAACCCTGGAAAAAGAGAGAAATAATAGAAAACAAGAGTTGTGTAGAAAACAAGTCCAAACAGCCCTAAAATAACAGTTTTGTAAAAGGATCAGTTGAGGGTGCTAGAAGGAAACCAACAACAGAAAAACCCTTCTAATTCTGGGAGTGGAGCAATTACATGTGAACTGGAGTCTTGTCAGACTTGCTTCCCCTGGGATGGGGGTGGGGAGGAAATTTGGCAGAAAGGGGCTTCACTGTTCTCAGAGATCCAAGTGTGGTTGACCTTCCTTTAAGCCTCAGTCTTTTCCGGGGCATCTGAGGTCTAGGAAAGAAGAAAAACAGGGAAGACAGCCCTGCTTGCAATCACGGACTCACTCCAACCGAGCTTGCACAGTATTTGAGAAGTGGTTTGGCCCCTGGAATCTCAGACATGGTTTCACATTTTAGCTCTGCATGTTTTCCCCATTAGAATGGCTCTGAGAAGCCAGGTCTTCGACGACCTCTTGGCCACTTTCTTCTGAATGGAAGTTTTCTTTCCGTGTTTGCTTTGTTCCCTACTTTTACAGTTGCTTTACCAAGTTTCTCTTGCTCTGCATCTTCAGGTGCCCTAGGATTCAACATGTCAAAAATTGAACTCAGGATATCCTACCTTAAGTCTACATTCTAAGTGTTCTCAATGAACCAATAGTCCAGGCTCTGAAGATACCATCTTTGACACCCATTCTCCTTCAGCTTTCACATTAGACCAAACAGGCTCAGCTGATTTAATCTTTACACTGATCAAGCAGAGGAACTCTCCAAACTTTACTCCATCTCTGTGCAAAGTGGAAAAGCTGAATATGTTCTCTAGACATGACACTGCTCTGACCCTAGATGATGATGCAACTACAATCCTTTTATTTAAGTTACTATTCCCTTACACCGGTCTCTGTATCTCCATCACACATGAGTCCCACAAGCTCTTTGAGCAGTTTATGTTTATGGGGAAAATCCCAACAGAGAATAAAACAGTCTTGGGGAAGTTCTTATCTTTACTATCACTAATCCCATCCTTTCTGACTATTCCTCCTTGGCAAGATGTGTCAAGGGACTCAAAAGTTTGTTTAGGGCAAAAGAAATAGAATGGAAACATCCTTATTCTATGTAAACAATAATTCATATTTTCTCTCTGTATTTCTGTCTCTTCTCTCCTCTCTCTTTTGTTCTTTCCCAAGCTCCCTCTTCATTATTAAAGATCGAACCATTGAGCTATATATTTAGTCCTTATAAGAACAAGTTCATTCAATTTTATTAGTTTAAGGGATTATATTCTGCCTTGAGAGACTCCAGATTTATATCTGAATGAAATACCTTGGATCAGTTTTTTCCTATCGCCAGGGCTTGGGCTTGATTCTCTCACTATATGATAAATAGTTGAGGTATATGAGCTATATGAGCTCTGGTAGTTCTGAGGTTTGCAAGACTGGATTATATTCAATATGGAGAATGGCAGTGCCCTTCCTTTACAGCATGTCTCCTTTACAGAAAGTAATGATAGTTAATATTTACTGTTTATTATGGATCACACACTAACATTCACAGCTAAAAATTAGCCTAAGATCACAAACATACCCAAAAAAGAAGAAAAAGAGATCAAACCAATTCAATATAGCTAATAAGTAACACAGCAGATTCTAAACCTCAAGTTGAATCTAAGCCTATGAAATACACCATTATCTCTACCTATCAGCTACAGTTATTATTGTAGATTTATTTGTTTACTCAACCATTAATTCATGTTACAGGCATTACAAAAATATTTTGTCTGTGAATAACACTTTACTAACATGACTAATGATACCTGAGAAAGCCCAAAACTTTATCAGCAGGCTTAGAAAAGTTATCTCTTCCTTCCAAAGTGATACTGTGACCATGTTTATTATCCTCTTCAAAGGACTTCAAAGACTATCATTTGCATATAGGATAAAATCCAAATACTGAAGCCTATTCTCTCATGTATCTGTGACCTGGCCTTGTCCGGTACCCTGTAAGTCTCACTTATTAAGTATTTGTTAACTGCTAACATCCACCAGATGCTATACAAGTCTAGGGATGTTGAATAAGACAGACTTAGTCTCTGTTTTCAAGCTCCAACTTTTTAGACAAATCAATATATTGATACAGGATTAGGTATTATTTTAAATCTGCTGTGATACTATCCCACTAGATATAAAGTGACTGATGGCAGGATATACTCAGGTTACATACAGTATCCCAGTTTTCTTTGGACTCATGACAAAGTCCCAACAAGTGTATCCTATTAATCAAAAAGAAATATCTGCGTATATAAGAATACATTTGATTTGGTTCTTTTTAAATAATTAAAGTAAAGGTTGAGTTCCAAAATCAATTTCTATCAATATGTTGAAATTACTCCCTATTGTCATAAGGTGCCATGTTACCCTCATAGGACCCTCAGAGTCACATTAAAGATTTGACTGCCCTTGCTCATTGAACTCCAAACTTCAAGGAGACAGAATTTTGCTTAATATTGATCATCAATGAAATTCTAGCACTTTTTTCTTTGAAAATTACATTCAGTAGATTAATTAGGTTGAACAATCCTTAAATACACAATACCCAATTAAAAAATGGGACCATGGAACACATGTTCCCATGACACTTGCCTCAACCCTTTACTTTCTTTGCTTAAGGTGGAGAAACAGAATTTGAGAGGTCTTTCCAAACATGATAAAGTTACCTAATTGAAGTTAGAACTATGAAGAACCTAATATCTAGTTTTCTGCCACTCTATGCCCTGTCACAATCCTTGAGTCTTAAATGACCTGATAAGAGCCTCAAGAAAAGACAGAGCAGTGCTGGAGAGGTGATGTCATGAATTAATGCCCAGTACTAAGCCTAACAACCTGAATTCTATCTCCAGGATACATATGGAAGGAAAGGACTAACTTCTGAAGTTGTACTCTGGCCTCTAAACATTTGCTATGGCACTCACTTGCCCACATGCATATACAACACACACACACACACACGCGCACACACACACACACACACACACACACACACACACTGAGTAAATATTAAAAGAAAAAGAAAGAATATAACTTGAAACAGCCACAGTTCCCAGCCATAGTTCCCAGCCTTTTCTGTGGGTGAATATACCCCAGAAAGAAAGACTCAGGAGTAGAACTTTTCCAACTTGAAATTTCCATCTTCATAGGAGTAACCCTTGACTGCCCCCAAACAAGGCAGTTATAACTCTCTCTAACCCAAACTCTCCAAAGTATCACTTCCTATTATGTCTCAATAACCAAATTTAAACCACCCTCATCTTGAGATTAAATCTGTGAGCTCACAAAGGCTCAGTCACTCAATTAAGAGGGGGTAAAACCTGATCCTCTCCAAACAGAGTGAAATGTGACATAATGCAGTCCTTAGGTTTATAGATCACTCAGAAAGACACAGAGGAACTAGGTGAGAATGGGTGGGTCACTCATAACAGAAAATTTTCCAGGGAATTTGAGGGGTGTGCCTGCTAGATCTCAGTGTTCCAGGGACCAGAAAAAATGCTGGAGGCAAGGCCAGGGCATTAAGAGGCCTGGTATCAATGATGAAGCCCAGAAATCCCTGAGAGAAATGCCAGCCTTGAAAACCTACTGAATTAGGCTAATTCTCCATGTGGAAAAATCCCTCCTCATAAATAAATACCTTACCTCTTTGGAGCTTTAATCCCCACAATCATCAAATAGGAGCTGAGAGAAACCTAGCTACAGTAACACACAAAGTCTCTTCCAACAGTTATGGTCCTTGGAATAGATAGGAAAGCCGGTTACACCAGAAAAGTCAATGGTTCCCACAGAAATAGCCTCACGATCTAGTTCCAGCCTAGGTGAATGATTTCTCCTGAAAAGACCAGTATTTTTGTTTTTGTTTTTGTTTTGTTTTGTTTTCCTCCTAAAACTTTCTATCAGAATCACCTTAAGGATTTACAAAAATATATGCTGTATCCTTTGCACGGTGTCTGACATAAAGATGTACAGAGTAAATAGTAGTGAGTACTCAAGAAGCTCTTAGGGCTTTGGATAATCACTCAAGAATGCCACGTTTATGAATAAAGTCTTGATAGAAATGTTGAGTTTAAGAAGAAGCTGTGTTGTCAAGTGAGGGATTCTTTAAACTCAGCAGCAGCTGGCTGCACACTAGAGGTCACCAACTCACATCTGAAGGGGGCTACTTTTTCTGAATGTGCCATGCTGCAAAGGGACACAGTTAAAGTCTTGGGAACTAAAAGACTATCTATGAAGAACAGAGCAAGGTCAGTGGCATTAGATGAGGTGGTACTTATACTAGGATTTCTGGATGATCAGCACCTGGAATCTTAAAAAGCCCTGACATAGGAATTTGGGATAACTTCATAAAGTAGGGTAGGGTAGAGCTGTAGAGAAAGAGGAATGAGAGTGATGTAGATGTATGATGTGGATGGACTCATGTATGAAGCTGTCAAAAATATTCAGCACAAGTATAGATATGGCAAAAAAAGAGGACTAAGTTTTGACAACCTGATAGGTTAAGAATACAAACCACTTGACCTTGGGTATGCTAACCTCTCGGAACAGCAGTGTCATTTTCAGCAAAATGGAGACTAGACTTCCTGTAGTGACTGAATATAATTATGCCAAAAAATCTCCATAAATGTTTGCTTTGTTCCCTGACAATTATCTGTGTTGGATTCTCACTTCTATGTTTTAGAACAATGTCTGGTAAATATATATATATATATATATATTATATGAATGGTTGACTGATGTCATAAAGTCACGGGCATGATTAGTACAGGAAAAGATGTCCTTCTAAGACCTAGCAGACATAGATTTATAAAAAAAAAAAAAAAAACTTACACTGAACTGGCCTGACAACTGTCTGTTTTTATTTTAAAATAAGAAAACTTAATGCCAGATAATTGATGTGGAGATGTAAGTGCAAGAGAAACTTATACACTTTTGCCCTTATGAAAAATGGTCTTAATAGTGAGTAAATGTCTATTTAGTACCTCCAATATCCTATGAAGACAATTGTTCTCAGTAAATTCATCAACTGTCAAACTCACAGAGGGAAAGCCACAGGAGGCTCTGGGTGCATTAACACAGATAAGTGAACTAGAGACTACTAAAAAGAAGTAAAAATTATAGTCTAAGATGTGTTACTTCTACAAAAATCTATACAGTGGAATGTATGATTAAGTGAAATGCAATGAATAAATTCTGAATATAAATTCTGAATACGAATGATAACAACTTCCTCTACCTGGACTACAAACAGTCCTTACAAATCATAGTGGTGTGCTCTCATTGTCTCCCATACACACAACATTGAGAAATTCTCTGTATCCCTCAGAGATAACTGCTTTCCCTGAAGATTACAAGAGTGTCCAGGATCGCTGATTCTTTGAGGAGGAAGGAAAGCACACTGCATCTAGTGACTCTGGCAAATCCTTGTCAGTAATTCCGTACACTAGCTCATGATCTTTTTTTTTTTTATTGAGTATCTGCTTCATTTACATTGCCAATGGTAAACCCTTTCCCAATTTCCCCCTCCCAAAAGCCCCCCTCCCCAATGATTCCCTACCCCTCCTCCCACCTCCTGCCTCCATATATATGCCTCTCTACCCAACACAGTCCCACCTCTCCCCCCAACTTCCCCCCGTCTGTTTCCCTTTGTTGTGGCTTCTATTGAGCCTTTACCTGACCAAAGACCACTCCTCCCACTGATGCCCAAAAAGGCATTCCTCTGCCACATTTTTGACTGGAACCATGTATACCCCTTGGTTGATAATTCAGTCCCTGGGACTCTGGGGGCATCTGGGTGTCCGAAGTCATTGTTTTTCCCATGGAGCTATATATCCCTTCAGCTCCTCCAGACAACCCTCCAGATCCTCCATTGGGGACCCCAAGCTCAGTCCAAGCTTGGTTGCTAGTTTCTGCTTCTGAATTCGTAATATTCTGGCAGGGCCCATCTGGAGACAGCCATGGCATGCTCCTTTTGGTACATGCTTCTCATCGTAGTGTCGGGGTTTGCTGACTATTTATAGGATGAATCCCCAGGTAGGGCACTCCCTGGGTGGCCTTTACTTCAGACTCTGCTCCACACATTGCCTCCCTTGTTGCTCCTGTGAGAATTTTGTTCCCTTTCTCAGAGGAACCATAGCTCCCTCACTTAAGTCATTCTTCTGGAGCTTCCTGTGCTGGGTGAATTGTATCCAAGAACTCCAGGACACAATGAGAAGACCAAACCTAAGGATTATAGGAATAGAAGAAAGCGAGGATTTATATCTTAAAGACCCAATAAATATCTTCAACAAAATTATAGAAGAAAACTTCCCTAATCTAAAGAAAGAGATGCCCATGAACATACAGGAAGCCTACAGAACTCCAAACAGATTGGACCAGAGCAGAAAATCCTCCCGTCACATAATAATCAAAACACCAAATGTGCTAAACAAAGAAAGAATATTGAAAGCAGTGAGAGAAAAAGGTCAAGTAACATATAAAGGCAGACCTATCAGAATTATACCAGACTTCTCACCAGAGACTATGAAAGTCAGAAGAGCCTGGGCAGATATCATACAGACCCTAAGAGGGTCAGCCCAGACTACTATACCCAGCAAAATTTTCAATTACCATAGATTGTGAAAACAAGACATTCCATGACAAAAGCAAATGTACACAGTATCTTTCCACAAATCCAGCTCTGCAAAGGATAATGGGTGGAAAATACCAAAACAAGACAGCAAACCACACTGTAGAAAAATCAATAAGGTAATCTTTCATCAAACCCAATAGAAGATAGCTACACAACCAGAATGTCAACTTTAAGAAGATAGCAGTAGCCTCTGGTTCTGGAAAGACTCAGTGAAGCAGTATTCGACAAAACCAGAACGGGGAAGTGGGAAGGGGTGGGTGGGAGGACAGGGGAAGAGAAGGGGGCTTACGGGACTTTCGGGGAGTGGGGGGGCTAGAAAAGGGGAAATCATTTGAAATGTAAATAAATTATATCGAATAAAAAAAATTTAAAAAAAAGAAGATAGCAGTAAGCAACAATCACTTTTCCTTAATATCTCTTAATATCAATGGTCTCAACTCCCCTATAAAGAGACATAGACTAATGGGCTGGATATATAAACAGGACCCAACGTTTTGTTGCATACAAGAAACCCACCTCAGTGACAAAGACAGGCACTATTTAAGAGTCAAAGGATGGAAAACAATTTTCCAAGCAAATGGTCCCAAGAAACAAGCTGGAGTGGCCATTTTTATATCGGATAAAATCAACTTTCAACCAAAAGTTGTCAAAAAAGATAAAGAGGGACACTTCATACTGGTCAAAGGAAAAGTCTACCAAGAGGAACTCTCAATTCTGAACATCTAGCTCATGATCTTACACTTGAAAACTGGGGTCACCATTGCTCTGTGCTGCTATAGTACAGGCAGAGGCATCCAAAGTGTCAGTGTACAGACTACAGTAATCTCAGAACTTCAAGGCCAAGCTTAAGTGTTCAGCTATTTTCATGCAGGGGCTCAGGTGTGGGGGGTCAGGGGTGGGGTTAGGGGGAGTTAAAACAGGGTTTCTGTGTGTAACAACCCCAGCTGTCCTGGAAATTGGCTCATAGACCAGTGTGGCCCCAGACTCACAGAGATCTGCCTCCCTCTGCCTCCCTCTGCCTCCCAGAGGTTGGAATTAAAGGTATGTGCCATATACCTAGCTTAGGTTTATGGTCTGTGCTTCACTATCCTGTCATGTGCCAAGGTATCTATGCAAAGTGTGGCCTTGAATCCATTGTGCTTGTCTTCTTTTCTGAAGATCCCTAAATGTTGGGACAACCTTAAGCAACCTGAGAAGTTCTAGAACTCACACACAAAAGAAAGAGATATATGGATTGTTTATGTTTTTATCCCTTGCAGCTCTTGTATTTTCAACAAAATTATCAAAACCATTCTCCAGAGGCCTTTGAGTTTAATTACCATGGACAGTTGCTGAAGGGGTAATTTTTCTTGCCCCACCATATCTAAAATCTGACTGGTTTTGTTTGTTTGTTTGCATTTTATATAAGTAAGAGTCACCATTTCCAAGATCTTTTACTGATAAAAAGGCTCTGTTATTAGCTATCAATCTCTATATTTAACATAGCTTCCAGATTTTTAAATAAAAGCTTCACCTGAGATGATGAGAAAGTAAGAAAAGGAGGAGAAAGGAGTAGCAAAAGAAGGGTCATGAGGGAAGACCGATAAATTATAACTTTAGCAATATGAGTGAGTCTCACAACATAGTGAACAAAAGAATGCAAATATCACTGAATATGAATTATACGGGTTTTTTTTTTTTGGTCAAAGTCTAAAATAAAAAAAAAGGGCAAAATTAACCTATGTCTAATGCTAGAAGTCAAAAGAGTGTTTTACCATTGAGGAAGAGGCTGGGACTAAGAAGCTTTGTTCCAGTGGTAATATTTTATTTCCTTATCTGGATATAGGCACATAACTATGTTCACTTTAGGAAAATGTACAAATAATTAGTGTGATTTTCTATGTGAATATTATGTCTACAGAAACTTCAAAAAGAAGGTTAAGGTTCATTGTCACAAATGAGTGAAACGAGTGTAAGTGTCTAATAACCCTAGAGTCTTGGGATCATGAAGCCTTAAAAATAGAAAAGTCTCAGAGTTGATTGATGCAACTGTCTCGTTTTACATGCAAAGGGAAACAAACTTGTAGATAGAAACACCAAGGCCACACAAGGATTCAGTATTGGAATCAGATCGTGTGAAACCCTCAGTTCATGGATCTTTGTTCTTCATGAGTCCGCCTTCCTAATCAGATGATGATGCAGAGGTGTGGTTTCAAAATGAGCCATGCACCTCAGCATGCCATGGCATACACATTTTCAAATAATGATTAATACAATATCTGCCTCACAAATCGTTTCAGCAGCTGGGAAGAGGCAGACATGGCTACACAAATGCGCTGTCCATGACGCATGGATTGAAAGAGTGGGGTGGAGGAACAAAAGGAGAGTTTATCTGCCTGGAATGCAATGGAGATGAGGATTCCAAGAAGGTCATCCAGGGAGACACTGTGCCTGAATCCCAGAGAAGTCTGGGTGCATTTACTGACATTCTGAACATCTGTGCTTTTGCAAGGGAGATAAAAGGGAATCTGCTTCTCTGCCTCGAGGCATGATGTATGGGCTTCTGAGACATGGGTGTGGACTGCTGTTGAAGGCGCAATGCGGAGGTTGATAGATGAAGGCCAAGGGAACTCACCAGGCCACACATTAATAAAAATGATCAACCTGCCCCGGATGGTGGAGTAGAATGCTAATGCCATTCTCCATGCAAGTGTTGAAAACAGAGAATGTCTGGAGGGTGCAACCCTCTGCTGTCTATCTTCACCTTGATTCTACATGTCTGAATTACATCCTCTATTCTTCTGCCAATGGCCTAAGTAAGCCAAGGCTGGCAAGGCATATTCCATCTTAAAACCATTTGTGATTTTCACCCGCCTCTAGCCATTCTTGACTAAGGGTGAGAAACTGGGTTCTCATCATAACTTAAATCCGTAAGTACCTCCTCTCACCTTCCTCTGCCCAAGGGATAGAGTCTAGAACTATTTTAACCTGGCTTTTTAATCTTTCAACACAGCTCAAATCTTTCCTATATTATGATCTTATACGTAACTTCCATCTTGGCACCATGTCTTGCCCTCTGCCTGAATTTCCTCTTTTATTAAAATCTTTCCAGATTAAGTTCAGTGACTATTTCTCCATAAAGGCATCCTTGACTATAAGAATCTCAACTAAACTGCTACTTCTTCCATTGTAACTCTATTTAATTTTATTTTCATTTTATCACATCATCATAGAGGTGTCTTCTTTTTACAAGAGAGGATATATATATATATATATATATATATATATATATATATATATATATATATATATATATATATTTGTGTGTGTGTGTGTGTGTGTGTGTGTATTTTAAGTAAACTCACCAGGCCATACATTAATAAAAATTATATCTCCTCTTGGAATATATATATATATATATATATATATATATGTTTTACATTGCTTTTCTGAAAGCATAGCAATGTGTCTGGTATGTGCAGTTGCATGGTATAAACATTTTCTGAATGAGTATTCTGATTTCGGAATACTTTGCTTTCAGCTCCAGCTGCAGCAGTATTGGTATGCATTTAGATTAATTTGGGGGGACTCTGATGCCCTCTCCCTCAGGTATATTATAAGTTACATCCATCTATATTTTTCCTGAAGATTTGGGAGCTTCCTCAACTCATTTAGACAAGCATAGCCTAGAAGTAAAGGAAACAGTAATTTTCAAATGGTTGAGTGAGGGGGGTGGGGGTGGGGTGGGGGATTGACAGCAACACTCCCTAGCTCTACATTCTTCAGGTAACAGGAGCCTAACTTCCTCACTAATTTCACTGCACTGCTCTATTCCCCTGATCTCACCATGACTCTTCACAATTATCTTTTATGCTTATTGAACAAATAAACTATCTGCTTCCAGTCCTTGCTTAGACTCTGTCTTTAGGATTATCATAGTGGAAAGGAAATAAAATGAGTATGTGTCTTCTACTTTAAATTACATTTGGATCTGTCTATGGCATTTTCCTAGTGCTGGGACTAATTATTAATAGTCTCTTGTCAAGTTGAAATAAATTTGAAAATAAGGCCCATTAATGCTATTTAATCTAATGTAGAAAATCCATAATTAAGAAAATCACCTATAAAGCAAGTCTTAGGTGAGAGTGTACATCCTGGTGACCTTTGAATTTGCTCTCTCAATTTCAGTTCTAATTAGTTGACTATACTTCTTGATGTTAGAGTTCATAGCCAGGACACTGTAACCCTAACCCTGTAATACACAGGTAATGCTCCTGGCCTGTTCTCAGGGACCTAGCAACTGCTGACATCATCATCTACAACTGCCAGGTACACCGAGTGTGTACTTCAGAGTAAAGGACTCACCAGCTATCCCAGACCACCCCTGTACAGTCTTCTCTGGTAACTTCACCACATTCTCTGATACCAGTGAACCCTCCAGAGAGCTTCCCTCAATAAACCTGCTTTTAAAAATTATTTAATTTATTTACATTTCAGTTCTTACCCCCTCTTGGTACCCCTCCCCCAGTTCCTCATCCCACTCCTCTTCCCCCTTGCCTCCTAAAGGAGGCCCCCACTAGGCCTCACCCTTTCTTGATCTCTCATGTCTTTCAAAGATTAAGCACATCTTCACCCACTGAGGCCTCTGCTATATATGTGCCAGGGGCCTTGGACTGGCCTATCTATTCTCCTGGGCGGTAGCTCAGTCTCTGGGAGCTCCTTGGGGGTCTGGTAAGTAGATACTGCAGGTCTTCCTATGGAGTCCTTCTCCCCTTTAGCGTCATCAATCCTTCTCCTAATTCAACCATAGTGGTCCCTGACTTCAGTCCAATAGTTGAGTGTAAATATCTGCATCTGTCTCAGTCAGCTGCTGGTTTTTATATTTTTAATTCAGTTTCAGCTATCTTACTACATTGTCAGAGAAACCCTATTCTGTGGTATCATTTTTCATCACCCATCTCCATATTCTATGGGCCAGAATGCCCCTAAGAAGTATAGTACTCTAGGAAAACTACATCTGACCTTCTCAAGGAATGATACATCATGTGCTCTGTGATAAACTTGTACTAAATATATGAAATATGGTGAGCCACATACCCTAGATCAAATGACCAAAGTGGCTCAGAGCTCACAAGAAAGGACATCCCAGGGCTACTACTCCCCCAATAAACCCAACCAAAAGTACAACTGTTTATAATTTACTATAGCCTTCTCACCTTTCCTTCATTCAAAACACAATCTTTCCACTCCCAAGGACTCCTTGGAAGGCATAAAGAGAAAGGATGAAGGGCATGCATTGCTGAAAGAGGTTAAGGTTTAAACTCCTAACTGTATCACTTAGTATCTATATGCCCTTAAACAAGTGCCCTCACCCTTCTGAATCTGTGACAGGAGGATAACAGTACCTGCTTTTCTGAGTAAATCTGATGTCTGCACCATTAGTAAGTGCTCAGTAATTTGACTCTTCTTTCTCCAGCAAGCATCACATTTCTCACTATGCCTAAGAAATTCCTGGGATGAAGTAGGTACTTCTTGCTGTGGTTCATTTATACTAGTTGTCATTCTGATCCATGGCAGGTAGTGTTAACTACTTGGTTTCATGATCTCTGATAATACCTTAGTTCATATCATGATACTAGGAACACAGGGGGAACTAGATCGGCAAAATTCCTCATTTATCTTGAGGACAGAATCAAGTGTAAGGGAACATTTGTATGCCATTCTAGCGAAAATATAACGGTGCAACCATTCTGGAAAATATCAAGGAAGTTCATCAAAAAATGTTTAAATGGACCAATCAAATGGCTTAGCATTTAAAGGCATGTATCACCAAGGCTGACCACCTCAGTTTTATTCCTGCAACCCATACAGTAGGAGGACTCCCATAGGTTGTCTTCTGATTCACACACACACACACACACACACACACACACACACACACCACATTTGTATTCAGTATTCATATATATGGTATTTATTTGAATGGCTTACAGGCTGTGGTCCAATTAGTCCAACAATGGCTGTCGACCAGCAGAAGGTTCAAGAGCCAGTAGTTGCTCAATCCACAAGACTGGATGTTTTAGCTAGTCTTCCGTATCATAGAGAATTCCAGAATTCTGAAGAAGTGGGTTCTAATGCCAGTGACAGAATGGACTTGCGAGAGAGAGCTAGAGCAAGCATGCAAAGAGAATGAACTTCCTTCTTCCATGCTTTTGTAAAGGCTGTCAGCAGAAGGTGAGGCCTAGTTTAAATGTGGGTGTTCCCACATCAAATGACCTGGATTAAAAATGGGTCTTTCCACTTGAAATTATTTAGTTAAGAGAAAAACAATTCAGAAGTGTACCCAGATACTTGAATTTTGTTTAATTCTAGATGGAGTCAAGTTGACAATCAAGAATAGCCATCACATATTGAAAATATGGAGGTGTTCTCATAATATTATTCTCAATAACCAAGATGGGGAAAACAACTTTTCAACTTTTTGCTAAGGGAAACAATTAAAAACTTTGAGGTACTTGGGTGTCTTGAGAGCATATACCTTCCATCCCATCACAAGTTACAAAGCAGAAAGGCATCTGTTACAAAGTAAATGCTGCCCCTCAGAAAGCTGATGCAGGAAGATCATGGTCTGGGGTCATGTCTAGGCTAATTTTTAAGACTATTTCAAAATTGAATTTTTAAATAAAAGGAAAGGGGCAGGGACATCTGGAGAGATGCCCCAGTGGATAAGAAATTAGTGTTCTTACAGAGGACCCAAGTTCAGTTCCAGCAACCATGTTGATCAGCTCTGGAGCTCCAGAGAATTAGGTGCCATTTTTGGCCTGTATACACCTGTCTGTTCACATGTGAACAGACATGTGTACACAAAGGGATACAAAGAAACAAGTGTATACATGTAATTATAAAATATTTTTTTAAAAAAGAAAAGGAAGTATGGTGATATAAAGATATAATATCATTTGGACTTCCAAATAAAGGACCATTTGTTAATTGCAGAAGGACGGATGAGCCTAAGTACACAAAATGAGCCACAGGAGAATAAAAGCTGCATAATTCCAATTACATAAACTATCTAAAATAGCAAAATTCAAAGAGACACAGAATAGGATGGTGCTTTACACCAGCTGGGGTGATGCAGAAATGAAAAATTGTTTTTCAACGGGGTATAAACTTTCTGTTCTACAAGATGAAGTGGGTTCACGGATCTGCTACCAAACATAGCAACGACAGCTAGTGCTCTGGCACTGTATGCTTTGAAATGCTTTTCAAGGAGAGATGCCATGGGAAGTGTTCTTACACCTATACAGTCATGGCCCCACAAATGAGCAAAAGGAATCCTTTTGGGAGATGTGCATGCACAATCATGTTTGTGGTGGTGCCATCCTGCATATATGCACACATTCAAAATCACAAGATGTGTGCATTAAATGTAATTTTGTGTATGTCATTTATACTCTCAATAAAGTTATTTCTAAGATGAATAGAAAACTTAAAAATAAACAGATGAATAAGTAAATGAAAACTCTTAAGTGTCATGTCAGCAGTAATAAAAGGGGCAGTGACACAAAAGGCATAAGTAACCTTCTTTCCGGGTGGCCAGGAAAGCCTCTCTGTGATGATGAGAATGGGGTCAATTCACAATCAATGAGAGAATCAGTAATTCAAACAGCTTGGGTGGGGGGAGAGGGGAAATGCTTTTAAATGCTTTTCACTTCATTGTGGAATTTCTGTACATACTCTCTTACTCTTATTTCTCCATTACTTCTCTCTTTCACTGTCCCAATCCTCCCATTGGTCCTCTTCCCATCCAACAGCCCTTCTACATCCATGTCACTTGTGTTCTATTACCCACCATCCTTTAAAATCTCTTCTACTCCTCCCATGGTCCCCTTTCTGGCAAATAAATGTGAGAAAAAGAACTGCATATTAACCACAGGTAGGAGTGTAAACTAGAGAAACTCCAGTGGAAATTAGTATAGAGGCTTCTCTGAAAACTAAAATTAGAACTACCATAAGACCCAGTACACTGCTTCTGGATAAATACCTAAAGAAAGTTGAAGTATTCTAGGCATAGAAAAGTAGACATGATGTAATATGCTTGGTGTGCCTGAGGACAAGAAGGCAGATAATGTTTTTACCGCCTTCACATGCTAAGTTAGTCACTGGCTTCCTGAAAGCCAATTCAGGAAAGTAAATTAGATGTTTTACATTGTTCTCTTTTCCAAATATAAAGAAAATATCACTTCCAATACTTAATAAAGAGATCAATTGTCATGCCTTATAGAGTATATTGCTTCCATTTGTGTTTGATCTTTGGAAACAATATAGTCTAAAGTGCAAATAAGTCTCCCCACAAATCAGCCTCCTCCAAACGCTGATGGTTCAAAATTCAGGAGTTCCCAGTAACGAGGTTTGATTGGATTGATGGAGAAATCTAAATGTTGATAGTCCCAGGCAGATGGTATTGGAAACTCACAGGGATCAGTCTGGAACACAAGAGATACTGACTATTTACTGGTCATAAGTTGCTCATAAGGAGACTAAAGGAAAAAGTCCTTGATATTCAGATTTTGACTCCTAACATGCAAAATGAAGGAACTGTTGTAATAGTTTTTAAGTATCTTGAAAACAAAATAGTTTAGGATTCCAGAAGAATGTGATAGAATAGTCAACTTAAAAACTATAGTTTCTGCTTTATAAGAATGAAGATAACAATAATAATGTCAACAGAGAGTTATTGTGAAGATGAAATTGTCCAGTATGCTCACTTACTAGGCTTTTGTCATAGATGAGGCTCTAATCAAGGGGAAGGTGAATAATTGAAAAATGAAGGCCTAGACTTAAGCGCTCACAGATCTGAGATGCTATAGTGGGGCTTAGTACATAGTAAGCACTGAAAAATGAAAGAATTTTATGGACACTGTTCTGCTATCATTGAAGAGTCAATATCAAATGCCATGTTATGGACCAACAATAAAGACATGTTACAAGACAAGAAAAATATCTCAGAAGAGATCCTGTGCCTTCATTTAAGTGAGAGATATTACATTAAAAAGCCATAGAGCAGAGCAAGCTGTATAAATGAACATGCCACATTAGACAATGTTAGCAACTCTGGAAAGTGGAGGGATATGGAAAAACTAGACTTTACATATTTCTCTAAAGTGAGCAGTTGCTACTCTAGTCTCCTGCCTACTTCACCCATATGGAATTGTAAGCCCAAACCTTCCAGAACTTACTATTTCTCAACAAAATTCTTGAATCCAGATTTCCATATAAAACTAAGCCAGATTTCCAAGGACGTCAACTTATTAAAATATTTTAAATTATAGGTAGCAACTTGTTTGCTATATCTGATTTAAGATTAAGATATCTCACAGAAAATTAAGAGCACTAATAATTTTTCAAATAGTCAAGAAAAATAAAAGGTAAGAGGATGGTTATTAAATGTGAGTCCTTGACTATTATATGTCATTTATGGGATATTTACAACACTGGTAAAAAGTATTGATGTTGAATTCTGCAGTTTCCTCTGATGGGGAAATACATATATTTAAATAATATATATTTTATATATTTGCTTATTTATTTTATCTACTTCTTTTGAATTCCTGGGGATCAATATTAGGGCAGCATGAATTCCTAGCAAGGGCTCATCACTTAACTATATCTGCAGCTTTAAACCTCAATTATGATTGTCTTTTTTTTTTTAACTTGGTACCCATTGTGAGATCTTTTTTAAATTTTTATTTTCTATATTCTTTGTTTACATTCCAAATGATTTCCCCTTTCCTGGATCCTCCCCTCCCCATATGTCCCATAAACCTTCTTCTCTCCATCCATTCTCCAATCACCCCCCTCCTTTTTTTCTCTGTCCTTATATTCCCCTCCAATGCTAGATCAGTCCTTTCCAGGATCAGGACCTTCTCCATACTTCTTCATGGGAGTCATTTGTTATGCTATTTGTATCTTGGGTATTCAGGGCTTCTGGGCTAATTAATATCCACTTATCAGAGATTGCATTCCATGTGTATTCTTTTGTGACTGGGTTACCTCACTTAGGATGATATTTTCCAGATCAAACCATTTGCCTAAAAATTTTGTAAATTCATTGTTTCTAATTGCTGAGGGATATGGAAAAACTAGACTTTACATATTTCTCTGTATTTGATAGTCCCAGGCAGATGGTATTGGAAACTCACAGGGATCAGTCTGGAACACAAGAGATACTGACTATTTACTGGTCATAAGTTGCTCATAAGGAGACTAAAGGAAAAAGTCCTTGATATTCAGATTTTGACTCCTAACATGCAAAATGAAGGAACTGTTGTAATAGTTTTTAAGTATCTTGAAAACAAAATAATTTAGGATTCCAGAAGCATGTGATAGAATAGTCAATAAAAACTATAGTTTCTGCTTTATAAGAATGAAGATAACAATAATAATGTCAACAGAGAGTTATTATGAGGATGAAATTGTGTAAATATAGCACATTTTCTGTATCCTTTCCTCCTTTGAGGGGCATCTGGGTTCTTTCCAGCTTCTGGCTATTATAAATAAGGCAGCTATGAATATAATGGAGCATGTGTCTTTATTGCATGCCGGGGAATCTTTCGGGTATATTCCCAGAAGAGGTATAGTGGGGTCCTCCGGAAGTGTCATGTCCAGTTTTCTGAGGAACCGCCAGACTGATTTCCAAAGTGGTTGTACCATCTTACAGCCCCACCAGCAGTGGAGGAGTGTTCCTCTTTCTCCACATCCTTGCCAACACCTGCTGTCTCCTGAGTTTTTAATCTTAGCCATTCTGACTGCTGTAAGGTGAAATCTCAGGGTTGTTTTGATTTGCATTTCCCTAATGACTAATGATGTTGAGCAGTTCTTAAGGTGCCTCTCAGCCATCTGAATTTCTTCAGGTGAAAATTCTTTGTTTAGATCTGTGCCCCATTTTTTAATAGGGTTATTTGGTTCCCTGGGGTCTAACTTCTTGAGTTCCTTGTATATATTGGATATTAGCCCTCTATCAGATGTAGGGTTGGTGAATATCCTTTCCCAATTTGACTGTTGCTGTTTTGTCCTTTTTAAAGAGGAATTTGTACTTTTTTTTTTTTTAGATCTTCTTGTCATGTGAAAGGAGTAAGACTTTGCAGATAGCCATTTTCTTATTTTCTCTCATCACCATTGACTTATCTCTATTCAGTTACAACTTCCCATCTATTGGGATGATTAAAAATAATACTGAACCCTCCTCTCATGCCAGGACTAGCTCACCCATGCTTTCATGACATACAGAATGAATTCTCAGAGTGATTTGGTTCAGTAAACAACACTCAAATGCTCTTGCTCCTGAGAACGAGGGTCTTGACTCTAGCTAGCCTTGTGCTATCAGTGAGTGGTGGGAATAAGCATAGATTACATAGTCAGAAAACACAAAACAGTTTAGTCCTACAGCTTTCAGAAGTTTGATCTCCACAAGCCCAATCTTTAACACTCTTACATGTGAATGGGAATATTTTGCATCTACTTGGAAAGAAAAATTTATGGATTAAATAAGGTCATGGATTGAGGGGTTTCAATTCATCCTTTATAGAAGAGTCATAGTGCTAAAATTTCTAGATGTTACCACATCTTAGCTCTCCATAATCTGATATTTACATCTTTAGTTCCGTCACTTAAAATATATAACCCAGGTGTTACCTTTACTTTATCTCATTAGATGTTGCTCGGGTTTTTTCCATGCTTAACATAGGTCGAAGATCATATGAGACTCAGGGAATCCAGCTCTGGAAGTAATAATTGGTGGGGATGTTGAGAGTCTAGTGAGAAATGTTAAAGTCTTGTCCTCTGCCCCTAAATCAAAGTATAATCACTATTGCAAAGTGCATTACTAAGCCTAGAAGATTAAAAAGTGCTGAAAGGTCCTAAGGTCAAAGAAAAGAGTAAATCTAATGAAGTGATTCAGATCAGTGGCACTGAGATGGAGATGAGAGAGTGTCGGGCCAAAGAAAAATATGGGTGGTGTCAAGAACAAACAGTAGATAATTAAGGAAATGCATCATTCATAACCTTTTACAACTTGTCAAAAAGGCTTTATTTAGTAACAAAAGTAATAGAAACACATAAAAGGCTTAAGAGAAGAAGAATCTTATTTGTACATCACATACATATTTCCATGGTTACTGGGATCCCTAGTTTTCCAAATAATGCACTTACTACTGGCTAATATCACATGTATACTGTGAAGAATTATGAACTGATATTGTGAAAATATAGATAGTTTGAGGGTTATTCAGAAGGTGAATAAATATATTTAGTAGTCTAGATTAGGCAGTAGAGATAGAAAAAATTATATGTGAGATAATGATGACTGAAGCAAAATAGTTTAAGTATGAAATGTATAAGAGTTAGGTATGAAAAAAGTCCCTGAGTTCTTAAGACCCTGGCTTTACATCTGCTCCAGTCTTTTAACAAGAAAATACAAACTCAGAGAGGAGCAAGCTTACAAGAAGGTGAGATTTCTGTATAAGATATATTGATTTTGAATAGCTTATTGGACAATAAATTTCAAACATGTATAGAAAACTGTTGGATATGGGTAAGAATACCACAGACACAACAAGGCAATGCTGAACAGTAAAAAAAAAAATGTGGTAAATAACTGCACAGTAGAGTTGTGTTTAGCCATAGGAAAGAATCAATTATATCAAGCAAAATAAACCACACACACACATACACACACACACACACACACACACACATGCATGCACACATCATGAAAAATGAAATCAGAAGAGGACTCTTTGGAAAAGGAAAACAGGGCTGAAAGAAAGGAAATACATAGTAACAGAAGGATGAATATGAGCTAAATAAGTAGTGTGTATAAGTTTCATATATATATATATATATATATATATATATATATATATATATGAAAATGTCAGGAAACTAATTTTACATAATAAATATATGATAATAAAAATCAATAACTATATTGACTTTTATGATGGATGTAGATACACTAGCTCAAAGATGGGTTAAATTGAGAAAAGAATGTACAAAACCAAGCCACAAGAACCTTGACAACTTAAATAAAAGATAAGAGAATCTACCAAGAAAGACTGAGATTTAGTCAAAGATGAGAATAAAAAACTAGTATGTTATCAAAGAACCAGGGGGGAAAAATATTTTGGAAGAGAATAGCCAATCCTATCAAGTGTGAAAAAGTATCAGATAAATTTATGAAAATGTAAAGAGACTTGTAGATATGATAGGGAAAGTACACTCATGAAATCTCAAAAATATGGCTGACTAAACAAACTAGAACCATTTTAGCATTAGTTGACATCCCCGCATGCACGGGAAAAAATCTTATAGGGTCATACCCCTAGACACATAGACTATTAATGACTGCTAGTCTTCCCCTAAATGGTTATTTAATATGAATTAGTCAGACGTAAAAACATATATGTACAAGCAGTACTAAGAGAATTCATATGTGTGTGTTATGTTCTATAACAATATAATATATTACAGAAGTATGTATTATGTGACAATAAGACAGCATAAATTTGAGAGAGAAGGGAAGACTGATAGTAGCTACAGCTAAGAAGGGAAATAGTGTAGCATTTTAATATAAATAATTTTTTTAAAAAGTCATTGGCTAATGTGGATGAAACTTTGATGTCTCACAAGGTCTCACACATACCTGAAGACCTATAGACAAATAATGGCTACTGAGAGAGGATGAACCCCCTGAAAAATTACCCAGTCCCACACACTAAGCACATAGTAGAAACATACATGGAAATAAATGGATATATGTGACAATAAAAAAGAGCACAAGATCCTAAATTGGAGAGAATATCTACATAGGAAGGTAGGGATGAATGAAAATGATATATAATACAGTATTCATACATTAAACTCTAAAATAGTACCAAATTTAAACGCAAATTTTAGATTCAATTACAGGAAGATCATAAATATTCATAGAGTAAAATGATTCTGTAACCTGGGAGTAACAGAACACAGGAAAGACTATGTTAAGGAATTACTAAAAACTGAAACTTAATGGAGTAAGTCACCACAAATTATGTAATCAAGTGTGAGATTATGAAGAAGAGGAAATGGATTTTATTGGGTAGAATGTGGAGTATTTTTCTTTGTTTTAAGAACAGGAAAGGATCATTCATATAATTAAGTGATGGTGAAACTAATGTGCTAAAATCAGAAAGGGAATGTAGGATATGGGGAGAAATTGTGTGTGTGTGTGTGTGTGTGTGTGTGTGTGTGTGTGTCTGTGTGTCTGTGTGTGTGTATAAGACTTCCTAAGAATTAATAGATATATAAGGAAATTATCAGAAGAATAATTATATGTAAAGGATACCATGGTTACCACCTATTCTACATGAAGAAGGAGAAGGAAGGACACACATCATGTTATCTGTAATGTAAACTGTTATGGAGGTGAATAGACTACTTCCTGCTATTATATCCTCTGTAACTGAAGAATGAATGCCATGCATTTAAGTATGATGGAGAAAGTAAGTGGCAGGAGCAACCTGGAAAGATTAAGAAGGTGTACACAGAGGTCAATTGATGTTGGTGGCTATTGATATATAAGCACCTATTCCTAGACCCTGAACTTTCTTTATGCTGTTGGTATATCACAGAAGAAAAATTACAGTGCAACCACTGATAGGATGGTGAGAGAACTCAGGTTCTTGCTGAAAAGAGTAGTTAAAAGGTAGGACATGGACTTTACCATGAAAAGGGAAATGACTTTTAAAAGTTGTAACTGATAGATGAACAAAGTAATTATATGAAGATATGGCAAGTGCTGATGAGTTAAAAGGTAGACTTAGATAAGACTTAGAGATCTACAAACAGGCTGACAAATTATGGTCAGAGCATGGTGTGGAAACTAATGATTTTGAAGGAACAATATCCTCTGGGGACAAAGTCTTTAATGTGGCTTAGGAGTAGTTGTCTGAGAAAGAATGAAGGAAAGTTCACTGAAAAATGAGGAGGTCAAAGAAACAAAAAACACGATTCTTTTAAAGTAGGCCTTCTACAAGGACCATGAACTCATCTGTTAGGTTGACATGAACATGAAAAGAAAGTTCAAAACCAAGACCTTAAGTATTTTTAGAACTAGTTTTAGTTGAATCAGGAAGATAAAGTTGAGAATGTATATGTCTTTCCTTTTTAGAGGATATCTGAGCATCTTAGACATAAGAGAAGTTGTATTTAGCCTTGAAAAGGTCTTTTGTATAAAAGGTGGGTGTCCTCCTGGGATGATTCATACTTGTCCCGGAGGAAGATATTGGTGATGACACAGAGAAGTATAACTTTTATTCACTTGTTCTCTGCAATGGGCAGATGGCACTAAGGATAAGAATGGCAACAGATGGCACCAGGAAGGGCGACCTGAAAAGATTGTGGGTGATCACCATGGGTACTGGAGTTCTTATTATGATGACTTGATCCTGCTGATTAATAACTGGGACTAGAATCTCAAACATTGCCTTACTTCATCTGAGTACCTTTTAGAAATCCCACAGTATTGAGTTAGAAATCCCTTCTCTTTATCTTATACCAATGAGTTATCTCATCACCCATCTTATCACTCATCACGAATGTTTCTCACTAAATCATTTCTCTCTTCTAGTAGACAATAAGCTCACTGTGGAGAGGAATCATTCTGTGTTGCTATCATGTTCTGAACAGATCTAAGTAACTATACCAGAGTTTCATCATGGTAATTGGATGAATGAGTAAATTTTTTGTAACTTGTAAAGAATTGTGATACGAAGGTAGGCTGGGTAGCATAGGGAAATGGACAGAATTCACACTAAGATATACAAATACCTTTTCTTTTGGAAGGCTCTTGGATTCAGAAATATCTCATTCAAAAAGCAGATGGAGTGAGAAAAATTACTGAGACCCTAATATTAGTTCCAGATGTTTGTAGTCATGCTATTTTGTACCTCACCCTGCAGAACATATTTCACTTGCCACCCTCACCACGCCTACCCCTGTTCCCTTTTAGCTGAAGGGGTGGAGTTCTAATTCTAGGGACATTATTTCCCTCAAGCTGGCTCAGAGCAAGCAGACACCAGGATGACGATAGTCCCTTTATCTTCCTCAACAACAAACATGGCTGAAACATAACCTAATGGTTTGAGGAATGCTAGGTTGCTTCTAGAGAATGTCATAAATAATGTGTAACTGCTGCATCACAGATACGACATATACCTCTCTGCTACTGGAATAGCACTTTCCTAAATGTTCTTCTCATATGAGAAGGTCTTTACTCTCTAAGGTCTAAGATGGATTGTTGAGTGTATCCTGTGGAAAGGTATGGAGGAGAGGATATTTTCAACTGAGAATGAGGCATAATCAAAAGAGGGACTGAAGATGTAGGTAGAGCTGAGAATAGACTGAGGGGACTTCTCACAGTTTACAAATTCTTGACCCCTATCTGAGTCTAGATGAACAGTTCATATTGAAGTCAAGTTGGAGGAACAGACAAATAAATACAAGAATCATAGAGACTTGGGGACAAAGTTAAAAAGAAGAGGTAGATATCAAGTTGAGACACACAGAGAGAAAAAGAAGAATGAGAAAGAGAAAAGAAAAGAAAGGAAAAAGACAAGCAGAATCAGAAAGGACTTGAGAGTTGGCAAGAGATAAACCCAATGCCTGGTACCAATCTACTGGGGAGAGGCCCACCAGACTCCCAGATGCCAGCACAGAAAGGGGCACTGACCAGCTCCAGATGTTACTGCCTTTTTTTGAGGCTGGGTGGGGGCAATCAGAAAGGGCCTGCTGCCTTTTCAAGAGCCAAAAGAGTCAGCTGGCCTTCCAGCCCTGAATCAAATGAGCTGAAGCTAGGAATCCCATGAGGAAAGACAGAAGCTTCTATTTTTTTTAAAGATTAAAAGAGAATCCATCAAGTGAGCAGCAGATGCCTGAAGAAAACAATATGTTGTAGGTCTATTACCACACTGGGAAGTGGGACTATAATGACCAGTGAGCCTGTTCCCTTCTATTCTCACTTTCCTGGTCCTTACACCAAAGAATGGGGACTCCATGTTTAAGGTAATCCTACTCCAAACTCTTGGGATTCTCAGAAGCTGATACACATATGACAAAGAAATGACAATCCTGATGGGACTTAAAGATCAGAAGCCCCCATGGCTATCTGGTGGCTAGTTTCCATTCTCCTCAGCTGTACAACTATCTCTTATTTCCATCTGCTTCCAGGATTTATATCAATCCTGGAAAACTGTAACAGCTATAACATTGGCTCTTGGACTTTGGAGAGGAAGTAGTGGAAGAAAGAAACCTTCTAGGTCTCACTGTGACTCTACGATGGACTCCTGATGTGTATAATCTCTGCCCAAGTCCCTCTCCTCTGAGTCCATCGGTCAGAGCAAGAGTTTGGACTCATTAAGTTGGCTTGGGCTTCAGCGCCACTTCTTATTCCCCCACTCCACACATGTCTACCCTGCCTGAGAGGCCGAAGCTCATGCCAATTTCTCTGATGAGGCCATGTGGGAGAAGCAGACGTCTGTTTTTAATACTGATGACAGATTAGTGTGTGGGGAATTTAGCCACCCCACAAAACAAGCCTCATTCTGCTCAAAACAACTGGAACAGAAGGCTACTTATGCTCAGTGTTCCTAAAGGAGTCCTGAAACCCATAGTGCAATGGTTTCTCTGATGGAAACAAAGAGGTCACCAAACCTAAGGGAGCATGGATAGGATACAGTAAAAAGTGCATCGTTCATTTCAGTAGCTCAGAGGAGTGTGAAGCAGATGGCAGTCCTAAAGGATATGTGTTTGCATAAGCACAGGGAGCAAGACTGAGAAAGATGTGTGTATGCCTTTGTATCTGCATTGCGCACACATGGCCTTCTGAATAAATAATCCCGACACAGAATTTGGATGCTATCAAAATTAAAAGATCAAAGGTTAAAGCCTAGAATTTCATATTCCGGCAGCCTCTGACAAACTGTGATGCATTCTCTTCCCAAAACAACTCTCTACTTTGTTTTCTTATTCACAGTTCTCTTCAATTCTGTCCCCAAATTCTGATTCCTCTCCCTACTCTAACCATGGAAAGCATAAAAAAAAAAAAACAACAAAAAAAAAACACCTGAAATTACGTAGTTCCTACATCCCAAGAACTGTACCATAGTTGGTTCTCAAAATAGCTTAGACGAGGAAACTGAGACCTAGAAAACATGTTGACACATACTAGCTATTTCAGGGAGAAGTAGCTAAATTTGGAGAAGCAAAAGACAGCTTTCGCAAATTCCTATTCCTTTACTGGGCTTATGTTCTTCAGGATAAAATTCATGCAACTAAGCTGAAAGATTCAAATGAATATGGGCCAAATTCATTTTTCAGAGGTATTATGGTTTCAATTTGAAGTGCAGTGCCAACAACTACATTTTTTTGTATTAAGGACTCAGTCCTCAGCTACTGGATCCAGATGTTAAGAGGTGAATGAATCCTGGGGTCTCTGCTCTAATACCTGTTTGTATTCAGTGATGGTTCATCATCTGAGGCATTATTAGAAGGTGGTGGAATCTAGGAGGTGAGGAGGGTTGGAGGAAGCAAGTCGCTGGAGTTATGACTTTGAAAACTCATGACCTCATTACCTCCTCACTCCTCCCTCACACTTTCTTCCTACCTCCCCTTTTGTGGATAGAATGAAGCAAGCACATTACTCTCACACACACTCCTCCTACCTCACCCCAGTCAGGCCCAAAGCAAGAGCCAGCTGACATGGAACCAAAACCTCTGAAATGGTGAGGACAAAATAAATCTTTCTGCCATTCAAGTTGTGTTTTGTTTTGTTTTTCATTCTTTCTTTTTTCTGAGTATTTTGTCATGTGTTGTCATATTTTGCATCATATACTCTCATATTTTGTCAGAGCAGCTTAATAAACAGCACAAAGTGAACAGGAATTGTACTCAGACCACCAAGCTTGACTGCAAGTCCCCTTACCTACTAAGCCCAAGAAATTACTCCATGGGGCTAGAGAGCTCAGTCAATGGGAAAGATACTTGCTATGCAAGCATGAGGCCCGCATTCCTGCCTTAGGGTCAGCATCAGCCTCTAGATGGCCTTTCCTGAGGTCTTTCCTCTAGAATGCCTTTCCTGAGGTCTTCTTCAATTTCTTTCTTTAGAGACTTGAAATTCTTGTCATATGTATCTTTAACTTGTTTTACTGAAGTCACACCAAGATACATTATATTGTTTGTGACTGTTGTGAAGATGATGTTTCCCTAATTTCTTTCTCAGCCTGTTTATCCTTTGAGTATAGGAAGACTACTAATTTGTTTGAGGGGATGTGATAGTGTGTTTTCAGAGGGGAAACCAGGAAAGGAGATCACATTTGAAATGTAAATGAAAATATCTAATAAAAAATTAAATTAAATGCAAAAAAAATCAGCAGCCATGTAACCACAATATGGAGATAGAAGATTTCAAATGGCTTACTGACCAGCCAATATAGATGACATTGAATTTCGGCTTCTCTGAGAGACACTGTCCCAAAAATAAAGTAGAAGAGTATTTGAAGATGGCACTATGATGTCAGCCTCTGAATTCCATAAGAATAGCTGTACACACTTACATACACACAAGTATGTGCTCAATAGCTTAACTTTAATAGAATTAAATCTTAATTTTAACAGAATTAAAATTATTATTATTAACAATTTGAACTCATCTAGTATCCAACAGGACAAAATCTTAGAGTTTGGAAATCCAATTCCAGAACCCACAATGGAAGAAAAGACCTGCTTCTCAAAAGTTGTACTGAAAAACTGAAAGAAAAGAACTGCTTCTCAAAAGTTGTATTGAAAAGAATTGGGCACTCACCAAAAGCTTGATGACCTTAGTTTGATCTCTAGAACTTATAAAGAAAAAGGAAAGAATCAACTACAACAAATTGACCTCTGACCTCTATATATACAACATTATATATATATATATATATATATATACCATCACATAAATAATTAAATGTAAAACCATTAAGTAATAGCCATTCATGGCCAATCATGCCAGGAACACAATCCCGGGAGGATGAACAAGATCAAAATTTCAAGGCAGGTATAACTTCATAGGGAGTATCTGTCTCTACAAAACAAAATCAGCCAACAAGAAAGATATAAATATATCCAGACATAACTTCTAAGAAATGAAGTGGCAATCTAAGAAAAAAATCACTAGGAAGGGGGCTTATGTGACTTTCGGGGAGTGGGGGACCAGAAAAGGGGAAATCATTTTAAATGTAAATAAAAAATATATTAAATAAAATTTTAAAAAATTAAAAAAATAGATTTTCAAAATCTAATCAAAAACAGATTAGATTTTACAGTAGGTACTAGAAGATGTATAAGGAATTATCCAAATTAAGCACAGAAAAAAATTAAAAATATAAAGTAACCAACACTAATGAGTAATACCTTCAAGTTGCTACATACACATGTGATTGGAGTTACCTAAGAAGAAATATGAGGAGAGAAGAAACCTATTTGACAAAGTAATAGCCAACTTGTTTCCTCCAGGTATTAGAAGTATAAACCCATAGCTCTAGGAAAGGTCAATAAATGCCAGTCAGGAGAAAAACTAAAATTGTTCAAAATGAGTAATAAAGAGAATCTTAGAATCTGCCAGAGAAAATTATCATGAGAACACAGAGAAACCAGCCTAAGAGTTATGGTTTCTTTCTCACATGGAATAAGGCAAAGAAGACAAATGAAGAGCATCTTTAATGTATGGGGAAATTAATTTGTCAACATTGATGTCTGCATCCGGCAACGATAACTCCTAAAAGAAAATTAGAATGAATACATTACTGACTGATGTGAACTAGTAGACATTGTAAAATATGTTCAACATCTTTAGCAATTATGGAAACACAAATTAAAAATACTTTGAGATCTCCAACCATTTTCCCTCTGGTGACTGTTCAGTCTGGGATGGTCAGGAGCACAGGGAACACAGGAGTGGCAGAGCAGCTGAAACAGGGTCCTTCCAAGCTCCATCTGCAGCCAGGAGCCGGGCTGCTCCACAGCCTTCTGTGCACCAATCCTGCCAAGCAGAAAGGGTCTCCAGGGACTGCTTTGACAGGTTTGGAGGTGAGACTACCATTTTCTCTCCAGTGGCTGTGCAGGCAAGTGCGGCTAGGAGCACAGAGAACACAGCAGTGGAAGAGCAGCTGGGACAGGGTCCTTCTGGGCTCCATCGAAACCCAGGAGCTGGGCTGAACCATAGCCTTCTGTGCCATTGGAGAGCTGGTCTTCCAGTGGTGCTGAGACAGGCTTCTAGGCACACAAGAGGGATAAACTCCAGCCAGAGACAGTGGGACCAACTAACACCAGAGATAATCAGGTGGAGAAAGGCAAACAGAAGAATGTTGCCAACAGAAACCAAGGCATCTGAACTCAGTTCTCCCACAACTGCAAGTCCTGGATACTCCAACACACAGGAAAAGCAAGATCTGAATTTAAAATCATATCTCATGATGCTGATAGAGGACTTCAAGAAGGACATTTAAAGAAATACAAGAGAACTTGGATCAACATGTAGAAGCCCTTAAAGAGGAAACACAAAAATCCCTTAAAGAATTACAAGAAAACACAAACTAACAAGTGAAGGAACTGAACAAAACCATCCAGGATCTAAAAGTGGAAGTAGAAACAAATAGAGAAATCAAAAAGGGAGACAACTCTGGAGATAGAAAACCTTGGAAAGAAATCAGGAGTCATAGATGCCAGCACGAGGAACAGAATACGAAAGATAGAAGAGAGAATCTCAGGTGCTGAAGAAACCATAGAAAACATTGACTCAAAAGTCAAAGAAAATGCATAACGCAAAAAGCTTGTAACACACAAAACATGCAGGAAATCCAGGACACAATGAGAAGAACAACCTAAGGATTATAGGTATAGAAGAGAGTGAAGATTTATAAAGGGCCAATAAATATCTTCAACAAAGTTACAGAAGAAAACTTCCCTAACCTAAAGGAAGAGTTGCTCACGAACATACAAGAAGCCTACAGAACTCCAGACTGTACCAGAACAGAAATTCCTCCTGTCACATAATAATCAAAACACCAAATGCACTAAATAAAGAAAGAATATTAAAAGCATTAAGGGAAAAAGGTCAAGTAACATATAAAGGCAGACCTATCAGAATTATACCAGACTTCTCACCAGAGACCATGAAAGCCAGAAGATCCTGGGCAGATCTCATAAAGACCCCAAGAAAACACAGATGCCAGCCCAGACTACTATACCCAGCAAAACTCTCAATTACCATAGATTGAGAAACCAAGATATTCCATGATAAAACCAATTTTACACAGTATCTTTCAAAAAAAAATCCAGCTCTACAAAGAATATAGACAGAAAAAGCCAAATCAACACCCTAGAAAAAGCAAGATAGTAATCTTCTCTCAACAAATCCAAAATAAGTTAACCACACAAACATAAAAATAGCATCAAAAATAACAGGAAGCAACAATCACTATTCCTTAATATCTTTTAACATCAATGGACTCAATTCCCCCAATAAAAAGACACAGACTAACAGACTGTATACATAAACATGACCCAGCATTTGCTGCATACAGGAAATGCACCTCAGTATCAAAGGTAAACATTCCCTCGGAGTAAAAGGCTGGAAAACAATTTTTCCAAGCAAATGATTCCAAGAAACAAGCTGGAGTAGCCATTTTAATATCAGACAAGTCACTGATAAGTAGATATTAGCTCAGAAACTCTGAATACCCAAGACACAATTCATATATCAAATGACTACCAAGAAGGAGGAGAGGCCCCTGTCCTGAAAAATGCTTTTTCCAGCATTGTAGGGGAATACCAGGATAGAGAAGTAGGAAGGGGTTGATAGGAGAATGGGCGGAGGGAAGAGGGCTTAGGGAACTTATGGGGAAGGGGGAAATGGGAAAATAATTTTGAATGTAAACAAAGAATATTGAAAATAAAAAATTATAAAAAAATCAACATTTTGTCAAAAGTCATTAAAAAAGATAAAGAAGGACAATACACTCACCAAAGGAAAAACATAGCAAGAACTCTCAATTCTGAACATCTGTGCTCCAAATGCAAGGGCACCCACATTTGTAAAAGAAACTTTACTAAAGCTCAAAGCATACATGGCATCCCACACAATAATTGTGGGAGACTCCAACACCCCACTCTCATCAACAGACATCAGGGAAACACAAACTAAACAGAAACCGAGTAAAACTCACAGAAGTTATGGACCAAATGGATTTAACAGATATCTACAGAACCTTTCACCCTAAATCAAAAGAATATACCTTCTTCTCAGAACCTCATGGTACCTTTTCTAAAATTGACCATACAATTTGTCACAAAACAGACATCAACAGATACAAGAAGATTGAAATAATCCCATGCCTCCTATCAGATCACTAAGAATTAAGGGTGGTCTTCAATAGCAACAAAACAACAGAAAGCCAACATACATATGGAAGCTGAACAATGCTCTACTCAATGATAACTTAGTCAAGGAAGAAATAAGTTAAGAAATCAAAGATATTTTAGAATTTAATGAAAATGAAGGCACAACATGCCCAAATATATGGGACACAATGAAAGCAGTGCTAAGAGGAAAACTCATAGCTCTGAGTGCCTCCAAAAATAAACTGGAGAGAGCATACACTAGGAGCTTAACAGCACACCTGAAAGCTCTAGAACAAAAAGAAGCTAATACACCAAAGAGGAGTAGAAGGCAGTAAATCATCAAACTCAGGGCTGAAATCAAACAAATAGAAACAAAAACAACTATAAAAAGAACCAACAAAACCTTTGAGAAAATGAACAAGATAGATAAACCCTTAGCCAGACTAACAAGTGGGCACAGAGACAGTATACAAATTAACAAAATCAGAAATGGAAAGGGAGATATAACAACAGAAACTGAGGAAATTAAAAAAAAAATCAGATCCTACTACAAAAGCTCATACTCAACACAACTGGAAAATCTGGATGAAATGGACAATTTCCTAGACTGATACTAAATACCAAAGTTAAATCAGGATCAGATAAACTATCTAAACAGTCCCATAACCCATAAAGAAATAGAAGCAGTCATTGAAAGTCTCCCAACTAAAAAAAAGCACTGGACCAGATGGCTTCAGTGCAGAATTCTTTCAGACCTTCAAAGAAGACCTAATATCAATACTCTTCAAACTATTCCACAAAATAAAAACAGAAGGAACTCTACCCAACTTGTTTTATGAGGCTCCAGAGAGGGCAATGATATGGTACATGTGCTATGAAGGGGAAAATTGCAAAAATAGCAGGTGGGGTTTGTCTGAGGAGGAGGCAGAGAAGGCAACACTGAGGTAGAGAGAAAAGAAGTGACAAACACTAAGGTTGAATAAAAAAAGAAAGCCAAATGGAAACAATTTATTTCATGTTCACTTAAATATAAATATATAATTAATGTATGTGTGAATACATACAATTATTTAAATGAAGTGATGCTACTTGGGGTAATAATGCTTTTCCCCAAAGCCACAGACTATTTAGCAAAATTCCAGTACCAGACGGAAATCTGCCTTTGTTTAGTTTCTCAGAAGAACTTCAAGAGACTTGGAAAATATTACAGGTTATCCCCAATGCTCTTGGATACCCAGCAGATTTCAACGGTATGACCTTATTTTTTTAAGACATCTCACACTTCAGACACAGGATTTGGAGGACTTAATTTTGAATTGACCAGAAAGCTTTCTCTCTGAAGACAAGCTCTTATGGCATCTAATGTTTGTATGTAATTTTCAAAGGGAGAAAAGCAATTAATTAATACCTCCTATCCAAGTGTAAAGCCTGTGGACCACACCTAAAATCAGTATAGTAGGATAGAACCAAAAGTACACTAATGGTGCTTATATCTCAGGAGGAACTAACAGTTACCTAATTGGCCTTAAGGACCACTCAATAGGAGGGAATGCATGTCCTGTACTGTTAATCTAGCTAATATAGTGAAGTAATGGGCCCTAGAGGAGAGGTATTCCTGCCACTTTAGTAAGCCTTTATAAGTTCCTACTGTATTTTAAACACTGCTTCTTATAGTCACAGATAAATGTAGCTCTTATCATTCATCAAAGAAGTATCTTTTCAGCAGTTGAATACTATCACAGAGCTAGTGATAGCAGTAATACATATGCAGAATACATAAGCAGTAACAATGGAGAAAACTACTGACTATGGGTTCTCAGCTCCAAATGATATATCTAAAATCTACTCCCTACACCTAAGGCTCATGGAACAACCCAAAAGAAGTGGAAAGATTATAAGAGCCAGAGAACCAAGATGCCCAGTATAAAATAATGATTTCCTATAAATGACGGTGAGCTACATTCAGTACATATCAACAAAATTGTCTCCTATACAAACCAGCAAAGTAAAATGGGAACCAGGGGAGGGATCTCCTAAACAAGGGCAAAATCATTTAATATTACTGTATGGATGGAAGAAATCGCACATCACTCTACATCTTGATGAAAACCTACAGCCAATTAAAGGTTCCAAGTAGAGGAGAATCAGTTTTCTACAGGGAAACTCCACCTGATAGATATCCAATCCCAAGTATTTATTTCTAAATACACACACACACACACACACACACACACACACATATACAACTCATTCTTTAATTATTGTCTTTGTTTCTCTTTCTCACTCTCTCATCCCTACTTTCTATACAGGCTGCTGAAATCCATTTAATATTATATATATATACATATATAATATTAATTATATATATATGTATATATATATAATATTATATATATATATATATATATGCATTCCCATAAAATTATGGAGTAGGGAAGACAGGAATTTGACAGGGTATTGGGTAGAAATGATACAAATATAGTACTCATGAATGAAATTCTCAAAAATTTTTAATAAATATTAAAATGTAAAGTATTGATAATCATAGTCTTATAACAAGACCCAAAACAAAGAAATAATCTCATTTAATAAGTAAAAAAAAGATATTCTGAGATCATAGAAGATAGGCAAAACGTAGTAAAGCATAAAATAATCACTAAGATAAAAGAAAATAATTAGAAGTTGATAATCTAAAACCTAACCATACATTTCACATTAAATGTAAATAGTCTAAAAACTAAGTCTGCTGTGCATAAAAAAAAAGCTGATTTTACTTTCAGGAAAAAAATGGAAAATTATATAAAAAGATACATGCAGCTCAGATTTCATTAGGAACATAGATATAAAGTCAAAGTCTCTGCTCCATTCTTTGTACCTGCATTTCCTTTTGTTGAGCAGAGACTGAAGGAAAGGCCATCCAGAGAGTGTTCTACCTAGGGATCCATCCCATCTGCAGACATGAAACCCAGACACTATTGCTGATGCCAAGACAGGATGCCACTGACAGGAGCCTGGTATAATCATCCCCTGAGAGGCTCTGCCAGAGCATGACCAATACAGATGCAGATGTATGCACCCAAACACACAACTGAGCTCAGGGACTCCAGTGGAGAAATTAGAGCAAGAACTGAAGGAGCTGAGTTGGTTTGCAACCCCATAGGAAGAACAACAATATCAACCAACCAACAAGACCCCCCCTAAAGCTCCAGAGACTAATCCACCAACCAGAGAACACACTGGGGGATCCATGGTTCCAGTTGGATATGTAGCAGAGGATTATCCAGCATCACTGGGTCCTGTGGAGGCTCGATGACACAGGGTAGAGGAATGCTAGGGCACTGAGGCAGGAGTGGGTGGGTGGATGGGGGAGCACCCTCATAGAGGCAGGGGGAGAAGGGAAGAGGATAGGGGGTTTGTGGAGGGGAAGAGGCATAATATTTGAAATGTAGATAAATAATATAACCAATTAAAAATGAAAAAATAGTCCCTCAGGACCCCTAATAGACAACTTACAAAACTAAAGCTACTCAGTTCCAGCCAATGAGTTTTCTCCTGTCATCTATAACCCGAGCCTGGCTATGTACATCATATTCTTCCTAGCTTTATAGGAATTAAATCAAAAATAGTTCAGAGAAAAAAATTAGATAGATCAAAAATAAATAAATAAATAAAGTCAGGGGGAAGAACCAAAACAAAATTGAAACAATTAAGTCTTTTTATTAAGTCTTTGTTATCTATTCATCCAACAAATACTTGAATATCAAACTCAAATTTTATAGTAAATATGGAGAATTGGTCTTGATTTAAGAAACATATCATTTCCATGATTGCTTTTTAATGTAACTGAGTAACCAAAAATGTATACTTTTTAAAACTGTAATATTCCCATCCTGGTGTAGATCTATAGTCTTGTGAAGATGACAACAGATGGATAACCTTGGCTTGGTGTCAGTTTCATGATCTGTGAGTCAAGCACAAGATACCATCCCTTTAAATTTGGAGCTGTTCAGGGAGATGCTGAACAGTGTATGTAGGCCAGCGTGTGGCATAGGAACCTAATACCCAATCAATTTTCTGACTGGGAAAGAATTCTGACTTTCTGCAAGTCACAACAGAGTGCAGAGCATCTGCAAAAAATCAAAAATTTTTGCAATGTCAATGATATAGGAAAACACAAGAGTTAATGTTCGCAGTGACAATCAAATAAAGCTCCCTTAAAAGCCATATTCCTCAAAGCTCCTGAATGCTTGAATCATTTCTACTCCTCATTTACCTAACATTCAAACCTAAGATCCATTGACCTTTCTCACATGGAAAAGCTCTGTCCTATGACAGTGTGTTGCTATTTTTTATTCAAAACCACACTGAAACTTCTCAGTGCCTTCTCAAGACAGGTCACACCAAGTCCATAAAGACATTAGAGGATCTGGGTTCATCCTCTGTCATACTTTCCCCCAAAATGTAAAAGTACTTACCTGTGTATAGGTCAGTGTCTGTGTATTCATCCACTTTCTTGTGCTGCAGAATATAGTCAGAGACTTTGGTTCCAATGGCTGGCTGAACATCTATCCATTCGAGGGAAACCACAGTGCTGGATGGCTCAACTGCGGGAGAAAGTCGTAACCTAATGGGGGATGACAAAGAAGGTTGCTCATTTGCCATCTTGTGTCATTCAACGCCCTAAAGACTTACAGAAGTTTGAGCCTAGGTTTAACTCATAATTCCACCTGTTACCACAGCTTTTGCATAGCCTCAAATAAACTTTAGTTGTCAAGGCTTCTGTTTCTTCATCCACAAATCATAGATAACAAAAGGTTTCTTGTTAAATGCAATACAATACAATCAACAAATTAGCCTATGCTCACAATGTGTGTTCGATGAAAAATGGTTTGCATTTGATTTATTTATCTTACATTTCCAATGGTGTTTCATTTTATAGCTTGTCAACAATAAATTGTCAGGGACTAAACAGGTGATTTTAGTCTTACTGGCAGTGCCTTTAGTTCCCGAATGTATTAGTCAACTTTTAATATCCAAGTGTCTACAATTGGTACTTAATACTCTCTCAAGAAAAGAGAGGGACTTGTAATAAATCCTTCTCTAAACCAATAAGAAAGAGAATTGTTAAAGGTTATTACTGAACTGGTCATTTGGAGATAATGATGTGCAACTCCCTTATTTAATAAAGTAGGAAAAGTAAGGCTCCCAATGGGAAACAGTTTGCACAGGTTCATATAACAAAATACAAACAAAAATCATCATGGTAACTTTGTTTACCCTAGGTCCATATTTTTTTCTTTTAACTCACTATACCATACTATGTCTACAAGGATAACCTTATAATGTGGGTTTTCTCTTCCTACAGAGGTGTTTTATGGGACTCTGGATGCCAACCTGACCATTTCCCTTTACAGCACTTCTTTTTAACCACACTTTTTTGAACAAGATGACCTTCCTTTGCTTCCTCAAATAAATTTCCTGTACCAAGTACCTCTAATAGGCTGTCTCACCTTTCTAAACTGAGATTCTCAGTACATGTTACCTAGCTCATGTCCTTTTATAATTCAGATCCCTTTAATGATGTTTTCTTTATTACCTCCTCTTCTATCTAAAGCATACTCATGAGACTTCACATGAACAACCTTGTTTTTCTTTAGTTTTTAATTTAAGGTTAAACTATGTATTATTTACTTTTACCATTTTCCTTTCCTATCTCACTACCAGCCCTGTAAAGCTGTAGATTGTCTTTGTCTTGATCATTGGTATTTTCCTTCCCAGTAACTGACACCCAGAAAGTGACCAGAAAGATTGGATGAAAAAATGAATAAAATAAGTGAGGTTCTATACTTTCTTTATCTCAGTAGCTGCAGTATTCAAAGTAAGCATTGGAAAAGCAAGTGATTTACCTAGCAGACAAGTGGTGAATGGATAAGCACAGGAAAGAGAAATGAATCCCGTCATCATTTTAGAACATCATGTACTGCAATCTAAGTGCATGGGTCACAGCTCTATACTTCAAGAACACCTTTTTCAAAGAAAAAGCACCAGCAATTTTAATGATCTGGTTAGTCACCCTGAGAACCCAACAGAATCATAGCTTTGTCTGCCAATACAAGAATGTAAGCCAACAGAAAGGAATAGGCAAAGCAAGAGGGGCCATACATACTTACACCGGCTGTGGAAGGGGGCTACAATTGGGAAGCCCACTGGCATCAAAGGCACTGAGGTCACACCTGCACCAGTCTTCGATCACATCTCCTTTACCAGAACACCAGTAAGAACTCATCAGTGCATTCTTGAAGGCCTGAGAGAATGACAGAATGCATGACTGACAATAAAGTTAAACAAATAGTTATGATTTTCACCCAAGTTTGTGGTATTACTATTATTCTCACCTTATATATGGAGAACTAGAGCACACAAAAAGTAATTGCAATAATTCACCAGCAGTAAGTAACAGCAGTAGGAACAAATCACTGACTCCAATTTGTGGATCAACTATCATACACAAACCAATCTCAACTGATTCCTGAACCATGTGCCTTGCCTTACTAGAGACACTGCAAGTGAGACTGTCTGACTGTCTTACCACACTGTTTAAAAATATGAAAATACCCACAGTATTCAGGACTAAGTCTAAACTCCTTAACTAAGTTCCTATATTCCTTCCTAAACTCAGCTTATACAAGTTTTAGGACCTTCAGAATACAATGTCATTCCATTGATATCCACATCCCCAGGAGTCAAGTCCTGTCTATTCAATTAGAAAGCAGCAAACCATCGCTGCAAAGGAATATAAAGAAAACATATCGACATTGTGGTGGTTTCTGTCACAATTGATACTGCCTTTGTAGTGTGCTAACACTGTCAACAAATAACGTTACAAAAAAAATAAGATGTTCATTGACAATGCTAGTCGGTGGGTAGATTGGCTCTGATGGTCTTGCTCTGTTAATCTTTGTTTTGATTACTGGTCTATTTAATGCTAATGTTTCTCATTGTCATACTCTTTTATTTTTATTTATTTATTTTTTTTTTTTTTGGTTTTTTGAGACAGGGTTTCTCTCAAGATAGGCCTGGCTGCCCCGGAACTCACTCTGTAGACCAGGCTGGCCTCAAACTCAGAAATCCACCTGCCTCTGCCTCCCAAGTGCTGGGATTAAAGGCGTGCACCACCACTGCCCAGCAAAGATATCCTCTTTTAGGCCAGAAATTCTAAATCTTCATTGAACTCCAATAGATTTTTCTTTTTTTTTTATTCGATATATTTTTATTTACATTTCAAATGATTTCCCCTTTTCTAGACCCCCACTCCCCAAAAGTCCCATCAGCCCCCTTCCTGCCCCCTGTTTTCCCACCCAACCCTTCCCACTTCCCTGTTCTGATTTTACCCTATACTGCTTCACTGAGTCTTTCCAGAACAAGGGGCCACTCCTCCATTCTTCTTGTACCTCATTTGATGTGTGGATTATGTTTTTGGTATTCCAGTTTTCTAGGTTAATATCCACTTATTAGTGAGTGCATACCATGACTCATCTTTTGAGTCTGGGTTGCCTCACTTTGCATGATGTTCTCCAGCTCCATCCATTTGCCTAAGAATTTCATGAATTCCTTGTTTCTAATGGCTGAATAGTACTCCATTGTGTATATGTACCACATTTTTTGCATCCATTCTTTTGTTGAGGGATACCTGGGTTCGTTCCAGCTTCTGGCAATTATAAATAGGGCTGCTATGAACATAGTGGAACATGTATCTTTATTACATGCTGGGGAATGTTCTGGGTATATGCCCAGGAGTGCTACAGCAGGATCTTTTGGAAGTGAGGTGCCCAGTTTTCGGAGGAACCGCCAGACTGATTTCCAGAGTAGTTGTACCAATTTGCAACCCCACCAGCAGTGGGTGAGTGTTGCTCTTCCTCCACATCCTCGTCAACATCTGTTGTCTCCTGAATTTTTAATCTTGGCCATTCTGACTGGTGTAAGGTGAAATCTCAGGGTTGTTTTGATTTGCATTTCAGGATCTCCACATAAAACCAGACACTCTGAAGCTAATAGAAAAGAAACTGGGGAAGACCCTTGAGGACATCGGTACAGGGGGGAAAGTTCCTGAACAGAACACCAATAGCTTATGCTCTAAGATCAAGAATTGACAAATTGGACCTCATAAAATTACAAAGTTTCTGTAAGGCAAAGGACACCATCAAAAGGGCAAATCAGCAACCAACAAATTGGGAAAAGATCTTCACCAACTCTACATCAGATAGAGGGCTAATATCCAAGATATATAAAGAACTCAAGAAGTTAGACTCCAGAAAACCAAATAACCCTATTAAAAATGGAGTACAGACTTAAACAAAGAATTTTCACCTGAAGAACTCAATAGATTTTTCTTAAATAAGACTTTACCTTAAGCCTGAGATTGATCATGTTCTTTTGGACACTGTGATACTAAGTCACTCTTATCATCACATCTCTGTGTCTATCTTACCCATCAAATTCTAATCCTTATTGTTACTAGAAGCGAAGGACCAACAGTCTTCCCAGAAGTATTCTCATAGGACCTTATGTGATCCAACAGCAAATGAATGTTCACTTAAAATTGATCACTAATATCAGATGGAAAAGAGAACTTGAAAGGAGTTTCCTGTACCCAATGGATAATAGGCTCAAGTCTGCACAGTTTTGTCTTTTTCTTCTTTAAGTTTGTTTTGGTATGGACGATGCTAGAAATATGGGTATGGTGCTTGAAAAAATGCCCTGGTTAAGTCACTCCATTTGCATTGACATTTCATAGCTTTGAATATTGAGAACCTGGGACTCAGCTCTTTACAACTCAAAGATTCCAGAAAAAGATGATTTTTTTTTTGCTTCTTTATGCTGGGCCAGCCATGAGTCTTTCTTTTTCTTTTATGTTACTTTCACTATGTTCTACAAGTGGACTTTGCATATTACCTATCACCAAATATTCTTAATGACCCTGATGTCACTATTTATTTTACATTCTTCATTATTCAAAAACTGTCCAGAACATTTGAATACAGTGGATATGGGTTCTCCATCCTCAGCTCATCAGAGGCAATGATTCTCTACCTTCCTAATACTGCAACCCTTCAATATAATTCCTCATATTGTGGTGATTACACACACACACACACACACACACACACACACAGAGAGAGAGAGAGAGAGAGAGAGAGAGAGAGAGAGAGAGAGACTATAAAATTATTTTCATTGGTACTTCATAACTGGAATCTTGTCACTGTTATGAGCCATAATAGATGAACACATTAACAAATTTCTCCTGAGTTAAGGAAGTACTCAAGGACAAGAAGAATAACTATAATAAATGCTAATGTTCATGAAGTACCTGTCTGAACTGCAAATTATTTTAAGCACACAATCCTAGGCATAAAGAGAAATGCTAGAGAAACTGTCATTCCAGATTTTAAGATATATTGCAGAGGCAAAGTAATAAAAAGCAATGTGATATTTGCACAAGGCATACATATAAACCAATGGGGAAAAATTGACGATCCAAACATGAGTGTATGTTACTACAGCCATTCTATATTTGACAAAGAAACAAAATATACAGTGGAGAAAAGACAGCATCTTCAACACATGGTGCTTGAGAAACTGGTTGTTTCCATGTAAAAAAATGAAATTAGAACTACAACTATTGTCTTACATAAAATCCAACTCCAAATGGATAAGAGACCTACTTGTGAAACCTGGCACTTGTAGAAGAAAACATAGGCAACATGTTAGAGGACACAGATGTAAGTGAAAACTTTCCAAACAGTACTCCATTTATCCAAGAACAGAGGCCAACATTTGACAAATGAGACTTTATTTAAAAAAATCTGCATTCAAGGAAACATCAACTTGCTGAAGAAGAAGCTCACAGAATGTGAGAGAATATTTACCAGCTATATGTCTGACAGAGGATTAATATCCAGAATGTGTAAACAAACAACAATAACGGGGCTAAAAGATGAACAAAATAAGTAATCAAGTAAAGAAACGAACAATCCATTCAGAAATAGTCTTGGGATCTGAACAGATATTTCTCAAAAACAATAGAAAAAGAAAATATGGTTAAGAAATATCTGGGAAAAAGTTCATCATTTCTAGCAATTAAGGAAGTGAAAATAAAAATAACTGTGGAATTTCCCCTTATTCAGGCATAATATAGAAAATGTCAACAAGACAGCGAACAACAAATGCTGGAGAGGATGAAGGAAAAGAAACCCGGAATTGCAAAATGATCCAGCGATTCTGGAAATCAGGGAGGAAAACACTCAAAAGGCTAAAATTAAGTGTACCATATGACCCAAGTATACCACTCCTAGTAAGGAGTGCCCAAAGGACTTGGCATCCTATACCACAGATATTTGTTCAACTGTGTTTACTGACACTCTATTAACAACAGCTTTGAAATGGAAATGACCCAAATTCCATCAACTGATGGATGAATAACCAAAATGTGGTACATATACACAATGGAATACTATTAAGTTTTAGAAAAACATTATGAATTTTGCATATAAATCGATTAACGAGAAAGGATTATATTGAATGAGGTAATCCAGACCCAGAAAGACAGGCACCATGTCTTCTGTTTCATCTAGGAATCTTAGCCCCAAGTCTGCAGATGTGAGTATACAACTCAGAGTAATGGCAGAAACCAGGAAAGTAAACGGGACCAGGGGGGATAGCAGGGTAGAAGTCATTGAAAAGGAAAATTGGAAAAATGTGTGAGAGGATTCAATTAGGGAGGGGTGATATGAAAACATAAGGAGGAGAAAGGTAAAACAACAGTAATGATGGCTGGAAAAGTCATAATGAATCACTATCTAATCAAAATTATATGCAATACATAGAAGTATGTGTACACAAATAATTATATAGAACGGATGTAATTTTACCATAAATGCTGAGAATGCTCTCAGACATGAGAATACCACCTTTGAGTTGTTGGTCAGGTTTATATAAGAAACTCAAATGACATAATAGAGTATTGCTCTTGCCTTTAGTTGCCTCCTAGAAATGAAATGGACGTCCCTATTGCTTCAAACACCACACATTTTGGACACAGAAGCAAACTGGATCTCACCTGAAAGACTCCTCTCTGAGAACTAGGTCCTATGACCCGACCTGAGAAATCACAAAGAAGCTACCACAACAGTCCTTCCCAGCTAGGATGCCAATGAGTCACATCAATAACCAGTATGACACACAATTTTAAGAGAGCAGTAGTAACATGCATATCTTGGTGGTAACTAACAGTTCTGTAATTGAACTTAAGGCCAGCTCGACCAGAAGGAAACCATGCCTGATACTGAAAGTGTAGCCATGTACTGAGTCTGGTGAAGACATGAAAACTTCTAAGTACAATTTTAGTAAACCAGCATAATTGCAAACTACATCCTGCATGTTTACCTTGATACCCACAGATAAGTACAGCTATCACCTCTCATCAGAGAATCTTCTTTTTACAACAGACAAAGATCATTACAGAAAACCACAATCAAAATGCAGAGAACAAAAGATCACTTGGGGCCCAGTTACAACTGATAACTCCTATTCCTAAGATTCAAAGATCACTAAAGAAAAGGAGGTGGAAAGGTTTTAAGAGCAAGAGGAATGGGAAATTTGTTGTGAAATTGTGTCTCCTAGAAACATCAGAGATGCTATAACCATGAGTCTCATAAAAATGACTGTCTATAAGACCTGAATGATAATGACACCAGTGGACATACTAACAAGGAAAGCAGAAAACTCAGAGTCTCAAGCCTAGTCAAAGAACTACTGGGAAGTATGGAATGCTGACAGTAGGAGAAATGATCTTCCTCAAGGAAGAATTTCTTCCAATTGGCTTTCTAATACGAAACAGTTAGCCTTATCATCAAATACATGCATATAACATAATATAAACCATATAGGTTGTATATATATATTTAGGAATATGTGTGTGTGTGTACGTGTGTGTGTGTGTGTGTGTGTGTGTGTGTGTGTGTGTGTGTGTTAGTGTATGTGCGTGTGTGTGTGTGTGTGTGTGTGTGTGTGTGTGTGTAACAGCTAAAGGGAAAATGGTCATGACATAAAGAGCAAGGTGACAGTCAAAAGAGGAAATAGAAGTAGGAAAGAAAAAGGATCAAATTATATAATTATAGTTTCAAAACATGAAAAAGTATTACAAAAATTATAATTCCCATAACAATTCTAACAGCTATATAATACAACCTATATTTACAGTTCAAAAGACTAAATATCGGAGCATGAGGAAATTTCTCTTTGAAGACCATACAGCAAGAAAATGATACAAGGAAAATGCCAGGTTATATCTCCATCACTTACAAAAGTGCAGGTCTTTTTAGTTCAAACATGAATATCAGTGGGATTAATGACCAAATTCAGTAAATTAAAATAGAATATGTTTAGTTAGATATAAATTTCAGACACTTATTTTAATGCAAGTATATTGCACAAAATATTTACAGTAAAGTACTTGGGCCAAAATTGATTTCAGAATAAGAACTCCGTTTCCTACTATGTCCTTGAATCTATGTTTGGAGCCAATGTTCCTTCTAATAGCCTAAGAAAAGGTGCTTCATTCATAAACACAAAAACTAGAAAGGAAAATATGAGTTTATATTGACTGTCAGAACTGTTCTCCCTCATTTGTAGGTTCCTTTTCAGTGCAACCAGTGTGTGCAGCTAACTGCTCATAAGTAAAGATTCTGCAGCATCTCCAGCCAAAGCTAAAAGCTTAATTACCACAGTAGTGAAATCAGGGCCATGGGGGAGAGCAAAGGCAAGACTGTGTTGCAGTCCAACATAGAGAGAACATCCTGTTCTCTCTCTCTCTCTCTCTCTCTCTCTCTCTCTCTCTCTCTCTCTCTCTCCCTCCCTCCCTCCCTCCCTCCCTCCCTCCCTGTGTGTGTGTGTATGTGTGTGTGTGTGTGTGCATGTGCATTTCTTATTTCTGTCAATAGTAAACTGAGTTTGGAAAAAACAAAACAGGAAATCTTTGTGAGTTTCACCATCTAGGCAGTTCTTGGGAAGAAATCCTGCCTGTGAGTCTTCACATCCACTGGCTATTTCCCAGAATTCTGGGGAACAGAATAGGGCTGGTGCAGTGGCCAGGCAGGCCCTGGAGAGAGCACAAACACACTCTGATAAAAGCCTGACATCAAACAGGGAGCTCTTGCAAGGCAGCAGAAGCCAGAATTGTGTCAGCGCAAGATCACTCTTCCTTGCGTCTTCAGCCCTTGCAACACTCCATCCACAGTCCAGCTAGATCCCCAGGGATGGGAATCATAGAATGTTCCAACTTCACAGGACTTGATCTGTAAACCATCTAATCTAACCCATTTACAGATGCAGATATATAGTAGCCCAGAGAGCAGAACTGTCTACCTCTAAGTAACATACTTTTGATGATAAAAATTATTCTCTTCCTTAGATTAATGTTCGAAGTTCCCGTCTGCCATGAGTTTTCTAACCCCATATATAGAAAAGCATGAAAAAGGAAGTAGTAGAAGAAATTGAAATTCATTGGAATCCTGTACCATTGGTCTTGTTTTCCTCACTTTTTAAAAATTAATTGGTTATTTTATTTAATTACATTTCAAATGTTGTACCCCTTCCTAGTCTTCCTTCTGCAAACCCCCATCCCATCCCTCTCTCCTTTGCCTTTAGGAGGGAGCTCTCCCCCCCCCCCCATGGACACTTGCCTCACCTCTGTATAATCCCCCTATGCTGGGGCAACAAGCCTCCACAGGACCAAAAGCTTCTCCCACTGATGCCAGATAAGGATGCAGATATTCCCAGGCAACCATCAAACTGAGCCCAAGGACCCTAATGGGCGAGGTAGTAGAAGTACTGAAGGAGCTGAAGAGGATTGCTACCCCATAGGAAGAACAACAATATCAACTAACTGGACACCTGCCCGTCCCCAGGACATAAACAGGGTCTATGGCTCCAGCTACATATGTAGCAGAGGATTGCCTTACCTGTACCATTCATTGGTCTTACTAGGTCACTTAAAACAATACATGCCAGGATTTCATTCAAAATCTAATTTTAGTTTCTCTGCTTTAGATCATATAAGTGTATGCATGTTTGTGCAAGTATGACTGTACTGCCTGTGTGTGTGTGTGTGTGTGTGTGTTCCCAGAAACAAATGAAAACGTGTACTGCAAGCAATCTGACTCCTAGTTTTTGATGGGATCAACATTAGCATGGTCATTGCTTTCCATAACAAAGAAGGCTTGCAATTCCAGAACTCATAAATGCTTCCAAATTCAACCTAATTAGTTAGTAAACCAAGTTGAGCAGGAGGAGAAAAGCAGCCACAGAAATGTTAAGCAATCAAAATAAACTAGGATTTATTCCTAACACTATTGTTACTTTCTCACTTGAACTTGCATAAATGGTTCTTCTTGTTAAGCCTCAATTTCTCTGTGTGCAAAATGTAGAAGACAATGATTCAGAATTGCCAGTTAAATTAACTTCAGTAAATATTACTTACTGGCTAAGTAATTAAGAAAGGGTGAACAAGGCCCAGTGGTTAACTTTAAAGGACTTTGGTTAAATGGTGAAGACAACACACAAAGAATTAAAATTACTATGGTTCAAATACTGTGAAGTCTCATATATATATATATGAGATTGTGAGAAGACAAAGAAAGGAGCCTTTCCAGCTCTAAAATTATGACAGTGCCTGAGGAATTCTAAACTCTAAGTAAACAACCTGCATTTCATTAAGATATTTAGGACAATGTACACAGAATACCATTAAGCCCCTGAATTAAATTCCATTTTCTGTATTCCCAAAGCCTATATTATTATGTCTTCATTTTTACAATAAAAATGGTATTTCTTGTTGACAATAAGTCAGTTATTGTTGATGTCAAGAAGGATATGTAAGACTCCAGAATAAAACCCTGAAATCCTCATTCCATGCATCAAGCATTGTGTTATCTGTATCGTACTAATAAGCTTGGTCCTGAGATTGTCCAGTTCTTGCCGAATATGGAAGTGGGAAGTTTTCTAAAGACAAAATAATCTATTATATTATTATTATTCTGTCTCCATTGCTCCACTGCTGACTTCAGTAACTAACAATATAAACCAGTAGGTGTTTGTTGAATTTATTTAAATTTTTATGTGGAATGTTGAAGGGAACAAATAAATTTATAAACAGAGAAAGAAAAGAAAATATGTTTGTGATTCTCTTCTTCCCCAAGATCACTTGTATCATGCCTGTCAATTGGTTGCCTCCATCTAAAAGCTGAAGGTCAATCCAAGGTTCTACTTTGATCTCAAAACCAATTTCTCTTCCTTGGTCCCATGGATTGCTCCCCTAAGAGGGTAGGCATGGCTCTTGCTTAGGAAATTTTACTAGCTTTTGGCTAGGTACCCAGCTTTAATTTTAGCTACTCCTTTACATTCTCTCGGAGCTTTCTGAAACACCGCTGGTTCCTCTCTCTTCTTGCTTGCTCTTCAAAATTCCCCCCTATTTTCTAGGGAAAGCCTCTACTAATGAACTTAAGCGTTAGCATTCTTTATCATAAAATATATCTCTTCTTTTGTCTATTTCCTACTGCTCACACTCTGTGATCCAGAGCACCCCACTTCTCAATGAACTGCACTATTTCAAAGCCACAAGCATTTTATCACCACACTACAAGCATGCCAACCATCATGAACTGTGTCTCTTTGAACTGTGAGTCAAAATAAACCCTTGTGGTTTTAAGATTCTTTTGTTGAGTATTTTTGTCCCAACAGTAAGAAAGCTAATTAATACAAAAATCTGGTACCAAGAGTCACTGCTATGACAAGGTACCATTTAATTTTAAGCAAACCAATAGACTGAGCATAGGGTCTCCAATGGAGCAGCTAGAGAAAGGACCCAAGGAGCTGAAGGTTCCTACAGCCCCATAGGAGGAACAATAATATGTACCTACCAGTACCCCTAGAGCTCCCAGGGATTAAACCACCATCCAAAGAGTGCACATGGAGGGACCCATGGCTCCAGCTTCATATGTAGCAGAGAATGGCCTTTTCATACATCAAGGAGAGGAGAGGTCATTGGTCCTGTGAAGGCTTAATGCCCCAGTATAGGGGAAAGCCAGGTCAGCCAAGTGGGAGGGGGGAGTAAACAGGGGGAGGGAATTTTCAGAAGGGTAACAAGGAAAGGAGATACCACTTGAAATGTAAATAAGGCAAATATCTAATAAAATAAAATAAAAAAGAATTTAGAGTTGATTTGTAGGTAAAATTTGTTTTAGCCTGATTTCCTAAAACTCAGTAAACAAAGTCTAATGGATGGACCATTGTGATAGGAGTCTGGAAGATCAACACATTGAGAGAAATGGTAGTGGAGTCCATACGATGTTAGAAATATTCACCAAGGAAAGTTGGAAGCATGGAGTGGATCAGACTGAAGCGAAAGGCTATGTGTACTGCCAATAGCAGAACAGGTATGTAGGATAGCCTAAGTTGGTTAAGCCCAGATAATGCTGTGGATAGCCTTGGTTATTAGACGAGCCTCCTCCATTTTAATGAACTGTCAGCTATGAATCAAATTCACACCTTTTCCCTTTAGCTGCTTGTGTTAGGTATTCTGTCACAACATTGAGAAAAGTAACTAACAGTCTAATTAGTTCAGAAAGGATGAATTTTTTGAAGCCATTGAGAGGAGGCTTATAAAGGTTATAAAGTTAGATTTTTTTTGTGAAGAAAGTTGTAATTACTGTTTTGAGAATAGTAGCTGAAAATATAAAAAGCATTCTAGTTACTTTGAGAGATACTAGAGATGTGAAGGAAGGAGAGTGAGACTCTTCAATGAGACTAATTCCTGATCCTATCTTGACCACCTGTTTAGGATAGATGAGGTCTAGTGAACACTTGAAGGGTTTAAAAAGGCAATAGAGCAATGTAAGTACAACATAATTAATAGAAAATTCTAGCCACACTAGAACTCTTGGGTAAGCTATACCTGGACCATGTGTTATCCATTCATGTGCACCACAAGATGGGACATATACTCACGTACCTAGTAGCTTTAAGTGACTTGTGATGAAGTGAATGAGCTTCAAGAGATAGAATGAAATAACCAGGCCCATGTAGTCTGAAAATGAAAAGGAAACTATCTATTCATCATCATGTTAGATAATTAGTGACGACATAGTTAAGTAGTATGTGTGAGAATGCATGGAAAGAGAGAAGTGCTAGTTATCAGCCTCCTTATTCTCAACAAAGCAACAAGGGATGTGTGATAGCTTATCTCAAAGATTGTTTTAAGAAAGTACAAGTAAGCAAAATGGAAACTTTCAACTACATACAAATTCAAGTAAAATTTTGAAGGGCATCCATACTTTCCATTGACACTGATTTCCTGATTGTATTACAGTCATGTACACATGCAATGTGCATGTGTCAATACTCAAAAGTTACATACCTCTGAGGGAACTCTAATATAAACAATCATGTTTGGTTGATGATGATAATATAAATGCATTCTCACCAACTATAACAAATATATTATTTTTCATGTGAAATGTTGTGAAGTTTGTAGGAGTATGTAGATAGCAAATTACAGGATGTTCTCTACTGTATATTCAGTTTTATTACATGACTACAAAATATCCAACTTGACAGCCATCCATGTAGCACCTACCCTGAAAAAGAAGTTCATACATGCCATTGATAATTTGACCAAGAAAGAAGTAGGAAGAAGGAGACAGACACCGAGAGAGTCTCATCATAGTCAAAGCCTGGTAGTATTCCTTCTGCTTGCTAACTTGTCTCTAGTAATTCTTAACAGATAATCCAGTCAAGTATCATAAAAAAATTATAGTCTCAGAATCACTTCAATTAAACTCAATAGCACTATACTCTTAACGTTCATCTCCATGATGATTAGTTTTTGTTAATTTGGCACAAACTAGAGTTATCTGGGGAGAAGCAATCTCTATTGAGGAATTGCCTCTATCTGATAGGGGTTATGGGCAAGTCTGTTGAGAATTTTCATGATTAATGATTAATTGGCTGGGCTCAATCTGTCGTAGGTGGTGCTCTTTTGAGGAAGACAACATTTGGTTATATAAGAAAACAGACTGAGCATACCATAGAGACAAAATCATAAAGCAGCATTTTCCCCATGGTTCCAGCCTCTGTTTCTGCTTAGATACCCCTCCTAGGTTTTATCAATGATGACCTTCCAGCTAGATTTGTATCTCAAATAAACCTTTATCTTTCCAAATTGCTTCCCATCATGATGTTTATCTCAGCAACAGAAGACAAACTAGGACAAATCTCAGCTCAGAAACTTGCTCACTGACTTCCTCCAATCATTTGTTTTCATGCTCAGCTCATTCTGCTCTGTGATAAAATACCAATTTGTAAGGACTCATCTCCAATATGAGAAATCATGCAACTGAATTTATGGCTCTATAAATCAAAAGAACAACACCCAGTTTCCCCTGTCAGAATTCACTACTTTTGAAGTTCTTCTTTTCTAAATGATAAGAGCCCAACAGAACAGCTCCTTAATCTAGATAGCAATTAGAGTCAACTGAAAATCTACCTTACTACAGGAACTGTGCCTAGTAAGAAAATATTACACACACACCACACACACACACACACACACACACACACAAGGGTATCTGTCAACTCTCTGTTTTTCAAGAGATACAGAGGCAAGATGACAGGTTTATATGATCCTTCAACAAGGAGTTATTTTTCTTGTCAGCTAGTCTTACATTTCAGCTCCCATTCATCTTACAGAGGATGAAGTACTAGGTGAATGCACTAAAAATGATAGTGAGCATTTTTTAAACAGTTGTATATGAATGACATGATGCCCAGAGTTTGATATGCAGGGAGACACCTAATTGTCACCAGCATAGGAGTTGAGTACTTGAATTGTTCCATTATAGAAAGTGAGACTGAGGCACTAAGGACTTTGAGCACTTTTCCTTACTCACATAGCCAGTATTTAACAAAGCAAAACTTGTACTAATATTTCTCAATTTCTAAACTCACATATTTAACTCTAGTGAACCAACTTAACCAATATATCAATCCCATGTTGTAAGTTGCATTGTCTTCATTAAACCCTTGAGAACATTGAAATTTTTAATAATTTGAGACATCTATGATTTGATGACAGTTCATATTACAAAACAGGATGAGTTATTTTTAGGATACAAACAGGTGTCTATTTCAAACACTCACTCAAGTACTTTAGCTTCTTCTTTGTTTTGATCATGTTTCCTAAATATTGAGGATGGGTGGTATTGGAGGTACACTACTTACTTTCTAGAAGAGGCAAGTTAACTGTTTTGGTCAATCCTATGTATGTATTAGTCAGTATATTCTTCCAGTATGTGCTTGAATTAACCAAGCTCAATAGATTTGAGATGGAGGAAAGTGAAGTTCACTTCTGTGGTCCAAGAAATCTGGAGCCAGGGAGGTAATGGCTCTCTGCTTGTTTGGGATCATGAGGACCTGAGTTTAATCTCTAGCATCCATACAACAGTTAAGTGAGTTTTCTTACAAGGAACTTTATAAGGATTGAGCAGGTTATAGTTATATATTTGGAATACAAACACACATACACACACAGATATATATATATATACCCCACCCCCACCCCCACATATATGTACATAGAATGTAGCATGATTCTGGCCATTCAATTACTAAACACCATTTGGATTCCTTTGTATTAATGATGGGCTCATCAAAACTCTGGCCTCTGTGTCTTCCTCCAGCATCCTTCTTGGCACTAAATACTATTTAGTATTTATGTTCTGATTATGCTTTTTCATCCCTTCCTGCCCTAATATATTATTTCTTCTCCCAGACACACCTTCCCTCCAATGATAATTTCCTTTCAATATTTCTTCAGCCTACAACCAAGATAGAGCCTCTGAATGTAGGGCAGACTCTTTTCTAAGTCTTTATATACCAAAATATTCTTTACTGCATTATACTTTAGTGTTTCTTTAATTGTTAACTTTTTTTTTCAAATATCCTGTGTGTATGTTGGTTTGGGGTACCCTGACTGCATTTGATTTGATAATAATTGATTAATAAATTGGTTCTTCATAGTTAGCTAATATCAAAAATAATGTCTCTATAGTATTTCTCCTTTATCATTTTCTATTAGCACACATTAGTTATGCATAATATTTTATTATAACATCTTCACACATGTGTATCTTTAGTATATATACCTCCATTACTATCCTTTGTCCCTTATCCATTCCCAATGACAGTCTTCTTCTTTCCAAAGTCTTCTTTCTCTCTTCTAATTTTGATATTATTATTTTTGTATGATTTATTATATTGGTGTTTCCTGAAAGTACTGGGTAAGAAGTTATGAATAAGACAGGTACATTACCACTGTCTATACCATGGAAGAAAATGTCACTTCCTTCCCCAGAGATTATTAAGCTCCTATAGACCAGTGGTTCTCAACTTCTGTGCTGCAATCCATTTGGGGACATATATCAGATATTATACATATCAGAAATTTACATTACAACTCAAAACAGTATCAAAATTACAATTTTGGTTGGGTGTCACCACAACATAAGAAACTGTATTAAAGGGTCACAGCATTAGGAAGGTTAAGAATGACTGTGCCTGCAATATAGTATAGTATCTATTATATAGAGTGTCTACAGTGTAGAAACTTGGTCATGGAGGATTCATTTTGCCCCTACTTCCCCAAAATTCCTTGAGTCTTGGAGGGATAAAAATTAAAACTCTTTAGGACTGAGTATTCAACAGTTCCAATATTCAGAACTCTGATGAATTATGTCCTTCTCTCTTCACCGTAGCTTTGAAGACTTCCTCTCTGCCAGTCCTACAAAAAGCCCAGGAGCTCAAAGATCCAAAACCATTCATGTGGAACCCTTCCATACCTTCCTGGAAGGCAGTATTAAACTGTGTAAAACACCCTGAATAATAACAGAAGCAAATTGAACTCTTCTTCTTCAATAGAATTGTTTTGAACTCTTTAATGTCTGGAAGAGTTATGTAATTAGGTCCTCTACAAAAGATAAGTTACTTGTTGCTTGTAGTTCTTTTGTTTATTAAGTTTTGTGTTTGTTTCCTTGATTTTGTTGTTACCATATAAAAGATGAAACCTTACTGGGAAAACTTGAACTAAGTGAATATGCTGTTTTAACAAAATCTAATTAGTTGGTTGATACAAGTTGTTTAATACAAACTAGAGTAGCTGACAATTTTATTAGAAATTTGGACTAAGGTATTCTTTCAGTTTTTCTATTTGTTTTAACTTTCAACTTGTCTGGAGAAGCTAAGCTTACAAGATGATAGTAAGAATGAGAATAAGCTTAAATGATTGTGGAAACAGGTACCAGGCACCAGACAGCAGGCACCAGAATTCCTGTTGAATTGAAACCTTGATTCCTGTGACTCAGCCAGGCTTCATTTTCTATTTACACACACACACACACACACACACACACACACACACACACACACACAGAGAGAGAGAGAGAGAGAGAGAGAGAGAGAGAGAGAGAGACATATACACAAAACAAACAAACAAATAAACTACGCTATTGTAATAATATCTCCTATGTTTAGAAAGTTTCAGCTATTTCCTTTTTTGTCTGTTAATGTATTTAGATTGAAACAGGTATAAATATTCTGCTTCTTGACTTTAATAGGATCCTTCACAAAATGATATCAAACAATTACACTAGTCTCGTATCCCACCACACTTGTCTCTCTCCACCCCACGCACCGGTTATACCTAAGCACTGGTTATGAACCTGGCAGATGATATCCTTCCATGTCACTTTGCCATCATATAGCACATCTCAATCTTCATTCCCTTCATTCTACTTTTGAACAAATCAATCTTATCATTTAAGACTCATGATCACGGTAAATTTCTCTGAAAATCATTCTCCTACTTTTCAGAACTGAAAGCGCCTATTATGCCTTGGATCATATGTCTGTTGAATTTACCATTCTGTTCAATTATTTATTTGTCTTCCCCCTCTGTTGGGCTATAAATTATTTTTTGTTGTTAATCAAGAACTGTTAATATGTTCATTGTATGAACAAGTATTGAGAGGGTTTGTGGCAAAATCTGAGTGCTAGAAGCTCCTTGCACAGCTAAGCTCTGTGATCCTGAATAGAACTACTTAGTTGTCAGGGCCACAGCTCATGCTGACATTGTTCTAAACTAGCTCCAGACTATTTGTCCTCCTTGTCATGGAGCTGATAGCAATTGTGAAAGTGATGAATAGCAGAGCAATTATGAACAATAGGAAACATCAGTTATAACTCCAGGGAGAAGACATAGCCATATCAGTAGCCTCATCCATCTAACTGTGCGTCATCTTCCAAAAGCAGCCTGCCCCGTGACCTTGGATTGCCAAAGGAGTCTTAGCTTTGGATAGATCTAAGTTCATTCTTTCAGACTGTCTTCTAAAACTGTAGGCGTTGTTCCTGGCCCACTCAGTCCTAGAAAGGGAACATGGGATGGAACACATATATTTTTCCTAAGGGAAGCCACTAACCAAAAATCTCAGCCCCACCCAAAAGACAAGACCTGTGTTCTAAAGCTTTGTATCCTCTGACAGATAGTAATGTCTCTCCCTTGTGGTAAGAACATCTGGAGATGAGAGGCGGATGGAAAGGCTAATATCATAGAGTTTACGTGGCTAAGTGTTGACAGAAAATAATGGCATTTCTCTCCTGTGGCCACTGGTAACCTCTTTTTCCAGTATTCGTATGAGAGGAAGCATTCAACAGAGTAAGTCTCCTTTGCTGGTAGATGCTTCATAGTTGAGACTATAAATGTGTGGTTGAAGAAGAAAAGTCAGAGAACAGGAAGAGTCACGTTTACTCCAGGTTCATACTGAGTCTGCTTTGGCATTTGGAAGGAAGGTGTGTGAATATAGCAGAGAAATATGTTGATGAACAAGGAATTTATATTTTGTTGTTGATGTTGTTACCTCTGAGGCTTAAAATAAGGGTATCTTGCATGGGATGCAAGTTCTCTACAACTGAGCCATACCTCAGGATTTTAATGAGGTATTTTTTTTTTATCAAATTCACTACAAATATATTTCAATCAACATAATTAGAAAAGTCTGAATAACTTAACCCAGAGTGAGTTAAAATGTTCTGTATGCTTGGTGGACAGCAGAATAAGGAAATCAAGAATATGGTCATTGGAACAAGACTCGTGGTTCATATATTAATATAAGTAACCCCTCTGTGCATGTTGAAATACATTGATTTTGAACATTAAAATGGGTATATTAATCTCTAACATTGTAATGGCTCCTATATAATTTTAAATGCCTTAAAATAAAGCTAAAGCTATATTCTTTTATTCACATAAAGAGATATTTGATAATTGTATAAACACTGCCTAAGTTTTGAATAGGAATAGTTTATAGCTCAAATATTCATCAATCAAACAATAAAAAAGCAGTTAGACAACTCCATGCATGGGTCCTTCCAGGAAAGAGCTGGTCTTCCAGGAGTACTGACACAGGCCCACAGGAGGTATAAGCTCCGGCTAGAGACAGCAAGACCAACTAACACCAGAGATGAACAGATTCTAAAGGCAAACTCAAGAACCTTACCAACAAAAACCAAGGCTACTTGGTATCACCAAAACCCAGTTCTCCCACCACAGCAAGTCCTTGATACCCCAACACACCAGAAAAGAAAGATTTGGATTTAAAATCACATCTGATGAAGCTGATAGAGGACTTTAAGAATGACATAAATAACTCCCTTAAAGAAATACAGGAGAACACGGGTAAACAGGTAGAAGCTCTTAAAGAAGAAACACAAAAATCACTTAAAGAATTATAGGAAAACACAACAAAACAGGTGAAGGAATTGAACAAAACCATTCAGAACCTAAAAAGTGGAAGTAAAAACAAAAAAGAAATCACAAAGGGAGACAACTCTGGAGATAGAAAACCTAGGAAATAGATCAGGAGTCATATATGCAACCATCACCAGCAGAATTCAAGAGACACAAGACAAAATCTCAGTTGCAGAAGACACTATAGAAAACATTGACACAATAGTCAAAGAAAATGCAAAATGCAAAAAGCTCCTAATCCAAAACATCCAGGAAATCCAGGACAAAATGAGAAGACCAAACCTAAAGATAATAGGTATAGAAGAGAGCAAAGATTCACAACTTAAAGGAACAGTAAATATCTTCAACAAAATTATAGAAGAAAACTTCCCTAACCTAAAAAAAGAGATACCCATAGATGTAGAAGAAGCCTATAGAACTACAAATAGATTGGACCAGAAAACAAATTATTCTCTTCACATAATAATCAAAACACCAAAATGCACAAAATAAAGAAAGAATATTAAAAGCAGTAAGGGAAAACAGTCAAGTAACATATAAAGGCAGACCTATTAGAATTCGAACAAACTTTCACCAGAGACTACAAAAGCTAGAAGATCCTGGGCAGAACTCATACAGACCCTAAGAGAACACAAATGCCAGCCAAAGCTACTCTACTCAGCAAAGCTTTTAAAAACTTTCAAATAGATAGAGAAACCAAGATATTCCATGACAAAAACCAAATTACAAAATACCTTTCCACAAATACATCACTTAAAAGGATAATAAATGGAAAACTCCAACACAAGGAGGGAAACTACACCCTAGAAAAAGTAAGAAAATAATCTTCATTTAACAAACCAAAAAGAAGATATCCACATAAATATAATTCCACCTCTAACAACGAAAATAACAGGAAGCAACAATCACTTTTCTTTAATATCTCTTAAAATCAATGGACTCAATTCTCCATAAAAAGACATAAGAGTCTGGATATATAAACAGGACCCAACATTTTGCTACATACCAAAACCCACCTCAGTGACAAAGACAGACACTACTTCAAAGAAAAAGACTGGAAAACAATTTTCCAAGCAAATGGTCCCAAGAAACAAACAGGAGCCATTCTAATATCGAATAAACTCGACTTTCAAACTGAACTCATAAAAAAAAAATCTTAAAAATCTACCAAAAAGAATTCTCAATTCTGAACATCTATGCACTAGATGCAAGGGAACCCACATTTTTTATTGATATATTTTTTATTTATATTTCAAATGATTTCCCCTTTTCTGGGTCCCCACTCCCCACAAGTCCCATAAGCCCTCTTCCCTCCCCTGGTCCTCCATCTACCCCTTCCCACTTCCCTGTTCTGGTATTCCCCTATACTGTTGCACTGAGTCTTTCCAGAACCAGGGGCCACTCCTCCATTCTTTTTGGACATCATTTAATATGTGGATTATGTTTTGGGTATTCAGAGTTTCTAGGCTAATATCCACTTATCAGTGAGTGCATACCATGATTGATCTTTTGAGACTGTGTTACCTCACTTAGTATGATGTTCTCCAGCTCCATCCATTTGTCTAAGAATTTCATGAATTCATTGTTTCTAATGGCTGAATAGTACTCCATTGTCTAAATATACCACATTTTTTGTATCCATTCGTCCGTTGAGGGACACCTGGGTTCTTTCCAGTTTCTGCTGGAAAGGGCTGTTATGAACATAGTGGAGCATGTGTCCTTATTGCATGCTGAAGAATCCTCTGGGTAGATGCCCAGGAGTGGTATAGCAGGGTCCTCAGGAAGTGTCAGGGCACCCACGTTTATAAAAGAAACTTTATTAAAGTTCAAAGCACACATTGTACCTTACACAATAATAGTGGGAGGCTTTCATACCTCAATCTCTTCACCAAACAAATTGTGGAAACAGAAACCAAACAGAGAAACAATGAAACAAACAAGTTATGAACCAAATGGATTTAACAGATATCTATTGAACATTGTATCCTATAGCAAAAGAATATACCTTCTTTTCAGCACCTCATAGAACCTTCTCCAAATTTGACTGCATAATTGGTCACAAAACAGGCCTCAATAGATAAAACAAAATTGAAATAATCCCATGCATCCTACCAGGTCACAACAGACTGGTCTTCAATAACAACAAAAACAACAGAAAGTCCACAGAAACATGGAAGCTTAACAACATCCTACTCAATAATAACTTGGTCAAGGAATAAATAAGAAAGAAATTAAAGACTTTTTAGAATTTAATAAAAATGAAGCCACAGTTTACCAAAATTATGGAACACAATGAAAGCAGTGCTAAGAGGAAAGCTCACAGCCCTGAGGGCCTTTAAAAAGAAACTGGACAGAACATACACTAGCAATTTGACAGCATACCTGAAAGCTCTAGAACAAAAAGAAGCACATAAACCCAAGAGGAGTAGATGGCAAGAAGTCATCAAACTCAGGGCTGAAATCCACCAAGAAGAAACAAAAAGGACTATACAAAAAACAACAAAACAAGGTGTGTGTTCTTTGAGAAAATTAAAACAAGATAGGTAAAACCTTAGCCAGACTAACCAGAGGGCACAGAGACAGTACCCAAATTAAGAAAATCAGAAAAGAAAAGGGAGACACAACAGCAGAAACTGAGGAAATCCAAAAAATAAACCAACAGATCCTACTACAAAAGCCAATAATCAACAAAACTGGAAAATCTGGATAAAATGGACAAATTTCTAGAAAGATTATCAGGTACCAAATTTCAATCAAGATCAGATAAACCATCTAAACAGTCCCATATTCTCCAATGGAATACAAGCATTCATTAATAGTCTCCTAACCAAAAAAAAAAAGAAAGAAAGAAAGAAAGAAAGAAAGAAAGAAAGAAAGAAAGAAAGAAAGAAAGAAAGAAAGAAAGAAAGAAAGAAAGAAAGAAAGCCCAGGACCAGGTGGGTTTAGTGCTGAGTTCTATCAGGCCTTCAAAGAACACCTAATACCAATATTCTTCAAACTATTCCACAAAATAGAAACAGAATGAACACTACCCAATTCGTTTTAGGAAGCCACAATTACTCTGATACCCAAACCACACAAAGACCCAAAAAAGAAAGAGAACCTCAGACCAACTTTCCTTATGTATATCAATGCAAAAATACTCAATAAAATTCCAACAAAACTAAGAACCCATCAAAACGATTATCCATCACGATCAAGAAGGCTTCTTGGAAATCCTTTAAATTAATCCACGACATAAACAAATTCAAAGAAATAAACCACATGGTCATTTCACTAAATGCTGAGAAAGCATTTGACAAGATCCAACACTCCTTCATGATAAAAGTCTTGGAAAGATCAGGAATTCAAGAGCCATACCTAACCATAGTAAAAGCAATATACAGCAAACCAGTAGCCAACATCAAACTAAATGGAGAGAAACTTGAAGCAACCAAGGGCAACCAACAGATTGGGAAAAGATATTTACCAATCCTACATTTGATAGAGGACCAATATCCAATATATACAAAGAACTCAAGAAGTTAGACTCCAGAGAAACAAATAACCCTATTTAAAAATGAGATACAGAGCCAAACAAAGAATTCTCAACTGAGGAATACTGAATGTCTGAGAAGTACCTAAAGAAATGTTCAACATCTTTAGTCATCAGGGAAATGCAAATCAAAACGACCCTGAGATTCTACCTTACACCAATCAGAATGGCTAGGATCAAAAACTCAGGAAACAGCAGATACTGGTGAGAATACAGAATAGAAGAAACACTGCTCCATTGCTGGTGGGATTACAAACTGGTCCACCACTTTGGAAATCAGTTTGATGGTTCCTCAGAAAATTGGACATAGTACTACCTGAGGACCCAGCTATACCTCTCCTAAGCATATACCCAGATGTTCCAACATATAATAATGACACATGTTCCACTATGTTCATAGCAGTCTTATTTATAATAGCCAGAAGCTGGACAGAATCCAGAGGAAAGAATACAGAAAATGTGGTACATTTGCACAATGGAGTACTACTACTTTTAACTCAGCTATTAAAATCAATGAATTCATGAAATTCTTAGGTAAATATATGGAACTAGAAAATATCCTGATTGAAGTAGTGCAATCACAAAAGAACACATACGGTATGCACTCACTGATAAGTACATATCAGCCCAGAAGCTCAGAATACACAAGATACAATTTGCAGGCCACATGAAGCTCAAGAGAAGACCAAAGTGTGAATACTTTGGTTCTCCTTAGAAGAGGGAACAAAATTTACTCAAGAGAGCAAATACAGTGAAAAAGTGTGAAGCAAAGACAGAGGGAAAGACCATACAGAGACTGCCCCATCTGGGGTCCCATCCCATATACAGTGACCAAACCCAGACACTATTGTGAATTACCAAGAATTGCTTGCTGAATGGAGCCTGATATAGCTGTATCCTGAGAGGTTCTGCCAGTGCCTGACAAATACAAAGGGGTATGCTTTCAGCCAATTACTGGACTGAGCACAGGGTCACCAATGGAGGAGCTATAGAAAGAACCCAAGGAGCTATAGGGGGTTTGCAACCCCATAGGAGGAACAATACAAACCAACCAGTACCCCTTAGAGCTCCTAGGGACCCATGACTCCAGCTGCATATGTAGCAGAGGATGGCCTTGTGTGGCATCATTGAGAAGAGAGGCCCTTGGTCCTGTGGAGGATTAATGCCCCAGTATAGGGAAATTTCAGGACAGGGAAGGGGGAGTGGGTGGGTTAGTGAGCAGGTGGAGGGGGATGGGATAGGGAGTTTTCAGAGGGGAAATGAGATAAGGGGATAACATTTGTAATGTAAATAAAGAAAATATCTAACAAAAACTAAAATGAAAGTTAAGAAAAAACTAGCTAGACACATTTTTAACAGAATTTAGACATACCTGTGTCCATCTAAAATTATATTATTGTGTTTAATATTTTCCATGGGAAATTGTGTCAATAGAAATAACTTTCTTTAAAAAAAAAAAGAAGAAGAAGAAAGAAACAACTTTCAGAGATACTACCTTTGCCTTTAGGAAAGAATGCGTTTCTTGCCTCAGTGAGCTGACTATTCATTTGTTGGTTAAAATCAGTAAATGTCATGAAGGTAAAGCAATTGCTATTCATTATACTTTGCACTCGATGCTTTAATCAGAGGCAAGAGCTGAAGATGACAAGAGGGCAAAAAATGATAACAAGAGGGAGGATATGAAGAATGTAAAGAGAGAGGAGCAAAGCTGAAACTGATTTACAGCAAGGATTCAATGTACAAGGAATTTGCTAAATGCTTCCCAACGTAATCTTATTTAGTCTAACAACTCTCTAAGTTAAATACCATTATCATAGCATTCCATTTGGATTCTGAGGAATGAAATTATATGCCCACAGTCTGTGGTGAAATGGAACTCTAACATAGATCTGATTTTTGTACTGCCTTTTTTTTCAGTCCCAATTTAATATTTAGGAACCCTGTGAAGAAGGGGCCCCCTCTACTATCCTCACCTTACCAAAAAGATGAGACCATTGAACTTTAACATATTGTCACCAAGGAAATGCAACCCACCATTGGAAGAATGACGTCAGAAAGCAAAACAGGTGAAAAGGCTGATGAGGTCAGCTTGGGATGAGATGGTCATTGATGAAATCCTGATGAGTACATGGAAGTCCACTATGTCATTATGTTTATATCTATTATGATTTTCTAAACAAAATCAATTTTACAGTGAAGAAGATTCTGGAATTTGACAGTGTTCCTTTAAATAGTATAATGTACAGGCAATATTGAACAAAAACAAAACCTTGTGGTACAAGGACAAGTTACATTCCTCATGTTTTCCCCCTCAGCTCAGGGTATAATTTATAGCCTAGAACCCTTTTGCTCAGAGATGCCAGGTATCCCTTGATTATTGACCAGAAAGGCCCTATATAGAATGGCCATTTGTATAACTGGTGACTTCAAGTGTGTATGCCTGACACATTGTGAGGCACATCTGGAATAAATTGTTTTTCTTCTTTCTTTTAGATTAGAGATAAATCTAAAGAGAATGTTGAATTGATTTTTTTATTCTCTATGGGTCCTTAACTTCACTGTTAACTCAAATTGTCTAATGACCCAAGAAGAGACCCCCTGGTGAACAGGGCTAAATGCCAATAGGGATGGTGCCTAAAGTTGGCTTTATTCTGGAAGTTCCCATTTCTGTGGCTGGGGCTGGTCTTTGCATGACACCATCAGATAAAGGATGGTGCGGTGATGAATGAGTTGCTGTAGAGGAGCTGGAAAAGGAATTCTTGTTCTGACTCTGCCCTAGACCTCAAGGAATGTTTGTCTATATGATTTTAGCCTATGCATCCTTTTGTATAAAATGAAAATAAATATATAACACTGCTGGTATAATTGGTGTAGCTCATGTAGCGAAAGAACACTGTGGACATACCACTGCAGATTAGTGACCTTTCTTCATTCTCGAATAACAGCTACTGTTAGAGTCGGTCCCATCTCAGACCTCATAAAATCATATATAATAGAGTTGGTCCCATCTCAGACCTCATAAAATCATCTCCTGAATATATAGGAAAGTATTTTAGCTCAATGGCAGGAACAATAACTTTACTTGAAAGAAGAGAATTCACAGGGAGCACTGAGAAAAAACATAAAAACTGAGCTTGTTCAAACATAAGCTCCATGTCTTTTACAATATGTGGTAGAAGGAAATTGTTTAAACACAGGTGTCAGGTGTGGTGGCACTTACCTTTAATGCCCACACCTGGAAGGCAGAAGCAGGTGGATCAGCCTGATCCTATATAGTGAGTTATGGGCTAGCTCGTACCACCCTATTGAGAATGAATGAATGAATGAATGAATAATAAATAAATGAATGAATAAATAAATAAATAAATAAATAAATACTAAAAAAAAAAAAAAAACCCTAAGGATCAGGAGATCCTTTAGCTAAGTGAATAGAAGTGCTTGCTGAGAAAGCAAATACCTGAGTTCAAATCTCCAGGACCCAGGTACAAGCTAAGCACTGTTGCTCATGGTAGTAACTCCAGCTCCGGAGGGTGAAGACAAAAGATCACAGGAGCTTCCTAGCCAGCCAAACTAACCAACCTTCAGATCAAACAAGAGAATTTGTCTCAGAAAAGGAAAATGATAGAGGAAATCACAAGACTCCCCGACGTCCTCCTCTAATCATCACATGCACATACAGAAGCTAAAAAGAAACAACATGGATGGTAGGTGTTGCCATGGCTTCAGGATAAAGAAAGCTGAGGTGGAAAGTACCATCAGAAGACAGACAAGGCCTCTCATGGCAGGCAAAGCACTGCCGGGAATATGAATGGGAGAAGCCGGACAACTGGGGTGAGCCAGAATGAAGGGTAATGAAATGATGCAGGCAGATACTGTTCAGTTTTGCAGAAGCTGGCCACTAAGCAAAGATGATATGGTAGCTGGAAACAGTAAGCAGAATGAAGTGATAACGTCTTTAGTACATGTTAGGCAACCATTTTTTACACTTCATTGTAAAAGCTGGAGGCGAAGAGCCAGCATAGAAAGATGTGGTCAGGTGCTGATGACACATCCTAGCTCTGCTAGCTTGGATCAAGTGATTAAACTTCTCACTGCTTCCATTTTCACATTGAGAAATGAAAGATAATGATGCTATGTGCATGTGAAGTTGATGAGAGGGTTCAGTGAACTAAGTGCATCCAGTGTTTTAGCTGGGCTCCTGGCACCACTGCAATGCCTAGTAAATGCATGTTATTGTTAAAGTACCGGGAAGGGGTGCCCTGTTGTTCTACTTATTACCTTTAATAACGGAATCTGATGCCTCATCAACTCTACTCTTTGACATGCAAAACATTCGCATTTGCTAAGACTTTGTGTCCCGTATAGTTTTCTGAATCTGGTAGTCTTCTGCTCCTAGGAAAGAGCTTTGTTTTCCAGTTTTGTAAGTAGGCAAGCCAAGCACTGAGTTCTTCTTTTGTAATTGACCGTGTGTGTTGAGTAATATTCGGATTATTCCCCTCTTTCTCTTTGATCTTCCCTGCTACCAAGGATTGCCTGACAGGCTGACTCCTGACCAGCTCACCTCCTTCTCAGAATCGGAGATGGAGACAAAGTGGCCCATAATAGCAGAGAAGATTTAAGCTAGACTGAAAGAAACATTTGAGTTTCTTAATCCATAAACAAAGAATTCTTTATATGAATTTTAAAATGGCAAAGACATGAAGCAAAGTTTTGTCAAAGTATATAGAAAATAGTGTTAGAATGAACCTGGGGAAGCTTATGAAAAGGCACATGTAGCTCTTAGTCAGACGGAATTGCTTCAAAGTGGCCATGAAGGTGCATTCTTATTGAATATTTATTCCATATTGCTTCAGTGATTCTGGTCTTTTTTTTTTTTTTTTGAGATACTTGAGGCCCAGAACTTTATACTTGAGTACATACATACACCTGTCTTGTTCATAATCTGATCATCTACCTTTTCATATTATTTATTAAACTTCTTATTTTTCTGTCCATTGTACATATCCTGGTAGAAATGAAGCTTACAGATGCTGGGAATATGTGTCACCATTGCTTTCTGATGTATGTGAAGTGGTCAAAACAGTATTAGTCAATATTTACTAAAATTACTTGAACCAGATTCCCACTCTCCCCAAACATCACAAAAAGTAAATAAATTTCTGCTATAGTTCTCACAACATATCCTCTTATTTGACTGTTCCAACATTTGAGTGAATAACAGTCAGGGAAGATGCTGATGCCACGAATCTCTTTCGTAGGAAAAACAATAATAAAAATGCATAATTCTGGGCTAGGGAGCTAGCTCAGCTGGTAAAGTGCTTGCCTTGCAAGCAGGAAGACACAAATTTGATCCCTAGAATCCATGCTTTAAAAAAATCGAAGCATGGTGATGTGCTTATAATCCCACATCTGGGAAGGGTGAAACAGAGAAAGATACTACCTGGGGATTGCTATCCAGCCAGGCTAGCTTAATTGTGGCATTGAAGACCATTGAAAGATCCTTCTGTCAAAAGCAAAGAGGAATGACCCTGAAGATTACATGACCCCTACATGGATATACATACATTCATGTACATATACCTCCACAGATACATGTAGTCTCATACATGTGAAAGCATACATATCAGACACACACACACACACACACACACACACACACAATTGTGAATGAATTTTCTGAGGATAATATCCAAAAATGGTTTAAAGTCAAAGATACAAAAAGAGCAAATTAATAGCATGTTCACTAAAAGGAGTTCTGGTCTTTGAAATTCAAGTCCTATGTTGCTGTAGTGTTTAGCCTAACCTTCACATCTAGTAACACCTCTCCCTTGATCCCGAGATTAAAGTTCTCCAGACTGCTTTCAGACCCCATATCCCTTAATACAGCACTCTAACTTACCCAGAACTCAGCTTTCTAAACAACCCTGTTCCTGTTGTTCCCGGATTTTCAATCAACAGTTTTCACATTTATATAGTAAAGCGTAGTCATTTTCATATCCCCGTGATTCCCTCCATTTCTCTGTACTGGACCCCTTCTTATCAATGAGTCCCCCTACTCTCTCCTGAGCCTCTTTCACCTATTGCAAGAGTGGCTTATTAAATACTTAAGTTCTAGACTCAGGAATCTTGCCTTTAAATTCTTAAGTTTCTTTTTAATTTTTGTTATCTTTTTTTAAGATTTAAGAAGATGTGTGTGGGGGCTGTAGAGATGGCTCGGCGGTTAAGAGCACTGTCTACTCTTCTGAAGGTCCCGAGTTCAAATCCCAGCAACCACATGGTGGCTCACAACTATCCGTAAAAAGATCTGACTCCTTCTGGGGTGTCTGAAAACAGCTACAGTGCACTTACATACAACAAATAAATAAATCTTTAAAAAAAAAAAGATGTGTGTGCCTTTGTGTGGGTGTGCACGTGTGAGTTCAGGTTCCTGTGGAGTCTTCATGAAGGGTTCAGACCCCATGGAGCTGGAATTAGAGGCATTTGTAAGCCAGCCACTCAATGAGGGTGCTAGGGACTATATTCAGATCTCGTGTTAGACCAGTACACATCCTAAAACAGCCCAAATCCTCAACTTTCAATTAGCAACTTGGGCTTAAATTAACCCTTCAATTCAATAGCTGTATGAGCACAGAAAATTTATTAAGCTCTGAACCTTGGGTATTTTATTTTCAGTTTGTGAAATTAGCACAATAACACATTCCTCAAATGTGCTTGGGGGAGGGGGAGAGTAAGGAAGCATGCTAATACGCATGACAATTTTTAAAATACTAGACACACACATTTAAAGCTAATTACTATCAATTTTTCTCTTCAGTGTTGCATATTATTTTATTGCATTTGCATGTATGTGTCAGAGAGAGAGAGAGAGAGAGAGAGAGAGAGAGAGAGAGAGAGAGAGAGAGAGAGAGAGAGATTGGGCACACATTTACAACAGCTCCATGGGTGACTGTGTGGAGGTCAGATGACATCTTGCTACAGTAGACCCTCTCCTTCCATCCTGAGGGTCCCAGGCATTAACCTCAGGTTGACAGCTGAATGACAAGTCGCTCTACCTACTGATTCATCTGCACATTTCTCTCACATTTCTCTTCCACTATCTTTTGGTATAGATAATGATCTTGTAAATATTTTATGTTAAGGAGTAGAGAGGAGTGTTTTAGGAATTACTTACTATAGGGTTTTCTGTGGTTTCTACTTAACTCTGTCACTGTAGCAGGAATCCAACCAAGGACATGAATATATTATTATAATCTTTGTTTACAAAAACAGGCAACCACTTGGATTGGCACATGGGAAGGACATTGTCTTCCATTGCTGGTCCAGACCAGATTTGGCATATATAGACCTTAGTCTAGGCTTCTCTTGTCTTAAATATTCTTATCTCCTAAACAGGAGTAATACTAGTCTTTCCCTGATTAACTTGCTAGATGGTTAAATAAGATTTAAAAGTCCAGTACCTAGAAGTCCTATGCAGATGGCTGAACTGAGGGTAACTTGGAGTGTTGTACTGTTATTGAGAAATGTCATGTCAGTGTAAGATATCTGGAGTCGTTTAAGCTATTGGATCAATGCAAAAGTCTCACATACACACGATATATCATATATACACTAGAGATTATGAACTTCATTATCAATAGACCTACCTTAGGTTATTGATATATATACTACTCATCTCTGTGTACATTCAGTCCCCAGAACATTTCCCAGATCCAGCCATTCAAAGGTTTTCACTGTCTTCTAATGAATTTGGAATGCTTATTTCATTATTTAAAAATAAGTCATGCATTAATGTAACATATGCAAGTAATTAGAGCTGTTTATGTGCCTTGTGATTCATCTACTAGACTGTGAGATCCTTGAAGTTACAGTCTACATCCTAATGCCTTCTGCGTAGTATTTCTTAGCACAGTTTCTGGCATAGTAATGACTTGTATATCATTATACAAGGACATACTAATGACAAGTGATGGTGGTATAGTGACTGTGAGTTGTAATGGCGGTGACTATGCATATGATAATAGTAATGTGGTGCTGGTAACTGTGGTATGAGAGGTGGTGATAAGAAGGTAGAAGTAGTTGTTGTGGTGTCAATAGCACACCAGTGCCCACTAGTAATGATACCATTAAAAGTGGAGATTGCTGTTAGAGTGATACTGATAGTGATGAAAATATTGATGGTAGTAGTAATACAATTCTCCTTGTTATGGTGGTAATTGTGTTCAAGTTATTGTTGTAATCATTATTGTCTTTGTGCAGTTATATGTGGTCATTGTTGTAATGATGGTAATGGTAGTGGTTAGTGATATAGTAACAATGGTCACTCTTGTGATGGGAGTGGTGATAGTGGTGGTGGCAGGGTGGTGGTAATGGCAGCAATCATTGTTGTAGAGATGGTGGAGGTTGTGGTACAGGGATGGTAGTGGTAATAGCTGAGGTAGAAGAGACTTTGTTAATTTCTTTTTAAATGTTAATCAGTATTTTCTTCAATTTGAGCCAAGAAATGGAAATGAAGCAAATAAGTGTTTTGGCAGAGAATAAAAATATGCAGGAAGGCCAAACAACCACAACAAGACCAAAATTATATGTGACTTTTCCTAAGACAACATGAAGACTGAAATCTTCACAGGACTGGAAGTGAATCACCAGACCTTAAATATTTTACAATCTCCAAAATACTACCAAGTAGTCTCCTAATTATTCAACATAAGACTTCTGAGGTAAACATATCCACACCCTACTTTGTTGGTGAGGAAACTAGTTTTTTTTTTAATTAATTAATTTTTTATTTACATCTCAAATGCTGCCCCCTCTTCAGGTCCCAACACACAGACTTCTTCCCCCATCCCCATTCTCCTCCCCTGAGCCCCTTCCCCAGGTGTCACCCCTCCTTGGGGCATCAAGTGTCTACAGGATTAGGCATATTCTCTCCCACCGAGGCCAGACAAGGCAGTCCTCTGCTACTATGTTCTGGGATGGGTTAGTTGACACTGTTGGCCTTACTATGCGGCTGCCATCCCCCTCAGTTCCTTCAATCCTTCCCCTAACACTTCCATAGGTGTCCCCAACCTCAGTTGAATGTGTAGCTGTATCTGCATCTGTCTTAGTGCAGGTAAAGCTTCTCAGAGGACAGTCATGCTAGGCTCCTGTCTGCAAACACAGCATAGCATCAGTAATACTGTCAGGGTTTGATGTCCACCCATGGGATGGATTCCAAGTTGGCCTGGTAACTGTTTGGCCATTTGTTCAGTACTTGGATGGGAGATTTTAATATACTTCAGCTAGTAAATGAGTTTCCATTGGGATAGGGTGCAAGATTATCATATATTTCTCTTTTCATTACTAAATCCAAGAAGTAATATTGGCATTAACTCTGTGTAAGAAGTAAGTTTTTATTAGGCGATTAGATTTCCTTTCAATCTCAAAATATTTTCTTCTTATTTGGTTTCAAAGTTAGTATGTTGGTTCTGAATTTTCTCTACTGCTCTAAAATCTCTACTTATGTGTCATTTGCCACTCTACTGAGAGTAAGGTAGCATTTCACCTTTGTTCTGATTTTTGTTTCCTTTATCGATTGTGTTCAGCATATGCTATTATTCATCAGTCATCTTAGAGATAGCTAAGATAGTAAAATATTTTGCATTTTTAAATTTTTTATTATTTGTCTTATTCTGTTGCTTATTGTTTTCAGCTATAAAATTTTCACAATATTGGGCACAAAGCAATAGATAACATCATTTACTCTTCTATAACTTCTTAGAGGAAACCATAGTATTAATATATATTAATAGATTACAAGGAAAAATCACTAATGTACCTTTAAAGAAAAAAACATGGTATTTTCACCATTGATACTTATATTATATAGCAAGTGTATATGTATACGGATTACATGTATACACACATACATTTGAATTACATAAAACAATCAAATATAACACTGAGTATACAAGTTTTAAAAAGAAGAAATTAGATCTGATTTTATCACAATATCAAAAGGGGATTTTGGATAAAGTTAGCTTGTATTTCTCCGTATTTAGATACTCAGAGACCACATACAGACAACAGAAGTCTAATCAATGGCATATAACAATGGTGGAGAGTGTCTAATTTAGATCCCTGGTGTTTCAATTGTCTACTTCACCCAAACAAAACGCCCAGCCCTGAAATGGATATGGATGGATTTTATAATTGTAACTCTATGAATGAGTAAAAGAAAGGTCACACAGGCAGTAAATGCCAGATGTGGCATTCAAATCCAACTGTCTGTGTTTTCACTGTGACACTTCTGTGTCTTCCCCACTTGGAGTCTCTACTTTACCCACAGGCTAAATTAGTAACCACACGAAGTCTAGTACATATAAGTAGCAGTTGTACAGAGCCAAGATTTGTGGCTTAGGGCTGCGTAAGGGCCACTTAACAGGTGGAGGAGGAAAATTGTCCATTAATCAAATTCTCTATCATAAAGATACTCATTTAACAAAAAACATTATGCATATTTAAAAGTCACAGCATAGAGGGTAATTAAATATTCTTTTCCAGCTAAGGCAAAAGGCATCATCCCTTCCTATATGCTCACTGGAATCGATTCCAGGACACACCAGCCACTTGAAGAGGTAGTGTCCTATAGTCCCTCAATATCCAGATCTTACTCTTCTGTCATTCAGAATCAAAGGCCAGGATGCTCCCACAAAAATCAGTAAAGTATGGTCCACTTGTGATTCGGTCAATCGATGAGCTCTCCCATACAAAAAGTGTGAATCTAACTTGAAGAGTACAGTTTGGGCATCAACAAAATCATCAAGTATTATCTAGAAAAGGAAGTATCCAAGAAAGCACAAAAACCAGTCATATATTTTTTTAATCTCATATATAAACTACCAAAAGACAGAGACCTAAATTTGGAAGTTGGGAGTTCTGTGAGGCTTTTCTTTTCTCCCCAGGGGGGAAAAAGAGAGATTGAATGAGATAAAAATAATCTTGTTCCGAGTCTCCTGCAATAAACTAAGTCTTCATGGAAGCAAATAGTGTAGCGTCCAGGAGTGCATATGAATCCTGCCTCCACCCCTAGTCACTGTGGTATTCTGAGTGATATTTGCAAACTTCAGTTTATACATTTGTGAGATACGTTCTTATAGTACCAACCTCTAAGGGAATCAGATGAAGAGTCACATGAATGAGGCCCAGCATGTACTCTAGGCCTTTTAGTGTTTTATCTATACAGCCACTCCTCAGTGCTCAGAGATGGGAAAGAAAGGCATAACCTGGAGAAGAGTGGGTGATAGAGGATTAAGGCAGGAGTAGAAAATATAACGATGAATGAAATGGGAATAAACACTATCCTTACATCAGTCTTTTTGTGTGGTAGTTATTCCCTCAGTCAGGATTGTTTCCACATAGGGTTCTTCCACCTGTTCTGACTATAAGGTGTCTTGGAAATATCTGATGCAGCCAGCTGTTGTGGTGTGTGCCTTTAATCCCAGCATTGAGAGGCAGAGACAGGCCAATATCTGAGTTCAAGGGTAATCTGGTCTACAAAGTGAGTTCTAGGAAAGAAAAGAAAATATCTGATGTGCCTCAGTCCTGGGCTGCCATGACTATAGAGAAACCTGTTAGTGATTCAGAGAGAGGAAGAAAAACCTGGATGCTTAGGAGGAAACAGGTATAGTAATGCTTCCTGGGGGAAAAATCATGGAGCCAAGAAAACAGCAGCTATGCCCAGCAATCTAACCTCACCTCTCCAAGGTTCACTGTTGCTCTGGAACAAAATTCTTTGTCTTTATAGCTGTTATAACTCAGCCTGGGCACTTCACATTGCTATACATGGAAAACTTTCAAATTTGCTACCAGCCACACTGAGTAGCATTCAGCTTCTAAAATGAAATGTATTTGTCCACTCTTCAGGTCTTTTGAAGACCTGGACCTCCAGTCTGGAATGCACTTGTTCCCTCTCTCCTCCAACAAGCCTTCCCTTTCTCCTCCAATATTCACTTTATGTAGCTAGCTTTCAAAGTTACTTCCTCAGAAAAGCCTTCTCAGATCCCAGAGTTCCTTGCAGGCACTTTAATCTCATGAGCCCAGACTTCCACCTGGGACTTTATACAGTCTGGCTTTGCTATGTGTGACTGCTTCATGGATATCTGTCTGTTCCGCAAGTCTCCATAATAGATTCCATGAACTAAAAGACCATATAGGAAAAATGGGTGCTGTTCAATGTTACGGCTCATACAAGAGGAGCTGCAATAGATTTCTGGCATCCAGGGAGGGGGAGACAACATCTATTTTCCTACTCTTTCTTTTTTTATAGTGTTAGGCATTAAGAGTGTATTCAAAAATGTGCTTACTGACTTAAGGAATGAATGACTAGTCCTTCCACCTTATCACATCTCTTACAAGGAACACAGTGACATCTAGTGATCGTAATTCCCCAACTTGAGATTCTCTAGTATACCATGAGTCAATGATAGAAAGCTTTACTATACATTCAAAACATTGAACATTTCAACAATGCTAAGCAAAACTGCCATAAAATCCACACACAGAAGATTTTTGTTCCTGATCCAAATAGATACGACTTGTCAACCTGCCACCACTCCCACATCCTAAGAACACGCTGCTGCTAAAGCTACACAGCTTAGTTTGTGCTGTACCACACTGCAGATGAAAAATTCTTGACTTACAGAGGCATCCTTTGTACTACTTGTACTACTTATAGAGCAGTAAATGAGCTATCCACCACCTCGCTCACAAGGTCTCAGAGAGACAGTCCTGCACAGCCACCACTGTGCTGACACACTACTCATTAGATCACCTGTGTTGTTTTCATAGGATTAGTTACATGGAACTGTCATTGTGTGACTAAAAACGAAAATGGTCAAATATCAATGATTCCGTATGGATCAATATTTTAAGTACATTGTAGACATGAATATAATAAGGCAAGCATTGAGTTTTTATTCAACCCATGCATTCATCCTATAAGTTCCTCAGTTAAAATGTATTTCTCTGCCTCTGTTGTAGACAAGTGTAGACCATGACTTAATTGCTATAATTCATGGATCTGTAATTGCTATTTGCTGCCTTCAACACCTGGCCCATTGAAAGCTTTAATGTGCATTCCCCCCTCCCTGCACAATTCTAATTTCTTCCACAGTGACCTTGGTAATGGTCATGTTAATGAAACAGAATGTCCTAGGCTAGTTCCCTGAATCACCCCTCAGACAAAAGTCACCTATCAATCAAAAACAACTGTTTGGGATTCTGTACAAATAAATTGATGTCTACTGTGTGAGGACATTGAAATTTCAGGGTTTATTCATTATTACAGCTAGTGTAATATACATACTTACTTAGGATAGAACAAAGAATCTATAAATGGCAGAAATCACAATGCTGCTATTGTTGAGAAGGAAGACAATCCTCATGGACAAAGGGACCATGAGGGCAGGAGCTAGGAGGGTTGATCAGATTTGACTTGGCATCTGGGTGGGGAAGCTCACCTCCTTTGTGCCATTGTCTTGGATGAGGGTGTAAAGTGGCACCACACGGTTAATCTCCAGCAGCACTGGTGTGGGGCTCAGCTGCTCTTTGCCTGGTCGGCGGCAAAGGTGACAGGTAGACGGACAGCGGCCCTTCTCCTCACACCGAATCTCCACACCTGAGATGAGCTGGTCATCAGATAGCATCTGAGCCGTCAGTAGACCAGAGAGGTAGGTGATGAAGGGCATGGACTTGAGCTCCTTCTTGCTGCCCAGCTCCGTGGTCTCTAGAGGGTTATAAAAATAAGCAGGAGCATAAGTCAACCCAATATTATCTAAATGGTTAAATCTCTAGGCCAACACAAAGCATTTGCTGAGAAACTGATACCTGTAGGAAAAGATAGTAAGATGACTTGTTCATTATGCTTTAGAAAAACCACTGGCAGAAGGGTTAAGGTAACAGGATGATGCCCTACATCCTGTCCTACCCTACTATTTATACTAGACAATCTGTTGCTTTGTATAGACCTCACTTTCCACGTTAAATTTGTAGGTTGCACAGAATGATTCTACAAGCAAGATGTAAATAATCAAGAGATATTTTCCTGACCAGAAATTCTCTTTTGTCCATCATCAACTTACACAAATTATACCCTTCTTTTAAGTTTGTTCTCCAGTTTTATATTTTCCATAAAACAATATAATGAGAGAAGCATGAGCATCGGGTCAAGCCAATTTTGGTTTGAATAACAGTTCTGCTTGCTAAAACTTCTGCAACTTTGGGAAAAAAATAAAACCTCTCCTAATATCCAGACATTTGAATCACTAGTTGTTTGAAATATGGTTAATAAACCAATAAAATCAGTTGTAAGTGGCAAATGAGATTTTAAAAAGGAAATAGAATTATCTGGTGTGGGCATTATTTCATCTTCTGATGCTTACCTGCTTCATTAGGAACTTTTCCTTTCCTTTCCCAGAGCTGGGCTGGGATGAACAAAGGGTGCCCTCCATGGTTCCATATTATGGCTTCAGTCTCTGCTTTTGGTCACCATGCCCTGCCTCTGAAATATTTTACAGCCACTAATGCTATAATTTCATCTACCTCAAGAAGCTTGTCTTGATTGTCTCAGCTGGCCAACTCTGAATAAGTGTATCTTCTTGAGAGGAAGAATCTTACCTTACATTTTCTTTCCCTTCATGGTCTCTGACTTTTAAACCATATTATCAACATGTTCCCGCCCACTTTTTATATCTAATGTGATACTGAGGATATGCTTCATACTCATAAAAGGAACTTGAGAAACTATGAATGAAGGAAAATCCATTCATGATCCGGTCCAGAGATTTTGAAGAATTCTTGAAATCATAGAAAGCAGGCCAATAAAATGGTTCATAGGTAATAGCACTTGCCACACAGCCTGACATCCTGAGTTTCACCCCAGGAACTCACATAAAAGTGGAAGTTGAGAGGAACCTCCACAACGTGGTCCTCCTGCCTCTACACACACGTCATATACATCCAAGCACACTATACCCAATAAAAGGAATCGGGGACTGTAGAGATGGATGTACCCAGATTCGGTTTCTACTACCTACACAGTGGCTCACAACCATCTGTGACTCTACTTTCAGTGGGTTTCAAGCCCTCTTATGGCCTTTATGAGTACCAGTCACTTGTGTGGTATACACACATACTTGCAAACACTCATACACATTAAAAATAAATAATAAGGTCCTAGGGAACACATCAGCAACTGTCTCCATAGGACTAGAGTTAATGGAGTAGATGCATACCAACTTCTGAGCTTCAAATACAGTAGTCCTGTATTTTTTGTTTGGTTGTTTGTTTTAAGCAGGCTGCCTTTATATACAAGATTTTATATTAAAAAAGAAAAAGAAAAAAGAGAAAGGCAGGGGGAGGCTTGCTGCAGCACCTAAAGCTCCAAGGGACACAGTAGTAAGTATGGCCTGGAGAGTGACATACACTATGTGGATAGTGACCTCAAAAATGTGCAAAGCACAATCTAAGTGCCGAAACACAGGAACCCTCCACTCAGGAACAGAGCATGGTCCAGATGGCAGCTTCTAATAACCCTGGAGAAATAAAGGTAAACACATATCTCAGTGGCCATGAGGGCCCTAGGCACTTAGGTCAGAAGGAAAAGTAAGAGTTTTCTTTTTGCTCTGTCTTGCAGTGACATGCAGCTGATCTGGAAATGGGCTTGCCAGTTAGAAATACAAATAAACTCAGCCTTCATTCATTACTCTTTCTGCCCTCAGGTCCAGGATCTGGACTCCACTTTTTCTGTCTGGCTGTCAGCAAATGCATATGAGCCTCAGATCAAAGGCTCTGGGAGAGGAAGACTAGGAGAATTCCAGCTAACCATTCCTTCAGAAGGATTAAAGAAGGGTAGTTACTAAGACAAACAAAACAAGGCTGTGAAAAAGGCATCCCAGCAGCTGGAAGACTGAGAGAGTATTATGTAAAGACACGAGAAGAACATGGAAGAGAACAACTGTTTGGATAGATGATCAGAGAAGAAATCCAAACAACAATGATATTACAAATCAGACCCAGAAGTTTAGGGGGGGTGGTGCATGAGACAGTCAATCGACATCCTGCTTTTGTAAATAAAGTTTTATTGGAAAATAGATATATCAGTTCATTTATGTATGATACTTGACTACAATGGAGAACTGAGTGGTTACACTAAGGATTCTGTGTCTCACAAAGGTTAAAAAAATTTGCTTATTTGTCTCTTTACAGAAAATCTTCAGCAACTGCTGTGTGCAACTGCAGTGTACAGAGTGGGACATTGAGTTTCAGATCAATGGAACGTACCTATAGTTGGAGAAGGGTATGGAGGTAGGATGGATTAGATAAAAATGTACATTTTCAAATTGCAAACTTAAAAATGCAAAGAAACAATTAATACATTGAGACCATAACTTTTCAAAGATAGAAACCATAGTAGGACATCTTCCAAAATTAAGATACAACAAACTATTGAAAGAATATCTTTTTAGACACTCTTACAGAATCTCACCTTCCTATTATAAACTATGTAGATAGGTATCTCATGAAGATAAAGCAATAATCACCTGAATTACTGTTATCATCTATTTATTTTTCTAATTTTTACAAGTTGCAGGATTAAACCCAGGGCTATCAGTGTTCCAGTTAAGTTTGTGTGCTCACTTTTAAGGCAGGAAGTCTCCGGATTCTCAGACTGACTTTGAATTCACTATCCTCCTCCTCTGATTCTCAAGTGTTGGAATTGGCACTCTTGTGCCACGACTTCTTGGTTAAGTGTCTTGAATACTAAAACATAAAAGTCATCTCCCGAATGATATATTGTCATATGTACATAATTAAATTTAAAACAAATGCTACTTAATGTCAAAGGTTTAAAAAAAAAAAACTCCCCTGATCAAACAAACATACTTATGCATCTTGTTAAAGATACTATCCATTTACTTATCAAATAATCAATAGTCTTTGGTGCTTTCCTTTGATCAATAAATCTTTAGTTTCTTCCATTCATCATCCTCTGTAAGTGGTTTTAAAAGGTAACAACTCAGGCTAAAAACAGCAAGACAGTGGCAGTGTAGAATTAACACATGACCCAAAGGCCTTGCTTTGCAAAAGGAGGGTGCTTTGGAAGTCATTTGATCCAACATTAATTTTGTTTTGGACAGGCAGGGAAAGGGAAAACAGAATAGGAAAAGAGATCACCTTTAGGGGCCATCTATATTTTTTAACAATGATTTTTTTCCTCAAAGGTTGTCATGCCTAAGTTATGATCTAGATGTTACAGCAAGGAAGAACATTAGCCATTCCATTAATTATTCCTCTGTAGACATTACAATTGTGAAAGCTAAGTTTCTAATCCAACCCCACCCTGTGTCTAAAGTCATCTTTCCAAAAGGCAAACCATGTAGCTGTTTCCTGCTTTAAGCTCCTCTGTGATACTTTCCTACTCTTAAGATAGAAATCAAGACTATTCATACATATATAAAGTGTGAGATGTAGACAAGCCACTGCCTCTCTAGACTAATCTTACAGTGCCCCACCTCATTTTCCTCTTATCAGCTGCAATGGCCTCCAAGTTCCTTACATACACCTCATGTCTTCCTCTCAGTCCAGGCCCGCTTAGTCCCCCTATAAAGTGCTTCCCTTCCATCTCCTCCTGGGTCCTTGATTTCTCCTAGTTGACTTCTATTCATGACCCACATTTTAGTTCAAATACTAATTCCTCAGAAAAATCTCTCCAAACTTCTTATATCATTAATGTATATTAACTTTTCTTTCTTTTCTTTCTTCTTTCTTTCTTTTTCTTTCTTTCTTTCTTTCTTTCTTTCTTTGTTTTTTTTTTTTTTCAAATTCTCAATGTACCCTGATTTCTGCATCCTCTGTCTCAAAAATGTTAAGTCCATGAAGGAACATGCAGGATCAGTTTTTGCTGATGTCCAGATCCACCTTAAACAGTTCATAAACCATGATAAGATTTTAAGAATACTCCCTGCTACCCTCTACCTTCAGGTCTAGGAATTAATCCAAAGGTCCTTCCTTGTGGTAAGCAAGCACTCTACCACTGAACTACATACCCCAAACACTCTTTGTTTGTTTGATTGTATGTTTGTTTGTCTGGTTTTGAGCAGGATTTCTCTTTATAACCCTGGTTGTCCTGGAACTTACTCTGTAGACAAAGCCAGCCTTGAACTTAGAAATCCAACTTCCTCTGCCTCCTAAATTGTGGGATTAAAGGCATGTGCCATCACATACACCACCCCTACCACCAACAGCACCACCGGCACCACCACCACCACCACCACCACCACCATAGTCACTGGAATTTTCTTTTTCCTAAGCACTCCTTTTAATTTGTGTTTTCAGTTTGGGTCTCACAAGTTACACAAGTTCTCTTTGAGCTTACTTTGTAATCCAGAAAAGCCTGAATATTCCAACCCTGCCATTTTAGACCTTTAAATTCTTGGGATTAAGGGTCTTTACCACTAGGTCTGGTTGCATTTGTTGCCTATATAGTATGCCCGTATGCCCTGGCCACTGGCTAGGCTTTCAGAGCACCAATGATTGCAAAAGCCAGGATTTGGAGTCAGAAGCATGAGAAGTAACCAAGAATTCCAATGGAGATATGATCTCTTCACAAAATAAGATTCACCTTTTCTAAGAAAAGTCAGCCGATAAAGCAGTTCATTCACTTTCTATGTGTTCTGACCCCTCTGGTTTTGCATGCAGGCCTCTGCATTGCAAGGATAGGAGAGTTGAGTTAAAACAGGCTGTCTCTTTTAACAGGAAAAAGATAAAGAGCATTTTTGAAGAGACTTATCCTCTGTTCACATTTCCCATCCCTCTGAATAATGCTTCCAAAATAGGATCATGTCTGGTTTCAAGCTCGGTTCAGTTCCAATGACACTACAACCCATTCATTTGAGAACCTGCCAAATGAACTCTCTTTTTTCTCCTCCCAAATTCCTGCTGGGTATTATTTTGTTGCCACCAAAAAAAAAAAAAAAAAAAAAAAAAAAAAAAAAAAAGGCCTTAGTTGAAATGACAACTCCTTGTTGGGAGAGCAGCCAGGGCTTTTCCACAGGAGGTGATGGCACCATTTGCCCTCATCCAGAAAACAAGACAAAGGCATCAGACTGAGGGCTTCTGGGAGAGCCAGAGCTGCACCGCGTTTGTTCAGTATGCGGCAACGGTGCAGGATTTCCTAGTCAGACAAACTCTGCTTTGGCAATGGGCTCCTACTTGAAGCATTTAAAGGCTCCATGGGGATGACAGGGGCTCAAATTAGAAACATGAAAGGAGGAAGAAAAAGGGTGAGACTTTTACATCATTAAGAGTGGCCTTTCTTACAACAGTGGCCTTCCTTACAGCAGTGGCCTCCCAGGAATTACTGAAACGGAATCATCTCTTAGGAGGAGTTATTGTGTCCTGTTGGAGAGAAGCAGTTTAATCCAAGGCCCACACCACACAGAAATCTGAAACAAAGGAAAAATGCTCGTTTGAAATGTCGTCATTGAGGTCTAGTCTGCTTTGTTGTTCAGTGTGAACTTTTTAGCCTAACTCAGCCCATGGTCCTCAGCGTGTCCTTGATATGTGACAGTATAAACTAAAAGTCCCTGTGAGGATTAAATGAGGAGCCTGGCTCAGGCCACTCCCTCAATCAGTATGAGCTGCTGCTGTTTGCTGCTGCTGCTCTTGCTATAATTATTCTGTTGCTGTTGTAACAGGATGTCAAAATTGAAATTTCTATTGATATAGCAAAACATAACAGAAGCGAGATGCCAACATCAATTCCATAGACACAGAACTTAATAATGAAATAAATTCTAATTCGTTTCATAACTGAAAATCTCAGTCAGGACAAATACAGAGAGAGAGAGAGAGAGAGAGAGAGAGAGAGAGAGAGAGAGAGAGAGAGAGAGAGAGAGAGAGATCCCAGAGAGTATAAAGGGAGATTTCCATTGATAGAACCATTATCATGTTTGGAGACTTTAGCATCCTAGGACAGACATACAAATCCTATGACCTCTAACCCCATGTTCTATGAAGGGGCCCTTTGAGTGCTACTTAGAGAACTTGGTACTTATTGTTAGAAAGTGGGAAGAACAGTAGACCAGGCTTTTATCTTCACTTGCAGAAACTTTAATGGCCTGTGTTAGAGGGAAAGAAAGGATGGCAAGGGATTGGCACAGACATCCAGAAAATTCAGAGAGAAAACTACTTGTGTTTTCCATGGACACAAGGAAGAAATAGCATGCAAGCTTTTTGAATCTTCCCCAAGAATCCGTAAAATGAAACAAACTACCAGAAAGCCAGTAAGTAAGGTGGATCTACATCAATTAGCAAGAGAGAAATCACAATGTCCCCACTCTGGAGAGAAATATTTAGTACTGGGCATCACAGCAGAGACAATTACCCCTGAGAAGAGGGCAGCTTTAAAAACTTATCGAAACTGGAAAGGACGGAGTCAAAGTCTGACCATCTCCATGCTTAGTATTCTCTTCTGCTTTGATCATACAGGAAGAAGAGGAAGAAGCATGAGGTTAGAATTCCAGTGAAGGCCAGAAGGGCTGGCTCTCAAGGCCACCACTGAGAGGGGCAAGGGGATTTGACTTGTAAGGTTAAATATAGCAGATGAACTGTATAACTGTACTTGAAAGAATGTTAACAGTACAAAATGGTAACCAAGTAGATGCGATCTTAAGTGATTTCTGACTGCGCACATTAAATACATTAAAGGAAGTATGGAAACCAGTATACACACACACACACACACACACACACACTCACATTTATAGACTTCTGTCAGTTTCTATTGTCAATGGAACCCCTAATTGTGACAGTACTTATCACATTTGTAACTGTAGCTAATGTTCTAATTAAACCATTGCCAACCAGTTTGCTCCATAAAAACAAGGACCTTTGCCAGTTTTAGTGAACTTGTATATGCTCAGCACAAAAATGCATTTTTTGTATCATTGTAATAGTCTTAAGGTAAATATCTGAATAAATGAATATGTACATATGACTCCCCTTCTGTTAATGCTCCTAATTGTATGATAATATGCTAGACTCTAAGTCTATTATCTCAGCTTACTATCAAGGCCAAAGGTAGCAAGTCTCAATTGTGATTACTGATGCCAACTAAAATTGATGAAGTAATTTGCACAAGGCCATATAACTGATAGAGTCAAACTATTTCCAGACTATACTACTCTCTTTTCATTATATGTATTTTCTCTTAGAAAAATTCTTGCATTTCATTCCTGCATGAGTCCTACCTGGCATCTCTGTTTTAGTCACATGTGCCTGTTCTATGCTTGTCACTCCCAGGTAGACATCCAACCTTTCCCACCACTGTTCATGAGCTAGTATGTTTTCATGAGCATATGGAATTTTATATTTCACCTAGTCAGAAACCTCACTTAATTTTCTATGTATTATGAAATCACTCCTAAGTCCTCCAACACTTTTAATGAGATGAAACTTCTTCAGCCTTCCAGATTCCTCATGGGTAAGCCTTGCTAAGCATGAGCAGCCATCCAAACTGGGGCAATTCTCAACCTAAGCATCAGTCTCAAACTCCTAGTATATGCTGCTTGGATGCCTATCAATATTCAAGCCTGTCCCCTGATTAATATGCTGAAGCTGTCAAACTAGCTAGATAGGTATGATCTCCATCTCAGAGACTGTAGGGCACTATGGAGTAGGTTCCCATAACCCATGTGTCCCATATGTGTACTCATTTGGGAATCAGAAATGGAGACAGCATGGTAGAGCCTCTGAAAAAGAAGAATGTAGGTTTACAGAGTAGACACACAAATGATCCTCTCCTCTAAGCTATCATGGCAGCCTTTCAGTGTGGGCACAGGCAGGAGGGCAGCTACAACAGAATGGCTTGCCTGAATTTGAATTCAGCTTCCATTTTCTAGTTTGGAAAATTTGATCAGTTATTTACCTCTCTAGTGTGCTATTTTCTCAGCTTTGAAGTGTCAATAATAATAGTTCTTATGTTTTGTTATTATTATCTGAGGGGTTGAGGGGAAACAAAATTCACAGAGGACTATCCAGGACAAGTGTGTCTAAGGCATCACCAAATTCATTTTATCTGACCCTTCTTGGCTTCCATCCAGCATTTTTCGTTTCTGAAGCAAATGTGAATCATTACATCTTTTCTTGACTTAATGCTTGGTGCTAAAACAATAAGGAACTCATCCTAAACTGCTCTCTTCCTGCCCATTGAGATCAGGCAAGGACTGAATACAGTTCTACTGTTGTGGAATCCAATTACTTCATTTAAAATCATTGGCAAGTCATTTCACTTCCCCATCATTAGCAAAACGAAGATTCTATTTCCCCATCCAAGGGTTCTGTAAACTAAATGATAGAAGCTCATACCTATGACCTCCTATGATGCTATCATCCAAAAATAGCACTTGTTGCTGTCTTTTATAGGCTTAGAGTAATTAAGCATAACCTAGAAGAGGGCACCTGTCTTCCAGAGAAAGCAATTTTCTTCTGAGGAAGGTCAAACTCTCTGTGGGCACTGCCCAGCAACTAACTGTTGGCTAATATTTTAGCCAGAGGCAGGAACCAGTTAACATCTGCTCCTAATATTCCTTTCTGCCTCTTGAGACAAGATAGGTTGTGACTAGTCAGAGAAGGCTGAGAGCTACACCATGTGTGAGCTCCTGCTGCCCTCTAGTGTCTTCTTAAAATCTTTGCTCCTGGGAATGACTGCTTTTCCACAGAAAGAGACTGTGATTACAGAGGAGCACAGAAGAAAATAGAGACATCTTTGGCTCAAAGGAGCTTGAGTAAAAAATTACTGCAACAAATAACAGTTCAGAATGGCATTTCCTTAGAACACTCATACAGTATCACCTTTGGAGACATGCACCATAGGGTGAGAATAGAAGTAGCAGTCTGTTCCATCACTTACAGTTCTCAAGATAGGCATCTGAGAATATATGCTGGGAAGTAAAATACAGAGGTGAGAAGAGATTAGGGATGCAGAAGATATCAAATATAACTGCGAAAGAACACTAGGATAGCAGGGCAGAAAATGTGCTAAAAAGCTGTTTTCAGATTACTCAGAGCTAAGGCAGGTGAACAGAGCTTCATTCTCTACTGCCAGACTACTGTCTGTGAAACTGAATCCAAGTCGAAGAACACCTTTGCCAACTCAGTACATCGGAGACTTACATCGGTGACAAGGAAGTTCTCACAGTATCCTAACACAGTGCTGATAGCAGTGGAGGTTAAAGGTAAAGTTAGGAGACATCCAGAGACCTTCAAGCTGCCATGCCACACACTAAGAATGGGGAAAGACTCCCAGAGACCTGACTTCAACCACATGGCATAAGCAGACCATAGATATAAAAAGGTCTACCTGACACCATGTCACAGGGTACCGGAGAGGGAAGACATCAACAGACCAGCCCGCTACCATGCCACTTAGGTGGGCTATAGATAACTAGAGGCCTGCTTGCCAGCACACCAATTGACACAAACAGAGGGGTTAATCCAGAGGTCCACTAGCCATGTGGCTGTGTGCAGCCAGAGCCACTTGCAATGTGCAAGACTGACAGATGGGAGAGAAAGAAAAACAGAACAGTTTAAGCATTATGAAGAGAGATGGAACTGGAGAGGTGACAGAGAGGAGTAGTAGCTGGTTGTGAGTAGCCAGCCCTGCTGCCTGAGGCCAAGATGAAGTCTCACCTCTGGCTGCTGCTGCCACTGAGATCTCTAGTTATGCAGCAGCAGGGTTGGTGTTGCTGTCAGTGGTTCATATTACCACAAGAAACTTGGTCTGGGATATCCGTGGTCTGGGATCATGTGGATGTCCAGAGGCTATGAATAACTGAGCCAACCTCTCACTGGTTGTGGCCCGCTGGAGAGCTGGCCCCACTTCTAACAGGAGGCAGCACTTGAGAGAATAGGACCTGTGCCTTGCCTGGGCAGTACAGTGGAGTTGACCCTTGTGGCAAATGCAATGGTGAGTCAGCCCCAAAGGCAAAGGTATGGGAGAGATCACACACACACACACACACACACACACACACACACACACCCTGGGGTAGGCCGGGTGCAGGGGAATGGGTGCTGGGTACCTCATCACCTATCTGCCATGAGGTGAAGTGGGTAGGGTGGGGGTGATGTCCCTTTTTCCCACTTCACCTGCAATAGTGGGAGAACGCGGCCCCAAATTCATGAGCGGAGGAGAGCTGGCCCTGTCCCTCATCTCGTAGCTGCAGCACTTAGGAGAGTAGACCCTTCGCCTTGCCTGGGCAGTACAGTGGAGCTGGATGTGGAGGTGTGGTTGTGAGTATGCCAGCTCTGAGGGCACAAGAGCAGGAGGTTTGATCCAGTCTCCTGCCAATGACAGCATTGGATAGAATAACCAGGAAGAGGCCCAGTGATGATTCAGCATTGATGATGTCACAGAAGCCAAAGGCCTTGAACCAGACCAATGAATCATTGCAGTGAACATTCGTGAGTGACGATGTGTGGATAGAGGGGTATATTGTAGAACCCAGTGTAACACACTGAAGTTTACATGAAAAGATGATTTCTATGTTTTGTTTTGTGTTTGTGGGGTTGTTTTTTTTTATTTTGTTGGGGGGTGGAGGTTGCAAGGGTGGAGAGTAGATACAAGGGGACAGGGAGATGAGTGTGACATGACAGGGAGATGAGGGTACATGATAGGAGACTCACAAAGAACCAATAAAAAGGGTTTTTTTAAGTGGCTTATAGGCTAGGTACAGGTCTCCATGTGACCAATAGAAACATATAATGCATAAAATAAGTGTAAGGTGAACAAAAATACAACTGTTAAAGTCGATTGTATTGAATGTTCATACAAAGGGCTTCATGTCCATCCAAGACAAATCAGTTCTTATTTTGAGTGTGTGTGTGTGTGTGTGTGTGTGTGTGTGTGTTTGAGTGTATGTATGTGCACTACATCTTGTGGAGACCAGGAAAACATGTCAGATCCTCTGAAACTAGTGTCACATGGAGTATTAAGCCTCCCCCCCCCCACCCCCGCACCCTTCCCCCTGTACTGGGGAATGAATCTCGATCCTCTGGGAGAGGAACAAGTGGTCTTGACATCTGAGCTAGCTCTCTAACCCACTTATTAAATTTACTACAAGAGTGTTACTACCTTTTAAAGATGCAGCTGGATGAAGAGTTTAAAAAGAAAACATGAGGGGAAAAAAAAAAAACCTTTCCTAATCATCTAGGTTTTGTTAAACATATGGCATTCTAGACACCACATCTTTACTAATACTGCATTCTCCTCCCTGGAGTCAAACTCTCATGCACTGCCCTTTCATGTCCTGCTCAAAATGCAATCCTCAGGACTCGGAGACTAGTCCTTCCCCAGTACCCTCTCTCTCCTTCCGGTAACTTAGAGGGTTGGAAGACTGGAGTGATGTTTCAGTCAGTGTTAAGGGTAAGCAGTTCTTGGAGATGCGAGCACCATAGATTGGATATACTATTTTGCTGCAACAAAGCTTGGAGGTGGAGAGCAGGCCACCAGGCACACCAGCCACTGTCAACCCAAGAAGAGTCTGCTGGGGTCAAACACTACCATCCCCTTTGCTGGAGTCAGCTGAAGGCTTTGGTTAGAGGAACACACATGTCATTCCTTTGCCAGTTTTAGAACCATAGCCTTCCAGTTTTCTGTTTTTCCAAATATTAGCTCTACCTATGTTACAAGGGCATATTTAGACACACTCGTGAACAATTTATAAAGCTTTCCAGAGTGCATTAATTCCTCTATTCTCTTGTCATCTTCCCTGTAACTGCATATAATCTGGGATCAGATGACTAGCAAGATCATTCAACACAAAATAAAAGCAAAGGGTCTCAATTCATCATGAATTCCCTTTCTCAAAGTTGAGGCACTGAGTCAAATGAATAGTATCTACTTCAATTGTACAAATACACATACCAGTCCATAATTTATGTACTTATTTTGCAAACAGGATCACATCTGGTCTCTCTGAATCTTGACAGCAATGAGAGGCAGGTTTCAATATTGATTTTTAAACATGAGGAAATGGCATGTTAAAGGTGTAAAGTTGGGATCTGTTCTATGTATTGTTGTTGTTGCTGCTGTGATAAAACACTGATGGAATCAATCCTGGGGAAGAAAGTGTTTGTTTTACAGGTTATAGTGTATAATGAAGTTAGTCAAAGCAGAAAATCAAATCAGGAACCTGAATGTTAAAGGTGTAAAGTTGGAATCTGTTCTATGTATTATTGTTGCTGCTGTGATAAAACACCGATGGAATCAATCCTGGGGAAGAAAGTGTTTGTCTTACAGGTTATAGTGCATAATGAAGTTAGTCAAAGCAGAAAATCAAATCAGGAACCTGAAGGTCAGAGCTGAAGCAGAGACCATGGAGGAGCACTGCTTACTAGCCTGCTTTCTGTGGCTTGCTCAGGAACCTACTTTCTTATGTAGTGTAGGCTGACCTGCCCAGCCAGCATGATAGAAAATCCACACCCCCACCCCACCCCTCAAAGCCCACAGGCCAATCTGATGAAAGCAATTCATCAAGTGAGATTTCCTCTTCTTAGGTATGTCCAGGTTTGAGTCCAGTTGACATAAAAGTATGACTGGGTCCAAGAAAATCTGAGTCATTGCTTTCTTGTCTTATTTCTAAGCACCTTTTCCCACCGCGCTAAGCTACCACTCATTCTGGCGGTGCTAAAGGTTCCAGTCTGGATAGCTATAGATTCTAGAATGTAAGTTCTGTTTTGTTTGTTTGTTTGTTTGTTTGTTTGTTTTCAGTTCATGATATCCTAGGACAAATGGCTGAGATGCCTGTTTAAAATATCAAAACAGAAGCTAGTTTCCAGGTTCTCCTAACATCCATTGGTCCTTACATGTTACAGGGTATGGCTGGTATACCCCACTCTCAACCCACAAGTCCTCCTGCCCAGGACCCCAGCAGCTCTTCCTCCAGTTGCCCTTGCCTATAGAATCCATCCTGCTCTTTTAGTCTAACTTTTAACCTCTTGGCAGTCTCTTGGCACAGGCTATCCTTGTTGATCAGCAGTTCCTCTCCTACCCCCTCTCCCATATGGAATGGTTCAGCTCAAGAATTATGTACACCTGGACACTTCCAGATGTTGCTGCTGCTGGCTATGCTTTCCTTTTATCTACAACAAATTTTCTCTTCCACCATATTTAGGGGGCAGTTATGTCCTTTTCTTTTTCACTCCTGTCCTTTTTTTTTTCTTTCACCTGGTGCTCAAACCCAGGTAAATGATAAATGAGCCTCCCTCTAAGGAGCATAGCATCTCTTAATTGAACCAAACTGCTAATTTTGCTTCCCCCCCCCCTGGGTGTGGATTGCTTACCTGTGCTGGCTTCTGCCACCCACCACATTTTAGCTCCAAATTCTAGAGGCCAACTCTTCAGCTGCTCTCCCCCACACCTGCTCTAACAATCGGACTCTCCTGAGTATTCATTAAGTGTTTCTCTGGCTCTTGAAGCCTACCACACCTGTCTGGACATCTTCCATACTAGACACTTACCTTTCCTTTATTCAACCCCCAGCCCCTTTCCCCAAAAGCCTTTCCCAGTCCACCTTGCCAGCTTCTTTTCTTCCTCCTCTAACCACTTGTCTCTCCTCATCTACTGGGTAAGCATCATCCCTGAGCTCCTTGTTTTGTCTACTGTTAACTACAAAAGCCATACCAATGTGCTGGGAAGCTACTCACACCTCCACTGGGTTCTAATCACAAGGATGCAGTACTTCTTTTCTCTGTGATTTGGAATGTTTATCTTGCACAAGTCTCTCAGTCTGTCAAGGATGTGGTAGATTGAGAGTCTTGTCACCACCTCACTGACTCTTCTCTACTCGCTTAGCCTCTAATCCTCCTTTGGGAGGGAACTAAGGAATTGTGTATTCCCCTTTGTACTGCCTCTCTTACTCTATGAGCATCATCGGCTCTTCCCGCTCAAAACCTAGCCTCTCAACTCTGCTCAAGTCTTGAACTTTGTGATGTCATTAAGCCTTGCCTGCTCATTTTTTTACTGCAACATGGCCTGGTCACAATACAAATTCTACAATTAGTCTCAATGTCCAAAGAATGGCACACTTGCTACCAAATCTTCACTTATCGTAACAAATACTGTCAAGACACAGACCAAACGGTCTAAGTCCACTTTTGTGTGGGCTTCCTTTGCTCTCAGCTCTCACCCTTCCCCACTATCTCATGTCATGTTCACCAGGTGCTCCTGGCAAAAGCCACCCCCACTCCTGAAACTTACCTGAACCCAGACTTTTCAGCTTCAATATAGAGAATAAGGCCACACCGCAGCTGCCTCAACCTAACTTTTTTCCTTAGCCTCAATGTCACTCTCTAGTATACTTCAGCCAGCTCCTCATCCCCATCATGTCTCAACCTCAATAGATGTCTCCTCATTGCCTCCTGAAACTCACACCTACTCCCACACGGATGGCCCCTACACTTTCAGGGAAGTGGCAGATCCTGAGGACATTCTCCATGTCCCTTTTTCTATGGCTGATCTCTCCCAGGTAGAAAGACAACTTAGTTCTTTCTCTAGTGACTCTCTAGCTTCACCGAAGGATTCAGATACCTTACTCAAGCAAACAACCTTACCTGGCATGACCTCTAGGTCATTCTTCCCTCTCCTCTCTCATTCCTGAGGAAGAAGAGAGGGTCCATCAGCTTCTGAAGTCCACACAGATGAGGTCCATTGAATAGATAATTCCTATCCTTTTGGGGTAGACACGGTTGCCTGGTCAGTCCTCCTTTGAAACTACCAGATTATTGCTGAGAATCAGTCTGCTGGCAGGAGATCCAGGGACAACACAGGGACAAACTGCCTCCTGGCCAGTTTTGAAATGGCTCCCATAAGGCAATTAATTTTGAAAAACTGACAGAGGTCACATAGAAACTGGCTTAGAATCCTGCAGAGTTTCTGGCTTGACTTACAGAGGAACTTTTAACCAGAGATAAGAAGAATGTTTCTTTTTAGCAGATATGGACTATTTTTTATCAATTCCCAGAGAGGATGGTAGCTTTGGTGTAAAAGTCAGACTTTGGGGAAAGGGATTCTTTGAGACCAGACATTGATTAGTAATAAAACAATATGCAGCTCAGTTGTTAGAGGGTATCTTAGTTAGGGTTTCCATTGCTGTAAAGAGACACTACAACCAAGGCAACTTATGATAAAGGACAACATATAATTGGGCCTGGCTTACTGGTCCTGAGGTTCATTCCATCATCATCATGGCAGGAAGTATGGCAGGCACCAGGGAGAAGCTGAAAGTTCTACATCTTGTTCTGAAGGCAAACTGAAGACTGACTTTAAGGCAGCTGGGAGGATGATCCCATTGCTCACTATCACAGTGACACACTTCCCCCAACAAGGCCACAAGGTTGTGACCTCCTGTCACTCCCTGGGCCAAGCATATCCAAACTACCAAAGGAGGCTTACCTAACAGTCACAGAGCACTAAATTCTATTCCTTGGACTGAAATAAATCAGGTGCGATTGTGCACAATGTAATCCTGGTACTTAGAATGTAGAGAGGAGGATTGAGAGTTCAAGGTCAACCTCTGTTACTAGTGAGCTCACGGCAGCCTGTGATATGGGAAACCGAATCTCAAAAAACTGGGGAAGGACCTGGCCAGATGGCTTAGGGGTCAAAAATGTTTTCTGCTCTCACAGAGGACCTAAATTCAGTTTCCTACATCCACATCATGTCACTCATAACTGCCTCGAATTCCAGGTCCAGAAGCTCCAAGGAATCTAATGTCCTGATCTCCATGGGCATAGTCACAAGAGCTACAGGAATCATGAGATACACATGATCACACAGGAATAAAAAGTTAGATAGTTATAAGAAGTCTATAGCTAGTCAACAGGAAATCTGGTGAGAAATTCATGGTGCATCTAAAATGGTAGGATCACTAACTTGGAGTTAGAACAATTTTTATGATGCATGAGACAGAGTAATCAGACGCACATTTTATTAAATGGAAAAAGGGAATATGCACAGCAGTAAATAGTTCTTATGTGTGGATAGAAGGGAGGAATAAAAAGATACATATATAATACTTATAGATGATATCTATTTTTTTCCTTAAGATATACTGACATGCCTAATCAAATTTAAAAAATGGCTATCTACAGGGATAGTGGAGAAACATGGATACAGAGATTTTTATCTTGTTTTATAAGATTAAACTTTACAGAAGCCATAGACAGTTGTTTCATATTATTAAAAGAGAAGAAAAACATATATCTTCAAATTGTGTAGAAACTGAAAAATATCTACTGTATATCAAAGTTTTAAAAGAATTAAATTGGGCAGAAGACACCCACAAGCCCAAGCTACTAAAATGAGCAAGTATGTGGTGGAGAGATGGAAGAGGAAGATTGGCAGAAAGATGTGTGCACAATGAAGAGAGGCGGACCTGGAGATTCGAGGGTGGTGAGGAGCAGTCTGATATGAGTAGCTTACCACCTGCGACCATGGTGATGTCCCAGTCTGTGTTGTCGTTGAGGACCATGTTTGGGCCCATCTTCCTGTAGCAGCTGAGGTCTATGACAATGTATTTCCTATGTTATCACCAAAGGTTAGGCAGACACTCCTGGTGTGGACTGCTGCATGAAGCCACTTTGATGGCTGAGGGCTGTGCAGAGCTGGCTCTGCTCCTTGCCTGGATAGCATGGGAGACCTGCCCCTGGGGTGTGAGCATGGGAGAGCAGGTTCTGCCTTTTGTCTGGGCAAAGTGGGAGAACGAGGCTTTGTGGCATGGTTGCAGGAGAGCTGGCCGACTCAACTATTACCCAGACCCAGATCCAGGGCTTTAGTCAAGCTACCCCAACATCTACCCCATCTGTGAACTCCTGCAATATATGAAGGGGACAGTTCTGGAGAACCAAAGCTGCAGGATCTCCATGACACAGAACAACAACAGGGTATCAGAGAGGAATCCCAGTGAGGACCCAGTATTAATAGTGTAGCAGAAGCCAGAGGCCTAAGACCAGACCAATAACTCATTGCAATGAACATTTGTAAGTAAAGCTGTTTGGGCACAAGGGTATACTGTATGACATACACTGTGACATACCACCACTTTCACTGTAAGATGGCTTTGCTGGTGGTAGCTTTGTTTGTTTGTTTTTTGTTTGTTTTCCTTTTGTCGAGGAGATTGCAAGGGCAGAGGGTGGATATGTAGAGATGGGGGCATATGTAAGATTGGGGCGCATGATTTGAAATTGACAAAAAATAATTAAAAAGTTCTTTTAAAAAAGAAACTAAATAGAAGGGTTGGAGACATACTGAGTAGTTAAGAATTCATGCTTCTCTTGTAGAGGATTCTAGTTTGATTCCTGCACCCGTATGTAAGGTAAACCCTCTCCTGGCCTCCATGTGTACTGCATGTTCATGACACATTAATATATATCTAGGCAAAAACACTAATACACATAACATAAAAATGAGCCTTTTTAAAAGAAAGAGAGAGAAGAATAACATTTGGTGTCTTTAAACACAGTGTTTTTGCATTATATGTTTAGTGGTGTTATTCCAAATAAAAAGTCATCTAGGAGTAAATGTTGTAGATTTAAGGGACCTGCAGTTGCATTACTGGGATGTCATTATGTGAAAAATTTGTTCCCTTCTCTTGTTTTCAAAAACAATTTTAGAATGTTTTTTGGTTCATGGCGATATTAAGAGGAAGGTACAGGAATTTTCCTATGCTCCTTCCTTAATCTATGCTTAACCGTCCTGAATCACCACTGCTCCCACCAGCGTGATGCAATACCCTTGGTGAGCCTTCACAGATATAATAACCCACTGTCCACAGGTTATATTAGAGGCAGTTCCTAGTACTGATTGGACAAATATATAATGACCTGTACCTATGATGAATGTGTCATACAGGCCATTTTCACTGTCTTAAAATGCCATCAGTATTTCACAGATTTCTTTCTTACCCCTGCCTCTGGCCCATGACAACCACTGATCTTCCTGTGGTCTCTATAATTTTGACTTGCCTACAATGACATATAGGTGAAAGCATATAGAATTATCCTTTTCAGATTTGAATGTTTAACCTACACTTCACGCACGACTTGTAAACTATGTTTTATATTCATCGTGGAACATGAACTAAAAGGTCTGACACCATTTATCCATTTATATAAGGGCATTCAATGCTCCTAAGGTTTGGCAATTACAAGTAAAGCTTCTATAGATGCCCATGTGCAGCTTTGTGAAGATATATGTTTTCATTTCCTTTGGATGGATACTAGAGGATATGACTGCTGAGTCTCATGCTGAGAGTGTGCCTTGCTTTGTGTCAGACTTCCAAACTGTCTTATAAAATGGCTTTGCCATGTGCATTTCTGCCAGCAGTAAATGAGACTTCTTCCTGTCAATACACATGCTGCCAGCGTTTGCCTTTGATCTTGTCAGTGTTCTAGGTTTGGGTGCTGTGATAGTTGTATGGGCATATCTTGTTCTAGTTATTGATTTTTGGTGGTATGTAATGTGGAGTATATTTGTGCAATGCTTATTTACCATCTGTATATCTTCTTTGGTGAGTTATTAAGTTTTGACCCATGTTATAAATCAAGATGTCTGCTTTTTTCTATATTGTTTTATCTGTATCTCTGACTCTGTGTGGGTATGTGTGCGCCTGCACGCATGTTCATATGGAAGAGAGGATACACATACTGTGTGTCCATGTGGAGACCAGGGGTCGATGTTGGGTGTCTGTGTCTCTAGCTCTACACCTTATCTTTTGAGACAATTTCTGCCACTGAAGCTGAAGCTTAGTAATTGGCTGGACTGGCTGGCCAGTTGGTCCACAGGAGGTAGAGACAGGGGGAGGACAGGTGTGGACCACCATGCTCAGCTTTCCTAAGTGGGCACAGAGACTCGAAACTCAGGTCCTCAAGCTTCAAGCCTGCGAATCCTTTACTCACTGAGCATTCTCCCAAGGCCCTGTTTGTTTGCTTTCACCGTATTTTAAGATTTTTTTTTTTTTATATTTCCAGAAATTCCCTATCACTTGTCTCTTTCATACCGTTTTCTCCCAGTCTGTGGCTCCCCTCCCTGCTTATTTTCTCCATGCTGTCTTTTGTAAGGACACAACCCTTTAGTTTAATACACTCAGTTTATTATTTCTCACGTGTTACATTTTAAGTTTTAAAACAGCTAAAACTTGTTCCTACCTTCAAAAAAAATTAAATATTTGGTAAGCAATGACATAAACCCATGTAAGATGAAGGTGATAGTCTGGGACATAGGAGACTCTCTGTCCAGTAGGACTCTAGCCCACAGCTACTCCAAAGGTCTTAGAGATGAATACTTCCTCAATCCAAACCTTCAGCTGTGACTACAAATCTAGCCAAGAACTTGACCTCTACTTTGTTAGATACTTTGAAACATGGGAGTGTAGTTGGATTCTTTGATTCACAGAAACTCTGAGATAATATATGCAGGTGACTTTAAGTGTTAGGGAGAGTCACTTGTTATACAATGGTAGACACGTAATACAGATAGACTGATACATGGGAACTTATATTATTTCATAAAATGCTATTACAATAATAAATAGGTATTCTCAGATAAAATTTGTCATGATACATGAGAATTTCAGCTCCTTATACTTTTCTCCTCTATATTTTGCAAGCAAAACACTGCTTTTTCCTGTCACAATTCTTCTGATAAAGAGGGGATAAAAAGGGATCCTTTTGTTGAGATTAGCAATCACAGTAATTGCAAACATTCATACAGAGCACTTTATAGATAGCTCATTATATCCTTTAGAAGGATTTACTAAGCCAGGGATGGCAGTGTACTGCTTTAGTCCCAGCACTTGAGAGGCAGAGACAGGTGGGTCTTTGAGTTCAAGGCCATCATGGTATACAAAGTAAGTTCCAAGATAGCCAGGGCTACACAGAGAAACCCTGTCTCAAAAAACAAAAACTAGCAGAAATAGAATGATCCTCTAAGTCACTGAATATTCATATTTCTGAAATGTGAATATTGGACTTCCTGCTAAGTTCCATCAAGTTAGGAAACCCCCAGACACCCTGAAGGTGGTGAGGCTGCATCTCCCCTGGTGATGTTGCTCAGAACAGCTCAAGGAAGAGTAAACCAATCACCAGGAGATCATAATCAAGTCTGTCACATATTTCTTGACTTAGCGTTGTAATTGCTCATCTGTTTTGAAGACAAGGCAGAGACTCAAGAAGGCCAGAAACCCCACGGCAGGAACTCAAGCAGAGATAAAGGAGAAGAGCAGCTTCCTAACTTGCTCACCAGGCCTGTGCTCAGCTTCCTTTCTTATATCTCCCAGCACCATCTGCCCAGGGATGCTACTCCCCATATTAATTATCAGTCAAAAAAATACCCCATGGACCTGTCTACAGGCTAACCTGATGAAGGTATTTTCTCAGGTGAGATTCCTGTATGTGTCTAGATTTGTGTGACATTGACCAAACAAAGCAAAACAACAACAACAAAAACAAACCAAACAGAAAATCAACAACAACAACAAAAAAAAAAAAACTTACCAGCACAGCTACATAGTGGGGTACAGGAAAACCTAGGTTATACCACACAAAACCCTGTCTCAAACCAAACAGGAACACAGTCGGAGTTAGTTTTTATGCAACCTGATGTGCATGCAGCTAATTCCAAAGTCTGAGGCCCCTGAATTTCAGAAGTCAGAAAAGGGAAGAGGGTGGAACACTGGACTTCTTTCCTGTTTTGCTCCCAAAGCAAATTCAGAGTCATGAATAACCATGGCCTGTAAACACAGATTCTTGTCTATCCCAAATAGCACACTCTGCTGTGGAAGAGGCCTGTGAATATTTATATTCACAGAACGAAAAACTCCTAAGTCAATATCCTTTAATGCATTGTTGGGGATATCAAGTAGGTGGGCTACAGCAAGATAGGAAAATGTCTTTTATCTTTTCCAGACGTTATAATATTCTTAGCTTTAGAAATAGTAGAAGCTAGTGGTCTTCTGCCTTTAACAATACATTCCAACGGTTTTGCCTTATAGTCACAAGAATATTAGGTCAGAGCCAGAGGTTGTTAATAAATGGCCATTGAGAGAACTAAAGCTAGCCCAAGATAAACTGACTATGTATCTACACCATGTTCTATCATTTCACAGTCTTCCTAGGTATTTGATCAGTCCATAGGATTGCCAGCACAGATATAATGTCTTCAAATAACTTTGAGTCACGTGTCCTCTGGGCAGGCCTTGGGAGTTCTGGGTACCTGAATTGACTCAGGGCTCTAGAATTATCTATGATAACAACAATGCATTCAGAATGTATAATTGGGAAATCCAGCCAGGGATAAAATTGTGTGAAAAATCCTGCACCGCATCGTTGAGAAGAGAGCCAAGTTGGAGAATGAATAGCCTGGTTCTGAGGTCCATCAAAAATTGATGCCCATGAATACAGAACTTTGGACAAGAAGGGGGCAGGGGGTGATAAATTAATTTGCTTGCCCCACCTTTCCGAGTTCCTGGTAATTCATCAAGACAACCTGTAATTTTATTTTGAAATGAAGAAACAAAATAAAATAAGTTAAGAGTGCTTCTCAGAAATTAAATCCAGGTTCTGGCAGGTAGAAACTGGTTACTTTGGCATTTTATCCCTAAGTCTCAGCTTCATCATCTCAAAGTCTGTAGTTTGTCAGAAAGTGTTTAAAGATACTATTGGTTTTGTTTGTTGTCTTACCATTGTGCAGTGGGCACGCAGCTCGGTGGAATTTCAAATATGAGAGCATTAATTTTTCAAATTCCTTCATATTCCTAATTAGTACTGTATGTTCATCTTGTTCAGGAGCAGGTATTACCTGTCTTCAAATTGCCTTCAGGACCAGGAGGTCCTAGCAGTCTCAGTGGGCCACAAAACCTCCCATCTGACAAGGCTCAGTGCAGGGTTTTCCCTGTTTCTTCCTCTGCATCCTCCTCTACGATGTTTGGCAAAGAAAACCTCTTTCCTAAGGGGCATGTGTTCTGTGACTCCACTGTGGGATGTGTCACACAGACAGAAACATCTAGCCCGGGGGACCTGCTGCTCTTTGAAGGGAGTGTCCTTGTCTTCCCTATCTAAGGTTCAAAGAGGCGTCTCTCTGCAAGGTGCCTGAACTACTGCTGGGTGATTAGCATTGACTAACCGTGTTTAGACTCCAAACAGGGCAGAAAGCTGGTGCAACGGCCTAGGTTTGGACCCACCCCTATCTATTCAGCTGGGCCGCGGGCGCTGGACCCACGGGCCTACAAGCCCCAGCATGCCTCGGGAGGCGGGGCAAGTTGACGGACAGGCGATTCTACAAATTGGCGACTGCCATGGGAAGTACGAGCTAGCGCATGCGCAAAAGGCAGCGGGCGGGTGGGCTGGCAGCGGTGGACTCGCGTCGGAGCCGCGGGCGGTCAGGTAGGGGGCGGGAAGGAGGGTCTGCGACCAGGGACTGTGGTGGGTCGCGGGGCTCCAAGATTGAATGGTAGGATTTGGGGATTGAATCGGAGTGGCAGGACCGGGTTCGGGAGGGACGGGCTCAGGAGAGATTCGGCGGGGCTGAGATGCAGCTGGGGGAGGGGAGCAAAGGGGCTGAGGAAATTTGCAGTTGCAGCATGTCGGGAGGTATGAGGTAATGTGGGAGCCATGCGGAGAGATGGGGTGCAGCATGTGGGAGATGGGAGGACCTGAAGTCCCTGGAGGTATCTCGTTGCAGAATATCAGAAGCAGAAAGGAATTGGGCAGGCCTGGATGAGGTTGGGTGTTGGCGGGCAGAATCTTAGGGCTTTGAGGAGATTGCTGTAATGGTAGCAAGATCAGAGATCAAAACAGCTAAGGTCTTGGAAGATCCTAATTGCTGAAGATAAAGGGATTTCTGTAGCGGAATCGGGGAAAGATTGAGGGGTGAGTTCCCAAGGGAATCAGTACCCAGTTAGCAAATCGCAGCAAAGGTTTGAAGGCAACACGTGAGGCAGGACGGGGGCGGGGGTTGGGAGGGTTGGAGGTGGCACTGTACAAGATGGGGAATGCAGACAAGGGATCAGATTGAAGAAGGGCAGAAATCTGAGGTACAGGATTGGAGTTTGGAGGTGGCATACAGGGGTGATAGGTGTGGGAATTTGAAAATAGATTAAAGGATATATCAGAGGGATGTGGGACACACTGGTGAGCTATTGGTGAGGTGCAAGGTTGCAATATACCGTCTAAAAGGTTGAATGCTAGATTTGGGAATCTGCGTTGAGAATGAGGTTTGTGGAGGATGAATGGTGGGGAATGAATGTTTAAAGTGTAGAATTCAAAACCAGATGAAATTTGTGAGTTGGTTCTTAGGCCAGTAAAGGAGGTTTTTGTTTGTTTGGTCTCTGCATAATTGAACCCAGAGGGTCTTCTGGAGACCCAGAGACATGAAAGTAATTTATAAATAAACTGTGTATAAATGGATGGAATTTAGGAGAATGTACAGGTTTGAGAATAAAGACACTAGTCTTCAGAAATCCTGAAGGAGAGTGTGACATTCTCTGAAGGGCAGAGTCTTCCTCACTTACTAACTAAAGGCCCTTTAATCTTGAGACAGGCATATATTCTCACTAAATCCATTCTGACCACCCCAACCTCTCTACCACAGACCCGATATTATAGGCCTTAGGAAAGAAGCAGTAGACTGCCTAAGGTCTTCTTGTACCTATCCCTTTCCCTGTTACCCCCAAGCCCTCCAAGGTAGGAGCTAAAATTATCTTAAACCTGACATTATCTTATAGGAGGTCCATTAGAGCTCTTTGAGGCAATGGTTCTGTGAATGAAGTTTTAGAGCTGGGTGAGAAACAAAACAAGGCTGGAGCAAGGGGGAGCCTCACGTGTACTGAGTACTTAGCCTGTGCCATTGCCTAAAGCCTGGGTTCTCAGCCAGGTTGCTTTTGTTCTGCCAGGAAACATTTGACCATGTCTGAATGGGGGCATTGTCAGTTTTTATAGTTGAGGGGTTTGGGGGGGGGGTAATGGTTTCTAGTGAACAACCCCTGTAATAAACTATCATATTGCCAGAAATGGCAATCATGCCAAAATGGAGGGACCTGGCATCAGAGTCAAGAATTCTCCGTTCAAATCCTGGCTTTTTCTCTTCCTGCTTTGTAACCTTTAAAGAGTTAATTGACCTCTCAGTGCACAAGCTTTTCGGGGATCTATGTCATAGGATTGCTGTAAGGAATCAGTGAAATAAATCAGAGTGCTTACTGTCTGGTGCCCAGTAAGTGCTCAGAATTTACTACTTTGAAAAAAAAATCTGTGTGCTTTCTTCTCATGATTGTCCTTATAACTATACTTTCTATGTCCATTGTTACACATGAAACTAAGGCTTAGGAGGTCACTTGTGTAAAGTCATGTAGATGCCCCCACCACAGAATATCCCCTTTCCTTCCTTGTTTGCAGCAATTGGCTTGGTCTTCCCCTTTCAGCCTCTCCTAAGGAAAAGGAGGCTTGCTCTGTATTTGAAAGCGAGGTGCCTTTTCTTAATCGACGGAAGCCCTGGACTTTGTTCTTGCTTTGCTCTTAGACCAGAACCACTGGGGAGAGTGCAAGGAGCTTGGAGCTACGGGGCTGAGATAAGGAGAGCTCAGGCCCCCGGGCAGTGCTAGACGGAAGGAAGGAGGCTGCTCTGAATGCCCTCCTTTGTGTGTCTTGTCTCTGGAACATAAGGGTAGCATTCTCTTTATCAACTCCAAACCTAGCTACTTTACAGAAGGCAGTTTTCAAAACAAAATTAGACTGGAGCTGAGGGCAGAATACTTAGCTGCGATATCAACACAAATCACTCGGGAGAACACCTGATGGAGGCTGAGTTGGCCTTGGAATCAGCTGTTTTACTGCTTGCTTGGTGGTCAAGCACTTGTCAGCCTCTGTCTGAAAACACAGTGAGCTCCGCTGAGTGCTGATTACTGTACATTCTTTCCATGAAGCCCACGATCTAAATGTTACTTCTGATTCTGTGAGGCAGAAAGTTAATAGGTAGGCTAAATGACATATCCTGGGTTACAGAGCCAGTAGCTAATTGGGCATGTAAAACAGAAGTGCCAAGTTGGGAAGCCTCCTAAAGGGTGCCCTCCTGTATGCAGATGGTGTTACCTTTGGGAGACTTCTTTCATTGTGCCTTTCTGATAGAACAGTATGTTTTACAAGTCATTCCTGGATGAATATTCTAACCCCTTAGCCAAATCTTGCCTGCAGGTAACAGTAGTCTCATCTTCTATAAAAGTACATGTTTTGAGTGAGTCCTTTTGTGGCACAGTTCACATGTGGGCATCTGAGGGACTACTACTCTATTACATACCACGGAGGGAGAACATGCACAGGTTACCCTTTTCTGAGTGTTATTTAGGATATGGATTAACACTTCCTTCACACAGTTAAGAGATTACATATGATGTGTAGAAGGTGGCTGACACTCATTGCTCCAGGTGGCAGTTAGAAGAAATGGTTTTAGCTATTAGCAGGCACCGTAAGTGCCGTCAATCTAAAGTTCACAGACTTGTCTCCCCGGCCAGATCTAGGTGAATAGTCAGTTTTGTTAGTGAGTAGACTTTGTGGCACTGAGACAGTTTCACACTTGCTTTGAATTGGGGTAAAGTGCATAAGGAGTAAATGCAGCTAGAGTGCTGGCCTGAAAGGGAGTGATAAGTCTCTAAACAAAATACAAAGCCCACAAGCCACACAAGCGCGGTAATTGTAGAATGGTCCTTCATGTCACGTTTTTTAGATAATGTTTTTTTTTTTCACATCTCTTTCTAAAAGTTGTCCCCATCCCCATTGTGGCAGGGCTACACTAGTGATAATTGCTCAGTAAAGATCTGCTTCCTTAATTGCTTAAGGTTCTAATCCCCCAGGAAACAAAGAGGGGCGTGGGGAATAAAGGTATCTAAAGAATGCCCTTAGGTAGAGACTCAAGCACTGACTGAAGATTTCATACCTTGGCTCTGCCTGAGATGGAATAACAGTCTCTCAGATGGCCCTGAACTTAGAGTATCTAAATGAATGGCTCATGCCTTAGGTATCTGCCTGAAGACAGGTGCCTGCTCACTTCCTATCACAGCCCGACTATGGGCTATGGCAAGCAGTAGCAATTGCAGTCACTGCTCCTGCTAATAATAATAAAAAAAAAGGCTCTTTATACATTTAATTCTGTGCCTAGCTTGGTGCTGTCCAACATGCTTTAGGCTCAGTCTCTTCTAATCTCTGCCAGTGAGAAGGCATCGCCTTAAAAGGTCATTTCATAGATAAGCTGAGATGGTAAGTAACCTTTTGCTCTCCACTGTAAGTGGTAGAGCTGGCATCTAAAGCTGGAATGCCCGGGTCCTGCATGCTTGGAGAGCCCTTAGCTTGCTTGCAGCCCATGCCCCTTGACCTGAGTTTTGCCTTATGACATGGGAGTAGCTAATTTCCCTCTCTTGGTCTCAGTTTCTTCATCTGTATTACTCTGAGATCACTGCTCACTCTAGCTTTCCATACTTACTTTCTGCTAGAAGGGGCTCCCGGAGTTGATAGGTTGACTGGAAGTGATTCATTTACTCATTGCTTCCTAGCCTGGGTAACCACATTCCCAGGTTAACTAGTCCTTTTAGTAATCTTTATATGCCTTGGCAGTCCATGAAAGGATAATTCTTCATTCCTTTCAAAATTTGGATTGTAAACCGAATTATTTGCTAATACCGGGACTGGTTCTGATTCTTAATGCTCTTAATCGCTAATAGAATTAGGTTAAATAGTCATTGTCATCAACTCTGAAAAAGCCATTGCTTGCCTACCAATTATCAGTTTAAGTATCTACATGCATTATCCCTGGTTCTCATGGTAATTTTCTTTTCTTTCTTCTTCTTTTTATTTTATTTTCTTTTTTCTTTTTTTTTTTTCTAAGAAAATAGATAAAGAGATGCTAAAGGATTTGTCAGGCCTAGAATCTCTGAATAGCTTGACAGACATGGAAAAGTTAAGTAACTTGCTGGGCCTAGAGAGATTAGGTAATTTGCCATTTGCCCCACATTCTGAACGTGAAGTCACAAAAATTCTGTCTTGTTGTGTCTCGCTTCAAGGTTTATGTTATCTGCTTACTCTTTGTTCTTTTGACTCCCTCTCCCCTGTTTCACACACTGGCAAAACTCAGTGGTGTCAAGAGAGGATGAGACTGTCTTAGATCTGTGAGAACACATACAACATTAAGAGATGCAGTGTCTAGAGTCGGTGTCGGGGGTGGGCTGTGCACTGTCAGTCACTGTGTGGAGCAGGTGAGCAAACAAGGTGAATGGAGGTTATATAAAACGGAAAGGCACGACTTGGGAGCCTGAGCTATGGGAACCGTGTTCAAAGGGATGGTGGAGGCAGCCAGGATTGTAAATGCCATGTTGATTTTTCATTCTGCTTGGTTACTGATTGTTATAGCTGGCAGGAGATGGGTAGCACATTTGAAGGCTTGGCATAGGGAGGCAGTTCCTTTCCCTGTAACAGTCTTTCCAAGGAACTTGAAGTCAAATTGAGCTTCTGTGTGATTCAGTCTTGGTACTCATGGTAGCAGTCAGACATGCCTGTCTGGAGGAGAGGCGGAGTCTGCCTGGCTGATGGGTTGTCTTAGGCTAAGTGAAAGCTGTGTGTACTGGAATTTTGGTAACAGCAATAAGTGCAGGCATTTTTTTCAGATCTACACTTCTCTGAAGCCAGAGTCTTTAGTGAATGGATTTTTGACATCTTTTTGGAGAACCTGGTAAAGCTGTAGACTGGAAAAATAGTTTGTCGTTGGATCTGCTCATAGTCAATTCATTTCATAAAGCTGATAGCTTACACAGGCAGGAAGCTTTTGAATTGAAAGAAATCTGGGGAAAGAATTTGCTAGTATTTTTACAAATTGGCAGACTTGTTTAACAAGCTGGTCTGCAGTGCCAGCTCCAGGAAGAACAGATGTCCCTGCACAATGTAAGGTAACATGCTCAGGATCCAAACACCAAATGCTGCCCTCAGTCTGTTCTCACAGATGACGGGAGACAGAAGAAAGCTATTGGTTAGGAGTGAGTAGCTCTCTCGGATCCCGGGTCAGGACTTCTATTGGTGTTTCTGTGGGGCTGCCCCACGCCCACAGCATTTCAGAATTGAGCAGTCACTGTTGTAATAGCCATAGGAGACCATTTAAAGTTCATGCTGCCCAGAAATTTGTTGTTTTGTCAAGGCATGGACTTGAGTTGCAATGGTTGCAAAGCAAGAGTGTTGGACCGGGTCACCTCACTAATAAAATCAATTCGCTCCACTCTGTTGGCTCACTCAGCTAGATGGTTGTTCCTTTTTCAGGGAGAAAAGTATGTTTTAAAGGCAGTGTGTCCTAGAGCAGAGTCAAGAGCACTTGTTAATAAATACTGAAAGATTTTTTTTAAAACCTTGGAAGTAATGTTGGGTTAAAAATAAGTAAAGGTACCGTGTTTGACCACTGAGACCTTGTGCTAGTTTTTCGAAACTTCGGTGCTCTCATTGCTAAAGTGGGACAGTAAGTCTTACCACATGTCCACAGTGAGGATTGAGTGAGAATAAGCGTGCAGAGAGCATTGTGTAGCACGAAGCAGGTAGTAGGATACCAGAGCAATTTCCTGCCTGTAGAGGGATGTCCTGGAGGAAAACGTTACCCTACACACACACACCACACACACACACACACACACACACACACACACACACACACATCAGTTTCTTGCTGCTGAGTTCTTGACCTAGCATATGCTTCACAATGAATCTCCTGTTTTACTTGCACATGAAAGTCACTTTGTCCTCAAGTTCTCTAATCATCCTCAAATGACTAGATCTCTGCGCATCTTACAGCTCCTGCTCTGTTCTCCTACATTAGGCTAAGAGAGAACCAAAGTTCACTAAGGACCTTGCTAGTACAGATGTGATCCTTCCTGATCCTTATGGAAACCCAGTCAAGGATATGCTTTTTCCATTTTACAGATGCAGAATATTAAGTCTAAGGAGACCCAAGTGTTCTCTATTCTTCAGCCCAGTTTCCAGACCTTTGTGTTTGGCATCTGCTTTCTCAGTTTTGCTAAGGCTGCGCCCTGTCTCATGTTCCATTCTCCCTTCTCATTTCTGTATCCTTGCAGGCTGAAATGAGTATTCCAGCTTCTCTGAAATTTCATTTTTCTTTACGTAAAAATGAGTCTACTTTATTACCCATCAGACTGAGTCTGCCTTGATTCCCAAGTTACATATCTTGCCTTTCTAAAGTTAAGCAGGATGTGCATGCTGAAATATATTGTCTTGTTTCCTTCTGATGCCTAGACTATGATGGATAGCTAGGTTAGATGATGGACAAATGGAAAACTTGTGCCCTCATCTGATGATTTGCTGGTTACTTAAAGGTGGTCAACAGAATTTTCTCTCTGAATGAAACATCAGAGGCCATCAACTCTATGATGTAATGGAAAGATTCAGACACGAAGCTCACACAGTGTTCTTTGCTTACAGTTCCTGTATGTGTCATTGTCTCCTTGCTTTGCAAGACTTCTCTTACAAGGAGCACCATTTATGAGCAACCTTACTCAGTTGTCAGGCACTATTACTCTCCCCACTGTATTCCACAGTATAGACCTTCATGTGACTTTCTGCTGGGCAGGGTTATTCTCTGCTTTCCTGTGTGTATATCCTATTTAACCCTTCCAGTAATCGGATAAGATAGATGCTGTCAATTTTATATTATAGATAATAGGGAAACTGACCTTTAGGCACTTCAGGCTCTTCCCTGAATTCTCCCATACTTAATGCTGTAGTCGTGTGTGTGTGTGTGTGTGTGTGTGTGTGTGTGTGTGTGTGTGTGAGAGAGAGAGAGAGATAGACAGACAGACAGACAGAGGCAGACTATTGCCTGAGTCATAATGACTGCAATAAAATGTTTATAAATAAGTTAATGATTAAATGGATAATTAGAGCTATTCTTTAAGTGTTTTTAGACTGGATTAACTTATATAGAAGTGTAAAAATGAATAATGCTTTGTTTTTCTCTTTAGCAGGAATTTGACACCGGGGAATGAATATTAAGCTGTCTGGCTCTAAGCTGTGTTAGCAAGAACCTTCGCTGGAAGAGCAATGGCTGCGGCTGCAACAGCTTCTCACCTGAACCTGGATGCCCTCCGGGAAGTGCTAGAATGTCCCATCTGCATGGAGTCCTTTACTGAAGAGCAGCTGCGGCCCAAGCTGCTGCACTGTGGCCATACCATCTGCCGCCAGTGTCTGGAGAAGCTCCTGGCCAGTAGCATCAATGGTGTCCGCTGTCCCTTTTGCAGCAAGATCACTCGCATCACCAGCCTGACCCAGCTGACCGACAACCTGACCGTGCTGAAGATCATTGACACAGCTGGGCTCAGCGAAGCCGTCGGGCTGCTCATGTGCCGAGGCTGTGGCCGGCGGCTGCCTAGGCAGTTCTGCCGAAGCTGTGGTGTGGTGTTGTGTGAACCCTGCCGGGAGGCAGATCACCAACCTCCTGGCCACTGCACACTTCCTGTCAAGGAGGCAGCTGAGGAACGGCGGAGGGAATTCGGGGAGAAGTTGACTCGCCTAAGGGAACTCACTGGAGAGCTGCAGAGGAGGAAGACAGCCTTGGAGGGGGTCTCCAGGGATCTTCAGGCAAGGTATAAGGCTGTTCTTCAAGAATACGGCCACGAGGAGCGCAGAATCCAGGAAGAGCTAGCCCGCTCTCGGAAGTTCTTCACAGGCTCTTTGGCTGAGGTCGAGAAGGCCAACACTCAAGTGGTAGAAGAACAGAGCTACCTACTCAACATTGCCGAGGTGCAGGCCGTGTCTCGCTGTGACTACTTTCTAGCTAAGATCAAGCAAGCTGATGTAGCACTCCTAGAGGAGACAGCAGATGAGGAGGAGCCAGAGTTCACTGCCAGCCTACCCCGGGAGCTTACCCTGCAAGATGTGGAGCTCCTGAAAGTAGGGCATGTTGGTCCTCTGCAGATTGGCCAGGCTGTTAAGAAGCCCCGGACAGTTAACGTGGAAGATTCCTGGGCAATGGAGGATGGAGCAGCATCTTCTGCCTCAGCCTCTGTCAGCTTTAGAGAGATGGACATGAGCCCTGAGGAACTAGTTCCCAGCCCTAGGGCTTCCCCTGCAAAACAGCGGAGTTCTGAGGCAGCCTCCGGGATCCAACAGTGTCTGTTTCTTAAGAAGATGGGGGCTAAAGGCAGCACTCCCGGCATGTTCAATCTTCCGGTCAGTCTCTACGTGACCAGTCAGAGTGAGGTGCTGGTTGCTGACCGAGGCAACTACCGCATACAAGTGTTCAACCGCAAAGGCTTTTTGAAGGAGATCCGCCGCAGCCCCAGTGGCATTGACAGCTTCGTGTTAAGCTTCCTTGGAGCCGACTTGCCCAATCTCACTCCTCTTTCAGTGGCCATGAACTGCCATGGGCTGATCGGTGTCACTGACAGCTATGACAACTCCCTTAAAGTCTATACCTTGGATGGCCACTGCGTGGCCTGTCACAGGAGCCAGCTGAGCAAACCATGGGGCATCACAGCCCTACCATCTGGCCAATTTGTGGTGACTGACGTGGAAGGCGGGAAGCTCTGGTGCTTCACTGTAGATCGAGGAGCAGGAGTGGTCAAATACAGCTGCCTCTGCAGTGCTGTGAGGCCCAAGTTTGTCACCTGTGATGCTGAAGGCACAGTCTATTTCACCCAAGGCTTGGGTCTCAATGTGGAGAACCGACAGAATGAACACCACCTGGAGGGTGGCTTCTCCATTGGCTCTGTGGGCCCTGACGGGCAGCTGGGTCGGCAGATCAGCCACTTCTTCTCGGAGAATGAAGATTTCCGCTGCATCGCTGGCATGTGTGTGGATGCTCGGGGTGACCTCATTGTGGCCGATAGCAGCCGCAAGGAAATTCTCCATTTTCCCAAGGGTGGTGGCTACAGCGTCCTCATTCGAGAGGGCCTTACCTGTCCAGTGGGTATAGCCCTCACACCCAAGGGGCAGCTGCTGGTCTTGGACTGTTGGGATCACTGTGTCAAGATCTACAGCTACCATCTGAGAAGATATTCCACTCCTTAAAAGATGAGAAGTACAAGTTTCTTCTTCCCTCTAACCTGTTTCCTTCCCTCTCCTTCCTTCCTTGTTGTTGATGGTGCCATAGAGTAGGTGTGATCTGTGTCCTAATTCTAGTAGGGTTGCTCTAGAATGTAGAAACTCTAGTTTCTAGTGATTTTGTTTGCCCCTCTTCCCACTCTCCGTCCCCTTCTCTCCTTCTGAATTTAGAGCTTAGAGCTTTAACAGGTACCGTATCCCAAATAGAATAGATGATGCTCTTAGCAGAATTTGCTTAGAAGTTAAGCACTTCCCAGGCTTTAGTAGAGAGAACCACTTTAGCCCTTTGCCCGTGTGTTTGAAATTTGTATTGGTGTTGAATAGTCATTGATCTTTCCCTTTGGACTCTTAGGTCCCTAGTCTACTGTCTCCTTCCTGTTAGAGTGTACTTCTTCTGTGGCTTTAACTCTGGCTGCATTCTGTGTGCATGCTCCAGTGGGATCTGCTTGACCCTTCAGTGATATTATATCTCTGTAGCATGGTGTCTCCTTTGATCACCTTTACCAGTGTGAGAGTGTATCATTAAGTGCCACCAAAGGTGACATATAGTCTCTTTGGGAAGCAGGACCTCTTGACTGGGGAATTTCTGCCATCATAGATTGTCTTCTCATTGCAGATGTGCCAGAGGATGGTTTGACTGACCCTAGTTGGATATGTTGAACACTCCAGTCTAGAAGTCACTCGCCTTTTAAAGGAGTTTCTAGGTTAGAATTACGCCATAGCCAAGGCAGATGGGAACATACAAGCAGATGCTCACATCTCCAGCAAACGTGGGAAATTGTCTGAGGCTCAAAATGTTTCGTACTCCTTCCGCTGACCTATGCTAAGAGTTATTGGAAGAATTGTATAATGTGAGCTTTGACCAACATTGTGGGAAGGTCGACACATCCATTTTCATCACTGAGGAACAAACCATTAGGTAGCTAACTCTGTATTTTCTTCAAGTGGGTGCATATTGTTTGACTTTGAGATTTATTTGTGTTCTATCAAGCATTAAACTAATAAAATTAATAACTTTCTTCATCACCGATGCTCATGTCTTAATTAAATATGGGATCTGGGAAGGGAGAGAGTAATAGCTTGTATTATTCCTTTTTGCTTTTCTCTACTGTGTTTTGTTGACAGCATAACATTCTATTTCATTTAAAATGCAGTCCCAAATACCATTATGTAAAGATAAACAGATCCTCACTCCCATGTGCATTTGAACAGGAACTAGCATCACCACTACCCTGTTCAAAAAATTAGGCATCCACCATGGGCTTATGGTAGGCATTATAGTATGTAAATGAAGATAGCTGTGTATATATATGTGTTTCAGACTAGAAGTAAGAGTGTGGAACGAAGTTCTGCAGGCCTCCACGTCTGCTAAGCAACATATCTTGATCTTAGGTTCAAGAGTGATTGCAAGTCAAAGCTTTTGCTTTTGCAGAAACAAGATTGCTAAACTAATGAACCCCAAATTATTTATCGGTAGCAGTGTCATCATAGCTGTCAAAGGAAGGGTAAATAAATAACATGGTGAACTAGTTCTTGCTTTCAGTTAGAGAAAGCGCCATATGTGGATTATGAAATTGCATCTGATATTCCAAGTTTATAGGATTGAGAAGGAATTAATCCAATTAAAAGTGCCTCAAAATGGCACAGTCGCTTAGAACCATCAGTTGTGGTTCCCAGCAGTAGATCTGTCTTAGCTGGGGTGGGGGACTTGGGTAGGCAATAACCATGATGGAAACCTTGGCCACACACTGTGGAGTGGCTAATGAATGCAGTGCTGTTGATAAGAGGGCCAGGAACCTTCCAGCTGCCTTTCTATTTGCCATTTTGATTCTCCCCATTTCTACTACACAGTCCTGCTTTGGCTTTCGAATAAAGCAGGTATCTGCTGGTATGATCTGGCTGATTTTCCCTTTTGATATTTGAGGCCCAGGTTGAACACAGTCAGTTTACAGCTCTCTACCTCGTTGTTTAAATAAGCAGATTGTGGCTCCAAGAGCTATTTAATCATTGCCATTGAGTTTTTGTCCTTTCAGCTCAGCATTCCTCATAGACAAATGAAGTGTCACGTGCAAGTCTGTCCTGTAAAATCCATTAAGAGCAGTGGCTTTAGTTGCAGATTAGGGGGTGGGGAGGGGACTGTCCTTATCACCACTGCGAACTTTAAGGGGCCTATAGAACCCTTTCTGAAAGCCATCAACCTACAACATGCCAATCTTCCAGTTCCATCTTATTAGCATGGAGACTAGACAGTCTGCTTAACAAAGAAAAAAGAAAAGAAAAACATGCCCTCTGTGTGTATAGGAAAGGGAAGAGAATCTGGATATGAAAAGCCTGACCCAGTTCCCAGAGTACTTGACAAATAGCAGCCATCTAGCCATGTAGCTTTAGATGCAGCGGGATTCCATTCATGTTAAACTTTTTATTCCTGCTTTACATGCTTTCCAGGCTTATATTTGGCCACTGGAGCTTTCCTCCCCCAGCCGCAGTGCCCGTAATAAGTTTATCTGCTGGCTCCTCTCTACAAGCTAGTTAATATTTCTTGTTTGGTATAAATTCTCATGTCATTGTTACCTGTCCATGTGTCTGAGCTTTACTGAGGCCAGCATATCACATTGTGCCTCATTTAATATATGTCATAACTTCATTGTTTACTTTTCTACCTGCTTTCTGAAGCTACCTAGGGCATCTCCCCTGCACTGGATAGAAAGAGATTCCGAGTCGAGCCCTTTGAAAGATTTATAAGAAAAGCATGTGACAGTCAAGTGTTTGGGCTGACCTTTACTCCCATGACATTCTTGAAGAATAAGGGGAAGTGAGAGATTCATTTTCATTTCATTTGACTTTGTTAAGCATATACTATAGGATAGGTACTCTGCCATGTTTTTAAAGGAAAAATGAGACTATTAATATTTTAACTTTTCTTGTAATTATTCCAGCATCTTTCCTTGTCTGCAGTGTTTGAACTCCTCTGTTCTGCCACTGTGTTCTCTGCGTGTCCTATACAGGCTGAATGATAAGCAAGAGTACACGTCACTCTTCAAGAATACCGAGCACTACTCCTGTTATCACAGTGAATTTGGCTGGAGTTTGGCAGTGTTTCTGCTGTAAGGCAAGTAATGGTAAAGAGGCCATGCAATTTGCATAGTCCCAGTTGATGACTTCTTAAGGGTTGGAAGGCAGGTCTAATATGAGACTCCGGTCTTCCTCCTCATCTGGGCCGGAGGTTGGTTTACAAATGAGGATGTACAGCCCCATAAGGGATTGGATAGCAAGTCACAGTCATGAAACTGGGTGTTTGGATGAATCTTATAAGCAGGGCAGTGGTAAGATAGAAAGCAGTTAAGCAAAATATACTCTCAGACTGACTGCAGACTATGGCCTTATCTTGTCAGTATTAATGCCAATGTATTAATGCTGATGGGATCCCATCTCAATGCAAGCTTATTGAGGCAGTCTTGGGACCAGAGTGTTTTCAGGTGGGAAGATCACTGGGTTTTGTCTGGCCTTCTCATGTATAAGTAGCTGTAGGACTGCAGGTAATCTCAGAAAATCAGTTTCAGTACACAACAGGCAATTGGGAAAGGCTAGTTATTTCCCTTTTAGCTATGACCTTAATGTCTCCTTAACATAAATTGTATAAATTGTGGTTGACTTCTCCACCAGTGTCTTTGCACTTTGCATATTATTTGCTATAATTTTATTGTTTGTTCATGGAAAGTAGAAAACATTAACAGAAAGAAAAAAAAAAGCCCTGCATTTCAAAGTGTGCCACAGCACAGCTCAATTGTTTCTGTTCCTTCTGCAGCTCATGTAAATTTGTCACAGTTATTAGCCAGTTGTAACCCTGCTAAGTTACTGTTTCTTTTTCTGGTAAAAGGCAGTAACAGTCTACATCTCAGTGGGTGAAGGTTATGAGAATTAAAAGATAATAATGCCAAGGTATATGTAAAACTGCCCAATTAAGAAAATGACCTTTATTGTAGAGGGCAAAGACTTCCGTTGTGTGGGAAGTTGATCTGCATTTTTTTGTGTAAATGCTGGCAAGAAATTTCAGGCATGTGTTAGTGAAGCATCCATTTGTTCCATGTGGCCCAGCTTCTTAATGAAAAGACCTGTTGGCCCAAGAGCCAAGAGGACCTGCACAGCAGCAAATCTGCATAGATCCTAGTCTAATTGCATAAAGCAAGTAAGGAGGCATCTTAAGTCAGGGCGGTAGATAGATGGACTTAGGACATCAGGATATGGAACGGCCGTCTACACTCATTATGAATGTAAGTACATGGAAGCAAAAACTTTAATTTAGAATCATGAATGTTTGCTATTCTTCAGCTAGCATGAAATGAGTTTTCCTTCAGCCCCCTAGTCATTGAATCTCATAAAAGCCACAAATCACATCCTAAGGAAGTGTTATGACATATGGTTATAACCTGGATTTTAGAAGAGAGAGGTGCTGCTCTTGGTCCTGCAATCCAGCTTCATAGCTCTATGAGCACTCGTGGAGTCTGGCAGTCAGAGCTTCTTCCTCTGGACTGTAATGGTCCTGGTTCCCACTCCCCCAGACAGTTGTAAAGAGACATGGTAGGTATAAATGGCAGCCTACAGGGCACTGTGAAATCATATGTGAACTGGTTAATAATGGACGTGAAAGCTACTCTCATTTGTGTCACAAGGGTGCTAGGAATTGGTGAGGAAATGATCTCTACCTTAGCACCAAAGGAAAATTATTTAATAACTCACAGAAATCCCAAAGGAAAGACAGAAGCAGTCTATAATGACAAATGCATGGGCTTTTGTCTTCTATACTATTGAAATCAGAAGTTCCCTCCAGTGATTTATTGTTTACTTGGTTATAACTATGACAATACTGCATATTTTCAAAAATAATAGGGCCTGAGATAATATTTATACACCCGCCTGCTCATTAAACACAAGAGACATCTACTGTATTATCAGCAATAGTTGTATGAATAATGGGTGGGAAGTCAGATCAATCATAAGCCTCACAGTCAGTTAGCTTGTAGTGTGGCTGCCAAAAATAAAATAATGTAAACCATACAAACACTGAAGGATAAGACAGATGGTATAAGACAAAGTATGCCAAGGCTTGCAGCAAAAATGCTGGCAGAGGGACTCTGGTTAAAGTGCCTTCTAAGTATGGGTGGCATTACAGACAAAGCATGCTGTTAAAGGGAAGAGTGGGATTGTACCAATAAATTAAAACCAGAACAGAGGGAGAAGCCCAAAGACCTAAAGAAGTCCACTCGCCCTGTAAGTATTAAGGGTTCATTATTCAGGGTTCATTATTCAGGGCTTAGCTTTGCCTGTACATTGACCATATGAGGCGCAGTAAGGCTGCATATGTGATCAGAATCTTGGAGTCTCCTTAGTGGGGAGCAAAAAAATACAGTTAGTTAGAATCTCTGATTTGGTATTGTCCTCTAAATTATTTTTCTGCTTTGAAAAATCATGAAATAATGCGACACCACTCCTCAAAAGCATAAACCAAAGGTGCCATGTACTCTTTTACTTTGTACCAGAGTTTCACTCTTTTTTTTTTTTGATTTTTGCTGAAAGTTTTTACAATTCACCTATGCTGCTTTTGTCCCATAACTAGACATGCTAATAAGAAAGCTCAGTTGTTTTACCTTGTCCTTTTTACCTCCAAGCCACTAAAACCAAGTTGGTCTGATTTGCCTGCTCAAACTATTCTTGGACCGTCGTAGGGTGTTTATTATTCACACAGAAAGCCTCCTGTGTGAGTAATAAACATTTTTATGACTGTTTCATGTGAAAGTGGTACTATTGACTTCAACATTAGAAAGAAGTGTGTAGTTAAAGGAAAAAGTTCTACCTTTGTGATGGCTACAGCAGTTGACACAGCAAGTGGAGGCGGGGCGGTGAGGCAGTCACCACTATTAGGTGGCTCCCAGGGTTTGGTTCTGAAGCTTGCTAACTGGTTCTGGAAGGGTAGCATACCTCTGTCACCTGGGCTGTGCCGACTGGCTGCATTTGCTGAGCTCTACCAACCATCATAGAAGCACTCGACTAGGCTGGAAGATTTGCTGGCTAGTTAGGAACAAAACACTAATTCTGCTCACAATGTATCAGCCCAGACCTGAGCTGTGACTGACTCAGAGTCTCAGAAGAATGACTCTCAGCCTGCAATTTTGGTCAGTAGTCCCTAACAGGCATTAACTCTATTCTGTACAACACTCACGGAATTGGTATAGCCTGTGCACTATGGGTGCCTGTAAGTCACTCAAGTAGAGGAACGCCCATACTCCTAAAAGCAGATGAGTCCAGATGACTACATAGAATGTGCAAGTCCGACTCTCAGCATTAGAACTGAGGTTTGAAACCCATATATCAGATCTACTTGTAGAACACTTAGCACCCAATGCACCCATAGCACCATGCAATGTGGCCAATGGTTGAATTCAAAACTGACTTAAGCCAGGCATCCTTAGGCCCTCTTATGTAGCTATTGTAGTCGGAGGAGATCCTGCTCCTGCTGATAGCAGATCTCTGACTAGACAAGGAAACTTAAGGAGGTTAGCTAGGACTCCCCCACCCTGTTATTGGCAATAATTGCCCAAACAATTTAATACAGAAGGGCAGACAAGAGCAACAAAAGAAACAGCTCCACAATTTGACCCAGTTGGAACTGTACACTTTACTAAAATGATTTCTATAGCCACACATAAACAAGATTAAAACTGCTAATTGGCTTTTATATCTCTTCAACCTGCCTTGTAAATTAGCTTTAAACAGTTGCTAAAATTGGCAAAATTCTGTGTCCTTAATAGTGGGGCTCAAAGTAGAGTTCTATCTGAGAATTCCCCTGTACTTAAACAGGCTGCCCTGTAATCTCAGGACATCCTACTGAGAACATTTCAGGACATATAAGGAAGAAAACTAGGTATGTCTCGTTTCAGTGAACAAAAATACTGCCTTGACTAAATTTTCCATCGCCCACAGCACCCATCACCATGACTGTCCCATAGTAGCATGGACACAATGACCTAATGAGTCATAAAGTATAATTAAGTCTTGGGTACTAAGCCATTGCCTTGCCAAAATGGGACTACATGGACTTTCCCATCATCCTGTTAAGTAAAATGGTTAACATGGCCTGGTTTAACTGAAAAGGCCTGTGAGGTTTGAAATCCATATACCAGACCTACTTAGAGAAGAATTATTATCCCCACAGCTTCACCACCCAATGGCTCAATTTCCACTGTCCTTAAACCTACACATAACAAATGGCTTCTCACAGTGGATTGTTGTAATCCTAATGCTGACTGTATACCTGTTAAGGCTAACATACCAATTATTGATCTGATTACCAACTGGTAAATACTTTCCAGTTGTAGATCTGAAAAGGGGATTTGGTTTCTGTGCCTGTTTTAACAGCCCGAGCCAGTTTGCCTTCACCTTTTATTGGAATACCCGTTGGGAGGGTGTAGAGAGCCTTACTGGTATGCCATGCCACCTGGCAGGAACTTGACATTGACCAATGTGAAGTTCCCTTTCCCAGCTTTTGAGCGGAAACTCCTGTGTTAGCCATAAAGGTGGAGTGGACCAAGGTGAAGCCCATTATTCTTCAAGGACCTGCAGTTTCCTGAGAAACACTAGCCACCTGTGGAGCAACCAAACCGTTAGGTTGAGAAGGTTCCAGACTTTGGGGGAGGGGTTTTCCCCTGCCTAGCGATATTTGGAGTCCTCCATTAAACTTTGAGACCTTGAGCAGCAGGTGTTGTCTTGGTCTCCATCTCTTTTTGCCGCCTTCCCATACATCCCCAGCTTCCCTTCCAGGTAACCTGTTGGATGTAACTGGAGGGTACCTCAAGGGCTATGCCCTCATTCAATCTTTGTATATACATCTCAACCACATTCATAATTTTTTCAGGAGCATGGTGATGACATCACACTGATCACATCCTTAATCATGGCTCAGAACCATCCTTAAAGGGATCTGATATCCTCTTCTGGAGTGTCTGAAGACAGCTCCAGTAATATATATATATATATATATATATTATTATTATTATTATTACATAAATATTAAAAAATCATGATTTTTAAAAAGACTTATTGCCCCATTGGTCAAGTTTCTGAAAATTCTAACTTCTGAACACAACATATATCTCATTTCATGTTTTACTTAAGCACATTTGCCTAGTGACTCAGAAATGGGCCCACCTTAACTGGGCTTCTGTGCAACAAAAGACTCTAGATTTGTAATATAGTCTTATATGTCAGTGCTTTGGAATTTCTCAGGTCTCCTGAAGTCTATGAACCTGATTGAATAGCTGATACCCCCTTAGCTCCATTCTAATAGTGTAAATTTATTTGTTGCATATTGGCCTATTCTAGCATGGGTTGGATGCTATGGGATCTGGGTCTGAGACTTCCTACATTTAGCTGCCTGTTAAAACTTTGGGAAATGGAAACAACATTCAAAAGCTTAGTGAAGGATGTTTGCTATATACAGTATAGCAAAGTGCATCTGTTGTAGAAGGTTTCCTCTAGTCCTTCTCCCTTGCTGGTACCTTAGTGCTGGTGAAAGTTGTTTCAGTCCCAGACCCCTGGATTCCTTAAATTTAACTGCATTAACAACAAAGCATGTTTATATACTTCACAAATGGCATATGATAAGCAATGAAGCTTGTTGGAAAGCTGTCAGTGGATAGGCCTGAGCTAGAATGTACCTGATAACAGAATACAGCCCAGGAATAGGCACATGTAGGCCTTTAAGCACTGGATACCCTGGTCTACAATCAGCCACATTTACTCATACTTTTGGACCACTTGCAGTGATCTGCTCCTCTGTTGTATGAATGACAGCAAAAGCAGGTCCCTACCTGAGGCTTTAGAAGACAAGACTGAATTGTTTTCCATAGTGTAAATGAACATTAGCTACACAATACTCCCATCTATGTATCGGCATTCCTCACTCTGGCCAGCAGTCCAGACATGACTATCAGTGAGAATGCACTCATTTTCCCTCTCATATTTCACCTCTTGTAAAAGTATTTACTGGAACTTTGACTTCCAGATTCACCATGCAGTCCTCATCGACAGCCGTAACTGTTACTTAAGCAAGCTCAAATGCCATTTAACAAAATCGTGCATGATTTGGCCATCAAATGTCAGGAGTAGATTACAATGAAGATCCTGAATCTACCTTTGATAAAAATTGCAGAAAGCTTTCAAGCCCTATGTCCTTCTCCTTCTCTTCAGACCCACATCTTGACAACCTGATAAAAAAGTATAAGTATTGCCACCTTGGCTGCCAGAGCAGAGTGCATACTAGGTAAGTCCCATATAAGCTATGGGACCAAGTAAAGTCCCACTATACACTCTGCACCACCACAACTCTATAAAAGGCAAACTAGCTGAACAAGGAGGACAACAATGTGCATGCCACACTGGATGGGGGAAAATCCATGAAGCTTCAGTATTACATAAGGAACTGCAGGCAATTGATTAAAGCTAGGGGCAGGAGACATGAATCCTTGCAATAAGATTTGATGAAAAGGAGAGGCCATGAATTTGAAGGAGAACAAGGAGGAGTATACTTTTAACACTCCACATGTGAAAAATAATGGAGAGATCAGGAATTCAAGGCCCTTGCCTAAACCTAAATACTGTACAGCAAACCATCAACCAATATCAAATTAAATGAAGAGATACTTGAAGCAATCTCACAGTTCAGGAACAAGACAAGGCTGCCCACTCTCTCTGTATCTATTCCATATAGGACTCAAAAGTTTTAGCTAGAACAATACAGCAAAAGAAGATCAAAGGAATACATATTGGAAAAGAAGTCAAGGTACCACTATATTCAGATGATATGATAGTATATATAAGCAATCCCCCAAAAATTTACCAGAGAACTTCTACAGCTGATAAACAACTTCTTCAAAGTGGCTAGATATAAAATTATCTCAAACAAATCTGTAGCCTTCTTTTATACAAATGATAAACAGGCTGAGAAAGAAATTGGGGAAACAACACCCTTCATAATAGCCCAAACAGTATAAAATATCTTGATGTAACTCTTATCAAGCAAGTGAAAGATCTGGAGGACAAGAAATTCAAATCCCTGAAAAAGGCTATCTAAAAAAAAAACCCCTCAAAGGTGCAAAGATCTCCCATGCTCATGGATTAGTAGGGTTAACATAGTAAAAATAGCCATGCTACCAGAAGCAATCTACAGATTCAACCCAATCCACATCAAGATTCTAACACAGTTCGTCACAAACATGGAAAGAACAGTTCTCCATTTCATGTGGAAAAACAAAAAACCCAAGATATCGAAAACATTTCTTAACAATAAAAGAACTTCTGGGATCATCATTATCCATGACCTTAAGCTATACTATAGAGCAATAGTGGTAAGAACCACATGGTATTGGTACAGAGACAGAAAGGTCAATCAGTGGAATAGCATTGAAGATGTAGAATTAAAACCATACATCTATGGTCACCTGATCTTTGATGAAGAAGCCAAAACCATCCAGTGGGGAAAAAAACAGCATATTCAACAAATGGTCCTGGTTCAAGTGAATGTCAGCAAATATAAGAATGCAAATTGATCCATGTTTATTACCTTGCACAAAGCTCAAGTCCAAGTTGATTAAGGACCTCAACATAAAACCAGATACACTAAATCGAATAGAAGAGAAAGTGGGAAAAAGCCTGGAATTCATTGGCATGGGGGAGGGGGGAATTTCCTAAACAGAACTCTAATGGCTCAGGCTCCAAGATCAACAATTGACAAATTGGACAGCATGAAACTGAAACGCTTCTGTAAGGCAAAAGACACCGTCAATAGGACAAATTGACAACCTATAGATTGGGAAAAAATCTTTACCAACCCCATGTTCAATAGAGGGCTAATATCATATATATAAATCTCATGAAGCTAACCTCCAATAAAGAACTGAATAATCCAATAAAAAATGGGGTAGAGGGGGCTGGAGAGATGGCTCAGCGGTTAAGAGCACTGAAGCACTGACTGCTTTTATGAAAGTCTGGAGTTCAAATCCCAGCAACCACATGGTGGCCCATAACCATCCATAATGAGATCTTACTCCCTCTTCTGGAGTGTCTGAACACAGCTACAGTGTACTGATATATAATAAATAAATCTTTTTTAAAAATGGGGTAGAGAGCTAAACAGAGACTTCTCAATTGAGGAATCTTGAATGGCCGAGAAGCACATAAAGAAATGTTCAGCATCCTTAATCATCAGGGAAATGCAAACCAAAACAGCCCTGAGATTTCACCTTACACCAATCATAATAGCTAAAATCAAAATTCAGGCAACAGCAGATGTTAGCAAATGATATGGGAAAAGAGGAACACTCCTCCATTGCTGGTGGGATTTCAAGCTGGTACAACTTTGGAAGTCAATCTGGTGATTCCTCAACAAATTGGAAATAGTTCTACCTGAAGACCCAGCTATACCACTACTGAACATATACCCCAGAGATGCTCCAATATGTAATAAGGACACATGCCCCACTATGTTCATAACAGTCTTATTTATAATAGCCAGAAGCTGGAAACAGCCCAGATTCCTCAATGTAGGAATGGATACAGAAAATGTTGTATATATACATAATGGAATACTACTCAGCTATTAAGAGTGAGGGCATCCTGGGTTTTTCAGGCAAATGGATGAAACTGGAAAATATAATCCTGAGCAAGGTAACCCAGACCCAAAAAGAATACATAGTATGTCACCAATAAGTAGATACTAGCCCAAAAGCTCAGAATACCCATGATATAACTCACAGACCATATGAAGCTTATCAAGAAAGAAGGCCAAAGTATGGATGCTTCAATCCCACGTAGAAGATGTAAGAAAATAATCACAGGAGGTAGAGGGAGGGGAGGTCCTTGGTGGGAGAAGGGGGGAGGGAGACAGAGGGACAGATTCAGGTACAAGAAGAGACAGGAGAGAAGTCCAGAGGGCCAGGAGAATGAATAGAAATATGTAGCAGTTTGGGGTGAAAAATGGGAGAGGAGACCACTAGAAAGTCCCAGACCCCAGGAATGCTAGAGGCTCACAAGACCCAATGGGAATGACAGTCAAAATATTCAACAGAGGAGAAATAGGACCTGAAGAGACCACTTCTAGTAGAAAGGCCCGCAGTTGAGGGAAAGGGCCACTCAGCCATCTCAAAATTTTTAACCCAGAATTGTTCCTGTCTAAAGGAAATGTAGGGACAAAAAAAAATTTAGCAGAGAATGAAGGAAAGGCTATCCAGAGACAGCCCCATCTTGGGATAAACCCCATCCACAGATAGGAATCCCCAACACTATTGCTGATGCCAAGAAGTGCTTCCAGACAGTAGCCTAGTATGGCTGTCTTCTAAGAGGCTCTTCTGCCAGCATGTGACTAAGACAGATGCAGATACTCACTGCTCACCACTGGACTGAGACTGGGAACCCCAGTTGAAGAGTTAGGGAAGAACTGAAGGAGCTGAAGGAGACTGCAACTCCATAGGAAAAACAATAATATCAACTAACTGGACCTCCTTAGAGTTCCTAGAGATGAAACGTCCAACCAAAGAGTTTGCATGGGTGGGTCCATGTCTCCCACTACATGTGTAGCTGAGGATTGACTTATCTGGCATCAATAGGAAGGGAGGTGCTTGTTCCAGTGGAAGCTTGTTGCTCCAGTGAAGTGGAATGCTAGAGGGGTGAGGCTGGAGTGGGTGGGTGGGTAGGGGAGCACCTTCTTAGAGAAAAGAGGGAGGGGAAAGGGATTGGGGATTTGTAGAGAGGAGATGGGAAGGGGGACATCATTTGAAATGTAAGTAGATTAAATAAATAAATAAATAAATAAATAAATAAATAAATAAATAAATAAATAAATAAATAAATAAATGGAAGAGTATTCAGGGGGTTGGGGAAGAGAAACGGGAAGAGAGGAATGTTGTAATTAAAATACAATCACCAAAATAAACAAAAATCTGAACTAGTTTTCTTTCCTGTTCTCTGAAGCTGTTGGGAGCCCCCTCTAATTTTCCTCAAAAGCTTCATTATATAAGCAATACATCATTTCATATCCTGTAATGCATATATTTTACCATCAGCCTCAATATTACTTGGTGTGTGTATGGGGGTGTTGCACTCCCCTACTTGAAAGAGACAACAAAGCTTTAGAGATGAAGACTTGAAAATGACTTCATAATATGATATATGAGAATGTGGTTAAGTTTAATTTCAGAGCAGCCGCATGTGGAATAGCATTCAATATTGAAACTTAAAAATACTAAACCTATAAATCTCTTAAGCCTCGGGAAGTGAAAGTTGTTTGACTTGCTTAATGATTCTATAAAGACATCAGGAATAAAGTTAAATAGCATGGCATGAGGGATACAGATGGATAGGATCCAGATATCATCTCACCTGATCCAGGACTTAGAAGCTGGATCTAGGAGAATAAGCTTGCAGTAATTGATACCTTGAGGAAAAGGTCACAGAATGAAGAATGGATATACCAGAGCCAGTAACTGCTAGGGAAACGAAGAAGCAAAGAACAATCAAACAAAACCCTTCCATTCTAAGGACAACAGCCATAGATACACTTTTTTCTCATCCATGATTTCCAGCCATTTGGTATGTATGGAGACTATTCTTAAGTATCTTATAATGTTTTGCACAAATAAAACTCAGCTCACACTGAACAGCATAAGCAGCCTTTCTGAATGCAATAAAGACTATCTAAATAAAATGCCAAAAGCAATACAGAGTCTGGTGGAGGAGTAGCTCCCTAGAGAAACACACTGCAAAGAGGAACTTAACTTTTATTCTGGGAAATATTGTCTTTTGTGATTTCAATATCTTTTGCAACTGGGTCCCACATCTCTATTTTTCAGGCCTTAGTCTTTTCCACATTGGACTGGTGTATATCTAATTGCCTTTTAGTTTTGCCAGTTTTATCACCTTGAGTCTGAAGCCCAGACTCAACATGCTCCAGCAGACGTCAGCTCTGCCACATCTGACGTTCATTCCATCCTATAAGGTGCACCAGCAGCCATTCAGGCTGCAGAGCCTGGAGGCCTGGAACCTTCTCTAGCCATTTCATCATCTCTAACCTTCCACTTCCCGTGATTCATGAAGCCCTATCTGCTAAAGCTTGCACATAGTCTGAGTCACTCCCTGCACTGAGTGTCCATTATGATTGCAGGCTTAGTTTTCATAGCTTACAAGTGCTGAACCCTTTAGTATGTGAACCACCGAGCTGGAATGCCCTTAGGGTATTGCAATAATGCCCTCAAAAGGCGGTTCTTAATGAAGCTTCTTATTAATTTTCTGGAGATAATTGTTAGTTTTTTAAGGCTGAATCTGATCTCGTCTGGTCCTCTCATTTCTGATTCATAATATAACTTCTTGCCTAATGTAAGCACCTACCCCTTCTATTCACATCTCATCTCTCTGAATACCAAAATGAAGATTCCTGATTAAGTTGAGGGCTTTGAAAGTCCAAAACTGTGAGTTAAATAAACATCTTTTTACGTAGGTAGGTAAAATATTTATAATTGTGCAAAGCTAGCTAATCATTATACATTAAGCTAGCAATTGAATATTTTTTTTCACAGTCATCTACTCTTTTCTTTATCCTCAGGACAATGGAACATTAAGCTGCTCTTATCTTTGACCTTGGAACACTACTGCAACTTCCCAGATTAGATTTTCTTGATTCCCTCTGACTCGTTTCACTTTAGAGAATCATCTCAAATATGAAAGAACTGGATGTCGTCTTCCTTTCTGCATTCACCCATTCTTTGTCTTATGCAAAGTCACACAGGAAGAGAAGAATGTTCAAGAATGCATTTTCTATGGTATTGTCTATAAGATGTGTCACTAAAGGTGTTCCAAGAGATACAATTAGATAGATTGCCTCTTGAATTTACTCTCAAACTAGAAAGGAAAGGGAGTTATCTACAATCTGAGTCTAAATTTCCTTCCTTTGAGAAAATTAGCTGTTCTTAAGATCACATTATTTACTTTTATATTGATAACTGTATTACATTAAGGACCTTTTCATTCTTAAATATTAATCATTTTTTACACCAGATGTTAGGGATTTCATCAGCCATGATCTCTCAATGAAAGAGGATTCCATACTTCTGGGCATCCAAGGAAAGGGAGGGACTCAGGACCTTGAAAACAAGGACTCCTAGGAGGGAAGCTTGAGGCCAGGAACGGCACATCAGGTGAATATTAAGATCAGTCCCAACTCAGTGGGTCATGCCAGTTTTTAAGACCTGGCTTAGAGTCTGCCTTCTGTGTCAGAGCTAAGGTGATATTAAATGCAGGTAGCTAGCATTACACAGATCTGATTGCCTCTTTCTCCACCCTCCTTGACTAAGTACTTTGATTTATTGCAGAGAGAAATGCTTCTCAGGAAGAAAACTTTCTGAAGCACTCCCTATGTCTAAATGATATCAAAATGTAAAATAATGATGGCGCTGAAGCAAGAAAATTCAGAGAAAGGAAGAGAAGTTCTCACTTGCCATCTCTCTGGCTTTTGGTAACTGATTTTATTCCTATGCCCCCTACATCTTAGTTTCTTACTCATAAATATACCAACTACAGAAGCTGTAAAAATTAAATTAAGCTAGGTGTGAAGTATGCAGCATACCTCCTGGATAATGAGTTCCAGTACATGGTACCTGTTGTGATAGGAATGCCATGGGTCATGTAGATTTTGGAGTCAGACAGTCTGAGAATGGTATTCTGCTTCTGCCTATTACCAGCTATGTGACAACGAGGAGATTCTACCTCTGTAATCTTGTTGAACAATATAAGCTCAGTGTTCTGTTGTGTGGACACCATCCACACATTCCACTTTGACTTCAGGTCAGGCTGTCTGACAACACTACATTCTTCTATTCCCATCATCAGGCTTATGCAGAGCTCATCTTCAAAAACTCCCAGACTAACCAGGGGAAAATATCCATGGCTTAAGAAGTATCATGAAAAAAAAGGCAAATATCTGGCACCACTATAGTTAGGAATGGAAAGAGCTACACCATGATGAATTTTGCTTGGGAAAACCAATACTATGAATGATCACTGATGGATTAATTATATCTTAATAATAAATGAAAATAATAATAACTCTCATTCCTTGGCATTTATTATATGTCAGGTGCAATGACAGTCACTTTTATAAACATTTCATTTGATCCTCATTCTCATAACTATAATGCAATATAAGTATTACTAGGCTCACTTAAAAGTTTACAGAAACCGAGTCTCAGAGTACAAAAATGCCTTGATTCAAGTCACATATCTGGCAATGGGACAGATGTCTCACACATACCCTGGTATGCGTGTGGGGGAGCAGGGGGTTCATTTATTGAGGGGGCACATTTACTCACTCATGATGAGCTCCTATTGTGGAACAAACTGGTCATCACAGGACCCCATGGCATCTTCACAACCTCCGTGTTTGATGGAGATAATTTTCCAACTATTCATTGGTGCTTACTTAATTGGCCTATCATTTTTTTCTTCATTTGCATCATGTGGTGATTCAATCCTTTCTATTTGTAACATTTCTCAGCTGTGCATGGAGGTATTGCAGCTTCTCTAAGTACTAAGTAACTGGAGGCATAGCAACATCCAATAGTTCATCAAAGAAGCCAGAGGCATTCCTTGGGATCACCTGAAGAGGTAAAGGGACTATTAATCTCAACTCTTTCAGGATGTTTAAATTCTAACATGTTGGGTCTTTCTTCACATTCAACTTTGCCCAGAATCTCCTTCCTCTACATTTTTTTTCATGACAAATGCCTGATATCCTACTCCCAGAGCTCTGCTAGACATCCAAAGAGATGCCTCCAAAGGCCTTTGCAGAGTCCATCTTTTAACCATGCACCTCTGCTTGGTGCCTCTACACATTACTTAGCCTCCTCTGTCATAGAGTTTACTAAAGGATAACAAGAAGGAACATATGGGAGGGTTTAGAGGAACAAGAAAATGAAGGGAGAGAGTTTGCAAATATAGTCTCAAAGAAAATAAAATAAAAAAATAAAATTAAAAATGTTGGGACATTCTGTATGTCAGCTTTCCCTGTTTGACTGTGATCTTACCTTGTTTTTTCCTAGCTATTACTCGGGGCATGGTGCATATCATGAAGTCAACACACTACTGTAGAAGGATGAGGAAGTAAGGGAGAGTAAAGGAAAGCCATCACCTGAGGCAGAGAGAGAGCTGCAAGTGCTTTTGTGGCATCCCTGAGAACAATGGTCAGGGCTCTTCTCAGGTCAATTTTTGCCTGAGAAAGACAAAAGCATCAGTGACTATTGTATTCTCTATCCAGAACTTTTTTTCTCACTGAGAAAGTGATGAATATAGAACAAAATATTCATAATTCTCTTCAAGAAAACTTCATATTCCTGGTAAATCCAGCTGATAGAGAGATGACCTGTTTAATAAACCTAGACACCTGGGGATACCTTTAGGCCCTGCATCCCCTGCCAGGGACCGGGTCTATGACAGAATCAATGTGGTTTGGTTCCAGTTTAAATAGAATCAACATAACTAGTTTATGATAGTGTCAATCTCTTAATCCTTCTACCAAGAACTATTCCCTTCATTGAGTTCCCATAAGTCCTCAGAGTTTCAGATATGGTATACCCTACATTTGAGTATGTACATGTGCAGGCAAGTATATGCACATACAAGTGCACACACTCACATACTCATGCACACTATATTATGTGTGATAATAAACAGTCTGCCAAAACATTATTATTGTTTGTTTATGAATATATATGAGGTTTTAGCAACTAGGAGTCTAAATTTATTTAAATTTTACAATAGGTAAGACGAAAAATATACCTAGCATACTGTTTTTCCCTTTGTGACTATGAGGACTAATCCTGTACAAATTTTCCTCAACTTGACTTTCCCACAAGAAGAATAGGAATGGCTAACACACAAGAAAGGAAATCACGCGTGAGTCATTATTTCCTAGTCTCAGCCTCTGGCAGATATTGTGAAGCAATCTCTGTATTCTGTACTACAGAGATGGGTCCTAACCCCAAATCTCTTTCAACACAGTCCTCCAAGCGCTCATTACCATCTGATTGTAATTGTCTCAAAAGAAATGTAGGCCTGGCTAGATGATTTCTAATGTCTCTTCCAACTCTGATCTTTTAAGGATTTTGTCACTTTACCTTATAATGCTGCCCTTACACTAAGATTTAGAAGCAAGTTTTCCTGAGAAGGACTGGTGAGGAGAATATTTCTACATCTGCCGAGGCCGAGAGTGAAACCCGAGTCTTAGCTTTCTTCCCTTCTTTCAGCTGCCATAAGAGAAATGGTACAAGAGAGCAAATGGTTCCCTTGGGTGTCACACCAACAGCTAAAGTGCTCTCTGAGGCTGTGGTGGTGTAGTTGGATGAACACTGATTTCTGTGATTAAAGCTGCCTAAGTTCAAATCTTCACTCTGCCTGGCTCCCTGTTGTGAACCATTGACAAGTCATCTCATCCTTCTGAGCCTTAGTTTCCTCAAGCATAAAATTCAGATAACAATGCCTACCTTAACAGATGTGTTGTGAAGAGTAAATTGGATGAAGTAATGTATGTGAAAGTGCCTTGTAAGTTTCACTGTGGCCGAGTGCATGGAAAGGATTATTATTCTTGGTATACACCCATAAGGAAAAAGAGTAGGGTGTTCCGTTCCAGATGGACTCAATCTAAAATGGGGAACAAATGCTTTTTTTGGTCATTTTATCTTGTGGAAACAGCAATCTCATGGGCCTATTTGTGTTTAATGAAGCACATCCTGTATCGCCTTTTTGCATGGTTCTGAGAAGAAATAAGTGGGCTCTCTCCTCTGGTGTGCTGCAAAGTACGTGTCCGGCTTATATTTAACCTCCTCCATCTCTCCCAGTTTGCTATTAAAAAATAACAATACTTCATTGCAAGAATGACCCTATAGTCATCTGTACAGAAGCCAGGACACAAGGCAGAGGAAAAGGGTTGTTTGGCCAGCTCTCTATCCGATGTTGGTCCAAAATAAAGATGAACGTGTCCAGGCTGAGCATTTTAACCCATGCTACAGTTGAGGGAAGTAGAGTAGGCTCTGAGTTCATGCAGTTTGGAAATAAAGGAAACAGGTTTATCTGAGTCCAAAATATGAGTATTCTCAAATCTTCCACAAAGTGCTTCTGAATAGCATGTCAAGAATGAACTTCCTTCATTCTTCCAGAAGCAGGGACTCATGGAGACCAGAGGAAGGCTATGTATACTTTCTTTCCCAATAAAATACAAAGATAGAGAACACTTAGACTTAGATACTAAGACATATATGATGCCCCCAGGCTTATATAATCATTCATCCTTAAATACACATCACCGATCAATTCTCAAGCATGATGCCACAAATATATTTACCAAGCAAAATGATTTCTGCCTTCACAGAGCTTCCAGTGAGGTACTATAAATACACACAAACTATGAATGTAAAGTCACATACTGAGATGAGGTCTATGTGCCATGTACACATCCTTCAGTGAGTGCAAGGGAGATGCTCACCTTAGCCTGATTCTTCTCGAAAGGTCTCCTGCAAAAATACCATTTGAGTTCAGTGACCTAAAGTGATCTAGCCTATGACAGTGAATACCCAGAAGAACGCTAAATGTCAAATGGACTACAGGTTACCCTAGCATCTGAAAGATGGTGATAAGACTGAATAATAGAGAACATCGGGCATATGGCACTGAAGAGCTTGGGTGGGGACAGATGGCAACTGTAGGATCTTGGGGCTGTGGAAATGAGTTTGGAGGTTATCCTCGGTCCAATGATAAGAGCCTCAGGAGTTTGAAACCAATGATCAACATAATAAGACCTCCAGTTTGATCGGTGACAGTTAAGTTTGTGTGGCAAATTGATGGAGTCATGGGAGTATAGATGTCTGGTTAAACATCCTGGGGATGTGGGAGCGAACGACTTTGAATGGGGTTAGTGTTTAAACTATTAGAGTGTGTGAAGCAGAGTGGCCTCTCTAATGTGAGTGGGCCTCATGCAAGCCACTGAAGGCCTCAACAGAACAGTTAGGCTAACAACTGAGCTGGAAGAATGACTCTTACTGGGCTGCTCTAAGCTCGTTGATAGTCCTTTGTGCTTTCGGACCCTTATGCCAATATTGATTCTTGTTAAGCTTTAAGCTTCCAGCTTCCAGACTACAACTGCATACTACATAATACCATTAGCTAGTAGTAAATTATCATTTCATCTGGGTCTTTAACCTGCTAACTCCTGTGTCTCTGTAACTAGGTAAGCTAGTTCATCAAAATGAATTTATGACCATATTTCTTACTGGTATCTCTTTCTCGTATGCATGTGTATGTGTGTGTTTGTGTGTTTCATTATCCTGGCACTGTTTCTCTAGAGAATCCGAATGTTGCATACATCATTAGGCTGTTGTGTGATGCCAACTAATATAGGGCAAGAGTTGCTTCAGGTAGGAGACTAACCCCCGGACCTGAGACAAGCGATGGTGGTCTGCTTAGGGTCAGAAGGTATCAGTAAGGTGGAAACGGTGAGAGATAAGAGCATCCAGGAACTAGGTGGAAATGCAGGTTGATAAGGTTTGAGATGGTTTGAAACTGGGGTAGAGGAGTCAGGGAAAAGATGGTGCTGAGGTTTCCCAGCCTCTGGCTCTGCCTCTAAACAGGTAATGACACTTTTCACTAGAATTCTAGAAAAGTACTGGGTTTTTGTTCTGTGAGTTTTCATTCATGCTGCAAGAGAACAAACATGATACCTTGGAATAAGGCTTGGAATAAGAGGTTTAACTTATGTATATGGACAAGCTATAGTGTAGAGACAATAACAGAGAATTTAATAGATTGACACAGAGATAGCCCAGGAATAGGAGCAAAAAGACATGCCTCCTGTGCAATGTTACTGGATTTGCAGAGAAGGAGAAGCCCCCAAAGGGAGATGAAGAACAACAGGCAGGGAGGGAGGAGAGAACACAGGAAGATCTGGTTTCATACAAGCAAGCACAGAAATGCATCAAGTTGGAGGCCGTAGACTGTCAAATGCTACTGAAAGGTCCCGCAAGATGAGAAGAAAGAAAAAAAGAATACGGCCCCCGGTTATGAACTCACTGGGGAAGTCATCTGGCACCCTAGCAGCCTCAGATCCCAAGAAGCCCTTTCATGTCTCCTTACTGTCTTTGAAGCAAGTCCCCTCAGGAAAAAGAGAGCTCTGGAGAGTTCTCCAGCTCACAACAGCCCTCGGCCGCACCTGTCAGCACAAGAGGAAGTGACAGTTCACTACACCTCAGTAGGTATTCTCCTCCAGCCTGATGCCTGATGCCCTGATCTGCCTTTCAAACAGCAAAAAAAAAAAAAAAAAAAAAAAAAAAAAAAAAAAAAAAAAAAAAAGAGCCCAGGAATGTTCCAGTTGACATTCACAAGTGCCTGGTAGTTCATATGGAAATTCATTCCCTAGAATTATCCTGGAAATGTAAACTAGAGATAACACAACTTTAAAAAAGGGTGTTTCTCTGTGGGAGCACCTCCCTATACCACATATTCGAGAACATTCAAGAACAGAATGCTGAACAGAATGTTCTTTCCCAGGGCACAGAGGCTTGGGAGGCTCTATGCTTGGAAGATATAAGCTGCTTTGCTTTTAGACAGTAAGCTTGTTTGGATTTTGGTTTCCTTTTGTCACTTCTCTTATTCTTCCTCCTCCCTTTTATTCTCTGTTCACTCACAGAGGTTAAACAATCATTTCACATATTCATAACCATTCACTTATAAAGTCACTGTCTGCAAAAAATAAAAAAACAAAAACAAAAAACAACAGCAAAAAACCAACTATCAGCTAACCTGTGAGGACCGGTAATTTATGTATCCATCACAGACTAGTACATGGGAGAAAGTGTCACCAACCCTGGCTGATTGCTCGCAGGAATGCCTCCACAACTCCTTCCCCTGATTCTAATGCTGTAGCTGAACGCACTGGGTCATTCCCCACCCTAGACCAATCTGAACCATTCCTGTAGCAATTCACAAGTGATGGTAGTAAAATTTCAATTACATCTCCCTGACCTCTGAGTACATTCATTCATGGGATCACTGTGATCTAAATGGGTACAGGAAGTCAGTTGGATAAGGATAATGATTACTTGATCCAGCTCAGGACTAGACACACCTAGCCACTGATTTATTATATAGACTATACAACCACCCTACTTGCAAATATGGAAACTGTCTCACAGGGTGGACCCATTTGCCTGTGATCATACAACTGGCCCAAACTATGCCTGCTGGGTCTGGCATGGCTTTGGTAGGGACAGAATAATTTGGTTCTTGTCCCTAGGACAGGGCAAGCAGGCCTGGGCCTCCATAGGTGTTAATGGCTGCTTTGGGCTTAAGACTTGCTTGTAGAGCAATGAACATGTTTTACATTCCTCCTTCAAGATTCCACCTCCCTCTTAAGGTTAATGACTCCACACTAATCAGAGATAATAGGAGGATAAGGTCTGGCTAATATCTTAGCAAAATGGTAAACACTGGGACCTTCAGGACAGCCCTTAAATCTGTGAAAAACATGAGTGCCACATGAATTACAAAGGGCTGCATCAATCTAAAGGAACAAAAGCAGCTTCGATGTGGGCCAACCTGTCTGAAAAATACTAAGGAAGGAGATAAAGAGATTTAGGGAGTGGTGATCTCAGGAGATCCCAGCCAGCTAAGATTTTTGTTTATACTTACAAAGGCAGACACATTTCTGAGTACAGGGTCAGCCTAGGACAGAGCAAGGTTAGGCCCAGGTGTGGTAGAAATGGTAATTTCAAGATGGGGCTTATCCTGTGTGCTTAGCAGAGACAGGCAGATCTCTGAATTTTTTTGCAGTGTTAAAAGAAAATGTGTGCTTGTTGTCTCTTAAAAATTAAGGGGCGGGAGTCACAGGATACTGTTTCATTGGCTAATCTAAAGGAAACCTGGAGTGAATGACTGGATTGATATGTAAAATAAAGTCTGGATTTATGATCTGCAAGCCTGATATAGCTGTCTCCTGAGAGGCCCTGCCAGAGCCTTACAAATACAGAGGCAGATGTTCACAGCCAACCATTGCACTGAGTGTGAGATCCCCAATGGAGGAGTTAGAGAAAGGAGTGAAGGAGATGAAGGGGTTTGCAACCCCATAGGAAGAACAACAATATCAACCAACCACACTCCTCAGAGCTCCCAGGGACGAAGTCACCAATCACAGAGTACACATGTCTCCAGCTGCATATGTAGCAGAGGACTGGCCTTGTCAGGAGAGGTTCTTGGTGCTATGAAAGTTCTATAGATGCCCCAGTGTAGGGGAATTGAGGACGGGGAGGTGGGAGTGGGTGGTGTTTGAACACTCTCATAGAAGCAGGAGGAGGGGGAATAGGAGAGGGGATTTTTGGGAGGGGGAGAAAGGTGTAAGGGGGATAACACTTGAAATGTAAATAATTTAGAGAGAGAGAGAGAGAGAGAGAGAGAGAGAGAGAGAGGAGCTATCCAGAGGACTTTTTAGATTAGCAAGAGGGAACTGCTTGGAGCAGAGAATAGCAAGAGAAAGCTGTCTGGAGAGAGCTGTCAGGAGATCTCCAGAGAAAGAAAGCAGAACAGAGAGAAAGCAGGCTCGAAAGCTGTCTCCAGCAGAACATAGGTCACCAGCTTGGACCCACAATTTGACTTTGAATTGTTTGTTTATGCTGCTTCCAGACCTCCCTTCTCTCAGAAGCCCTCTCCAAGCCGAGGTTGGTCCTTGGCCTTTGCCTGTGATTTTAAGGATAATTCTGCTGGTTATGAAACTTTGTTTTATTCCCTAAAGAAAGAGGTTACTCACGAATGACTTTATAAACAACCATAACTAAGGACTCAGTATCAAGGTCACAGAACTGCTAGCAAGGCAAACAATGAAATAAAGCTCCAGCTGGGGGTGGGGGATACTGCAACATGTTTTGCAAGAATAAGACACTTAGAATGTCACATGGGCTGGGAGAAAGGCATGGGGACACAGGTGATAGTTATAGGAACCTGATAGGCTGAGCAGTTGAACTGGCTGGATTTGTGTGTCAACTTTATACAGGCTGGAGTTATCACAGAGAAAGGAGTTTCAGTTGGGAAAGTGCTTCCATGAGATCCAACTATGGGGCATTTTCTCAATTAGTGATCAAGTGGGGAGGGCCCCTTGTGGGTGGTACCACCTTTGGGCTGGTGTTCTTCCGGTCTATAAGAGAGCAGGCTGAGCAAGCCAGGGGAAGCAAGCCAATAAGAACCATCCCTCCATGTTCTCTGCATTAGCTCCTGCTTCCTGACCTGCTTGAGTTCCAGTCCTGACTTCCTTTAGTGATGAATAGCAGCATGGAAATATAAGCTCAATAAACCCTTTCCTTCCCATCTTGCTTCTAGGTCATGATGTTTGTGCAGGAATAGAAACCCTGACTGAGACACCAGTATACATGCTAATCTTCCCTAAAATTCTTAGCTTCCAGGGATGATTTTAGATGCATAATTTGCTTTTAGAGCCCACATTTTCCTGGATGAGGGTCCGTTCGGGTACCATTTTACTGTCCTGCCTAGTCCTCTAAGCTTCTCCAGAGTGATGGAAGCTCAAGTCCCTTTATCTACCTCCCTGGATCTTTTCATTCATCCATGGCATACCTAGGGGTTATTATCTTGGCTTTTACTTTTCCTCTATTACAGAGAAGAAAATTCTCAGGCCCCTTATTCTTTGTCCCGAAGACACTATTGACTAAGCCAAGGTCTTTTTGCCAGTAGCCATTCCGCACATGGGTAGAACTAGCATACAAGGACTTTAGGCCTGGAAAGGGCTATGGCATTTCTTTTTCATGTCTTGAGATGCTGACTGTAGTGAAGGAAGCTTTAGGCCCAGTGGGGATTCAATCCCCAGTGCTCTCACTGAGAAGTATGTGGTACAGAGAACCTACTTTCTCTTCCTTTTGCAAAGGGAGGGGTCCGTACTCTTCTTTGCTTCCTGGGGTAGATGGTAGGATAAGAGTGTAGTCACCCAGCAACTGTAGAGGGCTATGAAAATGCTCACTGTTGTTTTTCAAGTCCTATTTGATCTTTTCCCCAGCATAGTCCTTCTAGTTTAGGAAAAGCTACACAATTCTGCTGAATGGAAAAGACATTTGTAAATGCCACCCTCTTCCAACGGCACATGTAGTTCACAGGGAGAAACAAAGATAGAGGTCACACAGTAAGCAGGGCTGGGGCCAGGTCTAGATTCTTCACCTGATGTCTATAATTTTCATTTTATTTTAAGCTACTGTTTTTCATGGACCTACTAAGCATGTGAAATTTTCCCTGAGGTGTTTCATTTCATTCACCCAAGAGTCATGCAAGAGAATAATTGTCTCTCACTTAGCATGAGGCATCTGAAAAGTTGAAAGCTACTGCTATGTCAATGGGTATATAAGAAGCCTAGATGTATCTCACTTCTTGCTGCTCAAGCTCCTCCTCCCACAAGCTCTGCTCCCAGATAACAGCTACAAAGATTTAAATGACCTAGGTCCTAGTGTTTAGCTGGTGATGATTTTACATGGCTGACGGCTTGGAAGAGAAATGCTATCAATTGTCTCTGAATCCAAAGTGTTCCCAACATCTTCCCTTTTTTTGATAACCTCCCCAGTCTTTTGTATTATTCCCTATTATCAAAAAACAAATCAAGAAGTCTGATGAGCTGTAGGAGGGTGAGAAAGAGAGAGGGAGAGTGGGAGGGTGTGTGTGTGTGTCGGGGGTGGGAGAGAGAGAGAGAGAGAGAGAGAGAGAGAGAGAGAGAGAGAGAGACTGAAAATGGTTATCTTGGCTTCAGAGCATCTCTATATTCTTCTTGAAGCAAATATAGACCATGAAAGGAGTAAAAATATATGTAGAATGGAAACCCAGAGACAGAAAACTCCAACATCAAAGTCACCCAGTCCTTGAAGGAAGTTGGGGGGGGGGGGCTTTAGCTGCTCTTTTGGATTTTCTTCTCCCATATTTCTTGTAGCAGATTCCATTTTTATTACAAAGAATGGGATATTTTTCAACAAGGAAGCTTAGGCCTTGAAAGCAACCAAGGATGGAGTTGGGATGACATTTAGCATCACAGTAGTATCCCAGGCCCCGAATAGGGCATGAAACAAATTAGTTTGGGGGCCACAGCAAGAGAGGGTATTTTATAAACATAACCTAATTGTGTTACTTCAAAGTCCTGAAGCTTATTGCCCTGCTTAATGATGCGTCCCGTTATTTATAGGGTGGTACAATGAGACTTCTATTGATTTAATGCACTTCCTTAAAGACTGTCATTGTCATAGCCATAAAACCGAGCTATTCCCTGACAACTCAATTATGTCCTCTAAGCCTATAAACTAACCATGCCCCACACAGTTGCATGCATGCAGGAGGCAGGGATGCAATCACAGCTAGGGATGCAGAGCCCACAAAGGCAGAAAGAAAGGCTACAGATCTGGCCAAGGTAGATTCAGGGGCTCTATCTCAGAGGCATAGTCAGCGGCTGACAAGCCCTGAAACATGGCAGGAAGCAACTTCACTTTGCCTTGATATGTGAAGTTATGTGACTTAGCACAGACTTCCTCCTTCGTTGTACTTTAATTTCCGCAAGGGCAAACTGGAGAGCTAAGTTCAATGAGGACTCAAGGGCCACAGTGTTCTGTGGTCTTCGTTTATGACTTATGGGTTTCCTGGAGCTGGACTTACCACCCCAAGCAGGAGTGTATCATCAATCTGTATGATTTGTAACCAAGAGCCTTTCTCTCACAAGTAATTGATATCAATAATATTAACTACAAGAGAAAGCAGTGTAATATAGCTGAAAGAAGGAAAGGAAAGGAAAGGAAGAAAGAAAGAAAATGGCTTTTATAGGTAGACAGTTCCAACATTGGCTCTGCTATTCAGCAGCTGTGTCTCTATGGGCAGTTGACACAGCATGTCTGAGACTCGGTTTCTCAACTGTGAGACTCCATTTCTTAAGTACACTGACCTATCAATGTGTGCCACCTAGGAGATATCTCAGTTCTTAAAGTGCTTGCTGTACAATTAGCAAGCATGGGGACCAGGGTTTGGATCCCTAGCACCTATGCAAATGCTAGGCAGGCAGAGCAGGCTACTTATAATCTAGCACTTGGAGGGTAGAAAACAGGAGGTGCCCTAGTATGTTGACTAATTAAATTAGCTGGATACATTAACTTGGGTTCAAATGAGAGATGCTGCCTTGATGAGCAGGGTGGAAATGGTCAAGCAGAACTCCTCATGTCAACCTTGGGCCTTCACACGTGAATACACCTACACACATACACAGGCATACATCTATACTCATGTGAAGAAACATACACCACACACATACACACACACACTTTACATACATGTGATATTTCTGACTTTGTAAAATGCTAGTCTGTTCATCACCTCCCTCTTTATATGTGGTAGGTACTTTGGAATAGTTGTTTAAGTATACATTTTACAGGAAGGGAACATTGAGGACACAGGGATGACTTTCCAAATGTCAGTGTCAGAGACTACTCTTCTGCACTAGACCACCTTAGGTTGAAAGACATAAAAATCTGTTGACAGCTGAGAAGCAGGGAAATTGAAGATGTAGCAACTCTCTTCGAGACACATGTTACTGTTTCCTGGGACTTGATAAACAGGAGTAACAGTTCTTCTTGGCTTCTCCCAAGAAGCCCAAAGAGAAGGCATCATGGAGATACCACTCCCCATCCTCTGCCTTTATCTCTGGCCAATGTTTCAAGGGGAAAGCATGTTTAAAACCAAAATAAAACAGAATGAGCCTATAGTATAAGAATTGTAACACTTGAATGAAAGAATCTCGAGGCAGCCTGTTCCTTCACCTTGACCATTGTGAAGTGAAGCTCAGAGAAAGCCAGGGAATTGCCCAAGCCCACCCAGCTCACAGACAGGAGAAATGGGCTCTGGGGTTTCATCAGTTGCCGTGCCTCTGCACCATTTCTGGCCATCGCCGTCAACAAGCCCCACCCCTGAGGCTTACCTTTCTGATACTGGAGCCAGAGCTGCTGCTGGACCTTCTTGCTGGGAAAATGGATGATGCAGGTGAGCTCAGAGCCATACAGAGCCTCTGCAATGTAGTGGGAGCCGTAGTGCTGGATGAAGGAGAGCAGCTCATCCCGACTGCTCTCTTTGGTCAGGATCTTTAGGACGTTGGTGAAGCCTGGAGGGACAGGGGCACAAGTAAGTGCTTAGACATCAGAACTTGGTGGCTAAAAAACTGTATGCCAGTAAGGGCTCTTCCCAGCTGGGATATGTGGCCTTCACTCTTATCACGGTGGCAGCAGGCTGTCATCTCTACTTTCACTGCCAGAGAAGGTGACATAGTGGAACCCTTCAGGAGAAGATGACTTGCCAACCTACATGATGGTTACTTAAGGACACAACCAGAAAGTAGAGATGAATCCTATGATTGAACAGCTAATGTATACCAGATAAGATAGACCATTAAATGCTTTTATTCTCTGAGTCCAAACACTGCAATGTTGTCCACCACACCCCCAATTAACCTAATGAGATGCAAGATATTTCCTATCCATTCACATTGAGGCAGTGAGAGGCCAGTGATTGGAGGGGAGAGAGGAGGAGGAGCTAAAAGAAGGAGGGGAGGTGAGAAAGGGAACAGAGGAGGAGACGCAGATCCACATGGCGTCAGATGTGTTTCTGGTGTGCTGAGGGGTTAAAAATATTGGGATAAAACTTTATCACTGTAATTTGGCATTATGTAATTGGGAGTTTCATATACATAAATATATTTGGTTAACTACTCAAGTTTAAGAGTCATACTTTATTGGATACTTGAAAGTAGTGGGTGCTAGGCAGGAGAGTGGAACCTGCCAGGACTTGGAGCAGAGGCCTGGCAGGGCAGTATTATATTTTAACAATTTCCCTCTACAGCCAAAGTTTAAAGACTGTAAGTAATACATTTTGGACCTGTAGCTAACTGAGCTTATAACAAACTGATTCAGGCTTAGAACAACTGAATCAAAAGATTCCAACTTTGTTTTGTTTTCACTCTAAGTACATTGCCCGGAGTTCCTTTGCTGCACCTCTCCCAGCTCAGTACAGATTCCATAGCAGCTCTAGGTGCTTGCTACCTCATTTCTCTTCCTTTCCACCTTTGCTCTTGTTTCTTGAGACAGTGGATGCTTTTCCTCTACTGAGACTGCCATGGGGTTTTCTGGCTGCTCGCTGTACTGTCACAATGCATGGCTCCATTCAGCCCGCTGGACCTAGGAGAGGGCTGGCAGAGCTGTGACCCAGGAGCTGCTATTCCCCATTCACTCTTCTTGTGCTTGCCTTCGAGTATGGGAGACACCATTCAGCTACTACCCAGTTCTCTCCACTGCAACCCACACAGCTTCAGTATGGGAAATGCCTTGGAAAGCTTGAGAAGGGGTGATGACAGCCCAGAACACACTGCCTTGATTTTCACTCTTGGAGCATGTAGAGAACAGCAGATACCAGGAAGGGTTCTCTGCAAATCAGGTCCCCATCTACATTGAAGGCTACATCACCTAGGATCCATGCAGCTGTTACGAATTCTCTTTCCAGATATCCCATAAACTGGAGGAATCTGAAGCACCCTGCAGTTAGACTTGAGCTGACACTACAACTGAAGCCCAGACTAATGCAGTCCCTGACTGTTGTCACCATTCATTCTTAGCATTATTTCCTCTTCATCTATAAAAGCCTAAATGCTCCTGTCCTCCTCCCTGCCACTAGATAATGTCCATGACTATATCTAGGCCTACAGGAATGCCTGGGTCATCTCCTGAATCCTAATTTGTACTCAGTGAAGCATGGGTTTCTATCACTGTTTCTTCTTTTAGATAATCACTGTACCCCAAGACTACACTGTCCTTTTACATGATTTTACCCCTTCCCAAGACACACCCATGCTTAAAGATACAATGAAGTCACTCCTTTCTTAGAAGCCTATTCCTGTGTGCAACACCCACCTCTTTTTTTCCTCTCCCCCAACCCCACACTCTGAAGGATTATCAGTTTTACAGACAGAAGACCTCCTTATCTGCCTCTAAATTCAGAAATGCATTGTTCCTATGCCCACTCCTGTCAGGCATACCACCAGCTCCTGGAGCCCAACAAAAACCAGCCACAGTTATTATAAAAACACCCAAAGCCACATCAAAGTGCAAGCACCTCTCCTACATTGAAAATGAGCTCCAATTTGCCAACATTTGATTTACAAGGAGCTTCCAGGAACATCATTACTGATTAATTAAAGCAGGGTACACCTTTGTAGTTCTAACAGGAACATCACAGTTATATTCACAAGTGCAGGGTGAGGGGGTGGAAGGGAAACAGAAATAGGACTCAAAAAAGGGTGCTTGATTAGAACAACCTCTCTCCATCAACCTGTTAACTCATGCAACTGGGTAATTAATACAGTGGGATTCATAATGAGATGGCTTCTGTTAAGTAATAAATGACAATGCCTGGGAGATGTCCTGTGGCTCCTTAGCTAGGCAGACAAAAATACAATCAAAATGCCGGCTCTGTTTTCTCTTCCAGCACTGACTGGCTGTGGGACCTCAGGCTGGTTGCTTAACCTCTTTGACTTCCAGTTTCTTTATCTGATGACAGATAGGTTAGATTATTACCTTCCCTTGTGGGACTGCTGCAAGCCACAAGACATGAAACATTATAACATGCTTGACAGACATCAGCAACAAACACGGTTTGTACTTCCCAGAGGGGAAAGTCCTCCCAGCCCAAGGATGAAAGAGCTCCATTTTGCTGATGACTAAAGTAGTATTGAAAAACAAAAGTAATGAAAGAGAGAAGAACTCAAGAAATAATTAGGGGACACAGGGAGGACAATAAGCCAGTGATGGTGTTGTCAGAACCAGAGTAGAAAACCCCCAGCTAGGTGTTCTTTTCCCAGGCACCACTACTTAATACCATATTCTCCAGTTCTCATTTATCTTTTTCTTTGATCAACCATGGATGCCAACAATGATACTCTTAGTTTCTGGAGACATTGGGATTACCAGATCCCACGCCCTGGCCCCAGTTCTCTGGTACAGACAGACATCATTCAGATACAAATCAGGCACTTTGGTAGTACTTCCCTGGAAATATTCCAACACCTGGGATTTCTTGCCTTTTTAAATTTATTTTTAATTAATTAATTGATTGATTGATTGATTTTTAGAATGGAGAGCGGAGGAGGCACCAAAGAGTTGGGTGTGGCAGAAGGTTCGGCAAGTGCAAAGTCATGAACAAAGAAGTCCCATCTCAATAACTAAAAATTACCCTTCGTCCTGGAGCTCAGGGTTCACATGGATGAAGAGTGATGGGTGCAAGTGCATCTGGTGGTAAAGATGGTAGCTACATGCTATTGTCATAATGAGCAAGCAAAGGAACAGAGAGAGAATGGAGAAGAGAAGAAGGTACAATCACAAGCCAGACACACTTCTGGAACACAAACGTTGCTCAGGTTACTGTTTCTATCCTTCCTGTGGTCATACTTCTTCACCATCTCTTTTTCATCAGTGTCATACTATCTCACTGTTTTATTGTCCCCATTGCAGTATGCTAATGTTGGTGTATGCTATGTTGTTCTACCTAGATGCTCTTTCCTGATTTAGTGCCAGCCACGGTTTAGGGCATCCTTATCCCTTGAGACCATGTGTTGTATGAGGGCAAGTCCTTGGGTTGCCAGCTGGGCAGTAGTCCTCACCTGCTGAGAGGGTGATGGTACTCAGTTTCACACGATAAAGGTTGCTCCGGACACGCCACTGTTGCACCATGGGGTAACCCATGGCCTCATCATACCTGATGTCTCCTAGAGGGAGAAATAAGATGGCCACGTGAGCTCAGAGTGAAGAATACTTAGAACAGTGCACATTCTGCAGTGCTGGGCTCTGCTTTACTGGCCTTCTCTACAAAGTGAGAAGAAGCTTGGTCCTGATTGTTGCTTTTGCTAGAACTGACCATTTTCTTAGGTTTGTACCACCATGCTTTTTAGCCATATCTCTGTGTTTCTCTAGGCTTCTAATGCCCCTCTACCTTACAGGTAAATGGTCAAATTAGTATCCCACCTACCCAAGGTCATTTGCAACTTATCATGGACATTAGACGTCTCATTTTCTCAGCTTTCCCATTTAACATTGCAGCTATCCATCGTTGTGAGACTTGAGTATGGTAACAGAATCGAAAGCTCTTTTAGAAAAGAGAAATTCTGCCTGTAGGCCTATAGAACTGTAGGAGATGGGCATATTTTATGTTTTTCAGACTATTTGTTTTACTGTACTGCAGCTGATTTTTACACTGAAGAGCAATGCTGACCAGTTACAACAGAGACCTCTTGAAAAATCCCTACATGTACCATGCACCCATTCCTTTGTGCTTGCTGCCCCTGTTGTAGACCATTGGTTGTTAATATAGGTTTTATAAGTACTATGTGGCAAACGTGTATACCTAAATACATTTTCCCAATTCAAATAAATGAGAAATACTAGCTAAACAAACTAAACATTTTTTAATCTTCACCATATTGTAATAAAATATGCAATAAGGCTCTGTGGCTGCTATTCATGTAGCCTTCATTATATAGAGAGCTCTTTAAGAATGCATGTTCCATAAAATACATTACAGAAATTACAGGTATTGTAGTGATGCAATGTAAACAAAGAAGAAATACAACAAAATTGGTAACAAGCAGTTAACTCCAGGTAACAGATTCAGGACATATATATATATATGGTCAAATTTGTATCCCACCTACCCAATGTCATTTGTAACTTATCATGGACATTAGACGTCCATGCATATATATATATATATATATATATATATATATATATATATATATATATATTGCTTTCTGATTTGTATCTATCTCCATTTTTAAAAATTTCCACCCAAGGCTCTGCATTCTCTCTTTTTCATAATCATGAAAAAATGCATTAAAAAAGAAATGCTAGTCATGTTATCAGTTATTAGTATTGTTATGTATTTGTGCTTTGCTGTGCGTCTGCAAATAGCAGGCATATTCCATAGCCTTTTCTCTTGTCCCCTGGTGAGGAGGCACTTAAAGAGATATTTAATATGGAGATTACAATGAGAATCTCATTGGAACAAATGATTTCTTCCTGGACATTTCTGAAGTATTAAAGTTGTCCATTATTGTCAGCTGTTTTTTTTTTTTTCTCCATCTTTAGCCTTTTCAGGAATAATATAATTTTAGATACTTTCATTTTCAAGTAAAATATTCATGATCCCCTAAGATATGTCTATTGAAGTGAGAATGTTTAGTTATAATTATGCACTGTTTATCTGCTCTGTCTTGCCTATGTGATGCTAGGGAGGAAAGAGAGATTGGGCAGAAGGAGGAAAGAGAGGACTGTGCTTCTGACTTGGTGCAGAGAAATTAGTCTACTCAAGGATTCCCTGACACTGGGCTCCAGGTAGCTTCTTTTCCCTGTCCCATATGTTACTGCCTGGCCATGTTCACAGCTGTGACATGCAGAGAAGCAGATAATAAAAAACAGGTTCTCCCCTCTGACACAAGAAAGCTGAATATTCTATTGTTGGCTGTTAGAAAAACCCTTTTCTAGTGTGCCATGTTGCTCAAAAGCATGGAAGTACCTTATGCTTGTCAAACAATTTATAAAACTATCTTCACTGTTTCTCATTCTATCCTGGGCATCCTCTTAAGCAGCCATTACTCTATCCCTCATTTCACATCTGGAATATAAACTTGTCTAGTAGAAGGTTGGGTTCTTGACATCAAGGGCAAGGACTCTACTGCTTGCAGTTCTCCTACAGAGTCCAGAATGGATCTCAGCATTCAGTTGGATTTTTACAGTTTCCTAGCTGGAATGCTTTCTCTGTTTTCTTGATCAGGAAACCACTCCTGGTTCTCTCTCTACCCACTCTCATACTCTGTGTGTAGTTCCCCCACTTGGGGAAAGGAGATGGGACGAAGCTCTGGGAGAGAAGATGACTTTGCCTTGTTAATTATATTTTTAATGATTTATTTTGACTTTATGTGTGTGGGTATTTTGTATGCATATATGTCTGTGAACGATGTATGCAGTGCCTATAGATGCTTGAAGAGGACGCTGGATGCCCTGAAACTGGAGTTAGAGATGGTTGGGAACCATCATGTAGGTGTTAGAAAACAGACCCTGGTCATCGGCAAGCGTAGCCAGTGCTTTTAGCCACTGAGGTATTACTACTGCCTTTGGTAATTATATATATATATATATATATATATATATATATATATATATATATATATATATATATAAACAAATATAGCAAATGTAGCGATTCCTTTATCAGGAAACTTTCAAATGTCCCTGAACCAATATATAGAATTATAACAATTTGTACAATTTTAAAAAAAAACATGGTAAACCAAGAATCTTATATGCATGATCTTTTATTCCTTACTATATTTTTGATTAAAAAACCTGCCATTATATTCCTGTTGCAAAGATGGACACTGTCCGAGAATTCACACCAATCAATGATGGGCCAGGTCTTCAGACAACTTTCCTATGGACCATGTGAAGAAATAGCAGTTCTTACAAATAGTGGGCCTCCCTTAAGGGAGTTTTCCAAAAAGACATATATCTCAAGAAGTATATAATAGACTAGATGCCCAATCAGTGGAGAGAATTCAACTAGAATACTCTATGGCACTTAAAATTTCTATGATCATAGGAAGGGGAAAATTAAGAAAAGCATTGAAGTCTGTAACACACTTTACAGAAGGTTTTTCATCTGTGGGTTCATTTGATCTGAATCTTCTTTGAAGTGGGACAAGTCTGGGAGGTGGTATAAGATAATATATAAAGCATCCACTTTGGAGTCCAGACTAATTAGGCTTAATCCCTGATGATAATTTATGCTATTGCTATGCAACCTTGGAAGACTATGTGGCCCCCTTAACCATCTGAAAGCAGAGTAGCAACACTCTTCTTACAGGATCATGTTGGCTGAAAAACAGAAAAGACCTTGCCTCCCAAGAACACCTTCCATCCATGTGGGGGTCTTCTCTGTCAATATCATTTTACAGAAAAGGCTGTGGTAGTTAGATCTTTTGCTCTTTGCCACTCAGATCTTTTGAGTGATTAAGAGGTCTGTCACATTTCAGGATAATTCCTGTGAGACAGTCCTCTAATTGTCAGGATTCAAGGGTGACCATCCTGGTTAATGTACACTACACAACTATTATATCACTAAGGTAGAGTTAGTTCATACCCTCGTATCTTAGAGAATCAGCCCATCCCCCAAGAAAGAGGTAGCAGAATAACTGGAAGATGATAAGGAAGATAAGAAACACCCTGGGTGGAGATAGAAAATTCTGGCACCTTGGAAGAGTGACTGTGAGTCTGCAGAGGTCTGAAAGGTGGATCTTACCAGTGAGAAGCTGAAGGTCTGGGAGGGGCTCAGAGAGAACCCCCCGGCATTGCTCTTCCACCGGCAGCGGGATCACCAACAGCCCATCCGCCAGCTGCGGAAAGTCCTTGATGAAGTTGTTCTCCCTGTGGGGGCAGAGCAAAGAGATTGCAGAATAGAGGAAGGGAACAGGGCAATGGTGGGCCAGGAAGGCAGGAACCTTGTCCGAACAGGCTGGGTAGCCTCCGTTCCATGTAAACGCTAGCTTTCTGAATCATAGCGCTGATAGCATAGCACTGACCACAGGGTGCAGAAAGCAGGCAGGTTGGGCATCAAAGGCTGGAGCGCCCACTGACTAGCTCCTTTTTGTTTCTCTTGCAACCAGAGTTTTCCTCTCCTTTAAATGAGGCTTAGCTCTCAGGGCTGCTGTAAACACTTAATGGGATCAAGCTGCCAATTGTTTAAGACATCCTCTGAGGCTCTATAAACTATATATTTGGCTGTTAAGCATCCCTTTGCATAAGCAATGACAGGGGGTAAACCTGGATGTGAGGGAACTGAGCATCAAACAGTGTTTGAAGCAGGAAACAAAGCTAAACTGAAGAAAAGAAAGCTCAGAAAAATGCATGTGTGTTAAGGTAGAAGGAATTCTGGAGGTACTATGGCTCAGACAAATCTGGAAGACTGAGGTCTTAAGAAAGGGAATGTCTTGCTTAATGACAAGCAGTAGATTGGACGCAAGCCCAGATCTCTTTGCTCCCAGACTAGTGCTCTGCCTTTCCCTAACTTCATATGGGCCTGCCTCCAAGTGACCCAGGAATCCTGAATCCTGGATAGATATGGTTTAAGAGGACAGATCTCATTATTCTAGACAATAGAGTGACCTAAAAAACGGAAGAGCTGGTCACAAGACATGGGAAGCTTGCTGATACTAGGAGAGTGTAAGCAAGGAAGGTGACAGCCAGCTGGCGAGCAGCATACCAAGGGCATTTCCCTATTTAACCTGACTTGTGAGATCACTTCATGTTCAGAGACCCTCTAAGTTAGAAGCACTAATTATAATCTGCAGAGGGAGGAGGAGAGGGCGGGAAAGAACAAAAGGAGGAGAGTGTTTATACCTTTCCTTTGCCACCTGGCACAGGCACCCTTGAAGTGAAAAATCAGAGAGAAATACAAAAATACCTGATGTTAAATCAAGGCATTTTATGCCTGGACTCAAGGCAGTTCAGAAGCAGCTGAGAAACTGTTTACCGGGTCACCTTCTCGTCTTTACTGCATATGCTCACAACATTCCCTGGAGACTTCTGAAGTCTGTCACCAATCCTTTCATGTAGTGAACATGTTGTCTAGGGCTGGATCCAGAGAAGGTGATTTATCCCCACCTTCAGCATCTCCAGCATCACCATCACCTGCTCCATCTTTCTCATTGCCATCTCCATTATTCATTACATCCTTAGTTTGCTAGGTACTAGCAAAGAACTTTACATATATCTTGGTATTTAATCTTTAGCATGGCTCTTGAGCTAGTGTTATGTGTAATAACCAGAGAAGCAACAATGAGAGTCTAGGTTGATGAGAATAGAATCTAAAGCCAGCTTTAGAAGAGTCTGGGCCTCTTTTCAAGGAATGCATGTGCACCGTCGTGAGTTTCCTAGCTATTCTTGCTATATAGCACAGTATTTTGTGTGTACATTATGCCCATCGGGAGAGTCACATGACCTGCTGATCTGGGAGCCACAAACAGCACAGGGTACAGAGATATCAGCTTTCCAGGTTATGGAAATATTACACTCAAGAGAGCATCAGTGAAGTGGTTGCTGAGACTCCAGATCTTTCCTTGAATGTGCAGTAAACTGAAAGCATGTCCTAGGCTGGCCACATAACCCTGAGGTGAGTACTATAGACAGAATGACCAACTTTGTCCCTTGTTCCCCAGCTCTTGCCAACCTGGTAAGAGAGAGAAACATTCCCATGCAGTAAGACCACTGAGCTCCTTGTATGGCTTTCTGGTTGGATTGTAAGAAACCCTTCATCATGTGACCCACAAGTACTTAATTTATAGGTAGGAGAAACTAATTTTAATGACTCTGAACACTGGGCTCCAGGTCTCGCACATGACATCCTACCAGAGTAATCAGGGACAAAGCTACTAAACTTCAATTTTCTCTTCTGTAATACAAGAATGATAAAAGTTTCCCAGTTTGCTATAGAGGGAGAGCAGACTTTCTTTAGCTTGCACTGCCTGTCAGGCACCCTGGGTAAGCACTTTATCCAACTGTTTGAAGTAGGTGCTGTTAAATCCCCCAGGGTAGAGATGAAGATTTTAATTTAAAAGAACGGTTACAACTCAAGCCCATAACTTTGTAGGTGTGAGGTCCTGGGTAGTAAGGTCACAGATTCCATACTTTTCATCTCAGTAAGGTAAGGGCTGAAAGTCCTGCCCTGGGATGGACAGACAGAAGTCTTTAGCGTCATAAAAGTGTCATTGCTTCGGATTCCCAGACACCAAGCAAGTCTAGGCAGAGAAAAGCGCCTGTGGTGTCTTACAACCTGAGTGCTTGCAGAGGCTCTGTTGCCACTGAGAGCTCAGCAGGTCTCACTCTGAAGTGGGCATAGCTTCATTCTTCTGTTTAAGCAATTGGGAGAAGGTGGCTCCACAAGGCGCCAAGTGTCCTCCAGTGACTTACCGTCTGAGCACATTTGGTAATCAGGCTGTGGAGGGATATTTATTTCTTTAGGCTGGGAGGTCTTCTTTATATCCATCAACTTCTGTACATGTTTTTAAAACAGCAGAAGGAGGAATACATAGCGACCAGTACCCCTGATTCCCCTCCTCCAACCCCTGTGCTACAAGTCAGTCTGTGGACATGAGTTCAATGGACAACGGAAAGATGTACATTGGGCAACCCCAAGTGGCAGGAAACAAGCCTTAAGATGCCTCTTCTTCCAAAAACATTTCCGTCTGAGTTCCAGAAAGAAATATGATGACGCTCATGAGGGAGGAGAAGAAGGAGTCAGGTAGCGGAGAAAGCTAAGAGTGAGGCACACTGGTTAGGATGAAGCACAGAATAACAGCATAGCTCTTTTCAGGGCAACAAATCCATTCCTGGCTGTTTGGGCGATGTCTACAGTCCTGCATGGCCTCCGCCAGCAGAGGGCGCCCAGGGCTTTCACATCAGCGTGCTCTCAGAAGAGGCAAAACACAAATGGGGGAAAACAGCCTTAGGAAAGTTCTGCTGGGAAGAGGGGACCCTAAGATGAAAGCAGAGAGAGCCTGAAAGTCCAAGGCTGAGCTAGGGACCCAGAGGTGGCATATGCTGGCTCAGCGTATGACTATCAAAAGCAATGCTGCTCTTTACCTCTGACGATCTTCTCTCTCTTCCTCTCATCCCCCGACTCAGTGTGTGTGTGTGTGTGTGTGTGTGTGTGAGAGAGAGAGAGAGAGAGAGAGAGAGAGAGACAGAGAGAGAGAGAGAGAGACAGAGAGAGACAGAGAGAGAGACAGAGAGACAGAGAGAGAGACAGAGACAGAGACAGAGACAGAGACAGAGAGACAGAGACAGAGAGACAGAGACAGAGAGACAGAGACAGAGAGACAGAGACGGGGGAGGGGGAGGAGGGACAGTATTAGTCTGATTCTATAGATGAGGAAACAGCTGCTCTGTTGGGAAGTGACAGTAGCCACAGCCCATACTAACCCCTGTGGTTAGTAGCTTGGTGCCTGCACTAAGCAAATTTATGTTCAACTCAGTACTCACATTCAGAGAATACAGCCAGGCTGGGGGCTGCTCTTTTTGATCCTTGATTCAGCCAGGGACCATTTTAGAGATGAGAGCAGGAAGCAGTCACGAGCACAGCCACTCCAGAGCATGCTTTCATACATGTGTGTTTGGGTTTGATAGTTTACGTCTACGCAAATATATCATGTAAGTGAATAATGTTATTTCAAATTAGCAACAGGGTAACTGTTTAGACTAATGTCTTCAAAATGCATCCATGTTAAAGGTAAATCTCACTGATATTATACAGAAACAACTCAGCAAAAATTTTAAGCTATCCTAGAACTCTGACATTGAGTGGGTACCATTCTCCCTGCAAATCTACATGAATTCAAGGCATGTTTTGAGCATCAGGGCTACAGCAGAAGGGGAGTACTGGGTGCTCCTCCATTGAAGAAAACCAAGCAAGACTAAGAAGTCTACAGTGTAGACGAATAAGGGTGCTGTATCACAGTCTAGAGAGTCCCACACAATCCAGCCCCTGCTGAATCCAGATCCTGCTGCCCGTTCAGGATCAACATTGTCAGGCGGCGCTGGTGCTTACTGTCCCTCTCATGGGACAGGCCGCAACTCTACCGCCCCCACCTGAAATGTGTCCCCTCTCTGGGAGGTTTTGCCTTTTTCTCTGCACTTGGACAACTTTTGTTCACCATTCCATCCACACAACAGGCCACTGCTTTTACAAACATGACTCAGATTACAGCTGTCACACATATTTCTTCCAAGGAAAGAGGTTTTAAAAATTTGTAGCCATAGATCCACCCATGGAAAACCTCTATTCTCACTGGGCTGCGGGCTTCATGTGGCCCCGAACAATGCACAGAATCTCTCTGGGGGGCAGTCTATGAGAATGAGTACAGGTGAGTCACGTGCAGATGCGTGGTGAGTCTCTCTTGATAACACGAGAGAAACAGAAGATGGCAGCATGCTGCGCACAGCCCCTGACTTTTGATAGATATGCCTCTGATGTTTCACTGTTTAGAATGTTTCCTCAGCAGAGAGTTATTAAAGATTTGAGTCTAGTCTTTCTACAAGATGATTCAAAATACTTTGTTAGGCTGACTGATTAAAACTTCACGACTGTGGAGAGTTTGGATACCAGAGCTCAGTTGTCTTGGGCTATCTTTCTTCACTTCTAGAGGAATTCATTGTCTATTTGTGCCTTACCTAATGTTTTGCTATCAGGTAAAACCTTCTGGAATACATTATCTTGACTGACCATTAGTTTCCACCAACCCACAAACTATGAATGTCATCAGATAGCATTTGACATTGTTAGCACAGATTTCCCACATTACTGTAGCCTGTCCTCATGATGTTTCTACCAATGCTTTTTATTTGTGATGTTCTTTTTTTTTTGCTATAAAAACTTCATGAGACCATATCCATGGTGGAATATGATATTTTGAGTACCCTGAAATTCATGTTCTCAGGCCATGATCACCCCTATTTGGTTTAGGAATATTCATCTCTTACTCCCTTTGAAGAGAAAAGTGTTTTGCATCAACAATGCAGATGCTGTGGCTTCCATGGAGATTAGACATGAGAGGCTGAGGACTGATGAACTGAGGGAGCCGCGTGGGGAAACATGACTTCCCTAAACAGCTTCAGGCCTCAATCATGCATTCATATGGAGGGTTGTTGTACATGGCGTGGGGGGGTCTCAAAAAGCACTTTTCCATAACAGTAGACTAGTGTCTCCAAGTTAAAATAAATTCTTCCTGTACCCTTTCACACCTTTATCTTGTTTGTGAATAGGTTCCTGAAGTTGTTGCTATCTGACTATGAAGTGTGCAGAGCCTTAGAAGTCATAGCCACATATTCAAATTCTATCTAAGAGAGTCTGTCTGTCTGTCTGCTTGCCTTTCTCAAATCACACATTAGTTTCTGAATCTCTTCAAGGGTTTTAGACACAGTTCAGCCAGCGCCTGGTTCACATTATTCACCACAAAGCAGCTGCTGACCCATGTCCAGAGGTAAGGGCAGATGTTCTTGTCCTCCAGAGTCACCTGCAGCTCACCTCTGGGTGACACTAACTCTACAAAGCAGCTCCAACTGTCTTGCTTCTCTTTGATCAACCATGCTTCTAGGAAGGAGAAGCAGGGGAACTTCTACACAAATTCTCCCCACCCTTCCATACATGGCAATCTTACTTGCCTCCCTACTCCCTTTAAGAGTATACGTGATGGTGTTTCATCCCCCCACCCCATCACCCACCCACTCCTATCTCCCCACCTCTGGGAGAGCACCCTCTCAGAGGCAAAGGGAGATGTCATGAAGAAATCTGGAAGTTGGCAACATTTAGAATGTAAATTAAATAAATAAATAATAAATATCTACCTCACAGAGAAAGAAGAGGAGAGAGAGGGGAGGGAGAGAGAGAGAGAGAGAGAGAGAGAGAGAGAGAGAGAGAGAGAGAGAGAGAGAGAGAGAGAGAGAGAGAGAATTGGTGAGTGTCTTGGATACATTAATATAAAGGGACCAGCAAGCCAGACGCATCCCTCACAGTTCTTTGGAAATTAGCATTTAAATAGAGGCATTTGGGAGGTGAATTACCCTAGAGTCAGTCAGTGTTGTCTGCAGCCTGTTTTTGCTTGGAGAAGGCTAGGAGAAAGCTGGCCTAGGCTTCTCAGTTTTCAGGCATGGGACTCACTGCATCTTTCTGCCTATCCCTGGGCTGCTCAGAGCATTCTAAAAGGGCCCCATCAAACTCCTAATGCTAATGAAGATATCTACCTGATTTAAACTCTGTCCTACCCCTCACCTCCAAATGTACACAGCCTTTCTGCCAAGAGAGAGGAAGCACTTTGGCTGGGATGTGGAAGTCCTCAGTTTACGTTATGTAATGCAACTAAGGAAGAACCACATAAACAAGTTTATGTTATGTTTATGTGGTTCTTCCTTAGTTATGCCACATACAGGATCTGAAGAAACCACTTCCCTTCTTTGGAACTGAGAGGACTCATGGTGGAGCTGATGCCAACTGTAGCATTTTGACCACCGGGGTCCTATAAATCTGGCGATTAAATAGTTATTAATATTGGCTTAGCCACTTTTATCTTGAAACTTCACCATATCCAGGGAACAATTATAAATGGTTCTCTCATGCTCTAGTGCTTGAGGTGTCAGGATGATAGTCTCACTATGAAGTATTCCCTATAAAGTCCAGGTCAGCATAGCATTTGTAATCCACCTGTGTGAGTAATGGGATTACTGGTATGTGCTGTCACATTTAGCTTCCTATGATGCTACTCTTAATACTGAACCTTAATTCAAGTTTTGGGACAAGGCCCTCAGTGAAGAGTCATGTTTTCATTCAAACTTTAATTCATTAATCAGTTCATTCTCTGAACTCTATTGTGATGAGACACTGGGGATCCAATAATGTCATTTTATATCTGAAGGCTTATGTTACTTATAGCCTATAAGGAAACATATATTAAAAAATGCTTCGTGTATGTGTGTGTGTTCCCAAATTAATGTTTTTTGAAAAAAGTTAAAACAAAGCTATTTTAAAATCTCCCAAGAACATATTTCTCTGGAATAACACATACTAAATTAATGCCATCTACCTCTTGGGAGAAGAACAGATATCATGCAGAAAAGGAAGGACTCCTTGCTCAGCTTTGCACCTCAAAGCAGGCTTTGTAGTGTCTCAAGCCAGACAGCTCCATGAGTAAAAACTCCTTTTTATATCAAAAACCATGCCTGGCCACCTCAGATCACTGTGTTTTATTTTAACAAAGAGACATTGCAGGTAATGACCTTAAGGGAGTTCTGCTAGACAGGAAAAGAAATAGCCTTTCTTTCTGCCACTAGTGCTTCAAGAAACTGCTGAAGAAGAAGGGTAAAAGGCCAGAGTTCAGTTGGAGATGTTCCCAAGTCCCTCACTCCGTCTCAGTCTTCTAGAAATGATGTGTTTTACACATGTACATGAAGGACAAGGGTGATATACTATCCAAAAGACACACAAAAGGTAGGTTGACATTTTTGGTGACCAGCAGTGATAGAGTTTCCTTCCCTAGAATCAGTGTGGGTTTGTGTAAGCCCCTTCACTCCATGAGACAAGTTCTCCCATGGGTGCCAAAACTAAATGATGCCCTTTCCTGAGTTTGGACTCACAGGGACCAGGAGATAAAGCAGTCAAGATTTCTTGCTCCCTTAGAGTCAAGGATGCTGGAGGAGGCTGAGATTAAACCAATGAGGATTTCAGCATGTAGACACATCCATTGAGTGAGTCTTCCTGAGAGCTTCTCGGATAAAAATCAAAGTGGCATTTCCTTTAGGGTAACTGTCATAGGGCTCTTCTTTGTAAGAAGTGTCCCTGTGTTTTCTTAACATACAGTTCTGGTTCCTATGTCAAAACCTATACACTTAGCCAGCTACAGCTGTTCTCTACATGTCAGTCTCCTGGTTCAGATCACAGATTTGGTTGGTTCCTCTTAAATCCCTTTTCCAGCAGGCTGACTCCAGGTTCTGATGTGGATCCAACATTTCCTAACCATATGCCCTGATTGAGGCCCCATCCCATCTCGTAGGACTACAGGAACAGCTTGCTAATGATGCTATCTGCATGTAGCCATGTCCCCTCCAATTTTTTAACTGTCATGCAACCAGAGTGATTTTCTACAATGACTGTCCAACTGGAACCAGTGATACACTTCAGCAGGAAAAGGTCCTAGGTACTAATGCTAACAACCTGAGTCTGACCCCTGAAAATATATGGAAGAAGGAAAACACAACACCCAACTACTCAGATTGCTTCCCCATGTTCAGGGTCTCTCTTCCTCTCCCTCTCCCTCTCCCTCTCCCTCTCCCTCTCCCTCTCCCTCTCCCTCTCCCTCTCCCTCTCCCTCTCCCTCTCCCTCTTCCTCTCCCTCCTCCCCTCCTCTCCCTCTCCCTCCTCCCCCCCTCTCCCTCTCCCTCCTCTCCCCCCCCCCTCTCTCTCACACACACACACACACACACATACACATACACACACACAAACACACACACACACACTAAATGAAATGTAAAAATATTAAAAATAATTTTGGATGCATGTATTAGTGTATTCATATCCTGCCCCCACCATCACAACTCACCTTACACTGGCCATCTTATAACAGCACAGACATAACTGTAGGTCAAAAGACTGGCATGGATTTCATATCTAAAGCCAAGATACAAACAGACTGCATTCTTCCAAGCTAATTACCTTGGAATCTCCAGTTCCTCAGGGATATCCGCATTCCCTGCCTTTCTTCTCCATCTGTAGATGTAGCCCTCTTCACTTGAGAACTCTGATTTTAACCTTGGCTTTATTCTGCTATAAAGACTTCTTATTTCACTGGGTTCAACTGGATCACATGAATAATCAATCTCTCTAACTCTGCTCATCTGCCTAATGCCCATTTTGCCATGTAAGTTATTCATGTTTCTAAGATAAGGAAATGGACATCCTGGAAAGAACTCAAAGATTTCTCCTTGCTTTATCATCCATAAGGACATTGTCAACACTTCTCTTCTCTGAATTCTTTGACTTGTCACAGTCCTAATTTGAAAACAGCACCAGAATTTTCACACTATTTTGTTGTTCCTGGCCATTGATTGTCTCCTTCTTTGGACCATAACTGCTTAAGAGCAGGAGCCATGTATGTCTGTCTCATGAATTGTGCCAAGCATCCAAAAATCTAAAGTAGTCACTGATGCATGCACATGTGGACTCAATATGTGCTTACTCAATGAATGAACAAAGTATTCCGCTGCAGCATATTAATCTCCCTCAAATAGACTTGATTATTGCCTACTTAATCTTTGGCTCTATCTATTCCTCCCTTTTCCCCTCCCCTCTCTCTCTCCCTTGCTTCTTTCTCCTTGATTACTAAGGAATTTTTAACCTCGCATATAATAGCAAATCTTATTTTAAAATTCTTTCCATTTATATATTCATTTACTCGATGCCTTTGAAAGTCAGAGAACAATTTGTAGAAGTCTGTTCTCCCATGATCCTGTGCATGAAACTCAGATCCTCAGGTTGCTGTTTTGCTGACTCCCAAGTCTGTTTAAAAATTAGTGACTATTGATTATTTGCAATATGATAGTCATTATTCTAAGGCCTACAAAATATTTTTTGTTTTGCATGTATAGTAACTAAGCAGTATGTTGAGAGGAAAGAGAAGACAGAGACAAAATGACATTAAAAACCAAATGCTTTAAAAACCAGGGTTTGAATGATATTACTAGTGAATGTTTAATTTTGCTCATAACAAAACGGTTGTCTTGTTGAAAATACCAGTACTGGTTGAATGCTCCATATGGATGCTGACATCAATAACAGTAATGCCCTTTATTGAATACATATCATGTGTTAGCTGGTCTGTAAGCTCTGCTTCCAACATGCTAGGTAATCTTGTGAGATAAGTGCTATTATCCCCATAATGGTGGTTCAGAGACAAGGGCTCTGATAGGTAAAGTCACCTTCCTAGTGTCACCTAGGATGGAATTAAGACCATTCATTCTATTTTTTTCCATACTCATCACACCCACCTTTCCTCTTATTTTCAGCCCTGTTTTCTCTTGTATATAGTTGGACACACCGATGCTGAGTTAAGCTGAGTTACATATTGTCCGTGTCTCTGCTCTCTGAGTGCAAAAGAACTTCTACCCATGGCACTGGACTCACTTATGCATTCTAAGCATGACCATTCCTAACTCTTGCCCTGGTAATTGCCATTCCTAAAATTGAAAGAAATTGCAGGCTAGAGAAACATTATCTTTTCCCCAGCCACTTCGCCCTCCATCTCCTCGTCTGTGTGTGTTAGCCCAGGGATTCTGTGTCCTGTCATAACATTGAGAACAAGCTGAGTTGCTCTCTCTGTTGTTCCTGGAGCATTTTCTTAGACTCTCCAGTTCTCATGCAGGAATCAAAGACCCTAGACTTTAGAGTTGGAATCCAGGATAGCCCAATACTGCTAGATCTCTGCATTTTTCTGACAAAGTGCTATCATTATCTGTATTTACTAGATGCTATAAATAAGAGTCATAGAAGAAAATTAGCCTTGCACTGATGATGGCCCAGACACACCCAGAAATTTAGAACTGAAACTGCCTCCTTCCACATAGGTGCAGGCTCAGAAGGAAGGATTCCTAGTTTAAAGAAGCTGCCATGCTTCCTTTGTGATGGAAAGGTGCTTCTAGTACCACTTGCTAGCTCCAGCCACCCAGTCCTGTACTAGCACCCCAAACCCTTCTAGATTCTAGCTATTAATTTATATCACAGTTAAGAGTGGAAGCTAATGGACTTCATTCATATTACTGCATGGGCTATAGCATAAAAACTCACATATTATCAATGCACAGAAGCCTTTGATGCCAAATAAAACCAAGGGCTTATGGCAGCTCACCTTGTCCATGCCATCAGTGCTTCTCGTTATCCACAGGATTGCGCTGGTCAGTCATCCTAGTTAAACCAGCCACGTGAAAAATTGCCACAGAGACTATATGGTCTTAAGCAATGGATTTTCCATCTATAGGGGTATTTTAAGCTTTAAAGACAGTTCTCTGACTAACACAAGTGTCCTCATATAGTGTTAGCATAAAAGGTGAAGAGAAGCTTCCCACAAATTCGTCATAGTAAGCCATGTTATCATGGGGCGCCGAGTGTCTTCTCATACTATTCTTTTACATAGCTCAGTATGACCTTAGTTTAGACAAGGATGACTTGGAATTCCCACTTTTCCTGCCCCCACATCTAGATTATTAGCATATATGGCTATGGCAAGTTTTATGTGGTGCTATGGATCTAAATCTGGATTTCTTTTTCTTTTTTCTTTCTTTCTTTCTTTCTTTTCTTTCTTTTTTTGTTTTGTTTTGTTTTGTTTTGTTTTGTTTTGTTTTTTCGAGACAGGGTTTCTCTGTGCAACCCTGGCTGTCCTGAAACTCACTGTGTAGACCAGGCTAGCCTCAAACTCAGAAATATGCCTGCCTTTGCCTCCCGAGTGCTGGGATTAAAGGCGTGTGCCAGCACCGCCTGGCTAAATCTGGATTTCTTAAGGGCAGGCAAGCCCCTACCAAGTGAGCTATATCCCTAATCACTGTCTTACAGTTCTCTCTCTCTCTCTCTCTCTCTCTCTCTAGATTACAATACAATGGCATCATTTCTCCTTTCCCTTTCCTTCTTCCAGCCCCTCTCTTATACACTTGTTTTGTTTTTTTCTCACACCCATGGTTTCTCTGCTCAATAATTGCTATTATATGCATGTTTGTGTGTATGTACATTCTGAAATACAACATGTTCAGTCTGTATAATGTTACTTGCATGTATGTTTTCAGGACTGAGCATTTGGCATTAGATAACCAGTTGGTGTGCTCATCCTTGGAGAAGACCGTTTTGCCCATTCTCAGCAGGCTTTAGTTGCTTGTAGCTTTTTGGGTATGGTTGGGCCCTTGCCCCATTCACTTGTGCATGTGTGTTGGTGTCCTCCTCACTCGGCTCGTGCTTAGGCGGCCCTCATGGAGATATATCTATAAGACATCCCTGTACCAAAGGCTCAGGGAAAATTGTGGAACAGAGGGCAGAAAGACCAAAAGAGCAATAGGACCAGGGAGTTTGCTGTGCGATTGTTTTCCTAGTAAAGTCAGAAGCTAGACCCAAAAGTATGGTCACACTTTTAAAAATACTGTTTGCAGCCAGCTCTTGTCTTTACCTCTTGAGACTGCCTCACATCTTCTGCGTGGCTTTGGCTGGGCAGATCATTGAACTTTTAACCTGGGTTTGTTGTCCCTCATCAGGAAAAAAAAAAGGAGGATAGTAATCACTCAAGCCTCACACATTTGCTATAAAGATGAAAAAAAGCCCATAAACCAGGCAGCTCAGCATAAGGTCTGAGAAGAGTAGGCGCTCAATAAATGGTAGTTATTGCTTTTCAGGATGGTCCACTCCAGATTTTAATTTAGCATACTCCAAAGGCTTGGTTAGGAATAAGAAGAATAAAAAATATTAAGACTGGAATGGACCTTAACCCCCCATTTCTTCCATTCCTTTTCAGACAGCACAGACAATTAACCAAGATACATAACAGGGCGATAATGCAAATACACGACATGCTGCTATGGATTAGAAATTCTTTCTTATTTTGCTGGTACATAGGATTCTTCCCAAACCACTCACAAAGCCGAAAACCTCTGGAAGAATCTTGAATGCTGAAGACAATACTCCTTGCCCCACAATCCTGCTCCCTGCCCTAGCATCCTGCACTAAAATCACTGCCAGTGTTGCCATTTCCCTGACTTTAAGACAAAAAAGTAACTGTACCCTTTCCCCACTTTGTCTAACTCCTGAAAAAGCATTCAGACTTTAGAGAATAGTCAAAAACGTTTGTAGTTTGTACCATCAAATTTCGTGCAGATGAAACTACAAATTAAATGTGAGAGATGTTTCAAAACCCCTAACTTAAAGCACCAGATGAATTGAAAAGTCAAGGCAACAATTTTAACTAACCACATTGCATCTATCCATTCATCCAATCATAATGATGCTCCTAGAAAGAGTTAGAGAAAGGCATGATTTGTCTTTTTATGTTCACATTAAAAATCACACAGGAGGTGGAACTTTAGAATCTGAACAAATGATACAAAGACATGGTTCTGGTGTGACTTTATGGCAGGGTCAAATCTCTGAATGTTTCATTTCCCTTTTTGTCTTTCCCATTCTCCCTGGGGCACCTTGGGGGTGGGTTTCCATACAGTCACCTCTAATGAGCTTAGCAAAATGAGAAACCCGCTGTAGAAGAAAATCTAATAGCAGGCGCTTTCTAGTTTGCATGGACTCTTCTCTTTCTCCCTTTCTTATTAGTCATTAGCCACAGAGAAAGACAACACCCAAAGGCAGCAGAAAGGCAGCACGACTTGCTTGTGCTTTTTGCAGCACTGTGTTAATGAGGATCCCACCATGTTTCATAGCCCTTGTTGTTGAACAGACATCAGTTGTATCTAAATCCAGAACTCAGCTCATGTGGACATTAGCCAGTCTGTTTTATAACTAAGGTGAAGTGTGCATATCATTATAGGACAGCTGGAGTTGTTTGTAAATGCTCCTTAAAACCAAGGGATGTCAAGACATTCACAGATAGCCCAGAAAACAAATATCCAATTAACGAGCACAATTTTTGTCTTTTCAGCTCTGGCATCAAAATGTAATTGAATCCAGTCCTGAAGTCCCTCTTTCTAGCTTCTCACCCGGTTAACTACCGTGGATGTTGTTGTATGCCACCATGTATTCACACCGACCATCAGGTTGCAATAACTGTATACTTCTTAAGTATATGGACCTGATCAACATTTTAATTACATGATCATCAGCCACTTTATTTGTGAAACTGGATCATAAAAGCATCCATTTAACTTTTATTATTATTTTAAATGTACTGGTGTTTTGCCTGTACATATGTCTATATACTACACGAATGCCTGGTGCTTGCAGAAGCCAGAAGAGGGCATCAAATCCCCTGGAGCTGGAGTTACAGTTGGTTGTGCATTGCTATCTTGGGCACTGAAAATCCAACACAGATCCTCTGGGAAAACAGCCAGTGCTCTAAATTGCTGAGCCCTCTCTCTAGTTCTAAAGAGCACCTGTTTTTAATAGCCTCAGTGATCAAGAGCCGAAGTGATGAAGAAGTCAGACATGGTAATTTCCTTCTGTATGTAGTCCTGTGAGGCTGAAACTGGTGGCTTTTTGTGAGTTAGAGCTCATCCCAAGATACATACTGAGTTCCAGGGGCTTACTACGGTGAGAATCTATCTCAGGAAAACAAAAATAAATAGAATATAATTCATACACACACACACACACACACACACACACACACAAGGGAGGAGAGGGAAAGGGGAGATTAGAGAGAATGTGTGAGAGAGTCCTATGGACAATAAATATAAATGGTTGATAGGTATATTTAACTGGTAGTTGGATACTGCTATTATAATTTATTACTGTAATTACTCATTTACTCGTAAGACTGAACAGGGTAAGATGATGCCTCAGCTTTTTATAACTTCAAATAAGTTATTATATCTTGCTAAACTTTGCTTCTTCATTCAAAAAAGAGACGAAACAATAAGTCTTTCAGTGTTGGAAGCAGTGAGATAATTCATTCAGTAGAGCACTCTATAAATTATAAAATTCACAAAAATTAATTTATTATTAGCAGTAGGAGTATCATTTAGGTGTTAAAAATAATAGGCATAAAATTAGCAGAGCTGGGGAAATGGCTTAACAGGTAATATGCTTACTCTGCAAGTCTGAGGACCTGAATTTTGACGTCTAGTACCATGTAAATGTCAGATAGACATAGTGGGCTTCTTAGAATTCCAGTGCTCTGAAAGCAAAGGATGAGATCCCTGGAGCAAGTTGACTAGCTACTTTAATTGCGCTGGTGGTGTTTGAGTTCACTTGAGAGACCTTACCTTAATGGACTAGGTAGAGAGTAATTACAAAAGTCTCTGGGCACCAACCTCAGATCTCTATATTCAGATTTATAGTCTATTAATATACTTGCACCCATACACATATGAACATAAATGAACACACACATACACAGCAAATAAGAATAAGATATTGGACAGAATGGTGAAGAGCACACCTACTCTTCCAGAAGACCAGGGTTTAATTCCGATAACCCAAATGGCAGCTCATAATTGTCTGTAACTTCAGCTCCAGGGGATCTGACATTCTCACATAGACATATATGTAGGCAAAACACCCACATATATAAATAAAAATAAATAAATTGTGAAAAAGAATAAAATATCAAAAATATCAAAAACTGAAACAAAAGTCTTTTGTACTTAGTGATTATCATAAACTTGTAGGATATATGTTCACATACAAAAACCAGTTGCTCTTTATTGTGTCAGCAAAGAACAACTGCGATTTGTAATTAAAAACACAACATCTACAGCAATACACACACACACAGAAAATACAAAATGTAGGTTGCAAATCTAATAAAGTATGTACAAGATCTATATAAGCAAAACTATAAAACTCTGCTAAACAAAATCAGTGATTTTTTTAAAAAATGGCAAAGAATTCCATGCTTATAGTCAATATTATTAAAATGCCAGTTCTTTTTATGTTGACCTGTAAAGAGGCTCAGTTGGATCCAAATCTAAACCCCAAGTTATATTCTAGAAATAATAAATGCATTCTAAATGATATGCAAAAGGCACAGAATATCCAACACAATTCAAAGAAGAAAACAAAGTCAAAGGAAAGATACTACCCAATTTGAAGACCTTTTATAAAATTAGTGTATTCAATATCATGAATTATAGATGAAATAATAGGCTTATGGAATGGAATAAAAGGCCCCAAACAGACCCACACAGATGTGGTCAACTGAAATCTTGAGAAAATAGCAAATGCAATTCAGTTGAAGAAACAAAAGGCAGTGTTCTCAGGAAATATTGCTGGAATAGCTACACATTCAGGTGAAAAATAAAACCAAAACTAAGAAGAGAATAACAGAAAATGAAGTCTTAAACAAAGGCCTTACATTTTCCACAAAATTCATTAAATATGATTAAACTAAAAAACTTAAAATCCTATAAAATAATATAAGAAAAAATCCTGGTAACCTTGGGTTTGATAGTGTGCATTTTACACTACAGTCATATAAAAAAGATCGACAAACTGAACTTAACTAAAATAAAAATTCCAGCTCTGTGGAAGGCACTATAAACAAAAGTCATGCCAGAGACTGGGGGTATTTGCCAGCATGTATCTAGTTAAAAATTCCTAAAGAAAATATTCAATAAAAATACAACACTAAGTACATTAGCAAGTGAGTCTCACATGTGATTCTGAAATTACAAATTAAACAAGAACAAAACAAATCGACACAACTATTATAACCACTAAGATTCAAATCCTGAGGCTGGGAATGCACGTTAGTGATTGCATAGATGAGGCTTAGTGTTTAATCCCCAGCCCTTCAGATAAAGACGCAAATACCAAATATTGTCAAAGAAGTGAAGAAGCAAGAAAAGTTCACTGATAGTCACAATATAAAAATGATGGGAAGGTAGACTGGTAATTTCTTGCAAAGCTAAGCACTCTCACCACACAATTTAGTAATCATAAGCTTCTGTATTTCTCAGATCCACAGGACACATGTCTACACAAAATTCTGCATATAGTATACATAGGTCATTATCCATTCACACCAAACTTTGGAAGCAATCAAGATGTGACAGAATTCCCATTGTTTCCAAGTAGGAGTTGACAAACTACACAGCCCTCTAGGCAATCTGCATCCTATCAAATCACAGACATATATACAATGGGTTGTATTTGTCAAGACAAGGAACTGTTCTCTCTAGCCATGAGAAGACACACAGGAACCTAAATTCCTCTTGCTAATTGGAAAGATTCTGTCTAGAAAGGTTTCATACCTCATAATTACAATTACCAACATTCTGAAAACATGAAGCTATAAAAGCTATGCAAAGACGGCATTGCCAAGTGTTCAGAGAGAGAGAGAGAGAGAGAGAGAGAGAGAGAGGGATGGATAGGCAGGGCATGGGGTATTTGAGGGATGAAATGCATGCTGTGTGACAGTTTAATGACAGACATCTGACATTATGCTTCTGTCCAAACTCATAAAAATGTACAGCATAACATTAAACTGAGCTCTCATTAATAAAAATTTATCAATATTGGCTCATAGATTTTAACAAATATGCTGTGTTCATGCATTAATAACAGAAAAAAAACTGGGGAGAGACAAACGTGCTCTATTTTCTGCTCAATTTTCTATAAACAAAGGCTAGTAATTAAAATAACAATTATATGCATGGTTTAGGTTGTGGTCTGTTACCAAATCTCATTGTTTTCACGTAAGTGTATACTAACTGCACAGCCCTCTCGTCAGTCTGGATCCTATCTAATTTTATCAACACTGTCATGGATCATAGCTGCACCCAGGCACTTTTCTATCATTGTATTATTAGGTTGCTGCTTTAGTATTTCAGTGGCAGACATCACAGAGCAGCTGTGATGGAGCCCACATGGCTTACGAAGCTGATAATGTTTACTATCTGGAGTCTCGTGGAAACTGTTGGCTGACTCCTGTTGTAGAATTGTTTAGTTCAATTACTGAGAAGTGCCAGACTCTTTGCAACCACATTATTCTAGGGGGAACAATGTCCTGGCCTCACTTTTCTAGCTGGTAATGATCTTTGGCACGTTAATTGTGACATGAGAAATCATCTTTTCATTCATCCTCTGCTACTTTCTGGTTCAGAAATAACATGTTAGAGTATAACTTAGGCATGCGCTTACCACTTGCAGTTCCCATTATAAAATGTTTTCCTTGACCCAGTATGGCCCTGTTTCTGAAACTGTGCTTCTTTTTGTTTGTTTGTTTGTTTGTTTGTTTGTTTGTTTTATTTCGAAACAGGGTTTCTCTGTGTAGTCCTGGCTGTCCTGGAACTCACTCTGTAGACCAGGCTGGCCTCGAACTCAGAAATCCTTCTGCTCTGTCTCCCAAGTGCTGGGATTAATGGTGTGCACCACCATGCCTGGCAAAACTGTGCTTCTTTAAACACTACTTCTGACCTTACTCTTTCTCATCCTGATACAGTTTCTGATCCAGAGTTTTAATTCCAACACTAGATCCAGGCCTCTCTGCATTGCTTTTGTTCCCCAGAATCCATGTTAATCAGGACATACTATGCAAGTAAATCATAGTCATTCAATATATTGAGGTCTTAACTCCTGGAGGTTATCAATTTTATGGGCTGAGTTGTGCTGTGATGCCCTCCTTCCCTTCAAAACAAGAAACAAGCCTCTACCAAAAACAACCACAAAAAATATCTTGTATGTTCCTGTCCTGTCAGTACCAGCCAGAGTCTCAGAAATGGGTTTCTACAGAAGAAACCCTATCAAATTTGTTCTATGAAGCCACAATTACTCTGATACCTAAACCACACAAAGAACCTACAAAGAAGGAGAGCCAATTCAGACCAATTTCCCTTATGAATATTGATGCAAAAATACTCAATAAAATTCTTGCAAACCAAATCCAAGAACACATCAAAACAATCATCCACCATGATCAAGTAGGCTTCATCCCAGGGATGCAGGGATGGTTCAATATAAAGAAAGCCATCAGTGTAATACACTACTTAAACAAACTCAAAGAAAAAAGCTGCATGATTATCTCATTAGATGCTGAAAAAGCATTTGGCAAAATCCAACACCCCTTCATGGTAAAAGTCTTGGAAAAATCAGGAATTCAAATCATGCCGTGTTAAAAAAAAAAAAGAAAAGAAAAAAAAAGAAATGGGTTTCTAAAAGGTAACTGAATTAAAATGATGCTATTAATATAGGAGCTTATCCAACCTAACTTATTTGTATAGGCAAGGAAGATATCTGGACATAGAGAACCCAGGAAAGTATATGCATGGAGAAAGGACCACTTAGCACACCAGAAGAAAATGGTGGTCTGTATAGCAAGGAGATGGATCTCACAGCACTCCAAACCTGATGACTTCTTGATCTTGGACTTCTAGCTTCCATAACTGAGAAAAAGAAACTTATCTTGTTTGAGTCATTCATTTGGTGGCATTTTATATGAAAGCCCAAGCTGGCTAATATAGCATATGTTGCCAAAGAGATTCAGTTGCAGAATAGTTTTCTAGTCGAATTTCTCCATGCATTCTAACTTTAGGTACTTCAAGTAAGAAGGTTATCTGTACTATTTGCATAGGTCCTAAGTGCCATTGCATTTTATGTTCTTATAAGAGGGAAACAGATGGCTATTTGAATACAGAAGGGGCAGAAGTAACATGGATTAGAATAATATGGCCACAAGCCAATGAAACTGTAGAAAGAGACTACCATGAGATTATCCCCTAGGGTCCTCAGGAAGGAAACAGCCCTAACACTGCATATTAAAGCCTCTCCCACTGTGAGAATAAATGTTGCTTCAGTTGCCAAACTGGTCGTAATGTGTTATAGCAGCACACTCTCTCTCATGCATACTGTTTCTCAGTTAGACAACATTTGTGGGTTGGTCTCCAGATCATCATCAGAGCTAAGAACACTCAGATAGGAGTCCGTCCTTCACTTAATCAATGCCCATTTCAAGGGAGAGCAAAATGCTTCACTTCCATGGAATACAAACTCTGGCATTAACCAAGACAAATGTTGAATCAAAAGTTCAGAACATGTTGGTAATCTTAATGTGTTGTTTACTCTAGCTTAGCCTCAGTCTTCTGATCAGAGTATGGGCATCAGATAATGTTTGTTGTGAGGATATTAAGTATGTAAGCCAAAGTATATACCTTCTGGAATAAAGTATCTTGCTTACTTCAGCCTTGCTCCCCTGTACTTAGGAGCGATAGAGTAGTTTAGCTTCAAAGAGGCTAGGCAACTTAACTAAGGTGGCACAGACAACAAGTTGTGTCAACTATCCAAGTTGCCCTGTCAACAACAGAGCTTCCTACCTGTAGGAACTCCTGCTGAAATGGGTGAAAGAGTTCCAGTTGTTCATAAGGCTAAAATCCTCTCTCCTTCTCTCTTTGGGTGACTTGCTTCCTGAGAATAGCTTTTATTGGGGATCCAGTGGGAACAATTCCATACAGCTGCCAGAAGGACCTAAGTCCCCATGTCTTCATCTTGGAGAATGTGGCACCACACCTAATATCCCATCCCCCAGCATACCAGGAAACCAACACCCACAGAGAGCCTTCTTGTTCCACCAGCAACCCAGACCATATGGTTAATTAGCTAAAATTCGTGACCACATCTGTGATGCTATTTCTCCTTCTGGCATGTGTGAGGCTAATTACTGAAACCATGGGAAGCTCCTGGCCGTCTGGTAGCCCAAGAGGTATAGGAGGGCACAAAGCATGCCCATGGTCCAGGCAGTGGATTGTATGGACGAGGAATGGAGGGGAGAGTGGGCTATTTGACTAGCAGAGGGTAGAGGTTTTTATTTGCATTTGTGTCATTGTATGTGGGACACACAATGTCACCAGAACCTCCATCTGTTGATAATGATATATAGCCTCAAACAGAGACCAACCTGTATGAATAGCAGAGTGTAGGGTTCATTCTCTGTTCTTCAAATTCCATCCATAGTTCCCTTGAATAATGTCTGTCTTATCAGCACATGGGATTATACAACACACACTGCATAACTATTCCTCCTGAGCCTTCACTTCTACATCTGTAGAACAGAGATTAAGAAAGTTGCATTCTATCATGTTGTGGGGGATTAAACAAGCTAAAGTGCACAGAGAACATATCATAGCTATCAACACAGTGGAGACTGCTCAGCACAAATTCATTAAATTAAAAAAAAAAGCAGACAAATGCATGAATGAATCTGTAACAGAATTACCACTTGAAGAAGTCTGAGAAATCAAAATGTAGACTAGGGTTCCCACTGTGCCTCTGTTTCCTCACCTAAATAATAAGGACAATAAAACCATTTCCCTTATTGATATCTTGATTGATGAAAACAAATGACAGGTAAAATTTTACAAGTCTGGCTGGAAAGGAGTAGGCTGCCCTAGGGATAGAATGGGAAAACTTGGCATTGGTAAACAAGAGGACATAGCACAAAGAGGGCCATCTGAAGCATGCCTTGTATTATAACTCAGGGATGCTCCCCCCCTACATTGCTACTTTCTGAACAGAATGTAGTTGGTGTCATGTGTAGAGTGCCAGTGGATGGGGAGCTCTTGGGAGTTGCTTTCTGACAGTAGAGCCAGAGCTTTCACATGTGTGAAAGAACAATGCTGAGAATTAGTGTTTAGCAATGCTTCCTGTGATGGCTACAGAAGCACTACATCTAGAAGACTCTTGGGCATTCTGTAGTCTGAACACTACTACATGGCTCTGTGTTCTTGGAAGGGTAGGTCTTTTTCAAGTTGCACACAGCTGTTGTATCGCCATTGAGGACATGACTATTTGAAGCCCTGGAACCCTGAGCAGGCAAGTCATGAGAACAGAATCAGTATCATAGTCACCCCAGTGTCAGATCTACTGCAAGCCTTCCAGATGAACCTTTTTATTTCTGGGGTTAGTGGCAGTTGTTTGAGACAGTGTCTCACTACATGTTCCAGGCTGGCCAGAAGTGGTCAATTCTCCTGCCTCAGTACTAGCATTACAGTCTTGTATCACCAGTTCTAAGTCCTATTATTCTCTTTTTTGTATGTGTGTGTACCTAAGTATGTACATATGTATGTATATATGTATGTATGTATTTATTTATTTATATTGTGTACATGTATATGTAGATACCAGTGTCTTTGCCACAGTAGTATGGCTGGAAGTCAGAGGAAAACAGAGGGAGTCAGTTCTCTTCTACTGAGTGAATTCTGGAGACTGACCCAGGTTATTAGGCATGGGGTCAAGCACTTTGACCTGCTGAACCATTTTTTTCCGGCCCACATTGTACTCTTCATAGCCGCCTCATGTGACATGGATTCAAGGCAAGCTGAGTATACGGCCATCATCATCTGGAGTCGAGCACATATATCCAGTTCCTTAGCCTGCTTTATTTGCTTCGTTTACTCACTACTATCAAAAGCACATGTTGGTTTTCCTTGGCCTTGTCCGCATGCCCATCTCTTCCCAGAAGATGAGCTGGAAGGGTCAGGACCTCAGTTGTCTCATGAGCCACCATGGCACCTGATACCTGCAAATGTTTAACATATGCATAAGGAATGACTGAGATGGTGGCTGAGCCACATTGAGTCGGGAATTTAAATGTCTGTCTGTCACCTGATCATTTCTTGGACAAATTTCTTCTTAAGGCAGAAAAGATACAGACTGTCAGACCTGAGGCCTCTCTGAATACTTGTGAAGGGTATTGAAGATGGCTTAGACACTCATCCAAATAGAACACTTTGACTCAACGCATGCGCACATACTTCAAGGGCCTAGATCTTTTTGTGTGTTCAGAGAAAACAAAGGCCATGCCTGGAAGGTACGGTCTCATTATAAAGCCTTAACGTTCTCTAAAACAAGAACACTCTGACTAAAACACATCCGCCATAACTGCTTTTTCTCAGGGAGGATGGGGCACTTTCTGGAAGCAGCGTCTGCTGGCTGGGTGCTATTGTGTGCGGCTAGAATCAAAGGCATTCAAAGATATTTTGGGAAAGGTAAAGCATCAGATACGTGCACAACCTTAACCTAAGGAGAGGAAAGTCAAGTTGAGTGGCTCAAACCTGAGACTTGGGGAGAATGGGAGGATTGTGAGCAAGAGGCAGGGCAGCAGAAATCCCTCTCTGGGAAGCAAGTCAGCAGTGTGTTCAGAGACTGAGCCTCCATTGCTTTCCTTTTCAGTTCCTTCTTGACTGTGCCTTGGAAATGGAGAGGGGGAGAGAGGCAGTGTCTGTAAGGTGGAGAATCCTTTTACCACATGCTGAAGCCGTGGGGGTGGAGGGGAACAGGCTCTACTTGTGCCACTCTGATTAGCTGGGAAAATGCAAATCGGCACTTCCTTCTGCAGCACAGCTAACAAGATAATGAATATTTTCATCAGCTGCAGAGAATACAAACATCTGTAGGAACACCAAACCTACTCTCGGGGTGGGGGAGGAAGGGAAGATGTGGGGGTGGGGAACCGTGATTCCTAGCAGTTTTAAGGAAGAGGAGCTGTGCTGGGAGCCTGGCAGAGTGGCTGGAGGATGGAAGCTGAGGTTGGAGTCTCCAGCCTGTGACACATTGGGGATCTTGTAACTGTCAATTTGCTCTGTGTCTACCCTTCACGGCTGGTGTAATCTTATAGTCCTGGTGGATGTTGTTTAGCAACCTATTCATATCCATCCCTCACACATCTACTTGTCAACTCAGGAAACAAATGCAGAATCCTGTTGTGGACCAGGCCTAAATCAAGGCTGTAGGAGTACATGGCTAATTTTTGCGTTTTGTTTTGTTTATTATTTTTGCTTGGCTCCAAGAAGCTTGTTCATTAATATATACACCCCATTATTTCAAATAATATGTATAACAAGATATATACTATATTACCCTCAAGGAGACAAGTGTACATCCTGGTTTGATATGGAAAGGGGCATGGATAGAGAAAGGCAAAGGCGCATGGGCCACCTAGACTTTGGAGGACATGGTCAAAGAAGACTTACTGAGGAGTTGATAGACTTCCAGTATCAATCAAGGATACATCAGTATTTTAGGATTTCTAAGTGGAAGAGCATTCAGGTCGACAAAGCAGCATCTACGAAGGCTGGAAACAAGAAGAAGCCAATGGAAGTGCTGCCAGCAGCTGTGTAGAAGTGTGTTAGTGAGCAACGAAAGGGCTGGAGCAGTGACAGAAGAGGCTTGGAGGATGGACTTGAGTTCATTTCTTCTTCTTCTTCTTCTTCTTCTTCTTCTTCTTCTTCTTCTTCTTCTTCTTCTTCTTCTTCTATCTGCTTTATTTACATTTACATAACTCTTTCCGAGTTACCCCTATCCTATTCCCCTCCCCCCTGCTAACCCTTCACCCCCTCAATTTCCTGACTTGCATTCCCCTATTCTGGGGAATTGAGCCTTCATAGGACCAATGGCCTCTCCTCTCATTGATGTCTGAAATGGTCATCTTCTGCTACATATGTAGCATGGGACCTCCATGAGTACTCTTTGGTTGGTGGTTTAGTCTCTGGGAGCTCTGGAGGTACTGGTTGGTACATATTATTATTCCTCCTGCAAGGTGGCAAACCTCTTCAGTTCCTTGGGTTCTCTCTCTAGCTGCTCCATTGGGGACCCTATTCTCCTTCTATTGGTTGCTTGTGAGCCATGGGTGTTTTGATCCACTTTCTAACAGGGGTGCTGAGACAGGCTTTGTGTTCATTTCTAAGGAGAGCATCCACCAACCTAAAGATGCTGACCTTTATTCTGGCCAAAAACAGGAAGGCATTGAGGAGTTCTGAGCAAGGGTAAGCCCTGTGTTTTAGAAAATGTCTCTGGCTACTGCTTGGAGGATAGATGTGAATGCATTAGAAGTAAAGGTGAGCAGTATTTAAAAAGGCTTGGAGGAAAGAGTCCTGGAAGAGATATGCAGAAGTGGATGTGCAGCCTTCCTTGCTATTTTTCCAGCTCTTTGACTTCCTGGGGCAGTCTACTTCCTAAGAGTTGGGGGAAAGAGAGTCATATAATCTCTCTTTCATAAGGTTTAATAAGGAACAATGCAAAAATGAGTATCAAAAGATCTTTTAAGGTCTAAGGTACAGTGGACATATCACCAATCCATAACTGAATAACAGCAGTGTTACTGGGCCTGATCATGACGTCCTTCAGTTTTTCATTCCTATAGCTGATGTCTAGAAACAGACCCTGGCAGATAGTTGGCGCCTTGAGGACTTGGCTTTATCACTTACACTATGGGAGCATACCAGAAGTTCCTTGAGTCTCTGTGCTTCAGTTTTTGTATTTCTGCAAAGAAGTGGGGGGGGGGCATTGCTTTTCCTTGACTCTAATAAGTAGGACCACCCAGAGGGCTAATCTGAGTGGCTGGCCATGAAATCTATGTGCTGTGCTCTGAAAAGCACATGTCTTTAGTATCATGAAAAGAAAACAGAGATGAACTCCAATCCTTTAGTCACCTTCTGTGAGCTCCATATTCTAGACTAGGAGGTGCCAAACTTCCAAGTGTCAGTCAGATCCATCCCTCTGCCTGTTTTGTGAAGATCATGAGCTGAGAATGTTTTCTGAGATTCCTAAATGGTTATTTTGAAAGATACAGAAAATGAGTAATATTTTATGTGACATACTAAAATTATAGATATTCAAAACTTAATGTCTATAAATAAAGTTTTATAGGAATACAACATGGCACACTTAAGTGGATGGGTGGAGGGACGGGTTCATTTATACATTATATATAGTTACTATCCTACTACAAAAGCACAATGATTTCTTTCTTGTACAATAAAGATCGTATGAGTGTACAGCTCAAAATACCTTTCTACAGAGACAAGTTTTCGGACCCCTACTTGAGAGATTGTGATGTATTTCCTTACTGCAATCCTATGAAGTTGTTACTTATTTTTTCTCTGTTCTACAGATGATAAACCCAAAGCGCAGAGAAATTGGACCACTTGCTCAAAGTGATGAAGTATGGAAGCTACTTTAGTTGCATGACCATCCTGAAGCCCTGAGAAGGTCTCTCTCTCTCTCTCTCTCTCTCTCTCTCTCTCTGTGCATGTGTATTTATGTAGATGTGTGTGAGTATTCCATGCCACAGTGTACTTGCGGAGGTTGTTCCTCACTTTCTACTTTGTCTAAGGCAGACTCCTGTGTTGGTTGCTGCTCTATATGCCAGGTTAGCTGTCTGAACAGTTCTGGAATTCTCTGATATTCATCTACCATCTCACACTGTGATAGCATGGGGATTACAGATGTGTGCTTCAATATCTGACTCTGTATGGGTTCTGGGTATCTAAGCTGAGTTGTCATGCTTGCATAGCAAGCACTTTACTCACTAAGCCATTTATTAGGCCTATTTCCGTCCTTCCTGCCTTCTCCCTCCCTCCCTCCTTTCCTTCCTTCCTTCCTTCCTTCTTTCCTTCCTTCCTTCCTTCCTTCCTTCCTTCCTTCCTTCCTTCCTTCCTTCCTTCCTTCCTTCCTTCCTTCCTTCCTTCCTTCCTTCTTTTTTCTTCTTTCTGAGACATCATTTCTCTGTCCTGGAACTGAGTGTAGACCAGCCTGGCCTCAAACTCAGAGATCCAACTGTTTCTTCTGGGATTAAAGGTGTGTGGCACCAACCCCTCCCCCCTCCAAATCCACTGGCTCATTTTTTTCTCTTTTTGTAGACTCCAATAATGATGGGTTCATTGGCTGCAAAGTCTGTGAAAGGAGAAACTGAGACTACGGTGTTTCTTACTCCTGTAGGGTATAGCATTGCTCAGTAGGGATACATGTGGCAATGGATCACCATTCCATTCTTTCACAAATTTCCTAACTCGTCAGTCATGCGTTTATAATATATTCTCTCTCTTTTTACTTTTGGGAGATGTGTATAAGCCCATCTCCAAGTATAGCATTTTGGAGATTTAAGTACATATTTCTATTCACACAGCCACTCAGGGGCTCTAAATAATCATCTTTAAAGACCCAAAATTTAAGCCAGGCTTGATTGCACACATCTGTGATCCCAGCACTCAGGAAATAGAGGCAGGGGAATGATGAGCTGGAAGCTGGTTTATGCTGCATGCTGTGTCCTAGGCTTGTCCACAACATGTTAACACCACATCCACAACAAACACAACACCAGAAGTTTCAAAATAAAATAAGGCACATTTGCACAGTGCCATTCCTAACTGTAATATTGCTACATGAAGATTCTAAGTCACTCCAAACACAGTAATTATACACTCAAAGAGATGTATACCAAGGACAGAAGCTACCACAAGCAAACCCGGCAGTCTTCACTGAACACATTGCCATGGTAGTACTTCTATTATTACTACTTAGTTTATATATACATATATACATATATATATATATATATATATATATATATATATATATATATATCCAATAAATGTGCCCAGGTAAGATTGAAATGAGAAGCAGGTATCAGACTAATAAAGCTAAATAATTACCTTACACCCTTTGAAAACAGAAAAGACAATTTCATTTTCAGGCAAACTCATCTCACACTTCCTAAAAGATAGGCAAAACCAACAAGAGTGGAGCGTCAGAAGTCTCTGTGTGCTTGGGACAATAGAGTTAAGTCCACCTGGCCTTTTAATTCCACCATTCGGCTATGGTGCCTACAGACTCTTCTCCCCTCTGGGTTTAGGAGGACCCAGATCAAGGTTACAGATAGCACTACAAAGGGTAATGTAGAGAGAAAATAATTTTTCACATCTGCCTTGTTAGGGACTAAAGGAGCCACATAGCAGTTCATTTTCCTTCCACATGCATGGCATAATTTTAGGATTAGTCCTCTTAGTGGGAGAGCAACACAAGGGTGAGAGCAAGAAAGCACCAGACAACTAGAGCAGGGTAAGAAAGCTGCAAAGCCCAGAGGGAGACCAGCACACAATGGTCACTGACACTCCCTGGGAGCTGAATGTTGGGCAGAGCACATCACCGAAGGAACTTCTGAACCTTTCCAGCATGCTCATAATATTCACTTTATTTTACAAATAAGAAACCTAGCTGATCAGAGAAATTACACCAGCAGACCAGGGTCACAGGTTAGTGTAGCAGAAACTGTGATACCCTGTCCAGGTTATTCTTCTGACTAGGAAGACAATGCCATGCTGCTATGGGTGTTCTTAGCCCATAGCCTTTGGCCTTTACATCTTACAGGGTGTGGCTTCTCATCAGAGCCTATATGACTAACTGCCCGCTTGTATGTGCAGGGAGCAAAAGCCCATGGAGATCATGCCCAACTACTGAAGGACTGTACTGAAGTCAGTACTGAAGGACTTCCGAGCTGCAAGACAGCTCAGTTCCTTGCCTGATTCAGCATTTTGCCTTCCATGGCATGGCTTTAAACCTCTAACCCTTGGTCATGAATATTCTGCAAGCACAGCTGGCCAGGATAGCCACCAGGAAGGTGACATTTGATCTGCATCTGGCTCACTTCTTATTTGATTGTTTTTCTGTTAATATATTTGGGGCTAGCGAAGTCATTCATTAATTCAGTTCTTCAAATAATTTGTTGGTTTTGCTGCAATTGTCCTTCTACCCCTTTTGTGAGTGCTGGCACCTGAGCCCAGTCTTTAACTGCTTCTGCTATTTTAATTGGAATTTTAAAATAATAATGTTCTAATGCAGGCTATCTTTTGATTCTCAGTTCTTCCATGCGTGCCTCTGCCCTCAGCCCCACTATTCTTTGACTTCTCTTTCTTCTTCTCATTTAATTCTGTCTCAGTCCTCTTTATCTTTGAGAGCTGCTGTGTGAAATGTGGATGACTCTACAATGTGCCCGCTAATGACAAATTTGAGGACGGAGACAGCATGGGTTGGAATTAGGGTAATTCAGCCCAAGAGGGTTCCTCCTGAGCGGAGGACAAGTCCTACCTGTGAGCATCCTCTGAAGAAGCAGAGCTGTGTAATGAGCCTTCCTGTACAGAGAAGGCCCCTTTCTTCCTCTGTTCCTGATCATTACTCTATGTGGCACCCTGTAGCTGATCTTATCAACAGCTCCAGGCTGCAGTCTGGGGCCAGCTAACTAAAGGGCCAAAGCTATCAAAAGTTTGCTGTCCAAACAGTATGTGGAGTTAAATGACAACCCAGCTGCCCTCTCTCTCTCTCTGGCTAGCTCAGGACCATTGTTAAGCCATTACTATATCAGGGACTTGACATATAAACTGTTTTGACCTTTCTTAAGGCTATGAGACATTTCATATCCACATTTACATGTGTACACCTCTGGCCCCCCAGCGGCTTTGCTTCTTGGAATTATCCTAAGCAGTCAGATGTGCACAGCTGTTATTTGTGAGGTTGCTTACTCCAACAAAGTCTACAGCTGGAAATACTCTGAATGCCAATCATTGGGGGATTAAGTGAATTATGTCTAGAAAATAGATATATAAAAAATATAGGTTATAAATTAGAGGCAATGTGCTCTAGAAGATACTGTGATGTGAGCAAGACAAGCACTGTTGTGCTTCTGTTTGTAAGTTTTTCTCTGTATAATGTGAAACTTCTAGCACTTGGGTTACATTTGGATAAAAATTTGCTAAAGCATGAAAGCTAACATCACCAAATGAAAGTTCAGGTTAATTACTTATTTTTAAATATTGCTGGACTTTCTATAAGAAGAAATTTTAATTCTGGGGTGATAATGCTTGGTGGATAAAGGCTCTGGGGACTTGGGAAAATAATTTCTTTTTCTATTTTTAGTGAAAAATAGGCTAATGTTTAAGGTGTTTAACTCCCAGGCCCAAGACTGAACAGGCCGCTGTCAAATATCAGTGTCAGCGATTATCCTAAAGGTGTGGCGATGGAGGTGGGGTTGGGGCCAGTCTCTAATAAACAGCCTAGAGCTATGACAAAGAGATGACAGTTAATATGGGAACATTTCTTTCCTTGTAACCTTCCAAGAATGCCCCCTCCCTGCATAAGCATAGATCCTTATTACACAAACACGTGTTCTTACTCATATACACACAAAGACCCTTCCTCAAGCAGTTAAACACACACACACACACACACACACACACACACATTAATGCGCTTGTATTCACCTCCACTTACTCTTACTCATTCATAGTCATCAGACACAGGTATGTTTCATCCAAGTAAACACATCTATTCTCACATTGGTCAGACATATGTAGACATGTATAGAAACATGTATATACAAATGTATATACAAATAAATATACAAACACATAGTGGAGCACAGAGTGAGGAAAGGGAGAACAAGAAGCTTGCAGAACTGGCCCAGCAGGAAGCTACTCCTCAGTACCTATCAACCCTATTCATGCCCCAAATCTACTTTGCAGACTCCAGCAGCAGCTCTTTGCCTAGCTTCAGGAGCTTGTCTCCCAGCAAGGAGAGGGAGGGGTGGTTTGGGAGAGGAGAGAGTGATTGTTCCAGTCTAATTAAGCATGGCGCCCAGAGACAGGCTTAGAAGATGCACTGGAAGACACATTCTGCTGAACCCGGAACCCCTGTTCTCTAGGCATATGCAGACCTGACAAAACATTTCAAAGCATAGGAGAGCATTAGGAAGGGAGGGAGCTGACAGCTCCTAATAGCACAGTAACAAGGAGACATTAATAAAGTGTGTGCCTATGAGCTGAGCAGCTCCAAACAAAGAAGAGGCCATGGGCTTCAAAGGCATGTTGGCAATGTGTTGACTTTGATTCTAGTGCATGCTGTTCTCCTTCCATCACATGAAAAGAGCAGGTACTCCTGGGGAGCACTCTGAAAACACACAACACACACACACACACACACACACACACACACACACACACCATAAAGTAGGGCTGCTGTTTCTCACTGAGAATGCTCTGGGGTTATAATGATAGGACAACACAAAGGAGTCAGTAAATATATCTGAAAGTGAAAGTAGGGGAGGGGAAGAGAAAGAAAGACTGCAGGGGTTGGGGAGATAGGGCAGGAGAGGGAGGCAATAAAAGAGGAGGGAGGGAGGAACAGGAGGAGGGAATCTTTCCATTTCTTAGTCCCTTATCTACAATGAAAAGGGACTCATTCTCTCAGCAAACAAGCTGTGAAATTGTTGATATTGTTAGTTATCCTTTCAAGACAAAAGTTGCTATACACCTACTTTATGCCAAAGTCATGCATTGAAGATCAAAATGAAACAAAACAGCAGTCAGACAAAGACCCTGTCTTCAAACATTTAGCAGTTTAGCAGGAGTCAGGCAACATGATTAGGCTGTACTGTAAACTCCCCACATCTAATACTTCCCCTCCACCTTCTGGGAAATTTTTCCTTGAAAAGGAGTTCATTCTCCACCTCCAATTTCTTGCCTCTCATCTACACTCAACAGATCATAATTAGCACTTTATGGCATTTCCCCCAAACCGCCCCCTGTGTCTGCTGAGGACCTCAGTTTGTTTAGTGCACTAGTTCCCTTCTTCCTCTTCCATGATCTCTGAGCTATATGTGATGCCATTGACCAGGCCTTCCTCCAAATCACATTCTTTTGAAGAGTCAATGATGTCTCACCTCTGCCCTACATATTCCTCTATAACCTTGGCTGGATCCTTTGTATCCCCATTCCTCAAGAATCTGACTTCGGATGGCTAAGAAGCATCTTAAAAAAAAATATTCAACATCCTTAGTTATCAGGGAAATGCAAATCAAAACAACCCTGAGATTTCACCTCACACCAGTCATAATGGCTAAGATCAAAAACTCGGGAGAAAACAGGTGCTGTCAAGGATGTGGAGAAAGAGGAACACTCCTCCACTGCTGGTGGAGTTGCAAATTGGTACAACCACTCTGGAAATCAGTCTGGCAGTTCCTTAGAAAACTGGGCATGTCACTTCTGGAGGACCCTGCTATACCACTCCTGGGCATATACCCAGAGGATTCCCCAGCATGTAATAAGGATACATGTTCCACTATGTTCATAGCAGCCCTATTTATAATAGCTAGAAGCTGGAAAGAACCCAGGTGTCCCTCAACGGAAGAATGGATACAAAAAATGTGGTATATATACACAATGGAGTACTATTCAGCCATTAGAAACAATGAATTCATGGAATTCTTAGACAAATAGATGGAGCTGGAGAACATCATACTAAGTGAGGTAACCAAAAGATTAATCATGGTATGCACTCACTGATAAGTGGATATTAGCCTAGAAACTTTGAATACCCAAGCCATAATCCACATGTCAAATGATGTCCAAGAAGAACGGAGGAATGGTCCCTGGTTCTGGAAAGGCTCAGTGCAGCAGTATAGGACAATACTGGAACAGGGAAGTGGGAAGGGGTGGATGGGAGAACAGGGGGAGGGAAGAGGGTTTATGGCACTTTTGGGGAGTAGGGAGCCTAGAAAGGGGAAATCATTTGAAATGTAAATAAAAGATGTATCAAATAAAAAAAAAAAAGAACTTTCAGGATGCTTACATCCTAACCACTTAACTATCTATTTTGCAAAACAACACTTGTGAGAAAAATAACTGGAGAAGAAAACCCTCTCTATAACCTTGTGTGGGTCCAATCTCATTTATAGAAACATAAGTATATACATTTGACAGTTAACCAAGATGGGTGAGCTATCCTCGAAGAACTCGTTGAGCTTCAGCTTGCTAAAGGTTCAAATTTGGGAATGGGAGATCACAGCAAAGGGAAAAGCTGACAACATGGCTTGTGGTCAGTGCTTAGAGCTCAGTGGTGAGACCCACCTAGCCGGAGCAGGAACCTTGATGGAAAATACTTGAATTGCTGAAATGGGGCATGATTAGGTGTCAGGTCTTTAAAGCCAGGTTCAAGAATTTCACATTGATTGACACATGGGAAAAAACCATTTATGAATGATATTTAGGCAGAGACGTATGACAGTATTGGCAGTATTCTTCTATTGATATTAAAGGCCAGGATAGAGTCAAAGAGTTCAACATTATTAATGAAGACAATATATATATAATGATGAGATTTGGAAGATTTGGCTTCTCCCTAAAGAGCTAAAACATTTAAATATATTAAAACAGTTGTTTTGATAAGAATTAGGGCAAGAAACATCCATCAACTATACCTTTCAAAACTAGAGTATTTCAGAAGAAAGTAAGGTGATTGGAAGTCTCAAGACTGGGGTTACAACAGAATTCTAAATCAACTGTGTCTAATATGTCTTTCAACTAATTCAATTCAATTCAACAAGCACTAACTGAGCATCTAGTATATGCTTAAACCTCTGTTAAATACTGTGGATGTAGAAAAGACAAGGAAAATAATAGGGGTTGATTATGCTCCAAATGGAATATATGCATGTATGATCATGTCACACTGAAACTCACTAATTTGTATAATTAATATACACTAATACGCTAATAATAAATAAGCCATGGAACACCAAAAAAAGAAAAAAGAAAAAGAAAAAGAAAAAGTCTGCCTTAGTTCCTTTCACCACCTGTACTCACGAAAGACGTCTGCTGTGCTCTAAATATTTATGTCTTCCTGAATTCTACATGTTGAAATTGTGATTCCTCAAGTAAGGTGACTGTATTTGAACATGGGATCCCTGAGAGACTTCAAATACCTTCCTGATTGGAAAATCAGATGCCCAAAGACAGATCCACCATCCTACTATGTGACAATAAGGCTAGGAGCTGTTTTTCATGAGCCTAAAAGAGGGTCTTCAATATGAAGAACCTGCCATGATCTTGGATTTCCAAGAGCTAAACCCTTAATCAATAGTTGTTCTTTGTAACTACCCAGTTTATATCACTGTGCTACGGCAGTCCTACTGGAATAAGATGACACTATTGTCTGAAATGATTATTTGAAAACTCATCTGAATTCTTTTATTATCGAATGACTCAATTTGAGATTTTATCAGAAAGCCCATTTCCCAACTAGTGGGGTTTTGTGGCCAGGTATATAATTCTGTCCTTCTCTCTAAGGATTGACTCAGGCCTGGGATACAGGTTTGGTAGATGGTATTCATGGGACATTCAGGGATGCTATACCTCAAGAAATACTCGTCGGAAGAAAAGACAAGAAAACAAAGCCTCAGTCCAGAAGAAAGTAGAAATTTTTAAAAATGATGGCAAGAAAACTAGGGATGTGCTACCCAAAGAAGTCAGAGACGTTTTCTTGAGAGTAAACAGCATTGCTGAATATAGAGCTGGATCGAAGTGTATATAACCATAAACACGTGCACTTTTGGCCTTGGAAGACGTAGTGTGTGAGAAGAATTTAAAAGCCAGACTGCAGTGGGTGGAGGAGAAAGTGGGAGGTGATGAAGTGGAGAGCATTTGCATAGATTTCTCTTTCTAGAAGGCTGGCTGTGAATGGAAGACATAAGGTGGTAGCTGGAGGCAACTGAAAGTTTAAGGAGGGGGCGAGTCTGGAGAGATGAACATATTTGTGGTCTGAGGAGAAAGATCCAGATAAGAAATCTCCCCATAAAATAAAATGGGGAGATTTCTGTGATATCAGTTTACTTATGATCAGAAGGTGTGCAAATATTAGGAATAAATTCTGCTTTATGATAGGGATGCATATGAGTAGGTATGGAAAGTTTGGAAGTTATGTCTTTTCTTGCCTAATTGTCTCAACATTTTCTCTTTAAAGGGCCAGGGAATAGCAGAAAGATGAGATGGTATTTGGAGTATAAAATGGGGCTAAGAACATTTTAGGAAATGAGTTCTGGAAAGAAAGAAGGGGAAAAAAAACAAACAAAAGAATTAGCTGCCAGTGCTAAGGGTCATTACTGGAGCCCATGGATAGAAATTATCGCCAACTAGATGTGGTATGGATCATGTAAATTACATGTGATTATCTTCAGTATTAAGTTCATGAAACAGATTCAATATCCACTGTCAGAAAAGAGTAAGAAGGATGATATGAAATAGGATGAGGACAGTGCAGATCTACAAACTCTACATCAAGTAGATCTGTGATAAGATGAAAGAGGCCAAGTAAGTAAAGGACATCCGACTAGACTTGTCAATTCAGGTCTGAGGATGTATCAAAAGGAGTCAGTCGCCCACCTTTGTATCTCTACAATGTAATGATGTTTGTACTATCAACTACTGTGTGTGTTGGGTATTGGTTATGTACTAGGTACCGCATATGCATCATCCTTAATTCTCAGGATAATTTTGAAAAACTGCTGAGCAGTTTGTCTTTTCCTCTGAGGAACCCATATCTCAGAGATGTCTCACACACTTGCCCGACTTCTAGTTCCCTGGCTCTTTTGCTTACTCAAAAATCTTGTCATGGCCTTTGCAATTTGACATCAGCTTGTTTTCCCTCTGAGCACTCATTTCTCTGGCATCAGGAACTCTAGTCTTTGAATTCTTGCTGTGTAATCTTGTTTTCAGTCTTCTTACTCTACTGTCTCCCCTGCAGGATGTGTGCTTCCTGTTTTTGAACATGCATGGACTTTTTTTTTTCAAGGTGGTAATGAGTTTTCTATGGAAAAGTCAAGACTCCTCAGTTTAAAAAGAAACACTAAATTCCTTGAGGACAGAGTGGAAAGTTTTCCCTAAGGACACCTCCACACTTCTTAATTTAGTTTCCTTCTTAAAGCAGTTTGCCAATTGAGATGTCCTTCTAGGAGTCAAGGGCAACACTCAGTAGAAAGCTGCACCTCTTCCTTTGTCCCGCCATTCACAGGTAGATACTCATAGTGTGGAAGCAAGTCACTTTCCATCTTACGTTTTTCATGTCCTAGATCATGTAATTTGTTCACCTCCTGAAATCCTTGCCTAAAAAAATCTTTATGTCTCTGTCATTTCCTAACAATCGTTTACTCATCAGACTTCAAACCAGTTCTTAGAAATATCCCTAGGTAGCTTGGTTATATCAGGCACTGCTTCTAGCTTATACCTCTTCTATCACAATATAGGACTATGAGGGAATACGACCAACAGAGTAGGCTAATGGGCATGATGGCTATAATAGATAAGACCTGGCACAAAGGACATGCCATTTCATCTTGTAACAGTCCTATTACCTCAGCTGTGGAAGAAGACATAGTGAATAATGACACCATAGGGCTGTTTCAGAGAAGACAAGCTCTGGTCCACATAAGCACATTATTCAGTGCTCACCACATAAGCTATGCTATCCCATCGTATAGTATTTCTCAGAGTACTGCATTTTATTTATGATTGAATTTTCCATACTGGCTCAATGGTCTCAAGAGATTAGGGATGGAATTTGAACTGGTTCCATTCTCATCACCTCATTCAGAGTCTAACACTCAGTAGGGACTTATTAATAAATGAGTGTACAAAAATAAATCCTCTCAGGATGTGCCATCTTTAGGACTATATTATCTGCAATCACCTTTTGAATTTATGCAATCCTTGAGAGTGAAAATAAAGAGAGGACAAACATGTTCATTTGAAAGTCCAGAGGCCCCTTCAAGGATTGAATACTTGATGGGATATATATACAGCATCTTCTAAGTTCTGTGTAGAGGACCACACACAGTCATACCAGCCACACACAAATACAAGGATTTTGGTGAGGACAAGTGGAAGAGAAAACATATACTGTGTGTAATCCTCCCAGGAATGCCAGGTTACATATCCACTTTAATAATAGTGTTCAACCATTTTCAAGTCTTCACCTTCCTTTGCAGTAGGAGCTATTGTCCAAAGTTTTCCAAATGAGAATTCTCAGACCCATAGAAATCTGAGTTTCATCATTACCAAGCATGTTAGGAGTTGAAGAGGAAACAGAATCAGCTCTGTTTAAGTGTGAAGCTGTCCCTTCGCCCTTAGAACCAGACTTAGGGTCTCATAAGGCCTAAGGTGTCCCCACATTTCTAAGGCATGTATTGCCCCTGATCTGAGGACTCTTATCTTTCATTGTTCAAGAGAGAGGTCACCTTATTTTGCTCTTTAGTGTCAAGTTGTAGTATCATAAGATATTGGGACGGTAAGTACACTAGTAATCTGTACTGATGTACTAATTAGAAATTCAAAGCCTATAGCTAAGTGTTTTTCAGATATCTTTGCTTCACTAATAGGAGAATCCATGTCTTCAATTCTTTTAAATGAAAGAGATACTGTAGCCACTCTGAAGTCCTTAGCTTCACTCATGCCCCACTAAGATATAGTTTGATTTAGTCTGAATCTTTTATGCGTATGGAAGCTCAAGACCAGGACCAAGAAGGGATTTGCCCAAGATTATCCAATGACATTGAGGCAGAACAGAAATAAGGATCTATATCCTATGCTCTCTCCTATATGTATCAGAAAGAGAAGATATATCTTGATTTATTAAGGTAAACTGTCTGCAAGAGTGTTCTTCTGGCAAAAACCAACAAACAATAATACTAATTAGTGTTCAATATTTAATAAGCACAAAACATAGACCTAAGCAAATGCTAATATCTCTGTTTGCATTGTTCTATTAAAAACATCATCAGATTAGAGTTTCTTTGGGTAGGTAAGGGTGGCATGTCTTAACTCCTTAGCATTCAGTGTCCTATCTGTTAGACAGCTTTAGAAAGATTTCATGCCTAGCATCTTGCTTCAGAGCCTAGCGATTTGCCAGCCTGCTATACTGTCCTCCAAGGAGTGGGAATAGTCTGGTGAAGGCTAGGAGCTCATTCAAATTTACTAACATGCCCTTCCCTCCCCTCCTGCCAATCTCCCAGCAAATGCTTTGCAAGATCAGACATCTCATTTTCCTCACTGTGACCGCCAATATGCAAGGTCTTGAGTATAAATGTGTAACCACCCCCACCCTCCCTGCAACAAACCTGCAGGCACCCATACACACACACACACCACATGCAGGAATGCACTCATGCATAATGCATGACATGGCAAGTCTCAAATCTTGCTAAATTGAGATTCAGCAGGCTGCTGGGTCTGGAGACACCTCAGTGCCTGCGTCATTAGCTGAGCTCTGAAAGCCATCATTACTGCAGCCACTGTGGCTGAGTCACTGAGACCGTGAACAGGTAATAGAATTGCGGGGACACAATAAAATGGAATGGAATGGAACTCTGGCTGGAAAGGAGGCCTATCTGTTATCCAGTCCTGAAGGGTGATACATAAACAAGAAGCCCCAGCCCCCCAACCCCCCAGATGGCAGCTCCACAGAGTTCCTCAGTAGAGGATTATAAACGGCGTAATTATAACCTCTACACAGTGAGATTTCAAAGGAAGAAAAGGTTAAAAAATCAATGAAATTAATTTAATGTGGACCCATTCTTTATGTTTGCTTTCCTATAGCAGTTGGATCAGACACCCCTATAGGGATGCACATTTTTCCTCCTGCAGGTGTCTTCACTCACAAGAACAAAGAACAACGGATGAGAAAAAAGAAATGGGAGGGGAGCCAGGCTTTTAGGTAAACCTGACTTTGACATCTTAGAGAAGGTTGAAGAGGAGGAAAGGAGGAGGAGGAGGAGGAGGAGGAGGAGGAGGAGGAGGAGGAGGAGGAGGAGGAGGAGGAGGAGGAGGAGGAAGAAAACAAAGGAATCCAGAGTTAGAGGAGGCTTTCAAATCTCATCTTCTATGACATAACAGAAGACCCTGGGTGCTACAGGAGGTTGTCCATGGGGTGGTCTATGTGAGGGTTCCTGTGGACAACTGAGTGTATATTGAGACCAGATTCCTACACTCAGAGGGCAATACTGCATGGAATTGCACCCACCTCTACACAAATAACATACAGGAGTCACAGGTGACTTAGCACATTAGACAATCAAAAGCTTGCATTCCATGGGATTCACATTCTATTTGGCCTTTTATAGATTACTCTCTAGATACAGTACCTTCTTGCAAGTAGATGATATTGAGTCAAATGCAAAGTAAGAAGGCAACTATTAGAAGGGCAAGAAATTCATAACAAGTGCAAGGCTGAATATATAAAGTATTTGCCTCTTCCGGTTTATTTGTTCACATTTTATAGACAAAATCTCAGAGACATGTAGTCACCTGTTCCAAGTGACATAAACACATGCACAGAGAAACTTAGACAGAAGTCCTAGCATAGCCAGGCTCTCGAAAATTGAATGCACTGCCCTCATCGCCTCCCTCTTCATCTATGATGTTTCTACTTTTAGTTTTCTCTGCTTCTGTGTATAAAAGGTCTCTTATTGTGACATTGAGGGGAGGGCAGAGATGCTCTCCAAGTCAAACAACATGAAACACTGCCTGATAGGAATTAACAAATCTGTGCTGGAGGAGGCAGACAGGCAGGCAGTGGGAGCAGAGAAAGTGGCCTAGTGCAGAACACATCTTTCAAGAAGGTTAATGAGAGGTAATCCTGAAAATCACTGTCCAGTAAGCCTGGTGTCAATATTTAGTAAAATAATTGGATGAATGTGCCCAGAGCAAAACCTGTGATAATGGAATACTGAGCTATAAGGAACACTGGTGTTTCATGCAGAACAAATCACCCTGGACAACTTGATAGCTTTTCCTGACAAAAATGACAAAATTGCAGAATTAGTGGAGGTATGAAATTTAGTAAAGGTTATGGATTTGAGCTCCTGCAGAATACTGAACAACGGCATACGTGGTGTTTAAGTTTTTAACACAATTCAAAAATTGCCTCTGATTCAAGCTGCATCCTGTAGACTGGTGTTATGGAATCAGGTTATAGAACAGAAGCATCAGGTGCTAGAATGGTACACGATACAGCTCCAATGGTCAGAGTCAGAGATATCTTATACCATCTACAGTCTAAAAGTGGATATCAGGCCCATGGGTCTCCAAGCCTGAAATGAACATGCATGAAACAGAGGAGGCTACTAAGGAGGCAGGAGGAAGGAAATGTTATAAGTAGCTTGATTATCACCATTTTGCCATGGGGTAGATGTCTTCCTTTGATTCTCTTCATCCAGTCACCCTGAGTTTATAAGGAACTGAATGCCAAGGAGGCTTGGGAAGCAGAAGCTCCCGGGAGCTCTAACCTTGTTCTGTCTGCTTCTTCTAGTCATGGTACTTTCTTCTACAGCCATGGTTATCAAGTCTGGTATGCACTATAATCACAGAAGTGTGTATATATATATGAGGGTATAGAGGCATGATAAGGGTTTGTGCCACTATACCTCACATGTAACATTTCTGGCTCAGTAGGTCTGAAGCTAAGACGGCCTGAGTACATTGTTTCTTTAATTTCCCAGTTTTTGCTGGTGTTGATAACCCAGCAATCACATTCGGAGAAACCTCACAGTCTTCTCGTTTTGCTTACGAGTTAATCTGCCTTAGATCCCTGGGAGATCTTACTAAAACAGATTCTGATTTAGTGTATTTTCTGGGGGAAATGCAAGGTGGTTGGCTACTAGGTTTATTTCTAAGCTGTCAGATGATGACCATGCTAAGGAATGAAATCACAGTTTGAGTAGCTATGATAGAATTTTAAAATTCTAACATAATCATAATCTAGGAAAATATAGGAAAAATAGCATTATAATTCAGGAATTTACTTTGGATTCAAGCTTGGAGTGGTGGTACTGACCTATAACCCCAGTGTTTTGAGATGCTAAAACCAGAGGTTCAGGAGTCCAGGAATATTCTCAGCTATAAAAAGCATTCAAAGTCAGCTTGGACTATGTCCCTGGATCTCTGATGCAAACATATTGCAACAGATCTTAGAATACACACACACACACACACACACACACACACACACACACACACACGACAGAGAGACAGAGAAGGAGAGAGATTAGCTACTAAAGGGATATAAATGAGGAGACCTAATTTCAATATTTGGGCATTTTGGGCTTTTTTTGTTTGTTTGTTTTTGTTTTGTTTTATAATTGGGGCAAATCCTTTTAATTTCTTTCACTATCAGAATATTTTTACATTCCAGGGTAAAACACTCTTAAGGTTTTTTGAAATGACTGCTGAAGACATAGCTATAATACTGACAACATTCTTTGATAGAAAAATCATGGGTAAAACTGTTCTCAGTATATTATATTAACTATTTTCTATCATCTAATTCCTTTTAAACTACAATAATATTAAAATAGAATTTTATCACTCTCTCTCTTTCCTTCCCTCCCTCCTGCCTATCCCATGCCCTCTCCATCCAACCCTCTCTCATGACCACCCTTCTAAAATTGATGGCCTCTTTTTTCAGTATTGTTACATATATAGGCATACGTATATTCTCTCAATATTCTAAGTCCATTTGGTGTGGCTTGTATGATTCCAGAGAAGATCACTCTGTCTTGGATAATCAGTTAGGGGGATCATCCTTGGGAGAAACTAATTCATTTTCTCAGTAGTTATTAGCTGTAAGCAATTCTTTCATGACGGGTGGAGCCCTGACTTTGAATTGCCTCATCTTGGAGCACTGTCCAAACTCAAAAATGAGAAATTAGACACTATTATATATTGTTAAATGCAGTCAGAATTAAATGGCAAATTGCTGTTGTAGTTAATGCTGTACATACACTCAGACAGAGTGCCATTTTAAACTTGGTATGTAAGATCCCAGTAACACATGGAGTTTTAGAATTCCACAACAGATACTTTCCCAATCGCTGTAAGTTTCTACTGTTCTTCCCACAGTACTGCTCGTTTCTGATATTCCCTAAAGTTTCATATGATGGAAATTCCAAGCCTCAGTGCAAGAATATGAGGTGTTGGTTCCTCTGAGAGATGTTCAGATCACAATGTTCTGCTCTTATGAATGCATCAGTGGTATTAGAGAAGGCAACAAAAGAAACAGCTTCCTCTCCCTCCCTCCGCTTCTTCCATCTGGGAGCACAGCTTTCTTCTCCTTTGTATAATGCTGAAATTGCTGTATTCCTCCAGGAAGATAGCCATTCCTTCTGCAAGACACAGTCTATCAGTGCTATGATGTCAGATTGACGAATCATGGTAAACATAGAAGTGATCTTGATGATTATCAAGTCTCAATTATTTTACCATAGCATCACAAGAACACCTCTCTACCCACATTCTGCATTTTAAAGGGTCATTCCTTAGCCTTTTATCTTGTTGCTTCTCTTATCCTAGTTTCCCCGCAAAACAGACAATATTACATAAATATTAATATGTTTCTCAAGTTATAGAAAGGTCAAAACTAGTTTTTTCAACAGTTTTGTTTGTTATAGTCACAAAAGGTTTTCTACTACAGTTCCATGAAGCCAATATCACACCCAGATTCTTCTCATTTCCATCCAAGTTAAAAATTTATTTATTCATTCATTTATATTTCTTTCCTTTTTTAATTTTCTATATTCTTTATTTATATTCCAAATGCTTTCTCTTTTCCAGATTTCCCCCTCCAAATCGGTCTCATTAGCCCTCTTCCCTTCCCTCCATCCATTTCCCAATAATCCCCCCACCATTTCCCTGTCCTGACACTCCCCTACAATGCTGGATCAAGTCTTTTCAGAACCAGGGCCCTCTCTTTCCTTCTTCTTGGGAATCATTTGATATGGTAATTGGTCTTGAGAATTCAGAGCTTCTGGGCTAATTAATATCCACTTATCAGTGATTGCATTCCATGTGTATTCTTTTGTGATTGGGTTACCTCACTTAGGATGATATTTTCCAGTTCCAACCATTTGCCTAAAAATTTCATGAATTCATTGTTTTTAATTGCTGAGTAGTATTATGTTGCATAAATATACCACATTTTCTGTATCCATTCCTCCACTGAGGGACATCTGGGTTCTTTCTAGCTTCTGGCTATTATAAATAGGCCTGCTATGAACACAGTGGAGCATGTGTCCTTAGTGCATGCCGGGGAATCCTCTGGGTTGATGCCCAAGGAGTGGAATAGCAGGGTCCTCTGGAAGTGTCATGTCCAGTTTTCTGAGGAACCACCAGACTGATTTCCATAGTGGCTGTACCATCTTGTAATCCTACCAGCAGCGGAGGAGTATTCCTCTTTCTCCACATCCTTGCCAATACCTGCTGTATCCTGAGTTTTTAACCTTAGCCATTCTGATTGGTGTGAAGTGAAATCTCAGGGTTGTTTTGATTTTCATTTCCATAATGATTAATGATGTTGAACATTTCTTTAGGTGATTCTCAGCCATTTGAAGTTCTTCAGGTAAAAATTCTTTGTTTAGCTCTGTACCCCATTTTTAATAAGGTTATTTGGTTCTCTGGGGTCTAACTTCTTGAGTCCTTTGTATATATTGGATATTATCCCTCTGTCAGATGTAGAGTTGGTGAAGATCCTTTCGCAATTTGTTAGTTGCTATTTTGTCCTTTTGGCAGTGTCCTTTGCCTTACAGAAACTTTATAATTTTTTGAGGTCCCGTTTGTCAATTCTTGATCTTAGAGCATAAGTTATTGGTGTTCTGTTCAGGAACTTTTCTCCTGTGCCCATGTCCTCAAGGATCTTCTCCAGTTTCTTTTCTATTAGTTTCAGTGTTTCAGGTTTATGTGGAGGTCCTTGATCCACTTGCAGTAGAGCTTAGTACAAGGAGATAAGAAGGGATCAATTCACATTCTTCTGCACGCTGACCTCCAACTGAACCAGCACCATTTGTTGAAAAGGCTATCTTTTATTACACTGGATGTTTTCATGTCTTCCTTTGTCGAAGATCAAGTGACCATAGGTTTGGGGGTTCATTTCTGGGTCTTCAATCCTATTCCATTGATCCACTTGGCTGTCATTGTACCAATACCATGCAGTTTTTAACACTATTTCTCTGTAGTAAAGTTTAAGGTCTGGGATATTCATTCCCCCAGAAGTTCCTTTATTGTTGAGAATAGTTTTAGCTATCCTGGATTTTTTGTTATTCCAGATGAATTTGAGAATTGCTCTTTCTAACTCTATGAAGAACTGAGTTGGGATTTTGATGGGGATTGCATTGAATCTGTATATTGCTTTTGGCAAGATGGCCACTTTAACTATATTAATCCAGCCAATCCACAAGCATGGAAGATTTTTCCATTTTCTGAGGTCTTCTTCGATTTCCATCTTCAGAGACCTGAAGTTCTTGTCATACAGATCTTTCACTTGTTTGGCTAGAATCACACCAAGATACTTTATATTGTTTGTGGCTATTGTGAAGGGTGTCATTTCCCTAATTTCTTTCTCAGCCTGTTTATCCTTTGAGTATAGGAAGGCTACTGATTTGCTTGAGTTGATTTTGTAACCAGCCACTTTGCTGAAGTTGTTTATCAACTGTAGGAGGTCTCTGGTGGAGTTTTTTGGGTCACTTATGTATACTATCATATCATCTGCAAATAGTGATAGTTTGACTTCTTCCTTTCCAGTGTTTATCACTTTGACCTCCTTATGTTGTCTAATGGCTCTAGCTAGGACTTAAAGTACTTTATCGAAAAGATATGGAGAGAGGGGGAAGCCTTGTCTACTCCCTGATTTTAGTGGGATTGCTTCAAGTTTCTCTCCATTTAGTTTTATGTTGGCTACCGTTTTGCTGTATATTGCTTTTACTATGTTTAGATATGGGCCCTGAATTCCTGTTCTTTCCAAGACTTTTAGCATGAAAGGATGCTAAATTTTGTCAAATGCTTTTTCAGCATCTAATGAAATACCATGTGGTTTTTTTTTTTGTCTTTGAGTTTGTTTACATAGTGGATTGCATTGATGGATTTCTGTATATTGAACCATCTATGCATCCCTGGGATTAAGGCTAGATACCAAATACCAAAATTAAATCAAGATCAAATAGATCAGCTAAAGAGTCCATATCCCTTAAAGAAATAGAAGCAGTCACAGAAAGCCTTCCAACCAAAAAAAGCACAGGACCAGACGGTTTTAGTGCAGAATTCTATCAGACCTTCAAAGAAGACTTAACACCAATAGTCTTCAAACTATTCCACAAAATGGAAACAAAAGGAACTACCCAACTCATTCTATGAAGCCACAATTACACTGATTCCCAAGCCACACAAAATCCAACATAAAAAGAGAACTTCAGGCCAATTTCCCTTTTGAATATCGATGCAAAAATACTCAATAAAATTTTTGCCCACCAAATCCAAGAACACATCAAAACGATCATTCATTTATATTTTAACTCAGTTATTCTATTCACAATTTCATAGTTCCATTATTACTTTATCAGTGCATTCATGGGACCATTCCTTTATATTTGTTATTTACATATTTATCATATATCAATGTGTCCAGTTCCTCCAATGAATGACTGAGTCTTAATTTTAATCATACATCAATTTTCATTCACAAGTTCATTTGTCACATTGAACATCTGTTTTCATAGGCTGCTCTGTCTCAGACAGAGTTTAGAGTATGAGCTCAAATGTTCTTGAGAAACTTACAAACTAGTTAAGAGAAGAAATGAATGCTGAGAGCCATCGTAAAACAGAGAAGGGAGCCCGACTAGAAAGAGTGGGTCCCGATTCCTATATGCTCAGTACTTTGCCTGTACAATCTAATTCCAGGTCTTCCATCCCTTTAATGACAATGACTTCAAGTTTATGTATCAAACAGACTTGGTTAGGATTTCAGACCACATCTTCTCATCCTGTTCTCTAATCTCTTAACCACTTTTGGTAACTGTAAATTTCACCAAGAAGTCTAAGCTTAGAGTTGCATTTTTGAAAGTGGCATGAGAGAAGTCAAATAAGGAATGTGGGAGTTGTAATTAAATGTGAGGGAACAATATATTTCTATGGAGCAGCTGAGTCTTTCTTGAGTGGGCAGAAGGCTGCACCTGAAAAGGGATGTAGGATTGAGTCGCTAGCAGAGTGCCAGACATACCTTTTGAGCTTGCGGAATCATCTACTATCAGTTTGTTCATGTCTTTAACCTTGGCTCTTCCTATTTCTGCAGCTACCTTAACTGTTTTCATTTCTGTTTTCCATATATGACTGTCCAAGGTTGTATTTACTTTCATGGATACAAGTCGGGCCTGTCAGAGGGAAGGGGTGCAATGAATACCAGTAGACTGAACATCGCATGTGCTCAAACAGGATTCATACCTTATCCAGAGTTGCATTTTGCAAGAGGAAAAATTTGATCAGCTCAGTTGCGTAGGACTTCCTATGAAGCAGCTCATGCAATCAGTTAGGTTCTGGAAGCTCGCTGAAACAGTGAATGACTAAGACAAACTAAGCTAGCACTCATAAAGCACAGAGAAAAACACTGGAAAAACTTGACATAAAGCAATAACGGAAAGCAGGATCGATGTTGAAGACATGGGAATGCTGCAGTATTGTCTCAGAGCAGACAGAAAATTGGCCAAGGCAAACTCAGACCCATAGGACAAATATTATATGGCCACATCCTTTGGATGTTTTCATTGTTTTCTGGGTTTTTTGTTTGTTTGTTTTGTTTTTTTCCAGGATCCCTAAAAACAAAAATAATAGTATGGTGGTTTTAGCTTTGATGGTATGAGTTTTATCAAAATTTTTTATAGTCTGTAATACAAAGAGTTCATTTAACATTCACTAAGAAAGACTCTCAAAACACTGGATATTTAAAAAAAATAATCCAACCCCATTTGATTCTTGTGCGGATTTCCTAATGCAAATGTGAGAATTTGATCTATGAAAGGTGTTTCGGGAAGGATAGCTTGTCATTTGGGCTCAGGTTAGATACCTGCAGTCCATACTCCACACATTGTTGAAAGGGAGAAAAATGACTTAGGTAGATGCTGAACTATAGAGAGCCTATGACATATATTATTTTACATCACAGTTGCAGGACCCCTAAGATCAAAAACCTCCAGTAAATTTCATACAGCTAGCTCACAGTGATATTATCATTCAAAATCCAATGGTCTAACATTCGAGGACCAACAATGGGACTCAGTAAGGCAGGGGTTTCTTGGTACTGGTTAGTAGCATAGGATGGGGGGGGAAAATAACAAAGGGTGTTAGTGAGCAAGCAAAGATAAGATAAAGGAGAGGGACTCATTTCAGGCCAGTTTCAGTCTCAAAGATCACTCCCCAGCTGTCAGCTAAGCCCACAATCACTGCGGAGTTTTATTAAGGAGCAAGAGTTGTAGAAGAGTGAAGTGACAGATTTAAAATTAACTTGCCAAACTCCCCATCAATATTATGACAGTCCCCAAGTACCAGTTCAGCGACCCAGTGCACCAACTTGACAATATTAACATAACTTTGCCGGAACAAAAGCATCCCTTCTGTCTTTTTGAATGAAGTTAATTTTGAGGAGAGAGGGAGTCTCTCTGTCTTTTTGTTTTTTTCCTGGCACTTTTATGACAGGTCCCTATGGGCTAGGCCAATCTGAGAGTGTGTTTCATAAACCTCCATTATCTTCCCGCCTCCTTAGAGATTGCCACCCACATAGGATGCTTAAGTCAGACAGAGAGGTGCTTTTTCTTTTAAGGAGCTATGGAGTGAATGAAGGCCAGGAGAATACTCCTCCGATAGGCTCCTCTCAGCACGTTAATTTGAAATCCTTTTAGATTTTTTATATCTTCAGTGGAGATTTACAGCATCCAACCCCAACTCGTATTTTCTCAGCAATCTGTATCCCTGTTTTCCTTCATTTAAAAATCTAACTCACCATTCACCTCTCAGCTCAGAAAGTTAATTCCTAAGGGGTGTTTACATGGACTCTTAAAATCCATGCAGATTAGCCCACATAGCCTTCTGATTTCCACAAATCATACTACATTGGCAATTTTATTGAATTTCACTGGATGAGCATCTTTCTTTTGTCAGTTATGACTTCAGTAAGTTGAATAACTATATAATTTGTCATCTAATCCAGGCTACTTCTGTCTAGGATAAATGGTGCACTGAAAAGGTCTCTAGAAGAAGAGTCATAAATTAGAACTATTCTAGTTAAAATGGGATATATGATCGCACTACAAATATGAGCATAAAGATGTCAGGAAATGGCTCAGTTCATAAAATGCCTGCTTCACAAATGCAAGGACTTCAGTTAAATCCTCAGCACCCAAAATTTAAACAGAACCTGGGCATGGATGAACCTGCCTTTAATCCCAGTTCTAGGGAGGCAGAGACAAGAATATTCCTGGGACTTCCTGGATGATAGCATAATCTAGCTGAATCAATAAACTCCTGGTTCAGTAGAGAACCTTGCTGGCCAGCATTAATAACGCCAGAAGGTACCACCCAAGCTGCTGAGGGATAAAATAAATTAATATCCTTGTTAATTTATTGTTACTAGACCCTTCATGTTAGGTATTGACCTGCCAGGCAGGATGTGCCCATTGGTATAATAGTGACATGACTGTTATTGGATAACTAAATACTTTATAATTGAACTTGAAACCTGTTGCGCAGGAGATTCATGTCTGTTACAGTAGACCTGACCAAAAGCTTATATCTTGAAAGATCCATAGGACCTGTGGTTGAATCAACTACTGTTATTTTGCTATATGATCATGTTGTCTAGTTACCCTCTAAATGCCTGTGTTCATAGCTATAGACCAGGGCTGCAGAAGCTGCCTCTTCCTCCTCCTCCTTTGCATTGGGCAGCATTCAGTGTAAGGAATCATAATGAATAAAATCTATGAGTGCTCAGTCCTAAATGAAACATCTTTATCAATCTCCCCTCCAACACTGAGCAAACAAAAAAGAGGAAGCTGGAAAAAAAATGTATGGACTAGGGTGGGAGGAGTGCTCTGAATGCTGTTATCTTTATGTGATATGCCTGTTGCACTCATAAATGGGTGGGAAAGGGACTCTCTGTTCTTCCTCTGTCAGTTGATAGTTACTGGAGGAAAGGGATGAATCTCCTTATTGTTGTGACATCATTAATACGTTGCCCATGATCTACTGGATGAACGTATATGCATGCACAGATAGTATTAATAGGGCTTAGTGCATTATTTAAAAAAATAAAAAAGAATTTGACAAGAGGTTGGTAGGAGAACGTGCTAGGGTGGTGGCTGTCAATCTTCCTGATGCTGTGACCATTTAAGAAGTTCCTCATTTTGTAGTTACCCCTAATCATACATGTATTTTTATTACTATTTTGTAACTATAATTTTGCAACTGTTATGAATCATAATTTGAACATCTGTGTTTTCTGATGGTCTTGGGTGACCCCTGTGAATGGGTCACTTGACTCATCCAAAGGTGTTGCAGCCTTCAGGTTGAGGACCACTGTGTTAGGGAGATTTTGGGAGAGTTGGGGGAACATGTGATGTGGCTATGGTAATATTTTATTTAATATATTTATAAATTTGTCAAAGAATGAACAATAAGTAATATAGACTGAAGAGACACCTCCATTAACTTCTATTCTTAACATGCATGTATACACAACTCCATGTCCATCCGACACATTTATGAATCCATACACATGCATGTGACCATATATTGCCAGTCAGTTCCCATTTTGTATCTTCAGTACATTCTACAGAACTTAAAATTTAGTGTACGCGGTAGAATAAATGCATAGAAACATTAATGATGAAGGAATGAACTGAAATGACTCCTTTTCTCATAGCAAGCCATACAAGCAAACTCACAGGAACATATCAGCTTGACTTCCCTCTGTCTTCCCTCCCACTTTCCCTTCTTCACTCCCTATTTCTTATTCCTCACCTTCCAATTTGTGAATCAACTTCTCAACTTTGCACGGCAAGCTTGCTTTATTTTTTTCTTAAATACTAGTACTTAGTGCAGGAAAGACAATTGAGAAATTAATACCAATAGAATGAAAATCACATGTGCTCTACAACAGATTCTCACCTTATCCCAGGTTGTGTTTTGATTAAGGAAGGAATGCTAGTTCAGCTGAGCAGGGATTCCTACCAAGAGGCTGATAGAACCAGCTGGTTGCTAGAAGACTAGTGGATAGAATAAACCAAATCAACACCGATTAAAAAAAAAGTGTAGACCAAGCTGAGCAGTAATGGTGCATGCCTTTAATCTCAGCACTTAGGAGGCAGAGGCAGGTGGATCCCTTCCTTGTGATTTCAAGGCCAGCCAGGTTGGTTTCAAGACAGCCAGTTCAACCTTGTGTCAAACAAACAAACAAGCATGGATCAAAACAAAGAAAATCTAAAATTTTGGCCTTGTACATCCTAAATAAGCATCGCAACACAAAGTGCATCCCCAAGGTATGTTTAATTTAATTTAATTTTTTTGGGGGGGGGTTTGAAGACATGTAAATAAATTTGAATTCAGCCCTGAGTGTTGAAGGAAACTATCATCCACATGTACTGGCCACATACTACATGCCAACTCCATTAAGCAATGTGTTATTCAATCAGCTACCACATAAGGAATCACAGGTAAGAGAGAAGAATCAGAGACAGGTAACTTGACCAAGATCAGGTATGTAATTTAGCATAAATTTTTGAAATAAATTCTAGGTTTTCCTGAGTCACAAGCTAAGGTCTCTTCAGCAAATTAAACTGTTACTTCAACTCTGTATGGGAAAACTAGACTGCAAAGCAGGAAAGAACATGACAGGCTATTTGTGGCTAATGGTGGCTGCCAGTATAAGGATGGAACTAGATCTTTCTCTGATGCACAAAAATATCATGCCATGTATACATACGTAAAAGAAATAATGCGAAGTCAACATTAACACACCCTTTGAATTTAAAAGTTTTAGAACAAAAAATAGCCTACAACTTGCTGACATTTCATGGTCGGATGCTTAGCTACATCTAAGAAAATGATAAGAATGAAGAGGCAAAGAGTCCAAGGTCTCAGTAACCACTTGAATTTGAACCCACAGGAGCTTTAGCACAAAGCTCCTGCTGGTCTCCCTTCCTCTCTTTCTTCTTGGATAATTTAATCATAATCACCACTCTAGGCCTGTACTCTCTCTCTCATCTTCAAAGTCAGATACAACTTTGGTTCCTCATCATGAGCTTTTGCTGAGGATTGAAGAATACAAGATTTGAACCATTGGCAGAATGGCAGTCCCATAGATATATGCCCGCTAAATAGGAATTGCTACCACCATTAATATTATTTGACACTATTGAATTATTGACAGAATTCCTTTGCTGATCCATCCTGTACAATGTCCAGGGTTATCTTTGACATGATAGGTGTTTGTTGTTGTTGTTTGTTTGTTTGTTTTATAGCATATCTCAATCCCTTTATTATCATTGCTCTTGGGCCCCTCAGGCTAGCATAGTGACATAGGCAAAATGTGTGACCAACCAAGCAGTTTGAGAGTGGGGAGGTGTTTGAAGATGTGTTTGGCACTAGACTGCCTGAATTGCAAATCTTGGCACCACTACTTATAAGACAGATGGTATTGAAAGAAGTATTTAATCTCTCAGCACCGAAATGTCTGCATATGTTAAAATTAAATGCATGTAGATGGCAGATATGGTGAAGCAGATTTGTATTCCAATCAGGTAAGAAGCTGAGGCAGGAAGATTGTGAATTTGAGACTGGGCTACAGAGAGAGAAAGAGAGAGAAAGAGAGAGAGAGAGAGAGAGAGAGAGAGAGAGAGAGAGAGAGAGAGAGAGAGAGAGAGAGAGAGGGAGAGAGAGAGGGAGAGAGAGGGAGGGAGAGAGGGAGAGAGGGGAGGGGAGGAGAATTTTAAAAAGTAAGTGCACACATGTCAGAGGGATAATAGTGCTCTAGACCATTAGACTTTCAAGGGTCTGTTTAAGGTTTTAAGAAATGAATGTGTTAAGACAAATGGGTTGAGGTTCTGGGCTCTCTGATAATGACATGCTAGTGTTGTGTCTCATTCTCGAGCCCAAAAGACCAACCAGGAGCCGACTCAGATGTAATGACTTTAGGGTCTCTTTACTACAAAATCCAGTTTGGTTTTAGTCAGCACTGACCCATAGGACACTTTGGTAAAGATGCCTCTCATTTATAGGCAGTGGAAGCAAGTGAGGGGATAACCATCCACACAAGTACATCTCATTGAATGACTATTGTAAGCTGACAGGTGGGTGCTCTGAAGCAAGACCTTATACAAGCACATATGGTCAGAAAATACATCTGAAACGATCAATCTAATCTTTGATTATCTGTTGCTAGGAAGTAACTACAGAGTAACTCTGGCCAAGGACAAGTTGTGAGGGTCCTTCCTGGTGTCCTGGTACTTGGGTACAGCTTGGGTTCAGCTTCAGGTCAAGTTGTGAGACTTTGTGTTTTTTTTTTTTTTTTTAAGATATATGTTGGTCTCAAGATAGAGTAGGTTTCGCCTCTGACTAGTTCATCTTTTGTCTCCTTTACTAGTGTTTCCTAACCTGTATGACTGCTTGAGAACAGGCTAAAGTATCAGACAGTTAATTATCTTTCTTCTCTTCTTTTATATCTATTGTATATTTAATAATATAAACTCTGTACTTCAAGGCAGGCTTCTCTTATAGACTGCTATGTCCTACTGATTTCCTGACACCCCCACGTGGAAATCTATTAGGCATGACCACAAGATGACTACTGAAGCAGGATGATGCAAACCTGGGGATTCATTAGACTACTGCTTAGTTTTATAAGTGACTGAAATTTCCCAGAAAATGTTTAATACTTAAAATATGATCAAAAGCGTTTTTCAGCTCCATTCTTCTTACCTAGTCATCTCAAAATCATATCACCAATGGTGTATCCATCTCCCCCAAAGCTCACTTCAAAATTAGAGCCAAACATACCTCCTTGATTCCTCTCCATCATAAGTAAATTTGGTTGCTCCACCTTCAGGATCCATCAGGATTATGGCTACCCCATATCATGTTGATGCCTATCCACATGCTTTACATCATAAGTTTTTACTTAGACCTTAGCAAAAGCCGAAGAGATGCTCTCTGTTTCATTCTAGATTTCTTAGGTCCATTCTACAGACCTTAGCTCAAATAGTTATTTTAAGACATCAGTCAAATGATATATCCCTCTTTCACTCACACAAAGCACTGTATTATTGCTCTTTTAGCTTAGAGTAAAATCTACAGTCCTTTACTTTTTTTACTTACTGTACCTTTCCATAGTTGCCCTGCTCACTTATCTTGAAACCATTTGCCCTTTACCTAAACATTTTTGCCTGACTTTTTTGTTTTCTTTTTTACATTGTATGTGTGTTTGCATTTGTGTGCATTGACATGTGTGTACATGTGCATGTGAAGGCCCAAAGTTGGTGTTATGAATCATCATCCTCTGTGGCTCTTCTACCTTAATTATCAAGGCAGAGGTTCTTAGTCAAACCTAGATCTCATAATGATTACTAGTCTCTCTGGCAGCTTGCTCTGTGCTATCCTGATTTCCCCTTCTGAGGCCACACTTACTGGGGTCTGGGGATCAGAATGCCAGGTCCTCATTCTTATGTGGAAGTGCTTTTTACCACTGATCCATCTGTCCAGTTGCATGCTTGCTATTTCTAATTGGTTCTATCTACTTGGGCTTCATTTTGCTCATGGGACAAGCCAAAGATCTGTGTTCTCGCTATGCCCTTTACTTGGAAACTAGTTCCCAGACACTGCTTCCCTTGTTAAAATCTTTGCACCAATGTCATCCTATCAAAGAATTTGTCTGTGTCCAAACTAAAAGAAGTAGGTTTCCCTGTCTAGTTCCCTCCAGTTCCTTTACTTAACTTTCTTTCCTCTTAGGGTTTTATTCACTTGGCAGATATTCACTTAATTATTGATTGTCTTTCTCCCCATAGACCTAACTATTTTTTTTCAGTATAAAGGATCGGATCGAGTAAACTTCATTATGACAAAAAGAGAAGAAAAAATTAAAGAAACAAATGAGGATTATACAACATAGATAAGGAGTACATTAAAACTCAACATTTAAGAAAAAATCGTTTCCCAATGGTCCATTAATGACAGCATAATTTTAAAACTATACACTGATTAAGCTTGTACATATTTAAGTCACATTTCAATTCACCCTTGGCTTTAACTATCTTACTGAGAACAATTTTACTAAAAGAGAAGGCAATGCCTGTTAAAGTCATGCAGTCGTTCAGGTATGCCAGTGAATATCCTTGAAGAAAGGGTTTTACACGTTACATTTCAAGCTTTCCAAAGCAAACATGCCATATTATAGGTATTAAAAAACCATTCTTGGGGCTAGAGAGATGGCTCAATGGTTAAGAGCATTGACTGCACTTCCAGAGGTACTGAGTTCAATTCCTAGCAACCACATGGTAGCTTACAACCATCTGTAATGGACTCTGATGCCGTCTTCTGGTGTGTCTTAGAACAGCAACAGTGTACTCATATACATAAATCATAAATGGATACAAAAACAACAAAAAAACCTATTTTGACTGAGTGAAGTTACAACAATGTATGATACAAGCTAACTGCTCTCTCTCTCTCTCTCTCTCTCTCTCTCTCTCTCTCTCTCTCTCTCTCTCTCTCTCTTACAGAAATGATCTAACCAGGATTAGATTCCTAAGATCTTATCTTAGGTACCTCAAAAATGCTAAGAAATGGCCATATTTTCTTCACCAAGGCTGAGAATGTTGAAATTATCTCAGTGAGGATTCAAAGAAATAGAATCTCTTGCTTCCACAATCTATGTCCCTTCCCTCTGCCTTCTGAAAGCCTTGAGTCCATGGCATCATGATGTTCACCAATGGGGTCACACACCCCTGAGTAGGATGGTATGTTACTATAGTAACATTCACTGGCTGTAGAAAGACCTCCAAGAGCTATCATTATACAGAAAATACTGGGAAAGCAATGTGTTTAACACTCTTTTTGTAAAAATTGTGAAAGGGGAGAAATAATTATTCTGATTTGCTTATATTTATACCTGAAACTCCAGAAAGATATACAAATAGCTAACAGAGCTAGGAAGCAGATGGTTGCCTGCATAAGACCTGAACATAATACAACATTCTAGCATAGAGTAGAAAGGAGTTCAAGGGCATCTAAAGCCACACTGAGGAACTATTGTTAATTGATGGCTTCTGGGGGAGAATCAGTCTTCCTTAAGGGGTGTGACTCCTGGTAAATTAACCACATTCCAATGGATGGCTCCACTTCTAGGAGTATATAGGCAGTACAAATTTGACTTAGTGGGTTATAAAAAGAAACAATAGAGGGGCATGGAGTGTTTCAGGTAAGGAATGTGGTGCTGGATATAGGAGAAGACAGTGCTGAATGTGATCAAAATCTACCATGTGAAATTCCCAATGAATTAATAAAAATATAAACAAGTAAATAAATTGAGAAGCAGAGTGGAAGCCCTGCACAGACTCAGATATAATTTTGTTAGACATTAAAACGCTACAGACAATGCAATGTTTAAGATGCCATGTAATTCTGACAAGGAGCAGGCTGGGGAGGCAGAGTTAAATGCAAAGTGATGGCCCTAGTATATCTTCTATATTTCAGACTAGCTACTTCCAGATTAGGGGTCTCTGGGTTAACCTATTCTTGGAGTCCATTTTAGAAATGTTTGTAAATTTTTTGTCTTCCCCTTTAAGGAGTAACACTTTAAAACAGTTTCTGGCTAGTTTTATAACTTATGAGGCTACATTTCTCAAGGATGTTAGAACAATCTCTTTAAAATCTGATCATCAAGAAAGCAAGTGCCCCATTGCCCAGGCGCTGTGGGAAGGTGAAAGCTTAACTTCCAAGGGTGCCAATTAGGAAACACAGATGGTCTAATCACAGAGAATACATTTACAAAGATGAGAATAACTCTCTGGGATACGCTGCTCATGTCTCATTCAATCTTCTCTTTTCTTTCAGTACTTTTCCATTTGTTGTACATCAGTGTTTAAAAATCCTTCTACCCTTTCTATCAATAGAATTTCATCAGCTTGCCATAATCTTTAGCAAATTCTTCTTTCTCTACTTAATATTATCCAGGGCAATGTTCATTTTGAGAGCTGAACAGTAGATGACAAACATTATATTTGGTAATACCAAGAAATTTTGAATAAAGTCTAGAACAACAATAAGCAATCACTGTCAGTTCATTAACAGTAATAATTATACTATGCAAATATATCAAGGGAAACTGAGTCCAGAATGTATGAGTGTTCTTCCTATTCGGATTTATCTACTAATCTGACTGTTTGCATAAGTATGGTTATTTAAAAAAAAAAACCTTATCCAAAGATACAAGAATTGACATTCATGGTAATAAGCCAGATACAGAAAGGTGAAACTGGTTTTTCTAATGCATGATCTTAAAATCAAACTCATGGAGGAAACATAATGGTATAAAGGGCAGGAACGTAAAGTTTTGGTCAAGTGACACCAAATGTCAATTATTACACATGGTGAGCAAAGTCAACTTTATATTTTTTAAATTTGTTTATGAAGGGTCTTTTGTGTGTCTGGGGTGTGCATGTGTGAGCCTCAGTGAGGACATGTATAGGGAGGACAGAAGGTGACATTGGAGGTTCGTTTATTGTTCTGCACCTTATTGTTTTGAGCAAAGGTCTCTCACTGAAATTTACCATTTCAACTCGACTGGCTGGCAAGCAACTCTTAGATCATCTTGTCTCTGACTTTCCAGGACTGGGATTATAGATTCTTTTCACTCAGATTTTTGTATGGGTCTTGAGGATCCAAGTTCTTTACCAACTGATTCATTTCCTGACTTCTGCAAAGGCTCTTGTCAGTGTTCTCAGTACGGGTAAGACAAGAAACATGTGGTGATGGATCTGTTATGTAGCTTGGTTTTTATCATTCCTTGTGTGTGTGTGTGTGTGTGTGTGTGTGTGTGTGTGTGTGTGTATTATCAGATTTCATTGACTCTAGATTTTTTATCTGAGACCTGACATTAGAAAATGTATTTGTATCATGTTTTCAATAGTGACAGCAATTATTCCATATATAAGGACATCTCAAATATCTAATCAATCGTGGCCCTAAGTTGTTTAATTTTATTCAACAAAATGCTATCTCTGAGTACTAATGGGGAGAATGGCAATTTTATTTTAACTGTGATAGATGGGTATGGAGTAATGATGGGGGGATATATTAAGGGACATAGACTTAGAAGATACATCAAAACAATATATCATTTTTCTTTTTACTGCAGCATTAGATTCTAAATCTTGTTCACCTTGAATCCCTAAACATAATACACATAATACACATGTGACAAATATGTACGGGTTGTATTATAAAACTGGAGGAAAATTTAATGTAATTTTGCCTAATTTTCTGGGGATGTTTCCAAACAGAAAATGTACTTTGCAAACAGAGATGTAGAGGCCTCTGGGCTTATTGTCGCCAGTGGTTGAGTCTGCAAAAAGTACTAAAATGGGTAGTGAATTGGTAGAGACTTACAGGGAAAGTGTTTGGAGGACTCCCTTTTCACTTATGATAAGGCAGCAATGACCAATTCCTTCATCAAACTTCTTTCCTCCTACTCTAGAAAACATCTGAATATAGCTAAAGAAGCTCCACGGTCACACAGACCTCTTGAGAGAATGAAAGAGTGACTGGCTGACTCAGCCACAAGCTAGCAGCTGAATTTACCAGCCCTGGGCAATTCCAAAGCCTACAGCTTTGGCTCTTGCTTTGTGCCTGCTAATTAACTGCCCACGTTGGCTCCACTGAGAATCTCATATGACATAAAAATGAATGTTCATTTTGGACCCCTCAAAACCACCTTTGAGGAGTTCCACAGTATTATCATTAATGGTAATTATTCATACATAAAACCTCAGTCACTGTCCTTGGAGGTTTCTGCATTAATTTTCTTCCAATGCACTGTGATTGTATCTTTCACAGGAATTGTTACTAAATGCATTTCTATTCAGAGTGCCTCTCTGAAATGGAAATATTTTCCTAAAAATTAATTTTCCAAATATGCATGCGTAGGCTTATTAATGTGAGCTTAGAATAGACTTTTTCATCTCTCTTGAAGGAGTATAAAGAAAGTATTACCAATAAATTCACATCTCATGTAATCTCAAATCTGACAGAATGCATACCATAGCACAGCATTTCTGTATAAGGTAGACCTCACAGGTCCTTGAATTTATGTTAAGAAAATATTGCTAATATTTTTACATCGTTACAGAGCATTTTAAGTACATTTGTTTTCTGATAACCCCCTACTGTTATGTCCTCTGATTTAATGGTAAGCAAATTAAGGCTCAGACATGGAATTAGATCATATACAGCCTTATAAATAGTAGTAACACCCTTAGAACAGTACTTAAATAACTTCATGATAGAATAGCTATCCTCTGTCTATCTGTACAATAGCATCTTCCTGCCTTTACCATCACCATCACCATCACCATCACCATCATCAGCATCATCACCATCACCATCACCATCACCATCACCATCACCATCACCATCACCATCACCAGCATCATCACCATCACCATTACTACCACCCTTCTCCTCCTTATTGGAGACAGGTCCAGGGCGTTGTTCATGCGTTGCACACATTGTACCTTTGAACAATATCTCCAGCACTATCCAGTCTCTCTTTTTAACTTACTTGCCTGGAGTTCTTATCTGTAGGCCCCTTGTTCTGTTATGTACCTGGAACATTTTTCTACATAGCTGAAAGTTTCTGAATCTTCCAGGCCTTGCTCAACATCTCTTTTTAGAAAGTCTTCCCTGCTGTGTTCTCTCACAACCAAGATGGAGTTTGATGGGGTTGCAGCACAATTCCTTAGTCTCCAGGCATTCTTTCATCATCACCCACAGCACAATGCAAAGCAAGCTTGGGCAGTGAGTGATCCACTTGGGTGAGAATAAGACCTTTAATTATCATCTTCCTCCTGTCATCCCAAGGGCTTACTGTGGCCCGGTAGGTAACAGGTATTCAAGACACATACAACAAGTGGGCATAAACAGAAAAGCACAGCTGGAATCTGTGGAGTCCAACGATGCTTTGCATCATCCCATTCCACCTCACAATTAATAAAACAATAACGAATGACTGCCAAGGCATGAATCTTCTAAGAGTAAGAACCAATGTTGCTTCAGCTCAGAGCAAATATTATAAACATTTCAGTGCAGTGGACACCATTAACTAAAGATGCAGAATGCTTGGCCAGGGGGTGGGCTGGCTTATACCTTTGAAGTGTTTATTTATAAAAGAGATGGCTAAGCACATTAGTGCATTAGCAATGTAAACAAGATCATAGGGGGAATGGCAGAAGATACTTAGGAGAACAAACTGCCTGGAGTCACTTTGGAAGCACCCATTATGAACAAACAATCACTGTGCTAATTACAATTGCTCTGCTAATTACAATTACTGTGCTAATTACAATCTATCCTTATCTGTTCTGTAGGTTCCCTATGGACTTTTACTTCTGAGTGCTTAGACCAGACTGAGTTACTGCCTTCATTCAAGTGTAATGAAATTGCACTTCTTCAAAAATTGTCTCTGCTTCAGATGTCTCAATGATTCAGAGAGCCATCCCCCTCCTAGAAAAGTACGTAGTCAGGGATTTTGAAGTCAGAACATCTAAAAGAAAACTAAAAGGGGTGGAACTGTATGCTGATGTGAAATAGACCATATTGGTTTGGTTGTTTTAGTACCTTTACAGACTGGAGAGGCATTTTTAGGATAGTTGGAGAACATTTACTATATACAGTTTGGATTTCTCATAAAATGGCCATGTTTGATATAGTGAGAGATATATGCATCAAGAAGATAATTTAAAATTAAATTAAATCAGATCCCCTTCTTATTTTACTATATATGGGGGAAGATTAGTGGGTCTTATTTTTTAATGGATTGCAATTCCCTGCTTCCTCTTTTTCCTTTCTCCTTCACACACACACACACACACACACACACACACACACACACACCACATGTACACACACACACCAAGAGGTATCTGTACCAGCTTTTAATTTTACATTTTCCCCAATTAAATTAACAGTATTTGCAGTATGAAATCTTATCTAAGTATTTTAAAAAGACAGTTTTTACTTTAGCCAATCCTGATTCTAGACAGGTTTCTATCTACTCTTCCAGAGTTGGAATTCTGTCTCTGTCCTAAAGCAGGCTACAATCCAACTCTTCACTGTTAAGTAGTTTTCTGTTTCACCCAATAACAGCTAAAATTACAGCATGAGCATGTAAAGGAGGTGAAAATCTGAGCCTTACCTATGGCTTGTCTACACAGAGGAAGGAGATTCCTTCATGTAATTGACTCCCTCATCAGAACTCATCCCCGAGTATATCTGTGCGCATCAGTGAGTATGGTAGATGGACAGCAGTCAGAATGTATTGTATTATGCTCAGAGGGGTTACTGGGTAGAAGGAGAGGACTATCTGGCCTGGGGCTGAAAACTGAAGCATTGTCTATGTGCTTGGTTGTTGAGGAGTGTGTTATGGGAAGGAAGCTTCTACAACATTCCATTGCTCTTTGCTGTCATGGGTCTTGACATGTGGTACCTAATTGCAAACAGGCAAATGGAAAAGCAAGAATCCTTCATCTTCAAGCACCATCTAGGCAGCTATGTTCACCACTCATCATGACACGATGGTCTAACATCTTGGTATTCAAAGCAGGGTCACAGATTCAGGAGCTCATTGGATATTCTGGTTTTCAAGCCCCATCTATAACCTACTCAAGGAGATCTTGAATTTTAGTGCATTCCCCTTGGTGACTGATATGCAAATACAAGTTTCAGAAGCACTGCTATAATTTGTGTGTTTGGAATTTGAAGGGGAAAAATGAAAAATTCCTACTGGTTTTCAGGTATGGTACTGATAGTTTGTATTAAATACTTTATTGATCTCAAGGATGCATATAGTTTGAGACTATATACACATAGATACACATCTATAGACTATAGACTGGTTAAGATTGTGGGTCAGAGTCGTGGCTCCATTAATAGGCTGTGTATTTGTTGATAGTATGCCACATATTGGCCCCCTCAGCTTGTCTACTCAAATAGGAAAGTATGATAGATAACTGAGGTGAGCAGCACTGCAGTGTAGGACTTCTCAGCATTCAAAGGAACAAAACTGTAGTAGAAGAAAAAAATATAATGGTCACACTGCTCCTTCTACATGTCATGGAAGCAATATCTCTCTACACTACTCATCGAAAGTCAGGGAAAAGAGCAGAAAGGCATGTTCTTACAACATCAGTTATGAACAAGGGAACGTTAAGTGGATCTGAGGATGTAACATGTTGGTAACAGCGAAAAAGACAGAGGTACAGCCTAGCCAGACTCACTGTTTCATGGACCTCCCTTCTTGGTGACATATGCCTGTGCTGGACTCATCGGCTAGTATTTTCAACATCATGCTGGAGGGAAGAGAGTAACCTACCACTGCCCAACATCAAATTTCACCGTTTGTGTGTGTGTGTGTGTGTGTGTGTATCATCTGAGTCCCACATTCCAAATGACATAGATTTCACTGCAGTACTTTCACACAAAAACAAAAGGATCACCAAAGGCATAACACATTTGAGAGATTTATTTTCCCAAACAAGGCTGTCTTCAGCACTCCAGGAAGAGCTGAACTTCTGTTCTTTCCAACTAACCTGCTTGCAAGTTTAGAGGTCTACCTCCCACAGGCACACATACAACATAAATTGGCATATGATTCTGCCTTGACAAGTCACTTAAAGATTCACTAATGTGTGTACATTCATTAATGTGTGTTCACTCATTAAACTATTTCTGTATTCATTAATATGCATGTGTGCATTCCTTAAATATGCATTTTGAGTGGGTGATAGTTAACAGGATGACCCTAGTCCCAAGAATACTTATCTCCAAAGTAACTGAATCATATACATAGAATACTTGTAAATCTATCTATCTATCTATCTATCTATCTATCTATCTATCTATCTATCATCTATCTATCAATCATCTATGGTGTATATAGCTTTTAAAATGGAAAAATATATGAAGACAGAAAGTCCACTTTTTTTTTTTTTACCTCTGGAAGCAAATCCTTTCACTATTATAAGAAGAAGTAGAGAGTCAAGTTCTCTTCCATAACTAGGCATAAGAGTAATGACTACTTCCTTTTGATATGATAATTAAATGATAGTTGTACCCATTTTATAGCCCAAATACTACAGGGTAGCTGGCAAATCCATAACTAAAGAAGAACCATAGGCAAATGTTCTGTATTTGAGGATTCTGCATGAGCTGAATACTATTTCTGGGTACTGGATGCCTCCAGGTCTGTCATTCCTACAATATGTTTCACAGGGGTACATAAAGATGATTCTTCTGTCAGACCCGATTCCTAAATACAAGAATGACTATGGTCCCTGCCATTCCATGAGAAATGTAATATAAGCAACACAGAAATGCTTCCCTACCCATTACAGAGGTTTTGAAGGTACAAATTAGTGGAATTTTGACATATGTATATTTCCTTTTGTGGAGACAAATTGATGGCCATTTCATAATAGGTACTGGAAAAAATAAAACCATATACTATGTCACATATCACAAGACATAAAAGCTACACACATGCTTAAAGAGAAAAAAAAAAGAGGAAAGAGAATGAAGAAAAAGAAAGATCCAGAAATAGAATAGGTAATTAGTCATCTTACAGGAATGAGTGATTCAAAAAAAACAAAAAAACAAAACAAAACAAACAAACAAAAAAACAATTTAGAGCAACTTTGGGGTCCATTTCATCTGATCTGACTCAGTTTCTTCATATGGGGAGCAAGTCAGCCTCAGTAGTGAGGACTAGTTTTCCTCACATTCTTAAGGAGAGCCCTTCTGTCTTACTAAGTATGGGTAGTTGGGTGCAGAATTGTGAAATTCCATCTCTTAACCCAAACTTTTCCTTTATTATGAGATATGCACATAAGATAAAGAGACCAGATTGGAAACTAACTGCTTTTCTTATAAATTTCTCATGAACTCATGCTCTTTTACAGGTAGTTGTTGAAGGCCCTTGACTCGGTGTCTTTCACCAACAGAACTGCCCTCTTTCTGATGATGAGGCTTTTGCACTGACTACGATTGTAATTTGCTCAGCCCTGTTCTTAAGCAAGGTCTCCTCTGGCATTTCTGAGACTCTGGACTCAATAATAGTTCCTGACTGATGTTTATCTAAATCTCCACATGCTATGACCCAAGTTGACCTTTCTTTCTTATTGGAATGAAATAGGGTGGTTCGAAGAGGTGTGGAGGAAAAACAACAAACAAATAAAAAGCCATCAAATGCCGCCAGCCTTGTGAGTTTATCTCACTCCTGCAGGTCTGCCGATTCCCACACTGATCAAGAGCAAAGGAAGGAGGAATCCGATAGTGTCCCTGCCTGGTCATTAAGACCAATACTGCTCCAAAAGGGATTAGAGAGCAAGCCTGACCACTAGCTGGGCTTAGGAGCATTTCTGATGTGAGATCATCAGCTCTTCACATTTTCACAGCACTTGACATTTTAACCGAAAGCTTTTACGCCCATTTCTGTCCATTTGGACTTGATTCTTAATCTCTCCCAGAAGCACACTGTCTCTTAAAGCAAGCCTCCCACACTCTCTTGGAAGAAACCACTTTTCAACTTCCACGTGAATACAGTGATCTTCCTTCTCTGTCATTTCCTTCTTTCTTTTTATCAACCCTTGGGCCTTCAAACCATCCCCATTCCCTCACTGTTTTTATCTACTTCCTCATTTCATTAACCCTGGACAGACTCATCACCTCTCATTAATTACTCTTGGGTTGCTATTATCCCCGCCTTTGTTTCTCTTTCCAGGGCAATACTTTGTGTCTCTGACCACTTTTCTCCACAGGTTTCCCCACCTCTGGTCTTTTGTTCTACAGTGTAGGATTGCACTAGGTTTGCTTTGTCCTGGCAGGGACTCTGAACATTTCTACTTGTATATAGTATCCTTCAGAGACAGTTTACACACAGCATCTTTAAAGATGTAGCCATCTATTGGTGGCCTTTACCTCAGATATCTCTTTAGAAGTGACCCTGGCATTCTAGCTTCTGACTATGCACTGAGAGTGAGGGTGGAGCATGTGACTGTGCTCACCACATGAGGAAGTAGCATATTGTTTTGCTTGTTTGTTTGTTTTTCTTTTAGAACTTAAAATAAAGGAAGCTGTGATCTGAGAATTAGGAATCTAAATTTTAGTCCCAGAGAAGCCTCAAGTCATGGTGAACAGTAGCATATACACATCTCCATCTGTGCAAAAAAAAAAAAAAAAGGCTAAGTTTCATCTAGTCTGCCTTTATGAACTCTTCGTATTCAGAATTAACTTTAAAGCGTTTTGTAAAGCAATCCAGGTTGTTCATTTAGAGATACTTTTTTCAAGGGTGGAAACCTTTGAAACCTTACAACCCTGTCATCAGCAGGTGATAGGTCACAGGAGAGAGGAGCAGGGGAATGAGGGAGAGCAAAGCAGAGCTGTATTGCCACACGGAAATGCTAGAGACAGCATAGATCCAGGCAGTTGTCAGGAAAGGAAGCATATGGCATGACCGCTGGTAGACATGCCTGCTGGGTATTTGCTAGGCTGGACCAGAGTGTACTTGGAAAAGGGAGGGAAGAAGGAAGAGGAAAAGGAAGGGAAGGGAGAGGGAGAGGAGAAGGAGGTGAGGAAAGACAACTAACTGCCTTTGATGGTGAGAGGCTTGATGGCTTCTGAATCTGGCCAGAAACAGGAGTCCCTGCCTCTTCCTCCTCAGGATTTAGCAGCTTTGTACCCATTTGCGTGTTCTCTTTAAATTAAACTGATCCTCTTATAAAAGAATATAAATTAGTTCATTTGATCATTTATCATGGGTCAAACACTCAAGTAGTTACCATGAGAATCAACCAGCATTCAACATATAAGGTGCTTATGGCTGTAAATAGAACCTGATAAAATGCTGCCACTAATACATGAGGAAGAAGAATTACGCTTGTCCTAACTGGACTAAGCCATGAAGACAAGTGTACCTTGGGTCAATTCCATGACATTCTTCCCTGTTTATCTATACATCTGGGACTTTGTTCATCTTTTCTTGGATAGGAAAATTCCCTTGTAGCTCTCTCTCAAGACACACTATCCTTTGCTACCCCTTCAAACTCCATTCTCATGCCTTGTCCTCAGACATGCCCTTTATTCTTTCTTCTAATTCCTCTCAAACACTTTGTGTGACTATTCTTTGGAAAACATAAGCCTTTCTTAGAATGCTGCATTGTGAATTAAATTTGCTTGTACTCGTCAATCTTGCATGTCATTTTTCTTGCTGCTAAACTTATTCAAAGGGAAGGGGTAATTTATTTGGTCTTCCCCTTCCTTTTACAAGTAGCAGTATTCTATCCATCATGACATGACACTTTCATAAACTTAAAATTTCAGAAAGCTAGTTTTGTTTAATCTCAGCTTTAACTAATAGTTCATCTAGGCGGTTCTTCAATTTCCTCCACAGACTTTCCAATGACGTTGCATTGAGCTTTGGCTTGAGCCCCTCAGCCATAAAAAGAGCTGAGAGTTGGAGGATCAGACTGTTCAAACTTTCACTGTGTCTGCCAATCACCTCTTTCACTCTGGAATTCTCTCTCAACTCTTCCTTTTTCTTGTAACTATTCACTGGACCTCACAATTTCCTCTTCAAATCCCTTTCCTACCTGATACAATTTCTATCATCTTCAGTTGAAGCCTCCAACACACTCATCATAGAGCTTCCCCAACAGACATGTGATTGACACGTCTATTTCCACACCTTTCCATGTAACCTGCTTTCCACACACCCTGCAGTGAGGCTAAGAAATGCAATTCAGTTACTGCATAGTATCCTCCCTGTGCAGTTTAAGAGGTTTCTCATGCTTGTTAGCCAGCAGACTTGGTCTGACACACCCTCGGGCTCAGTCTCTGAGTCAACTCCTAATTATTCCTACATTGTCCTCTCCAACAACACTGTCTCTCATTTCTTGAAACAACCAACTTTCTTCTCTTCTTAGAATAATTTTCTTCCACTGAAACCATTTCTAGTACTGTTTTTTGCTCGTCTTTCAAGTATTAGCTAAGTGATATTTCATATCAACAGTGGATTCTTCTAAGACTTATTATTGGCATCTAATCCAACATAGGCACACTTTAAAAGTCAATCAATCCATAGTAGATTCCACTATTAATTATTTTTCTTGAAATTCTGTATTTAAAGTTTCTTTAGTAAGCATATAGCATCCCTTTGATAGCTATGTCTAAATACCAACGCATATGATTTCATGATGTCTCACTTTTGCATCATTTCCTTAATAAGCCCCACAGTACATGTGGTGGTTTGAATAGGAATGGGCTCCTTAGACTCATGGATTTGGTCACCAGGGAATAGCACTATTAGTAGGTATCATTTTGTTGAAGTAGGTATGGCCTTATTGAAGTAGGTATTGCCTTGTTGGAGGAATGGCATCACTGTGGATGGTTTTAGTTTGAAATACTCTGGCCCATTTTTTCTCCCTCTCTTTCTTCCTGCTGCCTGCTAGTTCAGATGTAGAACTTTGTCTCCCTTTCCAATGCTAATTTTGCCTGAGTACCACCATGCTTCCCATCATGACTACAGTGAACTAAACTTCTAACTCTGTAAGCCATCCTCAATTAAATATTTTCCTTTATAAGAGTTGCCATGGAATACTACTCAGTAATTAAAAACAATGAATTCATGAAATTCTTAGGCAAATGGCTGGATCTGGAAAATATCATCCTAAGTGTGGTAACCCAATCACAAAAGAACATACATGGAATGCAGTCACTGATAAGTGGATATTTGCCCAGAAGCTCTGAATACCCAAGACACAATTAACGTATCAAATCATTCCCAAGAAGAAGGAAGGAGAGGGCCCTGGTCCTGGAAAGGCTTGATGCAGCAATGTAAGGGATTACCAGGACAGAGAAGTGGGAGGGGTTGATCAGGGAATGGGCAGAGGGAAAAGGCCTTATGGGACTTATGGGGAGGGGGGAACTGGGAAAGGGGAAATCATTTGGAATGTAAACAAAGAATGAAGAAAAAAAAGAATTTTTCTAAAATACACACACACACACACACACACACACACACACACACACACACGAGTTGCCATGGTCATGGTGTCCTTTTACAGCAATAGTGTTTTGACTAGGATACTACTAGAGGAAAAAGAAGTATACAGAGACCATGAGATGACTATAAAGGTAAATGTTTCCAGAGAACTCATGTTTCCATTTTTAATCTCTAAAAATGGGAGATGAGGAGGCATATTGAATCAAAAGATAAAAGCAAGGTTTTAGAGTCAGACTTACACCTGGTTTTGAACACTACCTGTTAAGGGCTCTAGTCACTCAAGATTTTCACACATGCTTTGAATAGTAAAATGGATGGTGACTTCTCTCAAAAATATTCTAATTCATCAAAGGGGCAGTGTCTGTGTTCTTTCACAAAGGAGATTTATCTAAATAGTGTTGAAAAACTTTAGGTGTGTGCTAAATTAATGTTGATGGTAATTGTCATAGTTATTAGCAATAATAGTGGTAAAAAGATCAACAATAGTGGAAAGGTATAATATTTGTGGTATCAAAAACAGTGGGTATGGGTTTGCTATAGACTATTTTTAGTAGAAGATGGCCACGTTGACTTTGCACTCCAATGCGGGCTACTATTAACAAACGATGGGTGGATCGAAGATGTTCTTGATTCTTACAGTCTCTGTAAGGATTCTGTTTGATAATGAGGATTCTGTTTTACTTCCTTTTTCAGGAATCACTCTCTACAATTATGGAGCCTTTTGTTGTTTTAAGAAAATCTACTTTTACACAGGATCAAGCCTCATGCTACCCCCATAATGATCTTTATAAAAGTGTAAATAAATTCCATCCCAGTGCATATTTCATTAATGACTTTGGCTTCTTCACTTGGGCAGGGAAACCCTTCACATCCATTCTGCATGCTGATTTTGTTTTTATAACCTGATCAAACCAAGCAATTGTTCTCTTCTTTCTCATTGAATAAATGTTTCTTTTAATTAGTCATGAACTACTGTATAACTGACAGAGGAAAAAGTCTTTATGATGTTATTAGGGTAAAAAAGTAATTCCAAAGCATCTCTATTGAGGCTTGAGTAACATAGGTATATGTGTAGACAGACAAATGGAGAGGGGGAAGATGGAAAGTCAGGGACATAGGTGTTTTAGAAGCATTGGGAAAATGTTAATGAGGAATGTTTCAAGGTGATAAGATTTTTTTTTCATTTTTTAATTCATTAAATGTCTCTATTTTTGAAATTACAGGATAGCATTTACAGAATACTTGGCTTTCAATAGACTGAAAGATTAATTAATTTCTGAAAAAAATTCATTAGGTGTACTATCAGGATGATTTCACTTTGAAATTAAAATATGTGCATAGCCATTGAAGAATAGAAGGGTGGAACAAATAAGAATTATATTTCACTTCAGTGAAAATGGTATCTGACAGAATACCCTTTGATGACTTCTAATTCTCCGTGGAGAATATTCAGCAATGTAACAGATTTCTGGTCTACTGTGTTCATACTTTCCTCCCCCAGCCAAGAGTCTACACAAGTGATTATAAATGTGCAAGCATCTGCCCCATACCTGAATGTCATTTGGAAGACTTGGCCTTGATTTACATGTTGTGTCCGGTTGTTGTAACCATGTAGCATTTCTCCAAAGAGGGTGTCATTGAATTTGGAGTCAGGTTTGAGGCACTTGGGGCCTTCACAGACATCTGAGAGCATTAGACAGGATTTCCCATCAGGAGCCAGCTTGTATTCTTCCACACAGCTGCAAGACAAAACAGCTGAGAGTTAACTCTCCATGCTAGATGCCCCGACTGAAGGTGACCTAAAATCGGGGTCTTCTTTGCCTCAAAATAGGTCATCGTTTAAGCATGGAGACAGCTAATTTGGTTGAAATCAATCTAGGGCATAGGTATCTAGAGAGGATCACATAATCCTGAAAATTGATAAATTCGTGGAAAGTCTTTTGTGACATTTAAAAGAAGCCAAGGGGGACACCAACATGCACATCTACACACACAGTACATTTTAGAACAGTTTTTCACAAACACACTGACTTAAAAAGCACAGCAGACAAATTCACAGGGAATTATCAATTAGTTTATCAAATAAGAAACTATTCCCAGTCAATCTGTCAATTAAGGTTGAATACTATAGGAAAAATGAAAGTTTATATTGCCCTTGTAACAGAGGGGACCCATCAGGATCATGTACAGTTCACATAGTTGCAGAAACGACTTCTGCTCAATTATTACGTTAGTAGTCTCCCCTGGTCTCTCAGTGTCTGACAGCCAGATGAGCCCTTGACATGCCTTTGAAGCAGGCATGGGCTCCTTTGTGGACGAAACAGGCATCTGAATGGATACTGGGAATAAGATTTCCAATTTAGAGATGTTTTCAGTAAAAAAAAAAAATGGTTTTCTTAGTCAAGGATTGGCCACTGAGATAGGGGAAGAGGAACAACAATCTCCACGTCTGAAAAGGAACACAACAAGTAGCAATTTTTGAGTGTATATCCTTTCATAGTTCTTTTGTGGGTCTATACACCATCAGGCAAGAGAAAAAGCTGTATAATTGGAAAGACCAAAACAAATACGTTATTTGCTGCTTGGAGCTTGTAAGCATGAGAAAAGAACTTAACTTGAGTGTACCATGAAATCACATGAAATATTGACTACGAAAATGAGGTTTCAATGAATCTATCAAGTTCAGTACAGTAAGTAGCAATCATGGGGTTATTTCTATGTATTAAGCCTATGCTATAAAGCTTGACCCATTAATATATTCATTTCAACATAATGAGTAAAATAACCTTCCCTCCCCCACTGAATATATTATAAATAAAAGGATTTAAAGATGACTCATATTACAAGGAGGGGTGAATGTGGCATCGAAGTTCAGGTCTGTTTAGTAAGCAAGCATCTTTTAAAAGTCTAGTATTTTCCAAATCTAGTATTTTCTATTTATACTAAAGCCTGTTTAGAAGCATCTTGCAGCACACACTATCTCATTTGTCTTTCCTTCAGAAAACAGTGGAGATTACTTAAATTTGGGTGTAAAATGACTCAGGAACTCATTGGATAAATTAGTGTCTGTGGAGTAGTCCGGATGGAAAACGTAACCTAACTGTTTTGCAGGAACTTGTAGCTGATAGATGCTGGAGACATGGAACCCAGTTGAAGGGCAAAAATAGACAAGTTTCTTTGAAAACTTCATTCAAGATCATTCCCGTGAAAATCCATGACATTCCCATGCACAAAGCTCGCTGCCACTCTAAAGTATTTCCCCCCTTGTCATCCAGGTACCGCATGGAAGCTTTGGTCACCTTTCCAACGACTACAATTTCCTGTCCAAATGCTACAGAGAGGCCATGTCCAAGGTTCTTGCTGAAATATATGCCCCTTCCACCATCTTTTCCATACATCCTAGCTACAAATAAATCTTCTATCAACCCAGGTTCAACACAGGTGAACTGAATAAACACCTGAGTGGAGCCCATTTAGCAATTACTCCGTGAAATCAAATTGCACCCATTATCTCAGAATGCTTCCAGTCAATATGAAGAGATGATTTACTTAGTAAACCAAGTAGGATTAATTCTTTTTTTTTTTTTTTTCTTTTTTTTTTTTAATTATTATTCGATATAATTTATTTACATTTCAAATGATTTCCCCTTTTCTAGCCCCCCCACTCCCCGAAAGTCCCGCAAGCCCCCTTCTCTTCCCCTGTCCTCCCACCCACCCCTTCCCACTTCCCCGTTCTGGTTTTGCTGAATACTGTTTCACTGAGTCTTTCCAGAACCAGGGGCCACTCCTCCTTTCTTCTTGTACCTCATTTGATGTGTGGATTATGTTTTGGGTATTCCAGTTTTCTAGGTTAATATCCACTTATTAGTGAGTGCATACCATGATTCACCTTTTGAGTCTGGGTTACCTCACTTAGTATGATATTCTCTAGCTCCATCCATTTGCCTAAGAATTTCATGAATTCATTGTTTCTAATGGCTGAATAGTACTCCATTGTGTAGATATACCACATTTTTTGCATCCACTCTTCTGTTGAGGGATACCTGGGTTCTTTCCAGCATCTGGCAATTACAAATAGGGCTGCTATGAACATAGTAGAACATGTATCCTTATTACATGGTGGGGAGTCTTCTGGGTATATGCCCAGGAGTGGTATAGCAGGATCTTCTGGAAGTAAGGTGCCCAGTTTTCGGAGGAACCGCCAGACTGCTTTCCAGAGTGGTTGTACCAATTTGCAACCCCACCAGCAGTGGAGGAGTGTTCCTCTTTCTCCACACCCTCTCCAACACCTGCTGTCTCCTGAATTTTTAATCTTAGCCATTCTGACTGGTGTAAGATGAAATCTTAGGGTTGTTTTGATTTGCATTTCCCTAATGACTAATGAAGTTGAGCATTTTTTAAGATGCTTCTCCGCCATCCGAAGTTCTTCAGGTGAGAATTCTTTGTTTAACTCTGTACCCCATTTTTTAATAGGGTTGTTTGGTTTTCTGGAGTCTAACTTCTTGAGTTCTTTATATATATTGGATATTAGCCCTCTATCTGATGTAGGATTGGTGAAGATCTTTTCCCAATTTGTTGGTTGCCGATTTGTCCTCTTGATGGTGTCCTTTGCCTTACAGAAACTTTGTAATTTTATGAGGTCCCATTTGTCAATTCTTGCTCTTAGAGCATACGCTATTGGTGTTCTGTTCAGAAACTTTCTCCCTGTACCGATGTCCTCAAGGGTCTTCCCCAGTTTTTTTTCTATTAGCTTCAGAGTGTCTAGCTTTATGTGGAGGTCCTTGATCCATTTGGATTTGAGCTTAGTACAAGGAGACAAGGATGGATCAATTCGCATTCTTCTGCATGCTGACCTCCAGTTGAACCAGCACCATTTGTTGAAAAGGCTATCTTTTTTCCATTGGATGTTTTCAGCCTCTTTGTCGAGGATCAAGTGGCCATAGGTGTGTGGGTTCATTTCTGGATCTTCAATCCTGTTCCATTGATCCTCCTGTCTGTCACTGTACCAATACCATGCAGTTTTTAACACTATTGCTCTGTAGTATTGCTTGAGGTCAGGGATACTGATTCCCCCAGATTTCCTTTTGTTGCTGAGAATAGTTTTAGCTATCCTGGGTTTTTTGTTGTTCCAGATGAATTTGATAATTGCTCTTTCTAGCTCTGTGAAGAATTGAGTTGGGATTTTGATGGGTATTGCATTGAATCTGTATAGTGCTTTAGGCAAAATGGCCATTTTAACTATATTGATTCTGCCGATCCATGAGCATGGGAGGTTTTCCCATTTTTTGAGGTCTTCTTCCATTTCCTTCTTCAGAGTCTTGAAGTTCTTGTCATACAGATCTTTCACATGTTTGGTAAGAGTCACCCCAAGATACTTTATACTGTTTGTGGCTATTGTGAAGGGGGTCATTTCCCTAATTTCTTTCTCAGCCTGCTTATCCTTTGAGTATAGGAAGGCCACTGATTTGCTTGAGTTGACTTTATAACCTGCCACTTTGCTGAAGTTGTTTATCAGCTGTAGGAGCTCTCTAGTGGAGTTCTTTGGGTCACTTAGGTAGACGATCATGTCGTCTGCAAATAATGATAGTTTGACTTCTTCCTTTCCAATTTGTATCCCTTTGACCTCCTTATGTTGTCGAATTGCCCGAGCTAGTACCTCAAGTACAATATTGAAAAGATAAGGAGAAAGGGGGCAGCCTTGTCTGGTCCCTGATTTCAGTGGGATTGCTTCAAGTTTCTCTCCATTTAGTTTGATGCTGGCTACCGGTTTGCTGTATATTGCTTTTACTATGTTTAGGTATGGGCCTTGAATTCCTGTTCTCTCCAAGACTTTAAGCATGAAGGGATGCTGAATTTTGTCAAATGCTTTTTCAGCATCCAATGAAATGACCATGTGGTTTTGTTCTTTGAGTTTGTTTATGTAGTGGATTGTATTGATGGATTTCCGTATATTGAACCAACCCTGCATTCCTGGGATAAAGCCTACTTGATCATGGTGGATGATCGTTTTGATGTGTTCTTGGATTCGGTTGGCAAGAATTTTATTGAGTATTTTTGCATCGATGTTCATAAGGGAAATTGGTCTGAAGTTCTCTTTCTTTGTTGGATCTTTGTGTGGCTTTGGTATCAGCGTAATTGTGGCTTCGTAGAAGGAATTGGGTAGTGTTCCTTCTGTTTCTATTTTGTGGAATAGTTTGAAGAGTATTGGTGTTAACTCTTCTTTGAAGGTCTGGTAGAATTCTGCACTGAAGCCATCTGGTCCTGTGCTTTTTTTGGTTGGAAGACTTTCTATGACTCCTTCTATTTCTTTAGGCATTATGGGACTGTTTAGATGGTCTAGTTGGTCCTGATTTAATTTTGGTATTTGGTATCTGTCAAGGAAATTGTCCATTTCCTCCAGATTCTCCAGTTGTGTTGAGTATAGGCTCTTGTAGTAGGATCTGATGATTTTTTGGATTTCCTCAGTTTCCGTTGTTATATCTCCCTTTTCATTTCTAAGTTTGTTAATTTGGATACTTTCTCTGTGCCCTTTGGTCATTCTGGCTAAGGGTTTATCTATCTTGTTGATTTTCTCAAAGAACCAGCTCCTGGTATTGTTGATTTTTTGTATGGTTCTCTTTGTTTCTACTTGATTGATTTCGGCCCTGAGTTTGATGATTTCCTGCCTTCTACTCCTCCTGGGCGAAATAGCTTCTTTTTGTTCCAGGGCTTTCAGGTGTGTCATTAAGCTGGTAATGTATGCTCTCTCCATTTTCTTTTTGGAGGCACTCAGGGCTATGAGTTTTCCTCTTAGCACTGCTTTCATTGTGTCCCATAGATTTGGGTATGTTGTGTTTTCATTTTCATTGTGTTCTAAAAAGTCTTTAATTTCTTTCTTTATTTCTTCCTTGACCAAGGTATCATTGAGTAGAGTATTGTTCAGTTTCCACGTGTATGTGGGCTTTCTGTTGTTTCTGTTGCTATTGAAGACCACTTTTACTCCATAGTGATCAGATAGGAGGCATGGGATTAGTTCGATCTTCTTATATTTGTTGAGGTCTGTCTTGTGACCAATTATATGGTCGATTTTGGAGAAGGTACCATGAGGTGCTGAGAAAAAGGTATATTCTTTTGTTTTAGGATAGAATGTTCTATATATATCTGTTAAATCTAATTGGTCCAAAGCTTCAATTAGTTTCATTGTGTCCCTGTTTAGTTTCTGTTTTCCTGATCGGTCCATCGAGGAAAGTGCAGTGTTGAAGTCACCCACAATTATTGTGTTAGGTGCAATGTGTGCTTTGTGTTTTAATAAAGTTTCTTTTACAAAAGAGGGTGCCCTTACATTTGGGGCATAGATGTTCAGGATTGTCAGTTCTTCTTTTTGTATTTTTCCTTTGACCAGCAAGAAGTGACCTTCAGGGTCTCTTTTGATGACTTTGGGTTGAAAGTCAATTTTATCTGATATTAAAATGGCTACTCCAGCTTGTTTCCTGAGACCATTTGCTTGTAAAATTGTCTTCCAGCCTTTTACTCTAAGGTAGTGTTTGTCTTTGACCCTGAGGTGTGTTTCCTGTAAGCAGCAAAATGTAGGGTCCTGTTTACGTATCCATTCAGTTAGTCTGTGTCTTTTTATTGGGGCATTAAGTCCATTGATGTTAAGAGATATTAAGGAATAGTGATTGTTACTTCCTATCATTTTTGACGTTATTTTTTAAATTTGAATGCTTAACTTCTTTTGGGTTTGATGAAAGGTTACTATCTTGCTTTTTCCAGGGTGAAGTTTCCCTCCTTGTATTGGTGTTGTCCTCCTATTATCCTTTTTAGGGCCGGGTTTGTGGATAGATATTGGGTAAACTTGGTTTTGTCATGAAATATCTTAGTTTCTCCATCTATGGTGATTGAGAGTTTTGCTGGATATAGTAGTTTTGGTTGGCATTTGTGTTCTCTTAGAGTCTGCATGAGATCTGCCCAGGACCTTCTAGCCTTCATAGTCTCAGGTGAAAAGTCTGCTGTGATTCTGATAGGTCTTCCTTTATATGTTACTTGGCCTTTTTCTCTTACTGCCTTTAGTATTCTTTCTTTGTTTAGAACATTTGGTGTTTTGATTATTATGTGACGGGAAGTATTTCTGTTCTGGTCCAGTCTGTTTGGAGTTCTGTAGGCTTCTTGTATATTCATGGGCATCTCTCTCTTTAGGTTAGGGAAGTTTTCTTCCATAATTTTATTGAAGATATTTGCTGGCCCTTTAAGTTGTAAATCTTCACTCTCCTCTATGCCTATAATCCTTAGGTTTGGTCTTCTCATTGTGTCCTGGATTTCCTGGACATTTTGGGTTACAAGCTTTTTGCATTTTGCATTTTCTTTAACTGTTGAGTCCATGGTTTCTATGGAATCTTCAGCATCTGAGATTCTTTCTTCTATCTCTTGTATTCTGTTGTTGATATTTGTATCTCTGTCCCCTGATTTCTTCCCAAGGCTTTCTATCTCCAAAGTTGTCTCCCTTTGAGTTTTCTTAGTTGTTTCTACTTCTGATTTTAGATCCTGGATGGTTTTGCTTAGCTCCTTCACTTGCATGTTTGTGTTTTCCTGTAATTCTTTAAGAGATTTTTGTGTTTCCTCTTTCATGAGCTCAGCCTGTTGACCAAAGTTCTCCTGTATTTCTTTAAGAGATTTTTGTGTTTCGTCTTTCATGACCTCAGCCTGTTGAGCAAAGTTCTCCTGTATTTCTTTAAGTGTTTTTTGCATTTCCTCCTTGTTGGCTTTTGTATTCTCCTGGATTTCTTTCAATGATTTTTGTGTTTCCCTTGCAAGGGCTTCTACCTTTTGATCCATTGTCTCCTGAATTTCTTTATGTATGACCTTCATGTGTTCCTGTACCAGCATCATGACCAGTGATTTTAAATCCAAATCTTGTTTTACTGGTGTGATGGGGTATCCAGGACATGTTGGTAGAGGAGAATTGGGTTCAGATGTTGCCATATTGCCTTGATTTCTGTTAGTGACGTTCCTGCGTTTGCCTTTTGCCATCTAGATCTCACTGGTGTTAGTTTATCTTGTCAGTGCTGGACTCACCAGTGCAAGCTGCCCCTTCCCAGTTGGCCTCTGGTGCACAGCTTACCTCCTGCACTGCTTGTAGACAGTGTGCTGCTGCCCAGGCTGTTCAGATCCCAAAGCAGGCACCCGAAGGCTCCCGCTGGGGCCCACTGGATTCACTGGAGCACACTGACTTCTCCCAGCTGGCCGCCCGGAAGCCCAGCTAGCCACTTGCAGGACTTGGAGATGTAATGCTGCCGCCCAGACTGATCTGGATCCGGAAGCGGAGAGAGTAGAGCTAAGGGCTTCTGCCTGAGGCCTTGCCCCAGATTGTGTCTGTGGAGCAGATGGAGCCCGTGTGCACTCCCAGGGAGTGCCGACGGTGTATGCTACTGTGACCTCCCCTGAGTTCCGCTCACTCCGCTGGGCAGCCGATCTGCCAACCGGGCTATCGCACACAAGGTTAGCCTGGCCGCCCAGTCCCTGAGTCCAGGCAAAAGCCTGGGAGGCCAAGGTCCGAGCAAAGTTCCCCTACGGCTTTGACTGTTAATTGGGTTTGCCAGGTGACTAGGATGGCGGGCGTGTGCGCCCGCGCTCCCTGAAAGCGCCGGGAGAGTCTGCTTTGCTAACAATCACCTGGGCGGGTTGACTCACAGATGGCCCACCAAGCCGCCCAGTTCTTGGGGTCAGTCCTGTGCCTTTTGGGGCCTGGACCCCCGCTTTGTTAGCCTTAGGCTATGCCTGTTACAGGTCTGCCCGCCTGAGCTCTCTGTCGTCCTGCAGGCAAAATGGCGGAGGCGCGCTCGCAGGCCTGGGCAAAAAACCTCCTGGTTGGGTTGGCACCCCGATGGCCCCCCGACCCGCCCAGGGCCTGGGTGCAGGCCAACGCCCGTCGGGCTCAGACCACCGCGGTGTTGGCCTCGGATTAAGTTTGTGTACCTCAGTCTGTCCGATTCCTGGAGTACGGAACCAAGATGGATCCTCCTCTCCTGACTGGTGGGAGGCCGAGTTCTGAAGTGGCCTCCGTGCAGGAAAGGCGCTGCACAACTGCAGCTGCTTGCTGTCCGGCTGGTCAGCGAAGGTCAGTGGTCGTGGGCGCAGGGCCTAACTGGTCCCTGTGACGCCTTGGTTCCACTGCTGATGGCCCTTCAGCTGGAGCAGCCACTGCTACTGCTGCTGCCCCCGCCGCCGCCGCTGCCGATCAGTAGGATTAATTCTTTATATCTTTCTTTACACACCCATATATAAAATGCCTGTGCAACTGTTATTAAGTATATGCTTGTTATAAATGTTTAAAGAGAAACAGTGTGTAAAGAAAAGTGGAACTTTTCTTCTTACTCCTACTTCCAATACTACAGTCAGCACTATTATCTGTTGTATATACAACTAAATTGTTTCCAACTCATTTAAATACACATTTATATATGAGCATCATATACCGTATACATAGATATGCAAACACAAGCATATAGTTAATTATACACATAAAATCACAACACATTTTCAGAAGATATGCATTTGTACCTAATGTTGTTAGAGAATGTTTTTCAAGCCAGTGACTTATGGATCTGTCTTTAAAATGGTTATTTGGCACTGCACAGTACAAATGTACCATAATGCTTTTAACTAATTTTTATTGATGGGCACTTTGGCTGTTTGTAGCTATTTGTTATTGCAAATACTGCCAGAATGAAGATCTTAGTAGATACATCACTGGGCACATGTGTGTATTCTGTAAGACAGATTCTTAGAAGAGGGATTGCTGGGTCAATGGTTTATGAATTTTAAAATTTTGATAGATCTACTAAATGGCCATCTGTAGAGGCTCTACCAGTTTACAGTTCCATCATTCATAAATGAGGGACTTTATTTTTCTACATCATTGATGCTCATTATTGTCACTATGGGATGGGAAAAATAACTCATTCCTCTTTGGATTTGCATTGCTTCGATACTACAGCCCTTTCTATTTCTGTGGATGATTTTTGTGCTTTGACCATTTTCTAGCTATGATATTTGTCCCATTTTCATTGATTTGTAGATGCTGTGTACAAATCAGGATGATGACTCTTACTATCCATATATTTTCCAACTTTCTCGTACTCTGGGTTTGTGTTTTAGTCTTGATTTGGATGCCATAGAACCTCTGTGAACTGAGATTTTTGCAGTGTTTAAAAAGCCACAAGACAATACTATTGTCTTTTTGTATATCTAATATTTTTAAAATTTCCTAAACTTTAGCTACCTGATATGCATGGGATTTATTTTGTGTGTGGTAGGAACAATTCATTTTATTTTTTGAGTATTCCAAAGTTATATATGATTTATTGGTTTCTAATTTACTCCACAGGGATTACTTGTTTGAAATCAATGAATTAAAAGTGTCTAAACAATGATCAAAGTGGTCTATCTATTTACCAAATGACTTGAAATATCATTTTTATTATATATCAAATATGAATATAAAATAGACATGCATAGTTGAGTTTATTTTCTATTTAATATCTATACATTACTAAGATGGTTATGAGTCATTCAACATAGGTACTTGGAATAGATTTTCAGTCCTTTGCAGAAGCAGCTATTAACCACTGAGCCACTGTTTTAGCTGCTGGCAAGAATGTTCTATCCTGTTGATTGTTTATATTGTGAGAGAGATAACATCTAACACCCACCATATTCTTTTCTTCTCCTGGACATGATCTGTGTATGTGTGTGTGTGTGTGTGTGTGTGTGTGTAAATCTTCAAATCTTCATTGTAGTTGAGTGGAGGAACCATGACATTGTATTCTGTACAGTGGCCCCTGCTATGGACTCTTTGGAGACCATATGTTAATCCAAATAGCGTAAGATGGATGAGGAATGTCAAATAAGACATTCCATGTTTATATATGCTTCTGGTTGGTTGGATGGTTAATTTGTTACAGCAACAAAACTTATCTCACCCTTATTCTTGCAGCAATTTCATTTTTATTATATATCAAATATGAATATACAATAGACATGCATAGTTGAGTTTATTTTCTATTTGATGTCTATATATTACTAAAATAAATGGTTATGAGCCATTCAACATAGGTACTTGGAATAGATTTCCAGTTCTTTGCAGAAGCAGCTATTCTAATTTAGAAACGAAGTTTTCATGTCCATTCATCAAGTATTTTTAAAACACTTTCAGATTGTTTTTATCATGAGGTTTTGGGGCAGAATATTAACAGAATTTATGGGAGACACCATACTTTCAAGATTATGATTATGTACTTACATATTTTGGAATCAGGCCAACAGAGTATCAATATTGGTTCTGCTTCTCAAGAGCTGTGAAGCCTTAGACAAACTACCCCTTTTGCTTAAATATAATATAGTCCTTGACTTATAGAGACCCTGTACAGATGCTCTATATTTTAAGACTTAAAATGTAATATTAGCACAATCTTCTCCATTTCGAGGATGCTCTAGTTAGATTTTTCTATTACCATGACCAAAAGAACTTTGGGAAGAAATGGATTATGTAAACTTACAAGTCAGATGATGCTATATCACTGATGGAAATCAAGGCATACACTGAAGGCAGGAACTAAGAGACAGAAACTGAAGTTAATGCCATAGAGGGATGTGCAGTTGTGCTTTCTGGCTAGTTCCCCATGCCTTGCTCAGTTTGTTTCTTATACGTCACAGAATCACAGAGACAGCATGATCCACAGTGAAGCATGCCCTTCCATATCAAACATTAACCAAGAAAATGCTCCACGAACTTAGGCACAGACCAATCTGATGAAGGCAGTTTCTCAACTGAGGGGTCTCCTCTTCCAAAATGATTCCTTTGTTTTTTTAAGGTGACAAAAATAACCAACCAGACCAAGGAATGTCTCACTGACATTTTCTGTTACATTTTCTCTTTAGTCATCTGTGGTTTGAGAAAAACTATTGATAATTTTTTTTTTGTGACTTGATTTTTGGTTGAACCAAGTTAACTGGTTTTAATATGTCCCACCAGAATTTCTTAGAGATGTGGCCATATATTTGAGTGTTGGAGTTATAGCAAAAGGTAGAAAATTCTTTTCGTTTCTTCAAGTTATTTATGTTTACTTATTCTATTTCTACATTTTCTGCCTGTTTGTATTTTCTGTGTATTCACGACTCTAAATTTTATCTTTTCTAAGAATGTAATTCATTTTATCAAGATTCCATGTGTTGTTATAATATTGTACACAGTACTGTCATTAAGTATTTTTTATTGGTCTTGTGTCCACAGTTCTGTCCTTTGTTCACTGTTTGTTTGTTAACTTCTAATGCATTTAGAATGCTATAACTTCTAATTTTCTAATGCACTGAAATACCTCCCACTCCCTTCCTTGACCAAGCTTTCTGCATTTTAATTGCTTTGTCTTTTCCCTAACCTATTTAATTTACTTCTGCCTTCATTTGGATCAATTCCTTCCTGCTGCTTTCTTTATATTGTTTTACAATATTTTTTTTCCTGAACCCTTGAGTCACATGATTCATTTGTTTGCTTTCAGTCTTTATAGCATCTTAGTAAATGCTATGGAGCTCCTGACTTTGCCTCTGTGCCATCAGCTCATACAGGGCCCTCTGAGCTTCTAACGATATGGTCACTTTGTCTTGAGCTGTCTTTCATATCCAGATGATACTTCAAAAGTTTATTTTTTCTCTTTTTCTCTCAATGTGTGTGTGTGTGTGTGTGTGTGTGTGTGTGGCAGAGAGAGAGAGAGAGAGAGAGAGAGAGAGAGAGAGAGGTTAAACTCAGGTGTTGATCTGTACCTTCCATCTTGCTTGTTGGCCATTATGCATACCAGGCAAGCTGGGATTTTTTTTCTGGGTTAACTGTAAGGGCAGAGGAATTACAGACAGTCAATACTGTATGAATCTTGATGTGGGTTCAGACCCTCCACTAAGGCATTTCCACATTCCAGAAAACAGATGGCTTTGTTTTGTTGTTTTTTGTAAATAACAAATAGATCTCTTCCATTATCACAATAAATTCATAGCAGTATAGGATCTCAGTCTGAGAAGGTGGCATGTATAATCTACTTTAGAAAATTCATTGTGATTTCATACTAGCTTACTTAAGGGAGACATGAGGTATCAAGTTCAGATTTTGGAGCTAATTATTCCTGAGTTCAAATAGAGGCTGCACTATCACTTTCCATATGACCTTGATCAAGTCTATTAACTTTCCTAGGTTCTGTGTCATAATCTATTAAATGAGGATAATTACAGCCCTCATCAAAGGGCTGATGTGAGAATTAGAGATAACTTAGGCTATAAAACAGCACTTTTCATATAGTAGCAAACCAATGTACCACCTATTACACTTGTTGTGAGCACTGTCATTTGCCTATACTAGTCCAGTTATACATTACTGGGAGTGGAAATCCTAGCCTCTACCCTCTCTATAGATCCAGATTTCTAAAGGTTGCAATTGATTATTCTTTCCCTTTTCTTTTTGTCAAAATTAGGATCTTCTTATGTGCCATACATTATGAGTGAATGATATGCACAATTTACATTTATATATGTAACTAATATGCATGATATATTAGCCAAATAATTATACTGCATGTATGTACATCTATATATGCAAAGCTCAATCCTATATTCATTACTGTAAAGATGCACAAATATTTTATAGACTACCTGATTTGCTACTTAAAACCTATAATAGAATAATGGCTAATAAATCACCCATATTCTCCAACCTGTTATTATGATTTGGATCCAACTCCCCAAAGTTTCATGTGCTAAAAATGTGGTTTTCTAGTCATTATGTCTATTATAGATTTTGTAGAACTTCTGAGAGGTAAGGGTTAATAGAATGTTAGGTTTCTGGAGAGTGAATGCCTTTGTGTGAGATTTTTGAGACCCTGTCCCTTGTTTATTTCTTTTGGTTCCTGGCTATTATGAAGTAAGCAGCCATACTTCTCTAGCTCAGTCATTTGACAATTATGTGCTGTGCTGTGTGTGATATGCCCAAAGCAACTGGGACAATCATCCACAAACTGATACTTCTAAGACCATGAATCCAAAGAAGCTACACTGTAGCCAAATAAGCCCTTATAAGATAGTTACTGGAGAACCAAGGAGTGCCTCAGGTCTCCAGTGTCTGGAAAATAAGGAAGGAAGGTGACTGTAAAGTCTCCAGAGTATAACCATCTTTTCCAGTGCTTAAACTTGAGGAATTCTGATAGTTGAAATTGTAGAGTAGTAAGTTTGTATTGTTTTTAGACACTGAGTTTGTGGAGATTCATCACAAAGCAAGAGCTTTACCCTCATGGAGAGGTACTGCTGTGCTCCTCTTGTCAAACAAGAAAATCAAGTATCAAAGAAGAATGCGGGCAACTCAACAATAATGCTAAGATGTAGACCCCGGGTGTCACTCAAGCTGTGTCTGATTTTATGTGAGTCTATGTGCACAATTTTAACATCAAAACTGCAGATTCCAGGAACTTTTCTTTTGTTTGGGGGCAGAAAAGGGTTATGGTTCAGCAAGAAACGGTGGAGAGATATGGGGGGGGGGAGGGGAAGAGAGAGAGAAAAAATATAGAACTTCCTAGGGTAAGCTCTGTGACTCTAGTAGACACAGGGCAAAAAACAGATTCACAAAGGCAATGATCCTCTTAGTTTTGACATGTGACAATTCTTTCTCCCAAGGCACCTTAATACACAGAACGATTTATGTGAAGGTCTGTTTAGCTGTTGCTTTCTTTTTAAATTTTATTTTTGTATGATGCCATATAATTATATGGCTTCTTTAGAACATTCTGTTGTTAGGGAGGCTTTTCCTTGCAGAGAATTCAAAAGAGCGTAGGCTCACAGGAAAACAGCCAAGATCTGCATGAAATTATATATTTATACATATGCCAAATGCAAAAGAGAAAATAGGTACAGATACAGAGTGGGTATTTCAGTTTAAAGCGAAGGGTGTACTACATTTAACATGCTCATCACATTGGAAGGAATATAGATCTGAATGGGAATTTGTCAAGAGCCCCATAAAACCTTCTCTATGTCTGGTCAGCAGCATGTTTGCTTGTTTAACTTTCATAGTAACGTGGAGAGATGGGCACTTTCATTCTTACATTGCCATTGAAAATCTGAGGCTTGGGTTATCTGACTTCTTCGACTAAGGTCACATGGCTACTTGGAAAAACTAGGATCTTGACAATGGTCATTTTATTCCAAATTGAACTTTCTTTTCATGTTAGCACAAATTGCCCTCTCTAATCATCTTTGTTTTGAAAGACAAAATAAAACAAAACAACAACAACAACAACAAAAAACCAGGAATGTATAAAAAAAAGTCAAATTCTCAAAACACATGCTTTAAATTTTATTTTTGTGTTTTCTGGATTCCTTATTCCATCATTCCTTGGTGGTTTATGGGACCAATAAAATTATTTATTGAAATACATAAACTAGATACTATTTCTTAAAATAAAGAAGGGGAATCCAATCCTTATAGAAAGGTTTAAAATAAAGAATGTTAAGGCTAAATGAGAAGGAAATGCATGCCAGAAACTTGGACAAATATGGGGGTGAACTAAGCTTCTGATCGCCATATTTGATAATATGGGAATACTGCCAACCAGCTGGCTCAGCATGGCCAGTAGCCATGAATATCAACTGTCTTATTCCCCCTGATCAGTGTCACAGGGGTCTTTCCTATTGAGAGTCTCAGGACTGCCCCAATGTTAACAAAATTAAGATCTGTAAAGTTTTTCTCTACACAGTCTAGATCGGGGGTTTTACTTAAACAAAAATGGAAAGTTTCTAGAAAAAAATCGGAAGTAATGCACTCAAGTCTATTTGGGAAAAGAGAAAGAAAGTAAAGAAGCAAGAAGGAAGGAAATGGAGAGGAGAGAGGGCCAGAAAAAGAATAGAAAAAAGAAGAGAGAGAATGGTATTTAGGAAAAGAGAGAAAGGGGGGTAGGGAAGAATGACAGAATCCATTGGATACTGCAGGCTAATAAACAGTAGACTTTACTCTCAAAAATTGTAGGAAACAGCAGCAGTTCATACTAACTGGGGAAGAAAAAGGGGTGGGGGGGAGATTATTATTTCAATGGTGCCAAAATCATTGGTTAAAAAATAATTTTAAAATCATAAGAGGTGGGAATATATGTATTTTACAATAAAATTATATTACTCTGCAATACAATTCATCATACCCTTGACCATCTCCAAATACACTGAGAACCTGAAGGACAGAATTTTCCTCTATGGACCTCACCACTTAACTATTTCTCTTATAAGTCTTTGAACATTTTTCAGAAGCAGCATTCACCAGAGCCTACAAGAAAGTACCTTGCAATACACATGAAAGGGCTTTAAATCTTCCTCTTAATTTGCTGATAATTTGAAAATGCTTAATGAACAGCACAGTGGTTGATAATGAATGTTTGATAAGAATTGAGCATGTAAATATTCAGATATAACTCAGTTGTGTAAGTTGCTAAGACCCTCGATTCTATCCCTAAACTTCACTCTAGCAGGCAGGCATCTAGATTCAACTCAGTGTTGTGAGTTTGTGGTGGTTTGACTATGATTGGTCTGAAGTGGCACAAGTACTTCTGTTTTATTTTATTAAGAACACATTTGTATAGATATTTGTGCTTTCTTTCAAGTTTTTTTTAACATCAATTAAGAAAGTACCAATGGTTATTAAGTTCAGATACTAAATGGATGTTTCCCAAGGGACTTTGACCTATTCTAAATTTACAATATGTTTGCAGTTGTATGAGTGATAGTTACATCATGTTTGGTGTATTTATGACCTGGTTATGTTTCATTTGGACATGAGTTGTGTCAAGTTGACAAGGGGCAGATTAGATGGCTATTCCTGGTTGTCAACTTGACTACATCTGGAATGAACTGCAATCCATAAATAGAGGGCACACACCTGTTAGCCAGATCTTGAGGCTGGAAGACAAAGGCTTTTAAGCTGGATCTTTACATGGATAACACATGCTTTTGATCCAGATCTTGAGGCATAGTGGCCATGAAAAGCTTAGGCCCAGGCAAGGTAATTCATGCCTTTAATTCCAGGAGACTGGGGCAAGCAGATCACTGAGTTCAAGGTCAATCTCAGACAGAGCAAGTTCCAAGTCCAAGCTTGGTAGTAAATACTTTTAATCTGGGCCCTACTTTCTGCTGGAGGCCTACATAAGGACATTGGGAAAAGGAAGGGTTTGTTATTCTTTGCCTGCTTGCACTTACTCGCCAGCATAACTGTTGGAATCCACTTCTTCAGGATTCTGCCTTATACAGAAGACCAGCTGAAATACCTAGTCTTGTGGGACTGAGCAAACTACTAGACTCTTGGATTTCCCATTCATAGCTGCCCATTGTTGGGTTAGTTGGACAATAGACTACGATTCCAATAAATTCTCTTAATATATTCAAACATTCCATAAATTCTGTGACAATAGAGAACCCTGACTATTACAGAGTTGAATGTGAACTGTCCCCTATAGGCTCATGTATTTGAACAGTTGGCCTCCAGCTAGAGGCACTGTTTGGGAAGACTCTGGAACCCTCAATAGGTGGGACCTCATGGGAGGAAGTAGGCAGCTGGGCACAGCTTTGATATTTTATAGCTTGGCCCCAATATATGTTTATTATCTGCTTCTTGGCTGTGGATACAATGTGAGCAGCTGCCTCCATCTTCTGTTACCAAGACTTCTTACCAGGGGTAGAATGTGTCCTAAGAGGACATAGAGCCAAAATAAACCCTTTCTCTCTGAACTTACTTCTTGTCTAGTGTTTTTTCAAAGCATGGAGAAATGTGTCTAATACTATGATAGGTGGGAGAAGCTACATCCTTCAACCCAGGGACAAAGGGAGACAGCTCTGGTTCTAGCCCACCATGCAGAAAGTACCACTAGACAAGTACTTGAGTGAATAGTCATGTTTTCTTATTCTCAAAATAAAATCCAGTGTCTGCACTCTGTAGCTCAGTATTGTTTAAATCTAAAGCAGATGTTAGTTTAGGGAATGAAAACAAGGAGTTTCCTGTTAGCTGCAGGTAGTACTCACATGTATTTATCTCCTCTATTTCCCGTATAATGTAAACAGAACAATCAACCCACAGAAGAATTACAATGATTTGAGGATGGTATGTTTCTGAACCCATGTGTGTAAATGTAATTTCTTTTAAAACAAAATTTTAAGATTTATTTATTTTATATGTCTGAGTGTTTTGTCTGCTTGTATTACTGTAAAATTAAACAAACAAAAATATGTGTGCCTGGATATGCACAGAAGTCAGAAAAAGACATGAGATACCCTGGAACTGGAATTATACATGGCTGTGAGATACCATGTTAGTGCTGAGACCTTCACCTGAATCCTCTGTAAGAGCAACAAGTGCTCCAAACTACTGAGTTATCTTGCCAATGGGTAAATGCGTTTTCCTGGAAACTGGAGCTGAGAAATACTTGGGATAGTTCAAGCTCCTAGCTCTTCCTCTTAACAGTGGTTCTGGTAGCGGTGAGCCTTGATAATCTTTTATACCACCCTCAGAAATATGGAAATTCTAAAATTGCTGATTAAAATATTACATTGTTTACATGGAAACAAGTGGGAAATTGTCTCAGTATGGCCAAGAAATGTAATTATCTTTTTCTTCAGCAAAGACAACTACATAATCTACTGTATTGTTTTCATGTGTTTGTTTAACTGTTTACTTTCATTGCCAAGTAGCACAAAGCTAAGTTTATCATTATGTTGAGTAACTTTCTAATTTCAGACTCCCAGAACTATTTTCTCTTTCCCACTTTCATTTCCTATACATACTCTTGCTTAGCCCTATCTTTATATTAGCAGCTTACAAAAAAAATGCATCAGATTTATGTGGATAAAATTAAGTTCTCTTGGAAATGTGTGTGGTAGACATTATAAACTCACCCACACAAACACAGCAGATAAACTCAGTTGCTAGGCAACTTGCTGTGGTCTTCACAGAAGGCAATGCCTCCCCATCTATAAGAATCATTCTAATTATTTCAGCTTAGAGTCCAGACTTCACAACCTATCTCAAAGTTTCTGTTGGTCACATTGGTTATCTGGTCTCTGCTCCCATCCATCAGGAGTAAGGAAGGGCTCTGCTATCATTATCCTCTTTGTCCTTTGTGGACAAGAACCAATGATCAATGCTTCACTCCACTGCTAGCATCTTATAAAATCCCAAACACATAAAGAAAAAAACCCAAGGTTAGCAAATTCTCTCATTCTGATATTAAGGTTTTAAAGAAGCTCTTGTGTCAAGAAGTAGAAAATTGTAGCACAGACACTGTGGATGTTTGGAGAAGAATACCATTCCCATAGGTTTGAATGTTTAGTCATTAGAGAGTAGCACTATTTGAGAAGAATTAAGAGTTATAATTGGAATAGGTACATCTTTCTGGGAGAAAGTCTATCACTAGGGTTTGGATTTGAGGTTTCAAAAAGCTGATGCCAGAGCCAGTCTTTCTTTCTCTGTCTTTGCTTATAGATGGAGCTGTAGCTCTTAGCTATTTTTCCAGTACCACACATGTCTACCAACAAGTCCCATGCCATGATGATAATGGATCCTCTGAAACTGTAAGGAAGCTATCAATGAAATACCTTCTTTTATAAGAATAGTCTTAGTTACATAGTCTCTTTACAGGAATTGAACAGTGAGTAGGACAACACTCAGGTGCCTAAGATATACCTGCTGTTCCTAAAGGGCACATGGTATGATAGCTAGAAGTGAAACAGGTAAATGAAGAACTCAATGGAGTTCACATAGAAAGAAAACAATGCAGTGGACTGTGTTGGTCTGGCAACAGCCTGGTAATCTGGGTAGTTTACAAAGGTCATATCTATAAGATATATCCAGATATCATGAGTAAAATTAGATTAGCTACAAATGGGTATGGTATGGTGGTGATGCCTTTTTTCTTTATACTTGGGAGGTAGAGGCAAGAAAAATAAGGAGTATAAGGTCTCTTGCTACATGGTCAATCCAAAACCAGCTTGGGCTCCATAAGATCCTGCCTCAACTTCCTCCAATCCCTATAAAATGAATTACAGGCAACTTTAAGTAATCCTTTCCCCAAGGGTGAAATCAAAGGATGGGTGGAAATAAAAAACATTTTAGATAATTAACTATAATTAATGATTTATTCAGTATGCCAGTTCTAATAATTATATATACATATATATCAGACACATACACATGAGAATGACAAAGAGAAAAAAATCCTTTTTATATGGTTTATATCCCACTTGGTAAACATTGAGTCATAATTTAAGCAGTCTTTATCTGTTAGCATTGGTATTATCACCCATCTTTTTCACCACTTCCACGATGTTCAGGAGAACTTGCTGAAGAAGATGCCTGCCTTAGTCTAGAAAGTAACACAGAGATGTCCAGATTAAAGGACCAAGGACAGATGGGATGAGCTGGGTACAGGGAGAAGAGGGGTTGCAGAGAGGACAGTGTTGTTAAAATTCCACAGGTTGAGGTCATGGGTGTAGCATAAAGATAGGGAAGTGTGGAAATTGTTAACTGAAAAGGTCAGACTAGCAATGGCTTACATTGATTTACATTAAGTGAAGATCTTTTAATAAATAATTATTGAGCACCGCTATGTGCGAGGTTCTGTTCAAGGCACTGCACACAGAGTAAGAAGCACAATGTAAAATGTGTTGATTGAATACTTTAATGCTACAGCTTTCTACCTATTAAACTAATAATTACGCAGCTTACTGAAGGCTTCTTTCCACATGCCAGTCCCCCTGCTTGCATAATTTCACTTAATCCCCACAACTGTGTGCAGTTACTTCTCAGCCCACATTAAAGAGCAGAGGCTCAAAGTGATTGAATCACTTCACCAAGATCATATGACTGGATATATTCATAGGCTGGCGAAGATAGTTAATCTGTCTTGCCTGAACTGGAGCCACACATCCTCTTGGAGTTCCTTTGGCCCCCAATTACCAGCTATGTGACCTTGGGCAAGCCACCAAGCTTCCAAATCTCTGTGCTTGGTTTTCTAATTAGTAAAATGGCAATCATAAGTGTCCCTTTCTTGCAGACTTGTCATGAGGGTTAACAGAGTAGTCACTTAAAGCAGTCCTGACACGTAAGAAGTGCTTAATGAATCATTAGCTGCTGTTATTCACCTGGCTGCAAACAGGTTTATTCAGCCTGCTCCCATCCAACCTTAGAAAGGTCATAGTAGAACTTTGTGTGAGTTAAGCAAAGGAGGGTCTGTTTTGTTTACCCTGCTTAATTCAACAGCATCTTCTCTCTCAGCCAACTCTCTCACAAGCACCTGCTAATAGCCTTCATTGTTTACAGTGCTTCTAGCAAGTGTGGGTAACTTCTCATTTGCATCCTTAATAGACAATTTCCAAAGCACAGGGAAACCACAGTTAGTTTTAGGAAACCTGCATTTGATTTCCTTTTCTGTTTTGTTTACCCACAGCGAAGGGGCTCTAACAGCTCACCCAGGCTCTAATCTAATCCAATCTTGTTTAACACTTTCCCAGAAATTTCATGGTACAAAAGGTCAGTAAGTCTAGTCTTACGGACCAGAAAAGCAAAGTGGAGAGCATCATGTCATCAGACAAGAGGCAAACAACTATCACCAGGTCATTTAGTATAGTTACTTTGCTCCACACAGTACGTAGCTTGAAACCACGCTCAATACTTGCATATATGTGTAGGCAATGAATTATTCTCTATAGCCTCCAAACATACAGAGACTATTATACTTATGTTACAGAGGAGGAAACTGAGGCACAGTGTTAAGCAATGCTAAGTACTGTGCCCAAGGCCAACCAGTTAGGAGGCTACAAGCTACTTTACCAATGGTAAGACTTTAAATGTTACTAGTTAACAGGACAATAAATCAGACAGTACTTTGCACTCTCTACAACCATTTTTATATCAAGACAGGTGTTATCAACAATTTACAGATGAGGAAGGTCAGGAGTCCTGCGAGGCTCACCTACTGCCTAAAGGACAGAGGGAGTCCTGGGACTAAAATCTGTCTATTGAATCCAAGGTGCCCTGCGGTGCACACTGGGTAGACGATGTTGATGATTTCTGATGTCAAAATCCATTACTCCAGCGGCTGCTGCTGTGACTGTTATTTTCTGCAGAACACCCTCCCCCCAAGTGCATAGGGAGAGAGGAAAAATAACAATGATAAGAACATAGCTGATTCTGTATGCAAGCCTGCAGATCTGAATCCATGCATAATTTACTCAACAGTGCCCTGCAGTCACTTAAGCCGAGGAGAGACTGCCATAAATTCAGGTCTGCATACACTAATTTATTTCTTATTTATTTTATTGATACATATCTAAGGCCTCCGGCGAGCTGCTTCAACACCTGCTTGAAGGCTCTGGCAGCCTTCAAGTTCAAAAGGGGCAGGGAAGGAGACCCTAAAATAAGTACTGAATTCTGTGGACTAGAACCACAAAAGTTAAATTAATTTTCTGGCAAGCTGGGATAAACCCATGCCGGCTTCCACCTTTTTGTGTGATGCACAGGACTATAAAGGCTGCTCAGCCTCTTAGTCCACGCACTTGGTAATGAGAATGTCCGGGACACTTCTCACAGGGATCACAGGACTCTTTTGGAGTGACAGAAAGGTGAAGATGAGCAAATCAGAGAGGGAATAAATACGAAACAAAAAAATAAAGATGATGCTATTTTCAAAGAGGTTACTGGGGACCACCACCACTCTAGGTACTGAGGCAGCACAAGCGTCAGCTACACAGTCACTTGGAGAAATGTCCTCTGCCCTTGTGTGTGAGAATAGCTGTCTTTCACAGGCTAGTTAAGTGTAGCTGAGAGAGAGAGAGAGAGAGAGAGAGAGAGAGACAGAGAGAGAGACAGAGACAGAGAGAGAGACAGAGAGAGAGAGACAGAGAGAGAAAGAGAAAGAGAGAGTCAGAGAGAGACAGAGACAGAGAGACAGAGAGAGACAGAGACAGAGAGACACACACACACACAGAGTCAGAGAGAGACAGAGACAGAGAGACAGAGAGAGACAGACACACACACACACACACACACACACACAGAGAGAGAGAGAGAGAGAGAGAGAGAGAGCGAAGCATAAGGGAGTTGATCTGAATGTGTTTGCCTCTTCGTTTATCTCACTGTTGTCCAGCTGTTGATGTACCTCAATGGTAGAGTACATTCTTGGCATGTGAAAGGGCCTGAGTTCAATCCCAAGCCTTCCTCCACCAATAGTAAAAGAAGAAGGAAAAATAGTAACAAAAGCATCTGAGCTTGAATCCTTCAGAAGCCGAAGCTGTCTCTAAACTCTTTGGTGCTTTACATGTGCCATGCCCCAGCTAGTAGTTCTGACCCAGACAGATATCGGACCCAGAAAGATAAAGCACTAAACCAAAACCCCTGGCTTCCCACAGGATCTAGTATGCAATCTGGCAAACCCAATATGTGTATTTGTACATATTTAACATATCTGAAACTGACTCTACATACACTGATGGAGCTGCAAGGAGAGACAGAGAATGGGCAGGGATATAGAGCAGAATGGGACAACATCTAGACCATAGGAAGAGGCTTCTACATGAATGTATGTACTCACATACCCATAAATAATTGTTTGGATTGTTTTCTTAGCCATTATTCTTTTGCACACCCAAAAGGGTATGAAGCAAAAGAAGCAGAAGGCCATGTCCTTGCAGGTCAGCACTAGCCTGGGTCCGGTAGCATTTCCTGACCATTTGCCCACAGATTCTCTGCTGCTCTCTGGGACTTGCTGGACCTTAGATATTGAGACTTACCCACAGAACATGAAGATGGTGCTGGAGGTGGCATCATAGGGCAAAGGCATTGTTTGTTGAAGGCAAAGCTGCTCACACCCTCCATTAAAGCCATCAGAGCAGTCGATGCCCTTGGAGTGATCATAGCAGCCAGATCCATCCTTCATGGGCCTCAGTTCCTCAGGACACTGTTTAGAGAGAGGACAACAAGGTGGTTATGATGCAGGAGGTGGCAGGTTCCCTCTTTCTCCCTATGGACACAAATGGGGTCCATAAAACTCATTAAGAACTGTAGGGCCTTGGATAACCCTCTTTATTTCTATAACCTCAATGTACCTTGCAGTAAATAAGACTTTTGTGGTCATCTTTTCCACTGAGCCATGAGACAGAAGGGACATAAAGTCAAAACACTTAGGATATAGATTTTCATGGTAATGGTGCTAGGGTCATCTCCTTAATTGTTTTTATCTTTATTGCCTGACCAGGTTCCCTACTATAATGGTCACAGAGAAAAGCTGCTAAGTATATTAAAATGAAAGTTAAGCGTGAGTTTAAATTCCAGTTCCTCTCTTTGTGTGACTTTAGGCAAGTTACTACCCTCTCTGAGTCTCATTGTTGTTATCTATAAAATGGGCATAATATAACTATAGGTTAGCTGTGAGGCCTAAATATGAAGCATAAACATGAATGCCTACTCATTTCAGAATCTGTCACATAATTGGTACTCAAAAATGTATATTACCTTTCAATATTGAATTAATCTCTTCTCCACCTTTATTCCTGGAGCCCGAAGTAAACAACTTATATACTCAAAGCAGTGTAGAGAGACCTCCTAACCAGTCTGTCTTCTCTGCATTGTCTTCTATGTAGCCACTCAAATCTTATTTCCTAACAGCACCACATCTCAGTTTACGTACATAAATGAGGCTGCAAATGTTTGAATCTTTCTTATGCTGACAATCCAGATTGTTTGTAAATCCTCTGTCTGCTATGTATGCATCCTTCCATGGGACCCTCCCTCGGTCCCTAAAGAAACCCTAGAGATAGCCACATTTCAGGACCTCAGCTGGATACAATTGTCTATGTGTTTGTCTCTGTGAATGAGAAAGCTCATGTTGAAGTTCACCTGCCTTTTAATTCCTGTCATTAGATGGGCTAAACTCATCTCCAGATCTGCTGATAGACATATAATTCCAATCCCAACATCTTTGCTTTCTGAACAAGGTATTAGGTTTTAATTGCAGTACCTTGCTGTCATTTTCACTAAGATAACACACAGAGCACAGCCCTCTTCATCCATCAATAGACATCGATGATTAAAATGCCCCGTCTCTGTCTCCCCCTCTGCTATCTGTATGGTTTCCTCCCCAACTTCCTAAAATTATAGGAATAACAACATATGCGCACGCATGCACACACACACACACACACACACATTAATTTCCATAAACCACTACAATAAAAAAAAAGGAGGTCAGCTCTCTTGGAAATTACATTTTGCCTAAGTATGATTTGTAATTACAAATGCACAAGAGAATTCTTCAAGATATTTGAGTCTGGTGCCAGCAAGGGTGATGCAGAAACTAGGTTATAAATGGCTTTTGTCAAGCACCAGAAAGGTTATAAAATAGCTACATTTTGTGCATAAAAAGAAAAATCAATTCTACATGTGAGTGAAGTGTTGTACATATTAATACAAGCTCGGGAGAGGCCTTGCGTATTCTGAACATCAACTCTCAGGCAGAAGGGTGCTGATTGCCTGGTTCTTTTGGAGCAAGTTGCTATACTAGGGGCTTGTTTCTGTCCATCTAGAAATATTCAGAAACAAGTATTGGACTTTCTTGCCAGTTCACAGGAGATCCCTGCCATAAGGTATTTGTTAAAGTTCCTTCCATCCCTTCCTGGCTCACATCCCTTTTCTTGTTTCAATTGATGCTCAGTATACTACATGCATTTTGTTGTTGTTGTTGTTTTGGCAAAGCTACCTGTCTTTGCTTCTTTAGTCATCATAGCAAACACATAAGGAGACTCCTCAGGAGCCATTGTGTCTACCTCAAGCCCCAGAAACTATGACTGTTACCATCTATGGTGTTGTCTTCACAGGTGTGAATAAGAAAAAGCTTTTGACACTATTTTGGATTTTACAGGGTTATCTAAATGTCACCACAAATGTCCTGTAAAAGAGAGAAGAAATTACACTCACAGCAGCAGGCAGCAGCCAGTGCAGAGATTGGTAACTGATCTATCAGCATGCTAAGAACCAGTGACTGCAGCACTCAGGTCTGGGTGCTCCTATGTCACCCTCGCTCTCCAAAGTTCAAGAAGGATCACAGAGAAGGGACAGACCGAATATAGGTGGAAGATGGGGAGGAGTGCTGTGAGATGCTTCTTCATATGGAAGGTCATCGCCATCCTGAACTCACCGAAGCTGTGATTATTTATATACAACCTGGATTAAGATCTCCCAGCATGTACAGACAGACAGGCAAGGAGCTCATGAGAAACTCCTTGCAAATATTGGTAATTGATGGCTACTTAGAGAGGAAAATTTCATTTTCTTTCAAAGTGTGACTGCTAATAGCCTATCCATGTATATGCAGACGAATTTGTCTCTCTCTGTATATATATATAGAGAGAGAGGGCATGAGGTGAAAGAGAGTCATGTTGGGAGACTCCAAGGAAGGGAGAGAGGGAGAAAATTGGGATTCTATCTGATCAAGATAAGAGAGAGAGAGAGAGAGAGAGAGAGAGAGAGAGAGAGAGAGAGAGAGAGAGAGAGAGATCCCCCACAGAGGAGCAAAGTGCAGGCAAAGAAAGAGATTTGTGCAATGTGGCCATGAATCAGAACTGATTCAGCCATCAGGAGCTGGAAGAAGGAATGCATACATTCTCCTCTAGGGCCTTCAGTGGAAGCACCATCTCCCAATCATTACCTTGGTGTCTTAGGGTTTTATTGCTGTAAACAGACACCATGACCAAGAACAACTCTTAATTGGGGCTGGGTTCAAAGGTTTAGTCATTATTACCAAGGTGGAAACATGGCAGCATCTAAATAGGCATAGTGCAGGAGGAGCTGAGAGTTCTACATCTTCTGAAGGCTGCTAGAATCCTGGCTTCTAGGTAGCTAGGATGAGGGTCTTATAGTACACACCTACAGTGACACACCTACTCCAACAGGGCCACACCTTCTAATTGTGCTACTCCCTGAGCCTAGCACATACAAACCAACACACTTGGGTAAGATTTCTGGCTTCCAGAAAAATTAGAAAATGTATAGCTCTTGTTTTCAGTCCTTGATTTTGTAATTCCTTACAGTATCTAGAGGAAAGATAGATGGATACTGCCACTGTCTGCTGACAAATGAGGGGAATGAGGAGGTTAAACTCATCAGCATTGGAAATGGCAGGACTTCCTAGGTTTGTCAACTCCGTAGCTCTTACCTGAAGTGTATGTGTGTGTATGTGTGTGTATGTGTGTGTATGTGTGTGTGTGGTAGTTAATTTTGATTGCTAACTGGTTTGAGATATGCATAAGAGATTAGTAGAGAAGCCCCATGTGTCTATCAAGATGTTTATATAAAAAGTATTTGCTCATGTGTGCACTGATCAAGTCATTGGTTTAATCCACTGAAGTATTCAATTTTGAACATTGTATTTAGAAGTAGAGGAACTGTGGCTGTTGGGATGTAATTGGGAGAAAGTTATGGAGACATGCCTCTGGAGGTTGAATCTTGGGTCGGCCCCTTTCCTTCACTATCTAGCCCCACTTCCTGGCTGTTGTGTAGTGAGCCTTTTTTTTTTTTTTTTTTTTTTTTTTTTTTTTTTTTTTTACTGTGCTCTTCTACCATGATATTGTGCAGGACCACAGCCCAGAAAAAATGGAGCCAACAGACCATGGACCCTCTAATACCATAGACACAATAAATATTTCTTCTTTTAAGTTGTTTCTTAGTGATATTTGTCACAATGAAAAGGTGAGTAATGTATTAGATAAGTTGCTTCAAAGCTCTGTCATTTGTTGGTTAACAAAGAGTCAGAGAAAGGCTTCAGCTGTTTTTTTTTTAATTAGGTATATTCTTTATTTATATTTCAAATGTTGTCCCCTTTCCTGGTTCTCCCCTCCCCCAAAAATCCCATAAGCCATCTCCCCTTCCCCAACCAACCCTCCCCCACTTCCCTGTCCTGGTATTCCTCTACACTTGGGCACCAAGCCTTTCCAGGACCAAGGGCCTTTCCTCCCTTTGGTGTCTAACAAGACCATCCTCTGCTGCCTATGTGTCTGGAGCCACGGGTAACTCCATGTGTACTCTTTGGTTGATGGTTTTGTCCCTTGGAGCTCTGGGAGTACTTGGTGACTCATATTGCTGTTCCTCCTGTGGTGCTGCAAACCCCTTCAGCTCCTTTGGTCCTTTCTCTATCTCATCCATTGGGGATCTTGTGCTCAATTCAATGACTGGCTGAGCATGTCCCCCTCTGTATTTGTCATGCACTAGGAGAACCTCTCAGGTAATAGCTATATCCAGCTCTCGTCAACCAGCACTTGTGGGCATCCAAAACAGTGTCTGGGTTTTGTAACTGTATATAGGATGCATCCCTGGGTGGGGTAGTCTCTGGATGGTCTTTCCCTCCAACTCTGCTCAACCACTCTGGAAATCAGTTTGGTGGTTCCTCAGAAAACTGGGCATAATACTACTGGAGGACCCCCACTATATCAGTCCGGGGTATATATCCAGAGGATTCTCCAGCATGTAATAAGGACACATGCTCCACTATGTTCATAGCAGCTCTATTTATAATAGCCAGAAGCTGGAAAGAACCCAGATGGCCCTCAATGGGGAAATGAATATAGAAAATGTGGTATATATACACAATTGGGTACTATTTAGCCATTAAAAACAATGAATTCATGAAATTCTTAGACAAATGTATGGAACTGGAGAATATCATCCTGAATGAGGTAACCCAATCACAAAAGAACACTCATGGTATGCACTCACTGATAAGTGGATATTAGCCTAGAAGTTTGGAATACCCAAGACACAATTCACATATCAAATGATGCCCAAGAAGGAGGAAGAACAAGGTATGGATCCTTGGGTCCTTTCTAGAAGGGGGAAAAAACATCCACAGAAGATACAGAGACAAAAGGCTTCAGCTGATCTAACCATGTTACTCTACAGCTGACGGTCAAAGATTGTACAATTCTGGACAGATGCCCAGCTGAGGCATGAGCTCTCCCTAGTCTGGGCTCTGGACTCTCTGCCCACACACTCCATTTTAGCCTCATAAGAAGTGGGCTTCATTTTACTGTGCCTCATGGGACATACCTGTATATGGAAATAAATAGAAATAATAAGGTCTTTCTTGATGGCATTGCTGTAAACTGTGCGAACATATAGCAGGTTTTAATGGGTCTGACTTTGGACCTGACATATAACAAGAACCAAATAAGTAAAAATTGTGACTAGATAAATTGTAAAATGATAAATACATAGACCCTCTATCACCATAGAAAATGGAACTGAAGCTCCTAGTTGACTTTCTTGTCCTTTTCTATTGGTCTTGTCCTTCACTGGATCACTTATCAGATGCTTATTATTGAACAAACAGTATTGACTCAAAGCTGAGTGTTTTCAGTGCTAGATATAAAGTAATTCATAATATAACCAAGCTCCTGTTTTTATATAGTTTAAACTCCAGAACATAGATGTAGTGGCTATTCCTGGTTGTCAACTTGACTATATCTGGAATGAACTACAGTCTAGAATTGGAAGGCTCACCTATGATCCTAATATGGAGGCTCAGAGAGATAAGTTTCTGACCTGGATCTTGGTATGGAGATCTTGAAGCATGGTGGCTAAGACAAGGAGTTCTCCGAGTTCAAGATCATTTGGGATTAAAGGCATGGATGCATACGCCTTTAATCTGGGCCACACCCTCTGTTGGAGACCTACAGCCTTTAATCTGGGATACACCCTCTGCTGGAGATATATAAGGACATTGGAAGAAGGAAGATTTACTCTCTCTCACTCTTCCTTGCCTGCTTGCCTCACGGGACTGAGAAACTGCTAGATCCTTGGACTTCCATCCACAGCTGCTGCTGACCATTGTTGGGGAGTTGGACTATAGACTGTAATTCATCAACAAATTCCCTAACTATATAAGGCTATCCATACGTTCTGTGACTATAGAGAACCCAAACTAATACAATAGACAAAAAGAAAATACATAAAATGATTATATAAGTAAGTCATTTAGCCTAACAAAAGTAAAAAGTATACTGGGATAAAGGTTTTATAAGGATGGGGTGGAGGAAGCACGAATTAACAACCTAGATATAAAATAGGCCTTTCATTTGAGAAGAGACTTAGGCTACTTAAAGTTTTGCATCAGTTTGAGGAATATAGGCACTGTAAGTGGTTTCCAATTCATGACTATACCATGTTTTCCCATTTATTTTACTTTTCTTCTATTCATTTCATTAGCATTTAAGTTTTAACATAAATGTCCTATATACATTTTATAAAATTATTGTTTATGTTGTTCATTGTGTTTTAGGAATTGTAAATGTTACTGCATATTTTTCTTTCTTTGTCCCTAAGTTCATTGCAATACATACATATTAATAAAAAGAAGACAACTCAGGAGCTGCAGAGACTGACACTTAGCAGTGAAGAGGGATTGGTGTTGTCCTTGCAGAGGACCAGAGTTCAGTGTACAGAATCCACAGTACGTGGTTCACAATTGTCTGTAACTCCAGCTCCAGAGGATTCAGTGCCTTTTTTTTGGCATCCGTCAGCACTGAAGTACTTGCACGGGCACATACACATGTATTCACACACATTTAAAAATAAAACCTTAAAAAAATACAACTGGTAAAAAAAATACAACTTGTTAACTTGTTCCTATATTGTCAAGTCTTCCTGAACTCATCCTTCAGAATTAGGATTCAAAGAAAATCTTCAAGCATTTTGTCAGTAAATGTGTGATTTATAAACAAGAGCGTCATAGTCTTCTGAACACTGTTCTATTGAGTCTTCTAATATTGTTTTTGGTCTTAATGGCTGGAATATCCCACTCTAGTCTGATTTTACTAATGAATACTCAGGAGCCAGATGCTGGGGTTTAAGCCTGTTAGCTCAGAGAAGCAGAGAAAGCACCCAGCTGACTTTCTACTCTACCAACTCCCAGGAGGAAAAGATCTTTCCACTTCTCCCCTCTGTCTTAGATACTGTTCAACTCAATGACCCCCCTTTCTGTTTTCTTATGCTCACTTCCTGTCAGCCTCTTAACCTAGGATTGATGTTATGTAGCTCTTGGATTTAAGGTGTGCACTAGGTTTTTCCAGTTCACCATCTTGAGGTTCACAATATGGTCAAATGTCCTCCATATTTGGCAACATCACTGTGCTGAACAATAGAGATACTGCTCATGCTTGAGAGAAAATAGCACGGATGCCTTGGTGGCCTGTCATTCTTATGCCTGTGACTTCTTTTCAGTATTGCAAATCCCTTTAGAAACTGTGTCTTCTAGAAATCAAGTGTTACCTGGACTTTTCTGACCAAACTAAAGTTTTCCAAGCTTTCTGCTAATATTTCTGCTCCTTATACTCACTACAAATGTAGGTAAAATCAGCATCTGAAGTCCATAGCATAGCTTTGAACCTCCTTAGCATTTATTCTCACAAGTTATCTAGTCTGTCACTTTAAAAATCTCAAAATATTATAAAAAATGAAAATGCATTTTTTACCAGGCAGTGGTGGCACACGCCTTTAATCCCAGCACTTGGGAGGCAGAGGCAGGCAGATTTCTGAGTTCCAGGCCAGCCTGGTCTACAGAGTGAGTTTCAAAACAGCCAGTGCTACACAGAGAAACCCTGTCTCAAGGAAATAAAAAAGAAACACATTTTTCTCTTTTCTTCTTTTATTTTTTTTACATTTATTTTTCATTAGATATTTTCTTTATTTACATTTCAAAAGTTATCCCCTTTCATTCCCCCCACAAAACCCCCTATTCAGTCCCCTCCCCCCTTTCAATAGTGTATAGTATGCAATCCCCACTAGAGTCACTATCACATGTAAAACCTCATAAGCCGTGTTTACTCTTAAAACTCTTTAGTCTTCTGAATTCCTTCCTACTAGCACCACCTATTCATCTCTGTCTTCATCTTCTCCATCTGCCAGGGAATCAGTTTCAAAGGCTTAAGAATTATGAAAGGTTTAGTTGCAGCAACAGCCCCATCTTGAGATTCTGACTTTCTGTTTTAGTTCCCTTTGTATCCTGGGACTAAAACACCTAAGACAAACAACTTACAGAAGAATTTCTTTTGGCCAGTGTTTCAGGTCATGGAGACAATGGCAAAGAGGAGGCTGTTCAACTTCTTGACAGACAGGAAACAGAACCTTGAGAAAGGCCTGGGAACCAGGTTGAAACTTTATATTCATACCCTCCAGTGACCTACTTCCTGAGGCTAGACCCCACCTCCAAAAGATTCTGTCCTGCCCCCCAATAGCATCACAAAGTAGGCACTAAGGGACAGTACATGTGCCTTTGGGAGACTTTTCAAATTCTCTCCATGAAACACTTGCTGTGTGATGCACAGGAAACTTCGACACCTGTTGTTTCCCAGTAGGAAGTAGTATGTGAGTTGTCTTTAGAGTGGGCTTAAGGTTCATGTCGCCACATAATTTATCTGTCAAAATTTTTCCACTTATTTTAGAATTTGTTTCATTTGGGTCCTTGCGTGGTTCTTAGACCATGGGGACAGAGCTGTCATGTATGGTGTTAGTTCCCTGAAAAGGAAGAGACACCACACTCTTCTTTCTTTCAATCAGGAAGACACAGTGAATATAGAGAGCCTGGAGCCTGTCCTCTCCTGAGAAATGGATCAACCTAGCATTGGTTTCAGTACGCAGGTCTTCAGAAATGTCAGGTGTAAATGTCTGTTAGTTAAAATACCCTATCCATAACATTCTGTTATAGCTGCTTGTCCTGAAATATACACTATATTATTGATCTCTAGCTTGTTTCCTCTGTGTCTGGAAATCATACTGTGGATATGCGAGTTTTTTAAATCTATTAAGAACCTTTTCCTGGCTGAGAGTATATGTTCTATCTTTGGTAGGCACCAAAACATATATAATTTTCTGTTTGAAGCAGTGTATTCTATTAACATTATGCATATCTTATGATAGTGTTGGTTGGTTCTTCCTATAATGCTGGCAACTTTCTGTTGTTTTTGCCAGATGTTCCAGGAGAAATTGTGAAGGAATCCACCATGATCATGATTTGTCTCCTTTTCCTTGTTATTCTTTCACCTTTTGCTTTGCTCATTTTTCACTGTTTGGTGCATAAACATTTATGGTGATTATGCCTTATCTGCGAATGATTCCATCATCTGGATATGATGTTCTTCCCTGGTAATTTCTAATACCGTATGTTTTATCTACTATCAATATAGCCACTCCTACTCTTGTTTTATTTCCACGATTCAGACTTTTACACTTCAACCTGGAAATGTGAGATAAAATTGCGATAGGCAGCATATAGTTGAATAGCATTTTAATCTACTGTCAAATTCTTGTTTGTAAATCCATGCTCTCAGATGACTTAGGTTTAATTGTCGACTGATGCTTTACTGCCACACTTTTGTTTGGCTTTCTGTTGTCTCACTTCTCCTTTTTGCTCTCTTTCCTGTGGGCTATAGTTAAGAGCTTCATTTGGTTTGCCAATTTTTGAGCACATTTCCTCATACAGTTTTCAGGCTTGATTGTTTTAAGTTATATAACTTGTTAGTTGACTGTCACTTAGATTTTTCCCATGGAGAAGTAAAGCTTATTAGCCTTATTTCTCTTTATGTTTCATGTCTATGTCTCTTCTCCCATGTAATGAAATTTCTTCATCATTCCTTTAAATGTAATCTAGAACTAATTGGACAGTGCTACCAGTTTTGGTTTCAATCATCGAACACAGTTATAAAGACAGAGAAGGAAGGTCTACTGTGTCTACCAGTATTTTTTGTTCTTCTTCCCCTCTTGGTATTCCAGAATTCCTTATGCGATCATTTCTTTCCTTTATTTGATTGATTAACTGACAGATATTTTTAAAAACAAATACTCATATAGCCTAGGCTGGCCTCTCAGCCTCAATGTTAGAGTGCTGGGATTTCCAGAATGCTCTGTCACATCCACTTGCTTGTTATTTTCTCTCCATTTAGACAATGCCCTCAGCAGTTCTCTCGAAGACAGTTTGCTGAGCACAATCTCTTTGTTCTGTTGCTGAGAATGTTTTAGTTTCTCTTTGAATCATAGGGAATGTGTACATTGAACATTGGAATTTTCATCATTCAGCACTTAAATAATATTGCACTTGCAGGTCATGGTGGTGACAACTTTAGTATCAGCTCTTGGGAAGCAGAGGCAGGCAGATATCCATGAGTTCTGGGCCATGATGGTCTACGTAGTAAGTCCCAGACCAGTCAGGGATGCATAGAAAGACTGTCCCAACATTCCCTCTACCAAAAAATAAAAATAAAAAATGTGATCTCTTAGGAAAACCTACTGTATTAAAATTTTGTTACTTCATAAATAAGATCCAATTTCATTTCCACTCACCAGTATTTATAACATATAAAAAAAGTCAGACTGCTGTTTTGATGTGAATGCCTATGTAGCTCTCCTGCTTAGTGCTTGCTAGCTTTTTAAATATATAGGTTTTTAAAAAATTTGGACAGTTTCAGCTGTAATTCTTTAGCCTATATCTTTACTTCTACAACTGCAAATGTACAAACATTAGTACTTAGTGATTATAGTAGCACTAGCCTTTAAGAGTATATTCATTTTCTTTTTCAATATTGTCTCTGGTAATCAGAGTAGATACTTTTTTATAGATTTAATTTTACTAAGTGTTTCCTTTGATATCTCCATTCTTTTGCTGAACCTATTCACGAAGTTTTTTATGAAAAATTTATTTCCTGCATTTTTCTCTCTAAAATTTCCACTTGGTTCTCTACTATACCTTTATTATTATTGCTATTATTATTATTATTTTACTATCTGTAGATTTCTTGTTTCCAGAGTGCTTGCTTAAGTATTTTTTTAAAAAATTATGGTTATTTTAAATATCATCATTGATTAATTGTAACACAAGTTATTTTGGTGTTGGACTATGCTGGCTATTTTGTTTTTTCCACTCAGTTTGAGAGGTTTCTGGTTATTAAGATGGGAAATGACTCCACACGGCAGCCTGGGCACTTCAGCATAATGTTACTGTGTTTTGAAGTTGGATATTGTTCACATTTTCTGTTTTACATGTTTCCTCTGATACTGCTTCAGTAGCAGAAGACCATTTCTGACAAAGGTAGAGAGATGCACATGTTCTCTATGTGGAGTCCATCTACACCTGAGAGGTAAGGATCGCTCCTCCTTGTGGCTTTGAGAGATGAGGATCTGATTACATAATATAGTACTTCAGTGAGACTGTTTCTTCCCAGAGAGCAAGGACAAAACCTAGATGTTGCTCCCTGCTGGGTCTATCTGATTCCACACTGGTGGGCAAGGCCTCATTATTGCTGGCCCTTGATAATTATCCAGACTTCTTCCTAGCCTTCCTGTGACAACAGTCCAGTAGGGAAGGGGTGGTGCTCCAAGGCTGTGTGTGAGTAGACATCAGGCTCCTCAGGAGCTCTCCTCACTGACAATGAGCAGGACAGGAGTGGGGTGCTCATTACCTGATTACACAAATTAGATTTCTGGCGCTTTACTTCATCTTTCCTGGCATGGAAAGAGGGTAAGTGTACATTCCCCCACACCCACTGTAAATTTTGGAGTAGAGCCATTATTTAACAATTTTCTGCTTTGCCTAGCCACCATTCTCCAAGAAACTTACTATATTTAGCTATGGATGCTTTGGGGTGTTCTATTTTCTCTTTTTCAAATGTGCCTATTGGCATTTCTGAGCTGCTGATTCCTTTGGCAAAGAAAAAGTATTCACCTCTGAGAGAGAGAGAGAGAGAGAGAGAGAGAGAGAGAGAGAGAGAGAGAGAGAGAGAGAGAGAGAGGATGTATATGTGCTGTATATAAAATGCCTGGTGATTTTAGTTATATTTAACAAGAGAAAAAATAGAGAAGAGCTATCCATTTCACCGCAGGCTGTTTTTGTACAGCCCTACAGCTAAGACTGACTTTTATTTACAGTTTTCCAGAAAAAGGAGAATAAGAGATAAAAATAAAAGACCACATACGATTTGCCAAACCTAAAATATTTACTATATAGTACTTTATACTTGAAAAGAAAGAAAGAGGAAAAAGTCAGTTGCTGACCCATGACTTCAGTCCTGAAAAATCCACAGTTTACCCTAAGTATACCTGGAGGGCGTGGGGAGGGTTGTCAGCACAGGAACAAAGTGATTTGATTTGCTGCTTTGAAGACATTACCCAAGCTAGTGAATTCAATTATCTTTAAGCATTTTCTGAGAGCTCACAAGAGGAGCCCTGGGAAGTAGGCTCTATGAGAGTGGGAATGGGAATTGGGAAGAAGGTGAGTCCACACTACAATGAGCCACCCTCAGAGGGTGCAGCTCTGCTCTGTGCTCTACAGTCAGTAGGTGAGAGAGATGGAGCCGAACTAATGTCTGCTGAGACATATAAGTTCAGCTCCCATTCTCCCTCAGTTCCTGGGAGGATCCTTAAGAGTATTCAGGCCAAGGGTCCATGAGTTTTAATTCATCTCCATTCTAGAAAAAGGCAGCAGAGGGTGCCTGGAAATTTCCCAGCTGTTCGACCACAGGTTGGTCCTATCCAAATCATCCTCTCCCAGCTGCTTCCTCTATTCCCTGTGCTTCCTCTTGATGCTTCCTAGCCGAATTTTCATCACTACCAAGCCATTTGTTTCTGTTTGTAATTATGCATTTTAATGTTCATTAATTATGGAATGCAAATTGTTCAGAGTAAAAAATTTGTAATGTTGTTCTACCACCCCACCCCCATGTCTAGAAGGTGGGCCAGCTGTTCTCAGCAGAAGTGAAAACAACCAACTTACAAGACAATACAACAAAATACCTTCTTCTGGGGCCTGAGTGTATTATAAGGTACACTATAAAGCTGAGGGGTTTCCTGGTGGCACAAAAAGAGGTTTTGTCTCTCTTGGACCATGAGAGACCTTGGTGTGCCACTTTAATGTTTTTTTCTATAGGGACCAAGCCTCTTATAACTCATGTGCCCTGAAATGGTTGCCTGACTTCTCTGACCTCAGATCTTCTTAGATAGGGGACAAGTAAGCCATATCCCCACAGGCTAGGGGAAAGAATCTCTTAGAAACTAGAGTTTCATCTGGCCCCACCTTGGCCTCTAATTGGTTAGGTGGCTTTGGCAGGGCACAAAAGACTAATGTCTCCATTATAAAATGAAGACACTGGTCAGTGGAAGTTGGAGAAGCTGTTCAGAGCTCAGATTTTGTCAAAGTTTTGTGTAAAGGAGAGAACCATCTTGAATTATTTGAGAGGGACTGACTGAACATCAGAGACTTTATAAGGATGCCCGTGGCTTTGCTCAGCTATGATCAAACTGTACCACTCTGAAGGGGATCTTCAAGGATTCTATTTCCTTAAGTCTCTTCATAGGAGCAACCAAAATAACGGCACTACCTCCTAATCATAATGTTCCTCTTAACTTGAACACAGCTCCTATGATCATTGTAAAAACTTGTGATGAGACTCTAGAGTCTAGAACCCGAGGCTCTAGCAGAACACAATGCCAATCACATAGAATATACAAAACTACAGTGAAGTCTTTTTTCGGAGTTTGTTTGGTGTATGTCCTTGCTCTAATGAGCCTCAGTTTCCAAATTTATATAATGAAGAAAGTAAATAAGATTCTGGCTTTCTGAGATCATGTGCCCTGACACAAAACATGTGTTCATGAAATGTGGGACAGTTGCTACTTGCTCCAGACATAAAACCTGCAGGGGAACTCAGGAGATACATCTAAGAAAGATCAGTGGACACAACCAGAATGACCCTTTGTTCTCATTGACAATGCTCAGGTTGAACTGGTATGCTCCTGGGCACTTTGCAGATAAGAGAACCAGAGCTCAGAAGACTAAGTGGCTTGCCTGAGGTAACACAGAAAGTGAGTAGCAGGATGAGCCTATCACTGAAGGCTCCCACTGGAAATGTGTATCTGTTCCTTTGATCCTCATTGAGGCCTGACTGCCTATCATGTCCCAAATGGTATAGACTGATGAGGTCCACAAGGGGTTATTGGGATCCTTCTTAGAGAGGCTCTCTGCTGGATCAAGCTTAGGAGCTTTAAGAACAGAGAGGTTATTTGTAACAGACTTGAAGGTGCAGGTCAGATATAGCATCTTGGGAACAAAAAGAAGGAGGAAAGAAAACAAAGAAGGACATAAAATAGATATTTACTGAGTACTTACTGCATGTACGATACTCTGCCATCTAATGTTTCTGAGTTTTAACAATGTTTCTCTAAGATGTACTGAGTTTACAGGCAAGGTTTCTGAAATCACATAAGCTAATCAAGTGTGGTGGTTTGAATATACTTGACCCAGGGAATGACACTATTAGAAGGTGTGGCATTGTTGGAGAAAGTCCATTACTTTGGGGGAGGACTTAGAGACCCTCAGCCTAGATACCTTGAAGACAGCCTCAGCCTCACTGTCTTCACATTAACATGTAGAACTCTTGGCTCCTTCTCCAGCACCATGTCTGTCTGGATACTGCCATGCTTCCTGCCATGATAATAATGGACTAAACCTCTGATTATATAATTATTAACAAAAATATTGTTTTTTTTATAAAAGTTGCCTTGGTCATAGTATCTTTTCACAGCAATAGAAACCCTAACAAAGACAGCAAGAGTTACTGAATTCAGCATGAACTGTTGCTTGATAATAGAATGAGGGTAGTTGGCTTTCTTGGTCCCAGAGAGCCTATTAAATGCTGACTGGAATAGACATGTGTGGGGAAGGCCAAACTGCTCCCCCAATATCCCTGCGCTGCAACAAGTCCTAATCCTCCTCCCTTTCAAGCTTTATCTGTCAACAAGACTAACTAGTCCAGCGACTAATACTGAAATTGATTTGTACAAATAGGCTAAGCAAGATCCCATAATTACTGGAAGTTTTAATCAACTCACGCCGGTTCAGTTGCCATTCAATTTGTACTGGGCCTTGGTGCTGCCAAGAAGGGAAAGACTGTACTGCACTAAGAATTAAAAGGATCAATAAGTCCAGACTATGGAATAGCAGCTGTAGTCCCCACCAGGGTCCTCTGGCCTTAGAGTAGAAATGTCAGAGGATTTCCAAACTCCTGGGAGAGTTCTAAGCACAGAGCCAAACCCCCACCTCACATAGACAACACCAAACAGTTTCTTCAGGTTTCAAGCACTGGGCAAATGTGTCCATGTTCTGGTTGTCCTTATCTTCCTAAAGAAACCTATCTGCCTTATATTCCAATTCCTGTGGTACTGTTTTGTGCATCTCTTCCTGACCTTTAATATCACAATATTCAGGAGACAAAAGGGAATGAAGTGTATGTAGTACAGAAACTGTGTGGCATCAAACAACTAAGGACACCTCTCTTCTGCTGGCTTTAAAATAGAAGCATTGATAAATAATGGCCTTCTGGGGTTGGGGGTAATATGTAGTCCCATCACAGGTAATAAATACTTTTGGGCAGTCTCCTTCTTCTTTTGATTATTTGTTATTATATTTTGTGCTGCTGGGGATGGAACTCTGGACCTTACACATGCCAGGCAAATAGTTTACCGCTGTGCTTCATGTCTCTCCTCTGCATCCCTTTTGATGCACTGGTCAGAAAAAAAAAAGATTTCTTCTCTCCCATGCTGAGATAATTCGTGCTATGCAGTCTGTCTCCCAGGGAATCCTGCCTGTTGAGAAGGACTGTCTCAAATAGTCTTTTTCAGTGCTGAATGGCATGCAAGGCACTGGTTAGGCAGGACTAGGCCTGTACCTCTCCTGGTGTAGCTACTTAGAAGTCGCAGGAGGCCATCTAGTCCTTTCATTAACATTTTAGGCCATAATTTTCTCGACTTAAAATGAGACTAGTTTATACCTAGTTAGAATTGTAATAGAAGAAATAACATTCAAATATTTGGTATATGACACATGGCAAAAATCCAAATAGTATGAAAGTTATTATGATTATTACCACTCTTAATACTTGATACATGGCAAATATTTTTGAAATGTAGTGTAAGTCTGGCTGCACAGCTTCATTTTGGCTTGGTTTCCAGTAAAATTCCAACAGGCCATTCTCTCCACATGCCAGCCATCTGTGCAGCATTCAAAACATGCTCACTGCAGGCACGACAAAGGAAATTGAAATGTTTTTAGGTCATAGTGTGGGGCAGGCACTATGCACAGTGGTATCCTCATATGACTTTGCTGAAGACCTGCTGTAGTTCGCTGTGACTAGTATAAGCTTTGTAAAGAGTAAACATGCTTTGAGGCCAAGCTATTCCCCCTAATGTTTATCTTTGGATGCAGAATAGAGCGTTGGTTCAAGAATACAGCTTCTAACCTCAATGAGTATCTGTCAAATGGGAGAGCTAGGTCAACTGGAATGGAAGTACTCATGGATCAGTATGACTAAAGCTCTAGGACTGTGCCAAAGAACATTAGACAAATCCTGATCAAAAAAGTGGACAAAGGAGCCAAATAGACTTTTCTCTACAGCAGAAATATGAAGGAGCAAAAATTCCATATATTATTGGAACATTTCAAATCAAAACCACAATGATGTCTACATTATTCCCACTATGGTAACTATTACCAAAAAATAACACACAGTGATAAAGATTCGTAGAAATTGGAATCTATGGGGAAAATGTTGACAGGATTGTAAGGCAGTGTGGCTGCTATGGAAAACAACATCGAAGTTTCTTAAAAGAAAGAAAGAACAAAAGAAAGGAAGGAAAGAAGAAATGAAGAAAGAAAGGTAGGAATGAAGAAAGAAAGGTAAGAAATAAAAGATAATAGAAAAAACAAAAGGAAAGAAAAGAAAAATAAAAGTACTGCATGGTCCAGGGGTTCCACATCTGTGTATAAATCCAAAGTAAGGCACAGCAGGGTCTTGGAGAGACGCCTGTATGAGTTTCTTTGGCATTATTCATTGTAGCTAAAAGGTATAATTACTGATGAATGAATGGCTCAAAAAACATGCAATACATGCACACATTGGAATATTACTCTGCCTTAAAGGAGAAACTCTGATGCTTAGGACACTATGTATGAACTCTGAAGACATGCTGCGTGAAATAAATCCCAGAAGCATCAGCACTATGCTTCACTTTCTTGAGGTTCCTGGAGAAAATAGAAAATGAAATATTTCCTAGAGGTTTAGGGGCAAGAGATCGAGCTATTATCTTGGAGGATATAGTTCTCTTTACCAGATAAGATGTTGGTGGACAGTGATACAAATACAGTTAATGCTACTATACCATACACATAAAAAATAGTTAAGATGATATGGTGGTTAATGGTATCAGTTTGAGAGGATCTAGAGTCGTAAGCCTCTGGAAATGTCTATGTGAGATTGTCCAGATTTGGTTAATAGGCACACTGAGTGTAAACATTGATATTCTAAGGTCTGTGATTCTTAAACTGGATAAAAAAGAAGAAACTAGCTGGGTATGGGTGCTTCTCACTCTCTGTTTCCTTACTACAGATGGGATGTAACAAACTGCTTAAAGCTCCTGCTTCTCCACTGTGAAGGCAACATGATTAGTAGAGACCCAAAGCAGACCTTAGACCACCTGCAGGATGGGATGGCCATCTAGGGAGAGTAAAGCTATGTTCAAAATGGCTTGCCATGGGGCAACAATGCTGGGATAGCAAGGCGTCACCACACAGTAGTGCATGCTCTCTCTCTATGTGTCTGTCTCTCCATTTCTCACTCATGATCACAGCTGACTAATGGAGCATGTGATCAGGTTACTTTAGTTTTTGAGGTGCTCCAGGTGTTAGGAGCCCCACTCAGCCATCTTTGTTTTCAAAAGGACCCTTCCATTTTCTGGTCCTCAGTATTTCTTGTTACACAGTGATGGATGTGCAATCCGTTCTCTGACTTTCGTTATGAATCACCCTCCTAGGGTTCTTTGCAAGAATGTCAGGAGAATCTCAGTGGAGGTTGGATGACAGTGTTCAGCTCCTGAGTTGGGAACTGCAGAAAGAATATCTAGGGAGGATGGTTTGAGTTCATGCCCACAACTCACCCCTCAGAAGCTGATCCCTTTTCTGATTGTCTCCATCTGGAGCTCCCTTAGGCTGTGACTGAGCAGGTGTTTCATTCAAAACATGCCTAATCAGAGCCTCTGGTCTCTCAGGTCTCATAAAATCCTAGCTACACTCTCAATAAGCCCTACCCAGATGGGGTGCAAGGGTGCATATGAATATTCTTACAGTCCTTGAGGTTTTATGTGGTAGAAATAAGAGCCAAGGCTTGAGTGAAGGGAGGCCAGGGAACACTTTCTGAGAAAAACCTGCCAGGAATCCTGAAAAATGTCTATTCAATAACTGTCCGGTCATGGTAATAAATTGCCATTGTATAGCTCATTAATAATAGTAATAGCTAACAGTTAATAGTGCTTACTCTGTGCCAGGTACTGTTTAAATGTGTTTAGAATATTAACTGATAACATGAACAGCAGCCTTCTGACATTATCCTACACATTTTACAGAGAAGGAAACTGAGGCACTGATAGATCTATAACTTGGGCCAAGTTTGCAAGATAAGTCAAGGCAAGAGCATGAGGCCATGGCCATGCCACTCTCTGTAGTGGGGTGATTTTTCTAAAGTGTTTGACTTCTGAGTCCACGGTATTGTTCTAGTTTCATGTGATTGTGAGAAGATCCATATTTATTTGGAAGAGAATGATCTTGAAGATACAGATGTGAGGGGTCACATCGGGTCACATAGTGTGTACTATGGAACAAAGCTGAATTTCGGTCTGTAGCATTCTAAAACGAGGTCACTTGGGTTGATGACAAGGCTCCAAGAAGAAGCCATCTCTTCTTCCCAGAATGGGCTCTGTCCTTCTCCCACCCAGGTTCAGACATGTTTTGGATTAAAGCTGTTGGGATCGAAACAGCATCTACTATGATTTCCCTAGATGCCAATGCAAGGCTAAGCTGGGTCACATTACTCTGTGTGAGGGTTAATATTATCAATTTGACAGAATTTATAATCACAACTGCAGCAATCCTGTGGGCATGGCTATGAGAAATTATGTAAATTGTGTTCATTGAGGTGGGATGATTTACTCTAACTGTGATGGGTACCATCCAAAAGGCTGAGATCTTAGACTGACTATTAAGGACATGGGCAGAGTAAATGCATTCTTCTCTTTTTGTTACTGACTGTGGATGCAATGTGACCAGATATCTCCTCCTTCCATATCTTCCTTGTAGTCATGAACCTGGAAATGTGAGACAAACCAGAGCCAGTGTTCCTTAAACTGCATTTGTCAGATATTTTGTCACAGCAGTGAGATAAGTAAATAGCCCCTCCCCCCAATCTTCTCAATTGTCAGGAAAGGTGCAATGTTATCTCCCAGTCCCACAGATGGAAGAGTGAGTCAGGGACAGAAGAGATTCTTCTGGATTCACTCTACACAAGTCTATATTTATTTTGTTTTATAGAAGCACTGTTTTTCATTGTGATTAACACAGAACCAAGGCCATTCTGACAAGGTATACAAGCTACAGACATGTAGGTAAGAGGCCACCTGGGGAAAGTGGCTTAGAGTGACATTGGGCGACTATCGTAGTACCAAATCCTATTTTAAACAGTGGATTCCCTGACAGCAATTTCTTCCTCATAGCAGCTCTAGGTGATAAACATTGTGATCATGCCTACTTGACAGACAGTGAACCTGAAGTACAGAGATGGTCACAAAGGCAGTAGGTGGTAAAATTCACTGTCCCAGGATCATTTTAATTATTCTCTCTCAAACAACTCCTATTAAAGATAATAATTAAAAAATGAAGCAAAACAAACAAACAAACCAAGCACAGCTGAGAGCAGAACTCCCAGCAATCTTGTATCACTAGGCTTCTTTCTATCAGCAACTGATCCTGTGGTGGCTTCTTGAAGGAAATCCAGCTGGGTGTCATGTTGTTCCATCCAGTTCTGCTACACTCTACTGGGGACTGCACTGGACCTGGCAGGTTGAGGTTTGGAATACAAATCTGGCCTCTCCTCATATGTCAATTCATGATGGCTCCATCCATATTTGTCACCAGCTAGCTGTAAGTGGGGATTCCCACACCCTTTCTCAGGTTTGAGTTATCAACTGGAGCAGCTCGTAAGAACCATGGTGACTGGCTTATTACACAGGCTATACTTACAAGACACCAGAAGAGACATATAAGGAAAGGTATGTCAGAGAGCATTCCAATTTTCTCAGACTATCTCAGTCTACAGGAACCTCTATGTTTTCAGAAACTCCCAGATGTGCTTATAGAAATGTCATTATCATAGTTAAAAGTACTGGTCACTGGAGATCAACTGGCCTTCAATCCCTCTGTCCTGTCAGGAGGTTGAGAGATGGGAAAAAAGTCCAAATCTAGTCCTAAATAGATCTTTTCTCTTCCCAGTCCCCACCTTGATGGTGCTATAAAACACTCATCAACATATAAACACAGACAAAGACACCTTTGGAGGCCTCATTGCACACACCTGTAATCCTACTACTGGAGATACCAAGGCAACAGAATGATGAGGTTAAGCAGGAGGATGGTGAGTTTTCAAAGAAAAGCAGGGAGTGGGAGGGGGCAGAGGCACCTGTTCAGTGAAATGGTTATCTAGCATGCAGAAGGTCATGAATTTGATTCCCGTACCATATAAATCAGGTATGGTGGTACATATCTGTAGTCTCAATACTTCAGAGTAATAAACAGGAGGAGCAGAAGTTAAAGGTCATGCTTGGCTACATAGCAAGGAATACAAGCTGTATATGAACCTGTCTCAAGGTTCTTATACAAACACTGAGATGGGGGAGAACTCCTCTGAAGACTAGAAGAGAGTAGATAGGTATTGTATCAGTAAACAACGTCACCAGGAAATACTAGCAGGATTCCTTTTTTATACACTGGGGTTCAAGTTGAAAGCAACTTTTCCAGTTTTACAAAGCCAAGTAGCAGAGGCATGATTTGAACTCATGCAGTTTGATTTCAAAACACTCCCCTTCATAACGGTGCCTAGCTATGAGCTGCTTATTCAGGGGTCAGACCAGGCCCTCATTAAAGTTGCAGAGATGGAACATCTAGGCCTGCTGCGTTTTTCTGGCTCATTTCCCTTCTCCATCTTTTGTAACTAAAAACTCAATTTGCAGCTTAAGGCTGTGTCCTCACACCGTACCTTCTCATTGATCGCCCAGACTCTGAGTGAGAAACGATTTTATAAGCTAGTTGGCTTTGAAAATCATAGAGTGGCAGCCATTGAACATATGCTTCTGTGGGTATATATTTATTCAGCTTATGTTGAGTGTAATTTTGGATGCTTTGCATATTTTATTTTTTGTTGCAGAGAGCAATTTTTAAAAAAGGGAAGAAAAAAAAGTCTCATCACTAAATGGAGACAGATGCCATACAGATATAAATCCAATATATATATATATATATATATATATATATATATATATATATATACACACACATATATGAATTGGAAAAGAAGAGAATCATCAGTCCTGCATTCCAGGAACTGAAGTTGGTAGAAGGTGACTCATAGGCAATGAGAATCAAGTGTTTATTCTGATGACCATGAAAAGATAGCTATCAGATTGGTTCCAGGCCAGATCCTGAGATCTTTATTCCAAGGCCTGCCTCCCAACCTGCCTCATTATTTTTTTCTTTTTGATGTTATTGGAAGGACAGAAATACAGACTTGAGTGCTCCACTCAGTACTTCCAGCAACCCAGAGTGAGTAGTTTAACATGTAATACTGCATGTGAATGCATCATTGTCTGAAGTCAATAGTCTGCAGCTATTAACTGTGTAGGTTGGAACCAAGGTCTCAGACAACAACAGTCTAAGTGCAGAGAAGTCTCCACTAACAGCTTTTGAAGTTGTTGAATTGAAAACTATACCCCACATCCTTACATAAGATAATCACTTTGCTTATCTTCCTAAGTTCCACATTCCAGAGGAGGAGAGCAACTCCATTTGCTGGTATGCAAATGCTTGGATTCAAGAATCTAAGGTCACACTTAAAACTGGCTAAAGAAACTTTTTCTTTTCTCCTATTTTATTTTCTGCTTAAAAGAAGGTCCTCCCTCTACTGATGATATACTCAAGATATAGCAATTTTAAAAGGTGGGTCTCAGAAAAAGTCTGAAAGGTTTTGAATCAATCTGGGGGGGGGGGGAAATAAGCTTATGTATGTGACAAAGATTGAAAGGGGAGAAGTAGAAGCCCAAGAGAAGCCTGCATCACAGGGGATTCCTTGAAAGAGGAGTGTTCATCTCAGTTTGCAAAGTATCCAGTTATGAGCTCAGGATAGGACCCAGATCATTGCTTGTTGACTATGCAAACAAATATGAGTTCTTTGCGGATCATAACGTGGCTCATTCCTCTAATGGAAGGAACCAGAACTTCTTTGCACACATGGGAAATACTTAAGTTCTGCCTACAGAACTTTAAAATGTGAATAAAACTATAGAGCAGATATATGAGCATCTTTATTTACTTTGGTGACAAGTACATTTATTTATTTATTTATTTATTTATTTATTTATTTATTTATTTAACTTGGTGAGATGTGCTATATGCTGGAGATTTTACCACCAGAAGTCTACACTAAAATGAAAAGTTCTGTCGTAATGGGCTCTTGGTGAAATTCTGATAAAAATACAGGATTACATCTACTGTACAAGTTAACTCCATCCTTGCTTATAGATAAGAGAAAGGAGTAAGATGTGAAGTGAAAGATGACCATGGGTTCTCAGAAGCAGGCAATGCTTTACTCCTTGACTGGGGAGGTGGTATGAACATGTTCCTTAATTAGCATTGTTGAAACTGTAAAGGATGCTTCGTCCATTTTTCTACAGCTTGTACATGTCACAGTAAAGTATCTAAACATATAAGAAAAACTAAGGGAAAACATTAAATTCTTAAAGATATTTCCTGGAAGACACGACAAAGGATGTACGGTTCTTTCCCCTCTAAACATTTCACATATTCTCCCCTGAGACTACCATTCTTTCATCATACTGAAAAGGATAAGTTCTTAGCAAACAAGGCATATCACACACCTGCAGTCCCAGCACTCTAGCCACAGAGAGCTAGGAGGATGGTAAATTTGGAATCAGTCTGGCAACCATCCGGGCCTACTTAGCACAAGCTTGTATCTAAGCAAGTTGTTTAAGGTGCACATCACAGCATCTGGTTTATGGATAGTTTTGAAAGATCAAGGAAAGTCAGAAAAGGTTATTATGCTTCCATCTTTATCATGTTCTTCCTTTCCATAAAGGAACTGATTTTGGGAAGTATGAGCCTGCCTGCTGTTCACATGGGACCCTACAATATCATGGACTATAGTGATCCTGACTAGTTTATAGGCAAAACACTTTGGCAGTTTGTCTCATGCCACACAGCTTCCCAGTGACAGAGAGTACCTATGAATCCCTGTCTTTGTCCTGGCAAGTTTTTGAAGCAAGTCAGGGAGAAGCTGTAGATGATAAGACATAACAATTTTAAGTCTTTATATAATTAATACTTAGAGTAATAGTAGTGGTGGTTATAGTGGTATCATTTCCCATACACTGACCCCCTGAACTCCTGATAAAATATAAATGAATTTATGAGAGGTATAAAAGAAGAATGCTATCCAGATAGAGTCTCAGACTGGAACTTGGGCCATATCAGTTACACGTAGCTAAACGCTATTGTGTTCTTTGTGCTCAGTCTTTTTTTTTTCTTTTATACATTCTTTGTTTACATTCCAAATGATTTCCTCTTTCCCAGTTCCCCCCTCCCCATAAGTCCCATAAGCCCTCTTCCCTCCACCCATTCCCTGATCAAACCCCTTCCACTTCTCTGTCCCTGCATTACCGCATCAAGCCTTTCTAGGACCAGGGCCCTCTCCTTCCTTCCTTCTTGGGAATCATTTGATATGTTAATTGTGTCTTGGGTATTCAGAGCTTCAGGGCAAATATCCACTTACCAGAGATTGCGATCCATGTGTGTTCTTTTGTGATTGGGTTACCTCACTTAGGATGATATATTCCAGTTCCAACCATTTGCCTAAGAATTTCATGAATTCATTGTTTTTAATTTCTGAGTAGTATTCTATTGTGTAAATATACCACGTTTTCTGTATCCATTCCTTCACTGAGGGACATCTGGGTTCTTTTTGCTCAATCTTATCCATCCATCTGTTTGTCTGCCTATCTATCTATCTATCTATCTATCTATCTATCTATCTATCTATCTATCCATTCAAGAGTAGACTCAGAAATTCCACCATGCTTCCAAAATGTGCTACAACTGAGCAACATCTTTAGCCATGCATTTTTATTTCTGGCACTAGGGAAACAATTATTCATGGTTATCATGGTGTAGAGCTTGTGTTCCTTAAGGAGCAGGGAGTAGGGAATGATCTTTTAAAATACAGATAGAGATATGTAGTTCTGAAATGGAAACTAATTCCAAAAAAATTCACACCTGAATTCACTTTATGCTTCCATTTTTTTAAAAGGAAAATACATGTGTTTTTTCATTTTATGCATATGTTGCTTTGCCTATATGCATATCTATGTACTGTGTTCCTGGCTGTATGTTTGTATACCATGTTTACACACTGGATCCCCTGGTTATATGCTGCCATGTGGGCTCTGGGAGTCAAACCCCAGTCCTCTGGAAGTTTAGTCAGAGTAGGTAACCATTGATCAACTCATTTTTCTAGCCCTCTCCTTCCATTCTTAAACTTGCATGTATGTAAACTTTTATTTATATTTGTATATAAACATCAAAGACACATATAGACAATCTCTTTATAAAGTAACTGTGACACAGTTATCTCTTATGTGGGAGAGTTGCAGAGCTTTTTTTTTATATATATAGATCTAAGTCACATTTGAAATCATTTAATTTTACAATGAGCAAAAACTACTTTAAAAAAACTAAAATACAAGAAAATGAAACACCAGAGGGGAAACATACTCCACAAAGATAAAATCTTTACTATTACAATTAAGATGAATGTGGTTATTCTAGTTTTATTTACTTCAGAGCCAAGCAAAATGCATCTGTGCAATAACCAGCATCCTCTATTCTGAAAGGCAGGCTTCACAGGTGCTGCATGTATCCACTGAGCTGTACATCCATGGCTTATGACACTAACACCCTCACAATCTCCAGGAAAAGGAGACCCCCTGCCTCATTGAATCTGTACACCCACCTGTGTTTGACTGTCTTCCATGGGTATCTGTACACTTCACTGAGCTGCACTCCCTAAAGTTCAGCATTGCCTTATCACTCCCCTGCTTAAGGGCCTATTTGGCCAAACACCCTAGCCTGCCCTTGAGGGTAGAATAGGAGAAGAACCTAAACCACAAGGAATGAACTCTAGAGGTAATGTACCACTGTTGCTTTAGGGAGAAAAATATAGCCTATGCGACTCCTTCACCTAAATCCTGAAGCATTAGAACACTCTCCTTAAACGTGATGGAGAATCTATTCAAGAAATGTTTCACTGCACAGGAACAGCCCATGTCAAAGTGATGAGAATGATGTGGTTTCTAAATTGGAAACAAAGTGCCTAAGAAGTCAGTGTCATCAATGATATCTTTCCTTCCATGAAATATTAGGCAATGATTACAAATGATATTTATGAGGAATTTTCCCTGGTTAATGACAAGTTCTACATCCTAATAATGGCAACGATTTAAGCAAGGTGAACTTTCTTGTGCTTCCTTAGGTGGCTGGAGAATAGTAAGCACTTAAATCATCATAGTTACTATCGTCATCATCACGACGATGATGACGACCACCACCACCGCCACCACCACCGCCACCACCACCGCCACCGCCACCAACACCAACACCAACACTGTATCATCCCTGCAGGACATAGTTCATGATAATAGCAACTGTATTTTCTGAATGCTTAAAGCCAGGTATTAGTTATATGAGTGCATTATCTTAGTCATTCCTAAGACTAGCTTACCTAGATAAGTATAATGATCCCTGTTTTACTCAACAGGAAACAGATTCAGAAGTATTAAGTAATTTGCCCCAATATCACATGACTAAAGAATAACAGAGCAAGATTTTGGCACAAGTTTCTCAGAAGACAGGACCTGTACTTTTCAACACAAGACTGACTTCCTGAAGGTAGGGAGTGTCAGTGGACATTCTATACAGGTGCCATTCCAAAGGAGAAAAAATGGGCTAAGGTGGGTGGAAAACATACACAGTTAGAACCTGAGTCGCCAGCAACAAAAGAAAATCAGGGGGAATCAGTATCCCTGACCTCAAGCAATACTACAGAGCAATAGTGTTAAAAACTGCATGGTATTGGTACAGTGACAGGCAGGAGGATCAATGGAACAGGATTGAAGATCCAGAAATGAACCCACACACCTATGGCCACTTGATCCTCGACAAAGAGGCTGAAAACATCCAATGGAAAAAAGATAGCCTTTTCAACAAATGGTGCTGGTTCAACTGGAGGTCAGCATGCAGAAGAATGCGAATTGATCCATCCTTGTCTCCTTGTACTAAGCTCAAATCCAAATGGATCAAGGACCTCCACATAAAGCCAGACACTCTGAAGCTAATAGAAAAGAAACTGGGGAAGACCCTTGAGGACATCGGTACAGGGAGAAAGTTTCTGAACAGAACACCAATAGCGTATGCTCTAAGAGCAAGAATTGACAAATGGGACCTCATAAGGTTACAGAGTTTCTGTAAGGCAAAGGACACCATCAAGAGGACAGATCGGCAACCAACAAATTGGGAAAAGATCTTCACCAATCCTACATCAGATAGAGGGCTAATATCCAATATATATAAAGAACTCAAGAAGTTAGACTCCAGAAAACCGAACAACCCTATTAAAAAATGGGGTACAGAGTTAAACAAAGAATTCTCACCTGAAGAACTTCGGATGGCGGAGAAGCATCTTAAAAAATGCTCAACTTCATTAGTCATTAGGGAAATGCAAATCAAAACAACCCTAAGATTTCATCTTACACCAGTCAGAATGGCTAAGATTAAAAATTCAGGAGACAGCAGGTGTTGGAGAGGGTGCGGAGAAAGAGGAACACTCCTCCACTGCTGGTGGGGTTGCAAATTGGTACAACCACTCTGGAAAGCAGTCTGGCGGTTCCTCCGAAAACTGGGCACCTCACTTCCAGAAGATCCTGCTATACCACTCCTGGGCATATACCCAGAGGATTCCCTACCATGTAATAAGGATACATGCTCTACTATGTTCATAGCAGCCCTATTTATAATTGCCAGATGCTGCAAAGAACCCAGGTATCCCTCAACAGAAGAGTGGATACAAAAAATGTGGTATATCTACACAATGGAGTACTATTCAGCCATTAGAAACAATGAATTCATGAAATTCTTAGGCAAATGGATGGACCTAGAGAACATCATACTAAGTGAGGTAACCCAGACTCAAAAGGTGAATCATGGTATGCACTCACTAATAAGTGGTTACTAACCTAGAAAACTGGAATACCCAAAACATAATCCACACATCAAATGAGATACAAGAAGAAAGCAGGAGTGGTCCCTGGTTCTGGAAAGACTCAGTGAAACAGTATTTGGCAAAACCAGAACGGGGAACTGGGAAGGGGTGGGAGGGAGGACAGGGGAAGAGAAGGGGGCTTACGGGACTTTCGGGGAGTTGGGGGGGGGCTAGAAAAGGGGAAATCATTTGAAATGTAAATAAATTATATCGAATAAAAAAAAAAGAATGAAAAAAAAAAGAACTTGAAAAAAAAAAAAAAAAAAAAAAAGAACCTGAGTCGCTAGTCTAATGGTACTCAAAATAACGAAGTAAAATGATGGAGATTTCCTCTCCGTAGTTTTCATTCCAACCCATGAGTGAAGCTCCACTCTATTCTGTCCTGTCCTTTGTTCCTAGTCCTTTCTATGGCAGAACCATGGCCCTTTGAGAAGATTTCTCTTAAGGTCATTGTACTGGCTAGTTTTGTGTGTCAACCTGACACAGGCTGGAGTTATCACAGAGAAAGGAGCTTCAGTTGGGGAAGTGCCTCCATGAGATCCAGCTGTGGGGCATTTTCTCAATTAGTGATCAAGTGGGGGAGAGCCCCTTGTGGGTGGTACCACCTTTGGGCTGGTGTTCTTGGGTTTTATAAGAGAGCAGGCTGAGCAAGCCAGGGGAAGCAAGCCAGTAAGAAACATCCCTCCATGGCCTCTGTATCAGCTCCTGCTTCCTGACCTGCTTGAGTTCCAGTCCTGACTTCCTTTAGTGATGAACTGCAATGTGGAAGTGTAAGTTCAATAAACCCTTTCCTCCCCAACTTGCTTCTTGGTCATGATGTTTGTGCAGGAATAGAAACCTTGACTAAGACAGTCATGGACTCTGAAACCAAGAGAATTGTTTGCAATGCACTGGATACCTTCCTAGGTTGTTCTTTTGGGTGTCACATACAACAGGTGCAGAATGATGCTTATATTTTCCACCTCCTGTCTCCAATTGTGTCATCTTTCCCAGACCTTTTTTTTAACCTCCATTCTTTTTTTTTTATTTGATATATTCTTTATTTACATTTCAAATGATTTCCCCTTTTCTGGCTCCCCACTCCCTGAAAGTCCCATAAGCCCTCTTCCATCTCGCTGTTCCCCCATCTACTCCTTCCCACTTCCCTGTTCTGGTATTCCCCTATACTGCTGCACTGAGTCTTTCCAGAACCAGGGGCCACTCCTCTGTTCTTCTTGGACATCATTTAATATGTGGATTATGTCTTGGGTATTCAAAGTTTCTAGGCTAATAACCACTTATCAGTGAGTGCATACCATGATTAATCTTTTGAGACTGGGAACACCAATAGCTTATGCTCTAAGATCAAGAATTGACAAATGGGACCTCATAAAACTTTTTTTTTAAACAGGCATCAAGGGGTAAATGCCATCACATCTGAAGAGCAGGATCTACTCCTTAATTTTAAGGGATAATGGCATCCATATAATAAATCTCAATTTCTAGAAATACCATCAGACTCAGAAAAAGCAGGTCTCACAGAAATGAAACTGGGTGGGGGTGGGGGGATTGAAACAGACAAGTCTTCAAATGTCACAGGAAGAATAAAGTATTTAATGTTATAAAAGGCTGCATAGGTTTTATGAGAATGCCACACATATTACAATCTCAGGAATGCCACTCTGCCCCACCCTTTCCACCCTTCCCTGCATGGTTTGAAAGGAAGAGGGCTCAGGTGACAACTTACAAAGGAGCTATTCAAATGGACAAATCCTGATGAGAGAGCTATTTCAAAGTTTGAGCCTTGTACTGAAGCAACAAAAACAGGGCAGTTTCAATTTAAGTCCTCCCAAACACCCACTTCTCTTGACTATAGAAGAAGAAGGATGTATCTTAGTTTTTGAGAATGAAAGAGATCCTCTCTGACATGAAAGGCATTTGCTGTATCTCTGGGGACCCCTCTTCAGTCACAGGAGGTTGCTTTCTGATGCATTAACATATCAGGCTTTGGAGATTGAAAAACTTACATTTGAATTTTGGCTCTGCATTTACCATGCTAGTTGGATTTGGGCAAGCACTCTATACTTTCTGTGGCTTATAAGTATCTTATGAGTAATATTAGTGCTTGATTTGAAAAAGATCATGGTGATGGTTCAGTATGGTGCATTTAAAACATTTATTCCAGAGCCTGGCATATCGTCAGCACTTAAACATTTTCTATGAGTACCAACAGCAATCCAGGACTGATATTATTCTCAGCATCTATTCATTTACTTATTGATGACATTAACAATATCAGCCTGGCAAAGACACACATACAGAATTCTCTTCTTTTGGATCTGTTAGATGAGAGCACAGTCTGATGAGGACACTCTGACTAGAAGTCTGAAATAGTTCCCATAAAGATGCCTTCCTCCTGACTTTGCATCTTTCTAACAATTTTCAAAAAGAAAAATGTGGCAAGCATCATTCTTCCTATTTTAGATGTTGGCAAGGCCCTCTTGGCTGTGCTCTGAATTCATCATTCTTGTTGGAAAGCTGTACAGGGAAGAACTAAACTATTAGAGCCCACTTCTGGGAAGGGGAGACCACTGTCCAGGGTCCAGCTCCCACTGAAGCTCAGCTCCACTCTTATGTTTGCCCAGGAGGGCTAGAGGCCCATTCAGATAGGATGGTCAGCTATGCCTGGGCTGTGCTCCAAAGCAATTTCTCACTCTGATGATCCCCCTGCTTGTCTTTCTTGCCCTTTTAAGTTTTCCTCTTTAATTACAGCCCAATTGAGTCATTAAATGTGGGAAATAATGAGCAATGGAGAAGAGCTACTTTCTTTGCCTTATTGAACAAGATTCTAGCATTTGCTTCCTTCTGACCAGTATCACAAGGCACATAACAAATGAACATTCTTCTCTTTACACATCTTGCCATTAAAAAGACAGCATCTTCTTACCTTATCAGTATCTCTGAGTAATCATGGCTCCTTTGGTCTTCCCTGCTATCTTGGAGGCCAGATGGCAATTTAGGTCAAAATAAAAACAGAAAAAAAAAATGGAAAAGACGAGGGTAAAACGTGACTGGTTCTGGAAAGACTCAGTGAAGCAGTATAGAACAAAATCAGAACAGGGAAGTGGGAAGGGTTGGGTGGGAAAACAGGGGGAGGGAAGGGGACTGATGGGACTTTCGGGGAGTGGGGGTCCAGAAAAGGGGAAATCATTTGAAATGTAAATAAATATATCAATAAATTAAAAAAAAAACGTAACTGGTGCTTTGGAAGAGATGGAGAGTGTGGGACTAGCTTGAAATGGGGCTGGCATGCAGAGGCAGGGCTGAGAAATGATGGAGAAACTGCCTCCAGAAGATACTGTCATGCCATAGGATCCTTCATGTCCTCCATATACATATATAGAGAGAGCATACATACATACATACATACATACATACATATATATGCCCTTGCATCTTCCTTCTCACTCAGCTGTTCACAGACAAGTTTCCTAAAAGATAAGTTCCTTTTCTTCACATGGAAAGTGAAGGTGAATATGGGAATAATAATTAGCTCACATGATGATTGTGAGAATGAAATTGGTTAAAACAGGCAAAGCACCTAGAGCCTCAGTTACATACAGCCACTTCATGGATGGTTGCTTGCACACCACTAGCATTTCTGCTTTGGAAAAATGGACACAATGGTGTTTATCTAGGACATAGTTTAACTGACTGCTGAGAGCACAAATGGGTTAGCACAGAGTAAGTAGGTGCTAAGTGCAATCAGCTCCCCACTCCACTGTCATCTTTACATTAACACTAACCCTCACAGCAGTTCTTCTTCTTCTTCTTCTTCTTCTTCTTCTTCTTCTTCTTCTTCTTCTTCTTCTTCTTCTTCTTCTTCTTCTTCTTCTTCTTCTTCTTCTTCTTCTTCTTCTTCTTCTTCTTCTTCTTCTTCGTCAAATAAGATTTGTTCATTTATATGTGAATATATTGTGCCTCTCTTCAGACCCACCAGAAGAGGACATTGCATCCCATTACAGATGGTTGTGAGCTACCATGTAGTTTCTGGGAATTGAACTCAGGACCTCTGGAAAAGCACTCAGTTCTCTTAACCGTGAGCTATCTCTCCAGCCCCCTTATGAGGGAGTCTTATTATACCAAGAAATAAAGAGACTTGTTGAAAGCAGTACCACTGCCCTGCTGAATGCTACACTGTCTTCTGAAACAGCTTAAATAAAATGAGTTTCTTGGTTTTGCATGTCTCCTCTTCCAGTGGCTAGATTCAATCTTTGATCTGATACAGTGTCATCAGGGAGATATGACAGTACATTACGGTTGCTCACTTGAATGTGATAAGGAAGCCTCAGGAAGGACTGGAGAGATGGTTGATCTAAGAGAGGACCCAGGTTTGATTCCTCACATCCCACATGGTTACTCACAAGTCTTCATTACACAAGCTCCAAGGGATCTGACAGGCACTAACTACCACAGGTACAAATAAAGGTGAAATATTCATATAGATTAAATAAAATATGAATCTTTTTAAAAAGAAAAAAATGCCTAGATGATTAGTAAAAGAGTTGCCAATGTGTCTGGGGGTTGTGCTTGCACAGAAAATAAACATTGGGGGTCTGACTGAAGCAATTGGTGAATCACTTGAAACTTTCATATCATGGTGATTTCCTGGACAGAAGTGAGAGGGTGGGCCTAGCTGAAGGGAGCATATCACTAGGGGTGACCTTGTCTCCCTCCTCCTGCTCCATCCCTTTTCTATGTCTGCCTATCTCAGCTTCCAGACTGACTGCTATGGTGTAAGTTTCTCTGCTCTGCCAGACTTCCTGGCATGAACTGAGTCTTCTGAAATCATGAACCAAGTAAGCCATCATACCTTCCCCCCTTTTTAGATTGTTATGTTAGACATGCAACAGAAAAGAGAAAATCAAATAATGCCGAAAATAGGTACCAGCACTAAGAGCCCTTTAGTGTATACATCCAACTCTGTGGTCCTTATAGTTCTAGAACTGGTATGTGGGAAGAATTTGTAAAAGTTTGAAGATGCAGTGTAAGAAAGCCTACAAGGCTGTAATTGAAACATGGTACAGGGAGCCCACATGACCAGAGTGCAGAAAAAAGTGTGAACACTACACCCTGTGCTCATGAGGTTACAAAAGGAGATAAGGACACTACTGGAAATTAGAAAAGAGATCATCTTTGTTACATTGAGGTAAAGGAACTATCTATATTTTGTTTCTGTCTTGAAACACTGTATGAGGCTGAACTTATAGTGATAGACTAATATCATATAGAAATATTGTAAACAACATAGCACTCAGGCTGTTGCATGTCTGTTGTTGACCAGATTTACACCACTGAGATAGTAAGAACTTTGCACAGAAGGCAACTCTGGAAGTGATCAAACCATAAACACTGTAGATTCTAAGAAATAAGACTAACATCCCACTTGAAAAATGTCTCCTTGAGAAGAGAGAGTGAAAAGAGGTACTCCGCTTAAGCATAACCACCTAGAAAAGAGGTTTCTCAATTTCAGGTCCCCTGGAAAGCTAGAGGTCACTGGACTTAGCAGATCTTGGCATTACCCACTTGCAGCTGGTTTTGCTGGCTTTCAAAATATCATAACTGCAATGTCATGGGACCTTCCCTAAAGATTTCAAAGGAAGTCCTGGGTTGTGTATATCAGGTCTGATTCCCTAAATTGACTGCTTGAGAGGATTGTGAGGTTTATGGGGGAGAATCCCAGAAGTTAGAGATGCCAAGAAAATAGAATGTCACTCAAAAAAGCCACCCCAAACAAACAAACAAACAAACACCACAAAAAAGCTGGAGACAGCAGGTGAAGCCAGACTAAAGGAGAGGCTGTGTGTGCTGCAAATGGCCAAGCTACTGGAGCAGGGCATTCAAAGCTTGACAGAGCTCACATCAATGTACAAATCACAGGAGCCAGAGAGCCACAGCATGTGTTGTTTGTCCTTCTGTATTGCACTTTTCCTCCTTTCTCATACTTTTTTCATGCCATCCTTCATCCTTTTGGGACAGGGATATTTTCTCTGTGCCATTGTATGTTGAAAGTATGTAATTTTTCTTTTTGAATTTTACAGAAGCTTATGGCTAAAATTTGCCGTGTATCTTAGAGGAGGTTTTTAGTCTGGAGTTTTGAAATCTGTTGAAACTGTGAAGATTACTGAGACTTATGAGATGGACTCAATGCTTTCTGTATTATGAGATTGATATTAGTCTTTTGGGAGGCCGGAGGTGGAACATTAAGGTTTAAGGAGATAATATGTGTAAGTGTCAAGCTGATGAGAGGCAGACTTTGCTATTTAATCTCAACTGTCAGCTTGATTGGATTAATAAGTGCTTAGGAGATTAGTGAAGCACACTTGTCTGTGAGATCATTTCCAAAGACAACTCGATCAAGAGGACTCTCACCTAATCAATTGATTAATCTTTTGGTGGATTCTTAATATGATAGCATTATTGAGAGGTGAGGAAAGACAGGAGGTATGATTTAGGTTGAAGAAGTAGCTCACTGTCTGTATGTACTATATTTTGCCATGGAGTCTTGATGATGATGATGATGATGATGATGATGATGTGAACTGCTGTGGTCTGAAATGCCCTTTCCACCTTGATGAACTGAATCTTCTGACACCTTATGTCAAATTAATCTTTCTCCTTTAATGTGTTTTTACTGGGTTCTTGTTTACAGCAATTCACAAGTCTTAACTAATAAAGGGATTAGTATTAGAAGGTATTACTGGGTGGAAGGAGTCCTGAAATTCCTTCTAAACTCTGTCTCTGCCTCTCTACATGACCATCAATAATTTTTCCATCATTCTGTGTCTTTGTTTTCCTGTTTACATGTTCGAGGTAGATGTCAGCTTGGTTGAGAACTCTGTAGTTCCCTTTTCCCCTGCCAGTAGCTCTTGTCTGCAATTTTACTGTATGCCAACAAGTAAGGCTGCCACTAAATCTGTTTGTTTAGTTTTGGTTTTATTTATGTATTTAAGTCCCAAATGCTGTCTCCCTTCTCCATCCTACCTCACAGAGTTTCTCCCCTCACACCCCTCCCCCTCACCTCTGAAAGAGTGCCCCTCTTCAGGTATCTTTCCACCTCTGGTGCATCAAATCTCTTTATTCTACTGAGACCAGACAAGAGTATACCTCTGTGCATATATGCCAGGGGCCTCTGACAAGCCTGTGTAATTCTTTTTCGTTGGCAGTTATGTTTCTGGAAGCTCTCAGGGATATAGGTTAGTTGGCACTACTGGTCTTCCTGTGGGGTTGCCATTACCTTTAGTGCCTTCAATCCTTAGCCATAGGGGTCTGTGACTTCTGTCCAGTGCTTGGCTGTGTGTGCACTTGTATAACTCAGTTACTGGGAAGAGCCTCTCAAGGACAGCTGCACTAGGCTCCTGGCTGTAAGCACAACATAGCATCACTAATACTGACAGGGATTGGGTTGGTCATTGGTCGGTCATTCCTTCAGTCTCTGCTCCATTTTTGTCCCTCCATTTCTTTCAGACAGCATGAATTTTGAGTTGGAAGTTTTACAGGTGGCTTGGTGTTCCCATCCCTCCACTGTCTGGCTGCTGGAGGTTATCTCTTCAGACTCCATGTGCCTACTTTTGGGGATTCCACTTAAAGTCACACACATTGACTTCCGGGAGCCTCCATCATCCCAGGTCTCTGAGACATACTGGAGACTCCCCCATTTCCATCCCATGTAGCTGCATACTTCCATTCATTCTCCTGGCCCTCTGGCCCTCTCTCCTATCTCTCCCCATACCTTACTTTTTACTTGGGTTACTTGGTTTTTTGGAGTCTAACTTCTTGGGTTCTTTATGTATTTTGTACATTAATCTTTTGACATATGGCGAGGATTCTTCCCAATCTTTAGGCTGCCATGTTGTCATACTGACAGTATGCTGTGCCTCACATAAGTTTTTCAGCTTTATCAGGCTCCATTTATCAATTGTTGATCTTAGAACCTGGGACGTTGGTGTTCTGTTCATGAAATTTTCTCCTGTGCCGATACGTTCAAGACTATTTCCTGCCTTTTTCTTCTATTAGGTTTAGTGTATCTGCTTTTATGTGAAGGTCCTTGACCCACTTGGACTGGAGCTTTGTGCAGAGTAATAAATATGGATCAGTTTGTATTCTTCTACAGTTAGACACTTAGCTGTAGATATCCATTTAGAACAGCACCATTTGTTGATGATTCTTCTTTCCACTGTATAGTTTTGACTTTGACAAAATCAAGTGTTCATAGGTATTTGGGTTTATTTCTGGGTCTTAGGTTCTTTCTCATTGACCATCTTGTCTGTTTCTGTACCAATACCATGTGCTTTTATCCAACTGCTCTGCAGTATGGTTTGAGGTCAGGGACCGTGATTACTCCAGAGGTTCTTTTATTGGTCAGGATTTTTTTTTTTTTTTGCTATCTTGGGATTTTTGTTTTTTCATAGGAAGTTGTGAATTGCTCTTTCAATGTCTGTAAAAAATTGTGTTGGAGTTTTGATGGGTATTGGAATGAATCTGTAGATTGCTTTTGGTAAGAAGGCCATTTTTACTATGCACTTGAAGAAATGTTCAAAATCCTTAGTCATCAGGGAAATGCAAACTGAAATGAGCCTGAGATACCATTTAACACCAATCAGAATGGCAAAGGTCAAAAACTCAAGCAACATTTCGTGCTAGTCAGGTACAAATAGAAGCTATACACCAACAAGACTGTGTCTCTCTCAGTAGAAAGTACACAGAAACAAGCCATAGTCTTTTTTGTCTATATAAACAAGCTGTGTTTTACTCTTTGCAGGCTAGTTTAGGAGCCTTTTCTCCAGTGTAATAATTCTATACCTCTATCTCTCTACCCCCCCCCACCAATCCCACAAAACACATAAATAAACAAAAACACTAGGAACCAATCAAAGATTATGGCAGGGGCTAAAGAGATGTCTCACTGGGTAAGGAGGGCCCTGATTCTACTTCTAGCATGCACATAAAATGGCTTACAACCACACACAATTCAAGTTCAGATGACTTCTTTTAACTTCCATAGGCACCTGTATACAAATGCTATACAAACATACTTTCAGATCCCACAGACATGCTCATAAAACAAAATTGTAAGTCTTAAAACAACTTATTCTAAGTAGTCTTTATTTCTTATTCTTACATCCTAAAGAAACTTGGGACAAATGTCCCTCAGTACTTTCCAACACTTCTTCACGCCCTGCCTAAGCCCTTCCAGCCCAAGGGTTGGGCTTTGTTTCCCTTCCCTTAGCTTCTGATTCCTATATATAACTCTGCCATTTCTGCTATATGCTCTTTGGATTCCCATGTGTCTATAGGCTCTTGATTCTTCTCTGGATTCCCCACTTAATCCTCTGCTCTTAGTGACTGGCCCCCTCTTTGAACTTTCTCTTCTCTTCCTCTCTCTCTCTCCCTCTCTCCTGTCATGGCCCAGTATATTCTGCTGGCCATATTCTTCCTGGACCCTTCCAGATGCCCTGGCTATTGTTTCCCTTATTTCTACAATAAAATCCTTTTCCCCAACCATACTTGGGAGTGCTCATGTCCTCATTTTTGTTCACCTACTTGTAGCCTTTACCATGGGTTAACAACAAGCTGGATGTATAACCTTCAGAACAGACATTCTGGGCTTCTAGAATGAGGCTCCAGATGGTAACAGAAGTTAGAAGGTATCTGAGAAGCGACTATAAGCCTCTGGGCCTCTGTCTTCAGTTTACTTGGCAGCTAAATGAAGAGTCACAGAGAATGATTGGCAGCAAAGGCCTAAGAGTCTATGAAAGACATTTAAAGACTATGAAGGTAAAAAGATATGATGAAATAGTGAACCTATTACTTCTCATGTTAACTTGAAATACTTATTAGGAAAAAAAGTAGAGTGGAAACAGGAAGAGTACATGACTGGGAGAGTTCCAGAGAGCTGAGAAGGACTAAGAACTGAGGATTGTTTTATCCATACTTAGGTGCTCTATCCCTAGCCCCTGATAAGTATAACGTTCTGATTCCCAAAATCCCTGGGCTACAGCAGTAGCTGCTGACATGAAAGACTTAGAGCTTGCTCTGACTCAAGTGTCTAGAGCTGTAAGTCTCTAGCTTTAAAAGCTTGGAGTCATCAATTTCTACTTCTCAGGTCTCAGAGTTAAAGCCCCAGGGGTTTGAAAGTTCTCAGGATTCAGGAGCTCAGGGATGTCAACAAAGGAAAAGTTTTCCCTTGTGTCTTTTTGACTTCTATCTAAGTAGAAGAGGGTTACCCTGGTTAACATTTTGTGACATCAGAAAGATGAACTTGGATTGCCTGGTATTGGGCCAGTCCCAGGTGACTTCCCTATACTGAGAAAAGTGGGACAACTCAAAGACACGAAGACCATGAATATTTCAGGAGCAATGGCCTCTCAGAGATGGTGATGGATGGCTTGACCATGACAGGATTAGGTGTTTTCTTCATTTTGTCTAGTTTCCTGCTTTATGTAACATTTATATTCTGCCAGACAACCAATAGACACACAGCTTGCATCCACAACTCTGCCATGCTGATACTGCTTGCATATTGCTGACCTTTCTAGTTTGGGCTCCCTTCCCCATCCAATGTTTCATTTATTATTACTTCTTCCATGCCTAGTCAAGATGTAAGTATTCTCCAGAAATGCTAGATAATAAAAAAGTTACAAAATATCTTTATATCTTATCTACTTAATGAAACTTTCATACTATTTTCATACTACATTAATATTGTATTTCTATTGTTACTTAGTGCCACAACTTGGTTACACAAATTACTTTTTTTAATATTTTCATTTTCTATATTCTTTGTTTACATTCCAAATGATTTCCCCTTTCCCAGATCTCCCCTCCCCATATGTCCCACAAACCTTCTTCTCTCCATCCATTCTCCAACCACCTCCCTCCTATTTCTGTGTCCTTATAGTCCCCTCCAATGCTAGATAAGTCCTTTCCAGGATCAGGACCCTCTCCATACTTCTTCATGGGAGTCATTTGTTATGCGATTTGTGCCTTGGGTATTCAGGGCTTCTGGGCTAATTAATATCCACTTATCAGAGATTGCATTCCATGTGTATTCTTTTGTGATTGAGTTACCTCACATAGGATGATATTTTCCAGATCAAACCATTTGCCTAAAAATTTTGTGAATTCATTGTTTCTAATTGCTAAGTAGTATTCCATTGTGTAAATATACCACATATTCTATATCCATTCCTCCTTTGAGGGACATCTGGGTTCTTTCCAGCTTCTGGCTATTATAAATAAGGCTGCTATGAACATAATGGAGCATGTGTCTTTATTGCATGCTGGGGATCCTTTGGGTATATGCCCAGGAGAGGTATAGCAGCGTCCTCTGGAAGTGTCATGTCCAGTTTTCTGACAAACTGCCAGACTGATTTCCAAAGTGGTTGTACCATCTTACAGCCCCACCAGCAGTGGAGGAATGTTCCTCTTTCTCCACATCCTCGCCAACACCTGCTGTCTCCTGAGTTTTTGACCTTAGCCATTCTGACTGGTATAAGGTGAAATCTCAGGGTTGTTTTGATTTGCATTTCCCTAATGACTAATGATGTTGAGCACTTCTTAAGGGGCCTCTCAGCCATCTGAATTTCTTTAGGTGAAAATTCTTTGTTTAGATCTGTACCCCATTTTTAATAGGGTTATTTGGTTCCCTGGGGTCTAACTTCTTGAGTTCTTTGTATATATTGGATATTAGCCCTCTATCAGATATAGGGTTGGTGAATATCCTTTCCCAATTTGATGGTTGCCATTTTGTCCTTTTAACAGTGTCCTTTGCCTTACAGAAACTTTGTAATTTGATGAGGTCCCATTTGCCAATTCTTGATCTTAGAGCATAAGCTATTGGTGATCTGTTCAGGAACTTTTCCCCTGTGCCCATGTCCTCAAGGGTCTTCCCCAGTTTCTTTTCTATTAGTTTCAGTGTGTCTGGTTTTACATGGAGGTCCTTGATCCACTTGGAGTGAAGTTTAGTACATGGAGATAAGAATGAATCAATCCAAATTCTTCTGCATGCTGACCTCCAATTGAACCAGCACCATTTGTTGAAAAGGCTATCTTTTTTCCACTGGATGTTTTCAGCTCCTTTGTTGAAGATCAAGTGACCATAGGTGTGTGGATTCATTTCTGAATCTTCAATTCTATTTCATTGGTCCACTTGTCTGTCACTGTGCCAATACCATGCAGTTTTTAACACTATTGCTCTGTAGTACTGCTTGAAGTCAGGGATACTGATTCCCCCAGAATTTCTTTTGCTGTTGAGAATAGTTTTAGCTATCCTGGGTTTTTTGTTTTTCTAGGTGAATTTGAGAATTGCTTTTTCTAACTCTGTGAAGAACTGAGTTGGGATTTTGATGAGGATTGATTTGAATCTGTAGATCGCTTTTGGCAAGATGGCCATTTTAACTATATTAATCCTGTTGATCCACAAGCATGGCAGATTTTTCCATTTTCTGAGGTCTTCTTTGATTTCCTTCTTCAGAGACCTGAAGTTTTTGTTGTATAGATCTTTCACTTCTTTGGTTAAAGTCACACCAAGATACTTTATATTGTTTGTGGCTATTGTGAAGGGTGTCATTTTCCTAACTTCTTTCTCAGCTTGCTTATTTTTTGAGTATAGGAAGGCAACTGATTTGCTTGAGTTGATTTTATAACCAGACACTTTGCTGAAGTTGTTTATCAGCTGTAGGAGTTCTCTGGTGGAGGTTTTCGGGTCACTTAAGTAGACTATCATGTCATCTGCAAATAGTGATAATTTGACTTCTTCTTTTCCAATTTGCATCCCCTTGACTTCCTTATGTTGTCTAATTGCTCTGGCTAGAACTTCAAGTACTATATTGAAAAGATATGGAGAGAGAGGACAGCCTTGTCTAGTCCCTGATTTTAGTGGGATTGCTTTATGTTTCATCTTCACGATGTTGGCTACCGGTTTGCTGTATATTGCTTTAATGATGTTTAGGTATGGGCCTCGAATTCCTGTTCTTTCCAAGACTTTTAGCATGAAAGGATGCTGAATTTTCTCAAATGCTTTTTCTGCATCTAATGAGATGATCATATGTTTTTTTTCTTTGAGTTTGTTTATGTAGTGGATAGCATTGATGGATTTCCTTATATTGAACCATCCCTGCATCCCTGGGATGAAGCCTACTTGATCATGGTGGATGATCTTTATGATGTGTTCTTGGATTCAGTTGGCAAGAATTTTATTAAGTATTTTTGCATCAATATTCATAAGAGAAATTGGCCTGAAGTTCTCTTTCTTTGTTGGATCTTTGTGTGGTTTTGGTATCAGCGTAATTGTGATGTCATAGAACGAGTTGGGTAGAGTTCCTTCTGTTTCTATTTTTTGGAATAGTTTGAAGAGTATTGGTGTTAGGTCATCTATGAAGGTCTGATAGAATTCTGCACTGAAGCCATCTGGTCCCGTGCTTTTTTTGGTTGGGAGACTCTCTATGACCCTTTTTATTTCTTTGGGTGTTATTGGACTGTTTAGTTGATCTATTTGATCCTGATTTAGTTTTGGTGTCCCATATCTGTCTAGGAAACTGTCCATTTCCTCCAGATTCTCCAGTTGTGTTGAGTATAGGCTTTTGTAGTAGGATCTAATGATTTTTTGAATTTCCTCAGTTTCTGTTGTTGTATCTCCCTTTTAATTTCTAAGTTTGTTAATCTGGATACTGTCTTTCTGCCCTTTGGTTAGTCTGGCTAAGGGTTTATCTATCTTGTTGATTTTGTAAAAGAACCAGCTCCTGGTCTTGTTGATTCTTTGTATGGTTCTCTTTGTTTCGACTTGATTGATTTCGGCCCTGAGTTTGATGATTTCCTGCCTTCTACTCCTCCTGGGTGAAATAGCTTCTTTTTGTTTCAGGGCTTTCAGGTGTGTCATTAAGCTGGTAGTGTATGCTCTCTCCATTTTCTTTTTGGAGGCACTCAAGGCTATGAGTTTTCCTCTTAGCACTGATTTCATTGTGTCCCATAGATTTGGGTATGTTGTGTGTTCATTTTCATTAAGTTCTAAAAAGTCTTTAATTTCTTTCTGTATTTCTTCCTTGACCAAGGTATCATTGAGTAGAATATTGCTCAGTTTCCACATGTATGCGAGTTTTCTGTTGTTTTTGTTGCTATTGAAGACCACTTTTACTCCATAGTGATCTGATAGGAGGCATGGGATTAGTTCAATCTTCTTATATTTGTTGGGTCTGTATTGTGGTCGATTTTGGAGAAGGTACCATGAGGTGCTGAGAAAAAGGTATATTCTTCTGCTTTATGATAGAATGTTTATATATATATATATATATATATATATATATATATATATATATATATAATTTAATTGGTCCAAAGCTTCAATTAGTTTCACTGTGTCCCTGTTCAGTTTCTGTTTTCCTGATCGGTCCATTGAGGAAAGTGCAGTGTTGAAGTCACCACAATTATTGTGTTAGGTGCAATGTGTGCTTTGAGCTTTAATAAAGTTTCTTTTCTGAATGAGGGTGCCCTTGCATTTGGAGTGTAGATGTTCAGGATTGAGAGTTCTTCTTGCTGTATTTTTCTTTTGACTAGCAGGAAGTGTCCCTCAGAGTCTCTTTTGATGACTTTGGGTTGAAAGTCAATTTTATCTGATATTAGAATGGTTACTCCAGCTTGTTTCCTGAGACCATTTGCTTGTAAAATTGTTTTCCAGCCTTTTACTCTAAGGTAGTGTTTGTCTTTGACCCTGAGGTGTATTTCCTGTATGCAGCAAAATGTAGGGTCCTGTTTACGTATCCAGTCGGTTAGTCTGTCTTTTTATTGGGGCATTGAGTCCATTGATGTTAAGAGATATTAAAGAATAGTGATTATTACTTCCTGTCATTTTTGATGTTATTTTTTAAATTTGATTGGTTATCTTCTTTTGGGTTTGATGAAAGAGGGTTACTATCTTGCTTTTTCCAGGGTGAAGTTTCCCTCCTTGTATTGGTGTTTTCCTCCTATTATCCTTTGTAGGACTGGGTTTGTGGATAGATATTGGGAAAACTTGGTTTTGTCATGGAATATTTTAGTTTCTCCTTCTACGGAGATTGAGAGTTTTGATGGGTATAGTAGTTTTGGCTGGCATTTGTGTTCTCTTAGAGTCTGCATGACATCTGCCCAGGATCTTCTAGCTTTCCCAGTCTCAGGTGAGAAGTCTGATGTGATTCTGATAGGTCTTCCTTTATATGTTACTTGGCCTTTTTCTCTTACTGCCTTTAATATTCTTTCTTTCTTTAGAACATTTGGTGTGTTGATTATTATGTGACGGGAAGTATTTCTGTTCTGGTCCAGTCTGTTTGGAGTTCTGTAGGTTTCTTGTATATTCATGGGCATCTCTCTCTTTAGGTTAGTGAAGTTTTCTTCCATAATTTTATTGAGGATATTTGCTGGCCCTTTAAGTTGTAAATCTTTACTCTCCAACACAAATTACTTATATTTTTGTTTTATAGACTAGCGATCCTTGTCCTGTTTTCAAGATTTCTATGCAGTTGCACTTGTATGGCAGAATATCTATAAGAGCAACCACTTCTGAAAGTCAGTCAATTACTTATGCTAATGCTGTAAGCAAACTCCCTTTTTAGTGTAAAGTAAGATAACATCTCATGCTCATTGATTTTAAGAATTAGTGT